>NC_134606.1:57168210-58379773 GCF_046129695.1 Lonchura striata
GATCCATCCTTCAATATAAGGGTTATTTGGATTCAGGCCCCAGCCCAGTGCCAGGGGCCCCAGGGCACATCCTTTGGCCATTTTCCCTGGGAAAGAAAACTCACCAGTCCAGGTTCCTGATGTCAGTTTGTAGAGCTCCCTTGGGTCTACCTGGGCACCACAAGTATGAGATGGGGACAATTTCAGTCTGGGGTCCATCCTTCGATATAAGGATTCTTTGCAGTCAAGGCCCAGCCCAGGGCCAGGGGCCCCTGGGCACATCCTTTGGCCATTTTCCCTGGGAAAGAAAACTCAGCAGTCCAGGTTGCTGATGTCAGTTTGTAGGGCTCCCTTGGGTCTATCAGGGCAGCACAACTTTGTGGAGGGGACAACTTCGGTCTGGGGTCCATCCTTCGATATAAGGATTTTTTGCAGTCAAGCCCAGCCCAGGGCCAGGGGCCCCTGGGCACATCCTTTGGCCATTTTCCCTGGGAAAGAAAACTCACCAGTCCAGGTTCCTGATGTCAGTTTGTAGGGCTCCCTTGGGTCTATCAGGGCAGCACAAGTTTGAGGTGGGGAAAACTTCGGTGTGGGATCCATCGTTCGATATAAGGATTTTTTGAAGTCAGGGCCAGGGGCCCCCGGGCACATCCTTTGGCCATTTTCCCTGGGAAAGAAAACTCAGCAGTCCAGGTTGCTGATGTCAGTTTGTAGGGCTCCCTTGGGTCTATCTGGGCAGCACAAGTTTGAGGTGGGGACAACTTCGGTGTGGGGTCCATCCTTCGATATAAGGATTTTTAGCAGTCAGGTCCCAGCCCAGTGCCAGGGTCCCCAGGGCACATCCTTTGGCCATTTTCCCTGGAAAAGAAAACTCACCAGTCCAGGTTCCTGATGTCAGTTTGTAGGGCTCCCTTGGGTCTATCTGGGCAGCAGAAATTTAAGGAGCGGACACTTTTGGTCTGTTATCCATCCTTCGATATAAGGATTCTTTTCAGTCAGGTCCCAGCCGAGAGCCAGGGGCCCCAGGGAACATCCTTTGGCCATTTTCCCTGGGAAAGAAAACTCACCAGTCCAGGTTCCTGATGTCAGTTTGTAGGGGTCCCTTGGGTGTATCAGGGCAGCACAAGTTTGAGGTGGGGACAACTTCGGTGTGGGGTCCATCCTTCGATATAAGGATTCTTTGAAGTCAAGGCCCAGCCGAGAGCCATGGGCCCCTGGGCACATTCTGTGGCCATTTTCCCTGGGAAAGAACACTCACCAGTCCAGGTTCCTGATGTCAGTTTGTAGGGCTCCCTTGGGTCTATCAGGGCAGCACAAGTTTGAGGTGGGGACAACTTCGGTGTGGGGTCCATTCTTCGATATAAGGATTTTTTGCAGTGAGGACCGTGCCCAGGGCCAGGGGCCCCTGGGCACATCCTTTTTCCATTTTCCCTGGGAAAGAAAACTCAGCAGTCCAGGTTGCTGATGTCAGTTTGTAGGGCTCCCTTGGGTCTATCAGGGCACCACGAGTTTGAGGTTGGGACAACTTCGGTGTGGGGTCCATCCTTCGATATAAGGATTTTTTTCAGTGAGGACCCTGCCCAGGGCCAGGGGCCCCTGGGCACAACCTTTTTCCATTTTCCCTGGGAAAGAAAACTCAGCAGTCCATGTTGATGATGTCAGTTTGTAGGGCTCCCTTGGGTCTATCAGGGCAGCACAATTTTGAGGTGGGGACAACTTCGGTGTGGGGTCCATCCTTCGATATAAGGATTTTTTGCAGTCAGGGCCAGGGGCCCCCAGGCACATCCTTTGGCCATTTTCCCTGGGAAAGAAAACTCAGCAGTCCAGGTTGCTGATGTCAGTTTGTAGGGCTCCCTTGGGTCTACCAGGGCAGCACATATTTTATTTCGGGACAACTTCGGTCTGGGGTCCATCCTTCAATATAAGGAGTCTTTAAAATCAGGGCCCAGCCCAGGGCCAGGGGCCCCTGGGCACATCCTTTGGCCATTTTCCCTGGGAAAGGAAACTCACCAGTCCAGGTTCCTGATGTCAGTTTGTAGGGCTCCCTTGGGTCTATCAGGGTAGCACAAGATTGAGGAGGGGACAATTTTGGTCTGTGATCCATCCTTCGATATTGGGATTCTTTACAGTCAGGACCCATCCCAGGGCCAGGGGCCCCTGGGCACATCCTTTGGCCATTTTCCCTGGGAAAGAAAACTCAGCAGTCCAGGTTGCTGATGTCAGTTTGTAGGGCTCCCTTGGGTCTATCTGGGCAGCACAATATGAGGAGGGGATAACTTCAGTTTGGGGTCCAAACGTCGGTATAAATATTCTTTGCAGTCAGGTCCCAGATCTGTGCCCGGGGCCCCTGGGCACATCCTTTGGCCATTTTCCCTGGGAAAGAAAATTCACCAGTCCAGGTTCCTGATATCAGTTTGTAGGGCTCCCTTGGGTCTATCTGGGCAGCAGAAATTTGAGGAGAGGACAAATTTTGTCTGCGATCCATCCTTCGATGTAAGGATATTTTGCAGTCAGGTCCCAGCCCAGGGGCCACGGGCTTAGGGCACATCCTTTGGCCATTTTCCCTGGGAAACAAAACTCAGCAGTCCAGGTTCCTGATGTCAGTTTTTATGGATCACTTGGGCCTATCTGGGCAGCAGAAATTTGAGGAGGGGACAACTTTAGTCTGCGATCCATCCTTCAATATAAGGGTTATTTGGATTCAGGCCCCAGGCCAGTGCCAGGGGCCCCAGGGCACATCCTTTGGCCATTTTCCCTGGGAAAGAAAACTCACCAGTCCAGGTTCCTGATGTCAGTTTGTAGAGCTCCCTTGGGTCTACCTGGGCACCACAAGTATGAGATGGGGACAACTTCAGTCTGGGGTCCATCCTTCGATATAAGGATTCTTTGCAGTCAAGCCCCAGCCCAGGGCCAGGGGCCCCTGGGCACATCCTTTGGCCATTTTCCCTGGGAAAGAAAACTCAGCAGTCCAGGTTGCTGATGTCAGTTTGTAGGGCTCCCTTGGGTCTATCAGGGCAGCACAACTTTGTGGAGGGGACAACTTCGGTCTGGGGTCCATCCTTCGATAGAAGGATTTTTTGCAGTCAAGCCCAGCCCAGGGCCAGGGGCCCCTGGGCACATCCTTTGGCCATTTTCCCTGGGAAAGAAAACTCACCAGTCCAGGTTGCTGATGTCAGTTTGTAGGGCTCCCTTGGGTCTATCGGGGCAGTACAAGTTTGAGGAGGGGACAACTTTGGTCTGCGATTCATCCTTCGATATAAGGATTCTTTGAAGTCTGGTCCCAGCCGAGTGCCAGGAGCCCCAGGGCACATCCTTTGGCCATTTTGCCTGGGAAAGAAAACTCACCAGTCCAGGTTCCTGATGTCAGTTTGTAGGGCTCCCTTGGGTCTACCTGGGCAGCACAACTTTGAGGAGGGGAGAAATTCTGTTTGGGGTCCAAACTTTGATATAAGGATTCTTTGCAGTCAGGTCCCAGCCCAGTGCCAGGGGCCCCAGGGCAAACCCTTTGGCAATTTTCCCTGGGAAAGAAAACTCAGCAGTCCAGGTTGCTGATGTCAATTTTTAGGGCTCCATTGGGTCTAACAGGGCAGCAGAAATTTGAGGAGGGGACGACTTTGGTCTGTGATCCATCCTTCGATATATGGATTCTTTACAGTCAGGCCCCAGCCCAGAGCCAGGGTCCTCTTGGCCAATACTTGGCCATTTCCCCTGGGAAGGAAAAATCACCAGTCCAGGTTCCTGATATCATTTTGAAGTGCTCCCATAAAACTGGCTGGGCGGCACAAGTTTGAGCTTTCTCCCTGCGAGACACACTGGCAAAGCTTTTCACTATGATACAGTCTAGTGCAGAGGCACACTACGGCTCTCCGGAGCTGTCCGAAGCCAAGCGCCGGTCGCCGGCGTCTTTCGGCTGAAGCTGCGCTTCGGAGCGTACGGCTGCCGCTCCGCTGTTGTGTGCGCGAAGCAGCCGCTTCTCCTGCTCCGGGAGCCGGACAGAGCGGTAGCTTGTACGAGGGCGAAGAACGTTGCCGCAGGGAGGCGACATTGTCTGCACAGCCTTGGCACTGCGAAAGGACGGTGGCTAACGCTCCCTGCCTTTTCAATGCACTGCTGGCATGCTTTATTGAAGGTGTTCCGAGAAACTTTCCTGGGTTTGACTTCGTCCTGATGCAGGAGGTGGAATCAGATGGTGTTTGGGATACTTCCTTCGATGTTTGGATATCTTAAGGTCGGCCATCAGCTGAAGGACAGGGGCCTCTAGACACATACTCTGTCCCTTTTCCCTGACATTTAAAACACACCAGTCCAGGTTCCTGATGTCAGTGTGTAGGGCTCCCTTGGGTCTATCTGGGCAGTACAAGTATGAGATGGGGACAACTTCAGTCTGGGGTCCATCCTTCAATATAAGGATTTTTTGCATTCAGGCCCCAGCCCAGGGCAAGGGGCCCCAGGGCACATCCTTTGGCCATTTTCCCTGGAAAAGAAAACTCAGCAGTCCAGGTTGCTGATGTCAGTTTGTAGGGCTCCCTTGGGTCTATCTGGGCAGCACAAGTTTTAGGAGGGGACAACTTAGGTCTGCGATCCATCCTTCGACATAAGGATTCTTTGCAGTTAGGTCCCAGCCGAGTGCCAGCGGCCCCAGGGAACACCCTTTGGCCATTTTCCCTGGGAAAGAAAACTCACCAGTCCAGGTTCCTGATGTCAGTTTGTAGGGCTCCCTTGGGTCTAACAGGGCAGCAGAAGATTTAGGAGGGGACAACTTTGGTCTGTGATCCATCCTTCGATATAGGGATTCTTTACAGTCAGGTCCGAGCCCAGGGCCAGGGGCCCTTGGGCACATCCTTTGGCCATTTTCCCTGGGAAAGAAAACTCACCAGTCCAGGTTGCTGATGCCAGTTTGTAGGGCTCACTTGGGTCTATCTGGGTAGCACAACTTTCAGGAGGGGACAACTTCGGTCTGGGGTGCGTCCTTCGATATAAGGATTTTTAGCAGTCAGGTCCCAGCCCAGTGCCAGGGTCCCCGGGGCACATCCTTTGGCCATTTTCCCTGGGAAAGAAAACTCACCAGTCCAGGTTCCTGATGTCAGTTTGTAGGGCTCCCTTGGTTCTATCAAGGCAGCAGAAATTTGAGGAGCGGACAAGTTTGGTCTGCGATCCATCCTTCGATATAAGGATTCTTTGCAGTCAGGTCCCAGCCGAGTGCCAGGGGCCCCAGGGAACATCCTTTGGCCATTTTCCCTGGGAAAGAAAATTCACCAGTCCAGGTTCCTGATGTCAGATTGTAGGGCTCCCTTGGGTCTAACAGGGCAGCACAAGTTTTAGGAGCGGACAACTTCGGTCTGGGGTCCATCCTTCGATATAGGGATTATTTACAGTCAGGACCCAGCCAGGGGCCAGGGGCCCCAGGGAACATCCTTTGGCCATTTTCCCTGGGAAAGAAAATTCACCAGTCCAGGTTGCTGATGTCAGTTTGTAGGGCCCCCTTGGGTCTATCAGGTCAGCACAAGTTTGAGTAGGGGACAACTTTAGTCTGCGATCCATCCTTCAATATTAGGATTATTTGGATTCAGGCCCCAGCCCAGTGCCAGGGTCCCCAGGGCACATCCTTTGGCCATTTTCCCTGGGAAAGAAAACTCACCAGTCCAGGTTGCTGATGTCAGTTTGTAGGGCTCCCTTGGGTCTACCTGGGCACCACAAGTATGAGATGGGGACAACTTCAGTCTGGGTTCCATCCTTCGATATAAGGATTATTTGCAATCAGGACCCAGCCCAGTGCCAGGGTCCTCTGGGCACACCCTTTGGCCATTTTCCCTGGAAAAGAAAATTCACCAGTCCAGGTTGCTGATGTCAGTTTGTAGGGCTCCCTTGGTTCTATCAGGGCAGCACAAGTATGAGATGGGGACAACTTCAGTCTGGGGTCCATCCTTCGATATAAGGATTTTTAGCAGTCAGGTCACAGCCCAGGGCCAGGGGCTCCTGGGCACATCCTTTGGCCATTTTCCCTGGGAAAGAAAACTCACCAGTCCAGGTTGCTGATGTTAGTATGTAGGGCTCCCTTGGGTCTATCAAGGCAGCAGAAATTTGAGGAGCGGACAAGTTTGGTCTGCGATCCATCCTTCGATATATGGATTGTTTACAGTCAGGTCCGAGCCCAGGGCCAGGGGCCCTTGGGCACATCCTTTGGCCATTTTCCCTGGGAAAGAAAACTCACCAGTCCAGGTTGCTGATGCCAGTTTGTAGGGCTCACTTGGGTCTATCTGGGTAGCACAACTTTCAGGAGGGGACAACTTCGGTCTGGGGTGCGTCCTTCGATATAAGGATTTTTAGCAGTCAGGTCCCAGCCCAGTGCCAGGGTCCCCGGGGCACATCCTTTGGCCATTTTCCCTGGGAAAGAAAACTCACCAGTCCAGGTTCCTGATGTCAGTTTGTAGGGCTCCCTTGGCTCTATCAAGGCAGCAGAAATTTGAGGAGCGGACAAGTTTGGTCTGCGATCCATCCTTCGATATAGGGATTCTTTGCAGTCAGGTCCCAGCCGAGTGCCAGGGGCCCCAGGGAACATCCTTTGGCCATTTTCCCTGGGAAAGAAAATTCACCAGTCCAGGTTCCTGATGTCAGTTTGTAGGGCTCCCTTGGGTGTATCTGGGTAGCACAACTTTGAGGAGGGAACAACTTCGGTCTGGGGTCCATCCTTCTATATAGGGATTATTTACAGTCAGGACCCAGCCCGGGGCCAGGGGCCCCTGGGCACATCCTTTGGCCATTTTCCCTGGGAAAGAAAACTCACCAGTCCAGGTTCCTGATGTCAGTTTGTAGGGCTCCCTTGGGTCTATCAGGGCAGCACAACTTCGAGGAGGGGACAACTTCGGTCTGCGATCCATCCTTCGATATAAGGATTTTTTGCAGTCAGGTCCCAGCCCAGTTCCAGGGTCCCCAGGGCACATCCTTTGGCCATTTTCCCTGGGAAAGAAAACTCACCAGTCCAGGTTGCTGATGTCAGTTTGTAGGGCTCCCTTGGGTCTAACAGGGCAGCAGAAGTTTTAGGAGGGGACAACCTTGGTCTGTGATCCAACCTTCGATATAGGGATTCTTTACAGTCAGGTCCGAGCCCAGGGCCAGGGGCCCTTGGGCACACCCTTTGGCCATTTTCCCTGGGAAAGAAAACTCACCAGTCCAGGTTGCTGATGCCAGTTTGTAGGGCTCCCTTGGGTCTATCTTGGTAGCACAACTTTCAGGAGGGGACAACTTCGGTCTGGGGTGCGTCCTTCGATATAAGGATTTTTAGCAGTCAGGTCCCAGCCCAGTGCCAGGGTCCCCGGGGCACATCCTTTGTCCATTTTCCCTGGGAAAGAAAACTCACCAGTCCAGGTTGCTGATGTCAGTATGTAGGGCTCCCTTGGTTCTATCAAGGCTGCAGAAATTTGAGGAGCGGACAAGTTTGGTCTGCGATCCATCCTTCGATATAGGGATTCTTTGCAGTCAGGTCCCAGCCGAGTGCCAGGGGCCCCAGGGAACATCCTTTGGCCATTTTCCCTGGGAAAGAAAATTCACCAGTCCAGGTTCCTGATGCCAGTTTGTAGGGCTCCTTTGGGTCTAACAGGGCAGCACAAGTTTTAGGAGGGGACAACTTCGGTCTGGGGTCCATCCTTCTATATATGGATTATTTACAGTCAGGACCCAGCCAGGGGCCAGGGGCCCCTGGGCACATCCTTTGGCCATTTTCCCTGGGAAAGAAAACTCACCAGTCCAGGTTGCTGATGCCAGTTTGTAGGGCTCACTTGGGTCTATCAGGGCAGCACAACTTTGAGGAGGGGACAACTTCGGTCTGCGATCCGATGCTTTGATATAAGGAATTTTAGCAGTGAGGTCCCAGCCCAGTGCCAGGGTCCCCAGGGCACACCCTTTGGCCATTTTCCCTGGGAAAGAAAACTCACCAGTCCAGGTTGCTGATGTCAGTTTGTAGGGCTCCCTTGGGTGTATCTGGGCAGCACAAGTATGAGATGGGGACAACTTCAGTCTGGGGTCCTTCCTTCGATATAAGGATTCTTTGCAGTCAAGCCCCAGCGGAGGGCCATGGGCCCCTGGGCACATCCTTTGGCCATTTTCCCTGGGAAAGAAAATTCACCAGTCCAGGTTCCTGATGTCAGTTTGTAGGGCTCCCTTGGGTCTAACAGGGCAGCACAAGTTTTAGGAGGGGACAAGTTCGGTCTCCATCCTTCTATATAGGGATTATTTACAGTCAGGACCCAGCCAGGGGCCAGGGGCCCCAGGGAACATCCTTTGGCCATTTTCCCTGGGAAAGAAAACTCACCAGTCCAGGTTCCTGATGTCAGTTTGTAGGGCTCCCTTGGGTCTATCAGGTCAGCACAAGTATGAGATGGGGACAACTTCGCTCTGGGGTGCGTCCTTCGATATAAGGATTCTTTGCAGTGAGGCCCCAGAGGAGGGCCAGGGGCCCCTGGGCACATCCTTTGGCCATTTTCCCTGGGAAAGAAAACTCACCATTCCAGGTTCCTGATGTCAGATTGCAGGGCTCCCTTGGGTCTATCTGGGCAGCAGAAATTTGAGGAGTGGACAAGTTTGGTCTGCGATCCATCCTTCGATAGAGGGATTCTTTGCAGTCAGGTCCAGCCGAGTGCCAGGGGCCCCAGGGAACATCCTTTGGCCATTTTCCCTGGGAAAGAAAACTCACCAGTCCAGGTTCTTGATGTCACTTTGTAGGGCTCCCTTGGGTCTAACAGGGCAGCACAACTTTGAGGAGGGCACAAATTTGGTCTGTGATCCATCCTTCGATATAGTGTTTCTTTACAGTCAGGCCCCAGCCCGGGGCCAGGGGCCCCTGGGCACATCCTTTGGCCGTTTTTCCTAGGAATGAAAACTCACCAGTCCAGGTTCCTGATGTCAGTTTGTAGGGCTCCCTTGGGTGTATCTGGGCAGCACAAGTATGAGATGGGGACAACTTCAGTCTGGGGTCCTTCCTTCGATATAAGGATTCTTTGCAGTCAAGCCCCAGCCCAGTGCCAGGGGCCCCTGGGCACATCCTTTGGCCATTTTCCCTGGGAAAGAAAACTCACCAGTCCAGGTTGCTCTTGTCAGTATGTAGGGCTCCCTTGGGTCTATCAAGGCAGCAGAAATTTGAGGAGCGGACAAGTTTGGTCTGCGATCCATCCTTCGATATAGGGATTCTTTGCAGTCAGATCCCAGCCGAGTGCCAGGGGCCCCAGGGAACATCCTTTGGCCATTTTCCCTGGGAAAGAAAACTCACCAGTCCAGGTTGCTGATGCCAGTTTGTAGGGCTCACTTGGGTCTATCTGGGTAGCACAACTTTCAGGAGGGGACAACTTCGGTCTGGGGTGCGTCCTTCGATATAAGGATTTTTAGAAGTCAGGTCCCAGCCCAGTGCCAGGGTCCCCGGGGCACATCCTTTGGCCATTTTCCCTGGGAAAGAAAACTCACCAGTCCAGGTTCCTGATGTCAGTTTGTAGTGCTCCCTTGGCTCTATCAAGGCAGCAGAAATTTGAGGAGCGGACAAGTTTGGTCTGCGATCCATCCTTCGATATAGGGATTCTTTGCAGTCAGGTCCCAGCCGAGTGCCAGGGGCCCCAGGGAACATCCTTTGGCCATTTTCCCTGGGAAAGAAAATTCACCAGTCCAGGTTCCTGATGTCAGTTTGTAGGGCTCCCTTGGGTCTAACAGGGCAGCACAACTTTGAGGAGGGAACAACTTCGGTCTGGGGTCCATCCTTCTATATAGGGATTATTTACAGTCAGGATCCAGCCCGGGGCCAGGGGCCCCTGAGCACATCCTTTGGCCATTTTCCCTGGGAAAGAAAACTCACCAGTCCAGGTTCCTGATGTCAGTTTGTAGGGCTCCCTTGGGTCTATCTGGGCAGCAGAAATTTGAAGAGTGGACAAGTTTGGTCTGCGATCCATCCTTCGATATAGGGATTCTTTGCAGTCAGGTCCCAGCCGAGTGCCAGGGGCCCCAGGGAACATCCTTTGGCCATTTTCCCTCTGAAAGAAAACTCACCAGTCCAGGTTCCTGATGTCAGTTTGTAGGGCTCCCTTGGGTCTATCAGGGCAGCACAACTTTGAGGAGGGGACAACTTCGGTCTGTGATCCATCCTTCGATATAAGGATTTTTAGCAGTGAGGTCCCAGCCCAGTTCCAGGGTCCCCAGGGCACATCCTTTGGCCATTTTCCCTGGGAAAGAAAACTCACCAGTCCAGGTTGCTGATGTCAGTTTGTAGGGCTCCCTTGGGTCTAACAGGGCAGCAGAAGTTTTAGGAGGGGACAACTTTGGTCTGTGATCCATCCTTCGATATAGGGATTCTTTACAGTCAGGTCCGTGCCCAGGGCCAGGGGCCCTTGGGCACATCCTTTGGCCATTTTCCCTGGGAAAGAAAACTCACCAGTCCAGGTTGCTGATGCCAGTTTGTAGGGCTCACTTGGGTCTATCTGGGTAGCACAACTTTCAGGAGGGGACAACTTCGGTCTGGGGTGCGTCCTTCGATATAAGGATTTTTAGCAGTCAGGTCCCAGCCCAGTGCCAGGGTCCCCGGGGCACATCCTTTGGCCATTTTCCCTGGGAAAGAAAACTCACCAGTCCAGGTTCCTGATGTCAGTTTGTAGGGCTCCCTTGGCTCTATCAAGGCAGCAGAAATTTGAGGAGCGGACAAGTTTGGTCTGCGATCCATCCTTCGATATAGGGATTCTTTGCAGTCAGGTCCCAGCCGAGTGCCAGGGGCCCCAAGGAACATCCTTTGGCCATTTTCCCTGGGAAAGAAAATTCACCAGTCCAGGTTCCTGATGTCAGTTTGTAGGGCTCCCTTGGGTGTATCTGGGTAGCACAACTTTGAGGAGGGAACAACTTCGGTCTGGGGTCCATCCTTCTATATAGGGATTATTTACAGTCAGGACCCAGCCCGGGGCCAGGGGCCCCTGGGCACATCCTTTGGCCATTTTCCCTGGGAAAGAAAACTCACCAGTCCAGGTTCCTGATGTCAGTTTGTAGGGCTCCCTTGGGTCTATCAGGGCAGCACAACTTTGAGGAGGGGACAACTTCGGTCTGCGATCCATCCTTCGATATAAGGATTTTTTGCAGTCAGGTCCCAGCCCAGTTCCAGGGTCCCCAGGGCACATCCTTTGGCCATTTTCCCTGGGAAAGAAAACTCACCAGTCCAGGTTGCTGATGTCAGTTTGTAGGGCTCCCTTGGGTCTAACAGGGCAGCAGAAGTTTTAGGAGGGGACAACCTTGGTCTGTGATCCAACCTTCGATATAGGGATTCTTTACAGTCAGGTCCGAGCCCAGGGCCAGGGGCCCTTGGGCACACCCTTTGGCCATTTTCCCTGGGAAAGAAAACTCACCAGTCCAGGTTGCTGATGCCAGTTTGTAGGGCTCCCTTGGGTCTATCTTGGTAGCACAACTTTCAGGAGGGGACAACTTCGGTCTGGGGTGCGTCCTTCGATATAAGGATTTTTAGCAGTCAGGTCCCAGCCCAGTGCCAGGGTCCCCGGGGCACATCCTTTGGCCATTTTCCCTGGGAAAGAAAACTCACCAGTCCAGGTTGCTGATGTCAGTATGTAGGGCTCCCGTGGTTCTATCAAGGCTGCAGAAATTTGAGGAGCGGACAAGTTTGGTCTGCGATCCATCCTTCGATATAGGGATTCTTTGCAGTCAGGTCCCAGCCGAGTGCCAGGGGCCCCAGGGAACATCCTTTGGCCATTTTCCCTGGGAAAGAAAATTCACCAGTCCAGGTTCCTGATGCCAGTTTGTAGGGCTCCTTTGGGTCTAACAGGGCAGCACAAGTTTTAGGAGGGGACAACTTCGGTCTGGGGTCCATCCTTCTATATATGGATTATTTACAGTCAGGACCCAGCCAGGAGCCAGGGGCCCCTGGGCACATCCTTTGGCCATTTTCCCTGGGAAAGAAAACTCACCAGTCCAGGTTGCTGATGCCAGTTTGTAGGGCTCACTTGGGTCTATCAGGGCAGCACAACTTTGAGGAGGGGACAACTTTGGTCTGCGATCCGATGCTTTGATATAAGGAATTTTAGCAGTGAGGTCCCAGCCCAGTGCCAGGGTCCCCAGGGCACACCCTTTGGCCATTTTCCCTGGGAAAGAAAACTCACCAGTCCAGGTTGCTGATGTCAGTTTGTAGGGCTCCCTTGGGTGTATCTGGTCAGCACAAGTATGAGATGGGGACAACTTCAGTCTGGGGTCCTTCCTTCGATATAAGGATTCTTTGCAGTCAAGCCCCAGCGGAGGGCCATGGGCCCCTGGGCACATCCTTTGGCCATTTTCCCTGGGAAAGAAAATTCACCAGTCCAGGTTCCTGATGTCAGTTTGTAGGGCTCCCTTGGGTCTAACAGGGCAGCACAAGTTTTAGGAGGGGACAAGTTCGGTCTCCATCCTTCTATATAGGGATTATTTACAGTCAGGACCCAGCCAGGGGCCAGGGGCCCCAGGGAACATCCTTTGGCCATTTTCCCTGGGAAAGAAAACTCACCAGTCCAGGTTCCTGATGTCAGTTTGTAGGGCTCCCTTGGGTCTATCAGGTCAGTACAAGTATGAGATGGGGACAACTTCGCTCTGGGGTGCGTCCTTCGATATAAGGATTCTTTGCAGTGAGGCCCCAGAGGAGGGCCAGGGGCCCCTGGGCACATCCTTTGGCCATTTTCCCTGGGAAAGAAAACTCACCATTCCAGGTTCCTGATGTCAGATTGTAGGGCTCCCTTGGGTCTATCTGGGCAGCAGAAATTTGAGGAGTGGACAAGTTTGGTCTGCGATCCATCCTTCGATAGAGGGATTCTTTGCAGTCAGGTCCAGCCGAGTGCCAGGGGCCCCAGGGAACATCCTTTGGCCATTTTCCCTGGGAAAGAAAACTCACCAGTCCAGGTTCTTGATGTCACTTTGTAGGGCTCCCTTGGGTCTAACAGGGCAGCACAACTTTGAGGAGGGCACAAATTTGGTCTGTGATCCATCCTTCGATATAGGGATTCTTTACAGTCAGGCCCCAGCCCGGGGCCAGGGGCCCCTGGGCACATCCTTTGGCCATTTTTCCTAGGAATGAAAACTCACCAGTCCAGGTTCCTGATGTCAGTTTGTAGGGCTCCCTTGGGTGTATCTGGGCAGCACAAGTATGAGATGGGGACAACTTCAGTCTGGGGTCCTTCCTTCGATATAAGGATTCTTTGCAGTCAAGCCCCAGCCCAGTGCCAGGGGCCCCTGGGCACATCCTTTGGCCATTTTCCCTGGGAAAGAAAACTCACCAGTCCAGGTTGCTCTTGTCAGTATGTAGGGCTCCCTTGGGTCTATCAAGGCAGCAGAAATTTGAGGAGCGGACAAGTTTGGTCTGCGATCCATCCTTCGATATAGGGATTCTTTGCAGTCAGATCCCAGCCGAGTGCCAGGGGCCCCAGGGAACATCCTTTGGCCATTTTCCCTGGGAAAGAAAACTCACCAGTCCAGGTTGCTGATGCCAGTTTGTAGGGCTCACTTGGGTCTATCTGGGTAGCACAACTTTCAGGAGGGGACAACTTCGGTCTGGGGTGCGTCCTTCGATATAAGGATTTTTAGCAGTCAGGTCCCAGCCCAGTGCCAGGGTCCCCGGGGCACATCCTTTGGCCATTTTCCCTGGGAAAGAAAACTCACCAGTCCAGGTTCCTGATGTCAGTTTGTAGTGCTCCCTTGGCTCTATCAAGGCAGCAGAAATTTGAGGAGCGGACAAGTTTGGTCTGCGATCCATCCTTCGATATAGGGATTCTTTGCAGTCAGGTCCCAGCCGAGTGCTAGGGGCCCCAGGGAACATCCTTTGGCCATTTTCCCTGGGAAAGAAAATTCACCAGTCCAGGTTCCTGATGTCAGTTTGTAGGGCTCCCTTGGGTCTAACAGGGCAGCACAACTTTGAGGAGGGAACAACTTCGGTCTGGGGTCCATCCTTCTATATAGGGATTATTTACAGTCAGGACCCAGCCCGGGGCCAGGGGCCCCTGAGCACATCCTTTGGCCATTTTCCCTGGGAAAGAAAACTCACCAGTCCAGGTTCCTGATGTCAGTTTGTAGGGCTCCCTTGGGTCTATCTGGGCAGCAGAAATTTGAAGAGTGGACAAGTTTGGTCTGCGATCCATCCTTCGATATAGGGATTCTTTGCAGTCAGGTCCCAGCCGAGTGCCAGGGGCCCCAGGGAACATCCTTTGGCCATTTTCCCTCTGAAAGAAAACTCACCAGTCCAGGTTCCTGATGTCAGTTTGTAGGGCTCCCTTGGGTCTATCAGGGCAGCACAACTTTGAGGAGGGGACAACTTCGGTCTGTGATCCATCCTTCGATATAAGGATTTTTAGCAGTGAGGTCCCAGCCCAGTTCCAGGGTCCCCAGGGCACATCCTTTGGCCATTTTCCCTGGGAAAGAAAACTCACCAGTCCAGGTTGCTGATGTCAGTTTGTAGGGCTCCCTTGGGTCTAACAGGGCAGCAGAAGTTTTAGGAGGGGACAACTTTGGTCTGTGATCCATCCTTCGATATAGGGATTCTTTACAGTCAGGTCCGTGCCCAGGGCCAGGGGCCCTTGGGCACATCCTTTGGCCATTTTCCCTGGGAAAGAAAACTCACCAGTCCAGGTTGCTGATGCCAGTTTGTAGGGCTCACTTGGGTCTATCTGGGTAGCACAACTTTCAGGAGGGGACAACTTCGGTCTGGGGTGCGTCCTTCGATATAAGGATTTTTAGCAGTCAGGTCCCAGCCCAGTGCCAGGGTCCCCGGGGCACATCCTTTGGCCATTTTCCCTGGGAAAGAAAACTCACCAGTCCAGGTTGCTGATGTCAGTATGTAGGGCTCCCTTGGTTCTATCAAGGCATCAGAAATTTGAGGAGCGGACAAGTTTGGTCTGCGATCCATCCTTCGATATAGGGATTCTTTGCAGTCAGGTCCCAGCCGAGTGCCAGGGGCCCCAGGGAACATCCTTTGGCCATTTTCCCTCTGAAAGAAAACTCACCAGTCCAGGTTGCTGATGCCAGTTTGTAGGGCTCACTTGGGTCTATCAGGGCAGCACAACTTTGAGGAGGGGACAACTTCGGTCTGCGATCCGATGCTTTGATATAAGGATTTTTAGCAGTGAGGTCCCAGCCCAGTGCCAGGGTCCTCAGGGCACACCCTTTGGCCATTTTCCCTGGGAAAGAAAACTCACCAGTCCAGGTTGCTGATGTCAGTTTGTAGGGCTCCCTTGGGTGTATCTGGTCAGCACAAGTATGAGATGGGGACAACTTCAGTCTGGGGTCCTTCCTTCGATATAAGGATTCTTTGCAGTCAAGCCCCAGCGGAGGGCCATGGGCCCCTGGGCACATCCTTTGGCCATTTTCCCTGGGAAAGAAAATTCACCAGTCCAGGTTCCTGATGTCAGTTTGTAGGGCTCCCTTGGGTCTAACAGGGCAGCACAAGTTTTAGGAGGGGACAAGTTCGGTCTGGGGTCCATCCTTCTATATAGGGATTATTTACAGTCAGGACCCAGCCAGGGGCCAGGGGCCCCAGGGAACATCCTTTGGCCATTTTCCCTGGGAAAGAAAACTCACCAGTCCAGGTTGCTGATGTCAGTTTGTAGGGCTCCCTTGGGTCTATCAGGTCAGCACAAGCATGAGATGGGGACAACTTCGCTCTGGGGCGCGTCCTTCGATATAAGGATTCTTTGAAGTCAAGCCCCAGCCGAGGGCAAGGGGCCCCTGGGCACATCCTTTGGTCATTTTCCCTGGGAAAGAAAACTCACCAGTCCAGGTTCCTGATGTCAGATTGTAGGGCTCCCTTGGGTCTATCTGGGCAGCAGAAATTTGAGGAGTGGACAAGTTTGGTCTGCGATCCATCCTTCGATAGAGGGATTCTTTGCAGTCAGGTCCAGCCGAGTGCCAGGGGCCCCAGGGAACATCCTTTGGCCATTTTCCCTGGGAAAGAAAACTCACCAGTCCAGGTTCCTGATGTCACTTTGTAGGGCTCCCTTGGGTCTAACAGGGCAGCACAACTTTGAGGAGGGGACAAATTTGGTCTGTGATCCATCCTTCGATATAGTGTTTCTTTACAGTCAGGCCCCAGCCCAGGGTCAGGGGCCCCTGGGCATATCCTTTGGCCATTTTTCCTAGGAATGAAAACTCACCAGTCCAGGTTCCTGATGTCAGTTTGTAGGGCTCCCTTGGGTGTATCTGGGCAGCACAAGTATGAGATGGGGACAACTTCAGTCTGGGGTCCTTCCTTCGATATAAGGATTCTTTGCAGTCAAGCCCCAGCCCAGTGCCAGGGGCCCCTGGGCACATCCTTTGGCCATTTTCCCTGGGAAAGAAAACTCACCAGTCCAGGTTGCTCTTGTCAGTATGTAGGGCTCCCTTGGGTCTATCAAGGCAGCAGAAATTTGAGGAGCGGACAAGTTTGGTCTGCGATCCATCCTTCGATATAGGGATTCTTTGCAGTCAGGTCCCAGCCGAGTGCCAGGGGCCCCAGGGAACATCCTTTGGCCATTTTCCCTGGGAAAGAAAACTCACCAGTCCAGGTTGCTGATGCCAGTTTGTAGGGCTCACTTGGGTCTATCTGGGTAGCACAACTTTCAGGAGGGGACAACTTCGGTCTGGGGTGCGTCCTTCGATATAAGGATTTTTAGCAGTCAGGTCCCAGCCCAGTGCCAGGGTCCCCGGGGCACATCCTTTGGCCATTTTCCCTGGGAAAGAAAACTCACCAGTCCAGGTTCCTGATGTCAGTTTGTAGGGCTCCCTTGGCTCTATCAGGCAGCAGAAATTTGAGGAGCGGACAAGTTTGGTCTGCGATCCATCCTTCGATATAGGGATTCTTTGCAGTCAGGTCCCAGCCGAGTGCCAGGGGCCCCAGGGAACATCCTTTGGCCATTTTCCCTGGGAAAGAAAATTCACCAGTCCAGGTTCGTGATGTCAGTTTGTAGGGCTCCCTTGGGTCTAACAGGGCAGCACAACTTTGAGGAGGGAACAACTTCGGTCTGGGGTCCATCCTTCTATATAGGGATTATTTACAGTCAGGACCCAGCCCGGGGCCAGGGGCCATTGAGCACATCCTTTGGCCATTTTCCCTGGGAAAGAAAACTCACCAGTCCAGGTTCCTGATGTCAGTTTGTAGGGCTCCCTTGGGTCTATCTGGGCAGCAGAAATTTGAAGAGTGGACAAGTTTGGTCTGCGATCCATCCTTCGATATAGGGATTCTTTGCAGTCAGGTCCCAGCCGAGTGCCAGGGGCCCCAGGGAACATCCTTTGGCCATTTTCCCTGGAAAAGAAAACTCACCAGTCCAGGTTGCTGATGCCAGTTTGTAGGGCTCACTTGGGTCTATCTGGGTAGCACAACTTTCAGGAGGGGACAACTTCGGTCTGGGGTGCGTCCTTCGATATAAGGATTTTTAGCAGTGAGGTCCCAGCCCAGTGCCAGGGTCCCCGGGGCACATCCTTTGGCCATTTTCCCTGGGAAAGAAAACTCACCAGTCCAGGTTGCTGATGTCAGTATGTAGGGCTCCCTTGGTTCTATCAAGGCAGCAGAAATTTGAGGAGCGGACAAGTTTGGTCTGCGATCCATCCTTCGATATAGGGATTCTTTGCAGTCAGGTCCCAGCCGAGTGCCAGGGGCCCCAGGGAACATCCTTTGGCCATTTTCCCTGGGAAAGAAAATTCACCAGTCCAGGTTCCTGATGTCAGTTTGTAGGGCTCCTTTGGGTCTATCAGGGCAGCACAAGTTTTAGGAGGGGACAACTTCGGTCTGGGGTCCATCCTTCTATATAGGGATTATTTACAGTCAGGACCCAGCCAGGGGCCAGGGGCCCCTGGGCACATCCTTTGGCCATTTTCCCTGGGAAAGAAAACTCACCAGTCCAGGTTGCTGATGCCAGTTTGTAGGGCTCACGTGGGTCTATCAGGGCAGCACAACTTTGAGGAGGGGACAACTTCGGTCTGCGATCCGATGCTTTGATATAAGGATTTTTAGCAGTCAGGTCCCAGCCCAGTGCCAGGGTCCCCAGGGCACACCCTTTGGCCATTTTCCCTGGGAAAGAAAACTCACCAGTCCAGGTTGCTGATGTCAGTTTGTAGGGCTCCCTTGGGTGTATCTGGGCAGCACAAGTATGAGATGGGGACAACTTCAGTCTGGGGTCCTTCCTTCGATATAAGGATTCTTTGCAGTCAAGCCCCAGCGGAGGGCCATGGGCCCCTGGGCACATCCTTTGGCCATTTTCCCTGGGAAAGAAAACTCACCAGTCCAGGTTGCTGATGTAAGTTTGTAGGGCTCCCTTGGGTCTATCTGGGCAGCACAACTTTGGGGAGGGGACAACTTCGGTCTGGGGTCCATTCTAGATAGAAGGATTTTTTGCATTCAGGGCCTAGCCCAGGGCCAGGGTCCCCTGGGCACACCCTTTGGCCATTTTCCCTGGAAAAGAAAATTCACCAGTCCAGGTTCCTGATGTCAGTTTGTAGGGCTCCCTTGGTTCTATCAGGGCAGCACAAGTATGAGATGGGGACAACTTCAGTGTGGGGTCCATCCTTCGATATAAGGATTTCTTGCATTCAGGTCCTAGCCTAGGGCCAGGGGCTCCTGGGCACATCCTTTGGCCATTTTCCCTGGGAAAGAAAACTCACCAGTCCAGGTTGCTGATGTCAGTTTGTAGGGCTCCCTTGGGTCTAACAGGGCAGCAGAAGTTTTATGTGGGGACAACTTTGGTCTGTGATCCATCCTTCGATATAGGGATTGTGTACAGTCAGGTCTGAGCCCAGGGCCAGGGACCCTTGGGCACACCCTTTGGCCATTTTCCCTGGGAAAGAAAACTCACCAGTCCAGGTTGCTGATGCCAGTTTGTAGGGCTCACTTGGGTCTATCTGGGTAGCACAACGTTCAGGAGGGGACAACTTCGGTCTTGGGTGCGTCCTTCGATATAAGGATTTTTAGCAGTCAGGTCCCAGCCCAGTGCCAGGGGCCCCAGGGAACATCCTTTGGCCATTTTCCCTGGGAAAGAAAATTCACCAGTCCAGGTTCCTGATGTCAGTTTGCAGGGCTCCCTTGGGTCTAACAGGGCAGCACAACTTTGAGGAGGGGACAACTTCGGTCTGGGGTCCATCCTTCTATATAGGGATTATTTACAGTCAGGACCCAGCCCGGGGCCAGGGGCCCCTGGGCACATCCTTTGGCCATTTTCCCTGGGAAAGAAAACTCACCAGTCCAGGTTCCTGATGTCAGTTTGTAGGGCTCCCTTGGGTCTATCAGGTCAGCACAAGTATGAGATGGGGACAACTTCGCTCTGGGGTGCGTCCTTCGATATAAGGATTCTTTGCAGTCAAGCCCCAGCCGAGGGCATGGGGTCCCTGGGCACATCCTTTGGTCATTTTCCCTGGGAAAGAAAACTCACCAGTCCAGGTTCCTGATGTCAGATTGTAGGGCTCCCTTGGGTCTATCTGGGCAGCAGAAATTTGAGGAGTGGACAAGTTTGGTCTGTGATCCATCCTTCGATAGAGGGATTCTTTGCAGTCAGGTCCAGCCGAGTGCCAGGGGCCCCAGGGAACATCCTTTGGCCATTTTCCCTGGGAAAGAAAACTCACCAGTCCAGGTTCTTGATGTCACTTTGTAGGGCTCCCTTGGGTCTAACAGGGCAGCACAACTTTGAGGAGGGGACAAATTTGGTCTGTGATCCATCCTTCGATATAGGGTTTCTTTACAGTCAGGCCCCAGCCCAGGGTCAGGGGCCCCTGGGCACATCCTTTGGCCATTTTTCCTAGGAATGAAAACTCACCAGTCCAGGTTCCTGATGTCAGTTTGTAGGGCTCCCTTGGGTGTATCTGGGCAGCACAAGTATGAGATGGGGACAACTTCAGTCTGGGGTCCTTCCTTCGATATAAGGATTCTTTGCAGTCAAGCCCCAGCCCAGTGCCAGGGGCCCCTGGGCACATCCTTTGGCCATTTTCCCTGGGAAAGAAAACTCACCAGTCCAGGTTGCTCTTGTCAGTATGTAGGGCTCCCTTGGTTCTATCAAGGCAGCAGAAATTTGAGGAGCGGACAAGTTTGGTCTGCGATCCATCCTTCGATATAGGGATTCTTTGCAGTCAGGTCCCAGCCGAGTGCCAGGGGCCCCAGGGAACATCCTTTGGCCATTTTCCCTGGGAAAGAAAACTCACCAGTCCAGGTTCCTGATGTCAGTTTGTAGGGCTCCCTTGGGTCTACCTGGGCAGCACAAGTTTGAGGAGGGGAGAACTTCGGTCTGGGGTCCAAACTTTGATATAAGGATTTTTTGCAGTCAGGTCCCAGCCCTGTGTTTTGGGCTCCAGGTCATATCCTTTGGCAATTTTCCCTGGGAAAGAAAACTCACCAGTCCAGGTTGCTGATGTCAGTTTGTAGGGCTCCCTTGGGTCTATCAGGGCAGCAGAAATTTGAGGAGGGGCCAATATTGTCTGCGATCCATCCTTCAATATACGGATTTTTTGCAGTCAGGCCCGAGCCCAGTGCCACGGGCCCCTGGGCACATCCTTTGGCCATTTTCCCTGGGAAAGAAAACTCAGCAGTCCAGGTTGCTGATGTCAGTTTGTAGGGCTCCCTTGGTTCTATCCGGGCAGCACAAGTATGAGATGGGGACAACTTCAGTCTGGAGTCCATCCTTCAATATACGGATTATTTCCAGTCAGGACCCAGCCAGGGGCCATGGGCCCCTGGGCATATTCTTTGGCCATTTTCCCTGGGAAAGAAAACTCACCAGTCCAGGTTCCTAATGTCAGTTTGTAGGGCTCCCTTGGGTCTATCAGGGCAGCACAAGTTTGAGGAGGGGACAACTTCGGTCTGGGTTCCATCCTTCGATATAAGGATTATTTGCAGTCCTGGTCCAGCCCAGTGCCAGGGGCCCCTGGGCATATCCTTTGGCCATTTTCCCTGGGAAAGAAAACTCACCAGTCCAGGTTGCTGATGTCAGTTTGTAGGGCTCCCTTGGGTCTATCAGGGCAGCAGAAATTTGAGGAGGGGCCAATATTGTCTGCGATCCATCCTTCAATATACGGATTTTTTGCAGTCAGGCCCGAGCCCAGTGCCACGGGCCCCTGGGCACATCCTTTGGCCATTTTCCCTGGGAAAGAAAACTCAGCAGTCCAGGTTGCTGATGTCAGTTTGTAGGGCTCCCTTGGTTCTATCCGGGCAGCACAAGTATGAGATGGGGACAACTTCAGTCTGGAGTCCATCCTTCAATATACGGATTATTTCCAGTCAGGACCCAGCCAGGGGCCATGGGCCCCTGGGCATATTCTTTGGCCATTTTCCCTGGGAAAGAAAACTCACCAGTCCAGGTTCCTAATGTCAGTTTGTAGGGCTCCCTTGGGTCTATCAGGGCAGCACAAGTTTGAGGAGGGGACAACTTCGGTCTGGGTTCCATCCTTCGATATAAGGATTATTTGCAGTCCTGGTCCAGCCCAGTGCCAGGGGCCCCTGGGCATATCCTTTGGCCATTTTCCCTGGAAAAGAAAATTCACCAGTCCAGATTGCTGATGTCAGTTTGTAGGGCTCCCTTGGGTCTAACAGGGCAGCACAACTTTGAGGAGGGTACAATTTCGGTCTGTGATCCATTCTTCAATATAGGGATTCTTTACAGTCAGGCCCCAGCCGAGGGCCAGGGGCCCCTGGGCACATCCTTTGGCCATTTTCCTAGGAAAGAAAACTCACCAGTCCAGGTTGCTGATGTCAGTTTGTAGGGCTCCCTTGGGTCTATCTGGGCTGCACAACTTTGAGGAGGGGACAATTTTGGCCTGCGATCCATCCTTCGATATAGGGATTGTTTGCAGTCAGGTACCAGCCGACTGCCAGGGGCCCCAGGGCATATCCTTGGGCCATTTTCCCTGGGAAAGAAAACTCACCATTCCAGGTTGCTGATGTCAGTTTGTAGGGCTCCCTTGGGTCTATCTGGGCAGCACAACTTTGAGGAGGGGACAACTTCGGTCTGCGGTCCATTCTTTGATATAAGGATTTTTTGAAGTCAGGGCCTAGCCCAGGGCCAGGGGCCCCTGGGCATATCCTTTGGCCATTTTCCCTGGAAAAGAAAATTCACCAATCCAGGTTCCTGATGTCAGTTTGTAGGGCTCCCTTGGTTCTATCAGGGCAGCACAAGTATGAGATGGGGAAAACTTGAGTCTGGGGTCCATCCTTCGATATAAGGATTCTTTGCAGTCAGTTCCCAGCCGAGGGCCAGGGGCCCCTGGGCACATCCTTTGGCCATTTTCCCTGGGAAAGAAAACTCACCAGTCCAGGTTGCTGATGTCAGTTTGTAGGGCTCCCTTGGTTCTATCAGGGCAGCATAAGTATGAGATGGGGACAACTTCAGTCTGGGGTCCATTGTTCGATATAAGGATTCTTTGCAGTCAAGCCCCAGCTGAGGGCCAGGGGCTCCTGGGCACATCCTTTGGCCATTTTCCCTGGGAAAGAAAACTCACCAGTCCAGGTTGCTGATGTCAGTTTGTAGGGCTCCCTTGGGTCTAACAGGGCAGCAGAAGTTTTAGGAGGGGACAACGTTGGTCTGTGATTCATCCTTCGATATAGGGATTCTTAAGAGTCAGGTCCGAGCCCAGGGCCAGGGGCCCTTGGGCACATCCTTTTTCCATTTTCCCTGGGAAAGAAAACTCAGCAGTCCAGGTTGCTGATGTCAGTTTGTAGGGCTCCCTTGGGTCTAACAGGGCAGCAGAACTTTGAGGAGGGGACAACTTCGGTCTGGGGTCCATCCTTCTATATAGGGATTATTTACAGTCAGGGCCCAGCCCGGGGCCAGGGGCCCCTGGGCACATCCTTTGGCCATTTTCCCTGGGAAAGAAAACTCACCAGTCCAGGTTCCTGATGTCAATTTGTAGGGCTCCCTTGGGTCTATCAGGTCAGCACAAGTATGAGATGGGGACAACTTCGCTCTGGGGTGTGTCCTTCGATATAAGGATTCTTTGCAGTCAAGCCCCAGCCGAGGGCATGGGGCCCCTGGGCACATCCTTTGGTCATTTTCCCTGGGAAAGAAAACTCACCAGTCCAGGTTCCTGATGTCAGATTGTAGGGCTCCCTTGGGTCTATCTGGGCAGCAGAAATTTGAGGAGCGGACAAGTTTGGTCTGCGATCCATCCTTCGATAGAGGGATTCTTTGCAGTCAGGTCCAGCCGAGTGCCAGGGGCCCCAGGGAACATCCTTTGGCCATTTTCCCTGGGAAAGAAAACGCACCAGTCCAGGTTCTTGATGTCATTTTGTAGGGCTCCCTTGGGTCTAACAGGGCAGCACAACTTTAAGGAGGGGACAAATTTGGTCTGTGATCCATCCTTCGATATAGTGTTTCTTTACAGTCAGGCCCCAGCCCAGGGTCAGGGGCCCCTGGGCACATCCTTTGGCCATTTTTCCTAGGAATGAAAACTCACCAGTCCAGGTTCCTGATGTCAGTTTGTAGGGCTCCCTTGGGTGTATCTGGGCAGCACAAGTATGAGATGGGGACAACTTCAGTCTGGGGTCCTTCCTTCGATATAAGGATTCTTTGCAGTCAAGCCCCAGCCCAGTGCCAGGGGCCCCTGGGCACATCCTTTGGCCATTTTCCGTGGGAAAGAAAACTCACCAGTCCAGGTTGCTCTTGTCAGTATGTAGGGCTCCCTTGGGTCTATCAAGGCAGCAGAAATTTGAGGAGCGGACAAGTTTGGTCTGCGATCCATCCTTCGATAGAGGGATTCTTTGCAGTCAGGTCCCAGCCGAGTGCCAGGGGCCCCAGGGAACATCCTTTGGCCATTTTCCCTGGGAAAGAAAACTCACCAGTCCAGGTTCTTTATGTCAGTTTGTAGGGCTCCCTTGTGTCTACCTGGGCAGCACAACTTTGTGGAGGGTACAACTTCGGTTTGGGGTCCAAACTTTGATATAAGGATTTTTTGCAGTCAGGTCCCAGCCCTGTGTTTTGGGCTCCAGGTCATATCCTTTGGCAATTTTCCCTGGGAAAGAAAACTCAGCAGTCCAGGTTGCTGATGTCAGTTTGTAGGGCTCCCTTGGGTCTATCAGGGCAGCAGAAATTTGAGGAGGGGACAACATTTGTCTGCGATCCATCCTTCAATATACGGATTCTTTGCAGTCAGGGCCGAGCCCAGTGCCACGGGCCCCTGGGCACATCCTTTGGCCATTTTCCGTGGGAAAGAAAACTCACCAGTCCAGGTTCCTGATGTCAGTTTGTAGGGCTCACTTGGGTCTATCAGGGCAGCCAAAGTATGAGATGGGGACAACTTCAGTCTGGGGTCCATCCTTCGACATAAGGATTATTTGCAGTCAGGCCCCAGCCAGGGGCCATGGGCCCCTGGGCATATTCTTTGGCCATTTTCCCTGGGAAAGAAAACTCACCAGTCCAGGTTCCTAATGTCAGTTTGTAGGGCTCCCTTGGGTCTATCAGGGCAGCACAAGTTTGAGGAGGGGACAACTTCGGTCTGGGTTCCATCCTTCGATATAAGGATTATTTGCAGTCCTGGTCCAGCCCAGTGCCAGGGGGCCCTGGGCACATCCTTTGGCCATTTTCCCTGGGAAAGAAAATTCACCAGTCCAGGTTGCTGATGTCAGTTTGTAGGGCTCCCTTGGGTCTAACAGGGCGGCACAACTTTGAGGAGGGTACAATTTCGGTCTGTGATCCATCCTTTAATATAGGGATTTTTTACAGTCAGGTCCCAGCCAGGGCCAGGGGCCCCTGGGCACATCCTGTGGCCATTTTCCGTGGGAAAGAAAACTCACCAGTCCAGGTTCCTGATGTCAGTTTGTAGGGCTCCCTTGGGTCTATCTGGGCTGCACAACTTTGAGGAGGGGACAACTTCGGTTTGCGGTCCATTCTACAACATAAGGATTTTTTGCATTCAGGCCCCAGCCCAGGGCCAGGGTCCCCTGGGCACATCCTTTGGCCATTTTCCCAGGAAAAGAAAATTCACCAGTCCAGGTTGCTGATGTCAGTTTGTAGGGCTCCCTTGGTTCTATCAGGGCAGCACAATTATGAGATGCGGACAACTTCAGTCTGGGGTCCATCCTTCGATATAAGGATTTTTACGAGTCAAGTTCCAGCCGAGGGCCAGGGGCCCCTGGGCACATCCTTTGGCCATTTTCCCTGGGAAAGAAAACTCACCAGTCCAGGTTGCTGATGTCAGTTTGTAGGGCTCCCTTAGGTCTAACAGGGCAGCACAAATTTTAGGAGGGGACAATTTTGGTCTGTGATCCATCCTTCGATATAGGGATTCTTTACAGTCAGGTCCGAGCCCAGGGCCAGGGGCCCCTGGGCACATCCTTTGGCCATTTTCCCTGGGAAAGAAAACTCAGCAGTCCAGGTTCCTGATGTCAGTTTGTAGGGCTCCCTTGGGTCTATCTGGGTAGCACAACTTTCAGGAAGGGACAACTTCGGTCTGTGATCCATCCTTCGATATAAGGATTTTTAGCAGTCAGGTAGCAGCCCAGTGCCAGGTTCCCCAGGGCACATCCTTTGGCCATTTTCCCTGGGAAAGAAAATTCACCAGTCCAGGTTCCTGATGTCAGTTTGTAGGGCTCCCTTGGGTCTATCTGGGCAGCACAAGTTTTAGGCTGGGACAAGTTTGGTCTGTGATCCATCCTTCGATATAGGGATTCTTTGCATTCAGGCCCCAGTCCAGGGCCAGGGACCCCTGGGCACAGCCTTTGGCAATTTTTCCTAGGAAAGAAAACTCACCAGGCCAGGTTCCTGATGTCAGATTGTAGGGCTCCCTTGGGTCTATCTGGGCAGCACATGTATGAGATGGGGACAACTTCAGTCTGGGGTGCGTCCTTCGATATAAGGATTCTTTGCAGTCAGGACCCAGCTCAGTGACAGGGGCCCCTGGGCACATCCTTTGGCCATTTTCCCTGGGAAAGAAAACTCACCAGTCCAGGTTGCTGATGTCAGTTTGTAGGGCTCCCTTGGGTCTATCTGGGTAGCACAACTTTCAGGAGCGGACATCTTCGGTCTGGGGTCCATCGTTCGATATAAGGATTTTGTGCAGCCAGGTCCCAGCCCAGTGCCAGGGTCCCCAGGGCACACCCTTTGGCTATTTTCCCTGGGAAAGAAAACTCACCAGTCCAGGTTCCTGATGTCAGTTTGTAGGGCTCCCTTGGGTCTATCTGGGCAGGAAAAGTACGAGATGGGGACAACTTCAGTCTGGGTCCATCCTTCGATATAAGGATTCTTTGCAGTCAGGTCTCAGCTGAGGGCCAGGGGCCCCAGGGAACATCCTTTGGCCATTTTCCCTGGAAAAGAAAACTCACCAGTCAAGGATCCTCATGTCAGTTTGTAGGGCTCCCTTGGTTCTATCAGGGCAGCACAATTATGAGATGGGGACAAATTCAGTCTGAGGTCCATCCTTCGATATAAGGATTCTTTGCAGTCAAGCCCCAGCTGAGGGCCAGGCGCCCCTGGGCACATCCTTTGGCCATTTTCCCTGGGAAAGAAAACTCACCAGTCCAGGTTCCTGATGTCAGTTTGTAGGGCTCCCTTGGGTCTAACAGGGCAGCAGAAGTTTCAGGAGGGGATAACTTTGGTCTCTGATCCATCCTTCGATATAGGGATTCTTTACAGTCAGGACCCAGCCAGGGGCCAGGGTCCTCAGGGCACATTCTTTGGCCATTTTCCTGGGAAAGAAAACTCACCAGTCCAGGTTCCTGATGTCACTTTGTAGGGCTCCCTTGGGTCTAACAGGGCAGCACAACTTTGAGGAGGGGACAACTTTGGTCTGTGATCCATCCTTCGATATAGGGTTTCTTTACAGTCAGGCCCCAGCCCAGGGCCAGGGGCCACTGGGCACATCCTTTGGCCAGTTTCCCTGGGAAAGAAAATTCACCAGTCCAGGTTCCTGATGTCAGTTTGTAGGGCTCCCTTGGGTCTATCAGGGCAGCACAAGTATGAGATGGGGACAACTTCGGTCTGCGATCCATCCTTCGATATAAGGATTTTTTGCATTCAGGCCCCAGCCCAGGGCCAGGGGCCCCTGGGCACATCCTTCGGCCATTTTCCCTGGAAAAGAAAACTCACCAGTCCAGGTTGCTGATGTCAGTGTGTAGGGCTCACTTGGGTCTGTCAGGGCAGCACAAGTATGAGATGGGGACAACTTCAGTCTGGGGTCCATCCTCTAATATAAGGATTATTTGCAGTCAGGTCCCAGCCCAGCGCCAGGGGCCTCAGGGCGCACCTTTTGGACATTTTCCCTGGGAAAGAAAACTCACCAGTCCAGGTTGCTGATGTCAGTTTGTAGGGCTCCCTTGCATCTATCTGGGCAGCAGAAATTTGAAGAGCGGACAATTTTGGTCTGCGATCCATCCTTCGATATAGGGATTCTTTGTAGTCAGGTCCCAGCCGAGTGCCAGGGGCCCCAGGGAACATCCTTTGGCCATTTTCCCTGGGAAAGAAAACTCACCAGTCCAGGTTCCTGATGTCAGTTTGTAGGGCTCCCTTGGGTCTATCAGGGCAGCACATGTATGAGATGGGGACAACTTCAGTCTGGGGTGCGTCCTTCGATATAAGGATTCTTTGCAGTCAGGTCCCAGCTCAGTGACAGGGGCCCCTGGGCACATCCTTTGGCCATTTTCCCTGGGAAAGAAAACTCACCAGTCCAGGTTGCTGATGTCAGTTTGTAGGGCTCCCTTGGGTCTATCTGGGTAGCACAACTTTCAGGAGCGGACATCTTCGGTCTGGGGTCCATCGTTCGATATAAGGATTTTTTGCAGCCAGGTCCCAGCCCAGTGCCAGGGTCCCCAGGGCACACCCTTTGGCTATTTTCCCTGGGAAAGAAAACTCACCAGTCCAGGTTCCTGATGTCAGTTTGTAGGGCTCCCTTGGGTCTATCAGGGCAGCAGAAATTTGAGGAGGGGACAACATTTGTCTGCGATCCATCCTTCAATATACGGATTCTTTGCAGTCAGGGCCGAGCCCAGTGCCACGGGCCCCTGGGCACATCCTTTGGCCATTTTCCGTGGGAAAGAAAACTCACCAGTCCAGGTTCCTGATGTCAGTTTGTAGGGCTCACTTGGGTCTATCAGGGCAGCCAAAGTATGAGATGGGGACAACTTCAGTCTGGGGTCCATCCTTCGACATAAGGATTATTTGCAGTCAGGCCCCAGCCAGGGGCCATGGGCCCCTGGGCATATTCTTTGGCCATTTTCCCTGGGAAAGAAAACTCACCAGTCCAGGTTCCTAATGTCAGTTTGTAGGGCTCCCTTGGGTCTATCAGGGCAGCACAAGTTTGAGGAGGGGACAACTTCGGTCTGGGTTCCATCCTTCGATATAAGGATTATTTGCAGTCCTGGTCCAGCCCAGTGCCAGGGGGCCCTGGGCACATCCTTTGGCCATTTTCCCTGGGAAAGAAAATTCACCAGTCCAGGTTGCTGATGTCAGTTTGTAGGGCTCCCTTGGGTCTAACAGGGCGGCACAACTTTGAGGAGGGTACAATTTCGGTCTGTGATCCATCCTTTAATATAGGGATTTTTTACAGTCAGGTCCCAGCCAGGGCCAGGGGCCCCTGGGCACATCCTGTGGCCATTTTCCGTGGGAAAGAAAACTCACCAGTCCAGGTTCCTGATGTCAGTTTGTAGGGCTCCCTTGGGTCTATCTGGGCTGCACAACTTTGAGGAGGGGACAACTTCGGTTTGCGGTCCATTCTACAACATAAGGATTTTTTGCATTCAGGCCCCAGCCCAGGGCCAGGGTCCCCTGGGCACATCCTTTGGCCATTTTCCCAGGAAAAGAAAATTCACCAGTCCAGGTTGCTGATGTCAGTTTGTAGGGCTCCCTTGGTTCTATCAGGGCAGCACAATTATGAGATGCGGACAACTTCAGTCTGGGGTCCATCCTTCGATATAAGGATTTTTACGAGTCAAGTTCCAGCCGAGGGCCAGGGGCCCCTGGGCACATCCTTTGGCCATTTTCCCTGGGAAAGAAAACTCACCAGTCCAGGTTGCTGATGTCAGTTTGTAGGGCTCCCTTAGGTCTAACAGGGCAGCACAAATTTTAGGAGGGGACAATTTTGGTCTGTGATCCATCCTTCGATATAGGGATTCTTTACAGTCAGGTCCGAGCCCAGGGCCAGGGGCCCCTGGGCACATCCTTTGGCCATTTTCCCTGGGAAAGAAAACTCACCAGTCCAGGTTCCTGATGTCAGTTTGTAGGGCTCCCTTGGGTCTATCTGGGTAGCACAACTTTCAGGAAGGGACAACTTCGGTCTGCGATCCATCCTTCGATATAAGGATTTTTAGCAGTCAGGTAGCAGCCCAGTGCCAGGTTCCCCAGGGCACATCCTTTGGCCATTTTCCCTGGGAAAGAAAATTCACCAGTCCAGGTTCCTGATGTCAGTTTGTAGGGCTCCCTTGGGTCTATCTGGGCAGCACAAGTTTTAGGCTGGGACAAGTTTGGTCTGTGATCCATCCTTCGATATAGGGATTCTTTGCATTCAGGCCCCAGTCCAGGGCCAGGGACCCCTGGGCACAGCCTTTGGCAATTTTTCCTAGGAAAGAAAACTCACCAGGCCAGGTTCCTGATGTCAGTTTGTAGGGCTCCCTTGGGTCTATCTGGGCAGCACATGTATGAGATGGGGACAACTTCAGTCTGGGGTGCGTCCTTCGATATAAGGATTCTTTGCAGTCAGGACCCAGCTCAGTGACAGGGGCCCCTGGGCACATCCTTTGGCCATTTTCCCTGGGAAAGAAAACTCACCAGTCCAGGTTGCTGATGTCAGTTTGTAGGGCTCCCTTGGGTCTATCTGGGTAGCACAACTTTCAGGAGCGGACATCTTCGGTCTGGGGTCCATCGTTCGATATAAGGATTTTGTGCAGCCAGGTCCCAGCCCAGTGCCAGGGTCCCCAGGGCACACCCTTTGGCTATTTTCCCTGGGAAAGAAAACTCACCAGTCCAGGTTCCTGATGTCAGTTTGTAGGGCTCCCTTGGGTCTATCTGGGCAGGAAAAGTACGAGATGGGGACAACTTCAGTCTGGGTCCATCCTTCGATATAAGGATTCTTTGCAGTCAGGTCTCAGCTGAGGGCCAGGGGCCCCAGGGAACACCCTTTGGCCATTTTCCCTGGAAAAGAAAACTCACCAGTCAAGGATCCTCATGTCAGTTTGTAGGGCTCCCTTGGTTCTATCAGGGCAGCACAATTATGAGATGGGGACAAATTCAGTCTGAGGTCCATCGTTCGATATAAGGATTCTTTGCAGTCAAGCCCCAGCTGAGGGCCAGGCGCCCCTGGGCACATCCTTTGGCCATTTTCCCTGGGAAAGAAAACTCACCAGTCCAGGTTCCTGATGTCAGTTTGTAGGGCTCCCTTGGGTCTAACAGGGCAGCAGAAGTTTCAGGAGGGGATAACTTTGGTCTCTGATCCATCCTTCGATATAGGGATTCTTTACAGTCAGGACCCAGCCAGGGGCCAGGGTCCTCAGGGCACATTCTTTGGCCATTTTCCTGGGAAAGAAAACTCACCAGTCCAGGTTCCTGATGTCACTTTGTAGGGCTCCCTTGGGTCTAACAGGGCAGCACAACTTTGAGGAGGGGACAACTTTGGTCTGTGATCCATCCTTCGATATAGGGTTTCTTTACAGTCAGGCCCCAGCCCAGGGCCAGGGGCCACTGGGCACATCCTTTGGCCAGTTTCCCTGGGAAAGAAAATTCACCAGTCCAGGTTCCTGATGTCAGTTTGTAGGGCTCCCTTGGGTCTATCAGGGCAGCACAAGTATGAGATGGGGACAACTTCGGTCTGCGATCCATCCTTCGATATAAGGATTTTTTGCATTCAGGCCCCAGCCCAGGGCCAGGGGCCCCTGGGCACATCCTTTGGCCATTTTCCCTGGGAAAGAAAACTCACCAGTCCAGGTTCCAGATGTCAGTGTGTAGGGCTCACTTGGGTCTGTCAGGGCAGCACAAGTATGAGATGGGGACAAATTCAGTCTGGGGTCCATCCTCTAATATAAGGATTATTTGCAGTCAGGTCCCAGCCCAGCGCCAGGGGCCTCAGGGCGCACCTTTTGGACATTTTCCCTGGGAAAGAAAACTCACCAGTCCAGGTTGCTGATGTCAGTTTGTAGGGCTCCCTTGGGTCTATCAGGGCAGCACAAGTTTGAGGAGGGGACAACTTCGGTCTGCGATCCATCCTTCGATATAGGGATTCTTTGTAGTCAGGTCCCAGCCGAGTGCCAGGGGCCCCAGGGAACATCCTTTGGCCATTTTCCCTGGGAAAGAAAACTCACCAGTCCAGGTTCCTGATGTCAGTTTGTAGGGCTCCCTTGGGTCTATCTGGGTAGCACAACTTTCAGGAGCGGACATCTTCGGTCTGGGGTCCATCGTTCGATATAAGGATTTTTTGCAGCCAGGTCCCAGCCCAGTGCCAGGGTCCCCAGGGCACACCCTTTGGCTATTTTCCCTGGGAAAGAAAACTCACCAGTCCAGGTTCCTGATGTCAGTTTGTAGGGCTCCCTTGGGTCTATCTGGGCAGGAAAAGTATGAGATGGGGACAACTTCAGTCTGGGTCCATCCTTCGATATAAGGATTCTTTGCAGTCAGGTCTCAGCTGAGGGCCAGGGGCCCCAGGGAACATCCTTTGGCCATTTTCCCTGGAAAAGAAAACTCACCAGTCAAGGATCCTCATGTCAGTTTGTAGGGCTCCCTTGGTTCTATCAGGGCAGCACAATTATGAGATGGGGACAATTTCTCTCTGGGGTGCGTCCTTCGATATAAGGATTCTTTGCAGTCAAGCCCCAGCCCAGTGCCAGGGGCCCCTGGGCACATCCTTTGGCCATTTTCCCTGGGAAAGAAAACTCAGCAGTCCAGGTTGCTCTTGTTCAGTATGTAGGGCTCCCTTGGGTCTATCAAGGCAGCAGAAATTTGAGGAGCAGACAAGTCTGGTCTGCGATCCATCCTTCGATATAGGGATTCTTTGCAGTCAGGCCCCAGCCGAGTTGCCAGGGGCCCCAGGGAACATCCTTTGGCCATTTTCCCTGGGAAAGAAAACTCACCAGTCCAGGTTGCTGATGTCAGTTTGTAGGGCTCCCTTGGGTCTATCAGGGCAGCACAACTTTGTGGAGGGGACAACTTCGGTTTGGGGTCCAAACTTTGATATAAGGATTTTTTGCAGTCAGGTCCCAGCCCTGTGTTTGGGGCTCCAGGTCACATCCTTTCGCAATTTTCCCTGGGAAAGAAAACTCACCAGTCCAGGTTGCTGATGTCAGTTTGTAGGGCTCCCTTGGGTCTATCAGGGCAGTAGAAATTTGAGGAGGGGACAACTTTTGTCTGCGATCCATCCTTCAATATACGGATTTTTTGTAGTCAGGTCCGAGCCCAGTGCCACGGGCCCCAGGGCACATCCTTTGGCCATTTTCCCTGGGAAAGAAAACTCAGCAGTCCAGGTTGCTGATGTCAGTTTGTAGGGCTCCCTTGGGTCTACCTGGGCAGCAGAAGTTTGAGGAGGGGACGATTTTGGTCTGTAATCCATCGTTCGATATAAGGATTCTTTAGAGTCAGGTCCGAGCCCAGTGCCAGGGGCCCCTGGGCATATCCTTTGGCCATTTTCCCTGGAAAAGAAAACTCACCAGTCCAGGTTCCTGATGTCAGTTTGTAGGGCTCCCTTGATTCTATCAGGGCAGCACATGAATGAAATGAGGACAACTTCAGTCTGGGGTCCACCCTTCGATATAAGGATGTTTTGAAGTCAGGACCCAGCCCAGGGGCAGGGGCCCCAGGGCACATCCTTTGGCCATTTCCCCCGGGAAAGAAAACTCACCAGTCCAGGTTGCTGATGCCAGTTTGTAGGGCTCACTTGGGTCTATCTGGGTAGCACAACTTTCAGGAGCGGACATCTTCGGTCTGGGGTCCATCGTTCGATATAAGGATTTTTAGCAGCCAGGTCCCAGCCCAGTGCCGGGTCCCCAGGGCACACCCTTTGGCTATTTTCCCTGGGAAAGAAAACTCACCAGTCCAGGTTCCTGATGTCAGTTTGTAGGGCTCCCTTGGGTCTATCTGGGCAGCAAAAGTATGAGATGGGGACAACTTCAGTCTGGGGTCCATCCTTCGATATAAGGATTCTTTGCAGTCAGGTCCCAGCTGAGGGCCTGGGGCCCCAGGGCACATCCTTTGGCCATTTTCCCTGGAAAAGAAAACTCACCAGTCCAGGTTCCTGATGTCAGTTTGTAGGGCTCCCTTGGGTCTATCAGGGCAGCACAAGTATGAGATGGGGACAGCTTCGGTGTTGGGTGCGTCCTTCGATATGAGGAATCTTTGCAGTCAAGCCCCAGCCGAGGGCCAGGGGCCCCTGGGCACATCCTTTCGCCATTTTCCCTGGGAAAGAAAACTCACCAGTCCAGGTTCTCGATGTCAGTTTGTAGGGCTCACTTGGGTCTATCTGGGCAGCAGAAATTTGAGTAGGGGATAACTTTTGTATGCGATCCATCCTCCAATATACGGAGATTTTGCAGTCAGGTCCGAGCCCAGTGCCAGGGGCCCCTGGGCACATCCTTTGTCCATTTTCCCTGGGAAAGAAAACTCACCAGTCCAGGTTGCTGATGTCAGTTTGTAGGGCTCCCTTGGGTCTAACAGGGCAGCACAACTTTGAGGAGGGGACAATTTTGGTCTGTGATCCATCCTTCGATATAGGGTTTCTTTACAGTCAGGGCCCAGCCCAGGGCCAGGGTCCCCAGGTCACAGCCTTTGGCCATTTTCCCTGGGAAAGAAAACTCACCAGTCCAGGTTCCTGATGTCAGTTTGTAGGGCTCCCTTGGGTCTATCAGGGCAGCACAAGTATGAGATGGGGACAACTTCAGTCTGGGGTCCATCCTTCGATATAAGGATTTTTTGCATTCAGGTTCCAGCCGAGGGCCAGGGGCCCCTGGGCACATCCTTTGGCCATTTTCCCTGGGAAAGAAAACTCACCAGTCCAGGTTGCTGATGTCATTTTGTAGGGCTCCCTTTGGGTCTAACAGGTCAGCACAACTTTGAGGAGGGGACAACTTTGGTCTGTGATCCATCCTTCGATATAGGGATTCTTTATATTCAGGCCCGAGCCCAGGGCCAGGGGCCCCAGGGCACATCCTTTGGCCATTTACCCTGGGAAAGAAAATTCACCAGTCCAGGTTCCAGATGTCAGTTTGTAGGGCTCCCTTGGGTCTATCAGGGCAGCACAAGTTTGAGGAGGGGACAACTTCGGTCTGGGTTCCATCCTTCGATATAAGGACTATTCGCAGTCCTGGTCCAGCCCAGTGCCAGGGGCCCCTGGGCACATCCTTTGGCCATTTTCCCTGGGAAAGAAAACTCAGCAGTCCAGGTTCCTGATGTCAGATTGTAGGGCTCCCTTGCGTGTATCTGGGCAGCACAAGTATGAGATGGGGACAACTTCAGTCTGGGGTCCTTCCTTCGATATAAGGATTCTTTGCAGTCAAGCCCCAGCCCAGGGCCAGGGGCCCCTGGGCACATCCTTTTTCCATTTTACCTGGGAAAGAAAACTCACCAGTCCAGGTTGCTGATGTCACTTTGTAGGGCTCCCTTGGGTCTATCAGGGCAGCACAAGTTTGAGGTGGGGACAACTTCGGTGTGGGGTCCATCCTTCGATATAAGGATTGTTTGCAGTCAAGGCCCAGCCCAGTGCCAGGGTCCGCAGGGCACATCCTTTGGCCATTTTCCCTGGGAAAGAAAACTCACCAGTCCAGGTTCCTGATGTCAGTTTGTAGGGCTCCCTTGGGTCTATCTGGGCAGCACAAGTATGAGATGGGGACAACTTCAGTCTGGGGTCCATCCTTCGATATAAGGATTTTTTGCATTCAAGGGCCCAGCCCAGGGGCAGGGGCCCCAGGGCACATCCTTTGGCCATTTTCCCTGGGAAAGAAAATTCACCAGTCCAGGTTGCTGATGCCAGTTTGTAAGGCTCACTTGGGTCTATCTGGTAGCAGAACTTTCAGGAGGGGACAACTTCGGTCTGGGGTGCGTCCTTCGATATACGGATTTTTAGCAGTCAGGTCCCAGCCCAGTGCCAGGGTCCCCAGGGCACATCCTTTGGACATTTTCACTGGGAAAGAAAACTCACCAGTCCAGGTTGCTGATGTCAGTTTGTAGGGCTCCCTTGGTTCTATCAAGGCAGCAGAAATTTGAGGAGCGGACAAGTTTGGTCTGCGATCCATCCTTCGATATAGGGATTCTTTGCAGTCAGGTCCAGCCGAGTGCCAGGGGCCCCAGGGAACATCCTTTGGCCATTTTCCCTGGGAAAGAAAACTCACCAGTCCAGGTTCCTGATGTCAGTTTGTAGGGCTCCCTTGGGTCTAACAGGGCAGCACAAGTTTTAGGAGGGGACAACTTCGGTCTGGGGTCCATCCTTCGATATAGGGATTATTTACAGTCAGGACCCAGCCAGGGGCCAGGGGCCCCTGGGCACATCCTTTGGCCATTTTCCCTGGGAAAGAAAACTCACCAGTCCAGGTTCCTGATGTCAGTGTGTAGGGCTCACTTGGGTCTGTCAGGGCAGCACAAGTATGAGATGGGGACAATTTCAGTCTGGGGTCCATCCTTTAATATAAGAATTTTTTGCAGTCAGGCTCCAGCCCAGCGCCAGGGTCCCCAGGGCGCATCTTTTGGCCATTATCCCTGGGAAAGAAAACTCACCAGTCCAGGTTCCTGATGTCAGTTTCTAGGGCTCACTTGGGTCTATCAGTGCAGCACAACTTTGAAGAGGGGACAACTTCGGTCTGCGATCCCATCCTTTGATATAAGGATTTTTAGCAGTCAGGTCCCAGCCCAGTGCCAGGGTCCCCAGGGAACATCCTTTGGCCATTTTCCCTGGGAAAGAAAACTCACCAGTCCAGGTTCCTGATGTCAGTTTGTAGGGCTCCCTTGGGTGTATCTGGGCAGCACAAGTATGAGATGGGGACAACTTCAGTCTGGGGTGCGTCCTTCGATATAAGGATTCTTTGCAGTCAAGCCCCAGCCGAGGGCCATGGGCCCCTGGGCACATTCTTTGGCCATTTTCCCTGGGAAAGAAAATTCACCAGTCCAGGTCCCTGATGTCAGTTTGTAGGGCTCCCTTGGGTCTAACAGGGCAGCACAAGTTTTAGGAGGGGACAACTTCGGCCTGGGGTCCATCCTTCGATATAGGGATTCTTTACAGTCAGGACCCAGCCCAATGCCAGGGGCCCCTGGGCATATCCTTTGGCCATTTTCCCTGGGAAAGAAAACTCACTAGTCCAGGTTCCTGATGTCAGTTTTTAGGGTTCCCTTGGGTCTATCAGGGCAGCGCAACTATGAGATGGGGACAATTTCGGTCTGGGGCGCGTCCTTCAATATAGGGATGATTTACAGACAGGCCCCCGCCGAGGGCCAGGGGCCCCTGGGCACATCCTTTGGCCATTTCCCCTGGAGAAGAAAACTCACCAGTCCAGGTTCCTGATGTCAGTTTGTAGGGCTCACTTGGGTCTATCTGGGTAGCACAACTTTCAGGAGGGGACAACTTCGGTCTGGGGTGCGTCCTTCGATATAAGGATTTTTAGCAGTCAGGTCCCAGCCCAGTGCCGGGGCCCCCTGGGCATATCCTTTGGCCATTTTCCCTGGGAAAGGAAATTCACCAGTCCAGGTTCCTGATGTCAGTTTGTAGGGCTCCCTTGGGTCTATCAGGGCAGCACAAGTATGAGATGGAGACAATTTCTCTTTGGGGTGCGTCCTTCGATATAAGGATTCTTTGCAGTCAAGGCCCAGCCCAGTGCCAGGGGCCCCTGGGCACATCCTTTGGCCATTTTCCCTGGGAAAGAAAACTCACCAGTCCAGGTTGCTGATGTCAGTATGTAGGGCTCCCTTGGGTATATCAAGGCAGCAGAAATTTGAGGAGTGGACAAGTTTGGTCTGTGATCCATCCTTCGATATAGGGATTCTTTGCAGTCAGGTCCCAGCCGAGTGCCAGGGGCCCCAGGGAACATCCTTTGGCCATTTTCCCTGGGAAAGAAAACTCACCAGTCCAGGTTCCTGATGTCAGTTTCTAGGGCTCCCTTGGGTCTATCAGGGCAGCGCAACTTTGTGGAGGGGACAACTTCGGTTTGGGGTCCAAACTTTGATATAAGGATTTTTTGCAGTCAGGTCCCAGCCCTGTGTTTGGGGCTCCAGGTCACATCCTTTCGCAATTTTCCCTGGGAAAGAAAACTCACCAGTCCAGGTTGCTGATGTCAGTTTGTAGGGCTCCCTTGGGTCTATCAGGGCAGTAGAAATTTGAGGAGGGGACAACTTTTGTCTGCGATCCATCCTTCAATATACGGATTTTTTGTAGTCAGGTCCGAGCCCAGTGCCACGGGCCCCAGGGCACATCCTTTGGCCATTTTCCCTGGGAAAGAAAACTCAGCAGTCCAGGTTGCTGATGTCAGTTTGTAGGGCTCCCTTGGGTCTACCTGGGCAGCAGAAGTTTGAGGAGGGGACGATTTTGGTCTGTAATCCATCGTTCGATATAAGGATTCTTTACAGTCAGGTCCGAGCCCAGTGCCAGGGGCCCCTGGGCATATCCTTTGGCCATTTTCCCTGGAAAAGAAAACTCACCAGTCCAGGTTCCTGATGTCAGTTTGTAGGGCTCCCTTGATTCTATCAGGGCAGCACATGAATGAAATGAGGACAACTTCAGTCTGGGGTCCACCCTTCGATATAAGGATGTTTTGAAGTCAGGACCCAGCCCAGGGGCAGGGGCCCCAGGGCACATCCTTTGGCCATTTCCCCCGGGAAAGAAAACTCACCAGTCCAGGTTGCTGATGCCAGTTTGTAGGGCTCACTTGGGTCTATCTGGGTAGCACAACTTTCAGGAGCGGACATCTTCGGTCTGGGGTCCATCGTTCGATATAAGGATTTTTAGCAGCCAGGTCCCAGCTCAGTGCCGGGTCCCCAGGGCACACCCTTTGGCTATTTTCCCTGGGAAAGAAAACTCACCAGTCAAGGATCCTCATGTCAGTTTGTAGGGCTCCCTTGGTTCTATCAGGGCAGCACAATTATGAGATGGGGACAATTTCTCTCTGGGGTGCGTCCTTCGATATAAGGATTCTTTGCAGTCAAGCCCCAGCCCAGTGCCAGGGGCCCCTGGGCACATCCTTTGGCCATTTTCCCTGGGAAAGAAAACTCACCAGTCCAGGTTGCTCTTGTTCAGTATGTAGGGCTCCCTTTTGCTATCAAGGCAGCAGAAATTTGAGGAGCAGACAAGTCTGGTCTGCGATCCATCCTTCGATATAGGGATTCTTTGCAGTCAGGCCCCAGCCGAGTTGCCAGGGGCCCCAGGGAACATCCTTTGGCCATTTTCCCTGGGAAAGAAAACTCACCAGTCCAGGTTGCTGATGTCAGTTTGTAGGGCTCCCTTGGGTCTATCAGGGCAGCACAACTTTGTGGAGGGGACAACTTCGGTTTGGGGTCCAAACTTTGATATAAGGATTTTTTGCAGTCAGGTCCCAGCCCTGTGTTTGGGGCTCCAGGTCACATCCTTTCGCAATTTTCCCTGGGAAAGAAAACTCACCAGTCCAGGTTGCTGATGTCAGTTTGTAGGGCTCCCTTGGGTCTATCAGGGCAGTAGAAATTTGAGGAGGGGACAACTTTTGTCTGCGATCCATCCTTCAATATACGGATTTTTTGTAGTCAGGTCCGAGCCCAGTGCCACGGGCCCCAGGGCACATCCTTTGGCCATTTTCCCTGGGAAAGAAAACTCAGCAGTCCAGGTTGCTGATGTCAGTTTGTAGGGCTCCCTTGGGTCTACCTGGGCAGCAGAAGTTTGAGGAGGGGACGATTTTGGTCTGTAATCCATCGTTCGATATAAGGATTCTTTACAGTCAGGTCCGAGCCCAGTGCCAGGGGCCCCTGGGCATATCCTTTGGCCATTTTCCCTGGAAAAGAAAACTCACCAGTCCAGGTTCCTGATGTCAGTTTGTAGGGCTCCCTTGATTCTATCAGGGCAGCACATGAATGAAATGAGGACAACTTCAGTCTGGGGTCCACCCTTCGATATAAGGATGTTTTGAAGTCAGGACCCAGCCCAGGGGCAGGGGCCCCAGGGCACATCCTTTGGCCATTTCCCCCGGGAAAGAAAACTCACCAGTCCAGGTTGCTGATGCCAGTTTGTAGGGCTCACTTGGGTCTATCTGGGTAGCACAACTTTCAGGAGCGGACATCTTCGGTCTGGGGTCCATCGTTCGATATAAGGATTTTTAGCAGCCAGGTCCCAGCCCAGTGCCGGGTCCCCAGGGCACACCCTTTGGCTATTTTCCCTGGGAAAGAAAACTCACCAGTCCAGGTTCCTGATGTCAGTTTGTAGGGCTCCCTTGGGTCTATCTGGGCAGCAAAAGTATGAGATGGGGACAACTTCAGTCTGGGGTCCATCCTTCGATATAAGGATTCTTTGCAGTCAGGTCCCAGCTGAGGGCCTGGGGCCCCAGGGCACATCCTTTGGCCATTTTCCCTGGAAAAGAAAACTCACCAGTCCAGGTTCCTGATGTCAGTTTGTAGGGCTCCCTTGGGTCTATCAGGGCAGCACAAGTATGAGATGGGGACAGCTTCGGTGTTGGGTGCGTCCTTCGATATGAGGAATCTTTGCAGTCAAGCCCCAGCCGAGGGCCAGGGGCCCCTGGGCACATCCTTTCGCCATTTTCCCTGGGAAAGAAAACTCACCAGTCCAGGTTCTCGATGTCAGTTTGTAGGGCTCACTTGGGTCTATCTGGGCAGCAGAAATTTGAGTAGGGGATAACTTTTGTATGCGATCCATCCTCCAATATACGGAGATTTTGCAGTCAGGTCCGAGCCCAGTGCCAGGGGCCCCTGGGCACATCCTTTGTCCATTTTCCCTGGGAAAGAAAACTCACCAGTCCAGGTTGCTGATGTCAGTTTGTAGGGCTCCCTTGGGTCTAACAGGGCAGCACGACTTTGAGGAGGGGACAATTTTGGTCTGTGATCCATCCTTCGATATAGGGTTTCTTTACAGTCAGGGCCCAGCCCAGGGCCAGGGTCCCCAGGTCACAGCCTTTGGCCATTTTCCCTGGGAAAGAAAACTCACCAGTCCAGGTTCCTGATGTCAGTTTGTAGGGCTCCCTTGGGTCTATCAGGGCAGCACAAGTATGAGATGGGGACAACTTCAGTCTGGGGTCCATCCTTCGATATAAGGATTTTTTGCATTCAGGTTCCAGCCCAGGGCCAGGGGCCCGAGGGCACATCCTTTGGCCATTTTTTCTGGGAAAGAAAACTCACCAGTCCAGGTTGCTGATGCCAGTTTGTAGGGCTCCCTTGGGTCTAACAGGGCAGCACAAGTTTGAGGAGGGGACAACTTCAGTCTGGGGTCCATCATTCGATATACGGATTATTTGCATTCAGGTCCCAGCCCAGTGCCAGGGTCCCCAGGGCACACCCTTTGGCTATTTTCTTTGGGAGAGAAAACTCACCAGTCCAGGTTGCTGATGTCAGTTTGTAGGGCTCCCTTGGGTCTATCTGGGCAGCACAAGTATGAGATGGGGACAACTTCGTTCTGGGGTGCGTCCTTCGATATGAGGAATCTTTGCAGTCAAGCCCCAGCCGAGGGCCAGGGGCCCCTGGGCACATCCTTTGGCCATTTTCCCTGGGAAAGAAAACTCACCAGTCCAGGTTGCTGATGTCATTTTGTAGGGCTCCCTTTGGGTCTAACAGGTCAGCACAACTTTGAGGAGGGGACAACTTTGGTCTGTGATCCATCCTTCGATATAGGGATTCTTTATATTCAGGCCCGAGCCCAGGGCCAGGGGCCCCAGGGCACATCCTTTGGCCATTTACCCTGGGAAAGAAAATTCACCAGTCCAGGTTCCAGATGTCAGTTTGTAGGGCTCCCTTGGGTCTATCAGGGCAGCACAAGTTTGAGGAGGGGACAACTTCGGTCTGGGTTCCGTCCTTCGATATAAGGACTATTCGCAGTCCTGGTCCAGCCCAGTGCCAGGGGCCCCTGGGCACATCCTTTGGCCATTTTCCCTGGGAAAGAAAACTCAGCAGTCCAGGTTCCTGATGTCAGATTGTAGGGCTCCCTTGCGTGTATCTGGGCAGCACAAGTATGAGATGGGGACAACTTCAGTCTGGGGTCCTTCCTTCGATATAAGGATTCTTTGCAGTCAAGCCCCAGCCCAGGGCCAGGGGCCCCTGGGCACATCCTTTTTCCATTTTACCTGGGAAAGAAAACTCACCAGTCCAGGTTGCTGATGTCACTTTGTAGGGCTCCCTTGGGTCTATCAGGGCAGCACAAGTTTGAGGTGGGGACAACTTCGGTGTGGGGTCCATCCTTCGATATAAGGATTGTTTGCAGTCAAGGCCCAGCCCAGTGCCAGGGTCCGCAGGGCACATCCTTTGGCCATTTTCCCTGGGAAAGAAAACTCACCAGTCCAGGTTCCTGATGTCAGTTTGTAGGGCTCCCTTGGGTCTATCTGGGCAGCACAAGTATGAGATGTTGACAACTTCAGTCTGGGGTCCATCCTTCGATATAAGGATTTTTTGCATTCAAGGGCCCAGCCCAGGGGCAGGGGCCCCAGGGCACATCCTTTGGCCATTTTCCCTGGGAAAGAAAATTCACCAGTCCAGGTTGCTGATGCCAGTTTGTAAGGCTCACTTGGGTCTATCTGGTAGCAGAACTTTCAGGAGGGGACAACTTCGGTCTGGGGTGCGTCCTTCGATATACGGATTTTTAGCAGTCAGGTCCCAGCCCAGTGCCAGGGTCCCCAGGGCACATCCTTTGGACATTTTCACTGGGAAAGAAAACTCACCAGTCCAGGTTGCTGATGTCAGTTTGTAGGGCTCCCTTGGTTCTATCAAGGCAGCAGAAATTTGAGGAGCGGACAAGTTTGGTCTGCGATCCATCCTTCGATATAGGGATTCTTTGCAGTCAGGTCCAGCCGAGTGCCAGGGGCCCCAGGGAACATCCTTTGGCCATTTTCCCTGGGAAAGAAAACTCACCAGTCCAGGTTCCTGATGTCAGTTTGTAGGGCTCCCTTGGGTCTAACAGGGCAGCACAAGTTTTAGGAGGGGACAACTTCGGTCTGGGGTCCATCCTTCGATATAGGGATTATTTACAGTCAGGACCCAGCCAGGGGCCAGGGGCCCCTGGGCACATCCTTTGGCCATTTTCCCTGGGAAAGAAAACTCACCAGTCCAGGTTCCTGATGTCAGTGTGTAGGGCTCACTTGGGTCTGTCAGGGCAGCACAAGTATGAGATGGGGACAATTTCAGTCTGGGGTCCATCCTTTAATATAAGAATTTTTTGCAGTCAGGCTCCAGCCCAGCGCCAGGGTCCCCAGGGCGCATCTTTTGGCCATTATCCCTGGGAAAGAAAACTCACCAGTCCAGGTTCCTGATGTCAGTTTCTAGGGCTCACTTGGGTCTATCAGTGCAGCACAACTTTGAAGAGGGGACAACTTCGGTCTGCGATCCCATCCTTTGATATAAGGATTTTTAGCAGTCAGGTCCCAGCCCAGTGCCAGGGTCCCCAGGGAACATCCTTTGGCCATTTTCCCTGGGAAAGAAAACTCACCAGTCCAGGTTCCTGATGTCAGTTTGTAGGGCTCCCTTGGGTGTATCTGGGCAGCACAAGTATGAGATGGGGACAACTTCAGTCTGGGGTGCGTCCTTCGATATAAGGATTCTTTGCAGTCAAGCCCCAGCCGAGGGCCATGGGCCCCTGGGCACATTCTTTGGCCATTTTCCCTGGGAAAGAAAATTCACCAGTCCAGGTCCCTGATGTCAGTTTGTAGGGCTCCCTTGGGTCTAACAGGGCAGCACAAGTTTTAGGAGGGGACAACTTCGGCCTGGGGTCCATCCTTCGATATAGGGATTCTTTACAGTCAGGACCCAGCCCAATGCCAGGGGCCCCTGGGCATATCCTTTGGCCATTTTCCCTGGGAAAGAAAACTCACTAGTCCAGGTTCCTGATGTCAGTTTTTAGGGTTCCCTTGGGTCTATCAGGGCAGCGCAACTATGAGATGGGGACAATTTCGGTCTGGGGCGCGTCCTTCAATATAGGGATGATTTACAGACAGGCCCCCGCCGAGGGCCAGGGGCCCCTGGGCACATCCTTTGGCCATTTCCCCTGGAGAAGAAAACTCACCAGTCCAGGTTCCTGATGTCAGTTTGTAGGGCTCCCTTGGGTCTATCACGGAAGCACATGTATGAGATGGGGACAACTTCAGTCTGGGGTCCATCCTTCGATATAAGGATTTTTTGCAGTCAGGGCCCAGCCCAGGGCCAGGGGCCCCAGGGCACATCCTTTGGCCATTTTCCCTGGGAAAGAAAACTCACCAGTCCAGGTTGCTGATGCCAGTTTGTAGGGCTCACTTGGGTCTATCTGGGTAGCACAACTTTCAGGAGGGGACAACTTCGGTCTGGGGTGCGTCCTTCGATATAAGGATTTTTAGCAGTCAGGTCCCAGCCCAGTGCCGGGGCCCCCTGGGCATATCCTTTGGCCATTTTCCCTGGGAAAGGAAATTCACCAGTCCAGGTTCCTGATGTCAGTTTGTAGGGCTCCCTTGGGTCTATCAGGGCAGCACAAGTATGAGATGGAGACAATTTCTGTTTGGGGTGCGTCCTTCGATATAAGGATTCTTTGCAGTCAAGGCCCAGCCCAGTGCCAGGGGCCCCTGGGCACATCCTTTGGCCATTTTCCCTGGGAAAGAAAACTCACCAGTCCAGGTTGCTGATGTCAGTATGTAGGGCTCCCTTGGGTATATCAAGGCAGCAGAAATTTGAGGAGTGGACAAGTTTGGTCTGTGATCCATCCTTCGATATAGGGATTCTTTGCAGTCAGGTCCCAGCCGAGTGCCAGGGGCCCCAGGGAACATCCTTTGGCCATTTTCCCTGGGAAAGAAAACTCACCAGTCCAGGTTCCTGATGTCAGTTTCTAGGGCTCCCTTGGGTCTATCAGGGCAGCGCAACTTTGTGGAGGGGACAACTTCGGTTTGGGGTCCAAACTTTGATATAAGGATTTTTTGCAGTCAGGTCCCAGCCCTGTGTTTGGGGCTCCAGGTCACATCCTTTCGCAATTTTCCCTGGGAAAGAAAACTCACCAGTCCAGGTTGCTGATGTCAGTTTGTAGGGCTCCCTTGGGTCTATCAGGGCAGTAGAAATTTGAGGAGGGGACAACTTTTGTCTGCGATCCATCCTTCAATATACGGATTTTTTGTAGTCAGGTCCGAGCCCAGTGCCACGGGCCCCAGGGCACATCCTTTGGCCATTTTCCCTGGGAAAGAAAACTCAGCAGTCCAGGTTGCTGATGTCAGTTTGTAGGGCTCCCTTGGGTCTACCTGGGCAGCAGAAGTTTGAGGAGGGGACGATTTTGGTCTGTAATCCATCGTTCGATATAAGGATTCTTTACAGTCAGGTCCGAGCCCAGTGCCAGGGGCCCCTGGGCATATCCTTTGGCCATTTTCCCTGGAAAAGAAAACTCACCAGTCCAGGTTCCTGATGTCAGTTTGTAGGGCTCCCTTGATTCTATCAGGGCAGCACATGAATGAAATGAGGACAACTTCAGTCTGGGGTCCACCCTTCGATATAAGGATGTTTTGAAGTCAGGACCCAGCCCAGGGGCAGGGGCCCCAGGGCACATCCTTTGGCCATTTCCCCCGGGAAAGAAAACTCACCAGTCCAGGTTGCTGATGCCAGTTTGTAGGGCTCACTTGGGTCTATCTGGGTAGCACAACTTTCAGGAGCGGACATCTTCGGTCTGGGGTCCATCGTTCGATATAAGGATTTTTAGCAGCCAGGTCCCAGCTCAGTGCCGGGTCCCCAGGGCACACCCTTTGGCTATTTTCCCTGGGAAAGAAAACTCACCAGTCAAGGATCCTCATGTCAGTTTGTAGGGCTCCCTTGGTTCTATCAGGGCAGCACAATTATGAGATGGGGACAATTTCTCTCTGGGGTGCGTCCTTCGATATAAGGATTCTTTGCAGTCAAGCCCCAGCCCAGTGCCAGGGGCCCCTGGGCACATCCTTTGGCCATTTTCCCTGGGAAAGAAAACTCACCAGTCCAGGTTGCTCTTGTTCAGTATGTAGGGCTCCCTTGGGTCTATCAAGGCAGCAGAAATTTGAGGAGCAGACAAGTCTGGTCTGCGATCCATCCTTCGATATAGGGATTCTTTGCAGTCAGGCCCCAGCCGAGTTGCCAGGGGCCCCAGGGAACATCCTTTGGCCATTTTCCCTGGGAAAGAAAACTCACCAGTCCAGGTTGCTGATGTCAGTTTGTAGGGCTCCCTTGGGTCTATCAGGGCAGCACAACTTTGTGGAGGGGACAACTTCGGTTTGGGGTCCAAACTTTGATATAAGGATTTTTTGCAGTCAGGTCCCAGCCCTGTGTTTGGGGCTCCAGGTCACATCCTTTCGCAATTTTCCCTGGGAAAGAAAACTCACCAGTCCAGGTTGCTGATGTCAGTTTGTAGGGCTCCCTTGGGTCTATCAGGGCAGTAGAAATTTGAGGAGGGGACAACTTTTGTCTGCGATCCATCCTTCAATATACGGATTTTTTGTAGTCAGGTCCGAGCCCAGTGCCACGGGCCCCAGGGCACATCCTTTGGCCATTTTCCCTGGGAAAGAAAACTCAGCAGTCCAGGTTGCTGATGTCAGTTTGTAGGGCTCCCTTGGGTCTACCTGGGCAGCAGAAGTTTGAGGAGGGGACGATTTTGGTCTGTAATCCATCGTTCGATATAAGGATTCTTTACAGTCAGGTCCGAGCCCAGTGCCAGGGGCCCCTGGGCATATCCTTTGGCCATTTTCCCTGGAAAAGAAAACTCACCAGTCCAGGTTCCTGATGTCAGTTTGTAGGGCTCCCTTGATTCTATCAGGGCAGCACATGAATGAAATGAGGACAACTTCAGTCTGGGGTCCACCCTTCGATATAAGGATGTTTTGAAGTCAGGACCCAGCCCAGGGGCAGGGGCCCCAGGGCACATCCTTTGGCCATTTCCCCCGGGAAAGAAAACTCACCAGTCCAGGTTGCTGATGCCAGTTTGTAGGGCTCACTTGGGTCTATCTGGGTAGCACAACTTTCAGGAGCGGACATCTTCGGTCTGGGGTCCATCGTTCGATATAAGGATTTTTAGCAGCCAGGTCCCAGCCCAGTGCCGGGTCCCCAGGGCACACCCTTTGGCTATTTTCCCTGGGAAAGAAAACTCACCAGTCCAGGTTCCTGATGTCAGTTTGTAGGGCTCCCTTGGGTCTATCTGGGCAGCAAAAGTATGAGATGGGGACAACTTCAGTCTGGGGTCCATCCTTCGATATAAGGATTCTTTGCAGTCAGGTCCCAGCTGAGGGCCTGGGGCCCCAGGGCACATCCTTTGGCCATTTTCCCTGGAAAAGAAAACTCACCAGTCCAGGTTCCTGATGTCAGTTTGTAGGGCTCCCTTGGGTCTATCAGGGCAGCACAAGTATGAGATGGGGACAGCTTCGGTGTTGGGTGCGTCCTTCGATATGAGGAATCTTTGCAGTCAAGCCCCAGCCGAGGGCCAGGGGCCCCTGGGCACATCCTTTCGCCATTTTCCCTGGGAAAGAAAACTCACCAGTCCAGGTTCTCGATGTCAGTTTGTAGGGCTCACTTGGGTCTATCTGGGCAGCAGAAATTTGAGTAGGGGATAACTTTTGTATGCGATCCATCCTCCAATATACGGAGATTTTGCAGTCAGGTCCGAGCCCAGTGCCAGGGGCCCCTGGGCACATCCTTTGTCCATTTTCCCTGGGAAAGAAAACTCACCAGTCCAGGTTGCTGATGTCAGTTTGTAGGGCTCCCTTGGGTCTAACAGGGCAGCACAACTTTGAGGAGGGGACAATTTTGGTCTGTGATCCATCCTTCGATATAGGGTTTCTTTACAGTCAGGGCCCAGCCCAGGGCCAGGGTCCCCAGGTCACAGCCTTTGGCCATTTTCCCTGGGAAAGAAAACTCACCAGTCCAGGTTCCTGATGTCAGTTTGTAGGGCTCCCTTGGGTCTATCAGGGCAGCACAAGTATGAGATGGGGACAACTTCAGTCTGGGGTCCATCCTTCGATATAAGGATTTTTTGCATTCAGGTTCCAGCCCAGGGCCAGGGGCCCGAGGGCACATCCTTTGGCCATTTTTTCTGGGAAAGAAAACTCACCAGTCCAGGTTGCTGATGCCAGTTTGTAGGGCTCCCTTGGGTCTAACAGGGCAGCACAAGTTTGAGGAGGGGACAACTTCAGTCTGGGGTCCATCATTCGATATACGGATTATTTGCATTCAGGTCCCAGCCCAGTGCCAGGGTCCCCAGGGCACACCCTTTGGCTATTTTCTTTGGGAGAGAAAACTCACCAGTCCAGGTTGCTGATGTCAGTTTGTAGGGCTCCCTTGGGTCTATCTGGGCAGCACAAGTATGAGATGGGGACAACTTCGTTCTGGGGTGCGTCCTTCGATATGAGGAATCTTTGCAGTCAAGCCCCAGCCGAGGGCCAGGGGCCCCTGGGCACATCCTTTGGCCATTTTCCCTGGGAAAGAAAACTCACCAGTCCAGGTTGCTGATGTCATTTTGTAGGGCTCCCTTTGGGTCTAACAGGTCAGCACAACTTTGAGGAGGGGACAACTTTGGTCTGTGATCCATCCTTCGATATAGGGATTCTTTATATTCAGGCCCGAGCCCAGGGCCAGGGGCCCCAGGGCACATCCTTTGGCCATTTACCCTGGGAAAGAAAATTCACCAGTCCAGGTTCCAGATGTCAGTTTGTAGGGCTCCCTTGGGTCTATCAGGGCAGCACAAGTTTGAGGAGGGGACAACTTCGGTCTGGGTTCCATCCTTCGATATAAGGACTATTCGCAGTCCTGGTCCAGCCCAGTGCCAGGGGCCCCTGGGCACATCCTTTGGCCATTTTCCCTGGGAAAGAAAACTCAGCAGTCCAGGTTCCTGATGTCAGATTGTAGGGCTCCCTTGCGTCTATCTGGGCAGCACAAGTATGAGATGGGGACAACTTCAGTCTGGGGTCCTTCCTTCGATATAAGGATTCTTTGCAGTCAAGCCCCAGCCCAGGGCCAGGGGCCCCTGGGCACATCCTTTTTCCATTTTACCTGGGAAAGAAAACTCACCAGTCCAGGTTGCTGATGTCACTTTGTAGGGCTCCCTTGGGTCTATCAGGGCAGCACAAGTTTGAGGTGGGGACAACTTCGGTGTGGGGTCCATCCTTCGATATAAGGATTGTTTGCAGTCAAGGCCCAGCCCAGTGCCAGGGTCCGCAGGGCACATCCTTTTTCCATTTTACCTGGGAAAGAAAACTCACCAGTCCAGGTTCCTGATGTCAGTTTGTAGGGCTCCCTTGGGTCTATCTGGGCAGCAAAAGTATGAGATGTTGACAACTTCAGTCTGGGGTCCATCCTTCGATATAAGGATTTTTTGCATTCAAGGGCCCAGCCCAGGGGCAGGGGCCCCAGGGCACATCCTTTGGCCATTTTCCCTGGGAAAGAAAATTCACCAGTCCAGGTTGCTGATGCCAGTTTGTAAGGCTCACTTGGGTCTATCTGGTAGCAGAACTTTCAGGAGGGGACAACTTCGGTCTGGGGTGCGTCCTTCGATATACGGATTTTTAGCAGTCAGGTCCCAGCCCAGTGCCAGGGTCCCCAGGGCACATCCTTTGGACATTTTCACTGGGAAAGAAAACTCACCAGTCCAGGTTGCTGATGTCAGTTTGTAGGGCTCCCTTGGTTCTATCAAGGCAGCAGAAATTTGAGGAGCGGACAAGTTTGGTCTGCGATCCATCCTTCGATATAGGGATTCTTTGCAGTCAGGTCCAGCCGAGTGCCAGGGGCCCCAGGGAACATCCTTTGGCCATTTTCCCTGGGAAAGAAAACTCACCAGTCCAGGTTCCTGATGTCAGTTTGTAGGGCTCCCTTGGGTCTAACAGGGCAGCACAAGTTTTAGGAGGGGACAACTTCGGTCTGGGGTCCATCCTTCGATATAGGGATTATTTACAGTCAGGACCCAGCCAGGGGCCAGGGGCCCCTGGGCACATCCTTTGGCCATTTTCCCTGGGAAAGAAAACTCACCAGTCCAGGTTCCTGATGTCAGTGTGTAGGGCTCACTTGGGTCTGTCAGGGCAGCACAAGTATGAGATGGGGACAATTTCAGTCTGGGGTCCATCCTTTAATATAAGAATTTTTTGCAGTCAGGCTCCAGCCCAGCGCCAGGGTCCCCAGGGCGCATCTTTTGGCCATTATCCCTGGGAAAGAAAACTCACCAGTCCAGGTTCCTGATGTCAGTTTCTAGGGCTCACTTGGGTCTATCAGTGCAGCACAACTTTGAAGAGGGGACAACTTCGGTCTGCGATCCCATCCTTTGATATAAGGATTTTTAGCAGTCAGGTCCCAGCCCAGTGCCAGGGTCCCCAGGGAACATCCTTTGGCCATTTTCCCTGGGAAAGAAAACTCACCAGTCCAGGTTCCTGATGTCAGTTTGTAGGGCTCCCTTGGGTGTATCTGGGCAGCACAAGTATGAGATGGGGACAACTTCAGTCTGGGGTGCGTCCTTCGATATAAGGATTCTTTGCAGTCAAGCCCCAGCCGAGGGCCATGGGCCCCTGGGCACATTCTTTGGCCATTTTCCCTGGGAAAGAAAATTCACCAGTCCAGGTCCCTGATGTCAGTTTGTAGGGCTCCCTTGGGTCTAACAGGGCAGCACAAGTTTTAGGAGGGGACAACTTCGGCCTGGGGTCCATCCTTCGATATAGGGATTCTTTACAGTCAGGACCCAGCCCAATGCCAGGGGCCCCTGGGCATATCCTTTGGCCATTTTCCCTGGGAAAGAAAACTCACTAGTCCAGGTTCCTGATGTCAGTTTTTAGGGTTCCCTTGGGTCTATCAGGGCAGCGCAACTATGAGATGGGGACAATTTCGGTCTGGGGCGCGTCCTTCAATATAGGGATGATTTACAGACAGGCCCCCGCCGAGGGCCAGGGGCCCCTGGGCACATCCTTTGGCCATTTCCCCTGGAGAAGAAAACTCACCAGTCCAGGTTCCTGATGTCAGTTTGTAGGGCTCCCTTGGGTCTATCACGGAAGCACATGTATGAGATGGGGACAACTTCAGTCTGGGGTCCATCCTTCGATATAAGGATTTTTTGCAGTCAGGGCCCAGCCCAGGGCCAGGGGCCCCAGGGCACATCCTTTGGCCATTTTCCCTGGGAAAGAAAACTCACCAGTCCAGGTTGCTGATGCCAGTTTGTAGGGCTCACTTGGGTCTATCTGGGTAGCACAACTTTCAGGAGGGGACAACTTCGGTCTGGGGTGCGTCCTTCGATATAAGGATTTTTAGCAGTCAGGTCCCAGCCCAGTGCCGGGGCCCCCTGGGCATATCCTTTGGCCATTTTCCCTGGGAAAGGAAATTCACCAGTCCAGGTTCCTGATGTCAGTTTGTAGGGCTCCCTTGGGTCTATCAGGGCAGCACAATTATGAGATGGAGACAATTTCTGTTTGGGGTGCGTCCTTCGATATAAGGATTCTTTGCAGTCAAGGCCCAGCCCAGTGCCAGGGGCCCCTGGGCACATCCTTTGGCCATTTTCCCTGGGAAAGAAAACTCACCAGTCCAGGTTGCTGATGTCAGTATGTAGGGCTCCCTTGGGTATATCAAGGCAGCAGAAATTTGAGGAGTGGACAAGTTTGGTCTGTGATCCATCCTTCGATATAGGGATTCTTTGCAGTCAGGTCCCAGCCGAGTGCCAGGGGCCCCAGGGAACATCCTTTGGCCATTTTCCCTGGGAAAGAAAACTCACCAGTCCAGGTTCCTGATGTCAGTTTCTAGGGCTCCCTTGGGTCTATCAGGGCAGCGCAACTTTGTGGAGGGGACAACTTCGGTTTGGGGTCCAAACTTTGATCTAAGGATTTTTTGCAGTCAGGTCCCAGCCCTGTGTTTGGGGCTCCAGGTCACATCCTTTGGCAATTTTCCCTGGGAAAGAAAACTCACCAGTCCAGGTTGCTGATGTCAGTTTGTAGGGCTCCCTTGGGTCTATCAGGGCAGTAGAAATTTGAGGAGGGGACAACTTTTGTCTGCGATCCATCCTTCAATATACGGATTTTTTGTAGTCAGGTCCGAGCCCAGTGCCACGGGCCCCAGGGCACATCCTTTGGCCATTTTCCCTGGGAAAGAAAACTCAGCAGTCCAGGTTGCTGATGTCAGTTTGTAGGGCTCCCTTGGGTCTACCTGGGCAGCAGAAGTTTGAGGAGGGGACGATTTTGGTCTGTAATCCATCGTTCGATATAAGGATTCTTTACAGTCAGGTCCGAGCCCAGTGCCAGGGGCCCCTGGGCATATCCTTTGGCCATTTTCCCTGGAAAAGAAAACTCACCAGTCCAGGTTCCTGATGTCAGTTTGTAGGGCTCCCTTGATTCTATCAGGGCAGCACATGAATGAAATGAGGACAACTTCAGTCTGGGGTCCACCCTTCGATATAAGGATGTTTTGAAGTCAGGACCCAGCCCAGGGGCAGGGGCCCCAGGGCACATCCTTTGGCCATTTCCCCCGGGAAAGAAAACTCACCAGTCCAGGTTGCTGATGCCAGTTTGTAGGGCTCACTTGGGTCTATCTGGGTAGCACAACTTTCAGGAGCGGACATCTTCGGTCTGGGGTCCATCGTTCGATATAAGGATTTTTAGCAGCCAGGTCCCAGCTCAGTGCCGGGTCCCCAGGGCACACCCTTTGGCTATTTTCCCTGGGAAAGAAAACTCACCAGTCCAGGTTCCTGATGTCAGTTTGTAGGGCTCCCTTGGGTCTATCTGGGCAGCAAAAGTATGAGATGGGGACAACTTCAGTCTGGGGTCCATCCTTCGATATAAGGATTCTTTGCAGTCAGGTCCCAGCTGAGGGCCTGGGGCCCCAGGGCACATCCTTTGGCCATTTTCCCTGGAAAAGAAAACTCACCAGTCCAGGTTCCTGATGTCAGTTTGTAGGGCTCCCTTGGGTCTATCAGGGCAGCACAAGTATGAGATGGGGACAGCTTCGGTGTTGGGTGCGTCCTTCGATATGAGGAATCTTTGCAGTCAAGCCCCAGCCGAGGGCCAGGGGCCCCTGGGCACATCCTTTCGCCATTTTCCCTGGGAAAGAAAACTCACCAGTCCAGGTTCTCGATGTCAGTTTGTAGGGCTCACTTGGGTCTATCTGGTCAGCAGAAATTTGAGTAGGGGATAACTTTTGTATGCGATCCATCCTCCAATATACGGAGATTTTGCAGTCAGGTCCGAGCCCAGTGCCAGGGGCCCCTGGGCACATCCTTTGTCCATTTTCCCTGGGAAAGAAAACTCACCAGTCCAGGTTGCTGATGTCAGTTTGTAGGGCTCCCTTGGGTCTAACAGGGCAGCACAACTTTGAGGAGGGGACAATTTTGGTCTGTGATCCATCCTTCGATATAGGGTTTCTTTACAGTCAGGGCCCAGCCCAGGGCCAGGGTCCCCAGGTCACAGCCTTTGGCCATTTTCCCTGGGAAAGAAAACTCACCAGTCCAGGTTCCTGATGTCAGTTTGTAGGGCTCCCTTGGGTCTATCAGGGCAGCACAAGTATGAGATGGGGACAACTTCAGTCTGGGGTCCATCCTTCGATATAAGGATTTTTTGCATTCAGGTTCCAGCCCAGGGCCAGGGGCCCGAGGGCACATCCTTTGGCCATTTTTTCTGGGAAAGAAAACTCACCAGTCCAGGTTGCTGATGCCAGTTTGTAGGGCTCCCTTGGGTCTAACAGGGCAGCACAAGTTTGAGGAGGGGACAACTTCAGTCTGGGGTCCATCATTCGATATACGGATTATTTGCATTCAGGTCCCAGCCCAGTGCCAGGGTCCCCAGGGCACACCCTTTGGCTATTTTCTTTGGGAGAGAAAACTCACCAGTCCAGGTTGCTGATGTCAGTTTGTAGGGCTCCCTTGGGTCTATCTGGGCAGCACAAGTATGAGATGGGGACAACTTCGTTCTGGGGTGCGTCCTTCGATATGAGGAATCTTTGCAGTCAAGACCCAGCCGAGGGCCAGGGGCCCCTGGGCACATCCTTTGGCCATTTTCCCTGGGAAAGAAAAATCACCAGTCCAGGTTGCTGATGTCATTTTGTAGGGCTCCCTTTGGGTCTAACAGGTCAGCACAACTTTGAGGAGGGGACAACTTTGGTCTGTGATCCATCCTTCGATATAGGGATTCTTTATATTCAGGCCCGAGCCCAGGGCCAGGGGCCCCAGGGCACATCCTTTGGCCATTTACCCTGGGAAAGAAAATTCACCAGTCCAGGTTCCAGATGTCAGTTTGTAGGGCTCCCTTGGGTCTATCAGGGCAGCACAAGTTTGAGGAGGGGACAACTTCGGTCTGGGTTCCATCCTTCGATATAAGGACTATTCGCAGTCCTGGTCCAGCCCAGTGCCAGGGGCCCCTGGGCACATCCTTTGGCCATTTTCCCTGGGAAAGAAAACTCAGCAGTCCAGGTTCCTGATGTCAGATTGTAGGGCTCCCTTGCGTGTATCTGGGCAGCACAAGTATGAGATGGGGACAACTTCAGTCTGGGGTCCTTCCTTCGATATAAGGATTCTTTGCAGTCAAGCCCCAGCCCAGGGCCAGGGGCCCCTGGGCACATCCTTTTTCCATTTTACCTGGGAAAGAAAACTCACCAGTCCAGGTTGCTGATGTCACTTTGTAGGGCTCCCTTGGGTCTATCAGGGCAGCACAAGTTTGAGGTGGGGACAACTTCGGTGTGGGGTCCATCCTTCGATATAAGGATTGTTTGCAGTCAAGGCCCAGCCCAGTGCCAGGGTCCGCAGGGCACATCCTTTGGCCATTTTCCCTGGGAAAGAAAACTCACCAGTCCAGGTTCCTGATGTCAGTTTGTAGGGCTCCCTTGGCTCTATCTGGGCAGCACAAGTATGAGATGGGGACAACTTCAGTCTGGGGTCCATCCTTCGATATAAGGATTTTTTGCATTCAGGTTCCAGCCCAGGGGCAGGGGCCCCAGGGCACATCCTTTGGCCATTTTCCCTGGGAAAGAAAATTCACCAGTCCAGGTTGCTGATGCCAGTTTGTAAGGCTCACTTGGGTCTATCTGGTAGCAGAACTTTCAGGAGGGGACAACTTCGGTCTGGGGTGCGTCCTTCGATATACGGATTTTTAGCAGTCAGGTCCCAGCCCAGTGCCAGGGTCCCCAGGGCACATCCTTTGGACATTTTCACTGGGAAAGAAAACTCACCAGTCCAGGTTGCTGATGTCAGTTTGTAGGGCTCCCTTGGTTCTATCAAGGCAGCAGAAATTTGAGGAGCGGACAAGTTTCGTCTGCGATCCATCCTTCGATATAGGGATTCTTTGCAGTCAGGTCCAGCCGAGTGCCAGGGGCCCCAGGGAACATCCTTTGGCCATTTTCCCTGGGAAAGAAAACTCACCAGTCCAGGTTCCTGATGTCAGTTTGTAGGGCTCCCTTGGGTCTAACAGGGCAGCACAAGTTTTAGGAGGGGACAACTTCGGTCTGGGGTCCATCCTTCGATATAGGGATTATTTACAGTCAGGACCCAGCCAGGGGCCAGGGGCCCCTGGGCACATCCTTTGGCCATTTTCCCTGGGAAAGAAAACTCACCAGTCCAGGTTCCTGATGTCAGTGTGTAGGGCTCACTTGGGTCTGTCAGGGCAGCACAAGTATGAGATGGGGACAATTTCAGTCTGGGGTCCATCCTTTAATATAAGAATTTTTTGCAGTCAGGCTCCAGCCCAGCGCCAGGGTCCCCAGGGCGCATCTTTTGGCCATTATCCCTGGGAAAGAAAACTCACCAGTCCAGGTTCCTGATGTCAGTTTCTAGGGCTCACTTGGGTCTATCAGTGCAGCACAACTTTGAAGAGGGGACAACTTCGGTCTGCGATCCCATCCTTTGATATAAGGATTTTTAGCAGTCAGGTCCCAGCCCAGTGCCAGGGTCCCCAGGGAACATCCTTTGGCCATTTTCCCTGGGAAAGAAAACTCACCAGTCCAGGTTCCTGATGTCAGTTTGTAGGGCTCCCTTGGGTGTATCTGGGCAGCACAAGTATGAGATGGGGACAACTTCAGTCTGGGGTGCGTCCTTCGATATAAGGATTCTTTGCAGTCAAGCCCCAGCCGAGGGCCATGGGCCCCTGGGCACATTCTTTGGCCATTTTCCCTGGGAAAGAAAATTCACCAGTCCAGGTCCCTGATGTCAGTTTGTAGGGCTCCCTTGGGTCTAACAGGGCAGCACAAGTTTTAGGAGGGGACAACTTCGGCCTGGGGTCCATCCTTCGATATAGGGATTCTTTACAGTCAGGACCCAGCCCAATGCCAGGGGCCCCTGGGCATATCCTTTGGCCATTTTCCCTGGGAAAGAAAACTCACTAGTCCAGGTTCCTGATGTCAGTTTTTAGGGTTCCCTTGGGTCTATCAGGGCAGCGCAACTATGAGATGGGGACAATTTCGGTCTGGGGCGCGTCCTTCAATATAGGGATGATTTACAGACAGGCCCCCGCCGAGGGCCAGGGGCCCCTGGGCACATCCTTTGGCCATTTCCCCTGGAGAAGAAAACTCACCAGTCCAGGTTCCTGATGTCAGTTTGTAGGGCTCCCTTGGGTCTATCACGGAAGCACATGTATGAGATGGGGACAACTTCAGTCTGGGGTCCATCCTTCGATATAAGGATTTTTTGCAGTCAGGGCCCAGCCCAGGGCCAGGGGCCCCAGGGCACATCCTTTGGCCATTTTCCCTGGGAAAGAAAACTCACCAGTCCAGGTTGCTGATGCCAGTTTGTAGGGCTCACTTGGGTCTATCTGGGTAGCACAACTTTCAGGAGGGGACAACTTCGGTCTGGGGTGCGTCCTTCGATATAAGGATTTTTAGCAGTCAGGTCCCAGCCCAGTGCCGGGGCCCCCTGGGCATATCCTTTGGCCATTTTCCCTGGGAAAGGAAATTCACCAGTCCAGGTTCCTGATGTCAGTTTGTAGGGCTCCCTTGGGTCTATCAGGGCAGCACAAGTATGAGATGGAGACAATTTCTGTTTGGGGTGCGTCCTTCGATATAAGGATTCTTTGCAGTCAAGGCCCAGCCCAGTGCCAGGGGCCCCTGGGCACATCCTTTGGCCATTTTCCCTGGGAAAGAAAACTCACCAGTCCAGGTTGCTGATGTCAGTATGTAGGGCTCCCTTGGGTATATCAAGGCAGCAGAAATTTGAGGAGTGGACAAGTTTGGTCTGTGATCCATCCTTCGATATAGGGATTCTTTGCAGTCAGGTCCCAGCCGAGTGCCAGGGGCCCCAGGGAACATCCTTTGGCCATTTTCCCTGGGAAAGAAAACTCACCAGTCCAGGTTCCTGATGTCAGTTTGTAGGGCTCCCTTGGGTGTATCAGGGCAGCGCAACTTTGTGGAGGGGACAACTTCGGTTTGGGGTCCAAACTTTGATCTAAGGATTTTTTGCAGTCAGGTCCCAGCCCTGTGTTTGGGGCTCCAGGTCACATCCTTTGGCAATTTTCCCTGGGAAAGAAAACTCACCAGTCCAGGTTGCTGATGTCAGTTTGTAGGGCTCCCTTGGGTCTATCTGGGCAGCAGAAATTTGAGGAGGGGACAACTTTTGTCTGCGAACCATCCTTCAATATACGGATTTTTTGCAGTCAGGTCCGAGCCCAGTGCCACGGGCCCCTGGGAAGATCCTTTGGCCATTTTCCCTGGGAAAGAAAACTCAGCAGTCCAGGTTGCTGATGTCAGTTTGTAGGGCTCCCTTGGGTCTACCTGGGCAGCACAACTTTGAGGAGGGACGATTTTGGTCTGTAATCCATCCTTCGATATAAGGATTCTTTTCAGTCAGGCCCCAGCCAGGGGCCAGGGGCCCCTGGGCACATCCTTTGGCCATTTCCCCTGGAAAAGAAAACTCACCAGTCCAGGTTCTTGATATCAGTTTGTAGGGCTCCCTTGATTCTATCAGGGCAGCACATGAATGAGATGGGGACAACTTCAGTCTGGGGTCCCTCCTTCGATATAAGGATTTTTCGCAGTCAGGCCCCAGCCCAGGGGCAGGGGCCCCAGGGCACATCCTTTGGCCATTTACCCCGGGAAAGAAAACTCACCAGTCCAGGTTCCTGATGTCAGTTTGTAGGGCTCCCATTGGTCTATCTGGGCACCAGAAATTTGAGAAGCGGACAATTTTGGTCTGTTATCCATCCTTCGATATTAGGATTCTTTGTAGTCAGGTCACAGCTGAGGGCCAGGGGCCCCAGGGCACATCCTTTGGCCATTTTCCCTGGGAAAGAAAACTCACCAGTCCAGGTTCCTGATGTCAGTTTGTAGGGCTCCCTTAGGTCTATCAGGGCAGCACAAGTATGAGATGGAGACAATTTCTGTTTGGGTGCGTCCTTCGATATAAGGATTCTTTGCAGTCAAGCCCCAGCCCAGTGCCAGGGGCCCCTGGGCACATCCTTTGGCCATTTTCCCTGGGAAAGAAAACTCACCAGTCCAGGTTGCTCTTGTCAGTATGTAGGGCTCCCTTGGGTATATCAAGGCAGCAGAAATTTGAGGAGTGGACAAGTTTGGTCTGTGACCCATCCTTCGATATAGGGATTCTTTGCAGTCAGGTCCCAGCCGAGTGCCAGGGGCCCCAGGGAACATCCTTTGGCCATTTTCCCTGGGAAAGAAAACTCACCAGTCCAGGTTCCTGATGTCAGTTTGTAGGGCTCCCTTGGGTCTATCTGGGCAGCAAAAGTATGCGATGGGGACAACTTCAGTCTGGGGTCCATCCTTCGATATAAGGATTCTTTGCAGTCAGGTCCCAGCTGAGGGCCTGGGGCCCCAGGGCACATCCTTTGGCCATTTTCCCTGGAAAAGAAAACTCACCAGTCCAGGTTCCTGATGTCAGTTTGTAGGGCTCCCTTGGGTCTATCAGGGCAGCACAAGTATGAGATGGGGACAGCTTCGGTATTGGGTGCGTCCTTCGATATGAGGAATCTTTGCAGTCAAGCCCCAGCCGAGGGCCAGGGGCCCCTGGGCACATCCTTTCGCCATTTTCCCTGGGAAAGAAAACTCACCAGTCCAGGTTCTCGATGTCAGTTTGTAGGGCTCACTTGGGTCTATCTGGGCAGCAGAAATTTGAGTAGGGGATAAATTTGTATGCGATCCATCCTCCAATATACGGAGATTTTGCAGTCAGGTCCGAGCCCAGTGCCAGGGGCCCCTGGGCACATCCTTTGTCCATTTTCCCTGGGAAAGAAAACTCACCAGTCCAGGTTGCTGATGTCAGTTTGTAGGGCTCCCTTGGGTCTAACAGGGCAGCACAACTTTGAGGAGGGGACAATTTTGGTCTGTGATCCATCCTTCGATATAGGGTTTCTTTACAGTCAGGGCCCAGCCCAGGGCCAGGGTCCCCAGGTCACAGCCTTTGGCCATTTTCCCTGGGAAAGAAAACTCACCAGTCCAGGTTCCTGATGTCAGTTTGTAGGGCTCCCTTGGGTCTATCAGGGCAGCACAAGTATGAGATGGGGACAACTTCAGTCTGGGGTCCATCCTTCGATATAAGGATTTTTTGCAGTCAGGTCCCAGCCGAGTGCCAGGGGCCCCAGGGAACATCCTTTGGCCATTTTTTCTGGGAAAGAAAACTCACCAGTCCAGGTTGCTGATGCCAGTTTGTAGGGCTCCCTTGGGTCTAACAGGGCAGCACAACTTTGAGGAGTGGACAAGTTTGGTCTGTGACCCATCCTTCGATATAGGGATTCTTTGCAGTCAGGTCCCAGCCGAGTGCCAGGGGCCCCAGGGAACATCCTTTGGCCATTTTCCCTGGGAAAGAAAACTCACCAGTCCAGGTTCCTGATGTCAGTTTCTAGGGCTCCCTTGGGTCTATCAGGGCAGCGCAACTTTGTGGAGGGGACAACTTCGGTTTGGGGTCCAAACTTTGATCTAAGGATTTTTTGCAGTCAGGTCCCAGCCCTGTGTTTGGGGCTCCAGGTCACATCCTTTGGCAATTTTCCCTGGGAAAGAAAACTCACCAGTCCAGGTTGCTGATGTCAGTTTGTAGGGCTCCCTTGGGTGTATCTGGGCAGCACAAGTATGAGATGGGGACAACTCCAGTCTGGGGTCCTTCCTTCGATATAAGGATTCTTTGCAGTCAAGCCCCAGCCGAGGGCCATGGGCCCCTGGGCACATTTTTTGGCCATTTTCCCTGGGAAAGAAAATTCACCAGTCCAGGTCCCTGATGTCAGTTTGTAGGGCTCCCTTGGGTCTAACAGGGCAGCACAAGTTTTAGGAGGGGACAACTTCGGCCTGGGGTCCATCCTTTGATATAGGGATTCTTTACCGTCAGGACCCAGCCCAATGCCAGGGGCCCCTGGGCACATCCTTTGGCCATTTTCCCTGGGAAAGAAAACTCACTAGTCCAGGTTCCTGATGTCAGTTTTTAGGGTTCCCTTGGGTCTATCAGGGCAGCGCAACTATGAGATGGGGACAATTTCGGTCTGGGGCGCGTCCTTCAATATAGGGATGATTTACAGACAGGCCCCAGCCGAGGGCCAGGGGCCCCTGGGCACATCCTTTGGACATTTCCCCTGGAGAAGAAAACTCACCAGTCCAGGTTCCTGATGTCAGTTTGTAGGGCTCCCTTGGGTCTATCACGGAAGCACATGTATGAGATGGGGACAACTTCAGTCTGGGGTCCATCCTTCGATATAAGGATTTTTTGCAGTGAGGACCCAGCCCAGGGCCAGGGGCCCCAGGGCACATCCTTTGGCCATTTTCCCTGGGAAAGAAAACTCACCAGTCCAGGTTGCTGATGCCAGTTTGTAGGGCTCACTTGGGTCTATCTGGGTAGCACAACTTTCAGGAGGGGACAACTTCGGTCTGGGGTGCGTCCTTCGATATAAGGATTTTTAGCGGTCAGGTCCCAGCCCAGTGCCGGGGCCCCCTGGGCATATCCTTTGGCCATTTTCCCTGGGAAAGGAAATTCACCAGTCCAGGTTCCTGATGTCAGTTTGTAGGGCTCCCTTGGGTCTATCAGGGCAGCACAAGTATGAGATGGAGACAATTTCTGTTTGGGGTGCGTCCTTCGATATAAGGATTCTTTGCAGTCAAGGCCCAGCCCAGTGCCAGGGGCCCCTGGGCACATCCTTTGGCCATTTTCCCTGGGAAAGAAAACTCACCAGTCCAGGTTGCTGATGTCAGTATGTAGGGCTCCCTTGGGTATATCAAGGCAGCAGAAATTTGAGGAGTGGACAAGTTTGGTCTGTGATCCATCCTTCGATATAGGGATTCTTTGCAGTCAGGTCCCAGTCGAGTGCCAGGGGCCCCAGGGAACATCCTTTGGCCATTTTCCCTGGGAAAGAAAACTCACCAGTCCAGGTTCCTGATGTCAGTTTCTAGGGCTCCCTTGGGTCTATCAGGGCAGCGCAACTTTGTGGAGGGGACAACTTCGGTTTGGGGTCCAAACTTTGATCTAAGGATTTTTTGCAGTCAGGTCCCAGCCCTGTGTTTGGGGCTCCAGGTCACATCCTTTGGCAATTTTCCCTGGGAAAGAAAACTCACCAGTCCAGGTTGCTGATGTCAGTTTGTAGGGCTCCCTTGGGTCTATCTGGGCAGCAGAAATTTGAGGAGGGGACAACTTTTGTCTGCGAACCATCCTTCAATATACGGATTTTTTGCAGTCAGGTCCGAGCCCAGTGCCACGGGCCCCTGGGAAGATCCTTTGGCCATTTTCCCTGGGAAAGAAAACTCAGCAGTCCAGGTTGCTGATGTCAGTTTGTAGGGCTCCCTTGGGTCTACCTGGGCAGCACAACTTTGAGGAGGGACGATTTTGGTCTGTAATCCATCCTTCGATATAAGGATTTTTCGCAGTCAGGCCCCAGCCAGGGGCCAGGGGCCCCTGGGCACATCCTTTGGCCATTTCCCCTGGAAAAGAAAACTCACCAGTCCAGGTTCTTGATATCAGTTTGTAGGGCTCCCTTGATTCTATCAGGGCAGCACATGAATGAGATGGGGACAACTTCAGTCTGGGGTCCCTCCTTCGATATAAGGATTTTTCACAGTCAGGCCCCAGCCCAGGGGCAGGGGCCCCAGGGCACATCCTTTGGCCATTTACCCCGGGAAAGAAAACTCACCAGTCCAGGTTCCTGATGTCAGTTTGTAGGGCTCCCATTGGTCTATCTGGGCACCAGAAATTTGAGAAGCGGACAATTTTGGTCTGTTATCCATCCTTCGATATTAGGATTCTTTGTAGTCAGGTCACAGCTGAGGGCCAGGGGCCCCAGGGCACATCCTTTGGCCATTTTCCCTGGGAAAGAAAACTCACCAGTCCAGGTTCCTGATGTCAGTTTGTAGGGCTCCCTTAGGTCTATCAGGGCAGCACAAGTATGAGATGGAGACAATTTCTGTTTGGGTGCGTCCTTCGATATAAGGATTCTTTGCAGTCAAGCCCCAGCCCAGTGCCAGGGGCCCCTGGGCACATCCTTTGGCCATTTTCCCTGGGAAAGAAAACTCACCAGTCCAGGTTGCTCTTGTCAGTATGTAGGGCTCCCTTGGGTATATCAAGGCAGCAGAAATTTGAGGAGTGGGCAAGTTTGGTCTGTGACCCATCCTTCGATATAGGGATTCTTTGCAGTCAGGTCCCAGCCGAGTGCCAGGGGCCCCAGGGAACATCCTTTGGCCATTTTCCCTGGGAAAGAAAACTCACCAGTCCAGGTTCCTGATGTCAGTTTCTAGGGCTCCCTTGGGTCTATCAGGGCAGCACAACTTTGTGGAGGGGACAACTTCGGTTTGGGGTCCAAACTTTGATCTAAGGATTTTTTGCAGTCAGGTCCCAGCCCTGTGTTTGGGGCTCCAGGTCACATCCTTTGGCAATTTTCCCTGGGAAAGAAAACTCACCAGTCCAGGTTGCTGATGTCAGTTTGTAGGGCTCCCTTGGGTCTATCTGGGCAGCAGAAATTTGAGGAGGGGACAACTTTTGTCTGCGATCCATCCTTCAATATACGGATTTTTTGCAGTCAGGTCCGAGCCCAGTGCCACGGGCCCCTGGGAAGATCCTTTGGCCATTTTCCCTGGGAAAGAAAACTCAGCAGTCCAGGTTGCTGATGTCAGTTTGTAGGGCTCCCTTGGGTCTACCTGGGCAGCACAACTTTGAGGAGGGACGATTTTGGTCTGTAATCCATCCTTCGATATAAGGATTCTTTACAGTCAGGTCCCAGCCAGGGGCCAGGGGCCCCTGGGCACATCCTTTGGCCATTTCCCCTGGAAAAGAAAACTCACCAGTCCAGGTTCTTGATATCAGTTTGTAGGGCTCCCTTGATTCTATCAGGGCAGCACATGAATGAGATGGGGACAACTTCAGTCTGGGGTCCCTCCTTCGATATAAGGATTTTTTGCAGTCAGGACCCAGCCCTGGGGCAGGGGCCCCAGTGCACATCCTTTGGCCATTTTCCCCGGGAAAGAAAACTCACCAGTCCAGGTTCCTGATGTCAGTTTGTAGGGCTCCCTTTGGTCTATCTGTGCACCAGAAATTTGAGAAGCGGACAATTTTGGTCTGTTATCCATCCTTCAATATTAGGATTCTTTGTAGTCAGGTCACAGCTGAGGGCCAGGGGCCCCAGGGCACATCCTTTGGCCATTTTCCCTGGGAAAGAAAACTCACCAGTCCAGGTTCCTGTTGTCAGTTTGTAGGGCTCCCTTAGGTCTAACAGGGCAGCAGAAATTTCAGGAGGGGATAACTTTGGTCTGTGATCCATCCTTCGATATATGGATTCTTTACAGTCAGGACCGAGCCAGGAGCCAGGGACCCGTGGGCACATTCTTTGGCCATTTTCCTGGGAAAGAAAACTCACCAGTCCAGGTTCCTGATGTCAGTTTGTAGTGCTCCCTTGGGTCTATCAGGGCAGCACAAGTTTGAGGAGGGGACAATTTCGGTCTGGGTTCCATCCTTCGATATAAGGATTATTTGCAGTCCTGGCCCAGCCCAGGTCCAGGGGGCCCAGGGCTCATCCTTTTTCCATTTTCCCTGGGAAAGAAAACTCACCAGTCCAGGTTCCTGATGTCACTTTGTAGGGCTTCATTGGGTCTAACAGGGCAGCACAACTTTGAGGAGGGGACAACTTTGGTCTGTGATCCATCCTTCGATATAGGGTTTCTTTACAGTCAGGGGCCAGCCCAGGGCCAGGGCCCCGAGGGCACATCCTTTGGCCATTTTCCCTGGGAAAGAAAACTCACCAGTCCAGGTTGCTGATGTCAGTTTGTAGGGCTCCCTTGGGTCTATCTGGGCAGCACAAGTATGAGATGGGGACAACTTCGGTCTGGGGTGCGTCCTTTGATAAAAGGATTTTTAGCAGTCGGGTCCCAGCCCAGTGCCAGGGTCCCCAGGGCACACCCTTTGGCCATTTTCCCTGGGAAAGGAAATTCACCAGTCCAGGTTCCTGATGTCAGATTGTAGGGCTCCCTTGGGTATATCAGGGCAGCACAAGTATGAGATGGGGACAACTTCGGTCTGGGGGGCGTCCTTCGATATAAGGATTCTTTGCAGTCAAGGCCCAGCCCAGGGGCAGGGGCCCCAGGTCACATCCTTTGGCCATTTTCCCTGGGAAAGAAAACTCACCAGTCCAGGTTCCTGATGTCAGTTTGTAGGGCTCCCTTGGTTCTATCAGGGCAGCACAAGTATGAGATGGGGACAACTTCAGTCTGGGGTCCATCCTTCGACATAAGGATTATTTGCAGTCAGGCCCCAGCCAGGGTTCATGGGCCCCTGGGCATATTCTTTGGCCATTTTCCCTGGGAAAGAAAACTCACCAGTCCAGGTTCCTGATGTCACTTTGTAGGGCTCCCTTGGGTCTATCTGGGTAGCACAACTTTCAGGAGGGGACAACTTCGGTCTGGGTTCCATCCTTCGATATAAGGATTATTTGCAGTCCTGGTCTAGCCCAGTGCCAGGGGCCCCGGGGCACATTCTTTGTCCATTTTCCCTGGTAAAGAACACTCACCAGTCCAGGTTCCTGATGTCAGTTTGTAGGGCTCCCTTGGGTCTGTCCGGGCAGCAGAAGTATGAGATGGGGACAACTTCATTCTGGGGTCCATCCTTCAATATAAGGATTTTTTGCAGTCAGGCTCCAGCCCAGCGCCAGGGGCCCCAGGGCACATCCTTTGGCCATTTTCCCTGGGAAAGAAAACTCACCAGTCCAGGTTGCTGATGTCAGTTTGTAGGGCTCCCTTGGGTCGATCAAGGCAGCAGAAATTTGAGGAGCGGAAAAGTTTGGTCTGTGATCCATCCTTCGATATAGGGATTCTTTGCAGTCAGGTCCCAGCCGAGTGCCAGGGGCCCCAGGGAACATCCTTTGGCCATTTTTCCTAGGAAAGAAAATTCACCAGTCCAGGTTGCTGATGTAAGTTTGTAGGGCTCCCTTGGGTCTATCAGGGCAGCACAACTTTGTGGAGGGGACAGCTTCGGTTTGGGGTCCAAACTTTGATCTAAGGATTTTTTGCAGTCAGGTCCCAGCCCTGTGTTTGGGGCTCCAGGTCACATCCTTTGGCCATTTTCCCTGGAAAAGAAAACTCACCAGTCCAGGTTGCTCTTGTCAGTATGTAGGGCTCCCTTGGGTCTATCAAGGCAGCAGAAATTTGAGGAGCGGAGAAGTTTGGTCTGTGATCCATCCTTCGATATAGGGATTTTTTGCAGTCAGGACCCAGCCAGGGGCCAGGGGCCCCTGGGCACATCCTTTGGCCATTTTCCCTGGGAAAGAAAACTCACCAGTCCAGGTTGCTGATGTCAGTTTGTAGGGCTCACTTGGGTCTATCAGAGCTGCAAAACTTTGAGGAGGGGACAACTTCGGTCTGCGATCCCATCCTTTGATATAAGGATTTTTAGCAGTCAGGTCCCAGCCCAGTGCCAGGGTCCCCAGGGCACATCCTTTGGCCATTTTCCCTGGGAAAGAAAACTCACCAGTCCAGGTTCCTGGTGTCAGTTTGTAGGGCTCCCTTGGGTGTATCTGGGCAGCACAAGTATGAGATGGGGACAACTTCAGTCTGGGGTCCTCCCTTCGATATAAGGATTCTTTGAAGTCAAGCCCCAGCCGAGGGCCATGGGCCCCTGGGCACATTCTTTGGCCATTTTCCCTGGGAAAGAAAATTCACCAGTCCAGGTTCCTGATGTCAGTTTGTCGGGCTCCCTTGGGTCTAACAGGGCAGCACAAGTTTTAGGAGGGGACAACTTCGGCCTGGGGTCCATCCTTCGATATAGGGATTCTTTACAGTCAGGACCCAGCCCAGGTCCAGGGGCCCCTGGGCACATCCTTTGGCCATTTTCCCTGGGAAAGGCAATTCACCAGTCCAGGTTGCTGATGTCAGTTTGTAGGGCTCCCTTGGGTCTATCAGGGCAGCAGAAGTATGAGATGGGGACAATTTCGTTCTGGGGTGCCTCCTTCGATATAAGGATTCTTTACAGACAGGCCCCAGGCAGGGGCTAGGGGCCCCTGGGCACATCCTTTGGCCATTTTCCCTGGGAAAGAAAACTCACCAGTCCAGGTTCCTGATGTCAGTTTGTAGGGCTCCCTTGGGTCTATCAGGGAAGCACATGTATGAGATGGGGACAACTTCAGTCTGGGGTCCATCCTTCAATATAAGGATTTTTTGCAGTCAGGTTCCAGCCCAGCGCCAGGGGCCCCAGGGCGCACCTTTTGGCCATTTTCCCTGGGAAATAAAACTCACCAGTCCAGGTTGCTGAAGTCAGTTTGTAGGGCTCCCTTGGGTCTATCTGGGCAGCAGAAATTTGAGGAGGGGACAACTTTTGTCTGCGATCCATCCTTCAATATACAGATTTTTTGCAGTCAGGTCCGAGCCCAGTGCCACGGGCCCGTGGGCACATCCTTGGGTCATTTTCCCTGGGAAAGAAAACTCACCAGTCCAGGTTCCTGATGTCAGTTTGTAGGGCTCCCTTGGTTCTATCAGGGCAGCACAAGTATGAGATGGGGACAACTTCAGTCTGGGGTCCATCCTTCGACATAAGGATTATTTGCAGTCAGGCCCCAGCCAGGGGTCATGGGCCCCTGGGCATATTCTTTGGCCATTTTCCCTGGAAAAGAAAATTCACCAGTCCAGGTTCCTGATGTCACTTTGTAGGGCTCCCTTGGGTCTATCTGGGTAGCACAACTTTCAGGAGGGGAAAACTTCGGTCTGGGTTCCATCCTTCGATATAAGGATTATTTGCAGTCCTGGTCCAGCCCAGTGCTAGGGGCCCCGGGGCACATCCTTTGGCCATTTTCCCTGGGAAAGAAAACTCACCAGTCCAGGTTCCTGATGTCAGTTTGTAGGGCTCACTTGGGTCTGTCCAGGCAGCAGAAATATGAGATGGGGACAACTTCATTCTGGGGTCCATCCTTCAATATAAGGATTTTTTGCAATCAGGCTCCAGCCCAGGTCCAGGGGTCCCTGGGCACGTCCTTTGGCCATTTTCCCTGGGAAAGAAAACTCACCAGTCCAGGTTGCTGATGTCAGTTTGTAGGGCTCCCTTGGGTCTATCAAGGCAGCAGAAATTTGAGGAGCGGAAAAGTTTGGTCTGTGATCCATCCTTCGATATAGGGATTTTTTGCAGTCAGGACCCAGCCAGGGGCCAGGGGCCCCTGGGCACATCCTTTGGCCATTTTCCCTGGGAAAGAAAACTCACCAGTCCAGGTTGCTGATGTCAGTTTGTAGGGCTCACTTGGGTCTATCAGAGCAGCACAACTTTGAGGAGGGGACAACTTCGGTCTGCGATCCCATCCTTTGATATAAGGATTTTTAGCAGTCAGGTCCCAGCCCAGAGCCAGGGTCCCCAGGGCACATCCTTTGGCCATTTTCCCTGGGAAAGAAAACTCACCAGTCCAGGTTCCTGGTGTCAGTTTGTAGGGCTCCCTTGGGTGTATCTGGGCAGCACAAGTATGAGATGGGGACAACTTCAGTCTGGGCTCCTCCCTTCGATATAAGGATTCTTTGAAGTCAAGCCCCAGACGAGGGCCATGGGCCCCTGGGCACATTCTTTGGCCATTTTCCCTGGGAAAGGAAACTCACCAGTCCAGGTTCCTGATGTCAGTTTTTCGGGCTCCCTTGGGTCTAACAGGGCAGCACAAGTTTTAGGAGGGGACAACTTCGGCCTGGGGTCCATCCTTTGATATAGGGATTCTTTACAGTCAGGACCCAGCCCAGGTCCAGGGGCCCCTGGGCACATCCTTTGGCCATTTTCCCTGGGAAGGAAAACTCACCAGTCCAGGTTGCTGATGCCAGTTTGTAGGGCTCCCTTGGGTCTATCTGAGTAGCACAACTTTCAGGAGCGGATAACTTCGGTCTGGGGTCCATCGTTCGATATAAGGATTTTTAGCAGTCAGGGTCCAGCCCAGTGCCAGGGTCCCCAGGGCACAACATTTGGCTATTTTCCCTGGGAAAGAAAACTCAGCAGTCCAGGTTCCTGATGTCAGTTTGTAGGGCTCCCTTGGGTCTATCAGGGCAGCACAAGTTTGAGGTGGGGACAACTTCGGTGTGGGGTCCATCCTTCGATATAAGGATTTTTTGCAGTCAGGGCCAGGGGCCCCTGGGCGCATCCTTTGGCCATTTTCCCTGGGAAAGAAAACTCACCAGTCCAGGTTCCTGATGTCAGTTTGTAGGGCTCCCTTGGGTCTATCAGGGCAGCACAAGTATGAGATGGGGACAACTTCAGTCTGGTGTCCATCCTTCGATATAAGGATTCTTTGAAGTCAAGGCCCAGCCGAGAGCCATGGGCCCCTGAGCACATTCTTTGGCCATTTTCCCTGGAAAAGAAAACTCACCAGTCCAGGTTCCTGATGTCAGTTTGTAGGGCTCCCTTGGGTCTATCTGGGCAGCAGAAATTTGAGGAGCGGACAATTTTGGTCTGTGATCCATCCTTCGATATAAGGATTCTTTGCAGTCAGGTCCCAGCCGAGTGCCAGGGGCCCCAGGGAACATCCTTTGGCCATTTCCCCTGGGAAAGAAAACTCACCAGTCCAGGTTGCTGATGTCAGTTTGTAGGGCTCCCTTGGGTCTATCTGGGCAGCACAACTTTGAGGAGGGGACAATTTTGGTCTGTAATCCATCCTTCGATATAGGGATTCTTTACAGTCAGGACCCAGCCAGGGGCCAGGGGCCCCTGGGCACATCCTTTGGCCATTTTCCCTGGGAAAGAAAACTCACCAGTCCAGGTTGCTGATGTCAGTTTGTAGGGCTCCCTTGGGTCTATCTGGGCAGCACAAGTATGAGATGGGGACAACTTCGGTGTGGGGTCCATCCTTCGATATAAGGATTTTTAGCAGTGAGGACCCTGCCCAGGGCCAGGGGCCCCTGGACACATCCTTTTTCCATTTTCCCTGAGAAAGAAAACTCACCAGTCCAGGTTGCTGATGTCAGTTTGTAGGGCTCCCTTGGGTCTATCAGGGCAGCACAAGTTTGAGGTGGGGACAACTTCGGTCTGGGGTCCATCCTTCGATATAAGGATTTTTTGCAGTCAGGTCCCAGCCAAGTGCCAGGGGCCCCAGGGAACATCCTTTGGCCATTTTCCCTGGGAAAGAAAACTCACCAGTCCAGGTTCCTGATGTCAGTTTGTAGGGCTCCCTTGGGTCTAAGAGGGCAGCATAACTTTGAGGAGGGGACAATTTTGGTCTGTAATCCATCCTTCGATATAGGGATTCTTTACAGTCAGGCTCCAGCCAGGGGCCAGGGGCCCCTGGGCACATCCTTTGGCCATTTTCCCTGGGAATGAAAACTCACCAGTCCAGGTTCCTGATGTCAGTTTGTAGGGCTCCCTTGGGTCTATCAGGGCAGCACAAGTTTGAGGTGGGGACAACTTCGGTGTGGGGTCCATCCTTCGATATAAGGATTTTTTGCAGTCAGGACCAGGGGCCCCCGGGCGCATCCTTTGGCCATTTTCCCTGGGAAAGAAAACTCACCAGTCCAGGTTCCTGATGTCAGTTTGTAGGGCTCACTTGGGTCTATCAGGGCAGCACAACTTTGAGGTGGGGACAACTTCGGTGTGGGGTCCATCCTTCGATATAAGGATTTTTAGCAGTCAGGTCCCAGACCAGTGCCAGGGTCCCCAGGGCACATCCTTTGGCTATTTTCCCTGGAAAAGAAAACTCACCAGTCCAGGTTCCTGATGTCAGTTTGTAGGGCTCCCTTGGGTCTATCTGGGCAGCAGAAATTTGAGGAGCGGACAATTTTGGTCTGTAATCCAGCCTTCGATATAGGGATTCTTTAGAGTCAGGACCCAGCCAGGGGCCAGGGGCCCCTGGGCACATCCTTTGGCCATTTTGCCTGGGAAAGAAAACTCACCAGTCCAGGTTGCTGATGTCACTTTGTAGGGCTCCCTTGCGTCTATCTGGGCAGCACAAGTATGAGATGAGGACAACTTCGGTCTGGGGTCCATCCTTCGATATATACGGATTTTTTGCAATCATTCCCCAGCCCAGGGCCAGGGGCCCCGGGGCACATGCTTTTTCCATTTTCCCTGGGAAAGAAAACTCACCAGTCCAGGTTGCTGATGTCACTTTGTAGGGCTCCCTTGCGTCTATCTGGGCAGCACAAGTATGAGATGAGGACAACTTCGGTCTGGGGTCCATCCTTCGATATATACGGATTTTTTGCAATCATGCCCCAGCCCAGGGCCAGGGGCCCCGGGGCACATGCTTTTTCCATTTTCCCTGGGAAAGAAAACTCACCAGTCCAGGTTGCTGATGTCAGTTTGTAGGGCTCCCTTGGGTCTATCTGGGCAGCAGAAATTTGAGGAGCGGACCAGTTTGGTCTGCTATCCATCCTTCGATAGAGGGATTCTTTGCAGTCAGGTCCCAGCCGAGTGCCAGAGGCCCCAGGGAACATCCTTTCGCCATTTTCCCTGGGAAAGAAAACTCACCACTCCAGGTTGCTGATGTCAGTTTGTAGGGCTCCCTTGGGTCTACCTGGGCAGCACAACTTTGAGGAGGGGACAATTTTGGTCTGTAATCCAGCCTTCGATATAGGGATTCTTTACAGTCAGGCCCCAGTAAGGGGCCAGGGGCCCCTGGGCACATCCTTTGGCCATTTTCCCTGGGAAAGAAAACTCAGCAGTCCAGGTTCCTGATGTCAGTTTGTAGGGCTCCCTTGGGTCTATCAGGGCAGCACAAGTTTGAGGTGGGGACAACTTTGGTGTGGGGTCCATCCTTCGATATATGGATTTTTTGCAGTCAGGGCCATGGGCCCCAGGGCGCATCCTTTGGCCATTTTCCCTGGGAAAGAAAACTCACCAGTCCAGGTTGCTGATGTCAGTTTGTAGGGCTCCCTTGGGCCTATCTGGGCAGCAGAAATTTGAGGGGCGGACCAGTTTGGTCTGCGATCCATCCTTCGATATAGGGATTCTTTGCAGTCAGGTCCCAGCCGAGTGCCAGGGGCCCCAGGGAACATCCTTTGGCCATTTTCCCTGGGAAAGAAAACTCACCAGTCCAGGTTGCTGATGTCAGTTTATAGGGCTCCCTTGGGTCTATCTGGGCAGCACAACTTTGAGGAGGGGACAATTTTGGTCTGTAATCCAGCCTTCGATATAGGGATTCTTTACAGTCAGGCCCCAGCCAGGGGCCAGGGGCCCCTGGGCACATCCTTTGGCCATTTTCCCTGGGAAAGAAAACTCACCAGTCCAGGTTGCTGATGTCAGTTTGTAGAGCTCCCTTGGGTCTATCAGGGCAGCACAAGTATGAGATGGGGACAACTTCAGTCTGGGGTCCATCCTTCGATGTAAGGATTGCTTGCAGTCAAGGGCCAGCCGAGGTCCATGGGCCCCTGGGCACATTCTTTGGCCATTTTCCCTGGGAAAGAACACTCACTAGTCCAGGTTGCTGATGTCAGTTTGTAGGGCTCCCTTGGGTCTATCAGGGCAGCAGAAATTTTAGGAGGGGACAACTTCGGTCTGGGCTCCGTCCTTCGATATAGGGATTCTTTACAGTCAGGACCCACCCCCGGTCCAGGGGCCCCTGGGCACATCCTTTGGCCATTTTCCCTGGGAAAGAAAACTCACCAGTCCAGGTAGCTGATGTCACTTTGTAGGGCTCCCTTGCGTCTATCTGGGCAGCACAAGTATGAGATGAGGACAACTTCGGTCTGGGGTCCATCCTTCGATATATACGGATTTTTTGCAATCATGCCCCAGCCCAGGGCCAGGGGCCCCTGGGCACATCCTTTGGCCATTTTCCCTGGGAAAGAAAACTCAGCAGTCCAGGTTGCTGATGTCAGTTTGTAGGGCTCCCTTGGGTCTATCTGGGCAGCAGAAATTTGAGGAGCGGACCAGTTTGGTCTGCGATCCATCCTTCGATAGAGGGATTCTTTGCAGTCAGGTCCCAGCCGAGTGCCAGGGGCCCCAGGGAACATCCTTTGGCCATTTTCCCTGGGAAAGAAAACTCACCAGTCCAGGTTCCTGATGTCAGTTTGTAGGGCTCCCTTGCGTCTATCTGGGTAGCACAAGTATGAGATGGGGACAACTTCGGTCTGGGGTCCATACTTCGATATATACGGATTTTTTGCAATCATTCCCCAGCCCAGGGCCAGGGGCCCCTGGGCACATCCTTTGGCCATTTTCCCTGGGAAAGAAAACTCACCAGTCCAGGTTGCTGATGTCAGTTTGTAGGGCTCTCTTGGGTCTATCTGGGCAGCAGAAATTTGAGGAGCGAACCAGTTTGGTCTGCGATCCATCCTTCGATAGAGGGATTCTTTGCAGTCAGGTCCCAGCCGAGTGCCAGGGGCCCCAGGGAACATCTTTTGGCCATTTTCCCTGGGAAAGAAAACTCACCAGTCCAGGTTCCTGATGTCATTTTGTAGGGCTCCCTTGGTTCTACCTGGGCAGCACAACTTTGAGGAGGGGACAATTTTGGTCTGTAATCCATCCTTCGATATAGGGATTCATTACAGTCAGGCCCCAGCCAGGGGCCAGGGGCCACTGGGCACATTCTTTGGCCATTTTCCCTGGGAAAGAAAACACACCAGTCCAGGTTCCTGATGCCAGTTTGTAGGGCTCACTTGGGTCTATCTGGGTAGCACAACTTTCAGGAGAGGACAACTTCAGTCTGGGGTCCATCGTTCGATATAAGGATTTTTAGCAGTCAGGTGGCAGCCCAGTGCCAGGGTCCCCCGGGCACAGCCTTTGGCTATTTTCCCTGTGAAAGAAAACTCACCAGTCCAGGTTCCGGATGTCACTTTGTAGGGCTCCCTTGGGTCTATCAGGGCAGCACAAGTTTGAGATGGGGACAACTTCCGTCTGGGGTCCATCCTTCGATATAAGGATTGTTTGCAATCATGGCCCAGCCGAGGGCCATGGGCCCCTGGGCACATTCTTTGGCCATTTTCCCTGGAAAAGAAAACTCACCAGTCCAGGTTGCTGATGTCAGTTTGTAGGGCTCCCTTGGGTCTATCTGGGCAGCAGAAATTTGAGGAGCAAACAATTTTGGTCTGTTATCCATCCTTCGATATTGGGATTCTTTGCAGTCAGGTGTCAGCCGAGTGCCAGGGACCCCAGGGAACATCCTTTGGCCATTTTCCCTGGGAAAGAAAATTCACCAGTCCAGGTTGCTGATGTCAGTTTGTAGGGCTCACTTGGGTCTATCAGGGCAGCACATGTATGAGATGGGGAAAACTTCGGTCTGGGGTCCATCCTTCGATATATACAGATTTTTTGCAATCATGCCCCAGCCCAGGGCCAGGGGCCTCTGGGCACATCCTTTGGCCATTTTCCCTGGGAAAGAAAACTCACCAGTCCAGGTTGCTGATGTCAGTTTGTAGGGCTCCCTTGGGTCTATCTGGGCAGAAGAAATTTGAGGAGCGGACCAGTTTGGTCTGCGATCCATCCTTCAATATAGGGATTCTTTGCAGTCAGGTCCCAGCCGAGTGCCAGGGGCCCCAGGGAACATCCTTTGGCCATTTTCCCTGGGAAAGAAAACTCACCAGTCCAGGTTGCTGATGTCAGTTTGTAGGGCTCCCTTGGGTCTACCTGGGCAGCACAACTTTGAGGAGGGGACAATTTTGGTCTGTAATCCAGCCTTTGATATAAGGATTCTTTACAGTCAGGCCCCAGCCAGGGGCCAGGGGCCCCTGGGCACATCCTTTGGCCATTTTCCCTGGGAAAGAAAACTCAGCAGTCCAGGTTCCTGATGTCAGTTTGTAGGGCTCCCTTGGGTCTATCAGGGCAGCACAAGTATGAGATGGGGACAACTTGAGTCTGCGGTCCATCCTTCGCTATAAGGACTCTTTGCAGTCATGCCCCAGCCGAGGGCCAGGGGCCCCTGGGCACATCCTTTTGCCATTTTCCCTGGGAAAGAAAACTCACCAGTCCAGGTTGCTGATGTCAGTTTGTCGGGCTTCCTTGGGTCTATAAGGGCAGCACAAGTTTGCGGTGGGGACAACTTCGGTGTGGGGTCCATCCTTCGATATAAGGATTTTTTGCAGTCAGGGCCAGGTGCCCCCGGGCACATCCTTTGGCCATTTTCCCTGGGAAAGAAAACTCAGCAGTCCAGGTTGCTGATGTCAGTTTGTAGGGCTCCCTTGGGTCTATCAGGGCAGCACAAATTTGAGGTGTGGACAACTTCGGTGTGGGGTCCATCTTTCGATATAAGGATTTTTTGCATTCAGGTCCCAGCCCAGTGCCAGGGTCCCGAGGGCACATCCTTTGGCCATTTTCCCTGGAAAAGAAAACTCACCAGTCCAGGTTGCTGATGTCAGTTTGTAGAGCTCCCTTGGGTCTATCTGGGCAGCAGAAATTTGAGGAGCAAATAATCTTGGTCTGCGATCCATCCTTCGATATTGGGATTATTTGCAGTCAGGTGTCAGCCGAGTGCCAGGGGCCCCAGGGAACATCCTTTGGCCATTTTCCCTGGGAAAGAAAATTCACCAGTCCAGGTTGCTGATGTCAGTTTGTAGGGCTCTCTTGGGTCTATCAGGGCAGCAGAAGCATGAGATGGGGACAACTTCAGTCTGGTGTCCATCCGTCGATATAAGGATTCTTTGAAGTCAAGGCCCAGCCGAGAGCCATGGGCCCCTGGGCACATTCTTTGGCCATTTTTTCTGGGAAAGAACACTCACCAGTCCAGGTTCCTGATGTCAGTTTGTAGGGCTCCCTTAGGTCTATCAGGGCAGCACAAGTTTGAGGTGGCGACAATTTCGGTGTGGGGTCCATCCTTCGATATAAGGATTTTTTGCAGTGAGGACCCTGCCCAGGGCCAGGGGCCCCTGGGCACATCCTTTTTCCATTTTCCCTGGGAAAGAAAACTCACCAGTCCAGGTTGCTGATGTCAGTTTGTAGGGCTCCCTTGAGTCTATCAGGGCACCACAAGTTTGAGGTGGGGACAACTTCGGTGTGGGGTGCATCCTTCGATATAAGGATTTTTTTCAGTGAGGACCCTGCCCAGGGCCAGGGGCCCCTGGGCACATCCTTTGGCCATTTTCCCTGGGAAAGAAAACTCACCAGTCCAGGTTGCTGATGTCAGTTTGTAGGGCTCCCTTGATTCTATCAGGGCAGCACAAGCATGAGATGGGGACAACTTCAGTCTGGGGTCCATCCTTTGATATATAGATTGTTTGCAGTCAAGGCCCAGCCGAGGGCCATGGGCCCCTGGGCACATTCTTTGGCCATTTTCCCTGGGAAAGAACACTCAGCAGTCCAGGTTCCTGATGTCAGTTTGTAGGGCTCCCTTAGGTCTATCAGGGCAGCAGAAATTTGAGGAGGGGACAACTTCGGTCTGGGGTCCATCCTTCAATATAGGGATTCTTTACAGTCAGGACCCAGCCCAGGTCCAGGGGCCCCTGGGCACATCCTTTGGCCATTTTTCCTAGGAAAGAAAATTCACCAGTCCAGGTTCCTGATGTCAGTTTGTAGGGCTCCCTTGGGTCTATCTGGGCAGCTCAAGTATAAGATGGGGACAATTTCGGTGTGGGGTCCATCCTTCGATATAAGGATTTTTTTCAGTGAGGACCCAGCCCAGGGCCAGGGGCCCCTGGGCACATCCTTTGGCCATTTTCCCTGGGAAAGAAAACTCACCAGTCCAGGTTGCTGATGTCAGTTTGTAGGGCTCCCTTGGGTCTATCTGGGCAGCAGAAATTTGAGGAGCGGACCAGTTTGGTCTGCGATCCATCCTTCGATAGAGGGATTCTTTGCAGTCAGGTCCCAGCCGAGTGCCAGGGGCCCCAGGGATCATCCTTTGGCCATTTTCCCTGAAAAAGAACACTCACCAGTCCAGGTTCCTGATGTCAGTTTGTAGGGCTCCCTTGGGTCTACCTGGGCAGCACAACTTTGAGGAGGGGACAATTTTGGTCTGTAATCCAGACTTCGATATAGGGATTCTTTACAGTCAGGCCCCAGCCAGGGGCCAGGGTCCCCTGGGCACATCCTTTGGCCATTTTCCCTGGGAAAGAAAACTCACCAGTCCAGGTTGCTGATGTCAGTTTGTGGGGCTCCCTTTGGTCTATCAGGGCAGCACAAGTATGAGATGGGGACAACTTCAGTCTGGTGTCCATCCTTCGATATAAGAATTCTTTGAAGTCAAGGCCCAGCCGAGAGTCATGGGCCCGTGGTCACATTCTTTGGCCATTTTCCCTGGGAAAGAACACTCACCAGTCCAGGTTCCTGATGTCAGTTTGTAGGGCTCCCTTAGGTCTATCAGGGCAGCACAAGTTTGAGGTGGGGACAACTTCGGTGTGGGGTCCATCCTTCGATATAAGGATTCTTTGCAGTCAGTGCCAGGGGCCCCCAGGCACATCCTTTGGCCATTTTCCCCGGGAAGGAAAACTCAGCAGTCCAGGTTCCTGATGTCAGTTTGTAGGGCTCCCTTGGGTCTATCAGGGCAGCACAAGTTTGAGGTGGGGACAATTTCGGTGTGGGGTCCATCCTTCGATATAAGGATTTTTTGCAGTCAGGGCCAGGGCCCCCCGGGCACATCCTTTGGCCATTTTCCCTGGGAAAGAAAACTCACCAGTCCAGGTTGCTGATGTCAGTTTGTAGGGCTCCCTTGGGTCTATCAGGGCAGCACAAATTTGAGGTGGGGACAACTTCGGTGTGGGGTCCATCTTTCGATATAAGGATTTTTTGCATTCAGGTCCCAGCCCAGTGCCAGGGTCCTGAGGGCACATCCTTTTTCCATTTTCCCTGGAAAAGAAAACTCACCAGTCCAGGTTGCTGATGTCAGTTTGTAGAGCTCCCTTGGGTCTATCAGGGCAGCAGAAATTTGAGGAGCAAACAATCTTGGTCTGCGATCCATCCTTCGATATTTGGATTATTTGCAGTCAGGTGTCAGCCGAGTGCCAGGGGCCCCAGGGAACATCCTTTGGCCATTTTCCCTGGGAAAGAAAATTCACCAGTCCAGGTTGCTGATGTCAGTTTGTAGGGCTCTCTTGGGTCTATCAGGGCAGCACAAGCATGAGATGGGGACAACTTCAGTCTGGTGTCCATCCGTCGATATAAGGATTCTTTGAAGTCAAGGCCCAGCCGAGAGCCATGGGCCCCTGGGCACATTCTTTGGCCATTTTCCCTGGGAAAGAACACTCACCAGTCCAGGTTCCTGATGTCAGTTTGTAGGGCTCCCTTAGGTCTATCAGGGCAGCACAAGTTTGAGGTGTGGACAACTTTGGTGTGGGGTCCATCTTTCGATATAAGGATTTTTTGCATTCAGGTCCCAGCCCAGTGCCAGGGTCCCGAGGGCACATCCTTTGGCCATTTTCCCTGGAAAAGAAAACTCACCAGTCCAGGTTCCTGATGTCAGTTTGTAGAGCTCCCTTGGGTCTATCTGGGCAGCAGAAATTTGAGGAGCAAACAATCTTGGTCTGCGATCCATCCTTCGATATTGGGATTATTTGCAGTCAGGTGTCAGCCGAGTGCCAGGGGCCCCAGGGAACATCCTTTGGCCATTTTCCCTGGGAAAGAAAATTCACCACTCCATATTGCTGATGTCAGTTTGTAGGGCTCTCTTGGGTCTATCAGGGCAGCACAAGCATGAGATGGGGACAACTTCAGTCTGGTGTCCATCCGTCGATATAAGGATTCTTTGAAGTCAAGGCCCAGCCGAGAGCCATGGGCCCCTGGGCACATTCTTTGGCCATTTTCCCTGGGAAAGAACACTCACCAGTCCAGGTTCCTGATGTCAGTTTGTAGGGCTCCCTTAGGTCTATCAGGGCAGCACAAGTTTGAGGTGGGGACAACTTCGGTGTGGGGTGCATCCTTCGATATAAGGATTTTTTGCAGTGAGGACCCTGCCCAGGGCCAGGGGCCCCTGGGCACATCCTTTTTCCATTTTCCCTGGGAAAGAAAACTCACCAGTCCAGGTTGCTGATGTCAGTTTGTAGGGCTCCCTTGGGTCTATCTGGGCAGCACAAGTTTGAGGTGGGGACAACTTCGGTGTGGGGTCCCTCCTTCGATATAAGGATTCTTTGCAGTGAGGACCCTGCCCAGGGCCAGGGGCCCCTGGGCACATCCTTTTTCCATTTTCCCTGGGAAAGAAAACTCACCCGTCCAGGTTGCTGATGTCAGTTTGTAGGGCTCCCTTGGGTCTATCAGGGCAGCACAAGTTTGAGGTGGGGACAACTTCGGTGTGGGGTGCATCCTTCGATATAAGGATTTTTTTCAGTGAGGACCCTGCCCAGGGCCAGGGGCCCCTGGGCACATCCTTTTTCCATTTTCCCTGGGAAAGGAAACTCACCAGTCCAGGTTCCTGATGTCAGTTTGTAGGGCTCCCTTGGGTCTATCAGGGCAGCACAAGTTTGAGGTGGGGACAATTTCGGTGTGGGGTCCATCCTTCGATATAAGGATTTTTTGCAGTGAGGACCCTGCCCAGGGCCAGGGTCCCGAGGGCACATCCTTTGGCCATTTTCCCTGGAAAAGAAAACTCACCAGTCCAGGTTGCTGATGTCAGTTTGTAGAGCTCCCTTGGGTCTATCTGGGCAGCAGAAATTTGAGGAGCAAACAATCTTGGTCTGCGATCCATCCTTCGATATTGGGATTATTTGCAGTCAGGTGTCAGCCGAGTGCCAGGGGCCCCTGGGCACATTCTTTGGCCATTTTCCCTGGGAAAGAAAATTCACCAGTCCATGTTGCTGATGTCAGTTTGTAGGGCTCTCTTGGGTCTATCAGGGCAGCACAAGCATGAGATGGGGACAACTTCAGTCTGGTGTCCATCCGTCGATATAAGGATTCTTTGAAGTCAAGGCCCAGCCGAGAGCCATGGGCCCCTGGGCACATTCTTTGGCCATTTTCCCTGGGAAAGAACACTCACCAGTCCAGGTTCCTGATGTCAGTTTGTAGGGCTCCCTTAGGTCTATCTGGGCAGCACAAGTTTGAGGTGGGGACAACTTCGGTGTGGGGTCCCTCCTTCGATATAAGGATTCTTTGCAGTGAGGACCCTGCCCAGGGCCAGGGGCCCCTGGGCACATCCTTTTTCCATTTTCCCTGGGAAAGAAAACTCACCAGTCCAGGTTGCTGATGTCAGTTTGTAGGGCTCCCTTGGGTCTATCAGGGCAGCACAATTTTGAGGTGGGGACAACTTCGGTGTGGGGTCCATCCTTCGATATAAGGATTTTTTGCAGGGAGGACCCTGCCCAGGGCCAGGGGCCCCTGGGCACATCCTTTTTCCATTTTCCCTGGGAAAGGAAACTCACCAGTCCAGGTTCCTGATGTCAGTTTGTAGGGTTCCCTTGGGTCTATCAGGGCAGCACAAGTTTGAGGTGGGGACAACTTCGGTGTGGGGTCCATCCTTCGATATAAGGATTTTTTGCAGTGAGGACCCTGCCCAGGGCCAGGGGCCCCTGGGCACATCCTTTTTCCATTTTCCCTGGGAAAGAAAACTCAGCAGTCCAGGTTGCTGATGTCAGTTTGTAGGGCTCCCTTGGGTCTATCAGGGCAGCACAAGTTTGAGGTGGGGACAACTTCGGTGTGGGGTCCATCCTTCGATATAAGGATTCTTTGCAGTGAGGACCCTGCCCAGGGCCAGGGGCCCCTGGGCACATCATTTTCCATTTTCCCTGGGAAAGAAAACTCAGCAGTCCAGGTTCCTGATGTCAGTTTGTAGGGCTCCCTTGGGTCTATCAGGGCAGCACAAGTTTGAGGTGGGGACAACTTCGGTGTGGGGTGCATCCTTCGATATAAGGATTTTTTTCAGTGAGGACCCTGCCCAGGGCCAGGGGCCCCTGGGCACATCCTTTTTCCATTTTCCCTGGGAAAGAAAACTCAGCAGTCCAGGTTGCTGATGTCAGTTTGTAGGGCTCCCTTGGGTCTATCAGGGCAGCACAAGTTTGAGGTGGGGACAACTTCGGTGTGGGGTCCATCCTTCGATATAAGGATTCTTTGCAGTGAGGACCCTGCCCAGGGCCAGGGGCCCCTGGGCACATCATTTTCCATTTTCCCTGGGAAAGAAAACTCAGCAGTCCAGGTTCCTGATGTCAGTTTGTAGGGCTCCCTTGGGTCTATCAGGGCAGCACAAGTTTGAGGTGGGGACAACTTCGGTGTGGGGTGCATCCTTCGATATAAGGATTTTTTTCAGTGAGGACCCTGCCCAGGGCCAGGGGCCCCTGGGCACATCCTTTTTCCATTTTCCCTGGGAAAGAAAACTCACCAGTCCAGGTTGCTGATGTCAGTTTGTAGGGCTCCCTTGGGTCTATCAGGGCAGCACAAGTTTGAGGTGGGGACAACTTCGGTCTGGGGTCCATCGTTCGATATAAGGAGTTTTAGCAGTCAGGTCGCAGCTCAGTGCCAGGGTCCCCAGGGCACAACCTTTGGCTATTTTCTCTGTGAATGAAAACTCACCAGTCCAGGTTGCTGATGTCACTTTGTAGGGCTCCCTTGGGTCTACCAGGGCAGCACAACTTTGAGATGGGTACAACTTCAGCCTGGGGTCCATCCTTCAATATAAGGATTTTTAGCAGTCAGGTCCCAGCCCAGTGCCAGGGTCCCCAGGGCACATCCTTTGGCCATTTTCCCTGGAAAAGAAAACTCACCAGTCCAGGTTGCTGATGTCAGTTTGTAGGGCTCCCTTGGGTCTATCTGGGCAGCAGAAATTTGAGGAGCAAACAATTTTGGTCTGTTATCCATCCTTCAATATAGGGATTCTTTGCAGTCAGGTGTCAGCCGAGTGCCAGGGGCCCCAGGGAACATCCTTTGGCCATTTTCCCTGGGAAAGAAAATTCACCAGTCCAGGTTCCTGATGTCAGTTTGTAGGGCTCCCTTGGGTCTATCAGGGCAGCACAATATGAGATGGGGACAACTTCGGTGTGGGGCCCATCCTTCGATATAAGGATTCTTTGAAGTCAAGGCCCAGCCGAGAGCCATGGGCCCCTGGGCACATTCTTTGGCCATTTTCCCTGGGAAAGAACACTCACCAGTCCAGGTTCCTGATGTCAGTTTGTAGGGCTCCCTTAGGTCTATCAGGGCAGCACAAGTTTGAGGTGGGGACAACTTCGGTGTGGGGTCCATCCTTCGATATAAGGATTTTTTGCAGTGAGGACCCTGCCCAGGGCCAGGGGCCCGTGGGCACATCCTTTTTCCATTTTCCCTGGGAAAGAAAACTCAGCAGTCCAGGTTGCTGATGTCAGTTTGTAGGGCTCCCTTGGGTCTATCTGGGCAGCACAAGTTTGAGGTGGGGACAATTTCGGTGTGGGGTCCATCCTTCGATATAAGGATTCTTTGCAGTGAGGACCCTGCCCAGGGCCAGGGGCCCCTGGGCACATCATTTTCCATTTTCCCTGGGAAAGAAAACTCACCAGTCCAGGTTGCTGATGTCAGTTTGTAGGGCTCCCTTGGGTCTATCAGGGCAGCACAAGTTTGAGGTGGGGACAACTTCGGTGTGGGGTGCATCCTTCGATATAAGGATTTTTTTCAGTGAGGACCCTGCCCAGGGCCAGGGGCCCCTGGGCACATCCTTTTTCCATTTTCCCTGGGAAAGAAAACTCACCAGTCCAGGTTGCTGATGTCAGTTTGTAGGGCTCCCTTGGGTCTATCAGGGCAGCACAAGTTTGAGGTGGGGACAACTTCGGTGTGGGGTCCATCCTTCGATATAAGGATTTTTAGCAGTCAGGTCCCAGCCCAGTGCCAGGGTCCCCAGGGCGCATCCTTTGGCCATTTTCCCTGGAAAAGAAAACTCACCAGTCCAGGTTCCTGATGTCAGTTTGTAGGGCTCCCTTGGGTCTATCAGGGCACCACAAGTTTGAGGTGGGGACAACTTCGGTGTGGGGTGCATCCTTCGATATAAGGATTTTTTTCAGTGAGGATCCTGCCCTGGGCCAGGGGCCCCAGGGAACATCCTTTGGCCATTTTCCCTGGGAAAGAAAACTCACCAGTCCAGGTTCCTGATGTCGGTTTGTAGGGCTCTCTTGGGTCTATCAGGGCAGCAGAAATTTTAGGAGGGGAGAACTTCGGTCTGGGGTCCATCCTTCGATATAGGGATTCTTTACAGTCAGGACCCAGCCCTAGTCCAGGGGCCCCTGGGCACATACTTTGGCCATTTTTCCTAGGAAAGAAAATTCACCAGTCCAGGTTCCTGATGTTAGTTTGTAGGGCTCCCTTGGGTCTACCAGGGCAGCACAACTTTGAGATGGGTACAACTTCAGTCTGGGGTCCATCCTTCAATATAAGGATTTTTAGCAGTCAGGTCCCAGCCCAGTGCCAGGGTCCCCAGGGCACATCCTTTGGCCATTTTCCCTGGAAAAGAAAACTCACCAGTCCAGGTTGCTGATGTCAGTTTGTAGGGCTCCCTTGGGTCTATCTGGGCAGCAGAAATTTGAGGAGCAAACAATTTTGGTCTGTTATCCATCCTTCAATATAGGGATTATTTGCAGTCAGGTGTCAGCCGAGTGCCAGGGGCCCCAGGGAACATCCTTTGGCCATTTTCCCTGGGAAAGAAAATTCACCAGTCCAGGTTCCTGATGTCAGTTTGTAGGGCTCCCTTGGGTCTATCAGGGCAGCACAAGTATGAGATGGGGACAACTTCGGTGTGGGGCCCATCCTTCGATATAAGGATTCTTTGAAGTCAAGGCCCAGCCGAGAGCCATGGGCCCCTGGGCACATTCTTTGGCCATTTTCCCTGGGAAAGAACACTCACCAGTCCAGGTTCCTGATGTCAGTTTGTAGGGCTCCCTTAGGTCTATCAGGGCAGCACAAGTTTGAGGTGGGGACAACTTCGGTGTGGGGTCCATCCTTCGATATAAGGATTTTTTGCAGTGAGGACCCTGCCCAGGGCCAGGGGCCCCTGGGCACATCCTTTTTCCATTTTCCCTGGGAAAGAAAACTCAGCAGTCCAGGTTGCTGATGTCAGTTTGTAGGGCTCCCTTGGGTCTATCAGGGCAGCACAAGTTTGAGGTGGGGACAACTTCGGTGTGGGGTCCATCCTTCGATATAAGGATTTTTTGCAGTCAGGGCCAGGGGCCCCTGGGCACATCCTTTGGCCATTTTCCCTGGGAAAGAAAACTCACCAGTCCAGGTTGCTGATGTCAGTTTGTAGGGCTCCCTTGGGTCTATCAGGGCAGCACAAATTTGAGGTGGGGACAACTTCGGTGTGGGGTCCATCTTTCGATATAAGGATTTTTTGCATTCAGGTCCCAGCCCAGTGCCAGGGTCCCGAGGGCACATCCTTTGGCCATTTTCCCTGGAAAAGAAAACTCACCAGTCCAGGTTGCTGATGTCAGTTTGTAGAGCTCCCTTGGGTCTATCTGGGCAGCAGAAATTTGAGGAGCAAACAATCTTGGTCTGCGATCCATCCTTCGATATTGGGATTATTTGCAGTCAGGTGTCAGCCGAGTGCCAGGGGCCCCAGGGAACATCCTTTGGCCATTTTCCCTGGGAAAGAAAATTCACCAGTCCAGGTTGCTGATGTCAGTTTGTAGGGCTCTCTTGGGTCTATCAGGGCAGCACAAGCATGAGATGGGGACAACTTCAGTCTGGTGTCCATCCGTCGATATAAGGATTCTTTGAAGTCAAGGCCCAGCCGAGAGCCATGGGCCCCAGGGCACATTCTTTGGCCATTTTCCCTGGGAAAGAACACTCACCAGTCCAGGTTCCTGATGTCAGTTTGTAGGGCTCCCTTAGGTCTATCAGGGCAGCACAAGTTTGAGGTGGGGACAACTTCGGTGTGGGGTCCATCTTTCGATATAAGGATTTTTTGCATTCAGGTCCCAGCCCAGTGCCAGGGTCCCGAGGGCACATCCTTTGGCCATTTTCCCTGGAAAAGAAAACTCACCAGTCCAGGTTGCTGATGTCAGTTTGTAGAGCTCCCTTGGGTCTATCTGGGCAGCAGAAATTTGAGGAGCAAACAATCTTGGTCTGCGATCCATCCTTCGATATTGGGATTATTTGCAGTCAGGTGTCAGCCGAGTGCCAGGGGCCCCAGGGAACATCCTTTGGCCATTTTCCCTGGGAAAGAAAATTCACCACTCCATGTTGCTGATGTCAGTTTGTAGGGCTCTCTTGGGTCTATCAGGGCAGCACAAGCATGAGATGGGGACAACTTCAGTCTGGTGTCCATCCGTCGATATAAGGATTCTTTGAAGTCAAGGCCCAGCCGAGAGCCATGGGCCCCTGGGCACATTCTTTGGCCATTTTCCCTGGGAAAGAACACTCACCAGTCCAGGTTCCTGATGTCAGTTTGTAAGGCTCCCTTAGGTCTATCAGGGCAGCACAAGTTTGAGGTGGGGACAACTTCGGTGTGGGGTGCATCCTTCGATATAAGGATTTTTTGCAGTCAGGACCCTGCCCAGGGCCAGGGGCCCGTGGGCACATCCTTTTTCCATTTTCCCTGGGAAAGAAAACTCAGCAGTCCAGGTTGCTGATGTCAGTTTGTAGGGCTCCCTTGGGTCTATCTGGGCAGCACAAGTTTGAGGTGGGGACAATTTCGGTGTGGGGTCCATCCTTCGATATAAGGATTCTTTGCAGTGAGGACCCTGCCCAGGGCCAGGGGCCCCTGGGCACATCATTTTCCATTTTCCCTGGGAAAGAAAACTCACCAGTCCAGGTTGCTGATGTCAGTTTGTAGGGCTCCCTTGGGTCTATCAGGGCAGCACAAGTTTGAGGTGGGGACAACTTCGGTGTGGGGTGCATCCTTCGATATAAGGATTTTTTTCAGTGAGGACCCTGCCCAGGGCCAGGGGCCCCTGGGCACATCCTTTTTCCATTTTCCCTGGGAAAGAAAACTCACCAGTCCAGGTTGCTGATGTCAGTTTGTAGGGCTCCCTTGGGTCTATCAGGGCAGCACAAGTTTGAGGTGGGGACAACTTCGGTGTGGGGTCCATCCTTCGATATAAGGATTTTTAGCAGTCAGGTCCCAGCCCAGTGCCAGGGTCCCCAGGGCGCATCCTTTGGCCATTTTCCCTGGAAAAGAAAACTCACCAGTCCAGGTTCCTGATGTCAGTTTGTAGGGCTCCCTTGGGTCTATCAGGGCACCACAAGTTTGAGGTGGGGACAACTTCGGTGTGGGGTGCATCCTTCGATATAAGGATTTTTTTCAGTGAGGATCCTGCCCTGGGCCAGGGGCCCCAGGGAACATCCTTTGGCCATTTTCCCTGGGAAAGAAAACTCACCAGTCCAGGTTCCTGATGTCGGTTTGTAGGGCTCTCTTGGGTCTATCAGGGCAGCAGAAATTTTAGGAGGGGAGAACTTCGGTCTGGGGTCCATCCTTCGATATAGGGATTCTTTACAGTCAGGACCCAGCCCTAGTCCAGGGGCCCCTGGGCACATACTTTGGCCATTTTTCCTAGGAAAGAAAATTCACCAGTCCAGGTTCCTGATGTTAGTTTGTAGGGCTCCCTTGGGTCTACCAGGGCAGCACAACTTTGAGATGGGTACAACTTCAGTCTGGGGTCCATCCTTCAATATAAGGATTTTTAGCAGTCAGGTCCCAGCCCAGTGCCAGGGTCCCCAGGGCACATCCTTTGGCCATTTTCCCTGGAAAAGAAAACTCACCAGTCCAGGTTGCTGATGTCAGTTTGTAGGGCTCCCTTGGGTCTATCTGGGCAGCAGAAATTTGAGGAGCAAACAATTTTGGTCTGTTATCCATCCTTCAATATAGGGATTATTTGCAGTCAGGTGTCAGCCGAGTGCCAGGGGCCCCAGGGAACATCCTTTGGCCATTTTCCCTGGGAAAGAAAATTCACCAGTCCAGGTTCCTGATGTCAGTTTGTAGGGCTCCCTTGGGTCTATCAGGGCAGCACAAGTATGAGATGGGGACAACTTCGGTGTGGGGCCCATCCTTCGATATAAGGATTCTTTGAAGTCAAGGCCCAGCCGAGAGCCATGGGCCCCTGGGCACATTCTTTGGCCATTTTCCCTGGGAAAGAACACTCACCAGTCCAGGTTCCTGATGTCAGTTTGTAGGGCTCCCTTAGGTCTATCAGGGCAGCACAAGTTTGAGGTGGGGACAACTTCGGTGTGGGGTCCATCCTTCGATATAAGGATTTTTTGCAGTGAGGACCCTGCCCAGGGCCAGGGGCCCCTGGGCACATCCTTTTTCCATTTTCCCTGGGAAAGAAAACTCAGCAGTCCAGGTTGCTGATGTCAGTTTGTAGGGCTCCCTTGGGTCTATCAGGGCAGCACAAGTTTGAGGTGGGGACAACTTCGGTGTGGGGTCCATCCTTCGATATAAGGATTTTTTGCAGTCAGGGCCAGGGGCCCCTGGGCACATCCTTTGGCCATTTTCCCTGGGAAAGAAAACTCACCAGTCCAGGTTGCTGATGTCAGTTTGTAGGGCTCCCTTGGGTCTATCAGGGCAGCACAAATTTGAGGTGGGGACAACTTCGGTGTGGGGTCCATCTTTCGATATAAGGATTTTTTGCATTCAGGTCCCAGCCCAGTGCCAGGGTCCCGAGGGCACATCCTTTGGCCATTTTCCCTGGAAAAGAAAACTCACCAGTCCAGGTTGCTGATGTCAGTTTGTAGAGCTCCCTTGGGTCTATCTGGGCAGCAGAAATTTGAGGAGCAAACAATCTTGGTCTGCGATCCATCCTTCGATATTGGGATTATTTGCAGTCAGGTGTCAGCCGAGTGCCAGGGGCCCCAGGGAACATCCTTTGGCCATTTTCCCTGGGAAAGAAAATTCACCAGTCCAGGTTGCTGATGTCAGTTTGTAGGGCTCTCTTGGGTCTATCAGGGCAGCACAAGCATGAGATGGGGACAACTTCAGTCTGGTGTCCATCCGTCGATATAAGGATTCTTTGAAGTCAAGGCCCAGCCGAGAGCCATGGGCCCCAGGGCACATTCTTTGGCCATTTTCCCTGGGAAAGAACACTCACCAGTCCAGGTTCCTGATGTCAGTTTGTAGGGCTCCCTTAGGTCTATCAGGGCAGCACAAGTTTGAGGTGGGGACAACTTCGGTGTGGGGTCCATCTTTCGATATAAGGATTTTTTGCATTCAGGTCCCAGCCCAGTGCCAGGGTCCCGAGGGCACATCCTTTGGCCATTTTCCCTGGAAAAGAAAACTCACCAGTCCAGGTTGCTGATGTCAGTTTGTAGAGCTCCCTTGGGTCTATCTGGGCAGCAGAAATTTGAGGAGCAAACAATCTTGGTCTGCGATCCATCCTTCGATATTGGGATTATTTGCAGTCAGGTGTCAGCCGAGTGCCAGGGGCCCCAGGGAACATCCTTTGGCCATTTTCCCTGGGAAAGAAAATTCACCACTCCATGTTGCTGATGTCAGTTTGTAGGGCTCTCTTGGGTCTATCAGGGCAGCACAAGCATGAGATGGGGACAACTTCAGTCTGGTGTCCATCCGTCGATATAAGGATTCTTTGAAGTCAAGGCCCAGCCGAGAGCCATGGGCCCCTGGGCACATTCTTTGGCCATTTTCCCTGGGAAAGAACACTCACCAGTCCAGGTTCCTGATGTCAGTTTGTAAGGCTCCCTTAGGTCTATCAGGGCAGCACAAGTTTGAGGTGGGGACAACTTCGGTGTGGGGTGCATCCTTCGATATAAGGATTTTTTGCAGTCAGGACCCTGCCCAGGGCCAGGGGCCACTGGGCACATCCTTTTTCCATTTTCCCTGGGAAAGAAAACTCACCAGTCCAGGTTGCTGATGTCAGTTTGTAGGGCTCCCTTGGGTCTATCTGGGCAGCACAAGTTTGAGGTGGGGACAACTTCGGTGTGGGGTCCCTCCTTCGATATAAGGATTCTTTGCAGTGAGGACCCTGCCCAGGGCCAGGGGCCCCTGGGCACATCCTTTTTCCATTTTCCCTGGGAAAGAAAACTCAGCAGTCCAGGTTCCTGATGTCAGTTTGTAGGGCTCCCTTGGGTCTATCAGGGCAGCACAAGTTTGAGGTGGGGACAACTTCGGTGTGGGGTCCATCCTTCGATATAAGGATTTTTTGCAGTGAGGACCCTGCCCAGGGCCAGGGGCCCCTGGGCACATCCTTTTTCCATTTTCCCTGGGAAAGAAAACTCAGCAGTCCAGGTTGCTGATGTCAGTTTGTAGGGCTCCCTTGGGTCTATCAGGGCAGCACAAGTTTGAGGTGGGGACAACTTCGGTGTGGGGTCCATCCTTCGATATAAGGATTCTTTGCAGTGAGGACCCTGCCCAGGGCCAGGGGCCCCTGGGCACATCATTTTCCATTTTCCCTGGGAAAGAAAACTCAGCAGTCCAGGTTCCTGATGTCAGTTTGTAGGGCTCCCTTGGGTCTATCAGGGCAGCACAAGTTTGAGGTGGGGACAACTTCGGTGTGGGGTGCATCCTTCGATATAAGGATTTTTTTCAGTGAGGACCCTGCCCAGGGCCAGGGGCCCCTGGGCACATTCTTTTTCCATTTTCCCTGGGAAAGAAAACTCACCAGTCCAGGTTCCTGATGTCAGTTTGTAGGGCTCCCTTGGGTCTATCAGGGCAGCACAAGTTTGAGGTGGGGACAATTTCGGTCTGGGGTCCATCGTTCGATATAAGGAGTTTTAGCATTCAGTTCGCAGCTCAGTGCCAGGGTCCCCAGGGCACAACCTTTGGCTATTTTCTCTGTGAATGAAAACTCACCAGTCCAGGTTGCTGATGTCACTTTGTAGGGCTCCCTTGGGTCTACCAGGGCAGCACAACTTTGAGATGGGTACAACTTCAGTCTGGGGTCCATCCTTCAATATAAGGATTTTTAGCAGTCAGGTCCCAGCCCAGTGCCAGGGTCCCCAGGGCACATCCTTTGGCCATTTTCCCTGGAAAAGAAAACTCACCAGTCCAGGTTCCTGATGTCAGTTTGTAGGGCTCCCTTGGGTCTATCTGGGCAGCAGAAATTTGAGGAGCAAACAATTTTGGTCTGTTATCCATCCTTCAATATAGGGATTCTTTGCAGTCAGGTGTCAGCCGAGTGCCAGGGGCCCCAGGGAACATCCTTTGGCCATTTTCCCTGGGAAAGAAAATTCACCAGTCCAGGTTCCTGATGTCAGTTTGTAGGGCTCCCTTGGGTCTATCAGGGCAGCACAAGTATGAGATGGGGACAACTTCGGTGTGGGGCCCATCCTTCGATATAAGGATTCTTTGAAGTCAAGGCCCAGCCGAGAGCCATGGGCCCCTGGGCACATTCTTTGGCCATTTTCCCTGGGAAAGAACACTCACCAGTCCAGGTTCCTGATGTCAGTTTGTAGGGCTCCCTTAGGTCTATCAGGGCAGCACAAGTTTGAGGTGGGGACAACTTCGGTGTGGGGTCCATCCTTCGATATAAGGATTTTTTGCAGTGAGGACCCTGCCCAGGGCCAGGGGCCCCTGGGCACATCCTTTTTCCATTTTCCCTGGGAAAGAAAACTCAGCAGTCCAGGTTGCTGATGTCAGTTTGTAGGGCTCCCTTGGGTCTATCAGGGCAGCACAAGTTTGAGGTGGGGACAACTTCGGTGTGGGGTCCATCCTTCGATATAAGGATTCTTTGCAGTGAGGACCCTGCCCAGGGCGAGGGGCCCCTGGGCACATCATTTTCCATTTTCCCTGGGAAAGAAAACTCACCAGTCCAGGTTGCTGATGTCAGTTTGTAGGGCTCCCTTGGGTCTATCAGGGCAGCACAAGTTTGAGGTGGGGACAACTTCGGTGTGGGGTGCATCCTTCGATATAAGGATTTTTTGCAGTGAGGACCCTGCCCAGGGCCAGGGGCCCCTGGGCACATCCTTTTTCCATTTTCCCTGGGAAAGAAAACTCACCAGTCCAGGTTCCTGATGTCAGTTTGTAGGGCTCCCTTGGGTCTATCAGGGCAGCACAAGTTTGAGGTGGGGACAACTTCGGTGTGGGGTCCATCCTTCGATATAAGGATTTTTTGAAGTCAGGGCCAGGGGCCCCCGGGCACATCCTTTGGCCATTTTCCCTGGGAAAGAAAACTCACCAGTCCAGGTTCCTGATGTCAGTTTGTAGGGCTCCCTTGGGTCTATCTGGGCAGCACAAGTTTGAGGTGGGGACAACTTCGGTGTGGGGTCCATCCTTCGATATAAGGATTTTTAGCAGTCAGGTCCCAGCCCAGTGCCAGGGTCCCTAGGGCGCATCCTTTGGCCATTTTCCCTGGAAAAGAAAACTCACCAGTCCAGGTTCCTGATGTCAGTTTGTAGGGCTCCCTTGGGTCTATCAGGGCACCAAAAGTTTGAGGTGGGGACAACTTCGGTGTGGGGTGCATCCTTCGATATAAGGATTTTTTTCAGTGAGGATCCTGCCCTGGGCCAGGGGCCCCAGGGAACATCCTTTGGCCATTTTCCCTGGGAAAGAAAACTCACCAGTCCAGGTTCCTGATGTCGGTTTGTAGGGCTCTCTTGGGTCTATCAGGGCAGCAGAAATTTTAGGAGGGGAGAACTTCGGTCTGGGGTCCATCCTTCGATATAGGGATTCTTTACAGTCAGGACCCAGCCCAGGTCCAGGGGCCCCTGGGCACATCCTTTGGCCATTTTTCCTAGGAAAGAAAATTCACCAGTCCAGGTTCCTGATGTTAGTTTGTAGGGCTCCCTTGGGTCTATCAGGGCAGCACAAGTATGAGATGGGGACAACTTCGGTCTGGGGTCCATCCTTCGATATAAGGAGTTTTAGCAGTCAGGTCGCAGCTCAGTGCCAGGGTCCCCAGGGCACAACCTTTGGCTATTTTCTCTGTGAATGAAAACTCACCAGTCCAGGTTGCTGATGTCACTTTGTAGGGCTCCCTTGGGTCTACCAGGGCAGCACAACTTTGAGATGGGTACAACTTCAGTCTGGGGTCCATCCTTCAATATAAGGATTTTTAGCAGTCAGGTCCCAGCCCAGTGCCAGGGTCCCCAGGGCACATCCTTTGGCCATTTTCCCTGGAAAAGAAAACTCACCAGTCCAGGTTCCTGATGTCAGTTTGTAGGGCTCCCTTGGGTCTATCTGGGCAGCAGAAATTTGAGGAGCAAACAATTTTGGTCTGTTATCCATCCTTCAATATAGGGATTCTTTGCAGTCAGGTGTCAGCCGAGTGCCAGGGGCCCCAGGGAACATCCTTTGGCCATTTTCCCTGGGAAAGAAAATTCACCAGTCCAGGTTGCTGATGTCAGTTTGTAGGGCTCCCTTGGGTCTATCAGGGCAGCACAAGTATGAGATGGGGACAACTTCGGTGTGGGGCCCATCCTTCAATATAAGGATTCTTTGAAGTCAAGGCCCAGCCGAGAGCCATGGGCCCCTGGGCACATTCTTTGGCCATTTTCCCTGGGAAAGAACACTCACCAGTCCAGGTTCCTGATGTCAGTTTGTAGGGCTCCCTTAGGTCTATCAGGGCAGCACAAGTTTGAGGTGGGGACAACTTCGGTGTGGGGTCCATCCTTCGATATAAGGATTTTTTGCAGTGAGGACCCTGCCCAGGGCCAGGGGCCCCTGGGCACATCCTTTTTCCATTTTCCCTGGGAAAGAAAACTCAGCAGTCCAGGTTGCTGATGTCAGTTTGTAGGGCTCCCTTGGGTCTATCAGGGCAGCACAAGTTTGAGGTGGGGACAACTTCGGTGTGGGGTCCATCCTTCGATCTAAGGATTCTTTGCAGTGAGGACCCTGCCCAGGGCCAGGGGCCCCTGGGCACATCATTTTCCATTTTCCCTGGGAAAGAAAACTCACCAGTCCAGGTTGCTGATGTCAGTTTGTAGGGCTCCCTTGGGTCTATCAGGGCAGCACAAGTTTGAGGTGGGGACAACTTCGGTGTGGGGTGCATCCTTCGATATAAGGATTTTTTTCAGTGAGGACCCTGCCCAGGGCCAGGGGCCCCTGGGCACATCCTTTTTCCATTTTCCCTGGGAAAGAAAACTCACCAGTCCAGGTTCCTGATGTCAGTTTGTAGGGCTCCCTTGGGTCTATCAGGGCAGCACAAGTTTGAGGTGGGGACAACTTCGGTGTGGGGTCCATCCTTCGATATAAGGATTTTTTGAAGTCAGGGCCAGGGGCCCCCGGGCACATCCTTTGGCCATTTTCCCTGGGAAAGAAAACTCACCAGTCCAGGTTCCTGATGTCAGTTTGTAGGGCTCCCTTGGGTCTATCTGGGCAGCACAAGTTTGAGGTGGGGACAACTTCGGTGTGGGGTCCATCCTTCGATATAAGGATTTTTAGCAGTCAGGTCCCAGCCCAGTGCCAGGGTCCCCAGGGCGCAACCTTTGGCCATTTTCCCTGGAAAAGAAAACTCACCAGTCCAGGTTCCTGATGTCAGTTTGTAGGGCTCCCTTGGGTCTATCAGGGCACCACAAGTTTGAGGTGGGGACAACTTCGGTGTGGGGTGCATCCTTCGATATAAGGATTTTTTTCAGTGAGGATCCTGCCCTGGGCCAGGGGCCCCAGGGAACATCCTTTGGCCATTTTCCCTGGGAAAGAAAACTCACCAGTCCAGGTTCCTGATTTCGGTTTGTAGGGCTCTCTTGGGTCTATCAGGGCAGCAGAAATTTTAGGAGGGGAGAACTTCGGTCTGGGGTCCATCCTTCGATATAGGGATTCTTTACAGTCAGGACCCAGCCCAGGTCCAGGGGCCCCTGGGCACATCCTTTGGCCATTTTTCCTAGGAAAGAAAATTCACCAGTCCAGGTTCCTGATGTTAGTTTGTAGGGCTCCCTTGGGTCTATCAGGGCAGCACAAGTATGAGATGGGGACAACTTCGGTCTGGGGTCCATCCTTCGATATAAGGATTTCTTGCAGTCATGTTCCAGCCCAGGGCCATTGGGCCCCTGGGCACATCCTTTGGCCATTTTCCCTGGGAAAGAAAACTCACCAGTCCAGGTTCCTGATATCAGTTTGTAGGGCTCCCTTGGGTCTACCTGGGCAGCACAACTTTGAGGAGGGGACAATTTTGGTCTGTAATCCAGCCTTCGATATAGGGATTCTTTACAGTCAGGCCCCAGCCAGGGGCCAGGGGCCCCTGGGCACATCCTTTGGCCATTTTCCCTGGGAAAGAAAACTCACCAGTCCAGGTTCCTGATGCCAGTTTGTAGGGCTCCCTTGGGTCTATCAGGGCAGCACAACTTCCAGGAGCGGACAACTTCGGTCTGGGGTCCATCGTTCGATATAAGGAGTTTTAGCAGTCAGGTCGCAGCTCAGTGCCAGGGTCCCCAGGGCACAACCTTTGGCTATTTTCTCTGTGAATGAAAACTCACCAGCCCAGGTTGCTGATGTCACTTTGTAGGGCTCCCTTGGGTCTACCAGGGCAGCACAACTTTGAGATGGGTACAACTTCAGTCTGGGGTCCATCCTTAAATATAAGGATTTTTAGCAGTCAGGTCCCAGCCCAGTGCCAGGGTCCCCAGGGCACATCCTTTGGCCATTTTCCCTGGAAAAGAAAACTCACCAGTCCAGGTTCCTGATGTCAGTTTGTAGGGCTCCCTTGGGTCTATCAGGGCAGCACAAGTTTGAGGTGGGGACAACTTCGGTGTGGGGTCCATCCTTCGATATAAGGATTTTTTGCAGTGAGGACCCTGCTCAGTGCCAGGGTCCCCAGGGCACAACCTTTGGCTATTTTCTCTGTGAATGAAAACTCACCAGTCCAGGTTGCTGATGTCACTTTGTAGGGCTCCCTTGGGTCTACCAGGGCAGCACAACTTTGAGATGGGTACAACTTCAGTCTGGGGTCCATCCTTCAATATAAGGATTTTTAGCAGTCAGGTCCCAGCCCAGTGCCAGGGTCCCCAGGGCACATCCTTTGGCCATTTTCCCTGGAAAAGAAAACTCACCAGTCCAGGTTCCTGATGTCAGTTTGTAGGGCTCCCTTGGGTCTATCTGGGCAGCAGAAATTTGAGGAGCAAACAATTTTGGTCTGTTATCCATCCTTCAATATAGGGATTCTTTGCAGTCAGGTGTCAGCCGAGTGCCAGGGGCCCCAGGGAACATCCTTTGGCCATTTTCCCTGGGAAAGAAAATTCACCAGTCCAGGTTGCTGATGTCAGTTTGTAGGGCTCCCTTGGGTCTATCAGGGCAGCACAAGTATGAGATGGAGACAACTTCGGTGTGGGGCCCATCCTTCAATATAAGGATTCTTTGAAGTCAAGGCCCAGCCGAGAGCCATGGGCCCCTGGGCACATTCTTTGGCCATTTTCCCTGGGAAAGAACACTCACCAGTCCAGGTTCCTGATGTCAGTTTGTAGGGCTCCCTTAGGTCTATCAGGGCAGCACAAGTTTGAGGTGGGGACAACTTCGGTGTGGGGTCCATCCTTCGATATAAGGATTTTTTGCAGTGAGGACCCTGCCCAGGGCCAGGGGCCCCTGGGCACATCCTTTTTCCATTTTCCCTGGGAAAGAAAACTCAGCAGTCCAGGTTGCTGATGTCAGTTTGTAGGGCTCCCTTGGGTCTATCAGGGCACCACAAGTTTGAGGTGGGGACAACTTCGGTGTGGGGTCCATCCTTCGATATAAGGATTTTTTGCAGTGAGGACCCTGCCCAGGGCCAGGGGCCCCTGGGCACATCATTTTCCATTTTCCCTGGGAAAGAAAACTCACCAGTCCAGGTTGCTGATGTCAGTTTGTAGGGCTCCCTTGGGTCTATCAGGGCAGCACAAGTTTGAGGTGGGGACAACTTCGGTGTGGGGTGCATCCTTCGATATAAGGATTTTTTTCAGTGAGGACCCTGCCCAGGGCCAGGGGCCCCTGGGCACATCCTTTTTCCATTTTCCCTGGGAAAGAAAACTCACCAGTCCAGGTTCCTGATGTCAGTTTGTAGGGCTCCCTTGGGTCTATCAGGGCAGCACAAGTTTGAGGTGGGGACAACTTCGGTGTGGGGTCCATCCTTCGATATAAGGATTTTTTGAAGTCAGGGCCAGGGGCCCCCGGGCACATCCTTTGGCCATTTTCCCTGGGAAAGAAAACTCACCAGTCCAGGTTCCTGATGTCAGTTTGTAGGGCTCCCTTGGGTCTATCTGGGCAGCACAAGTTTGAGGTGGGGACAACTTCGGTGTGGGGTCCATCCTTCGATATAAGGATTTTTAGCAGTCAGGTCCCAGCCCAGTGCCAGGGTCCCCAGGGCGCAACCTTTGGCCATTTTCCCTGGAAAAGAAAACTCACCAGTCCAGGTTCCTGATGTCAGTTTGTAGGGCTCCCTTGGGTCTATCAGGGCACCACAAGTTTGAGGTGGGGACAACTTCGGTGTGGGGTGCATCCTTCGATATAAGGATTTTTTTCAGTGAGGATCCTGCCCTGGGCCAGGGGCCCCAGGGAACACCCTTTGGCCATTTTCCCTGGGAAAGAAAACTCACCAGTCCAGGTTCCTGATGTCGGTTTGTATAGCTCTCTTGGGTCTATCAGGGCAGCAGAAATTTTAGGAGGGGAGAACTTCGGTCTGGGGTCCATCCTTCGATATAGGGATTCTTTACAGTCAGGACCCAGCCCAGGTCCAGGGGCCCCTGGGCACATCCTTTGGCCATTTTTCCTAGGAAAGAAAATTCACCAGTCCAGGTTCCTGATGTTAGTTTGTAGGGCTCCCTTGGGTCTATCAGGGCAGCACAAGTATGAGATGGGGACAACTTCGGTCTGGGGTCCATCCTTCGATATAAGGATTTCTTGCAGTCATGTTCCAGCCCAGGGCCATTGGGCCCCTGGGCACATCCTTTGGCCATTTTCCCTGGGAAAGAAAACTCACCAGTCCAGGTTCCTGATATCAGTTTGTAGGGCTCCCTTGGGTCTACCTGGGCAGCACAACTTTGAGGAGGGGACAATTTTGGTCTGTAATCCAGCCTTCGATATAGGGATTCTTTACAGTCAGGCCCCAGCCAGGGGCCAGGGGCCCCTGGGCACATCCTTTGGCCATTTTCCCTGGGAAAGAAAACTCACCAGTCCAGGTTCCTGATGCCAGTTTGTAGGGCTCCCTTGGGTCTATCAGGGCAGCACAAGTATGAGATGGGGACAACTTCGGTGTGGGGTACATCCTTCGATATAAGGATTTTTTGCAGTGAGGACCCTGCCAAGGGCCAGGGGCCCCTGGGCACATCCTTTTTCCATTTTCCCTGGGAAAGAAAACTCACCAGTCCAGGTTGCTGATGTCAGTTTGTAGGGCTCCCTTGGGTCTATCAGGGCAGCACAAGTTTGAGGTGGGGACAACTTCGGTGTGGGGTGCATCCTTCGATATAAGGATTCTTTGCAGTGAGGACCCTGCCCAGGGCCAGGGGCCCCTGGGCACATCATTTTCCATTTTCCCTGGGAAAGAAAACTCACCAGTCCAGGTTGCTGATGTCAGTTTGTAGGGCTCCCTTGGGTCTATCAGGGCAGCACAAGTTTGAGGTGGGGACAACTTCGGTGTGGGGTGCATCCTTCGATATAAGGATTTTTTGCAGTGAGGACCCTGCCCAGGGCCAGGGGCCCCTGGGCACATCCTTTTTCCATTTTCCCTGGGAAAGAAAACTCAGCAGTCCAGGTTCCTGATGTCAGTTTGTAGGGCTCCCTTGGGTCTATCAGGGCAGCACAAGTTTGAGGTGGGGACAACTTCGGTGTGGGGTCCATCCTTCGATATAAGGATTTTTTGAAGTCAGGGCCAGGGGCCCCCGGGCACATCCTTTGGCCATTTTCCCTGGGAAAGAAAACTCACCAGTCCAGGTTCCTGATGTCAGTTTGTAGGGCTCCCTTGGGTCTATCTGGGCAGCACAAGTTTGAGGTGGGGACAACTTCGGTGTGGGGTCCATCCTTCGATATAAGGATTTTTAGCAGTCAGGTCCCAGCCCAGTGCCAGGGTCCCCAGGGCGCATCCTTTGGCCATTTTCCCTGGAAAAGAAAACTCACCAGTCCAGGTTGCTGATGTCAGTTTGTAGGGCTCCCTTGGGTCTATCAGGGCAGCACAAATTTGTGGTGGGGACAACTTCGGTGTGGGGTCCATCTTTCGATATAAGGATTTTTTGCATTCAGGTCCCAGCCCAGTGCCAGGGTGCCGAGGGCACATCCTTTGGCCATTTTCCCTGGAAAAGAAAACTCACCAGTCCAGGTTGCTGATGTCAGTTTGTAGAGCTCCCTTGGGTCTATCTGGGCAGCAGAAATTTGAGGAGCAAACAATCTTGGTCTGCGATCCATCCTTCGATATTGGGATTATTTGCAGTCAGGTGTCAGCCGAGTGCCAGGGGCCCCAGGGAACATCCTTTGGCCATTTTCCCTGGGAAAGAAAATTCACCAGTCCATGTTGCTGATGTCAGTTTGTAGGGCTCCCTTGGGTCTATCAGGGCACCACAAGTTGAGGTGGGGACAACTTCGGTGTGGGGTGCATCCTTCGATATAAGGATTTTTTTCAGTGAGGACCCTGCCCAGGGCCAGGGGCCCCTGGGCACATCCTTTTTCCATTTTCCCTGGGAAAGAAAACTCACCAGTCCAGGTTCCTGATGTCAGTTTGTAGGGCTCCCTTGGGTCTATCAGGGCAGCACAAGTTTGAGGTGGGGACAACTTCGGTGTGGGGTCCATCCTTCGATATAAGGATTTTTTGAAGTCAGGGCCAGGGGCCCCCGGGCACATCCTTTGGCCATTTTCCCCGGGAAAGAAAACTCACCAGTCCAGGTTCCTGATGTCAGTTTGTAGGGCTCCCTTGGGTCTATCAGGGCACCACAAGTTTGAGGTGGGGACAACTTCGGTGTGGGGTGCATCCTTCGATATAAGGATTTTTTTCAGTGAGGATCCTGACCTGGGCCAGGGGCCCCAGGGAACATCCTTTGGCCATTTTCCCTGGGAAAGAAAACTCACCAGTCCAGGTTCCTGATGTCGGTTTGTAGGGCTCTCTTGGGTCTATCAGGGCAGCAGAAATTTTAGGAGGGGAGAACTTCGGTCTGGGGTCCATCCTTCGATATAGGGATTCTTTACAGTCAGGACCCAGCCCAGGTCCAGGGGCCCCTGGGCACATCCTTTGGCCATTTTTCCTAGGAAAGAAAATTCACCAGTCCAGGTTCCTGATGTTAGTTTGTAGGGCTCCCTTGGGTCTATCAGGGCAGCACAAGTATGAGATGGGGACAACTTCGGTCTGGGGTCCATCCTTCGATATAAGGATTTCTTGCAGTCATGTTCCAGCCCAGGGCCATTGGGCCCCTGGGCACATCCTTTAGCCATTTTCCCTGGGAAAGAAAACTCACCAGTCCAGGTTCCTGATATCAGTTTGTAGGGCTCCCTTGGGTCTACCTGGGCAGCACAACTTTGAGGAGGGGACAATTTTGGTCTGTAATCCAGCCTTCGATATAGGGATTCTTTACAGTCAGGCCCCAGCCAGGGGCCAGGGGCCCCTGGGCACATCCTTTGGCCATTTTCCCTGGGAAAGAAAACTCACCAGTCCAGGTTCCTGATGCCAGTTTGTAGGGCTCCCTTGGGTCTATCTGGGTAGCACAACTTCCAGGAGCGGACAACTTCGGTCTGGGGTCCATCGTTCGATATAAGGAGTTTTAGCAGTCAGGTCGCAGCTCAGTGCCAGGGTCCCCAGGGCACAACCTTTGGCTATTTTCTCTGTGAATGAAAACTCACCAGTCCAGGTTCCTGATGTTAGTTTGTAGGGCTCCCTTGGGTCTATCAGGGCAGCACAAGTATGAGATGGGGACAACTTCGGTGTGGGGTACATCCTTCGATATAAGGATTTTTTGCAGTGAGGACTCTGCCCAGGGCCAGGGGCCCCTGGGCACATCCTTTGGCCATTTTCCCTGGGAAAGAAAACTCACCAGTCCAGGTTGCTGATGTCAGTTTGTAGGGCTCCCTTGGGTCTATCAGGGCACCACAAGTTTGAGGTGGGGACAACTTCGGTGTGGGGTCCATCCTTCGATATAAGGATTCTTTGCAGTGAGGACCCTGCCCAGGGCCAGGGGCCCCTGGGCACATCCTTTTTCCATTTTCCCTGGGAAAGAAAACTCACCAGTCCAGGTTCCTGATGTCAGTTTGTAGGGCTCCCTTGGGTCTATCAGGGCACCACAAGTTTGAGGTGGGGACAACTTCGGTGTGGGGTCCATCCTTCGATATAAGGATTTTTTGCAGTGAGGACCCTGCCCAGGGCCAGGGGCCCCTGGGCACATCCTTTTTCCATTTTCCCTGGGAAAGAAAACTCAGCAGTCCAGGTTCCTGATGTCAGTTTGTAGGGCTCCCTTGGGTCTATCAGGGCACCACAAGTTTGAGGTGGGGACAACTTCAGTGTGGGGTCCATCCTTCGATATAAGGATTTTTTGCAGTGAGGACCCTGCCCAGGGCCAGGGGCCCCTGGGCACATCCTTTTTCCATTTTCCCTGGGAAAGAAAACTCAGCAGTCCATGTTGATGATGTCAGTTTGTAGGGCTCCCTTGGGTCTATCAGGGCACCACAAGTTTGAGGTGGGGACAACTTCGGTGTGGGGTCCATCCTTCGATATAAGGATTATTTGCAGTCAGGGCCAGGGGACCCCAGGCACATCCTTTGGCCATTTTCCCTGGGAAAGAAAACTCAGCAGTCCAGGTTCCTGATGTCAGTTTGTAGGTCTCCCTTGGATCTATCAGGGCAGCACAAATTTGAGGTGGGGACAACTTCGGTGTGGGGTCCATCCTTCGATATAAGGATTCTTTGCAGTCAGGGCCAGGGGCCCCCGGGCACATCCTTTGGCCATTTTCCCTGGGAAAGAAAACTCACCAGTCCAGGTTGCTGATGTCAGTTTGTAGGGCTCCCTTGGGTCTATCAGGGCAGCACAAATTTGAGGTGGGGACAACTTCGGTGTGGGGTCCATATTTCGATATAAGGATTTTTTGCATTCAGGTCCCAGCCCAGTGCCAGGGTCCCGAGGGCACATCCTTTGGCCATTTTCCCTGGAAAAGAAAACTCACCAGTCCAGGTTGCTGATGTCAGTTTGTAGAGCTCCCTTGGGTCTATCTGGGCAGCAGAAATTTGAGGAGCAAACAATCTTGGTCTGCGATCCATCCTTCGATATTGGGATTATTTGCAGTCAGGTGTCAGCCGAGTGCCAGGGGCCCCAGGGAACATCCTTTGGCCATTTTCCCTGGGAAAGAAAATTCACCAGTCCAGGTTGCTGATGTCAGTTTGTAGGGCTCCCTTGGGTCTATCAGGGCAGCACAAGTTTGAGGTGGGGACAACTTCGGTGTGGGGTCCCTCCTTCGATATAAGGATTCTTTGCAGTGAGGACCCTGCCCAGGGCCAGGGGCCCCTGGGCACATCCTTTTTCCATTTTCCCTGGGAAAGAAAACTCACCAGTCCAGGTTGCTGATGTCAGTTTGTAGGGCTCCCTTGGGTCTATCAGGGCACCACAAGTTTGAGGTGGGGACAACTTCGGTGTGGGGTCCCTCCTTCGATATAAGGATTCTTTGCAGTGAGGACCCTGCCCAGGGCCAGGGGCCCCTGGGCACATCCTTTTTCCATTTTCCCTGGGAAAGAAAACTCAGCAGTCCAGGTTCCTGATGTCAGTTTGTAGGGCTCCCTTGGGTCTATCAGGGCAGCACAAGTTTGAGGTGGGGACAACTTCGGTGTTGGGTCCATCCTTCGATATAAGGATTTTTTGCAGTGAGGACCCTGCCCAGGGCCAGGGGCCCCTGGGCACATCCTTTTTCCATTTTCCCTGGGAAAGAAAACTCAGCAGTCCATGTTGATGATGTCAGTTTGTAGGGCTCCCTTGGGTCTATCAGGACAGCACAAGTTTGAGGTGGGGACAACTTCGGTGTGGGGTCCATCCTTCGATATAAGGATTATTTGCAGTCAGGGCCAGGGGCCCCCAGGCACATCCTTTGGCCATTTTCCCCGGGAAGGAAAACTCAGCAGTCCAGATTCCTGATGTCAGTTTGTAGGGCTCCCTTGGGTCTATCAGGGCAGCACAAGTTTGAGGTGGGGACAACTTCGGTGTGGGGTCCATCCTTCGATATAAGGATTTTTTGCAGTCAGGGCCAGGGGCCCCCGGGCACATCCTTTGGCCATTTTCCCTGGGAAAGAAAACTCACCAGTCCAGGTTGCTGATGTCAGTTTGTAGGGCTCCCTTGGGTCTATCAGGGCAGCACAAATTTGAGGTGGGGACAACTTCGGTGTGGGGTCCATATTTCGATATAAGGATTTTTTGCATTCAGGTCCCAGCCCAGTGCCAGGGTCCCGAGGGCACATCCTTTGGCCATTTTCCCTGGAAAAGAAAACTCACCAGTCCAGGTTGCTGATGTCAGTTTGTAGAGCTCCCTTGGGTCTATCTGGGCAGCAGAAATTTGAGGAGCAAACAATCTTGGTCTGCGATCCATCCTTCGATATAAGGATTCTTTGCAGTCAGGTGTCAGCCGAGTGCCAGGGGCCCCAGGGAACATCCTTTGGCCATTTTCCCTGGGAAAGAAAACTCACCAGTCCATGTTGCTGATGTCAGTTTGTAGGGCTCTCTTGGGTCTATCAGGGCAGCACAAGCATGAGATGGGGACAACTTCAGTCTGGTGTCCATCCGTCGATATAAGGATTCTTTGAAGTCAAGGCCCAGCCGAGAGCCATGGGCCCCTGGGCACATTCTTTGGCCATTTTCCCTGGGAAAGAACACTCACCAGTCCAGGTTCCTGATGTCAGTTTGTAGGGCTCCCTTAGGTCTATCAGGGCAGCACAAGTTTGAGGTGGGGACAACTTCGGTGTGGGGTCCATCCTTCGATATAAGGATTTTTTGCAGTGAGGACCCTGCCCAGGGCCAGGGGCCCCTGGGCACATCCTTTTTCCATTTTCCCTGGGAAAGAAAACTCAGCAGTCCAGGTTGCTGATGTCAGTTTGTAGGGCTCCCTTGGGTCTATCAGGGCACCACAAGTTTGAGGTGGGGACAACTTCGGTGTGGGGTCCATCCTTCGATATAAGGATTCTTTGCAGTGAGGACCCTGCCCAGGGCCAGGGGCCCCTGTGCACATCATTTTCCATTTTCCCTGGGAAAGAAAACTCAGCAGTCCAGGTTGCTGATGTCAGTTTGTAGGGCTCCCTTGGGTCTATCAGGGCAGCACAAGTTTGAGGTGGGGACAACTTCGGTGTGGGGTGCATCCTTCGATATAAGGATTTTTTTCAGTGAGGACCCTGCCCAGGGCCAGGGGCCCCTGGGCACATCCTTTTTCCATTTTCCCTGGGAAAGAAAACTCAGCAGTCCAGGTTCCTGATGTCAGTTTGTAGGGCTCCCTTGGGTCTATCTGGGCAGCACAAGTTTGAGGTGGGGACAACTTCGGTGTGGGGTCCATCCTTCGATATAAGGATTTTTAGCAGTCAGGTCCCAGCCCAGTGCCAGGGTCCCCAGGGCGCATCCTTTGGCCATTTTCCCTGGAAAAGAAAACTCACCAGTCCAGGTTCCTGATGTCAGTTTGTAGGGCTCCCTTGGGTCTATCAGGGCACCACAAGTTTGAGGTGGGGACAACTTCGGTGTGGGGTGCATCCTTCGATATAAGGATTTTTTTCAGTGAGGATCCTGCCCTGGGCCAGGGGCCCCAGGGAACATCCTTTGGCCATTTTCCCTGGGAAAGAAAACTCACCAGTCCAGGTTCCTGATGTCGGTTTGTAGGGCTCTCTTGGGTCTATCAGGGCAGCAGAAATTTTAGGAGGGGAGAACTTCGGACTGGGGTCCATCCTTCGATATAGGGATTCTTTACAGTCAGGACCCAGCCCAGGTCCAGGGGCCCCTGGGCACATCCTTTGGCCATTTTTCCTAGGAAAGAAAACTCACCAGTCCAGGTGCCTGATGTTAGTTTGTAGGGCTCCCTTGGGTCTATCAGGGCAGCACAAGTATGAGATGGGGACAACTTCGGTCTGGGGTCCATCCTTCGATATAAGGATTTCTTGCAGTCATGTTCCAGCCCAGGGCCATTGGGCCCCTGGGCACATCCTTTGGCCATTTTCCCTGGGAAAGAAAACTCACCAGTCCAGGTTCCTGATATCAGTTTGTAGGGCTCCCTTGGGTCTACCTGGGCAGCACAACTTTGAGGAGGGGACAATTTTGGTCTGTAATCCAGCCTTCGATATAGGGATTCTTTACAGTCAGGCCCCAGCCAGGGGCCAGGGGCCCCTGGGCACATCCTTTGGCCATTTTCCCTGGGAAAGAAAACTCACCAGTCCAGGTTCCTGATGCCAGTTTGTAGGGCTCCCTTGGGTCTATCTGGGTAGCACAACTTCCAGGAGCGGACAACATCGGTCTGGCGTCCATCGTTCGATATAAGGAGTTTTAGCAGTCAGGTCGCAGCTCAGTGCCAGGGTCCCCAGGGCACAACCTTTGGCTATTTTCTCTGTGAATGAAAACTCACCAGTCCAGGTTCCTGATGTTAGTTTGTAGGGCTCCCTTGGGTCTATCAGAGCAGCACAAGTATGAGATGGGGACAACTTCGGTGTGGGGTACATCCTTCGATATAAGGATTTTTTGCAGTGAGGACCCTGCCCAGGGCCAGGGGCCCCTGGGCACATCCTTTTTCCATTTTCCCTGGGAAAGAAAACTCAGCAGTCCAGGTTGCTGATGTCAGTTTGTAGGGCTCCCTTGGGTCTATCAGGGCACCACAAGTTTGAGGTGGGGACAACTTCGGTGTGGGGTCCATCCTTCGATATAAGGATTTTTTGCAGTGAGGACCCTGCCCAGGGCCAGGGGCCCCTGGGCACATCCTTTTTCCATTTTCCCTGGGAAAGAAAACTCACCAGTCCAGGTTCCTGATGTCAGTTTGTAGGGCTCCCTTGGGTCTATCTGGGCAGCACAAGTTTGAGGTGGGGACAACTTCGGTGTGGGGTCCATCCTTCGATATAAGGATTTTTTGCAGTGAGGACCCTGCCCAGGGCCAGGGGCCCCTGGGCACATCCTTTTTCCATTTTCCCTGGGAAAGAAAACTCAGCAGTCCAGGTTCCTGATGTCAGTTTGTAGGGCTCCATTGGGTCTATCAGGGCACCACAAGTTTGAGGTGGGGACAACTTCAGTGTGGGGTCCATCCTTCGATATAAGGATTTTTTGCAGTGAGGACCCTGCCAAGGGCCAGGGGCCCCTGGGCACATCCTTTTTCCATTTTCCCTGGGAAAGAAAACTCAGCAGTCCAGGTTCCTGATGTCAGTTTGTAGGGCTCCCTTGGGTCTATCAGGGCAGCACAAGTTTGAGGTGGGGACAACTTCAGTGTGGGGTCCATCCTTCGATATAAGGATTTTTTGCAGTGAGGACCCTGCCCAGGGCCAGGGGCCCCTGGGCACATCCTTTTTCCATTTTCCCTGGGAAAGAAAACTCAGCAGTCCATGTTGATGATGTCAGTTTGTAGGGCTCCCTTGGGTCTATCAGGACAGTACAAGTTTGAGGTGGGGACAACTTCGGTGTGGGGTCCATCCTTCGATATAAGGATTATTTGCAGTCAGGGCCAGGGGCCCCCAGGCACATCCTTTGGCCATTTTCCCCGGGAAGGAAAACTCAGCAGTCCAGATTCCTGATGTCAGTTTGTAGGGCTCCCTTGGGTCTATCAGGGCAGCACAAGTTTGAGGTGGGGACAACTTCGGTGTGGGGTCCATCCTTCGATATAAGGATTTTTTGCAGTCAGGGCCAGGGGCCCCCGGGCACATCCTTTGGCCATTTTCCCTGGGAAAGAAAACTCACCAGTCCAGGTTGCTGATGTCAGTTTGTAGGGCTCCCTTGGGTCTATCAGGGCAGCACAAATTTGAGGTGGGGACAACTTCGGTGTGGGGTCCATATTTCGATATAAGGATTTTTTGCATTCAGGTCCCAGCCCAGTGCCAGGGTCCCGAGGGCACATCCTTTGGCCATTTTCCCTGGAAAAGAAAACTCACCAGTCCAGGTTGCTGATGTCAGTTTGTAGAGCTCCCTTGGGTCTATCTGGGCAGCAGAAATTTGAGGAGCAAACAATCTTGGTCTGCGATCCATCCTTCGATATTGGGATTATTTGCAGTCAGGTGTCAGCCGAGTGCCAGGGGCCCCAGGGAACATCCTTTGGCCATTTTCCCTGGGAAAGAAAATTCACCAGTCCATGTTGCTGATGTCAGTTTGTAGGGCTCTCTTGGGTCTATCAGGGCAGCACAAGCATGAGATGGGGACAACTTCAGTCTGGTGTCCATCCGTCGATATAAGGATTCTTTGAAGTCAAGGCCCAGCCGAGAGCCATGGGCCCCTGGGCACATTCTTTGGCCATTTTCCCTGGGAAAGAACACTCACCAGTCCAGGTTCCTGATGTCAGTTTGTAGGGCTCCCTTAGGTCTATCAGGGCAGCACAAGTTTGAGGTGGGGACAACTTCGGTGTGGGGTCCATCCTTCGATATAAGGATTTTTTGCAGTGAGGACCCTGCCCAGGGCCAGGGGCCCCTGGGCACATCCTTTTTCCATTTTCCCTGGGAAAGAAAACTCAGCAGTCCAGGTTGCTGATGTCAGTTTGTAGGGCTCCCTTGGGTCTATCAGGGCACCACAAGTTTGAGGTGGGGACAACTTCGGTGTGGGGTCCATCCTTCGATATAAGGATTCTTTGCAGTGAGGACCCTGCCCAGGGCCAGGGGCCCCTGTGCACATCATTTTCCATTTTCCCTGGGAAAGAAAACTCACCAGTCCAGGTTGCTGATGTCAGTTTGTAGGGCTCCCTTGGGTCTATCAGGGCAGCACAAGTTTGAGGTGGGGACAACTTCGGTGTGGGGTGCATCCTTCGATATAAGGATTTTTTTCAGTGAGGACCCTGCCCAGGGCCAGGGGCCCCTGGGCACATCCTTTTTCCATTTTCCCTGGGAAAGAAAACTCAGCAGTCCAGGTTCCTGATGTCAGTTTGTAGGGCTCCCTTGGGTCTATCTGGGCAGCACAAGTTTGAGGTGGGGACAACTTCGGTGTGGGGTCCATCCTTCGATATAAGGATTTTTAGCAGTCAGGTCCCAGCCCAGTGCCAGGGTCCCCAGGGCGCATCCTTTGGCCATTTTCCCTGGAAAAGAAAACTCACCAGTCCAGGTTCCTGATGTCAGTTTGTAGGGCTCCCTTGGGTCTATCAGGGCACCACAAGTTTGAGGTGGGGACAACTTCGGTGTGGGGTGCATCCTTCGATATAAGGATTTTTTTCAGTGAGGATCCTGCCCTGGGCCAGGGGCCCCAGGGAACATCCTTTGGCCATTTTCCCTGGGAAAGAAAACTCACCAGTCCAGGTTCCTGATGTCGGTTTGTAGGGCTCTCTTGGGTCTATCAGGGCAGCAGAAATTTTAGGAGGGGAGAACTTCGGACTGGGGTCCATCCTTCGATATAGGGATTCTTTACAGTCAGGACCCAGCCCAGGTCCAGGGGCCCCTGGGCACATCCTTTGGCCATTTTTCCTAGGAAAGAATATTCACCAGTCCAGGTGCCTGATGTTAGTTTGTAGGGCTCCCTTGGGTCTATCAGGGCAGCACAAGTATGAGATGGGGACAACTTCGGTCTGGGGTCCATCCTTCGATATAAGGATTTCTTGCAGTCATGTTCCAGCCCAGGGCCATTGGGCCCCTGGGCACATCCTTTGGCCATTTTCCCTGGGAAAGAAAACTCACCAGTCCAGGTTCCTGATATCAGTTTGTAGGGCTCCCTTGGGTCTACCTGGGCAGCACAACTTTGAGGAGGGGACAATTTTGGTCTGTAATCCAGCCTTCGATATAGGGATTCTTTACAGTCAGGCCCCAGCCAGGGGCCAGGGGCCCCTGGGCACATCCTTTGGCCATTTTCCCTGGGAAAGAAAACTCACCAGTCCAGGTTCCTGATGCCAGTTTGTAGGGCTCCCTTGGGTCTATCTGGGTAGCACAACTTCCAGGAGCGGACAACATCGGTCTGGCGTCCATCGTTCGATATAAGGAGTTTTAGCAGTCAGGTCGCAGCTCAGTGCCAGGGTCCCCAGGGCACAACCTTTGGCTATTTTCTCTGTGAATGAAAACTCACCAGTCCAGGTTCCTGATGTTAGTTTGTAGGGCTCCCTTGGGTCTATCAGAGCAGCACAAGTATGAGATGGGGACAACTTCGGTGTGGGGTACATCCTTCGATATAAGGATTTTTTGCAGTGAGGACCCTGCCCAGGGCCAGGGGCCCCTGGGCACATCCTTTTTCCATTTTCCCTGGGAAAGAAAACTCAGCAGTCCAGGTTGCTGATGTCAGTTTGTAGGGCTCCCTTGGGTCTATCAGGGCACCACAAGTTTGAGGTGGGGACAACTTCGGTGTGGGGTCCATCCTTCGATATAAGGATTTTTTGCAGTGAGGACCCTGCCCAGGGCCAGGGGCCCCTGGGCACATCCTTTTTCCATTTTCCCTGGGAAAGAAAACTCACCAGTCCAGGTTCCTGATGTCAGTTTGTAGGGCTCCCTTGGGTCTATCAGGGCAGCACAAGTTTGAGGTGGGGACAACTTCGGTGTGGGGTCCATCCTTCGATATAAGGATTTTTTGCAGTGAGGACCCTGCCCAGGGCCAGGGGCCCCTGGGCACATCCTTTTTCCATTTTCCCTGGGAAAGAAAACTCAGCAGTCCAGGTTCCTGATGTCAGTTTGTAGGGCTCCCTTGGGTCTATCAGGGCACCACAAGTTTGAGGTGGGGACAACTTCAGTGTGGGGTCCATCCTTCGATATAAGGATTTTTTGCAGTGAGGACCCTGCCAAGGGCCAGGGGCCCCTGGGCACATCCTTTTTCCATTTTCCCTGGGAAAGAAAACTCAGCAGTCCAGGTTCCTGATGTCAGTTTGTAGGGCTCCCTTGGGTCTATCAGGGCACCACAAGTTTGAGGTGGGGACAACTTCAGTGTGGGGTCCATCCTTCGATATAAGGATTTTTTGCAGTGAGGACCCTGCCCAGGGCCAGGGGCCCCTGGGCACATCCTTTTTCCATTTTCCCTGGGAAAGAAAACTCAGCAGTCCATGTTGATGATGTCAGTTTGTAGGGCTCCCTTGGGTCTATCAGGACAGTACAAGTTTGAGGTGGGGACAACTTCGGTGTGGGGTCCATCCTTCGATATAAGGATTATTTGCAGTCAGGGCCAGGGGACCCCAGGCACATCCTTTGGCCATTTTCCCTGGGAAAGAAAACTCACCAGTCCAGGTTCCTGATGTCAGTTTGTAGGTCTCCCTTGGATCTATCAGGGCAGCACAAATTTGAGGTGGGGACAACTTCGGTGTGGGGTCCATCCTTCGATAGAAGGATTCTTTGCAGTCAGGGCCAGGGGCCCCCGGGCACATCCTTTGGCCATTTTCCCTGGGAAAGAAAACTCACCAGTCCAGGTTGCTGATGTCAGTTTGTAGGGCTCCCTTGGGTCTATCAGGGCAGCACAAATTTGAGGTGGGGACAACTTCGGTGTGGGGTCCATCTTTCGATATAAGGATTTTTTGCATTCAGGTCCCAGCCCAGTGCCAGGGTCCCGAGGGCACATCCTTTGGCCATTTTCCCTGGAAAAGAAAACTCACCAGTCCAGGTTGCTGATGTCAGTTTGTAGAGCTCCCTTGGGTCTATCTGGGCAGCAGAAATTTGAGGAGCAAACAATCTTGGTCTGCGATCCATCCTTCGATATTTGGATTATTTGCAGTCAGGTGTCATCCGAGTGCCAGGGGCCCCAGGGAACATCCTTTGGCCATTTTCCCTGGGAAAGAAAATTCACCAGTCCAGGTTGCTGATGTCAGTTTGTAGGGCTCCCTTGGGTCTATCAGGGCAGCACAAGTTTGAGGTGGGGACAACTTCGGTGTGGGGTCCCTCCTTCGATATAAGGATTCTTTGCAGTGTGGACCCTGCCCAGGGCCAGGGGCCCCTGGGCACATCCTTTTTCCATTTTCCCTGGGAAAGAAAACTCAGCAGTCCAGGTTGCTGATGTCAGTTTGTAGGGCTCCCTTGGGTCTATCTGGGCAGCACAAGTTTGAGGTGGGGACAACTTCGGTGTGGGGTCCCTCCTTCGATATAAGGATTCTTTGCAGTGAGGACCCTGCCCAGGGCCAGGGGCCCCTGGGCACATCCTTTTTCCATTTTCCCTGGGAAAGAAAACTCACCAGTCCAGGTTGCTGATGTCAGATTGTAGGGCTCACTTGGGTCTATCAGGGCAGCACAAGTTTGAGGTGGGGACAACTTCGGTGTTGGGTCCATCCTTCGATATAAGGATTTTTTGCAGTGAGGACCCTGCCCAGGGCCAGGGGCCCCTGGGCACATCCTTTTTCCATTTTCCCTGGGAAAGAAAACTCAGCAGTCCATGTTGATGATGTCAGTTTGTAGGGCTCCCTTGGGTCTATCAGGGCAGCACAAGTTTGAGGTGGGGACAACTTCGGTGTGGGGTCCATCGTTCGATATAAGGATTATTTGCAGTCAGGGCCAGGGGCCCCCAGGCACATCCTTTGGCCATTTTCCCCGGGAAGGAAAACTCAGCAGTCCAGGTTCCTGATGTCAGTTTGTAGGGCTCCCTTGGGTCTATCAGGGCAGCACAAGTTTGAGGTGGGGACAACTTCGGTGTGGGGTCCATCCTTCGATATAAGGATTTTTTGCAGTCAGGGCCAGGGGCCCCTGGGCACATCCTTTGGCCATTTTCCCTGGGAAAGAAAACTCACCAGTCCAGGTTGCTGATGTCAGTTTGTAGGGCTCCCTTGGGTCTATCAGGGCAGCACAAATTTGAGGTGGGGACAACTTCGGTGTGGGGTCCATCTTTCGATATAAGGATTTTTTGCATTCAGGTCCCAGCCCAGTGCCAGGGTCCCGAGGGCACATCCTTTGGCCATTTTCCCTGGAAAAGAAAACTCACCAGTCCAGGTTGCTGATGTCAGTTTGTAGAGCTCCCTTGGGTCTATCTGGGCAGCAGAAATTTGAGGAGCAAACAATCTTGGTCTGCGATCCATCCTTCGATATTGGGATTATTTGCAGTCAGGTGTCAGCCGAGTGCCAGGGGCCCCAGGGAACATCCTTTGGCCATTTTCCCTGGGAAAGAAAATTCACCAGTCCATGTTGCTGATGTCAGTTTGTAGGGCTCTCTTGGGTCTATCAGGGCAGCACAAGCATGAGATGGGGACAACTTCAGTCTGGTGTCCATCCGTCGATATAAGGATTCTTTGAAGTCAAGGCCCAGCCGAGAGCCATGGGCCCCTGGGCACATTCTTTGGCCATTTTCCCTGGGAAAGAACACTCACCAGTCCAGGTTCCTGATGTCAGTTTGTAGGGCTCCCTTAGGTCTATCAGGGCAGCACAAGTTTGAGGTGGGGACAACTTCGGTGTGGGGTCCATCTTTCGATATAAGGATTTTTTGCATTCAGGTCCCAGCCCAGTGCCAGGGTCCCGAGGGCACATCCTTTGGCCATTTTCCCTGGAAAAGAAAACTCACCAGTCCAGGTTGCTGATGTCAGTTTGTAGAGCTCCCTTGGGTCTATCTGGGCAGCAGAAATTTGAGGAGCAAACAATCTTGGTCTGCGATCCATCCTTCGATATTGGGATTATTTGCAGTCAGGTGTCAGCCGAGTGCCAGGGGCCCCAGGGAACATCCTTTGGCCATTTTCCCTGGGAAAGAAAATTCACCAGTCCATGTTGCTGATGTCAGTTTGTAGGGCTCTCTTGGGTCTATCAGGGCAGCACAAGCATGAGATGGGGACAACTTCAGTCTGGTGTCCATCCGTCGATATAAGGATTCTTTGAAGTCAAGGCCCAGCCGAGAGCCATGGGCCCCTGGGCACATTCTTTGGCCATTTTCCCTGGGAAAGAACACTCACCAGTCCAGGTTCCTGATGTCAGTTTGTAGGGCTCCCTTAGGTCTATCAGGGCAGCACAAGTTTGAGGTGGGGACAACTTCGGTGTGGGGTCCATCCTTCGATATAAGGATTTTTTGCAGTGAGGACCCTGCCCAGGGCCAGGGGCCCCTGGGCACATCCTTTTTCCATTTTCCCTGGGAAAGAAAACTCAGCAGTCCAGGTTGCTGATGTCAGTTTGTAGGGCTCCCTTGGGTCTATCTGGGCAGCACAAGTTTGAGGTGGGGACAACTTCGGTGTGGGGTCCCTCCTTCGATATAAGGATTCTTTGCAGTGAGGACCCTGCCCAGGGCCAGGGGCCCCTGGGCACATCCTTTTTCCATTTTCCCTGGGAAAGAAAACTCACCAGTCCAGGTTGCTGATGTCAGTTTGTAGGGCTCCCTTGGGTCTATCAGGGCAGCACAAGTTTGAGGTGGGGACAACTTCGGTGTGGGCTGCATCCTTCGATATAAGGATTTTTTTCAGTGAGGACCCTGCCCAGGGCCAGGGGCCCCTGGGCACATCCTTTTTCCATTTTCCCTGGGAAAGAAAACTCACCAGTCCAGGTTCCTGATGTCAGTTTGTAGGGCTCCCTTGGGTCTATCAGGGCAGCACAAGTTTGAGGTGGGGACAACTTCGGTGTGGGGTCCATCCTTCGATATAAGGATTTTTTGCAGTGAGGACCCTGCCCAGGGCCAGGGGCCCCTGGGCACATCCTTTTTCCATTTTCCCTGGGAAAGAAAACTCAGCAGTCCAGGTTGCTGATGTCAGTTTGTAGGGCTCCCTTGGGTCTATCAGGGCAGCACAAGTTTGAGGTGGGGACAACTTCGGTGTGGGGTCCATCCTTCGATATAAGGATTCTTTGCAGTGAGGACCCTGCCCAGGGCCAGGGGCCCCTGGGCACATCATTTTCCATTTTCCCTGGGAAAGAAAACTCAGCAGTCCAGGTTCCTGATGTCAGTTTGTAGGGCTCCCTTGGGTCTATCAGGGCAGCACAAGTTTGAGGTGGGGACAACTTCGGTGTGGGGTGCATCCTTCGATATAAGGATTTTTTTCAGTGAGGACCCTGCCCAGGGCCAGGGGCCCCTGGGCACATCCTTTTTCCATTTTCCCTGGGAAAGAAAACTCACCATTCCAGGTTCCTGATGTCAGTTTGTAGGGCTCCCTTGGGTCTATCAGGGCAGCACAAGTTTGAGGTGGGGACAACTTCGGTCTGGGGTCCATCGTTCGATATAAGGAGTTTTAGCAGTCAGGTCGCAGCTCAGTGCCAGGGTCCCCAGGGCACAACCTTTGGCTATTTTCTCTGTGAATGAAAACTCACCAGTCCAGGTTGCTGATGTCAGTTTGTAGGGCTCCCTTGGGTCTACCAGGGCAGCACAACTTTGAGGAGCAAACAATTTTGGTCTGTTATCCATCCTTCAATATAGGGATTATTTGCAGTCAGGTGTCAGCCGAGTGCTAGGGGCCCCAGGGAACATCCTTTGGCCATTTTCCCTGGGAAAGAAAATTCACCAGTCCAGGTTCCTGATGTCAGTTTGTAGGGCTCCCTTGGGTCTATCAGGGCAGCACAAGTATGAGATGGGGACAACTTCGGTGTGGGGTCCATCCTTCGATATAAGGATTCTTTGAAGTCAAGGCCCAGCCGAGAGCCATGGGCCCCTGGGCACATTCTTTGGCCATTTTCCCTGGGAAAGAACACTCACCAGTCCAGGTTCCTGATGTCAGTTTGTAGGGCTCCCTTAGGTCTATCAGGGCAGCACAAGTTTTAGGTGGGGACAACTTCGGTGTGGGGTCCATCCTTCGATATAAGGATTTTTTGCAGTGAGGACCCTGCCCAGGGCCAGGGGCCCCTGGGCACATCCTTTTTCCATTTTCCCTGGGAAAGAAAACTCAGCAGTCCAGGTTGCTGATGTCAGTTTGTAGGGCTCCCTTGGGTCTATCAGGGCAGAACATGTTTGAGGTGGGGACAACTTCGGTGTGGGGTCCATCCTTCGATATAAGGATTCTTTGCAGTGAGGACCCTGCCCAGGGCCAGGGGCCCCTGGGCACATCATTTTCCATTTTCCCTGGGAAAGAAAACTCAGCAGTCCAGGTTCCTGATGTCAGTTTGTAGGGCTCCCTTGGGTCTATCAGGGCAGCACAAGTTTGAGGTGGGGACAACTTCGGTGTGGGGTGCATCCTTCGATATAAGGATTTTTTTCAGTGAGGACCCTGCCCAGGGCCAGGGGCCCCTGGGCACATCCTTTTTCCATTTTCCCTGGGAAAGAAAACTCACCAGTCCAGGTTCCTGATGTCAGTTTGTAGGGCTCCCTTGGGTCTATCAGGGCAGCACAAGTTTGAGGTGGGGACAACTTCGGTGTGGGGTCCATCCTTCGATATAAGGATTTTTTGAAGTCAGGGCCAGGGGCCCCTGGGCACATCCTTTTTCCATTTTCCCTGGGAAAGAAAACTCACCAGTCCAGGTTCCTGATGTCAGTTTGTAGGGCTCCCTTGGGTCTATCTGGGCAGCACAAGTTTGAGGTGGGGACAACTTCGGTGTGGGGTCCATCCTTCGATATAAGGATTTTTAGCAGTCAGGTCGCAGCCCAGTGCCAGAGTCCCCAGGGCGCATCCTTTGGCCATTTTCCCTGGAAAAGAAAACTCACCAGTCCAGGTTCCTGATGTCAGTTTGTAGGGCTCCCTTGGGTCTATCAGGGCACCACAAGTTTGAGGTGGGGACAACTTCGGTGTGGGGTGCATCCTTCGATATAAGGATTTTTTTCAGTGAGGATCCTGCCCTGGGCCAGGGGCCCCAGGGAACATCCTTTGGCCATTTTCCCTGGGAAAGAAAACTCACCAGTCCAGGTTCCTGATGTCGGTTTGTAGGGCTCTCTTGGGTCTATCAGGGCAGCAGAAATTTTAGGAGGGGAGAACTTCGGTCTGGGGTCCATCCTTCGATATAGGGATTCTTTACAGTCAGGACCCAGCCCAGGTCCAGGGGCCCCTGGGCACATCCTTTGGCCATTTTTCCTAGGAAAGAAAATTCACCAGTCCAGGTGCCTGATGTTAGTTTGTAGGGCTCCCTTGGGTCTATCAGGGCAGCACAAGTATGAGATGGGGACAACTTCGGTCTGGGGTCCATCCTTCGATATAAGGATTTCTTGCAGTCATGTTCCAGCCCAGGGCCATTGGGCCCCTGGGCACATCCTTTGGCCATTTTCCCTGGGAAAGAAAACTCACCAGTCCAGGTTCCTGATATCAGTTTGTAGGGCTCCCTTGGGTCTACCTGGGCAGCACAACTTTGAGGAGGGGACAATTTTGGTCTGTAATCCAGCCTTCGATATAGGGATTCTTTAGAGTCAGGCCCCAGCCAGGGGCCAGGGGCCCCTGGGCACATCCTTTGGCCATTTTCCCTGGGAAAGAAAACTCACCAGTCCAGGTTCCTGATGCCAGTTTGTAGGGCTCCCTTGGGTCTATCTGGGTAGCACAACTTCCAGGAGCGGACAACTTCGGTCTGGGGTCCATCGTTCGATATAAGGAGTTTTAGCAGTCAGGTCGCAGCTCAGTGCCAGGGTCCCCAGGGCACAACCTTTGGCTATTTTCTCTGTGAATGAAAACTCACCAGTCCAGGTTCCTGATGTTAGTTTGTAGGGCTCCCTTGGGTCTATCAGGGCAGCACAAGTATGAGATGGGGACAACTTCGGTGTGGGGTACATCCTTCGATATAAGGATTTTTTGCAGTGAGGACCCTGCCCAGGGCCAGGGGCCCCTGGGCACATCCTTTTTCCATTTTCCCTGGGAAAGAAAACTCACCAGTCCAGGTTGCTGATGTCAGTTTGTAGGGCACCCTTGGTTCTATCAGGGCACCACAAGTTTGAGGTGGGGACAACTTCGGTGTGGGGTCCATCCTTCGATATAAGGATTCTTTGCAGTGAGGACCCTGCCCAGGGCCAGGGGCCCCTGGGCACATCCTTTTTCCATTTTCCCAGGGAAAGAAAACTCAGCAGTCCAGGTTGCTGATGTCAGTTTGTAGGGCTCCCTTGGGTCTATCAGGGCAGCACAAGTTTGAGGTGGGGACAACTTCGGTGTGGGGTCCATCCTTCGATATAAGGATTTTTTGCAGTGAGGACCCTGCCCAGGGCCAGGGGCCCCTGGGCACATCCTTTTTCCATTTTCCCTGGGAAAGAAAACTCAGCAGTCCAGGTTCCTGATGTCAGTTTGTAGGGCTCCCTTGGGTCTATCAGGGCACCACAAGTTTGAGGTGGGGACAACTTCGGTGTGGGGTCCATCCTTCGATATAAGGATTTTTTGCAGTGAGGACCCTGCCAAGGGCCAGTGGCCCCTGGGCACATCCTTTTTCCATTTTCCCTGGGAAAGAAAACTCAGCAGTCCAGGTTCCTGATGTCAGTTTGTAGGGCTCCCTTGGGTCTATCAGGGCACCACAAGTTTGAGGTGGGGACAACTTCAGTGTGGGGTCCATCCTTCGATATAAGGATTCTTTGCAGTGAGGACCCTGCCCAGGGCCAGGGGCCCCTGGGCACATCCTTTTTCCATTTTCCCTGGGAAAGAAAACTCAGCAGTCCATGTTGATGATGTCAGTTTGTAGGGCTCCCTTGGGTCTATCAGGACAGCACAAGTTTGAGGTGGGGACAACTTCGGTGTGGGGTCCATCCTTCGATATAAGGATTATTTGCAGTCAGGGCCAGGGGACCCCAGGCACATCCTTTGGCCATTTTCCCTGGGAAAGAAAACTCAGCAGTCCAGGTTCCTGATATCAGTTTGTAGGTCTCCCTTGGATCTATCAGGGCAGCACAAATTTGAGGTGGGGACAACTTCGGTGTGGGGTCCATCCTTCGATATAAGGATTCTTTGCAGTCAGGGCCAGGGGCCCCCGGGCACATCCTTTGGCCATTTTCCCTGGGAAAGAAAACTCACCAGTCCAGGTTGCTGATGTCAGTTTGTAGGGCTCCCTTGGGTCTATCAGGGCAGCACAAATTTGAGGTGGGGACAACTTCGGTGTGGGGTCCATCTTTCGATATAAGGATTTTTTGCATTCAGGTCCCAGCCCAGTGCCAGGGTCCCGAGGGCTCATCCTTTGGCCATTTTCCCTGGAAAAGAAAACTCACCAGTCCAGGTTGCTGATGTCAGTTTGTAGAGCTCCCTTGGGTCTATCTGGGCAGCAGAAATTTGAGGAGAAAACAATCTTGGTCTGCGATCCATCCTTCGATATTTGGATTATTTGCAGTCAGGTGTCAGCCGAGTGCCAGGGGCCCCAGGGAACATCCTTTGGCCATTTTCCCTGGGAAAGAAAATTCACCAGTCCAGGTTGCTGATGTCAGTTTGTAGGGCTCCCTTGGGTCTATCAGGGCAGCACAAGTTTGAGGTGGGGACAACTTCGGTGTGGGGTCCCTCCTTCGATATAAGGATTCTTTGCAGTGAGGACCCTGCCCAGGGCCAGGGGCCCCTGGGCACATCCTTTTTCCATTTTCCCTGGGAAAGAAAACTCACCAGTCCAGGTTGCTGATGTCAGTTTGTAGGGCTCCCTTGGGTCTATCTGGGCAGCACAAGTTTGAGGTGGGGACAACTTCGGTGTGGGGTCCCTCCTTCGATATAAGGATTTTTTGCAGTGAGGACCCTGCCCAGGGCCAGGGGCCCCTGGGCACATCCTTTTTCCATTTTCCCTGGGAAAGAAAACTCACCAGTCCAGGTTGCTGATGTCAGTTTGTAGGGCTCCCTTGGGTAAATCAGGGCAGCACAAGTTTGAGGTGGGGACAACTTCGGTGTTGGGTCCATCCTTCGATATAAGGATTCTTTGCAGTGAGGACCCTGCCCAGGGCCAGGGGCCCCTGGGCACATCCTTTTTCCATTTTCCCTGGGAAAGAAAACTCAGCAGTCCATGTTGATGATGTCAGTTTGTAGGGCTCCCTTGGGTCTATCAGGGCAGCACAAGTTTGAGGTGGGGACAACTTCGGTGTGGGGTCCATCCTTCGATATAAGGATTATTTGCAGTCAGGGCCAGGGGCCCCCAGGCACATCCTTTGGCCATTTTCCCCGGGAAGGAAAACTCAGCAGTCCAGGTTCCTGATGTCAGTTTGTAGGGCTCCCTTGGGTCTATCAGGGCAGCACAAGTTTGAGGTGGGGACAACTTCGGTGTGGGGTCCATCCTTCGATATAAGGATTTTTTGCAGTCAGGGCCAGGGTCCGCAGGGCACATCCTTTGGCCATTTTCCCTGGGAAAGAAAACTCACCAGTCCAGGTTGCTGATGTCAGTTTGTAGGGCTCCCTTGGGTCTATCAGGGCAGCACAAATTTGAGGTGGGGACAACTTCGGTGTGGGGTCCATCTTTCGATATAAGGATTTTTTGCATTCAGGTCCCAGCCCAGTGCCAGGGTCCCGAGGGCACATCCTTTGGCCATTTTCCCTGGAAAAGAAAACTCACCAGTCCAGGTTGCTGATGTCAGTTTGTAGAGCTCCCTTGGGTCTATCTGGGCAGCAGAAATTTGAGGAGCAAACAATCTTGGTCTGCGATCCATCCTTCGATATTGGGATTATTTGCAGTCAGGTGTCAGCCGAGTGCCAGGGGCCCCAGGGAACATCCTTTGGCCATTTTCCCTGGGAAAGAAAATTCACCAGTCCATGTTGCTGATGTCAGTTTGTAGCGCTCTCTTGGGTCTATCAGGGCAGCACAAGCATGAGATGGGGACAACTTCAGTCTGGTGTCCATCCGTCGATATAAGGATTCTTTGAAGTCAAGGCCCAGCCGAGAGCCATGGGCCCCTGGGCACATTCTTTGGCCATTTTCCCTGGGAAAGAACACTCACCAGTCCAGGTTCCTGATGTCAGTTTGTAGGGCTCCCTTAGGTCTATCAGGGCAGCACAAGTTTGAGGTGGGGACAACTTCGGTGTGGGGTCCATCTTTCGATATAAGGATTTTTTGCATTCAGGTCCCAGCCCAGTGCCAGGGTCCCGAGGGCACATCCTTTGGCCATTTTCCCTGGAAAAGAAAACTCACCAGTCCAGGTTGCTGATGTCAGTTTGTAGAGCTCCCTTGGGTCTATCTGGGCAGCAGAAATTTGAGGAGCAAACAATCTTGGTCTGCGATCCATCCTTCGATATTGGGATTATTTGCAGTCAGGTGTCAGCCGAGTGCCAGGGGCCCCAGGGAACATCCTTTGGCCATTTTCCCTGGGAAAGAAAATTCACCAGTCCATGTTGCTGATGTCAGTTTGTAGGGCTCTCTTGGGTCTATCAGGGCAGCACAAGCATGAGATGGGGACAACTTCAGTCTGGTGTCCATCCGTCGATATAAGGATTCTTTGAAGTCAAGGCCCAGCCGAGAGCCATGGGCCCCTGGGCACATTCTTTGGCCATTTTCCCTGGGAAAGAACACTCACCAGTCCAGGTTCCTGATGTCAGTTTGTAGGGCTCCCTTAGGTCTATCAGGGCAGCACAAGTTTGAGGTGGGGACAACTTCGGTGTGGGGTCCATCCTTCGATATAAGGATTTTTTGCAGTGAGGACCCTGCCCAGGGCCAGGGGCCCCTGGGCACATCCTTTTTCCATTTTCCCTGGGAAAGAAAACTCTGCAGTCCAGGTTGCTGATGTCAGTTTGTAGGGCTCCCTTGGTTCTATCTGGGCAGCACAAGTTTGAGGTGGGGACAACTTCGGTGTGGGGTCCCTCCTTCGATATAAGGATTCTTTGCAGTGAGGACCCTGCCCAGGGCCAGGGGCCCCTGGGCACATCCTTTTTCCATTTTCCCTGGGAAAGAAAACTCACCAGTCCAGGTTGCTGATGTCAGTTTGTAGGGCTCCCTTGGGTCTATCAGGGCAGCACAAGTTTGAGGTGGGGACAACTTCGGTGTGGGGTGCATCCTTCGATATAAGGATTTTTTTCAGTGAGGACCCTGCCCAGGGCCAGGGGCCCCTGGGCACATCCTTTTTCCATTTTCCCTGGGAAAGGAAACTCACCAGTCCAGGTTCCTGATGTCAGTTTGTAGGGCTCCCTTGGGTCTATCAGGGCAGCACAAGTTTGAGGTGGGGACAACTTCGGTGTGGGGTCCATCCTTCGATATAAGGATTTTTTGCAGTGAGGACCCTGCCCAGGGCCAGGGGCCCCTGGGCACATCCTTTTTCCATTTTCCCTGGGAAAGAAAACTCAGCAGTCCAGGTTGCTGATGTCAGTTTGTAGGGCTCCCTTGGGTCTATCAGGGCAGCACAAGTTTGAGGTGGGGACAACTTCGGTGTGGGGTCCATCCTTCGATATAAGGATTCTTTGCAGTGAGGACCCTGCCCAGGGCCAGGGGCCCCTGGGCACATCATTTTCCATTTTCCCTGGGAAAGAAAACTCAGCAGTCCAGGTTCCTGATGTCAGTTTGTAGGGCTCCCTTGGGTCTATCAGGGCAGCACAAGTTTGAGGTGGGGACAACTTCGGTGTGGGGTGCATCCTTCGATATAAGGATTTTTTTCAGTGAGGACCCTGCCCAGGGCCAGGGGCCCCTGGGCACATCCTTTTTCCATTTTCCCTGGGAAAGAAAACTCACCAGTCCAGGTTCCTGATGTCAGTTTGTAGGGCTCCCTTGGGTCTATCAGGGCAGCACAAGTTTGAGGTGGGGACAACTTCGGTCTGGGGTCCATCGTTCGATATAAGGAGTTTTAGCAGTCAGGTCGCAGCTCAGTGCCAGGGTCCCCAGGGCACAACCTTTGGCTATTTTCTCTGTGAATGAAAACTCACCAGTCCAGGTTGCTGATGTCACTTTGTAGGGCTCCCTTGGGACTACCAGGGCAGCACAACTTTGAGGACCAAACAATTTTGGTCTGTTATCCATCCTTCAATATAGGGATTCTTTGCAGTCAGGTGTCAGCCGAGTGCCAGGGGCCCCAGGGAACATCCTTTGGCCATTTTCCCTGGGAAAGAAAATTCACCAGTCCAGGTTCCTGATGTCAGTTTGTAGGGCTCCCTTGGGTCTATCAGGGCAGCACAAGTATGAGATGGGGACAACTTCGGTGTGGGGTCCATCCTTCGATATAAGGATTCTTTGAAGTCAAGGCCCAGCCGAGAGCCATGGGCCCCTGGGCACATTCTTTGGCCATTTTCCCTGGGAAAGAACACTCACCAGTCCAGGTTCCTGATGTCAGTTTGTAGGGCTCCCTTAGGTCTATCAGGGCAGCACAAGTTTGAGGTGGGGACAACTTCGGTGTGGGGTCCATCCTTCGATATAAGGATTTTTTGCAGTGAGGACCCTGCCCAGGGCCAGGGGCCCCTGGGCACATCCTTTTTCCATTTTCCCTGGGAAAGAAAACTCAGCAGTCCAGGTTGCTGATGTCAGTTTGTAGGGCTCCCTTGGGTCTATCAGGGCAGAACATGTTTGAGGTGGGGACAACTTCGGTGTGGGGTCCATCCTTCGATATAAGGATTCTTTGCAGTGAGGACCCTGCCCAGGGCCAGGGGCCCCTGGGCACATCATTTTCCATTTTCCCTGGGAAAGAAAACTCAGCAGTCCAGGTTCCTGATGTCAGTTTGTAGGGCTCCCTTGGGTCTATCAGGGCAGCACAAGTTTGAGGTGGGGACAACTTCGGTGTGGGGTGCATCCTTCGATATAAGGATTTTTTTCAGTGAGGACCCTGCCCAGGGCCAGGGGCCCCTGGGCACATCCTTTTTTCATTTTCCCTGGGAAAGAAAACTCACCAGTCCAGGTTCCTGATGTCAGTTTGTAGGGCTCCCTTGGGTCTATCAGGGCAGCACAAGTTTGAGGTGGGGACAACTTCGGTGTGGGGTCCATCCTTCGATATAAGGATTTTTTGAAGTCAGGGCCAGGGGCCCCCGGGCACATCCTTTGGCCATTTTCCCTGGGAAAGAAAACTCACCAGTGCAGGTTCCTGATGTCAGTTTGTAGGGCTCCCTTGGGTCTATCTGGGCAGCACAAGTTTGAGGTGGGGACAACTTCGGTGTGGGGTCCATCCTTCGATATAAGGATTTTTAGCAGTCAGGTCCCAGCCCAGTGCCAGGGTCCCCAGGGCGCATCCTTTGGCCATTTTCCCTGGGAAAGAAAACTCACCAGTCCAGGTTCCTGATGTCAGTTTGTAGGGCTCCCTTGGGTCTATCAGGGCAGCACAAGTTTGAGGTGGGGACAACTTCGGTGTGGGTTGCATCCTTCGATATAAGGATTTTTTTCAGTGAGGACCCTGCCCTGGGCCAGGGGCCCCAGGGAACATCCTTTGGCCATTTTCCCTGGGAAAGAAAACTCAGCAGTCCAGGTTCCTGATGTCGGTTTGTAGGGCTCTCTTGGGTCTATCAGGGCAGCAGAAATTTTAGGAGGGGAGAACTTCGGTCTGGGGTCCATCCTTCGATATAGGGATTCTTTACAGTCAGGACCCAGCCCAGGTCCAGGGGCCCCTGGGCACATCCTTTGGCCATTTTTCCTAGGAAAGAAAATTCACCAGTCCAGGTTCCTGATGTTAGTTTGTAGGGCTCCCTTGGGTCTATCAGGGCAGCACAAGTATGAGATGGGGACAACTTCGGTCTGGGGTCCATCCTTCGATATAAGGATTTCTTGCAGTCATGTTCCAGCCCAGGGCCATTGGGCCCCTGGGCACATCCTTTGGCCATTTTCCCTGGGAAAGAACACTCACCAGTCCAGGTTCCTGATATCAGTTTGTAGGGCTCCCTTGGGTCTACCTGGGCAGCACAACTTTGAGGAGGGGACAATTTTGGTCTGTAATCCAGCCTTCGATATAGGGATTCTTTACAGTCAGGCCCCAGCGAGGGGCCAGGGGCCCCTGGGCACATTCTTTGGCCATTTTCCCTGGGAAAGAAAACTCACCAGTCCAGGTTCCTGATGCCAGTTTGTAGGGCTCCCTTGGGTCTATCTGGGTAGCACAACTTCCAGGAGCGGACAACTTCGGTCTGGGGTCCATCGTTCGATATAAGGAGTTTTAGCAGTCAGGTCGCAGCTCAGTGCCAGGGTCCCCAGGGCACAACCTTTGGCTATTTTCTCTGTGAATGAAAACTCACCAGTCCAGGTTCCTGATGTCAGTTTGTAGGGCTCCCTTGGGTCTATCAGGGCACCACAAGTTTGAGGTGGGGACAACTTCAGTGTGGGGTCCATCCTTCGATATAAGGATTTTTTGCAGTGAGGACCCTGCCCAGGGCCAGGGGCCCCTGGGCACATCCTTTTTCCATTTTCCCTGGGAAAGAAAACTCAGCAGTCCAGGTTCCTGATGTCAGTTTGTAGGGCTCCCTTGGATCTATCAGGGCAGCACAAATTTGAGGTGGGGACAACTTCGGTGTGGGGTCCATCCTTCGATATAAGGATTTTTTGCAGTCAGGGCCAGGGGCCCCCGGGCACATCCTTTGGCCATTTTCCCTGGGAAAGAAAACTCACCAGTCCAGGTTGCTGATGTCAGTTTGTAGGGCTCCCTTGGGTCTATCAGGGCAGCACAAATTTGAGGTGGGGACAACTTCGGTGTGGGGTCCATCTTTCGATATAAGGATTTTTTGCATTCAGGTCCCAGCCCAGTGCCAGGGTCCCGAGGGCACATCCTTTGGCCATTTTCCCTGGAAAAGAAAACTCACCAATCCAGGTTCCTGATGTCAGTTTGTAGAGCTCCCTTGGGTCTATCTGGGCAGCAGAAATTTGAGGAGCAAACAATCTTGGTCTGCGATCCATCCTTCGATATTGGGATTATTTGCAGTCAGGTGTCAGCCGAGTGCCAGGGGCCCCAGGGAACATCCTTTGGCCATTTTCCCTGGGAAAGAAAATTCACCAGTCCAGGTTGCTGATGTCAGTTTGTAGGGCTCCCTTGGGTCTATCAGGGCAGCACAAGTTTGAGGTGGGGACAACTTCGGTGTGGGGTCCCTCCTTCGATATAAGGATTCTTTGCAGTGAGGACCCTGCCCAGGGCCAGGGGCCCCTGGGCACATCCTTTTTCCATTTTCCCTGGGAAAGAAAACTCACCAGTCCAGGTTGCTGATGTCAGTTTGTAGGGCTCCCTTGGGTCTATCAGGGCACCACAAGTTTGAGGTGGGGACAACTTCGGTGTGGGGTGCATCCTTCGATATAAGGATTTTTTTCAGTGAGGACCCTGCCCAGGGCCAGGGGCCCCTGGGCACATCCTTTTTCCATTTTCCCTGGGAAAGAAAACTCACCATTCCAGGTTCCTGATGTCAGTTTGTAGGGCTCCCTTGGGTCTATCAGGGCAGCACAAGTTTGAGGTGGGGACAACTTCGGTGTTGGGTCCATCCTTCGATATAAGGATTTTTTGCAGTGAGGACCCTGCCCAGGGCAAGGGGCCCCTGGGCACATCCTTTTTCCATTTTCCCTGGGAAAGAAAACTCAGCAGTCCATGTTGATGATGTCAGTTTGTAGGGCTCCCTTGCGTCTATCAGGACAGCACAAGTTTGAGGTGGGGACAACTTCGGTGTGGGGTCCATCCTTCGATATAAGGATTATTTGCAGTCAGGGCCAGGGGCCCCCAGGCACATCCTTTGGCCATTTTCCCCGGGAAAGAAAACTCAGCAGGCAAGGTTCCTGATGTCAGTTTGTAGGGCTCCCTTGGGTCTATCAGGGCAGCACAAGTTTGAGGTGGGGACAACTTCGGTGTGGGGTCCATCCTTCGATATAAGGATTTTTTGCAGTCAGGGCCAGGGGCCCCGGGGCACATCCTTTGGCCATTTTCCCTGGGAAAGAAAACTCACCAGTCCAGGTTGCTGATGTCAGTTTGTAGGGCTCCCTTGGGTCTATCAGGGCAGCACAAATTTGAGGTGGGGACAACTTCGGTGTGGGGTCCATCTTTCGATATAAGGATTTTTTGCATTCAGGTCCCAGCCCAGTGCCAGGGTCCCGAGGGCACATCCTTTGGCCATTTTCCCTGGAAAAGAAAACTCACCAGTCCAGGTTGCTGATGTCAGTTTGTAGAGCTCCCTTGGGTCTATCTGGGCAGCAGAAATTTGAGGAGCGGACAATCTTGGTCTGCGATCCATCCTTCGATATTGGGATTATTTGCAGTCAGGTGTCAGCCGAGTGCCAGGGGCCCCAGGGAACATCCTTTGGCCATTTTCCCTGGGAAAGAAAATTCACCAGTCCAGGTTGCTGATGTCAGTTTGTAGAGCTCTCTTGGGTCTATCAGGGCAGCACAAGTATGAGATGGGGACAACTTCATTCTGGTGTCCATCCTTCGATATAAGGATTCTTTGAAGTCAAGGCCCAGCCGAGAGCCATGGGCCCCTGGGCACATTCTTTGGCCATTTTCCCTGGGAAAGAACACTCACCAGTCCAGGTTCCTGATGTCAGTTTGTAGGGCTCCCTTAGGTCTATCAGGGCAGCACAAGTTTGAGGTGGGGACAACTTCGGTGTGGGGTCCATCCTTCGATATAAGGATTTTTTGCAGTGAGGACCCTGCCCAGGGCCAGGGGCCCCTGGGCACATCCTTTTTCCATTTTCCCTGGGAAAGAAAACTCAGCAGTCCAGGTTGCTGATGTCAGTTTGTAGGGCTCCCTTGGGTCTATCAGGGCAGCACAAGTTTGAGGTGGGGACAACTTCGGTGTGGGGTCCCTCCTTCGATATAAGGATTCTTTGCAGTGAGGACCCTGCCCAGGGCCAGGGGCCCCATGGCACATCCTTTTTCCATTTTCCCTGGGAAAGAAAACTCACCATTCCAGGTTCCTGATGTCAGTTTGTAGGGCTCCCTTGGGTCTATCAGGGCACCACAAGTTTGAGGTGGGGACATCTTCGGTGTTGGGTCCATCCTTCGATATAAGGATTTTTTGCAGTGAGGACCCTGCCCAGGGCAAGGGGCCCCTGGGCACATCCTTTTTCCATTTTCCCTGGGAAAGAAAACTCAGCAGTCCAGGTTGCTGATGTCAGTTTGTAGGGCTCCCTTGCGTCTATCAGGACAGCACAAGTTTGAGGTGGGGACAACTTCGGTGTGGGGTCCATCCTTCGATATAAGGATTATTTGCAGTCAGGGCCAGGGGCCCCCAGGCACATCCTTTGGCCATTTTCCCTGGAAAAGAAAACTCACCAATCCAGGTTCCTGATGTCAGTTTGTAGGGCTCCCTTGGGTCTATCAGGGCAGCACAAGTATGAGATGGGGACAACTTCGGTCTGGGGTCCATCCTTCGATATAAGGATTTCTTGCAGTCATGTTCCAGCCCAGGGCCATTGGGCCCCTGGGCACATCCTTTGGCCATTTTCCCTGGGAAAGAACACTCACCAGTCCAGGTTCCTGATATCAGTTTGTAGGGCTCCCTTGGGTCTACCTGGGCAGCACAACTTTGAGGAGGGGACAATTTTGGTCTGTAATCCAGCCTTCGATATAGGGATTCTTTACAGTCAGGCCCCAGCGAGGGGCCAGGGGCCCCTGGGCACATTCTTTGGCCATTTTCCCTGGGAAAGAAAACTCACCAGTCCAGGTTCCTGATGCCAGTTTGTAGGGCTCCCTTGGGTCTATCTGGGTAGCACAACTTCCAGGAGCGGACAACTTCGGTCTGGGGTCCATCGTTCGATATAAGGAGTTTTAGCAGTCAGGTCGCAGCTCAGTGCCAGGGTCCCCAGGGCACAACCTTTGGCTATTTTCTCTGTGAATGAAAACTCACCAGTCCAGGTTCCTGATGTCAGTTTGTAGGGCTCCCTTGGGTCTATCAGGGCACCACAAGTTTGAGGTGGGGACAACTTCAGTGTGGGGTCCATCCTTCGATATAAGGATTTTTTGCAGTGAGGACCCTGCCCAGGGCCAGGGGCCCCTGGGCACATCCTTTTTCCATTTTCCCTGGGAAAGAAAACTCAGCAGTCCATGTTGATGATGTCAGTTTGTAGGGCTCCCTTGGGTCTATCAGGACAGCACAAGTTTGAGGTGGGGACAACTTCGGTGTGGGGTCCATCCTTCGATATAAGGATTATTTGCAGTCAGGGCCAGGGGACCCCAGGCACATCCTTTGGCCATTTTCCCTGGGAAAGAAAACTCAGCAGTCCAGGTTCCTGATGTCAGTTTGTAGGGCTCCCTTGGATCTATCAGGGCAGCACAAATTTGAGGTGGGGACAACTTCGGTGTGGGGTCCATCCTTCGATATAAGGATTTTTTGCAGTCAGGGCCAGGGGCCCCCGGGCACATCCTTTGGCCATTTTCCCTGGGAAAGAAAACTCAGCAGTCCAGGTTGCTGATGTCAGTTTGTAGGGCTCCCTTGGGTCTATCAGGGCAGCACAAATTTGAGGTGGGGACAACTTCGGTGTGGGGTCCATCTTTCGATATAAGGATTTTTTGCATTCAGGTCCCAGCCCAGTGCCAGGGTCCCGAGGGCACATCCTTTGGCCATTTTCCCTGGAAAAGAAAACTCACCAATCCAGGTTCCTGATGTCAGTTTGTAGAGCTCCCTTGGGTCTATCTGGGCAGCAGAAATTTGAGGAGCAAACAATCTTGGTCTGCGATCCATCCTTCGATATTGGGATTATTTGCAGTCAGGTGTCAGCCGAGTGCCAGGGGCCCCAGGGAACATCCTTTGGCCATTTTCCCTGGGAAAGAAAATTCACCAGTCCAGGTTGCTGATGTCAGTTTGTAGGGCTCCCTTGGGTCTATCAGGGCACCACAAGTTTGAGGTGGGGACAACTTCGGTGTGGGGTCCCTCCTTCGATATAAGGATTCTTTGCAGTGAGGACCCTGCCCAGGGCCAGGGGCCCCTGGGCACATCCTTTTTCCATTTTCCCTGGGAAAGAAAACTCACCAGTCCAGGTTGCTGATGTCAGTTTGTAGGGCTCCCTTGGGTCTATCAGGGCAGCACAAGTTTGAGGTGGGGACAACTTCGGTGTGGGGTGCATCCTTCGATATAAGGATTTTTTTCAGTGAGGACCCTGCCCAGGGCCAGGGGCCCCTGGGCACATCCTTTTTCCATTTTCCCTGGGAAAGAAAACTCACCATTCCAGGTTCCTGATGTCAGTTTGTAGGGCTCCCTTGGGTCTATCAGGGCAGCACAAGTTTGAGGTGGGGACAACTTCGGTGTTGGGTCCATCCTTCGATATAAGGATTTTTTGCAGTGAGGACCCTGCCCAGGGCAAGGGGCCCCTGGGCACATCCTTTTTCCATTTTCCCTGGGAAAGAAAACTCAGCAGTCCATGTTGATGATGTCAGTTTGTAGGGCTCCCTTGCGTCTATCAGGACAGCACAAGTTTGAGGTGGGGACAACTTCGGTGTGGGGTCCATCCTTCGATATAAGGATTATTTGCAGTCAGGGCCAGGGGCCCCCAGGCACATCCTTTGGCCATTTTCCCCGGGAAAGAAAACTCAGCAGTCCAGGTTCCTGATGTCAGTTTGTAGGGCTCCCTTGGGTCTATCAGGGCAGCACAAGTTTGAGGTGGGGACAACTTCGGTGTGGGGTCCATCCTTCGATATAAGGATTTTTTGCAGTCAGGGCCAGGGGCCCCGGGGCACATCCTTTGGCCATTTTCCCTGGGAAAGAAAACTCACCAGTCCAGGTTGCTGATGTCAGTTTGTAGAGCTCTCTTGGGTCTATCAGGGCAGCACAAGTATGAGATGGGGACAACTTCATTCTGGTGTCCATCCGTCGATATAAGGATTCTTTGAAGTCAAGGCCCAGCCGAGAGCCATGGGCCCCTGGGCACATTCTTTGGCCATTTTCCCTGGGAAAGAACACTCACCAGTCCAGGTTCCTGATGTCAGTTTGTAGGGCTCCCTTAGGTCTATCAGGGCAGCACAAGTTTGAGCTGGGGATAATTTCGGTGTGGGGTCCATCTTTCGATATAAGGATTTTTTGCATTCAGGTCCCAGCCCAGTGCCAGGGTCCCGAGGGCACATCCTTTGGCCATTTTCCCTGGAAAAGAAAACTCACCAGTCCAGGTTGCTGATGTCAGTTTGTAGAGCTCCCTTGGGTCTATCTGGGCAGCAGAAATTTGAGGAGCAAACAATCTTGGTCTGCGATCCATCCTTCGATATTGGGATTATTTGCAGTCAGGTGTCAGCCGAGTGCCAGGGGCCCCAGGGAACATCCTTTGGCCATTTTCCCTGGGAAAGAAAATTCACCAGTCCATGTTGCTGATGTCAGTTTGTAGGGCTCTCTTGGGTCTATCAGGGCAGCACAAGCATGAGATGGGGACAACTTCAGTCTGGTGTCCATCCGTCGATATAAGGATTCTTTGAAGTCAAGGCCCAGCCGAGAGCCATGGGCCCCTGGGCACATTCTTTGGCCATTTTCCCTGGGAAAGAACACTCACCAGTCCAGGTTCCTGATGTCAGTTTGTAGGGCTCCCTTAGGTCTATCAGGGCAGCACAAGTTTGAGGTGGGGACAACTTCGGTGTGGGGTCCATCCTTCGATATAAGGATTTTTTGCAGTGAGGACCCTGCCCAGGGCCAGGGGCCCCTGGGCACATCCTTTTTCCATTTTCCCTGGGAAAGAAAACTCAGCAGTCCAGGTTGCTGATGTCAGTTTGTAGGGCTCCCTTGGGTCTATCTGGGCAGCACAAGTTTGAGGTGGGGACAACTTCGGTGTGGGGTCCCTCCTTCGATATAAGGATTCTTTGCAGTGAGGACCCTGCCCAGGGCCAGGGGCCCCTGGGCACATCCTTTTTCCATTTTCCCTGGGAAAGAAAACTCACCAGTCCAGGTTGCTGATGTCAGTTTGTAGGGCTCCCTTGGGTCTATCAGGGCAGCACAAGTTTGAGGTGGGGACAACTTCGGTGTGGGGTGCATCCTTCGATATAAGGATTTTTTTCAGTGAGGACCCTGCCCAGGGCCAGGGGCCCCTGGGCACATCCTTTTTCCATTTTCCCTGGGAAAGGAAACTCACCAGTCCAGGTTCCTGATGTCAGTTTGTAGGGCTCCCTTGGGTCTATCAGGGCAGCACAAGTTTGAGGTGGGGACAACTTCGGTGTGGGGTCCATCCTTCGATATAAGGATTTTTTGCAGTGAGGACCCTGCCCAGGGCCAGGGGCCCCTGGGCACATCCTTTTTCCATTTTCCCTGGGAAAGAAAACTCAGCAGTCCAGGTTGCTGATGTCAGTTTGTAGGGCTCCCTTGGGTCTATCAGGGCAGCACAAGTTTGAGGTGGGGACAACTTCGGTGTGGGGTCCATCCTTCGATATAAGGATTCTTTGCAGTGAGGACCCTGCCCAGGGCCAGGGGCCCCTGGGCACATCATTTTCCATTTTCCCTGGGAAAGAAAACTCAGCAGTCCAGGTTCCTGATGTCAGTTTGTAGGGCTCCCTTGGGTCTATCAGGGCAGCACAAGTTTGAGGTGGGGACAACTTCGGTGTGGGGTGCATCCTTCGATATAAGGATTTTTTTCAGTGAGGACCCTGCCCAGGGCCAGGGGCCCCTGGGCACATCCTTTTTCCATTTTCCCTGGGAAAGAAAACTCAGCAGTCCAGGTTGCTGATGTCAGTTTGTAGGGCTCCCTTGGGTCTATCAGGGCAGCACAAGTTTGAGGTGGGGACAACTTCGGTCTGGGGTCCATCGTTCGATATAAGGAGTTTTAGCAGTCAGGTCGCAGCTCAGTGCCAGGGTCCCCAGGGCACAACCTTTGGCTATTTTCTCTGTGAATGAAAACTCACCAGTCCAGGTTGCTGATGTCACTTTGTAGGGCTCCCTTGGGTCTACCAGGGCAGCACAACTTTGAGGACCAAACAATTTTGGTCTGTTATCCATCCTTCAATATAGGGATTCTTTGCAGTCAGGTGTCAGCCGAGTGCCAGGGGCCCCAGGGAACATCCTTTGGCCATTTTCCCTGGGAAAGAAAATTCACCAGTCCAGGTTCCTGATGTCAGTTTGTAGGGCTCCCTTGGGTCTATCAGGGCAGCACAAGTATGAGATGGGGACAACTTCGGTGTGGGGTCCATCCTTCGATATAAGGATTCTTTGAAGTCAAGGCCCAGCCGAGAGCCATGGGCCCCTGGGCACATTCTTTGGCCATTTTCCCTGGGAAAGAACACTCACCAGTCCAGGTTCCTGATGTCAGTTTGTAGGGCTCCCTTAGGTCTATCAGGGCAGCACAAGTTTGAGGTGGGGACAACTTCGGTGTGGGGTCCATCCTTCGATATAAGGATTTTTTGCAGTGAGGACCCTGCCCAGGGCCAGGGGCCCCTGGGCACATCCTTTTTCCATTTTCCCTGGGAAAGAAAACTCAGCAGTCCAGGTTGCTGATGTCAGTTTGTAGGGCTCCCTTGGGTCTATCAGGGCAGCACATGTTTGAGGTGGGGACAACTTCGGTGTGGGGTCCATCCTTCGATATAAGGATTCTTTGCAGTGAGGACCCTGCCCAGGGCCAGGGGCCCCTGGGCACATCATTTTCCATTTTCCCTGGGAAAGAAAACTCAGCAGTCCAGGTTCCTGATGTCAGTTTGTAGGGCTCCCTTGGGTCTATCAGGGCAGCACAAGTTTGAGGTGGGGACAACTTCGGTGTGGGGTGCATCCTTCGATATAAGGATTTTTTTCAGTGAGGACCCTGCCCAGGGCCAGGGGCCCCTGGGCACATCCTTTTTTCATTTTCCCTGGGAAAGAAAACTCACCAGTCCAGGTTCCTGATGTCAGTTTGTAGGGCTCCCTTGGGTCTATCAGGGCAGCACAAGTTTGAGGTGGGGACAACTTCGGTGTGGGGTCCATCCTTCGATATAAGGATTTTTTGAAGTCAGGGCCAGGGGCCCCCGGGCACATCCTTTGGCCATTTTCCCTGGGAAAGAAAACTCACCAGTCCAGGTTCCTGATGTCAGTTTGTAGGGCTCCCTTGGGTCTATCTGGGCAGCACAAGTTTGAGGTGGGGACAACTTCGGTGTGGGGTCCATCCTTCGATATAAGGATTTTTAGCAGTCAGGTCCCAGCCCAGTGCCAGGGTCCCCAGGGCGCATCCTTTGGCCATTTTCCCTGGGAAAGAAAACTCACCAGTCCAGGTTCCTGATGTCAGTTTGTAGGGCTCCCTTGGGTCTATCAGGGCAGCACAAGTTTGAGGTGGGGACAACTTCGGTGTGGGTTGCATCCTTCGATATAAGGATTTTTTTCAGTGAGGACCCTGCCCAGGGCCAGGGGCCCCTGGGCACATCCTTTTTCCATTTTCCCTGGGAAAGGAAACTCACCAGTCCAGGTTCCTGATGTCAGTTTGTAGGGCTCCCTTGGGTCTATCAGGGCAGCACAAGTTTGAGGTGGGGACAACTTCGGTGTGGGGTCCATCCTTCGATATAAGGATTTTTTGCAGTGAGGACCCTGCCCAGGGCCAGGGGCCCCTGGGCACATCCTTTTTCCATTTTCCCTGGGAAAGAAAACTCAGCAGTCCAGGTTGCTGATGTCAGTTTGTAGGGCTCCCTTGGGTCTATCAGGGCAGCACAAGTTTGAGGTGGGGACAACTTCGGTGTGGGGTCCATCCTTCGATATAAGGATTCTTTGCAGTGAGGACCCTGCCCAGGGCCAGGGGCCCCTGGGCACATCATTTTCCATTTTCCCTGGGAAAGAAAACTCAGCAGTCCAGGTTCCTGATGTCAGTTTGTAGGGCTCCCTTGGGTCTATCAGGGCAGCACAAGTTTGAGGTGGGGACAACTTCGGTGTGGGGTGCATCCTTCGATATAAGGATTTTTTTCAGTGAGGACCCTGCCCAGGGCCAGGGGCCCCTGGGCACATCCTTTTTCCATTTTCCCTGGGAAAGAAAACTCACCAGTCCAGGTTGCTGATGTCAGTTTGTAGGGCTCCCTTGGGTCTATCAGGGCAGCACAAGTTTGAGGTGGGGACAACTTCGGTCTGGGGTCCATCGTTCGATATAAGGAGTTTTAGCAGTCAGGTCGCAGCTCAGTGCCAGGGTCCCCAGGGCACAACCTTTGGCTATTTTCTCTGTGAATGAAAACTCACCAGTCCAGGTTGCTGATGTCACTTTGTAGGGCTCCCTTGGGTCTACCAGGGCAGCACAACTTTGAGGACCAAACAATTTTGGTCTGTTATCCATCCTTCAATATAGGGATTCTTTGCAGTCAGGTGTCAGCCGAGTGCCAGGGGCCCCAGGGAACATCCTTTGGCCATTTTCCCTGGGAAAGAAAATTCACCAGTCCAGGTTCCTGATGTCAGTTTGTAGGGCTCCCTTGGGTCTATCAGGGCAGCACAAGTATGAGATGGGGACAACTTCGGTGTGGGGTCCATCCTTCGATATAAGGATTCTTTGAAGTCAAGGCCCAGCCGAGAGCCATGGGCCCCTGGGCACATTCTTTGGCCATTTTCCCTGGGAAAGAACACTCACCAGTCCAGGTTCCTGATGTCAGTTTGTAGGGCTCCCTTAGGTCTATCAGGGCAGCACAAGTTTGAGGTGGGGACAACTTCGGTGTGGGGTCCATCCTTCGATATAAGGATTTTTTGCAGTGAGGACCCTGCCCAGGGCCAGGGGCCCCTGGGCACATCCTTTTTCCATTTTCCCTGGGAAAGAAAACTCAGCAGTCCAGGTTGCTGATGTCAGTTTGTAGGGCTCCCTTGGGTCTATCAGGGCAGCACATGTTTGAGGTGGGGACAACTTCGGTGTGGGGTCCATCCTTCGATATAAGGATTCTTTGCAGTGAGGACCCTGCCCAGGGCCAGGGGCCCCTGGGCACATCATTTTCCATTTTCCCTGGGAAAGAAAACTCAGCAGTCCAGGTTCCTGATGTCAGTTTGTAGGGCTCCCTTGGGTCTATCAGGGCAGCACAAGTTTGAGGTGGGGACAACTTCGGTGTGGGGTGCATCCTTCGATATAAGGATTTTTTTCAGTGAGGACCCTGCCCAGGGCCAGGGGCCCCTGGGCACATCCTTTTTTCATTTTCCCTGGGAAAGAAAACTCACCAGTCCAGGTTCCTGATGTCAGTTTGTAGGGCTCCCTTGGGTCTATCAGGGCAGCACAAGTTTGAGGTGGGGACAACTTCGGTGTGGGGTCCATCCTTCGATATAAGGATTTTTTGAAGTCAGGGCCAGGGGCCCCCGGGCACATCCTTTGGCCATTTTCCCTGGGAAAGAAAACTCACCAGTCCAGGTTCCTGATGTCAGTTTGTAGGGCTCCCTTGGGTCTATCTGGGCAGCACAAGTTTGAGGTGGGGACAACTTCGGTGTGGGGTCCATCCTTCGATATAAGGATTTTTAGCAGTCAGGTCCCAGCCCAGTGCCAGGGTCCCCAGGGCGCATCCTTTTTCCATTTTCCCTGGGAAAGAAAACTCACCAGTCCAGGTTGCTGATGTCAGTTTGTAGGGCTCCCTTGGGTCTATCAGGGCAGCACAAGTTTGAGGTGGGGACAACTTCGGTGTGGGTTGCATCCTTCGATATAAGGATTTTTTTCAGTGAGGATCCTGCCCTGGGCCAGGGGCCCCAGGGAACATCCTTTGGCCATTTTCCCTGGGAAAGAAAACTCAGCAGTCCAGGTTCCTGATGTCGGTTTGTAGGGCTCTCTTGGGTCTATCAGGGCAGCAGAAATTTTAGGAGGGGAGAACTTCGGTCTGGGGTCCATCCTTCGATATAGGGATTCTTTACAGTCAGGACCCAGCCCAGGTCCAGGGGCCCCTGGGCACATCCTTTGGCCATTTTTCCTAGGAAAGAAAATTCACCAGTCCAGGTTCCTGATGTTAGTTTGTAGGGCTCCCTTGGGTCTATCAGGGCAGCACAAGTATGAGATGGGGACAACTTCGGTCTGGGGTCCATCCTTCGATATAAGGATTTCTTGCAGTCATGTTCCAGCCCAGGGCCATTGGGCCCCTGGGCACATCCTTTGGCCATTTTCCCTGGGAAAGAACACTCACCAGTCCAGGTTCCTGATATCAGTTTGTAGGGCTCCCTTGGGTCTACCTGGGCAGCACAACTTTGAGGAGGGGACAATTTTGGTCTGTAATCCAGCCTTCGATATAGGGATTCTTTACAGTCAGGCCCCAGCCAGGGGCCAGGGGCCCCTGGGCACATTCTTTGGCCATTTTCCCTGGGAAAGAAAACTCACCAGTCCAGGTTCCTGATGCCAGTTTGTAGGGCTCCCTTGGGTCTATCTGGGTAGCACAACTTCCAGGAGCGGACAACTTCGGTCTGGGGTCCATCGTTCGATATAAGGAGTTTTAGCAGTCAGGTCGCAGCTCAGTGCCAGGGTCCCCAGGGCACAACCTTTGGCTATTTTCTCTGTGAATGAAAACTCACCAGTCCAGGTTCCTGATGTCAGTTTGTAGGGCTCCCTTGGGTCTATCAGGGCACCACAAGTTTGAGGTGGGGACAACTTCAGTGTGGGGTCCATCCTTCGATATAAGGATTTTTTGCAGTGAGGACCCTGCCCAGGGCCAGGGGCCCCTGGGCACATCCTTTTTCCATTTTCCCTGGGAAAGAAAACTCAGCAGTCCATGTTGATGATGTCAGTTTGTAGGGCTCCCTTGGGTCTATCAGGACAGCACAAGTTTGAGGTGGGGACAACTTCGGTGTGGGGTCCATCCTTCGATATAAGGATTATTTGCAGTCAGGGCCAGGGGACCCCAGGCACATCCTTTGGCCATTTTCCCTGGGAAAGAAAACTCAGCAGTCCAGGTTCCTGATGTCAGTTTGTAGGGCTCCCTTGGATCTATCAGGGCAGCACAAATTTGAGGTGGGGACATCTTCGGTGTGGGGTCCATCCTTCGATATAAGGATTTTTTGCAGTCAGGGCCAGGGGCCCCCGGGCACATCCTTTGGCCATTTTCCCTGGGAAAGAAAACTCACCAGTCCAGGTTGCTGATGTCAGTTTGTAGGGCTCCCTTGGGTCTATCAGGGCAGCACAAATTTGAGGTGGGGACAACTTCGGTGTGGGGTCCATCTTTCGATATAAGGATTTTTTGCATTCAGGTCCCAGCCCAGTGCCAGGGTCCCGAGGGCACATCCTTTGGCCATTTTCCCTGGAAAAGAAAACTCACCAATCCAGGTTCCTGATGTCAGTTTGTAGAGCTCCCTTGGGTCTATCTGGGCAGCAGAAATTTGAGGAGCAAACAATCTTGGTCTGCGATCCATCCTTCGATATTGGGATTATTTGCAGTCAGGTGTCAGCCGAGTGCCAGGGGCCCCAGGGAAAATCCTTTGGCCATTTTCCCTGGGAAAGAAAATTCACCAGTCCAGGTTGCTGATGTCAGTTTGTAGGGCTCCCTTGGGTCTATCAGGGCAGCACAAGTTTGAGGTGGGGACAACTTCGGTGTGGGGTCCCTCCTTCGATATAAGGATTCTTTGCAGTGAGGACCCTGCCCAGGGCCAGGGGCCCCTGGGCACATCCTTTTTCCATTTTCCCTGGGAAAGAAAACTCACCAGTCCAGGTTGCTGATGTCAGTTTGTAGGGCTCCCTTGGGTCTATCAGGGCACCACAAGTTTGAGGTGGGGACAACTTCGGTGTGGGGTGCATCCTTCGATATAAGGATTTTTTTCAGTGAGGACCCTGCCCAGGGCCAGGGGCCCCTGAGCACATCCTTTTTCCATTTTCCCTGGGAAAGAAAACTCACCAGTCCAGGTTGCTGATGTCAGTTTGTAGGGCTCCCTTGGGTCTATCAGGGCAGCACAAGTTTGAGGTGGGGACAACTTCGGTGTTGGGTCCATCCTTCGATATAAGGATTTTTTGCAGTGAGGACCCTGCCCAGGGCAAGGGGCCCCTGGGCACATCCTTTTTCCATTTTCCCTGGGAAAGAAAACTCAGCAGTCCATGTTGATGATGTCAGTTTGTAGGGCTCCCTTGCGTCTATCAGGACAGCACAAGTTTGAGGTGGGGACAACTTCGGTGTGGGGTCCATCCTTCGATATAAGGATTATTTGCAGTCAGGGCCAGGGGCCCCCAGGCACATCCTTTGGCCATTTTCCCCGGGAAAGAAAACTCAGCAGGCAAGGTTCCTGATGTCAGTTTGTAGGGCTCCCTTGGGTCTATCAGGGCAGCACAAGTTTGAGGTGGGGACAACTTCGGTGTGGGGTCCATCCTTCGATATAAGGATTTTTTGCAGTCAGGGCCAGGGGCCCCGGGGCACATCCTTTGGCCATTTTCCCTGGGAAAGAAAACTCACCAGTCCAGGTTGCTGATGTCAGTTTGTAGGGCTCCCTTGGGTCTATCAGGGCAGCACAAATTTGAGGTGGGGACAACTTCGGTGTGGGGTCCATCTTTCGATATAAGGATTTTTTGCATTCAGGTCCCAGCCCAGTGCCAGGGTCCCGAGGGCACATCCTTTGGCCATTTTCCCTGGAAAAGAAAACTCACCAGTCCAGGTTGCTGATGTCAGTTTGTAGAGCTCCCTTGGGTCTATCTGGGCAGCAGAAATTTGAGGAGCGGACAATCTTGGTCTGCGATCCATCCTTCGATATTGGGATTATTTGCAGTCAGGTGTCAGCCGAGTGCCAGGGGCCCCAGGGAACATCCTTTGGCCATTTTCCCTGGGAAAGAAAATTCACCAGTCCAGGTTGCTGATGTCAGTTTGTAGAGCTCTCTTGGGTCTATCAGGGCAGCACAAGTATGAGATGGGGACAACTTCAGTCTGGTGTCCATCCTTCGATATAAGGATTCTTTGAAGTCAAGGCCCAGCCGAGAGCCATGGGCCCCTGGGCACATTCTTTGGCCATTTTCCCTGGGAAAGAACACTCACCAGTCCAGGTTCCTGATGTCAGTTTGTAGGGCTCCCTTAGGTCTATCAGGGCAGCACAAGTTTGAGGTGGGGACAACTTCGGTGTGGGGTCCATCCTTCGATATAAGGATTTTTTGCAGTGAGGACCCTGCCCAGGGCCAGGGGCCCCTGGGCACATCCTTTTTCCATTTTCCCTGGGAAAGAAAACTCAGCAGTCCAGGTTGCTGATGTCAGTTTGTAGGGCTCCCTTGGGTCTATCTGGGCAGCACAAGTTTGAGGTGGGGACAACTTCGGTGTGGGGTCCCTCCTTCGATATAAGGATTTTTTGCAGTGAGGACCCTGCCCAGGGCCAGGGGCCCCTGGGCACATCCTTTTTCCATTTTCCCTGGGAAAGAAAACTCACCATTCCAGGTTCCTGATGTCAGTTTGTAGAGCTCCCTTGGGTCTATCTGGGCAGCAGAAATTTGAGGAGCGGACAATCTTGGTCTGCGATCCATCCTTCGATATTGGGATTATTTGCAGTCAGGTGTCAGCCGAGTGCCAGGGGCCCCAGGGAACATCCTTTGGCCATTTTCCCTGGGAAAGAAAATTCACCAGTCCAGGTTGCTGATGTCAGTTTGTAGGGCTCCCTTAGGTCTATCAGGGCAGCACAAATTTGAGGTGGGGACAACTTCGGTGTGGGGTCCATCTTTCGATATAAGGATTTTTTGCATTCAGGTCCCAGCCCAGTGCCAGGGTCCCGAGGGCACATCCTTTGGCCATTTTCCCTGGAAAAGAAAACTCACCAGTCCAGGTTGCTGATGTCAGTTTGTAGAGCTCCCTTGGGTCTATCTGGGCAGCAGAAATTTGAGGAGCAAACAATCTTGGTCTGCGATCCATCCTTCGATATTGGGATTATTTGCAGTCAGGTGTCAGCCGAGTGCCAGGGGCCCCAGGGAACATCCTTTGGCCATTTTCCCTGGGAAAGAAAATTCACCAGTCCATGTTGCTGATGTCAGTTTGTAGGGCTCTCTTGGGTCTATCAGGGCAGCACAAGCATGAGATGGGGACAACTTCAGTCTGGTGTCCATCCGTCGATATAAGGATTCTTTGAAGTCAAGGCCCAGCCGAGAGCCATGGGCCCCTGGGCACATTCTTTGGCCATTTTCCCTGGGAAAGAACACTCACCAGTCCAGGTTCCTGATGTCAGTTTGTAGGGCTCCCTTAGGTCTATCAGGGCAGCACAAGTTTGAGCTGGGGATAACTTCGGTGTGGGGTCCATCTTTCGATATAAGGATTTTTTGCATTCAGGTCCCAGCCCAGTGCCAGGGTGCCGAGGGCACATCCTTTGGCCATTTTCCCTGGAAAAGAAAACTCACCAGTCCAGGTTGCTGATGTCAGTTTGTAGAGCTCCCTTGGGTCTATCTGGGCAGCAGAAATTTGAGGAGCAAACAATCTTGGTCTGCGATCCATCCTTCGATATTGGGATTATTTGCAGTCAGGTGTCAGCCGAGTGCCAGGGGCCCCAGGGAACATCCTTTGGCCATTTTCCCTGGGAAAGAAAATTCACCAGTCCATGTTGCTGATGTCAGTTTGTAGGGCTCTCTTGGGTCTATCAGGGCAGCACAAGCATGAGATGGGGACAACTTCAGTCTGGTGTCCATCCGTCGATATAAGGATTCTTTGAAGTCAAGGCCCAGCCGAGAGCCATGGGCCCCTGGGCACATTCTTTGGCCATTTTCCCTGGGAAAGAACACTCACCAGTCCAGGTTCCTGATGTCAGTTTGTAGGGCTCCCTTAGGTCTATCAGGGCAGCACAAGTTTGAGGTGGGGACAACTTCGGTGTGGGGTCCCTCCTTCGATATAAGGATTTTTTGCAGTGAGGACCCTGCCCAGGGCCAGGGGCCCCTGGGCACATCCTTTTTCCATTTTCCCTGGGAAAGAAAACTCAGCAGTCCAGGTTGCTGATGTCAGTTTGTAGGGCTCCCTTGGGTCTATCTGGGCAGCACAAGTTTGAGGTGGGGACAACTTCGGTGTGGGGTCCCTCCTTCGATATAAGGATTCTTTGCAGTGAGGACCCTGCCCAGGGCCAGGGGCCCCTGGGCACATCCTTTTTCCATTTTCCCTGGGAAAGAAAACTCACCAGTCCAGGTTGCTGATGTCAGTTTGTAGGGCTCCCTTGGGTCTATCAGGGCAGCACAAGTTTGAGGTGGGGACAACTTCGGTGTGGGGTCCATCCTTCGATATAAGGATTATTTGCAGTCAGGGCCAGGGGCCCCCAGGCACATCCTTTGGCCATTTTCCCCGGGAAAGAAAACTCAGCAGGCAAGGTTCCTGATGTCAGTTTGTAGGGCTCCCTTGGGTCTATCAGGGCAGCACAAGTTTGAGGTGGGGACAACTTCGGTGTGGGGTCCATCCTTCGATATAAGGATTTTTTGCAGTCAGGGCCAGGGGCCCCGGGGCACATCCTTTGGCCATTTTCCCTGGGAAAGAAAACTCACCAGTCCAGGTTGCTGATGTCAGTTTGTAGGGCTCCCTTGGGTCTATCAGGGCAGCACAAATTTGAGGTGGGGACAACTTCGGTGTGGGGTCCATCTTTCGATATAAGGATTTTTTGCATTCAGGTCCCAGCCCAGTGCCAGGGTCCCGAGGGCACATCCTTTGGCCATTTTCCCTGGAAAAGAAAACTCACCAGTCCAGGTTGCTGATGTCAGTTTGTAGAGCTCCCTTGGGTCTATCTGGGCAGCAGAAATTTGAGGAGCGGACAATCTTGGTCTGCGATCCATCCTTCGATATTGGGATTATTTGCAGTCAGGTGTCAGCCGAGTGCCAGGGGCCCCAGGGAACATCCTTTGGCCATTTTCCCTGGGAAAGAAAATTCACCAGTCCAGGTTGCTGATGTCAGTTTGTAGAGCTCTCTTGGGTCTATCAGGGCAGCACAAGTATGAGATGGGGACAACTTCAGTCTGGTGTCCATCCTTCGATATAAGGATTCTTTGAAGTCAAGGCCCAGCCGAGAGCCATGGGCCCCTGGGCACATTCTTTGGCCATTTTCCCTGGGAAAGAACACTCACCAGTCCAGGTTCCTGATGTCAGTTTGTAGGGCTCCCTTAGGTCTATCAGGGCAGCACAAGTTTGAGGTGGGGACAACTTCGGTGTGGGGTCCATCCTTCGATATAAGGATTTTTTGCAGTGAGGACCCTGCCCAGGGCCAGGGGCCCCTGGGCACATCCTTTTTCCATTTTCCCTGGGAAAGAAAACTCAGCAGTCCAGGTTGCTGATGTCAGTTTGTAGGGCTCCCTTGGGTCTATCTGGGCAGCACAAGTTTGAGGTGGGGACAACTTCGGTGTGGGGTCCCTCCTTCGATATAAGGATTTTTTGCAGTGAGGACCCTGCCCAGGGCCAGGGGCCCCTGGGCACATCCTTTTTCCATTTTCCCTGGGAAAGAAAACTCACCATTCCAGGTTCCTGATGTCAGTTTGTAGGGCTCCCTTGGGTCTATCAGGGCAGCACAAGTATGAGATGGGGACAACTTCAGTCTGGTGTCCATCCTTCGATATAAGGATTCTTTGAAGTCAAGGCCCAGCCGAGAGCCATGGGCCCCTGGGCACATTCTTTGGCCATTTTCCCTGGGAAAGAACACTCACCAGTCCAGGTTGCTGATGTCAGTTTGTAGGGCTCCCTTGGGTCTATCAGGGCAGCACAAATTTGAGGTGGGGACAACTTCGGTGTGGGGTCCATCCTTCGATATAAGGATTTTTTGCATTCAGGTCCCAGCCCAGTGCCAGGGTCCCGAGGGCACATCCTTTGGCCATTTTCCCTGGAAAAGAAAACTCACCAGTCCAGGTTGCTGATGTCAGTTTGTAGAGCTCCCTTGGGTCTATCTGGGCAGCAGAAATTTGAGGAGCGGACAATCTTGGTCTGCGATCCATCCTTCGATATTGGGATTATTTGCAGTCAGGTGTCAGCCGAGTGCCAGGGGCCCCAGGGAACATCCTTTGGCCATTTTCCCTGGGAAAGAAAATTCACCAGTCCAGGTTGCTGATGTCAGTTTGTAGGGCTCCCTTAGGTCTATCAGGGCAGCACAAATTTGAGGTGGGGACAACTTCGGTGTGGGGTCCATCTTTCGATATAAGGATTTTTTGCATTCAGGTCCCAGCCCAGTGCCAGGGTCCCGAGGGCACATCCTTTGGCCATTTTCCCTGGAAAAGAAAACTCACCAGTCCAGGTTGCTGATGTCAGTTTGTAGAGCTCCCTTGGGTCTATCTGGGCAGCAGAAATTTGAGGAGCAAACAATCTTGGTCTGCGATCCATCCTTCGATATTGGGATTATTTGCAGTCAGGTGTCAGCCGAGTGCCAGGGGCCCCAGGGAACATCCTTTGGCCATTTTCCCTGGGAAAGAAAATTCACCAGTCCATGTTGCTGATGTCAGTTTGTAGGGCTCTCTTGGGTCTATCAGGGCAGCACAAGCATGAGATGGGGACAACTTCAGTCTGGTGTCCATCCGTCGATATAAGGATTCTTTGAAGTCAAGGCCCAGCCGAGAGCCATGGGCCCCTGGGCACATTCTTTGGCCATTTTCCCTGGGAAAGAACACTCACCAGTCCAGGTTCCTGATGTCAGTTTGTAGGGCTCCCTTAGGTCTATCAGGGCAGCACAAGTTTGAGCTGGGGATAACTTCGGTGTGGGGTCCATCTTTCGATATAAGGATTTTTTGCATTCAGGTCCCAGCCCAGTGCCAGGGTGCCGAGGGCACATCCTTTGGCCATTTTCCCTGGAAAAGAAAACTCACCAGTCCAGGTTGCTGATGTCAGTTTGTAGAGCTCCCTTGGGTCTATCTGGGCAGCAGAAATTTGAGGAGCAAACAATCTTGGTCTGCGATCCATCCTTCGATATTGGGATTATTTGCAGTCAGGTGTCAGCCGAGTGCCAGGGGCCCCAGGGAACATCCTTTGGCCATTTTCCCTGGGAAAGAAAATTCACCAGTCCATGTTGCTGATGTCAGTTTGTAGGGCTCTCTTGGGTCTATCAGGGCAGCACAAGCATGAGATGGGGACAACTTCAGTCTGGTGTCCATCCGTCGATATAAGGATTCTTTGAAGTCAAGGCCCAGCCGAGAGCCATGGGCCCCTGGGCACATTCTTTGGCCATTTTCCCTGGGAAAGAACACTCACCAGTCCAGGTTCCTGATGTCAGTTTGTAGGGCTCCCTTAGGTCTATCAGGGCAGCACAAGTTTGAGGTGGGGACAACTTCGGTGTGGGGTCCCTCCTTCGATATAAGGATTTTTTGCAGTGAGGACCCTGCCCAGGGCCAGGGGCCCCTGGGCACATCCTTTTTCCATTTTCCCTGGGAAAGAAAACTCAGCAGTCCAGGTTGCTGATGTCAGTTTGTAGGGCTCCCTTGGGTCTATCTGGGCAGCACAAGTTTGAGGTGGGGACAACTTCGGTGTGGGGTCCCTCCTTCGATATAAGGATTCTTTGCAGTGAGGACCCTGCCCAGGGCCAGGGGCCCCTGGGCACATCCTTTTTCCATTTTCCCTGGGAAAGAAAACTCACCAGTCCAGGTTGCTGATGTCAGTTTGTAGGGCTCCCTTGGGTCTATCAGGGCAGCACAAGTTTGAGGTGGGGACAACTTCGGTGTGGGGTGCATCCTTCGATATAAGGATTTTTTTCAGTGAGGACCCTGCCCAGGGCCAGGGGCCCCTGGGCACATCCTTTTTCCATTTTCCCTGGGAAAGGAAACTCACCAGTCCAGGTTCCTGATGTCAGTTTGTAGGGCTCCCTTGGGTCTATCAGGGCAGCACAAGTTTGAGGTGGGGACAACTTCGGTGTGGGGTCCATCCTTCGATATAAGGATTTTTTGCAGTGAGGACCCTGCCCAGGGCCAGGGGCCCCTGGGCACATCCTTTTTCCATTTTCCCTGGGAAAGAAAACTCAGCAGTCCAGGTTGCTGATGTCAGTTTGTAGGGCTCCCTTGGGTCTATCAGGGCAGCACAAGTTTGAGGTGGGGACAACTTCGGTGTGGGGTCCATCCTTCGATATAAGGATTCTTTGCAGTGAGGACCCTGCCCAGGGCCAGGGGCCCCTGGGCACATCATTTTCCATTTTCCCTGGGAAAGAAAACTCAGCAGTCCAGGTTCCTGATGTCAGTTTGTAGGGCTCCCTTGGGTCTATCTGGGCAGCACAAGTTTGAGGTGGGGACAACTTCGGTGTGGGGTGCATCCTTCGATATAAGGATTTTTTTCAGTGAGGACCCTGCCCAGGGCCAGGGGCCCCTGGGCACATCCTTTTTCCATTTTCCCTGGGAAAGAAAACTCACCAGTCCAGGTTCCTGATGTCAGTTTGTAGGGCTCCCTTGGGTCTATCAGGGCAGCACAAGTTTGAGGTGGGGACAACTTCGGTCTGGGGTCCATCGTTCGATATAAGGAGTTTTAGCAGTCAGGTCGCAGCTCAGTGCCAGGGTCCCCAGGGCACAACCTTTGGCTATTTTCTCTGTGAATGAAAACTCACCAGTCCAGGTTGCTGATGTCACTTTGTAGGGCTCCCTTGGGTCTACCAGGGCAGCACAACTTTGAGGACCAAACAATTTTGGTCTGTTATCCATCCTTCAATATAGGGATTCTTTGCAGTCAGGTGTCAGCCGAGTGCCAGGGGCCCCAGGGAACATCCTTTGGCCATTTTCCCTGGGAAAGAAAATTCACCAGTCCAGGTTCCTGATGTCAGTTTGTAGGGCTCCCTTGGGTCTATCAGGGCAGCACAAGTATGAGATGGGGACAACTTCGGTGTGGGGTCCATCCTTCGATATAAGGATTCTTTGAAGTCAAGGCCCAGCCGAGAGCCATGGGCCCCTGGGCACATTCTTTGGCCATTTTCCCTGGGAAAGAACACTCACCAGTCCAGGTTCCTGATGTCAGTTTGTAGGGCTCCCTTAGGTCTATCAGGGCAGCACAAGTTTGAGGTGGGGACAACTTCGGTGTGGGGTCCATCCTTCGATATAAGGATTTTTTGCAGTGAGGACCCTGCCCAGGGCCAGGGGCCCCTGGGCACATCCTTTTTCCATTTTCCCTGGGAAAGAAAACTCAGCAGTCCAGGTTGCTGATGTCAGTTTGTAGGGCTCCCTTGGGTCTATCATGGCAGCACATGTTTGAGGTGGGGACAACTTCGGTGTGGGGTCCATCCTTCGATATAAGGATTCTTTGCAGTGAGGACCCTGCCCAGGGCCAGGGGCCCCTGGGCACATCATTTTCCATTTTCCCTGGGAAAGAAAACTCAGCAGTCCAGGTTCCTGATGTCAGTTTGTAGGGCTCCCTTGGGTCTATCAGGGCAGCACAAGTTTGAGGTGGGGACAACTTCGGTGTGGGGTGCATCCTTCGATATAAGGATTTTTTTCAGTGAGGACCCTGCCCAGGGCCAGGGGCCCCTGGGCATATCCTTTTTTCATTTTCCCTGGGAAAGAAAACTCACCAGTCCAGGTTCCTGATGTCAGTTTGTAGGGCTCCCTTGGGTCTATCAGGGCAGCACAAGTTTGAGGTGGGGACAACTTCGGTGTGGGGTCCATCCTTCGATATAAGGATTTTTTGAAGTCAGGGCCAGGGGCCCCCGGGCACATCCTTTGGCCATTTTCCCTGGGAAAGAAAACTCACCAGTCCAGGTTCCTGATGTCAGTTTGTAGGGCTCCCTTGGGTCTATCTGGGCAGCACAAGTTTGAGGTGGGGACAACTTCGGTGTGGGGTCCATCCTTCGATATAAGGATTTTTAGCAGTCAGGTCCCAGCCCAGTGCCAGGGTCCCCAGGGCGCATCCTTTGGCCATTTTCCCTGGGAAAGAAAACTCACCAGTCCAGGTTCCTGATGTCAGTTTGTAGGGCTCCCTTGGGTCTATCAGGGCAGCACAAGTTTGAGGTGGGGACAACTTCGGTGTGGGTTGCATCCTTCGATATAAGGATTTTTTTCAGTGAGGATCCTGCCCTGGGCCAGGGGCCCCAGGGAACATCCTTTGGCCATTTTCCCTGGGAAAGAAAACTCAGCAGTCCAGGTTCCTGATGTCGGTTTGTAGGGCTCTCTTGGGTCTATCAGGGCAGCAGAAATTTTAGGAGGGGAGAACTTCGGTCTGGGGTCCATCCTTCGATATAGGGATTCTTTACAGTCAGGACCCAGCCCAGGTCCAGGGGCCCCTGGGCACATCCTTTGGCCATTTTTCCTAGGAAAAAAAATTCACCAGTCCAGGTTCCTGATGTTAGTTTGTAGGGCTCCCTTGGGTCTATCAGGGCAGCACAAGTATGAGATGGGGACAACTTCGGTCTGGGGTCCATCCTTCGATATAAGGATTTCTTGCAGTCATGTTCCAGCCCAGGGCCATTGGGCCCCTGGGCACATCCTTTGGCCATTTTCCCTGGGAAAGAACACTCACCAGTCCAGGTTCCTGATATCAGTTTGTAGGGCTCCCTTGGGTCTACCTGGGCAGCACAACTTTGAGGAGGGGACAATTTTGGTCTGTAATCCAGCCTTCGATATAGGGATTCTTTACAGTCAGGCCCCAGCCAGGGGCCAGGGGCCCCTGGGCACATTCTTTGGCCATTTTCCCTGGGAAAGAAAACTCACCAGTCCAGGTTCCTGATGCCAGTTTGTAGGGCTCCCTTGGGTCTATCTGGGTAGCACAACTTCCAGGAGCGGACAACTTCGGTCTGGGGTCCATCGTTCGATATAAGGAGTTTTAGCAGTCAGGTCGCAGCTCAGTGCCAGGGTCCCCAGGGCACAACCTTTGGCTATTTTCTCTGTGAATGAAAACTCACCAGTCCAGGTTCCTGATGTCAGTTTGTAGGGCTCCCTTGGGTCTATCAGGGCACCACAAGTTTGAGGTGGGGACAACTTCAGTGTGGGGTCCATCCTTCGATATAAGGATTCTTTGAAGTCAAGGCCCAGCCGAGAGCCATGGGCCCCTGGGCACATTCTTTGGCCATTTTCCCTGGGAAAGAACACTCACCAGTCCAGGTTCCTGATGTCAGTTTGTAGGGCTCCCTTAGGTCTATCAGGGCAGCACAAGTTTGAGGTGGGGACAACTTCGGTGTGGGGTCCATCCTTCGATATAAGGATTTTTTGCAGTGAGGACCCTGCCCAGGGCCAGGGGCCCCTGGGCACATCCTTTTTCCATTTTCCCTGGGAAAGAAAACTCACCAGTCCAGGTTCCTGATGTCAGTTTGTAGGGCTCCCTTGGGTCTATCAGGGCAGCACAAGTTTGAGGTGGGGACAACTTCGGTCTGGGGTCCATCGTTCGATATAAGGAGTTTTAGCAGTCAGGTCGCAGCTCAGTGCCAGGGTCCCCAGGGCACAACCTTTGGCTATTTTCTCTGTGAATGAAAACTCACCAGTCTAGGTTGCTGATGTCACTTTGTAGGGCTCCCTTGGGTCTACCAGGGCAGCACAACTTTGAGGACCAAACAATTTTGGTCTGTTATCCATCCTTCAATATAGGGATTCTTTGCAGTCAGGTGTCAGCCGAGTGCCAGGGGCCCCAGGGAACATCCTTTGGCCATTTTCCCTGGGAAAGAAAATTCACCAGTCCAGGTTCCTGATGTCAGTTTGTAGGGCTCCCTTGGGTCTATCAGGGCAGCACAAGTATGAGATGGGGACAACTTCGGTGTGGGGTCCATCCTTCGATATAAGGATTCTTTGAAGTCAAGGCCCAGCCGAGAGCCATGGGCCCCTGGGCACATTCTTTGGCCATTTTCCCTGGGAAAGAACACTCACCAGTCCAGGTTCCTGATGTCAGTTTGTAGGGCTCCCTTAGGTCTATCAGGGCAGCACAAGTTTGAGGTGGGGACAACTTCGGTGTGGGGTCCATCCTTCGATATAAGGATTTTTTGCAGTGAGGACCCTGCCCAGGGCCAGGGGCCCCTGGGCACATCCTTTTTCCATTTTCCCTGGGAAAGAAAACTCAGCAGTCCAGGTTGCTGATGTCAGTCTGTAGGGCTCCCTTGGGTCTATCATGGCAGCACATGTTTGAGGTGGGGACAACTTCGGTGTGGGGTCCATCCTTCGATATAAGGATTCTTTGCAGTGAGGACCCTGCCCAGGGCCAGGGGCCCCTGGGCACATCATTTTCCATTTTCCCTGGGAAAGAAAACTCAGCAGTCCAGGTTCCTGATGTCAGTTTGTAGGGCTCCCTTGGGTCTATCAGGGCAGCACAAGTTTGAGGTGGGGACAACTTCGGTGTGGGGTGCATCCTTCGATATAAGGATTTTTTTCAGTGAGGACCCTGCCCAGGGCCAGGGGCCCCTGGGCACATCCTTTTTTCATTTTCCCTGGGAAAGAAAACTCACCAGTCCAGGTTCCTGATGTCAGTTTGTAGGGCTCCCTTGGGTCTATCAGGGCAGCACAAGTTTGAGGTGGGGACAACTTCGGTGTGGGGTCCATCCTTCGATATAAGGATTTTTTGAAGTCAGGGCCAGGGGCCCCCGGGCACATCCTTTGGCCATTTTCCCTGGGAAAGAAAACTCACCAGTCCAGGTTCCTGATGTCAGTTTGTAGGGCTCCCTTGGGTCTATCTGGGCAGCACAAGTTTGAGGTGGGGACAACTTCGGTGTGGGGTCCATCCTTCGATATAAGGATTTTTAGCAGTCAGGTCCCAGCCCAGTGCCAGGGTCCCCAGGGCGCATCCTTTGGCCATTTTCCCTGGGAAAGAAAACTCACCAGTCCAGGTTCCTGATGTCAGTTTGTAGGGCTCCCTTGGGTCTATCAGGGCAGCACAAGTTTGAGGTGGGGACAACTTCGGTGTGGGTTGCATCCTTCGATATAAGGATTTTTTTCAGTGAGGATCCTGCCCTGGGCCAGGGGCCCCAGGGAACATCCTTTGGCCATTTTCCCTGGGAAAGAAAACTCAGCAGTCCAGGTTCCTGATGTCGGTTTGTAGGGCTCTCTTGGGTCTATCAGGGCAGCAGAAATTTTAGGAGGGGAGAACTTCGGTCTGGGGTCCATCCTTCGATATAGGGATTCTTTACAGTCAGGACCCAGCCCAGGTCCAGGGGCCCCTGGGCACATCCTTTGGCCATTTTTCCTAGGAAAGAAAATTCACCAGTCCAGGTTCCTGATGTTAGTTTGTAGGGCTCCCTTGGGTCTATCAGGGCAGCACAAGTATGAGATGGGGACAACTTCGGTCTGGGGTCCATCCTTCGATATAAGGATTTCTTGCAGTCATGTTCCAGCCCAGGGCCATTGGGCCCCTGGGCACATCCTTTGGCCATTTTCCCTGGGAAAGAACACTCACCAGTCCAGGTTCCTGATATCAGTTTGTAGGGCTCCCTTGGGTCTACCTGGGCAGCACAACTTTGAGGAGGGGACAATTTTGGTCTGTAATCCAGCCTTCGATATAGGGATTCTTTACAGTCAGGCCCCAGCCAGGGGCCAGGGGCCCCTGGGCACATTCTTTGGCCATTTTCCCTGGGAAAGAAAACTCACCAGTCCAGGTTCCTGATGCCAGTTTGTAGGGCTCCCTTGGGTCTATCTGGGTAGCACAACTTCCAGGAGCGGACAACTTCGGTCTGGGGTCCATCGTTCGATATAAGGAGTTTTAGCAGTCAGGTCGCAGCTCAGTGCCAGGGTCCCCAGGGCACAACCTTTGGCTATTTTCTCTGTGAATGAAAACTCACCAGTCCAGGTTCCTGATGTCAGTTTGTAGGGCTCCCTTGGGTCTATCAGGGCACCACAAGTTTGAGGTGGGGACAACTTCAGTGTGGGGTCCATCCTTCGATATAAGGATTCTTTGAAGTCAAGGCCCAGCCGAGAGCCATGGGCCCCTGGGCACATTCTTTGGCCATTTTCCCTGGGAAAGAACACTCACCAGTCCAGGTTCCTGATGTCAGTTTGTAGGGCTCCCTTAGGTCTATCAGGGCAGCACAAGTTTGAGGTGGGGACAACTTCGGTGTGGGGTCCATCCTTCGATATAAGGATTTTTTGCAGTGAGGACCCTGCCCAGGGCCAGGGGCCCCTGGGCACATCCTTTTTCCATTTTCCCTGGGAAAGAAAACTCAGCAGTCCAGGTTGCTGATGTCAGTTTGTAGGGCTCCCTTGGGTCTATCAGGGCAGCACAAGTTTGAGGTGGGGACAACTTCGGTGTGGGGTCCCTCCTTCGATATAAGGATTCTTTGCAGTGAGGACCCTGCCCAGGGCCAGGGGCCCCTGGGCACATCCTTTTTCCATTTTCCCTGGGAAAGAAAACTCACCATTCCAGGTTCCTGATGTCAGTTTGTAGGGCTCCCTTGGGTCTATCAGGGCAGCACAAGTATGAGATGGGGACAACTTCAGTCTGGTGTCCATCCTTCGATATAAGGATTCTTTGAAGTCAAGGCCCAGCCGAGAGCCATGGGCCCCTGGGCACATTCTTTGGCCATTTTCCCTGGGAAAGAACACTCACCAGTCCAGGTTCCTGATGTCAGTTTGTAGGGCTCCCTTAGGTCTATCAGGGCAGCACAAGTTTGAGGTGGGGACAACTTCGGTGTGGGGTCCATCCTTCGATATAAGGATTTTTTGCAGTGAGGACCCTGCCCAGGGCCAGGGGCCCCTGGGCACATCCTTTTTCCATTTTCCCTGGGAAAGAAAACTCAGCAGTCCATGTTGATGATGTCAGTTTGTAGGGCTCCCTTGCGTCTATCAGGACAGCACAAGTTTGAGGTGGGGACAACTTCGGTGTGGGGTCCATCCTTCGATATAAGGATTATTTGCAGTCAGGGCCAGGGGCCCCCAGGCACATCCTTTGGCCATTTTCCCCGGGAAAGAAAACTCAGCAGTCCAGGTTCCTGATGTCAGTTTGTAGGGCTCCCTTGGGTCTATCAGGGCAGCACAAGTTTGAGGTGGGGACAACTTCGGTGTGGGGTCCATCCTTCGATATAAGGATTTTTTGCAGTCAGGGCCAGGGGCCCCCGGGCACATCCTTTGGCCATTTTCCCTGGGAAAGAAAACTCACCAGTCCAGGTTGCTGATGTCAGTTTGTAGGGCTCCCTTGGGTCTATCAGGGCAGCACAAATTTGAGGTGGGGACAACTTCGGTGTGGGGTCCATCCTTCGATATAAGGATTTTTTGCATTCAGGTCCCAGCCCAGTGCCAGGGTCCCGAGGGCACATCCTTTGGCCATTTTCCCTGGAAAAGAAAACTCACCAGTCCAGGTTGCTGATGTCAGTTTGTAGAGCTCCCTTGGGTCTATCTGGGCAGCAGAAATTTGAGGAGCGGACAATCTTGGTCTGCGATCCATCCTTCGATATTGGGATTATTTGCAGTCAGGTGTCAGCCGAGTGCCAGGGGCCCCAGGGAACATCCTTTGGCCATTTTCCCTGGGAAAGAAAATTCACCAGTCCAGGTTGCTGATGTCAGTTTGTAGGGCTCTCTTGGGTCTATCAGGGCAGCACAAGTATGAGATGGGGACAACTTCAGTCTGGTGTCCATCCTTCGATATAAGGATTCTTTGAAGTCAAGGCCCAGCCGAGAGCCATGGGCCCCTGGGCACATTCTTTGGCCATTTTCCCTGGGAAAGAACACTCACCAGTCCAGGTTGCTGATGTCAGTTTGTAGGGCTCCCTTAGGTCTATCAGGGCAGCACAAGTTTGAGGTGGGGACAACTTCGGTGTTGGGGCCATCCTTCGATAAAAGGATTTTTTGCAGTGAGGACCCTGCCCAGGGCCAGGGGCCCCTGGGCACATCCTTTTTCCATTTTCCCTGGGAAAGAAAACTCAGCAGTCCAGGTTGCTGATGTCAGTTTGTAGGGCTCCCTTAGGTCTATCAGGGCAGCACAAGTTTGAGGTGGGGACAACTTCGGTGTGGGGTCCCTCCTTCGATATAAGGATTTTTTGCAGTGAGGACCCTGCCCAGGGCCAGGGGCCCCTGGGCACATCCTTTTTCCATTTTCCCTGGGAAAGAAAACTCACCAGTCCAGGTTGCTGATGTCAGTTTGTAGGGCTCCCTTGGGTCTATCAGGGCACCACAAGTTTGAGGTGGGGACAACTTCGGTGTGGGGTCCATCCTTCGATATAAGGATTTTTTTCAGTGAGGACCCTGCCCAGGGCCAGGGGCCCCTGGGCACATCCTTTTTCCATTTTCCCTGGGAAAGAAAACTCAGCAGTCCATGTTGATGATGTCAGTTTGTAGGGCTCCCTTGCGTCTATCAGGACAGCACAAGTTTGAGGTGGGGACAACTTCGGTGTGGGGTCCATCCTTCGATATAAGGATTATTTGCAGTCAGGGCCAGGGGCCCCCAGGCACATCCTTTTTCCATTTTCCCCGGGAAAGAAAACTCAGCAGTCCAGGTTCCTGATGTCAGTTTGTAGGGCTCCCTTGGGTCTATCAGGGCAGCACAAGTTTGAGGTGGGGACAACTTCGGTGTGGGGTCCATCCTTCGATATAAGGATTTTTTGCAGTCAGGGCCAGGGGCCCCCGGGCACATCCTTTGGCCATTTTCCCTGGGAAAGAAAACTCACCAGTCCAGGTTGCTGATGTCAGTTTGTAGGGCTCCCTTGGGTCTATCAGGGCAGCACAAATTTGAGGTGGGGACAACTTCGGTGTGGGGTCCATCTTTCGATATAAGGATTTTTTGCATTCAGGTCCCAGCCCAGTGCCAGGGTCCCGAGGGCACATCCTTTGGCCATTTTCCCTGGAAAAGAAAACTCACCAGTCCAGGTTCCTGATGTCAGTTTGTAGGGCTCCCTTGGGTCTATCTGGGCAGCAGAAATTTGAGGAGCGGACAATTTTGGTCTGTTATCCATCTTTCGATATAAGGATTCTTTTCAGTCAGGTCCCAGCCGAGTGCCAGGGGCCCCAGGGAACATCCTTTGGCCATTTTCCCTGGGAAAGAAAACTCACCAGTCCAGGTTCCTGATGTCAGTTTGTAGGGCTCTCTTGGGTCTATCAGGGCAGCACAAGCATGAGATGGGGACAACTTCAGTCTGGTGTCCATCCGTCGATATAAGGATTCTTTGAAGTCAAGGCCCAGCCGAGAGCCATGGGCCCCTGGGCACATTCTTTGGCCATTTTCCCTGGGAAAGAACACTCACCAGTCCAGGTTCCTGATGTCAGTTTGTAGGGCTCCCTTAGGTCTATCAGGGCAGCACAAGTTTGAGGTGGGGACAACTTCGGTGTGGGGTCCATCCTTCGATATAAGGATTTTTTGCAGTGAGGACCCTGCCCAGGGCCAGGGGCCCCTGGGCACATCCTTTTTCCATTTTCCCTGGGAAAGAAAACTCAGCAGTCCAGGTTGCTGATGTCAGTTTGTAGGGCTCCCTTGGGTCTATCTGGGCAGCACAAGTTTGAGGTGGGGACAACTTCGGTGTGGGGTCCCTCCTTCGATATAAGGATTCTTTGCAGTGAGGACCCTGCCCAGGGCCAGGGGCCCCTGGGCACATCCTTTTTCCATTTTCCCTGGGAAAGAAAACTCACCAGTCCAGGTTGCTGATGTCAGTTTGTAGGGCTCCCTTGGGTCTATCAGGGCAGCACAAGTTTGAGGTGGGGACAACTTCGGTGTGGGGTGCATCCTTCGATATAAGGATTTTTTTCAGTGAGGACCCTGCCCAGGGCCAGGGGCCCCTGGGCACATCCTTTTTCCATTTTCCCTGGGAAAGGAAACTCAGCAGTCCAGGTTGCTGATGTCAGTTTGTAGGGCTCCCTTGGGTCTATCAGGGCAGCACAAGTTTGAGGTGGGGACAACTTCGGTGTGGGGTCCATCTTTCGATATAAGGATTTTTTGCAGTGAGGACCCTGCCCAGGGCCAGGGGCCCCTGGGCACATCCTTTTTCCATTTTCCCTGGGAAAGAAAACTCAGCAGTCCAGGTTGCTGATGTCAGTTTGTAGGGCTCCCTTGCGTCTATCAGGGCAGCACAAGTTTGAGGTGGGGACAACTTCGGTGTGGGGTCCATCCTTCGATATAAGGATTCTTTGCAGTGAGGACCCTGCCCAGGGCCAGGGGCCCCTGGGCACATCATTTTCCATTTTCCCTGGGAAAGAAAACTCACCAGTCCAGGTTCCTGATGTCAGTTTGTAGGGCTCCCTTGGGTCTATCAGGGCAGCACAAGTTTGAGGTGGGGACAACTTCGGTGTGGGGTGCATCCTTCGATATAAGGATTTTTTTCAGTGAGGACCCTGCCCAGGGCCAGGGGCCCCTGGGCACATCCTTTTTCCATTTTCCCTGGGAAAGAAAACTCACCAGTCCAGGTTCCTGATGTCAGTTTGTAGGGCTCCCTTGGGTCTATCAGGGCAGCACAAGTTTGAGGTGGGGACAACTTCGGTCTGGGGTCCATCGTTCGATATAAGGAGTTTTAGCAGTCAGGTCGCAGCTCAGTGCCAGGGTCCCCAGGGCACAACCTTTGGCTATTTTCTCTGTGAATGAAAACTCACCAGTCCAGGTTGCTGATGTCACTTTGTAGGGCTCCCTTGGGTCTACCAGGGCAGCACAACTTTGAGGACCAAACAATTTTGGTCTGTTATCCATCCTTCAATATAGGGATTCTTTGCAGTCAGGTGTCAGCCGAGTGCCAGGGGCCCCAGGGAACATCCTTTGGCCATTTTCCCTGGGAAAGAAAATTCACCAGTCCAGGTTCCTGATGTCAGTTTGTAGGGCTCCCTTGGGTCTATCAGGGCAGCACAAGTTTGAGGTGGGGACAACTTCGGTGTGGGTTGCATCCTTCGATATAAGGATTTTTTTCAGTGAGGATCCTGCCCTGGGCCAGGGGCCCCAGGGAACATCCTTTGGCCATTTTCCCTGGGAAAGAACACTCACCAGTCCAGGTTCCTGATGTCAGTTTGTAGGGCTCCCTTAGGTCTATCAGGGCAGCACAAGTTTGAGGTGGGGACAACTTCGGTGTGGGGTCCATCTTTCGATATAAGGATTTTTTGCAGTGAGGACCCTGCCCAGGGCCAGGGGCCCCTGGGCACATCCTTTTTCCATTTTCCCTGGGAAAGAAAACTCACCAGTCCAGGTTCCTGATGTCAGTTTGTAGGGCTCCCTTGGGTCTATCAGGACACCACAAGTTTGAGGTGGGGACAACTTCGGTGTGGGGTCCATCCTTCGATATAAGGATTTTTTGAAGTCAGGGCCAGGGGCCCCCGGGCACATCCTTTGGCCATTTTCCCTGGGAAAGAAAACTCACCAGTCCAGGTTCCTGATGTCAGTTTGTAGGGCTCCCTTGGGTCTATCTGGGTAGCACAAGTTTGAGGTGGGGACAACTTCGGTGTGGGGTCCATCCTTCGATATAAGGATTTTTAGCAGTCAGGTCCCAGCCCAGTGCCAGGGTCCCCAGGGCGCATCCTTTGGCCATTTTCCCTGGGAAAGAAAACTCACCAGTCCAGGTTCCTGATGTCAGTTTGTAGGGCTCCCTTGGGTCTATCAGGGCAGCACAAGTTTGAGGTGGGGACAACTTCGGTGTGGGTTGCATCCTTCGATATAAGGATTTTTTTCAGTGAGGATCCTGCCCTGGGCCAGGGGCCCCAGGGAACATCCTTTGGCCATTTTCCCTGGGAAAGAAAACTCAGCAGTCCAGGTTCCTGATGTCGGTTTGTAGGGCTCTCTTGGGTCTATCAGGGCAGCAGAAATTTTAGGAGGGGAGAACTTCGGTCTGGGGTCCATCCTTCGATATAGGGATTCTTTACAGTCAGGACCCAGCCCAGGTCCAGGGGCCCCTGGGCACATCCTTTGGCCATTTTTCCTAGGAAAGAAAATTCACCAGTCCAGGTTCCTGATGTTAGTTTGTAGGGCTCCCTTGGGTCTATCCGGGCAGCACAAGTATGAGATGGGGACAACTTCGGTCTGGGGTCCATCCTTCGATATAAGGATTTCTTGCAGTCATGTTCCAGCCCAGGGCCATTGGGCCCCTGGGCACATCCTTTGGCCATTTTCCCTGGGAAAGAACACTCACCAGTCCAGGTTGCTGATGTCAGTTTGTAGGGCTCCCTTGGGTCTACCTGGGCAGCACAACTTTGAGGAGGGGACAATTTTGGTCTGTAATCCAGCCTTCGATATAGGGATTCTTTACAGTCAGGCCCCAGCCAGGGGCCAGGGGCCCCTGGGCACATTCTTTGGCCATTTTCCCTGGGAAAGAAAACTCACAAGTCCAGGTTCCTGATGCCAGTTTGTAGGGCTCCCTTGGGTCTATCTGGGTAGCACAACTTCCAGGAGCGGACAACTTCGGTCTGGGGTCCATCGTTCGATATAAGGAGTTTTAGCAGTCAGGTCGCAGCTCAGTGCCAGGGTCCCCAGGGCACAACCTTTGGCTATTTTCTCTGTGAATGAAAACTCACCAGTCCAGGTTCCTGATGTCAGTTTGTAGGGCTCCCTTGGGTCTATCAGGGCACCACAAGTTTGAGGTGGGGACAACTTCGGTGTGGGGTCCATCCTTCGATATAAGGATTTTTTGCAGTGAGGACCCTGCCCAGGGCCAGGGGCCCCTGGGCACATCCTTTTTCCATTTTCCCTGGGAAAGAAAACTCAGCAGTCCATGTTGATGATGTCAGTTTGTAGGGCTCCCTTGGGTCTATCAGGACAGCACAAGTTTGAGGTGGGGACAACTTCGGTGTGGGGTCCATCCTTCGATATAAGGATTATTTGCAGTCAGGGCCAGGGGACCCCAGGCACATCCTTTGGCCATTTTCCCTGGGAAAGAAAACTCAGCAGTCCAGGTTCCTGATGTCAGTTTGTAGGGCTCCCTTGGATCTATCAGGGCAGCACAAATTTGAGGTGGGGACAACTTCGGTGTGGGGTCCATCCTTCGATATAAGGATTTTTTGCATTCAGGTCCCAGCCCAGTGCCAGGGTCCCGAGGGCACATCCTTTGGCCATTTTCCCTGGAAAAGAAAACTCACCAATCCAGGTTCCTGATGTCAGTTTGTAGAGCTCCCTTGGGTCTATCTGGGCAGCAGAAATTTGAGGAGCAAACAATCTTGGTCTGCGATCCATCCTTCGATATTGGGATTATTTGCAGTCAGGTGTCAGCCGAGTGCCAGGGGCCCCAGGGAACATCCTTTGGCCATTTTCCCTGGGAAAGAAAATTCACCAGTCCAGGTTGCTGATGTCAGTTTGTAGGGCTCCCTTGGGTCTATCAGGGCAGCACAAGTTTGAGGTGGGGACAACTTCGGTGTGGGGTCCCTCCTTCGATATAAGGATTCTTTGCAGTGAGGACCCTGCCCAGGGCCAGGGGCCCCTGGGCACATCCTTTTTCCATTTTCCCTGGGAAAGAAAACTCACCAGTCCAGGTTGCTGATGTCAGTTTGTAGGGCTCCCTTGGGTCTATCAGGGCACCACAAGTTTGAGGTGGGGACAACTTCGGTGTGGGGTGCATCCTTCGATATAAGGATTTTTTTCAGTGAGGACCCTGCCCAGGGCCAGGGGCCCCTGGGCACATCCTTTTTCCATTTTCCCTGGGAAAGAAAACTCACCATTCCAGGTTCCTGATGTCAGTTTGTAGGGCTCCCTTGGGTCTATCAGGGCAGCACAAGTTTGAGGTGGGGACAACTTCGGTGTTGGGTCCATCCTTCGATATTAGGATTTTTTGCAGTGAGGACCCTGCCCAGGGCAAGGGGCCCCTGGGCACATCCTTTTTCCATTTTCCCTGGGAAAGAAAACTCAGCAGTCCATGTTGATGATGTCAGTTTGTAGGGCTCCCTTGCGTCTATCAGGACAGCACAAGTTTGAGGTGGGGACAACTTCGGTGTGGGGTCCATCCTTCGATATAAGGATTATTTGCAGTCAGGGCCAGGGGCCCCCAGGCACATCCTTTGGCCATTTTCCCCGGGAAAGAAAACTCAGCAGGCAAGGTTCCTGATGTCAGTTTGTAGGGCTCCCTTGGGTCTATCAGGGCAGCACAAGTTTGAGGTGGGGACAACTTCGGTGTGGGGTCCATCCTTCGATATAAGGATTTTTTGCAGTCAGGGCCAGGGGCCCCGGGGCACATCCTTTGGCCATTTTCCCTGGGAAAGAAAACTCACCAGTCCAGGTTGCTGATGTCAGTTTGTAGGGCTCCCTTGGGTCTATCAGGGCAGCACAAATTTGAGGTGGGGACAACTTCGGTGTGGGGTCCATCTTTCGATATAAGGATTTTTTGCATTCAGGTCCCAGCCCAGTGCCAGGGTCCCGAGGGCACATCCTTTGGCCATTTTCCCTGGAAAAGAAAACTCACCAGTCCAGGTTGCTGATGTCAGTTTGTAGAGCTCCCTTGGGTCTATCTGGGCAGCAGAAATTTGAGGAGCGGACAATCTTGGTCTGCGATCCATCCTTCGATATTGGGATTATTTGCAGTCAGGTGTCAGCCGAGTGCCAGGGGCCCCAGGGAACATCCTTTGGCCATTTTCCCTGGGAAAGAAAATTCACCAGTCCAGGTTGCTGATGTCAGTTTGTAGAGCTCTCTTGGGTCTATCAGGGCAGCACAAGTATGAGATGGGGACAACTTCAGTCTGGTGTCCATCCTTCGATATAAGGATTCTTTGAAGTCAAGGCCCAGCCGAGAGCCATGGGCCCCTGGGCACATTCTTTGGCCATTTTCCCTGGGAAAGAACACTCACCAGTCCAGGTTCCTGATGTCAGTTTGTAGGGCTCCCTTAGGTCTATCAGGGCAGCACAAGTTTGAGGTGGGGACAACTTCGGTGTGGGGTCCATCCTTCGATATAAGGATTTTTTGCAGTGAGGACCCTGCCCAGGGCCAGGGGCCCCTGGGCACATCCTTTTTCCATTTTCCCTGGGAAAGAAAACTCAGCAGTCCAGGTTGCTGATGTCAGTTTGTAGGGCTCCCTTGGGTCTATCAGGGCAGCACAAGTTTGAGGTGGGGACAACTTCGGTGTGGGGTCCCTCCTTCGATATAAGGATTCTTTGCAGTGAGGACCCTGCCCAGGGCCAGGGGCCCCTGGGCACATCCTTTTTCCATTTTCCCTGGGAAAGAAAACTCACCATTCCAGGTTCCTGATGTCAGTTTGTAGGGCTCCCTTGGGTCTATCAGGGCACCACAAGTTTGAGGTGGGGACATCTTCGGTGTTGGGTCCATCCTTCGATATAAGGATTTTTTGCAGTGAGGACCCTGCCCAGGGCAAGGGGCCCCTGGGCACATCCTTTGGCCATTTTCCCTGGGAAAGAAAACTCAGCAGTCCATGTTGATGATGTCAGTTTGTAGGGCTCCCTTGCGTCTATCAGGACAGCACAAGTTTGAGGTGGGGACAACTTCGGTGTGGGGTCCATCCTTCGATATAAGGATTATTTGCAGTCAGGGCCAGGGGCCCCCAGGCACATCCTTTGGCCATTTTCCCCGGGAAAGAAAACTCAGCAGTCCAGGTTCCTGATGTCAGTTTGTAGGGCTCCCTTGGGTCTATCAGGGCAGCACAAGTTTGAGGTGGGGACAACTTCGGTGTGGGGTCCATCCTTCGATATAAGGATTTTTTGCATTCAGGTCCCAGCCCAGTGCCAGGGTCCCGAGGGCACATCCTTTGGCCATTTTCCCTGGAAAAGAAAACTCACCAGTCCAGGTTGCTGATGTCAGTTTGTAGAGCTCCCTTGGGTCTATCTGGGCAGCAGAAATTTGAGGAGCGGACAATCTTGGTCTGCGATCCATCCTTCGATATTGGGATTATTTGCAGTCAGGTGTCAGCCGAGTGCCAGGGGCCCCAGGGAACATCCTTTGGCCATTTTCCCTGGGAAAGAAAATTCACCAGTCCAGGTTGCTGATGTCAGTTTGTAGGGCTCTCTTGGGTCTATCAGGGCAGCACAAGTATGAGATGGGGACAACTTCAGTCTGGTGTCCATCCTTCGATATAAGGATTCTTTGAAGTCAAGGCGCAGCCGAGAGCCATGGGCCCCTGGGCACATTCTTTGGCCATTTTCCCTGGGAAAGAACACTCACCAGTCCAGGTTGCTGATGTCAGTTTGTAGGGCTCCCTTAGGTCTATCAGGGCAGCACAAGTTTGAGGTGGGGACAACGTCGGTGTTGGGTCCATCCTTCGATAAAAGGATTTTTTGCAGTGAGGACCCTGCCCAGGGCCAGGGGCCCCTGGGCACATCCTTTTTCCATTTTCCCTGGGAAAGAAAACTCAGCAGTCCAGGTTGCTGATGTCAGTTTGTAGGGCTCCCTTGGGTCTATCAGGGCAGCACAAGTTTGAGGTGGGGACAACTTCGGTGTGGGGTCCCTCCTTCGATATAAGGATTTTTTTCAGTGAGGACCCTGCCCAGGGCCAGGGGCCCCTGGGCACATCCTTTTTCCATTTTCCCTGGGAAAGAAAACTCACCAGTCCAGGTTGCTGATGTCAGTTTGTAGGGCTCCCTTGGGTCTATCAGGACAGCACAAGTTTGAGGTGGGGACAACTTCGGTGTGGGGTGCATCCTTCGATATAAGGATTTTTTTCAGTGAGGACCCTGCCCAGGGCCAGGGGCCCCTGGGCACATCCTTTTTCCATTTTCCCTGGGAAAGGAAACTCACCAGTCCAGGTTCCTGATGTCAGTTTGTAGGGCTCCCTTGGGTCTATCAGGGCAGCACAAGTTTGAGGTGGGGACAACTTCGGTGTTGGGTCCATCCTTCGATATAAGGATTTTTTGCAGTGAGGACCCTGCCCAGGGCCAGGGGCCCCTGGGCACATCCTTTTTCCATTTTCCCTGGGAAAGAAAACTCAGCAGTCCATGTTGATGATGTCAGTTTGTAGGGCTCCCTTGCGTCTATCAGGACAGCACAAGTTTGAGGTGGGGACAACTTCGGTGTGGGGTCCATCCTTCGATATAAGGATTATTTGCAGTCAGGGCCAGGGGCCCCCAGGCACATCCTTTGGCCATTTTCCCCGGGAAAGAAAACTCAGCAGTCCAGGTTCCTGATGTCAGTTTGTAGGGCTCCCTTGGGTCTATCAGGGCAGCACAAGTTTGAGGTGGGGACAACTTCGGTGTGGGGTCCATCCTTCGATATAAGGATTTTTTGCAGTCAGGGCCAGGGGCCCCCGGGCACATTCTTTGGCCATTTTCCCTGGGAAAGAAAACTCACCAGTCCAGGTTCCTGATGTCAGTTTGTAGGGCTCCCTTGGGTCTATCAGGGCAGCACAAATTTGAGGTGGGGACAACTTCGGTGTGGGGTCCATCTTTCGATATAAGGATTTTTTGCATTCAGGTCCCAGCCCAGTGCCAGGGTCCCGAGGGCACATCCTTTGGCCATTTTCCCTGGAAAAGAAAACTCACCAGTCCAGGTTACTGATGTCAGTTTGTAGAGCTCCCTTGGGTCTCTCTGGGCAGCAGAAATTTGAGGAGCAAACAATCTTGGTCTGCGATCCATCCTTCGATATTGGGATTATTTGCAGTCAGGTGTCAGCCGAGTGCCAGGGGCCCCAGGGAACATCCTTTGCCCATTTTCCCTGGGAAAGAAAATTCACCAGTCCAGGTTCCTGATGTCAGTTTGTATGGCTCCCTTGGGTCTATCAGGGCAGCACAAGTATGAGATGGGGACAACTTCAGTCTGGTGTCCATCCTTCGATATAAGGATTCTTTGAAGTCAAGGCCCTGCCGAGAGCCATGGGCCCCTGGGCACATTCTTTGGCCATTTTCCCTGGGAAAGAACACTCACCAGTCCTGGTTCCTGATGTCAGTTTGTAGGGCTCCCTTAGGTCTATCAGGGCAGCACAAGTTTGAGGTGGGGACAACTTCGGTGTGGGGTCCATCCTTCGATATAAGGATTTTTTGCAGTGAGGACCCTGCCCAGGGCCAGGGGCCCCTGGGCACATCCTTTTTCCATTTTCCCTGGGAAAGAAAACTCAGCAGTCCATGTTGATGATGTCAGTTTGTAGGGCTCCCTTGCGTCTATCAGGACAGCACAAGTTTGAGGTGGGGACAACTTCGGTGTGGGGTGCATCCTTCGATATAAGGATTATTTGCAGTCAGGGCCAGGGGCCCCCAGGCACATCCTTTTTCCATTTTCCCTGGGAAAGGAAACTCACCAGTCCAGGTTCCTGATGTCAGTTTGTAGGGCTCCCTTGGGTCTATCAGGGCAGCACAAGTTTGAGGTGGGGACAACTTCGGTGTGGGGTCCATCCTTCGATATAAGGATTTTTTGCAGTGAGGACCCTGCCCAGGGCCAGGGGCCCCTGGGCACATCCTTTTTCCATTTTCCCTGGGAAAGAAAACTCAGCAGTCCAGGTTGCTGATGTCAGTTTGTAGGGCTCCCTTGGGTCTATCAGGGCAGCACAAGTTTGAGGTGGGGACAACTTCGGTGTGGGGTCCATCCTTCGATATAAGGATTTTTTGAAGTCAGGGCCAGGGGCCCCCGGGCGCATCCTTTGGCCATTTTCCCTGGGAAAGAAAACTCACCAGTCCAGGTTGCTGATGTCAGTTTGTAGGGCTCCCTTGGGTCTATCTGGGCAGCAGAAGCTTGAGGTGGGGACAACTTCGGTGTGGGGTCCATCCTTCGATATAAGGATTTTTAGCAGTCAGGTCCCAGCCCAGTGCCAGGGTCCCCAGGGCACATCCTTTGGCCATTTTCCCTGGAAAAGAAAACTCACCAGTCCAGGTTCCTGATGTCAGTTTGTAGGGCTCCCTTGGGTCTATCTGGGCAGCAGAAATTTGAGGAGCGGACAATTTTTGTCTGTTATCCATCTTTCGATATAAGGATTCTTTTCAGTCAGGTCCCAGCCGAGTGCCAGGGGCCCCAGGGAACATCCTTTGGCCATTTTCCCTGGGAAAGAAAACTCACCAGTCCAGGTTCCTGATGTCGGTTTGTAGGGCTCTCTTGGGTCTATCAGGGCAGCAGAAATTTTAGGAGGGGACAACTTCGGTCTGGGGTCCATCCTTCGATATAGGGATTCTTTACAGTCTGGCCCCAGCCCAGGTCCAGGGGCCCCTGGGCACATCCTTTGGCCATTTTTCCTAGGAAAGAAAATTCACCAGTCCAGGTTCCTGATGTTAGTTTGTAGGGCTCCCTTGGGTCTATCAGGGCAGCACAAGTATGAGATGGGGACAACTTCGGTCTGGGGTCTATCCTTCGATATAAGGATTTCTTGCAGTCATGTTCCAGCCCAGGGCCATGGGCCCCTGGGCACACCCTTTGGCCATTTTCCCAGGGAAAGAAAACTCACCAGTCCAGGTTCCTGATATCAGTTTGTAGGGCTCCCTTGGGTCTACCTGGGCAGCACAACTTTGAGGAGGGGACAATTTTGGTCTGTAATCCAGCCTTCGATATAGGGATTCTTTACAGTCAGGCCCCAGCCAGGGGCCAGGGGCCCCTGGGCACATCCTTTGGCCATTTTCCCTGGGAAAGAAAACTCACCAGTCCAGGTTCCTGATGCCAGCTTGTAGGGCTCCCTTGGGTCTATCTGGGTAGCACAACTTTCAGGAGCGGACAACTTCGGTCTGGGGTCCATCGTTCGATATAAGGAGTTTTAGCAGTCAGGTCGCAGCTCAGTGCCAGGGTCCCCAGGGCACAACCTTTGGCTATTCTCTCTGTGAATGAAAACTCACCAGTCCAGGTTGCTGATGTCACTTTGTATGGCTCCCTTGGGTCTACCAGGGCAGCACAAGTTTGAGATGGGTACAAATTGTGTCTGGGGTCCATCCTTCGATATAAGGATTTTTAGCATTGAGGTCCCAGCCCAGTGCCAGGGTCCCCAGGGCACATCCTTTGGCCATTTTCCCTGGAAAAGAAAACTCACCAGTCCAGGTTGCTGATGTCAGTTTGTAGGGCTTCCTTGGGTCTATCTGGGCAGCAGAAATTTGAGGAGCAAACAATTTTGGTCTGTTATCCATCCTTCAATATAGGGATTCTTCGTAGTCAGGTGTCAGCCGAGTGCCAGGGGCCCCAGGGAACATCCTTTGCCCATTTTCCCTGGGAAAGAAAATTCACCAGTCCAGGTTCCTGATGTCAGTTTGTAGGGCTCCCTTGGGTCTATCAGGGCAGCACAAGTTTGAGATGGGGACAACTTCGGTGTGGGGTCCATCCTTCGATATAAGGATTTTTTGCAGTGAGGACCCTGCCCAGGGCCAGGGGCCCCTGGGCACAACCTTTTTCCATTTTCCCTGGGAAAGAAAACTCACCAGTCCAGGTTGCTGATGTCAGTTTGTAGGGCTCCCTTGGGTCTATCAGGGCAGCACAAGTTTGAGGTGGGGACAACTTCGGTGTGGGGTGCATCCTTCGATATAAGGATTTTTTTCAGTGAGGACCCTGCCCAGGGCCAGGGGCCCCTGGGCACATCCTTTTTCCATTTTCCCTGGGAAAGAAAACTCACCATTCCAGGTTCCTGATGTCAGTTTGTAGGGCTCCCTTGGGTCTATCAGGGCAGCACAAGTTTGAGGTGGGGACAACTTCGGTGTTGGGTCCATCCTTCGATATTAGGATTTTTTGCAGTGAGGACCCTGCCCAGGGCAAGGGGCCCCTGGGCACATCCTTTTTCCATTTTCCCTGGGAAAGAAAACTCAGCAGTCCATGTTGATGATGTCAGTTTGTAGGGCTCCCTTGCGTCTATCAGGACAGCACAAGTTTGAGGTGGGGACAACTTCGGTGTGGGGTCCATCCTTCGATATAAGGATTATTTGCAGTCAGGGCCAGGGGCCCCCAGGCACATCCTTTGGCCATTTTCCCCGGGAAAGAAAACTCAGCAGTCCAGGTTCCTGATGTCAGTTTGTAGGGCTCCCTTGGGTCTATCAGGGCAGCACAAGTTTGAGGTGGGGACAACTTCGGTGTGGGGTCCATCCTTCGATATAAGGATTTTTTGCAGTCAGGGCCAGGGGCCCCCGGGCACATCCTTTGGCCATTTTCCCTGGGAAAGAAAACTCACCAGTCCAGGTTGCTGATGTCAGTTTGTAGGGCTCCCTTGGGTCTATCAGGGCAGCACAAATTTGAGGTGGGGACAACTTCGGTGTGGGGTGCATCCTTCGATATAAGGATTTTTTGCATTCAGGTCCCAGCCCAGTGCCAGGGTCCCGAGGGCACATCCTTTGGCCATTTTCCCTGGAAAAGAAAACTCACCAGTCCAGGTTGCTGATGTCAGTTTGTAGAGCTCCCTTGGGTCTATCTGGGCAGCAGAAATTTGAGGAGCGGACAATCTTGGTCTGCGATCCATCCTTCGATATTTGGATTATTTGCAGTCAGGTGTCAGCCGAGTGCCAGGTGCCCCAGGGAACATCCTTTGGCCATTTTCCCTGGGAAAGAAAATTCACCAGTCCAGGTTGCTGATGTCAGTTTGTAGGGCTCTCTTGGGTCTATCAGGGCAGCACAAGTTTGAGGTGGGGACAACTTCGGTGTGGGGTCCATCCTTCGATATAAGGATTTTTTTCAGTGAGGACCCTGCCCAGGGCCAGGGGCCCCTGGGCACATCCTTTTTCCATTTTCCCTGGGAAAGAAAACTCAGCAGTCCAGGTTGCTGATGTCAGTTTGTAGGGCTCCCTTGGGTCTATCAGGGCAGCACAAGTTTGAGGTGGGGACAACTTCGGTGTGGGGTCCCTCCTTCGATATAAGGATTTTTTTCAGTGAGGACCCTGCCCAGGGCCAGGGGCCCCTGGGCACATCCTTTTTCCATTTTCCCTGGGAAAGAAAACTCACCAGTCCAGGTTGCTGATGTCAGTTTGTAGGGCTCCCTTGGGTCTATCAGGACAGCACAAGTTTGAGGTGGGGACAACTTCGGTGTGGGGTGCATCCTTCGATATAAGGATTTTTTTCAGTGAGGACCCTGCCCAGGGCCAGGGGCCCCTGGGCACATCCTTTTTCCATTTTCCCTGGGAAAGGAAACTCACCAGTCCAGGTTCCTGATGTCAGTTTGTAGGGCTCCCTTGGGTCTATCAGGGCAGCACAAGTTTGAGGTGGGGACAACTTCGGTGTTGGGTCCATCCTTCGATATAAGGATTTTTTGCAGTGAGGACCCTGCCCAGGGCAAGGGGCCCCTGGGCACATCCTTTTTCCATTTTCCCTGGGAAAGAAAACTCAGCAGTCCATGTTGATGATGTCAGTTTGTAGGGCTCCCTTGCGTCTATCAGGACAGCACAAGTTTGAGGTGGGGACAACTTCGGTGTGGGGTCCATCCTTCGATATAAGGATTATTTGCAGTCAGGGCCAGGGGCCCCCAGGCACATCCTTTGGCCATTTTCCCCGGGAAAGAAAACTCAGCAGTCCAGGTTCCTGATGTCAGTTTGTAGGGCTCCCTTGGGTCTATCAGGGCAGCACAAGTTTGAGGTGGGGACAACTTCGGTGTGGGGTCCATCCTTCGATATAAGGATTTTTTGCAGTCAGGGCCAGGGGCCCCCGGGCACATTCTTTGGCCATTTTCCCTGGGAAAGAAAACTCAGCAGTCCAGGTTCCTGATGTCAGTTTGTAGGGCTCCCTTGGGTCTATCAGGGCAGCACAAATTTGAGGTGGGGACAACTTCGGTGTGGGGTCCATCTTTCGATATAAGGATTTTTTGCATTCAGGTCCCAGCCCAGTGCCAGGGTCCCGAGGGCACATCCTTTGGCCATTTTCCCTGGAAAAGAAAACTCACCAGTCCAGGTTACTGATGTCAGTTTGTAGAGCTCCCTTGGGTCTCTCTGGGCAGCAGAAATTTGAGGAGCAAACAATCTTGGTCTGCGATCCATCCTTCGATATTGGGATTATTTGCAGTCAGGTGTCAGCCGAGTGCCAGGGGCCCCAGGGAACATCCTTTGCCCATTTTCCCTGGGAAAGAAAATTCACCAGTCCAGGTTCCTGATGTCAGTTTGTATGGCTCCCTTGGGTCTATCAGGGCAGCACAAGTATGAGATGGGGACAACTTCAGTCTGGTGTCCATCCTTCGATATAAGGATTCTTTGAAGTCAAGGCCCTGCCGAGAGCCATGGGCCCCTGGGCACATTCTTTGGCCATTTTCCCTGGGAAAGAACACTCACCAGTCCTGGTTCCTGATGTCAGTTTGTAGGGCTCCCTTAGGTCTATCAGGGCAGCACAAGTTTGAGGTGGGGACAACTTCGGTGTGGGGTCCATCCTTCTATATAAGGATTTTTTGCAGTGAGGACCCTGCCCAGGGCCAGGGGCCCCTGGGCACATCCTTTTTCCATTTTCCCTGGGAAAGAAAACTCAGCAGTCCATGTTGATGATGTCAGTTTGTAGGGCTCCCTTGCGTCTATCAGGACAGCACAAGTTTGAGGTGGGGACAACTTCGGTGTGGGGTGCATCCTTCGATATAAGGATTATTTGCAGTCAGGGCCAGGGGCCCCCAGGCACATCCTTTTTCCATTTTCCCTGGGAAAGGAAACTCACCAGTCCAGGTTCCTGATGTCAGTTTGTAGGGCTCCCTTGGGTCTATCAGGGCAGCACAAGTTTGAGGTGGGGACAACTTCGGTGTGGGGTCCATCCTTCGATATAAGGATTTTTTGCAGTGAGGACCCTGCCCAGGGCCAGGGGCCCCTGGGCACATCCTTTTTCCATTTTCCCTGGGAAAGAAAACTCAGCAGTCCAGGTTGCTGATGTCAGTTTGTAGGGCTCCCTTGGGTCTATCAGGGCAGCACAAGTTTGAGGTGGGGACAACTTCGGTGTGGGGTCCATCCTTCGATATAAGGATTTTTTGAAGTCAGGGCCAGGGGCCCCCGGGCGCATCCTTTGGCCATTTTCCCTGGGAAAGAAAACTCACCAGTCCAGGTTGCTGATGTCAGTTTGTAGGGCTCCCTTGGGTCTATCTGGGCAGCAGAAGCTTGAGGTGGGGACAACTTCGGTGTGGGGTCCATCCTTCGATATAAGGATTTTTAGCAGTCAGGTCCCAGCCCAGTGCCAGGGTCCCCAGGGCACATCCTTTGGCCATTTTCCCTGGAAAAGAAAACTCACCAGTCCAGGTTCCTGATGTCAGTTTGTAGGGCTCCCTTGGGTCTATCTGGGCAGCAGAAATTTGAGGAGCGGACAATTTTGGTCTGTTATCCATCTTTCGATATAAGGATTCTTTTCAGTCAGGTCCCAGCCGAGTGCCAGGGGCCCCAGGGAACATCCTTTGGCCATTTTCCCTGGGAAAGAAAACTCACCAGTCCAGGTTCCTGATGTCGGTTTGTAGGGCTCTCTTGGGTCTATCAGGGCAGCAGAAATTTTAGGAGGGGACAACTTCGGTCTGGGGTCCATCCTTCGATATAGGGATTCTTTACAGTCTGGCCCCAGCCCAGGTCCAGGGGCCCCTGGGCACATCCTTTGGCCATTTTTCCTAGGAAAGAAAATTCACCAGTCCAGGTTCCTGATGTTAGTTTGTAGGGCTCCCTTGGGTCTATCAGGGCAGCACAAGTATGAGATGGGGACAACTTCGGTCTGGGGTCCATCCTTCGATATAAGGATTTCTTGCAGTCATGTTCCAGCCCAGGGCCATGGGCCCCTGGGCACACCCTTTGGCCATTTTCCCAGGGAAAGAAAACTCACCAGTCCAGGTTCCTGATATCAGTTTGTAGGGCTCCCTTGGGTCTACCTGGGCAGCACAACTTTGAGGAGGGGACAATTTTGGTCTGTAATCCAGCCTTCGATATAGGGATTCTTTACAGTCAGGCCCCAGCCAGGGGCCAGGGGCCCCTGGGCACATCCTTTGGCCATTTTCCCTGGGAAAGAAAACTCACCAGTCCAGGTTCCTGATGCCAGCTTGTAGGGCTCCCTTGGGTCTATCTGGGTAGCACAACTTTCAGGAGCGGACAACTTCGGTCTGGGGTCCATCGTTCGATATAAGGAGTTTTAGCAGTCAGGTCGCAGCTCAGTGCCAGGGTCCCCAGGGCACAACCTTTGGCTATTCTCTCTGTGAATGAAAACTCACCAGTCCAGGTTGCTGATGTCACTTTGTATGGCTCCCTTGGGTCTACCAGGGCAGCACAAGTTTGAGATGGGTACAACTTGTGTCTGGGGTCCATCCTTCGATATAAGGATTTTTAGCAGTCAGGTCCCAGCCCAGTGCCAGGGTCCCCAGGGCACATCCTTTGGCCATTTTCCCTGGAAAAGAAAACTCACCAGTCCAGGTTGCTGATGTCAGTTTGTAGGGCTTCCTTGGGTCTATCTGGGCAGCAGAAATTTGAGGAGCTAACAATTTTGGTCTGTTATCCATCCTTCAATATAGGGATTCTTTGCAGTCAGGTGTCAGCCGAGTGCCAGGGGCCCCAGGGAACATCCTTTGGCCATTTTCCCTGGGAAAGAAAATTCACCAGTCCAGGTTGCTGATGTCAGTTTGTAGGGCTCTCTTGGGTCTATCAGGGCAGCACAAGTTTGAGGTGGGGACAACTTCGGTGTGGGGTCCATCCTTCGATATAAGGATTTTTTGCAGTGAGGACCCTGCCCAGGGCCAGGGGCCCCTGGGCACAACCTTTTTCCATTTTCCCTGGGAAAGAAAACTCACCAGTCCAGGTTGCTGATGTCAGTTTGTAGGGCTCCCTTGGGTCTATCAGGGCAGCACAAGTTTGAGGTGGGGACAACTTCGGTGTGGGGTGCATCCTTCGATATAAGGATTTTTTTCAGTGAGGACCCTGCCCAGGGCCAGGGGCCCCTGGGCACATCCTTTTTCCATTTTCCCTGGGAAAGAAAACTCACCATTCCAGGTTCCTGATGTCAGTTTGTAGGGCTCCCTTGGGTCTATCAGGGCAGCACAAGTTTGAGGTGGGGACAACTTCGGTGTTGGGTCCATCCTTCGATATTAGGATTTTTTGCAGTGAGGACCCTGCCCAGGGCAAGGGGCCCCTGGGCACATCCTTTTTCCATTTTCCCTGGGAAAGAAAACTCAGCAGTCCATGTTGATGATGTCAGTTTGTAGGGCTCCCTTGCGTCTATCAGGGCAGCACAAGTTTGAGGTGGGGACAACTTCGGTGTGGGGTCCATCCTTCGATATAAGGATTATTTGCAGTCAGGGCCAGGGGCCCCCAGGCACATCCTTTGGCCATTTTCCCCGGGAAAGAAAAGTCAGCAGTCCAGGTTCCTGATGTCAGTTTGTAGGGCTCCCTTGGGTCTATCAGGGCAGCACAAATTTGAGGTGGGGACAACTTCGGTGTGGGGTCCATCCTTCGATATAAGGATTTTTTGCAGTCAGGGCCAGGGGCCCCCGGGCACATCCTTTGGCCATTTTCCCTGGGAAAGAAAACTCACCAGTCCAGGTTGCTGATGTCAGTTTGTAGGGCTCCCTTGGGTCTATCAGGGCAGCACAAATTTGAGGTGGGGACAACTTCGGTGTGGGGTCCATCTTTCGATATAAGGATTTTTTGCATTCAGGTCCCAGCCCAGTGCCAGGGTCCCGAGGGCACATCCTTTGGCCATTTTCCCTGGAAAAGAAAACTCACCAGTCCAGGTTGCTGATGTCAGTTTGTAGAGCTCCCTTGGGTCTATCTGGGCAGCAGAAATTTGAGGAGCGGACAATCTTGGTCTGCGATCCATCCTTCGATATTTGGATTATTTGCAGTCAGGTGTCAGCCGAGTGCCAGGGGCCCCAGGGAACATCCTTTGGCCATTTTCCCTGGGAAAGAAAATTCACCAGTCCAGGTTGCTGATGTCAGTTTGTAGGGCTCTCTTGGGTCTATCAGGGCAGCACAAGTTTGAGGTGGGGACAACTTCGGTGTGGGGTCCATCCTTCGATATAAGGATTTTTTGCAGTGAGGACCCTGCCCAGGGCCAGGGGCCCCTGGGCACATCCTTTTTCCATTTTCCCTGGGAAAGAAAACTCAGCAGTCCAGGTTGCTGATGTCAGTTTGTAGGGCTCCCTTGGGTCTATCAGGGCAGCACAAGTTTGAGGTGGGGACAACTTCGGTGTGGGGTCCCTCCTTCGATATAAGGATTTTTTTCAGTGAGGACCCTGCCCAGGGCCAGGGGCCCCTGGGCACATCCTTTTTCCATTTTCCCTGGGAAAGAAAACTCACCAGTCCAGGTTGCTGATGTCAGTTTGTAGGGCTCCCTTGGGTCTATCAGGACAGCACAAGTTTGAGGTGGGGACAACTTCGGTGTGGGGTCCATCCTTCGATATAAGGATTTTTTTCAGTGAGGACCCTGCCCAGGGCCAGGGGCCCCTGGGCACATCCTTTTTCCATTTTCCCTGGGAAAGGAAACTCACCAGTCCAGGTTCCTGATGTCAGTTTGTAGGGCTCCCTTGGGTCTATCAGGGCAGCACAAGTTTGAGGTGGGGACAACTTCGGTGTTGGGTCCATCCTTCGATATAAGGATTTTTTGCAGTGAGGACCCTGCCCAGGGCAAGGGGCCCCTGGGCACATCCTTTTTCCATTTTCCCTGGGAAAGAAAGCTCAGCAGTCCATGTTGATGATGTCAGTTTGTAGGGCTCCCTTGCGTCTATCAGGACAGCACAAGTTTGAGGTGGGGACAACTTCGGTGTGGGGTCCATCCTTCGATATAAGGATTATTTGCAGTCAGGGCCAGGGGCCCCCAGGCACATCCTTTGGCCATTTTCCCCGGGAAAGAAAACTCAGCAGTCCAGGTTCCTGATGTCAGTTTGTAGGGCTCCCTTGGGTCTATCAGGGCAGCACAAGTTTGAGGTGGGGACAACTTCGGTGTGGGGTCCATCCTTCGATATAAGGATTTTTTGCAGTCAGGGCCAGGGGCCCCCGGGCACATTCTTTGGCCATTTTCCCTGGGAAAGAAAACTCACCAGTCCAGGTTCCTGATGTCAGTTTGTAGGGCTCCCTTGGGTCTATCAGGGCAGCACAAATTTGAGGTGGGGACAACTTCGGTGTGGGGTCCATCTTTCGATATAAGGATTTTTTGCATTCAGGTCCCAGCCCAGTGCCAGGGTCCCGAGGGCACATCCTTTGGCCATTTTCCCTGGAAAAGAAAACTCACCAGTCCAGGTTACTGATGTCAGTTTGTAGAGCTCCCTTGGGTCTCTCTGGGCAGCAGAAATTTGAGGAGCAAACAATCTTGGTCTGCGATCCATCCTTCGATATTGGGATTATTTGCAGTCAGGTGTCAGCCGAGTGCCAGGGGCCCCAGGGAACATCCTTTGCCCATTTTCCCTGGGAAAGAAAATTCACCAGTCCAGGTTCCTGATGTCAGTTTGTATGGCTCCCTTGGGTCTATCAGGGCAGCACAAGTATGAGATGGGGACAACTTCAGTCTGGTGTCCATCCTTCGATATAAGGATTCTTTGAAGTCAAGGCCCTGCCGAGAGCCATGGGCCCCTGGGCACATTCTTTGGCCATTTTCCCTGGGAAAGAAAACTCAGCAGTCCATGTTGATGATGTCAGTTTGTAGGGCTCCCTTGCGTCTATCAGGACAGCACAAGTTTGAGGTGGGGACAACTTCGGTGTGGGGTGCATCCTTCGATATAAGGATTATTTGCAGTCAGGGCCAGGGGCCCCCAGGCACATCCTTTTTCCATTTTCCCTGGGAAAGGAAACTCACCAGTCCAGGTTCCTGATGTCAGTTTGTAGGGCTCCCTTGGGTCTATCAGGGCAGCACAAGTTTGAGGTGGGGACAACTTCGGTGTGGGGTCCCTCCTTCGATATAAGGATTTTTTGCAGTGAGGACCCTGCCCAGGGCCAGGGGCCCCTGGGCACATCCTTTTTCCATTTTCCCTGGGAAAGAAAACTCAGCAGTCCAGGTTGCTGATGTCAGTTTGTAGGGCTCCCTTGGGTCTATCAGGGCAGCACAAGTTTGAGGTGGGGACAACTTCGGTGTGGGGTCCATCCTTCGATATAAGGATTTTTTGAAGTCAGGGCCAGGGGCCCCCGGGCGCATCCTTTGGCCATTTTCCCTGGGAAAGAAAACTCACCAGTCCAGGTTGCTGATGTCAGTTTGTAGGGCTCCCTTGGGTCTATCTGGGCAGCAGAAGCTTGAGGTGGGGACAACTTCGGTGTGGGGTCCATCCTTCGATATAAGGATTTTTAGCAGTCAGGTCCCAGCCCAGTGCCAGGGTCCCCAGGGCACATCCTTTGGCCATTTTCCCTGGAAAAGAAAACTCACCAGTCCAGGTTCCTGATGTCAGTTTGTAGGGCTCCCTTGGGTCTATCTGGGCAGCAGAAATTTGAGGAGCGGACAATTTTGGTCTGTTATCCATCTTTCGATATAAGGATTCTTTTCAGTCAGGTCCCAGCCGAGTGCCAGGGGCCCCAGGGAACATCCTTTGGCCATTTTCCCTGGGAAAGAAAACCCACCAGTCCAGGTTCCTGATGTCGGTTTGTAGGGCTCTCTTGGGTCTATCAGGGCAGCAGAAATTTTAGGAGGGGACAACTTCGGTCTGGGGTCCATCCTTCGATATAGGGATTCTTTACAGTCTGGCCCCAGCCCAGGTCCAGGGGCCCCTGGGCACATCCTTTGGCCATTTTTCCTAGGAAAGAAAATTCACCAGTCCAGGTTCCTGATGTTAGTTTGTAGGGCTCCCTTGGGTCTATCAGGGCAGCACAAGTATGAGATGGGGACAACTTCGGTCTGGGGTCCATCCTTCGATATAAGGATTTCTTGCAGTCATGTTCCAGCCCAGGGCCATGGGCCCCTGGGCACATCCTTTGGCCATTTTCCCAGGGAAAGAAAACTCACCAGTCCAGGTTCCTGATATCAGTTTGTAGGGCTCCCTTGGGTCTACCTGGGCAGCACAACTTTGAGGAGGGGACAATTTTGGTCTGTAATCCAGCCTTCGATATAGGGATTCTTTACAGTCAGGCCCCAGCCACGGGCCAGGGGCCCCTGGGCACATCCTTTGGCCATTTTCCCTGGGAAAGAAAACTCACCAGTCCAGGTTCCTGATGCCAGCTTGTAGGGCTCCCTTGGGTCTATCTGGGTAGCACAACTTTCAGGAGCGGACAACTTCGGTCTGGGGTCCATCGTTCGATATAAGGAGTTTTAGCAGTCAGGTCGCAGCTCAGTGCCAGGGTCCCCAGGGCACAACCTTTGGCTATTCTCTCTGTGAATGAAAACTCACCAGTCCAGGTTGCTGATGTCACTTTGTATGGCTCCCTTGGGTCTACCAGGGCAGCACAAGTTTGAGATGGGGACAACTTCGGTGTGGGGTCCATCCTTCGATATAAGGATTTTTTGCAGTGAGGACCCTGCCCAGGGCCAGGGGCCCCTGGGCACAACCTTTTTCCATTTTCCCTGGGAAAGAAAACTCAGCAGTCCAGGTTACTGATGTCAGTTTGTAGGGCTCCCTTGGGTCTATCAGGGCAGCACAAGTTTGAGGTGGGGACAACTTCGGTGTTGGGTCCATCCTTCGATATTAGGATTTTTTGCAGTGAGGACCCTGCCCAGGGCAAGGGGCCCCTGGGCACATCCTTTTTCCATTTTCCCTGGGAAAGAAAACTCAGCAGTCCATGTTGATGATGTCAGTTTGTAGGGCTCCCTTGCGTCTATCAGGACAGCACAAGTTTGAGGTGGGGACAACTTCGGTGTGGGGTCCATCCTTCGATATAAGGATTATTTGCAGTCAGGGCCAGGGGCCCCCAGGCACATCCTTTGGCCATTTTCCCCGGGAAAGAAAACTCAGCAGTCCAGGTTCCTGATGTCAGTTTGTAGGGCTCCCTTGGGTCTATGAGGGCAGCACAAATTTGAGGTGGGGACAACTTCGGTGTGGGGTCCATCCTTCGATATAAGGATTTTTTGCAGTCAGGGCCAGGGGCCCCCGGGCACATCCTTTGGCCATTTTCCCTGGGAAAGAAAACTCACCAGTCCAGGTTGCTGATGTCAGTTTGTAGGGCTCCCTTGGGTCTATCAGGGCAGCACAAATTTGAGGTGGGGACAACTTCGGTGTGGGGTCCATCTTTCGATATAAGGATTTTTTGCATTCAGGTCCCAGCCCAGTGCCAGGGTCCCGAGGGCACATCCTTTGGCCATTTTCCCTGGAAAAGAAAACTCACCAGTCCAGGTTGCTGATGTCAGCTTGTAGAGCTCCCTTGGGTCTATCTGGGCAGCAGAAATTTGAGGAGCGGACAATCTTGGTCTGCGATCCATCCTTCGATATTTGGATTATTTGCAGTCAGGTGTCAGCCGAGTGCCAGGGGCCCCAGGGAACATCCTTTGGCCATTTTCCCTGGGAAAGAAAATTCACCAGTCCAGGTTGCTGATGTCAGTTTGTAGGGCTCTCTTGGGTCTATCAGGGCAGCACAAGTTTGAGGTGGGGACAACTTCGGTGTGGGGTCCATCCTTCGATATAAGGATTTTTTGCAGTGAGGACCCTGCCCAGGGCCAGGGGCCCCTGGGCACATCCTTTTTCCATTTTCCCTGGGAAAGAAAACTCAGCAGTCCAGGTTGCTGATGTCAGTTTGTAGGGCTCCCTTGGGTCTATCAGGGCAGCACAAGTTTGAGGTGGGGACAACTTCGGTGTGGGGTCCCTCCTTCGATATAAGGATTTTTTTCAGTGAGGACCCTGCCCAGGGCCAGGGGCCCCTGGGCACATCCTTTTTCCATTTTCCCTGGGAAAGAAAACTCACCAGTCCAGGTTGCTGATGTCAGTTTGTAGGGCTCCCTTGGGTCTATCAGGACAGCACAAGTTTGAGGTGGGGACAACTTCGGTGTGGGGTGCATCCTTCGATATAAGGATTTTTTTCAGTGAGGACCCTGCCCAGGGCCAGGGGCCCCTGGGCACATCCTTTTTCCATTTTCCCTGGGAAAGGAAACTCACCAGTCCAGGTTCCTGATGTCAGTTTGTAGGGCTCCCTTGGGTCTATCAGGGCAGCACAAGTTTGAGGTGGGGACAACTTCGGTGTTGGGTCCATCCTTCGATATAAGGATTTTTTGCAGTGAGGACCCTGCCCAGGGCAAGGGGCCCCTGGGCACATCCTTTTTCCATTTTCCCTGGGAAAGAAAACTCAGCAGTCCATGTTGATGATGTCAGTTTGTAGGGCTCCCTTGCGTCTATCAGGACAGCACAAGTTTGAGGTGGGGACAACTTCGGTGTGGGGTCCATCCTTCGATATAAGGATTATTTGCAGTCAGGGCCAGGGGCCCCCAGGCACATCCTTTGGCCATTTTCCCCGGGAAAGAAAACTCAGCAGTCCAGGTTCCTGATGTCAGTTTGTAGGGCTCCCTTGGGTCTATCAGGGCAGCACAAGTTTGAGGTGGGGACAACTTCGGTGTGGGGTCCATCCTTCGATATAAGGATTTTTTGCAGTCAGGGCCAGGGGCCCCTGGGCACATTCTTTGGCCATTTTCCCTGGGAAAGAAAACTCACCAGTCCAGGTTGCTGATGTCAGTTTGTAGGGCTCCCTTGGGTCTATCAGGGCAGCACAAATTTGAGGTGGGGACAACTTCGGTGTGGGGTCCATCTTTCGATATAAGGATTTTTTGCATTCAGGTCCCAGCCCAGTGCCAGGGTCCCGAGGGCACATCCTTTGGCCATTTTCCCTGGAAAACAAAACTCACCAGTCCAGGTTCCTGATGTCAGTTTGTAGAGCTCCCTTGGGTCTATCTGGGCAGCAGAAATTTGAGGAGCAAACAATCTTGGTCTGCGATCCATCCTTCGATATTGGGATTATTTGCAGTCAGGTGTCAGCCGAGTGCCAGGGGCCCCAGGGAACATCCTTTGGCCATTTTCCCTGGGAAAGAAAATTCACCAGTCCAGGTTGCTGATGTCAGTTTGTAGGGCTCTCTTGGGTCTATCAGGGCAGCACAAGTATGAGATGGGGACAACTTCAGTCTGGTGTCCATCCTTCGATATAAGGATTCTTTGAAGTCAAGGCCCAGCCGAGAGCCATGGGCCCCTGGGCACATTCTTTGGCCATTTTCCCTGGGAAAGAACACTCACCAGTCCTGGTTCCTGATGTCAGTTTGTAGGGCTCCCTTAGGTCTATCAGGGCAGCACAAGTTTGAGGTGGGGACAACTTCGGTGTGGGGTCCATCCTTCGATATAAGGATTTTTTGCAGTGAGGACCCTGCCCAGGGCCAGGGGCCCCTGGGCACATCCTTTTTCCATTTTCCCTGGGAAAGAAAACTCAGCAGTCCATGTTGATGATGTCAGTTTGTAGGGCTCCCTTGCGTCTATCAGGACAGCACAAGTTTGAGGTGGGGACAACTTCGGTGTGGGATCCATCCTTCGATATAAGGATTATTTGCAGTCAGGGCCAGGGGCCCCCAGGCACATCCTTTTTCCATTTTCCCTGGGAAAGGAAACTCACCAGTCCAGGTTCCTGATGTCAGTTTGTAGGGCTCCCTTGGGTCTATCAGGGCAGCACAAGTTTGAGGTGGGGACAACTTCGGTGTGGGGTCCATCCTTCGATATAAGGATTTTTAGCAGTCAGGTCCCAGCCCAGTGCCAGGGTCCCCAGGGCACATCCTTTGGCCATTTTCCCTGGAAAAGAAAACTCACCAGTCCAGGTTCCTGATGTCAGTTTGTAGGGCTCCCTTGGGTCTATCTGGGCAGCAGAAATTTGAGGAGCGGACAATTTTGGTCTGTTATCCATCCTTCGATATAAGGATTCTTTTCAGTCAGGTCCCAGCCCAGTGCCAGGGGCCCCAGGGAACATCCTTTGGCCATTTTCCCTGGGAAAGAAAACTCACCAGTCCAGGTTCCTGATGTCGGTTTGTAGGGCTCTCTTGGGTCTATCAGGGCAGCAGAAATTTTAGGAGGGGACAACTTCGGTGTGGGGTCCATCCTTCGATATAGGGATTCTTTACAGTCAGGACCCAGCCCAGGTCCAGGGGCCCCTGGGCACATCCTTTGGCCATTTTTCCTAGCAAAGAAAGTTCACCAGTCCAGGTTCCTGATGTTAGTTTGTAGGGCTCCCTTGGGTCTATCAGGGCAGCACAAGTATGAGATGGGGACAACTTCGGTCTGGGGTCCATCCTTCGATATAAGGATTTCTTGCAGTCATGTTCCAGCCCAGGGCCATGGGCCCCTGGGCACATCCTTTGGCCATTTTCCCAGGGAAAGAAAACTCACCAGTCCAGGTTCCTGATATCAGTTTGTAGGGCTCCCTTGGGTCTACCTGGGCAGCACAACTTTGAGGAGGGGACAATTTTGGTCTGTAATCCATCCTTCGATATAGGGATTCTTTACAGTCAGGCCGCAGCCAGGGGCCAGGGGCCCCTGGGCACATCCTTTGGCCATTTTCCCTGGGAAAGAAAACTCACCAGTCCAGGTTCCTGATGCCAGTTTGTAGGGCTCCCTTGGGTCTATCTGGGTAGCACAACTTTCAGGAGCGGACAACTTCGGTCTGGGGTCCATCGTTCGATATAAGGAGTTTTAGCAGTCAGGTCGCAGCTCTGTGCCAGGGTCCCCAGGGCACAACCTTTGGCTATTTTCTCTGTGAATGAAAACTCACCAGTCCAGGTTGCTGATGTCACTTTGTATGGCTCCCTTGGGTCAACCAGGGCAGCACAAGTTTGAGATGGGTACAACTTGTGTCTGGGGTCCATCCTTCGATATAAGGATTTTTAGCAGTCAGGTCCCAGCCCAGTGCCAGGGTCCCCAGGGCACATCCTTTGGCCATTTTCCCTGGAAAAGAAAACTCACCAGTCCAGGTTGCTGATGTCAGTTTGTAGGGCTTCCTTGGGTCTATCTGGGCAGCAGAAATTTGAGGAGCAAACAATTTTGGTCTGTTATCCATCCTTCAAAATAGGGATTCTTTGCAGTCAGGTGTCAGCCGAGTGCCAGGGGCCCCAGGGAACATCCTTTGCCCATTTTCCCTGGGAAAGAAAATTCACCAGTCCAGGTTCCTGATGTCAGTTTGTATGGCTCCCTTGGGTCTACCAGGGCAGCACAAGTTTGAGGTGGGGACAACTTCTGTGTGGGGTCCATCCTTTGATATAAGGATTTTTTGCAGTGAGGACCCTGCCCAGGGCCAGGGGCCCCTGGGCACATCCTTTTTCCATTTTCCCTGGGAAAGAAAACTCAGCAGTCCAGGTTGCTGATGTCAGTTTGTAGGGCTCCCTTGGGTCTATCAGGGCAGCACAAATTTCAGGTGGGGACAACTTCGGTGTGGGGTCCCTCCTTCGATATAAGGATTTTTTGCAGTGAGGACCCTGCCCAGGGCCAGGGGCCCCTGGGCACATCCTTTTTCCATTTTCCCTGGGAAAGAAAACTCACCAGTCCAGGTTGCTGATGTCAGTTTGTAGGGCTCCCTTGCGTCTATCAGGGCAGCACAAGTTTGAGGTGGGGACAACTTCGGTGTGGGGTGCGTCCTTCGATATAAGGATTTTTTTCAGTGAGGACCCTGCCCAGGGCCAGGGGCCCCTGGGCACATCCTTTTTCCATTTTCGCTGGGAAAGAAAACTCAGCAGTCCAGGTTCCTGATATCAGTTTGTAGGGCTCCCTTGGGTCTATCAGGGCAGCACAAGTTTGAGGTGGGGACAACTTCGGTGTGGGGTCCATCCTTCTTTATAAGGATTTTTTGCAGTGAGGACCCTGCCCAGGGCCAGGGGCCCCTGGGCACAACCTTTTTCCATTTTCCCTGGGAAAGAAAACTCAGCAGTCCATGTTGATGATGTCAGTTTGTAGGGCTCCCTTGGGTCTATCAGGACAGCACAAGTTTGAGGTGGGGACAACTTCGGTGTGGGGTCCATCCTTCGATATAAGGATTATTTGCAGTCAGGGCCAGGGGCCCCCAGGCACATCCTTTGGCCATTTTCCCTGGGAAAGAAAACTCAGCAGTCCAGGTTCCTGATGTCAGTTTGTAGGGCTCCCTTGGGTCTATCAGGGCAGCACAAGTTTGAGGTGGGGACAACTTCGGTGTGGGGTCCATCCTTCGATATAAGGATTTTTTGCAGTCAGGGCCAGGGGCCCCCGGGCACAACCTTTGGCCATTTTCCCTGGGAAAGAAAACTCACCAGTCCAGGTTGCTGATGTCAGTTTGTAGGGCTCCCTTGGGTCTATCAGGGCAGCACAAATTTGAGGTGGGGACAACTTCGGTGTGGGGTCCATCTTTCGATATAAGGATTTTTTGCATTCAGGTCCCAGCCCAGTGCCAGGGTCCCGAGGGCACAGCCTTTGGACATTTTCCCTGGAAAAGAAAACTCACCAGTCCAGGTTGCTGATGTCAGTTTGTAGAGCTCCCTTGGGTCTATCTGGGCAGCAGAAATTTGAGGAGCAAACAACCTTAGTCTGCGATCCATCCTTCGATATTGGGATTATTTGCAGTCAGGTGTCAGCCGAGTGCCAGGGGCCCCAGGGAACATCCTTTGGCCATTTTCCCTGGGAAAGAAAATTCACCAGTCCAGGTTGCTGATGTCAGTTTGTAGGGCTCTCTTGGGTCTATCAGGGCAGCACAAGTATGAGATGGGGACAACTTCAGTCTGGTGTCCATCCTTCGATATAAGGATTCTTTGAAGTCAAGGCCCAGCCGAGAGCCATGGGCCCCTGGGCACATTCTTTGGCCATTTTCCCTAGGAAAGAAAACTCACCAGTCCAGGTTCCTGATGTCAGTTTGTAGGGCTCCCTTAGGTCTATAAGGGCAGCACAAGTTTGAGGTGGGGACAACTTCGGTGTGGGGTCCATCCTTCGATATAAGGATTTTTTGCAGTGAGGACCCTGCCCAGGGCCAGGGGCCCCTGGGCACAACCTTTGGCCATTTTCCCTGGGAAAGAAAACTCAGCAGTCCAGGTTCCTGATGTCAGTTTGTAGGGCTCCCTTGGGTCTATCAGGGCAGCACAAGTTTGAGGTGGGGACAACTTCGGTGTGGGGTCCATCCTTCGATATAAGGATTTTTTGAAGTCAGGGCCAGGGGCCCCCTGGCACATCCTTTGGCCATTTTCCCTGGGAAAGAAAACTCACCAGTCCAGGTTGCTGATGTCAGTTTGTAGGGCTCCCTTGGGTCTATCTGGGCAGCACAAGTTTGAGGTGGGGACAACTTCGGTCTGGGGTCCATCCTTCGATATAAGGATTTTTAGCAGTCAGGTCCCAGCCGAGTGCCAGGGGCCCCAGGGCGCATCCTTTGGCCATTTTCCCTGGAAAAGAAAACTCACCAGTCCAGGTTCCTGATGTCAGTTTGTAGGGCTCCCTTGGGTCTATCTGGGCAGCAGAAATTTGAGGAGCGGACAATTTTGGTCTGTTATCTATCCTTCGATATAAGGATTCTTTTCAGTCAGGTCCCAGCCGAGTGCCAGGGGCCCCTGGGCACATCCTTTGGCCATTTTCCCTGGGAAAGAAAACTCACCAGTCCAGGTTCCTGATGTCGGTTTGTAGGGCTCTCTTGGGTCTATCAGGGCAGCAGAAATTTTAGGAGGGGACAACTTCGGTCTGGGGTCCATCCTTCTATATAGGGATTCTTTACAGTCAGGACCCAGCCCAGGTCCAGGGGCCCCTGGGCACATCCTTTGGCCATTTTTCCTAGGAAAGAAAATTCACCAGTCCAGGTTCCTGATGTTAGTTTGTAGGGCTCCCTTGGGTCTATCAGGGCAGCACAAGTATGAGATGGGGACAACTTCGGTCTGGGGTCCATTCTTCGATATAAGGATTTCTTGCAGTCATGTTCCAGCCCAGGGCCATGGGCCCCTGGGCACATCCTTTGCCATTTTCCCTGGGAAAGAAAACTCACCAGTCCAGGTTCCTGATATCAGTTTGTAGGGCTCCCTTGGGTCTACCTGGTCAGCACAACTTTGAGGAGGGGACAATTTTGGTCTGTAATCCAGCCTTCGATATAGGGATTCTTTACAGTCAGTCCCCAGCCAGGGGCCAGGGGCCCCTGGGCACATCCTTTGGCCATTTTCCCTGGGAAAGAAAACTCACCAGTCCAGGTTCCTGATGCCAGTTTGTAGGGCTCCCTTGGGTCTATCTGGGTAGCACAACTTCCAGGAGCGGACAACTTCGGTCTGGGGTCCATCGTTCGATATAAGGAGTTTTAGCAGTCAGGTCGCAGCTCAGTGCCAGGGTCCCCAGGGCACAACCTTTGGCTATTTTCTCTGTGAATGAAAACTCACCAGTCCAGGTTGCTGATGTCACTTTGTATGGCTCCCTTGGGTCTACCAGGGCAGCACAAGTTTGAGATGGGTACAATTTGTGCCTGGGGTCCATCCTTCGATATAAGGATTTTTAGCAGTCAGGTCCCAGCCCAGTGACAGGGTCCCCAGGGCACATCCTTTGGCCATTTTCCCTGGAAAAGAAAACTCACCAGTCCAGGTTGCTGATGTCAGTTTGTAGGGCTTCCTTGAGTCTATCTGGGCAGCAGAAATTTGAGGAGCAAACAATCTTGGTCTGTTATCCATCCTTCAATATAGGGATTCTTTGCAGTCAGGTGTCAGCCGAGTGCAGGGGCCCCAGGGAACATCCTTTGGCCATTTTCCCTGGGAAAGAAAATTCACCAGTCCAGGTTCCTGATGTCAGTTTGTAGGGCTCCCTTGGGTCTATCAGGGCAGCACAAGTAGGAGATGGCGACAACTTCGGTGTGGGGTCCATCCTTCGATATAAGGATTTTTTGCAGTGAGGACCCTGCCCAGGGCCAGGGGCCCCTGGGCACATCCTTTTTCCATTTTCCCTGGGAAAGAAAACTCACCAGTCCAGGTTGCTGATGTCAGTTTGTAGGGCTCCCTTGGGTCTATCAGGGCAGCACAAGTTTGAGGTGGGGACAGCTTCGGTGTGGGGTCCATCCTTCGATATAAGGATTCTTTGCAGTGAGGACCCTGCCCAGGGCCAGGGGCCCCTGGGCACATCATTTTCCGTTTTCCCTGGGAAAGAAAACTCACCAGTCCAGGTTCCTGATGTCAGTTTGTAGGGCTCCCTTGGATCTATCAGGGCAGCACAAATTTGAGGTGGGGACAACTTCGGTGTGGGGTCCATCCTTCCATATAAGGATTTTTTGCATTCAGGTCCCAGCCCAGGGCCAGGGTCCCGAGGGCACATCCTTTGGCCATTTTCCCTGGAAAAGAAAACTCACCAGTCCAGGTTGCTGATGTCAGTTTGTAGAGCTCCCTTGGGTCTATCTGGGCAGCAGAAATTTGAGGAGCGGACAATCTTGGTCTGCGATCCATCCTTCGATATTGGGATTATTTGCAGTCAGGTGTCAGCCGAGTGCCAGGGGCCCCAGGGAACATCCTTTGGCCATTTTCCCTGGGAAAGAAAATTCACCAGTCCAGGTTGCTGATGTCAGTTTGTAGGGCTCTCTTGGGTTTATCAGGGCAGCACAAGTATGAGATGGGGACAACTTCAGTCTGGTGTCCATCCTTCGATATAAGGATTCTTTGAAGTCAAGGCCCAGCCGAGAGCCATGGGCCCCTGGGCACATTCTTTGGCCATTTTCCCTGGGAAAGAACACTCACCAGTCCAGGTTCCTGATGTCAGTTTGTAGGGCTCCCTTAGGTCTATCAGGGCAGCACAAGTTTGAGGTGGGGACAACGTCGGTGTGCGGTCCATCCTTCGATATAAGGATTTTTTGCAGTGAGGACCCTGCCCAGGGCCAGGGGCCCCTGGGCACATCCTTTTTCCATTTTCCCTGGGAAAGAAAACTCAGCAGTCCAGGTTGCTGATGTCAGTTTGTAGGGCTCCCTTAGGTCTATCAGGGCAGCACAAGTTTGAGGTGGGGACAACTTCGGTGTGGGGTCCCTCCTTCGATATAAGGATTCTTTGCAGTGAGGACCCTGCCCAGGGCCAGGGGCCCCTGGGCACATCCTTTTTCCATTTTCCCTGGGAAAGAAAACTGACCAGTCCAGGTTGCTGATGTCAGTTTGTAGGGCTCCCTTGGGTCTATCAGGGCACCACAAGTTTGAGGTGGGGACAACTTCGGTGTGGGGTGCATCCTTCGATATAAGGATTTTTTTCAGTGAGGACCCTGCCCAGGGCCAGGGGCCCCTGGGCACATCCTTTTTCCATTTTCCCTGGGAAAGGAAACTCACCAGTCCAGGTTCCTGATGTCAGTTTGTAGGGCTCCCTTGGGTCTATCAGGGCAGCACAAGTTTGAGGTGGGGACAACTTCGGTGTTGGGTCCATCCTTCGATATAAGGATTTTTTGCAGTGAGGACCCTGCCCAGGGCCAGGGGCCCCTGGGCACATCCTTTTTTTCATTTTCCCTGGGAAAGAAAACTCAGCAGTCCATGTTGATGATGTCAGTTTGTAGGGCTCCCTTGCGTCTATCAGGACAGCACAAGTTTGAGGTGGGGACAACTTCGGTGTGGGGTCCATCCTTCGATATAAGGATTATTTGCAGTCAGGGCCAGGGGCCCCCAGGCACATCCTTTTTCCATTTTCCCCGGGAAAGAAAACTCAGCAGTCCAGGTTCCTGATGTCAGTTTGTAGGGCTCCCTTGGGTCTATCAGGGCAGCAGAAGTTTGAGGTGGGGACAACTTCGGTGTGGGGTCCATCTTTCGATATAAGGATTTTTTGCATTCAGGTCCCAGCCCAGTGCCAGGGTCCCGAGGGCACATCCTTTGGCCATTTTCCCTGGAAAAGAAAACTCACCAGTCCAGGTTGCTGATGTCAGTTTGTAGAGCACCCTTGGGTCTATCTGGGCAGCAGAAATTTGAGGAGCAAACAATCTTGGTCTGCGATCCATGCTTCGATATTGGGATTATTTGCAGTCAGGTGTCAGCCGAGTGCCAGGGGCCCCAGGGAACATCCTTTGGCCATTTTCCCTGGGAAAGAAAATTCACCAGTCCAGGTTGCTGATGTCAGTTTGTAGGGCTCTCTTGGGTCTATCAGGGCAGCACAAGTATGAGATGGGGACAACTTCAGTCTGGTGTCCATCCTTCGATATAAGGATTCTTTGAAGTCAAGGCCCTGCCGAGAGCCATGGGCCCCTGGGCACATTCTTTGGCCATTTTCCCTGGGAAAGAACACTCACCAGTCCTGGTTCCTGATGTCAGTTTGTAGGGCTCCCTTAGGTCTATCAGGGCAGCACAAGTTTGAGGTGGGGACAACTTCGGTGTGGGGTCCATCCTTCGATATAAGGATTTTTTGCAGTGAGGACCCTGCCCAGGGCCAGGGGCCCCTGGGCACATCCTTTTTCCATTTTCCCTGGGAAAGAAAACTCAGCAATCCATGTTGATGGTGTCAGTTTGTAGGGCTCCCTTGCGTCTATCAGGACAGCACAAGTTTGAGGTGGGGACAACTTCGGTGTGGGGTGCATCCTTCGATATAAGGATTATTTGCAGTCAGGGCCAGGGGCCCCCAGGCACATCCTTTTTCCATTTTCCCTGGGAAAGGAAACTCACCAGTCCAGGTTCCTGATGTCAGTTTGTAGGGCTCCCTTGGGTCTATCAGGGCAGCACAAGTTTGAGGTGGGGACAACTTCGGTGTGGGGTCCATCCTTCGATATAAGGATTTTTTGCAGTGAGGACCCTGCCCAGGGCCAGGGGCCCCTGGGCACATCCTTTTTCCATTTTCCCTGGGAAAGAAAACTCACCAGTCCAGGTTGCTGATGTCAGTTTGTAGGGCTCCCTTGGGTCTATCAGGGCAGCACAAGTTTGAGGTGGGGACAACTTCGGTGTGGGGTCCATCCTTCGATATAAGGATTCTTTGCAGTGAGGACCCTGCCCAGGGCCAGGGGCCCCTGGGCACATCATTTTCCATTATCCCTGGGAAAGAAAACTCAGCAGTCCAGGTTCCTGATGTCAGTTTGTAGGGCTCCCTTGGGTCTATCAGGGCAGCACAAGTTTGAGGTGGGGACAACTTCAGTCTGGTGTCCATCCTTCGATATAAGGATTTTTTTCAGTGAGGACCCTGCCCATGGCCAGGGGCCCCTGGGCACAACCTTTGGCCATTTTCCCTGGGAAAGAAAACTCACCAGTCCAGGTTCCTGATGTCAGTTTGTAGGGCTCCCTTGGGTCTATCAGGGCAGCACAAGTTTGAGGTGGGGACAACTTCTGTGTGGGGTCCATCCTTCGATATAAGGATTATTTGCAGTCAGGGCCAGGGTCCCGAGGGCACATCCTTTGGCCATTTTCCCTGGGAAAGAAAACTCAGCAGTCCAGGTTCCTGATGTCAGTTTGTAGGGCTCCCTTGGGTCTATCAGGGCACCAAAAGTTTGAGGTGGGGACAACTTCGGTGTGGGGTCCATCCTTCGATATAAGGATTTTTTGCAGTGAGGACCCTGCCCAGGGCCAGGGGCCCCTGGGCACATCCTTTTTCCATTTTCCCTGGGAAAGAAAACTCACCAGTCCATGTCGATGATGTCAGTTTGTAGGGCTCCCTTGGGTCTATCAGGACAGCACAAGTTTGAGGTGGGGACAACTTCGGTGTGGGGTCCATCCTTCGATATAAGGATTATTTGCAGTCAGGGCCAGGGGCCCCCAGGCACATCCTTTGGCCATTTTCCCCGGGAAAGAAAAGTCAGCAGTCCAGGTTCCTGATGTCAGTTTGTAGGGCTCCCTTGGGTCTATCAGGGCAGCACAAGTTTGAGGTGGGGACAACTTCGGTGTGGGGTCCATCCTTCGATATAAGGATTTTTTGAAGTCAGGGCCAGGGGCCCCCGGGCTCATCCTTTGGCCATTTTCCCTGGGAAAGAAAACTCACCAGTCCAGGTTGCTGATGTCAGTTTGTAGGGCTCCCTTGGGTCTATCTGGGCAGCAGAAGCTTGAGGTGGGGACAACTTCGGTGTGGGGTCCATCCTTCGATATAAGGATTTTTAGCAGTCAGGTCCCAGCCCAGTGCCAGGGTCCCCAGGGCACATCCTTTGGCCATTTTCCCTGGAAAAGAAAACTCACCAGTCCAGGTTCCTGATGTCAGTTTGTAGGGCTCCCTTGGGTCTATCTGGGCAGCAGAAATTTGAGGAGCGGACAATTTTGGTCTGTTATCCATCTTTCGATATAAGGATTCTTTTCAGTCAGGTCCCAGCCGAGTGCCAGGGGCCCCAGGGAACATCCTTTGGCCATTTTCCCTGGGAAAGAAAACTCACCAGTCCAGGTTCCTGATGTCGGTTTGTAGGGCTCTCTTGGGTCTATCAGGGCAGCAGAAATTTTAGGAGGGGACAACTTCGGTCTGGGGTCCATCCTTCGATATAGGGATTCTTTACAGTCTGGCCCCAGCCCAGGTCCAGGGGCCCCTGGGCACATCCTTTGGCCATTTTTCCTAGGAAAGAAAATTCACCAGTCCAGGTTCCTGATGTTAGTTTGTAGGGCTCCCTTGGGTCTATCAGGGCAGCACAAGTATGAGATGGGGACAACTTCGGTCTGGGGTCCATCCTTCGATATAAGGATTTCTTGCAGTCATGTTCCAGCCCAGGGCCATGGGCCCCTGGGCACATCCTTTGGCCATTTTCCCAGGGAAAGAAAACTCACCAGTCCAGGTTCCTGATATCAGTTTGTAGGGCTCCCTTGGGTCTACCTGGGCAGCACAACTTTGAGGAGGGGACAATTTTGGTCTGTAATCCAGGCTTCGATATAGGGATTCTTTACAGTCAGGCCCCAGCCAGGGGCCAGGGGCCCCTGGGCACATCCTTTGGCCATTTTCCCTGGGAAAGAAAACTCACCAGTCCAGGTTCCTGATGCCAGCTTGTAGGGCTCCCTTGGGTCTATCTGGGTAGCACAACTTTCAGGAGCGGACAACTTCGGTCTGGGGTCCATCGTTCGATATAAGGAGTTTTAGCAGTCAGGTCGCAGCTCAGTGCCAGGGTCCCCAGGGCACAACCTTTGGCTATTTTCTCTGTGAATGAAAACTCACCAGTCCAGGTTGCTGATGTCACTTTGTATGGCTCCCTTGGGTCTACCAGGGCAGCACAAGTTTGAGATGGGTACAACTTGTGTCTGGGGTCCATCCTTCGATATAAGGATTTTTAGCAGTCAGGTCCCAGCCCAGTGCCAGGGTCCCCAGGGCACATCCTTTGGCCATTTTCCCTGGAAAAGAAAACTCACCAGTCCAGGTTGCTGATGTCAGTTTGTAGGGCTTCCTTGGGTCTATCTGGGCAGCAGAAATTTGAGGAGCAAACAATTTTGGTCTGTTATCCATCCTTCAATATAGGGATTCTTTGCAGTCAGGTGTCAGCCGAGTGCCAGGGGCCCCAGGGAACATCCTTTGGCCATTTTCCCTGGGAAAGAAAATTCACCAGTCCAGGTTCCTGATGTCAGTTTGTAGGGCTCCCTTGGGTCTATCAGGGCAGCACAAGTATGAGATGGGGACAACTTCGGTGTGGGGTCCATCCTTCGATATAAGGATTTTTTGCAGTGAGGACCCTGCCCAGGGCCAGGGGCCCCTGGGCACAACCTTTTTCCATTTTCCCTGGGAAAGAAAATTCACCAGTCCAGGTTGCTGATGTCAGTTTGTAGGGCTCTCTTGGGTCTATCAGGGCAGCACAAGTTTGAGGTGGGGACAACTTCGGTGTGGGGTCCATCCTTCGATATAAGGATTTTTTGCAGTGAGGACCCTGCCCAGGGCCAGGGGCCCCTGGGCACATCCTTTTTCCATTTTCCCTGGGAAAGAAAACTCAGCAGTCCAGGTTGCTGATGTCAGTTTGTAGGGCTCCCTTGGGTCTATCAGGGCAGCACAAGTTTGAGGTGGGGACAACTTCGGTGTGGGGTCCCTCCTTCGATATAAGGATTCTTTGCAGTGAGGACCCTGCCCAGGGCCAGGGGCCCCTGGGCACATCCTTTTTCCATTTTCCCTGGGAAAGAAAACTCACCAGTCCAGGTTGCTGATGTCAGTTTGTAGGGCTCCCTTGGGTCTATCAGGACAGCACAAGTTTGAGGTGGGGACAACTTCGGTGTGGGGTGCATCCTTCGATATAAAGATTTTTTTCAGTGAGGACCCTGCCCAGGGCCAGGGGCCCCTGGGCACATCCTTTTTCCATTTTCCCTGGGAAAGGAAACTCACCAGTCCAGGTTCCTGATGTCAGTTTGTAGGGCTCCCTTGGGTCTATCAGGGCAGCACAAGTTTGAGGTGGGGACAACTTCGGTGTTTGGTCCATCCTTCGATATAAGGATTTTTTGCAGTGAGGACCCTGCCCAGGGCAAGGGGCCCCTGGGCACATCCTTTTTCCATTTTCCCTGGGAAAGAAAACTCAGCAGTCCATGTTGATGATGTCAGTTTGTAGGGCTCCCTTGCGTCTATCAGGACAGCACAAGTTTGAGGTGGGGACAACTTCGGTGTGGGGTCCATCCTTCGATATAAGGATTATTTGCAGTCAGGGCCAGGGGCCCCCAGGCACATCCTTTGGCCATTTTCCCCGGGAAAGAAAACTCAGCAGTCCAGGTTCCTGATGTCAGTTTGTAGGGCTCCCTTGGGTCTATCAGGGCAGCACAAGTTTGAGGTGGGGACAACTTCGGTGTGGGGTCCATCCTTCGATATAAGGATTTTTTGCAGTCAGGGCCAGGGGCCCCCGGGCACATCCTTTGGCCATTTTCCCTGGGAAAGAAAACTCACCAGTCCAGGTTGCTGATGTCAGTTTGTAGGGCTCCCTTGGGTCTATCAGGGCAGCACAAATTTGAGGTGGGGACAACTTCGGTGTGGGGTCCATCTTTCGATATAAGGATTTTTTGCATTCAGGTCCCAGCCCAGTGCCAGGGTCCCGAGGGCACATCCTTTGGCCATTTTCCCTGGAAAAGAAACTCACCAGTCCAGGTTCCTGATGTCAGTTTGTAGAGCTCCCTTGGGTCTATCTGGGCAGCAGAAATTTGAGGAGCAAACAATCTTGGTCTGCGATCCATCCTTCGATATTGGGATTATTTGCAGTCAGGTGTCAGCCGAGTGCCAGGGGCCCCAGGGAACATCCTTTGGCCATTTTCCCTGGGAAAGAAAATTCACCAGTCCAGGTTGCTGATGTCAGTTTGTAGGGCTCTCTTGGGTCTATCAGGGCAGCACAAGTATGAGATGGGGACAACTTCAGTCTGGTGTCCATCCTTCGATATAAGGATTCTTTGAAGTCAAGGCCCAGCCGAGAGCCATGGGCCCCTGGGCACATTCTTTGGCCATTTTCCCTGGGAAAGAACACTCACCAGTCCTGGTTCCTGATGTCAGTTTGTAGGGCTCCCTTAGGTCTATCAGGGCAGCACAAGTTTGAGGTGGGGACAACTTCGGTGTGGGGTCCATCCTTCGATATAAGGATTTTTTTCAGTGAGGACCCTGCCCAGGGCCAGGGGCCCCTGGGCACATCCTTTTTCCATTTTCCCTGGGAAAGAAAACTCAGCAGTCCATGTTGATGATGTCAGTTTGTAGGGCTCCCTTGCGTCTATCAGGACAGCACAAGTTTGAGGTGGGGACAACTTCGGTGTGGGATCCATCCTTCGATATAAGGATTATTTGCAGTCAGGGCCAGGGGCCCCCAGGCACATCCTTTTTCCATTTTCCCTGGGAAAGGAAACTCACCAGTCCAGGTTCCTGATGTCAGTTTGTAGGGCTCCCTTGGGTCTATCAGGGCAGCACAAGTTTGAGGTGGGGACAACTTCGGTGTGGGGTCCATCCTTCGATATAAGGATTTTTTGCAGTGAGGACCCTGCCCAGGGCCAGGGGCCCCTGGGCACATCCTTTTTCCATTTTCCCTGGGAAAGAAAACTCACCAGTCCAGGTTGCTGATGTCAGTTTGTAGGGCTCCCTTGGGTCTATCAGGGCACCACAAGTTTGAGGTGGGGACAACTTCGGTGTGGGGTCCATCCTTCGATATAAGGATTCTTTGCAGTGAGGACCCTGCCCAGGGCCAGGGGCCCCTGGGCACATCATTTTCCATTATCCCTGGGAAAGAAAACTCAGCAGTCCAGGTTCCTGATGTCAGTTTGTAGGGCTCCCTTGGGTCTATCAGGGCAGCACAAGTTTGAGGTGGGGACAACTTCAGTCTGGTGTCCATCCTTCGATATAAGGATTTTTTTCAGTGAGGACCCTGCCCATGGCCAGGGGCCCCTGGGCACAACCTTTGGCCATTTTCCCTGGGAAAGAAAACTCACCAGTCCAGGTTCCTGATGTCAGTTTGTAGGGCTCCCTTGGGTCTATCAGGGCAGCACAAGTTTGAGGTGGGGACAACTTCTGTGTGGGGTCCATCCTTCGATATAAGGATTATTTGCAGTCAGGGCCAGGGTCCCGAGGGCACATCCTTTGGCCATTTTCCCTGGGAAAGAAAACTCAGCAGTCCAGGTTCCTGATGTCAGTTTGTAGGGCTCCCTTGGGTCTATCAGGGCACCACAAGTTTGAGGTGGGGACAACTTCGGTGTGGGGTCCATCCTTCGATATAAGGATTTTTTGCAGTGAGGACCCTGCCCAGGGCCAGGGGCCCCTGGGCACATCCTTTTTCCATTTTCCCTGGGAAAGAAATCTCACCAGTCCATGTCGATGATGTCAGTTTGTAGGGCTCCCTTGGGTCTATCAGGACAGCACAAGTTTGAGGTGGGGACAACTTCGGTGTGGGGTCCATCCTTCGATATAAGGATTTTTTGAAGTCAGGGCCAGGGGCCCCCGGGCTCATCCTTTGGCCATTTTCCCTGGGAAAGAAAACTCACCAGTCCAGGTTGCTGATGTCAGTTTGTAGGGCTCCCTTGGGTCTATCTGGGCAGCAGAAGCTTGAGGTGGGGACAACTTCGGTGTGGGGTCCATCCTTCGATATAAGGATTTTTAGCAGTCAGGTCCCAGCCCAGTGCCAGGGTCCCCAGGGCACATCCTTTGGCCATTTTCCCTGGAAAAGAAAACTCACCAGTCCAGGTTCCTGATGTCAGTTTGTAGGGCTCCCTTGGGTCTATCTGGGCAGCAGAAATTTGAGGAGCGGACAATTTTGGTCTGTTATCCATCTTTCGATATAAGGATTCTTTTCAGTCAGGTCCCAGCCGAGTGCCAGGGGCCCCAGGGAACATCCTTTGGCCATTTTCCCTGGGAAAGAAAACTCACCAGTCCAGGTTCCTGATGTCGGTTTGTAGGGCTCTCTTGGGTCTATCAGGGCAGCAGAAATTTTAGGAGGGGACAACTTCGGTCTGGGGTCCATCCTTCGATATAGGGATTCTTTACAGTCTGGCCCCAGCCCAGGTCCAGGGGCCCCTGGGCACATCCTTTGGCCATTTTTCCTAGGAAAGAAAATTCACCAGTCCAGGTTCCTGATGTTAGTTTGTAGGGCTCCCTTGGGTCTATCAGGGCAGCACAAGTATGAGATGGGGACAACTTCGGTCTGGGGTCCATCCTTCGATATAAGGATTTCTTGCAGTCATGTTCCAGCCCAGGGCCATGGGCCCCTGGGCACATCCTTTGGCCATTTTCCCAGGGAAAGAAAACTCACCAGTCCAGGTTCCTGATATCAGTTTGTAGGGCTCCCTTGGGTCTACCTGGGCAGCACAACTTTGAGGAGGGGACAATTTTGGTCTGTAATCCAGCCTTCGATATAGGGATTCTTTACAGTCAGGCCCCAGCCAGGGGCCAGGGGCCCCTGGGCACATCCTTTGGCCATTTTCCCTGGGAAAGAAAACTCACCAGTCCAGGTTCCTGATGCCAGCTTGTAGGGCTCCCTTGGGTCTATCTGGGTAGCACAACTTTCAGGAGCGGACAACTTCGGTCTGGGGTCCATCGTTCGATATAAGGAGTTTTAGCAGTCAGGTCGCAGCTCAGTGCCAGGGTCCCCAGGGCACAACCTTTGGCTATTTTCTCTGTGAATGAAAACTCACCAGTCCAGGTTGCTGATGTCACTTTGTATGGCTCCCTTGGGTCTACCAGGGCAGCACAAGTTTGAGATGGGTACAACTTGTGTCTGGGGTCCATCCTTCGATATAAGGATTTTTAGCAGTCAGGTCCCAGCCCAGTGCCAGGGTCCCCAGGGCACATCCTTTGGCCATTTTCCCTGGAAAAGAAAACTCACCAGTCCAGGTTGCTGATGTCAGTTTGTAGGGCTTCCTTGGGTCTATCTGGGCAGCAGAAATTTGAGGAGCAAACAATTTTGGTCTGTTATCCATCCTTCAATATAGGGATTCTTTGCAGTCAGGTGTCAGCCGAGTGCCAGGGGCCCCAGGGAACATCCTTTGGCCATTTTCCCTGGGAAAGAAAACTCACCAGTCCAGGTTGCTGATGTCAGTTTGTAGGGCTCCCTTGGGTCTATCAGGGCAGCACAAGTTTGAGGTGGGGACAACTTCGGTGTGGGGTGCATCCTTCGATATAAGGATTTTTTTCAGTGAGGACCCTGCCCAGGGCCAGGGGCCCCTGGGCACATCCTTTTTCCATTTTCCCTGGGAAAGAAAACTCACCATTCCAGGTTCCTGATGTCAGTTTGTAGGGCTCCCTTGGGTCTATCAGGGCAGCACAAGTTTGAGGTGGGGACAACTTCGGTGTTGGGTCCATCCTTCGATATTAGGATTTTTTGCAGTGAGGACCCTGCCCAGGGCAAGGGGCCCCTGGGCACATCCTTTTTCCATTTTCCCTGGGAAAGAAAACTCAGCAGTCCATGTTGATGATGTCAGTTTGTAGGGCTCCCTTGGGTCTATCAGGACAGCACAAGTTTGAGGTGGGGACAACTTCGGTGTGGGGTCCATCCTTCGATATAAGGATTATTTGCAGTCAGGGCCAGGGGCCCCCAGGCACATCCTTTGGCCATTTTCCCCGGGAAAGAAAACTCAGCAGTCCAGGTTCCTGATGTCAGTTTGTAGGGCTCCCTTGGGTCTATCAGGGCAGCACAAGTTTGAGGTGGGGACAACTTCGGTGTGGGGTCCATCCTTCGATATAAGGATTTTTTGCAGTCAGGGCCAGGGGCCCCCGGGCACATCCTTTGGCCATTTTCCCTGGGAAAGAAAACTCACCAGTCCAGGTTGCTGATGTCAGTTTGTAGGGCTCCCTTGGGTCTATCTGGGCAGCACAAATTTGAGGTGGGGACAACTTCGGTGTGGGGTCCATCTTTCGATATAAGGATTTTTTGCAGTGAGGACCCTGCCCAGTGCCAGGGTCCCGAGGGCACATCCTTTGGCCATTTTCCCTGGAAAAGAAAACTCACCAGTCCAGGTTGCTGATGTCAGTTTGTAGAGCTCCCTTGGGTCTATCTGGGCAGCAGAAATTTGAGGAGCGGACAATCTTGGTCTGCGATCCATCCTTCGATATTTGGATTATTTGCAGTCAGGTGTCAGCCGAGTGCCAGGGGCCCCAGGGAACATCCTTTGGCCATTTTCCCTGGGAAAGAAAATTCACCAGTCCAGGTTGCTGATGTCAGTTTGTAGGGCTCTCTTGGGTCTATCAGGGCAGCACAAGTTTGAGGTGGGGACAACTTCGGTGTGGGGTCCATCCTTCGATATAAGGATTTTTTGCAGTGAGGACCCTGCCCAGGGCCAGGGGCCCCTGGGCACATCCTTTTTCCATTTTCCCTGGGAAAGAAAACTCAGCAGTCCAGGTTGCTGATGTCAGTTTGTAGGGCTCCCTTGGGTCTATCAGGGCAGCACAAGTTTGAGGTGGGGACAACTTCGGTGTGGGGTCCCTCCTTCGATATAAGGATTCTTTGCAGTGAGGACCCTGCCCAGGGCCAGGGGCCCCTGGGCACATCCTTTTTCCATTTTCCCTGGGAAAGAAAACTCACCAGTCCAGGTTGCTGATGTCAGTTTGTAGGGCTCCCTTGGGTCTATCAGGACAGCACAAGTTTGAGGTGGGGACAACTTCGGTGTGGGGTGCATCCTTCGATATAAAGATTTTTTTCAGTGAGGACCCTGCCCAGGGCAAGGGGCCCCTGGGCACATCCTTTTTCCATTTTCCCTGGGAAAGAAAACTCAGCAGTCCATGTTGATGATGTCAGTTTGTAGGGCTCCCTTGGGTCTATCAGGGCAGCACAAGTTTGAGGTGGGGACAACTTCGGTGTGGGGTCCATCCTTCGATATAAGGATTTTTTGCAGTCAGGGCCAGGGGCCCCCGGGCACATTCTTTGGCCATTTTCCCTGGGAAAGAAAACTCACCAGTCCAGGTTGCTGATGTCAGTTTGTAGGGCTCCCTTGGGTCTATCAGGGCAGCACAAATTTGAGGTGGGGACAACTTCGGTGTGGGGTCCATCTTTCGATATAAGGATTTTTTGCATTCAGGTCCCAGCCCAGTTCCAGGGTCCCGAGGGCACATCCTTTGGCCATTTTCCCTGGAAAAGAAACTCACCAGTCCAGGTTCCTGATGTCAGTTTGTAGAGCTCCCTTGGGTCTATCTGGGCAGCAGAAATTTGAGGAGCAAACAATCTTGGTCTGCGATCCATCCTTCGATATTGGGATTATTTGCAGTCAGGTGTCAGCCGAGTGCCAGGGGCCCCAGGGAACATCCTTTGGCCATTTTCCCTGGGAAAGAAAATTCACCAGTCCAGGTTGCTGATGTCAGTTTGTAGGGCTCTCTTGGGTCTATCAGGGCAGCACAAGTATGAGATGGGGACAACTTCAGTCTGGTGTCCATCCTTCGATATAAGGATTCTTTGAAGTCAAGGCCCAGCCGAGAGCCATGGGCCCCTGGGCACATTCTTTGGCCATTTTCCCTGGGAAAGAACACTCACCAGTCCTGGTTCCTGATGTCAGTTTGTAGGGCTCCCTTAGGTCTATCAGGGCAGCACAAGTTTGAGGTGGGGACAACTTCGGTGTGGGGTCCATCCTTCGATATAAGGATTCTTTGCAGTGAGGACCCTGCCCAGGGCCAGGGGCCCCTGGGCACATCCTTTTTCCATTTTCCCTGGGAAAGAAAACTCAGCAGTCCATGTTGATGATGTCAGTTTGTAGGGCTCCCTTGCGTCTATCAGGACAGCACAAGTTTGAGGTGGGGACAACTTCGGTGTGGGATCCATCCTTCGATATAAGGATTATTTGCAGTCAGGGCCAGGGGCCCCCAGGCACATCCTTTTTCCATTTTCCCTGGGAAAGGAAACTCACCAGTCCAGGTTCCTGATGTCAGTTTGTAGGGCTCCCTTGGGTCTATCAGGGCAGCACAAGTTTGAGGTGGGGACAACTTCGGTGTGGGGTCCATCCTTCGATATAAGGATTTTTTGCAGTGAGGACCCTGCCCAGGGCCAGGGGCCCCTGGGCACATCCTTTTTCCATTTTCCCTGGGAAAGAAAACTCAGCAGTCCAGGCTGCTGATGTCAGTTTGTAGGGCTCCCTTGGGTCTATCAGGGCAGCACAAGTTTGAGGTGGGGACAACTTCGGTGTGGGGTGCATCCTTCGATATAAGGATTTTTTGAAGTCAGGGCCAGGGGCCCCCGGGCACATCCTTTGGCCATTTTCCCTGGGAAAGAAAACTCACCAGTCCAGGTTGCTGATGTCAGTTTGTAGGGCTCCCTTGGGTCTATCTGGGCAGCAGAAGTTTGAGGTGGGGACAACTTCGGTGTGGGGTCCATCCTTCGATATAAGGATTTTTAGCAGTCAGGTCCCAGCCCAGTGCCAGGGTCCCCAGGGCACATCCTTTGGCCATTTTCCCAGGGAAAGAAAACTCACCAGTCCAGGTTCCTGATATCAGTTTGTAGGGCTCCCTTGGGTCTACCTGGGCAGCACAACTTTGAGGAGGGGACAATTTTGGTCTGTAATCCATCCTTCGATATAGGGATTCTTTACAGTCAGGCCCCAGCCAGGGGCCAGGGGCCCCTGGGCACATCCTTTGGCCATTTTCCCTGGGAAAGAAAACTCACCAGTCCAGGTTGCTGATGTCAGTTTGTAGGGCTCCCTTGGGTCTATCAGGGCAGCACAAGTTTGAGGTGGGGACAACTTCGGTGTGGGGTCCATCCTTCGATATAAGGATTCTTTGCAGTGAGGACCCTGCCCAGGGCCAGGGGCACCTGGGCACATCATTTTCCGTTTTCCCTGGGAAAGAAAACTCACCAGTCCAGGTTCCTGATGTCAGTTTGTAGGGCTCCCTTGGGTCTATCAGGGCAGCACAAATTTGAGGTGGGGACAACTTCGGTGTGGGGTCCATCTTTCGATATAAGGATTTTTTGCATTCAGGTCCCAGCCCAGTGCCAGGGTCCCGAGGGCACATCCTTTGGCCATTTTCCCTGGAAAAGAAAACTCACCAGTCCAGGTTACTGATGTCAGTTTGTAGAGCTCCCTTGGGTCTCTCTGGGCAGCAGAAATTTGAGGAGCAAACAATCTTGGTCTGCGATCCATCCTTCGATATTGGGATTATTTGCAGTCAGGTGTCAGCCGAGTGCCAGGGGCCCCAGGGAACATCCTTTGCCCATTTTCCCTGGGAAAGAAAATTCACCAGTCCAGGTTCCTGATGTCAGTTTGTAGGGCTCCCTTAGGTCTATCAGGGCAGCACAAGTTTGAGGTGGGGACAACTTCTGTGTGGGGTCCATCCTTTGATATAAGGATTTTTTGCAGTGAGGACCCTGCCCAGGGCCAGGGGCCCCTGGGCACATCCTTTTTCCATTTTCCCTGGGAAAGAAAACTCACCAGTCCAGGTTGCTGATGTCAGTTTGTAGGGCTCCCTTGGGTCTATCAGGGCACCACAAGTTTGAGGTGGGGACAACTTCGGTGTGGGGTGCATCCTTCGATATAAGGATTTTTTTCAGTGAGGACCCTGCCCAGGGCCAGGGGCCCCTGGGCACATCCTTTTTCCATTTTCCCTGGGAAAGGAAACTCACCAGTCCAGGTTCATGATGTCAGTTTGTAGGGCTCCCTTGGGTCTATCAGGGCAGCACAAGTTTGAGGTGGGGACAACTTCGGTGTGGGGTCCATCCTTCGATATAAGGATTTTTTGCAGTGAGGACCCTGCCCAGGGCCAGGGGCCCCTGGGCACATCCTTTTTCCATTTTCCCTGGGAAAGAAAACTCAGCAGTCCAGGTTGCTGATGTCAGTTTGTAGGGCTCCCTTGGGTCTATCAGGGCAGCACAAGTTTGAGGTGGGGACAACTTCGGTGTGGGGTCCATCCTTCGATATAAGGATTCTTTGCAGTGAGGACCCTGCCCAGGGCCAGGGGCCCCTGGGCACATCATTTTCCATTTTCCCTGGGAAAGAAAACTCAGCAGTCCAGGTTCCTGATGTCAGTTTGTAGGGCTCCCTTGCGTCTATCAGGGCAGCACAAGTTTGAGGTGGGGACAACTTCGGTGTGGGGTGCGTCCTTCGATATAAGGATTTTTTTCAGTGAGGACCCTGCCCAGGGCCAGGCGCCCCTGGGCACATCCTTTTTCCATTTTCCCTGGGAAAGAAAACTCAGCAGTCCAGGTTCCTGATATCAGTTTGTAGGGCTCCCTTGGGTCTATCAGGGCAGCACAAGTTTGAGGTGGGGACAACTTCGCTGTGGGGTCCATCCTTCTTTATAAGGATTTTTTGCAGTGAGGACCCTGCCCAGGGCCAGGGGCCCCTGGGCACAACCTTTTTCCATTTTCCCTGGGAAAGAAAACTCAGCAGTCCATGTTGATGATGTCAGTTTGTAGGGCTCCCTTGGCTCTATCAGGACAGCACAAGTTTGAGGTGGGGACAACTTCGGTGTGGGGTCCATCCTTCGATATAAGGATTATTTGCAGTCAGGGCCAGGGGCCCCCAGGCACATCCTTTGGCCATTTTCCCTGGGAAAGAAAACTCACCAGTCCAGGTTCCTGATGTCAGTTTGTAGGGCTCCCTTGGGTCTATCAGGGCAGCACAAGTTTGAGGTGGGGACAACTTCGGTGTGGGGTCCATCCTTCGATATAAGGATTTTTTGCAGTCAGGGCCAGGGGCCCCCGGGCACATCCTTTGGCCATTTTCCCTGGGAAAGAAAACTCACCAGTCCAGGTTGCTGATGTCAGTTTGTAGGGCTCCCTTGGGTCTATCAGGGCAGCACAAATTTGAGGTGGGGACAACTTCGGTGTGGGGTCCATCTTTCGATATAAGGATTTTTTGCATTCAGGTCCCAGCCCAGTGCCAGGGTCCCGAGGGCACAGCCTTTGGCCATTTTCCCTGGAAAAGAAAACTCACCAGTCCAGGTTGCTGATGTCAGTTTGTAGAGCTCCCTTGGGTCTATCTGGGCAGCAGAAATTTGAGGAGCAAACAACCTTAGTCTGCGATCCATCCTTCAATATTGGGATTATTTGCAGTCAGGTGTCAGCCGAGTGCCAGGGACCCCAGGGAACATCCTTTGGCCATTTTCCCTGGGAAAGAAAATTCACCAGTCCAGGTTGCTGATGTCAGTTTGTAGGGCTCTCTTGGGTCTATCAGGGCAGCACAAGTATGAGATGGGGACAACTTCAGTCTGGTGTCCATCCTTCGATATAAGGATTCTTTGAAGTCAAGCCCCAGCCGAGAGCCATGGGCCCCTGGGCACATTCTTTGGCCATTTTCCCTAGGAAAGAACACTCACCAGTCCAGGTTCCTGATGTCAGTTTGTAGGGCTCCCTTAGGTCTATAAGGGCAGCACAAGTTTGAGGTGGGGACAACTTCGGTGTGGGGTCCATCCTTCGATATAAGGATTTTTTGCAGTGAGGACCCTGCCCAGGGCCAGGGGCCCCTGGGCACATCCTTTTTCCATTTTCCCTGGGAAAGAAAACTCACCAGTCCAGGTTCCTGATGTCAGTTTGTAGGGCTCCCTTGGGTCTATCAGGGCACCACAAGTTTGAGGTGGGGACAACTTCGGTGTGGGGTGCATCCTTCGATATAAGGATTTTTTTCAGTGAGGACCCTGCCCAGGGCCAGGGTCCCCTGGGCACAACCTTTGGCCATTTTCCCTGGGAAAGAAAACTCAGCAGTCCAGGTTCCTGATGTCAGTTTGTAGGGCTCCCTTGGGTCTATCAGGGCAGCACAAGTTTGAGGTGGGGACAACTTCGGTGTGGGGTCCATCCTTCGATATAAGGATTTTTTGAAGTCAGGGCCAGGGGCCCCCGGGCACATCCTTTGGCCATTTTCCCTGGGAAAGAAAACTCACCAGTCCAGGTTGCTGATGTCAGTTTGTAGGACTCCCTTGGGTCTATCTGGGCAGCACAAGTTTGAGGTGGGGACAACTTCGGTCTGGGGTCCATCCTTCGATATAAGGATTTTTAGCAGTCAGGTCCCAGCCGAGTGCCAGGGGCCCCAGGGCGCATCCTTTGGCCATTTTCCCTGGAAAAGAAAACTCACCAGTCCAGGTTCCTGATGTCAGTTTGTAGGGCTCCCTTGGGTCTATCTGGGCAGCAGAAATTTGAGGAGCGGACAATTTTGGTCTGTTATCCATCCTTCGATATAAGGATTCTTTTCAGTCAGGTCCCAGCCGAGTGCCAGGGGCCCCAGGGAACATCCTTTGGCCATTTTCCCTGGGAAAGAAAACTCACCAGTCCAGGTTCCTGATGTTGGTTTGTAGGGCTCTCTTGGGTCTATCAGGGCAGCAGAAATTTTAGGAGGGGACAACTTCGGTCTGGGGTCCATCCTTTGATATAGGGATTCTTTACAGTCAGGACCCAGCCCAGGTCCAGGGGCCCCTGGGCAGAGCCTTTGGCCAATTTCCCTGGAAAAGAAAACTCACCAGTCCAGGTTGCTGATGTCAGTTTGTAGAGCTCCCTTGGGTCTATCTGGGCAGCAGAAATTTGAGGAGCAAACAACCTTAGTCTGCGATCCATCCTTCAATATTGGGATTATTTGCAGTCAGGTGTCAGCCGAGTGCCAGGGACCCCAGGGAACATCCTTTGGCCATTTTCCCTGGGAAAGAAAATTCACCAGTCCAGGTTGCTGATGTCAGTTTGTAGGGCTCTCTTGGGTCTATCAGGGCAGCACAAGTATGAGATGGGGACAACTTCAGTCTGGTGTCCATCCTTCGATATAAGGATTCTTTGAAGTCAAGCCCCAGCCGAGAGCCATGGGCCCCTGGGCACATTCTTTGGCCATTTTCCCTAGGAAAGAACACTCACCAGTCCAGGTTCCTGATGTCAGTTTGTAGGGCTCCCTTAGGTCTATCAGGGCAGCACAAGTTTGAGGTGGGGACAACTTCGGTGTGGGGTCCATCCTTCGATATAAGGATTTTTTGCAGTGAGGACCCTGCCCAGGGCCAGGGGCCCCTGGGCACATCCTTTTTCCATTTTCCCTGGGAAAGAAAACTCAGCAGTCCATGTTGATGATGTCAGTTTGTAGGGCTCCCTTGCGTCTATCAGGACAGCACAAGTTTGAGGTGGGGACAACTTCGGTGTGGGATCCATCCTTCGATATAAGGATTATTTGCAGTCAGGGCCAGGGGCCCCCAGGCACATCCTTTTTCCATTTTCCCTGGGAAAGGAAACTCACCAGTCCAGGTTCCTGATGTCAGTTTGTAGGGCTCCCTTGGGTCTATCAGGGCAGCACAAGTTTGAGGTGGGGACAACTTCGGTGTGGGGTCCATCCTTCGATATAAGGATTTTTTGCAGTGAGGACCCTGCCCAGGGCCAGGGGCCCCTGGGCACATCCTTTTTCCATTTTCCCTGGGAAAGAAAACTCAGCAGTCCAGGCTGCTGATGTCAGTTTGTAGGGCTCCCTTGGGTCTATCAGGGCAGCACAAGTTTGAGGTGGGGACAACTTCGGTGTGGGGTGCATCCTTCGATATAAGGATTTTTTGAAGTCAGGGCCAGGGTCCCCCGGGCACATCCTTTGGCCATTTTCCCTGGGAAAGAAAACTCACCAGTCCAGGTTGCTGATGTCAGTTTGTAGGGCTCCCTTGGGTCTATCTGGGCAGCAGAAGTTTGAGGTGGGGACAACTTCGGTGTGGGGTCCATCCTTCGATATAAGGATTTTTAGCAGTCAGGTCCCAGCCCAGTGCCAGGGTCCCCAGGGCACATCCTTTGGCCATTTTCCCAGGGAAAGAAAACTCACCAGTCCAGGTTCCTGATATCAGTTTGTAGGGCTCCCTTGGGTCTACCTGGGCAGCACAACTTTGAGGAGGGGACAATTTTGCTCTGTAATCCATCCTTCGATATAGGGATTCTTTACAGTCAGGCCCCAGCCAGGGGCCAGGGGCCCCTGGGCACATCCTTTGGCCATTTTCCCTGGGAAAGAAAACTCACCAGTCCAGGTTGCTGATGTCAGTTTGTAGGGCTCCCTTGGGTCTATCAGGGCAGCACAAGTTTGAGGTGGGGACAACTTCGGTGTGGGGTCCATCCTTCGATATAAGGATTCTTTGCAGTGAGGACCCTGCCCAGGGCCAGGGGCACCTGGGCACATCATTTTCCGTTTTCCCTGGGAAAGAAAACTCACCAGTCCAGGTTCCTGATGTCAGTTTGTAGGGCTCCCTTGGGTCTATCAGGGCAGCACAAATTTGAGGTGGGGACAACTTCGGTGTGGGGTCCATCTTTCGATATAAGGATTTTTTGCATTCAGGTCCCAGCCCAGTGCCAGGGTCCCGAGGGCACATCCTTTGGCCATTTTCCCTGGAAAAGAAAACTCACCAGTCCAGGTTACTGATGTCAGTTTGTAGAGCTCCCTTGGGTCTCTCTGGGCAGCAGAAATTTGAGGAGCAAACAATCTTGGTCTGCGATCCATCCTTCGATATTGGGATTATTTGCAGTCAGGTGTCAGCCGAGTGCCAGGGGCCCCAGGGAACATCCTTTGCCCATTTTCCCTGGGAAAGAAAATTCACCAGTCCAGGTTCCTGATGTCAGTTTGTAGGGCTCCCTTAGGTCTATCAGGGCAGCACAAGTTTGAGGTGGGGACAACTTCTGTGTGGGGTCCATCCTTTGATATAAGGATTTTTTGCAGTGAGGACCCTGCCCAGGGCCAGGGGCCCCTGGGCACATCCTTTTTCCATTTTCCCTGGGAAAGAAAACTCACCAGTCCAGGTTGCTGATGTCAGTTTGTAGGGCTCCCTTGGGTCTATCAGGGCACCACAAGTTTGAGGTGGGGACAACTTCGGTGTGGGGTGCATCCTTCGATATAAGGATTTTTTTCAGTGAGGACCCTGCCCAGGGCCAGGGGCCCCTGGGCACATCCTTTTTCCATTTTCCCTGGGAAAGGAAACTCACCAGTCCAGGTTCATGATGTCAGTTTGTAGGGCTCCCTTGGGTCTATCAGGGCAGCACAAGTTTGAGGTGGGGACAACTTCGGTGTGGGGTCCATCCTTCGATATAAGGATTTTTTGCAGTGAGGACCCTGCCCAGGGCCAGGGGCCCCTGGGCACATCCTTTTTCCATTTTCCCTGGGAAAGAAAACTCAGCAGTCCAGGTTGCTGATGTCAGTTTGTAGGGCTCCCTTGGGTCTATCAGGGCAGCACAAGTTTGAGGTGGGGACAACTTCGGTGTGGGGTCCATCCTTCGATATAAGGATTCTTTGCAGTGAGGACCCTGCCCAGGGCCAGGGGCCCCTGGGCACATCATTTTCCATTTTCCCTGGGAAAGAAAACTCAGCAGTCCAGGTTCCTGATGTCAGTTTGTAGGGCTCCCTTGCGTCTATCAGGGCAGCACAAGTTTGAGGTGGGGACAACTTCGGTGTGGGGTGCGTCCTTCGATATAAGGATTTTTTTCAGTGAGGACCCTGCCCAGGGCCAGGCGCCCCTGGGCACATCCTTTTTCCATTTTCCCTGGGAAAGAAAACTCAGCAGTCCAGGTTCCTGATATCAGTTTGTAGGGCTCCCTTGGGTCTATCAGGGCAGCACAAGTTTGAGGTGGGGACAACTTCGCTGTGGGGTCCATCCTTCTTTATAAGGATTTTTTGCAGTGAGGACCCTGCCCAGGGCCAGGGGCCCCTGGGCACAACCTTTTTCCATTTTCCCTGGGAAAGAAAACTCAGCAGTCCATGTTGATGATGTCAGTTTGTAGGGCTCCCTTGGGTCTATCAGGACAGCACAAGTTTGAGGTGGGGACAACTTCGGTGTGGGGTCCATCCTTCGATATAAGGATTATTTGCAGTCAGGGCCAGGGGCCCCCAGGCACATCCTTTGGCCATTTTCCCTGGGAAAGAAAACTCACCAGTCCAGGTTCCTGATGTCAGTTTGTAGGGCTCCCTTGGGTCTATCAGGGCAGCACAAGTTTGAGGTGGGGACAACTTCGGTGTGGGGTCCATCCTTCGATATAAGGATTTTTTGCAGTCAGGGCCAGGGGCCCCCGGGCACATCCTTTGGCCATTTTCCCTGGGAAAGAAAACTCACCAGTCCAGGTTGCTGATGTCAGTTTGTAGGGCTCCCTTGGGTCTATCAGGGCAGCACAAATTTGAGGTGGGGACAACTTCGGTGTGGGGTCCATCTTTCGATATAAGGATTTTTTGCATTCAGGTCCCAGCCCAGTGCCAGGGTCCCGAGGGCACAGCCTTTGGCCATTTTCCCTGGAAAAGAAAACTCACCAGTCCAGGTTGCTGATGTCAGTTTGTAGAGCTCCCTTGGGTCTATCTGGGCAGCAGAAATTTGAGGAGCAAACAACCTTAGTCTGCGATCCATCCTTCAATATTGGGATTATTTGCAGTCAGGTGTCAGCCGAGTGCCAGGGACCCCAGGGAACATCCTTTGGCCATTTTCCCTGGGAAAGAAAATTCACCAGTCCAGGTTGCTGATGTCAGTTTGTAGGGCTCTCTTGGGTCTATCAGGGCAGCACAAGTATGAGATGGGGACAACTTCAGTCTGGTGTCCATCCTTCGATATAAGGATTCTTTGAAGTCAAGCCCCAGCCGAGAGCCATGGGCCCCTGGGCACATTCTTTGGCCATTTTCCCTAGGAAAGAACACTCACCAGTCCAGGTTCCTGATGTCAGTTTGTAGGGCTCCCTTAGGTCTATAAGGGCAGCACAAGTTTGAGGTGGGGACAACTTCGGTGTGGGGTCCATCCTTCGATATAAGGATTTTTTGCAGTGAGGACCCTGCCCAGGGCCAGGGGCCCCTGGGCACATCCTTTTTCCATTTTCCCTGGGAAAGAAAACTCACCAGTCCAGGTTCCTGATGTCAGTTTGTAGGGCTCCCTTGGGTCTATCAGGGCACCACAAGTTTGAGGTGGGGACAACTTCGGTGTGGGGTGCATCCTTCGATATAAGGATTTTTTTCAGTGAGGACCCTGCCCAGGGCCAGGGTCCCCTGGGCACAACCTTTGGCCATTTTCCCTGGGAAAGAAAACTCAGCAGTCCAGGTTCCTGATGTCAGTTTGTAGGGCTCCCTTGGGTCTATCAGGGCAGCACAAGTTTGAGGTGGGGACAACTTCGGTGTGGGGTCCATCCTTCGATATAAGGATTTTTTGAAGTCAGGGCCAGGGGCCCCCGGGCACATCCTTTGGCCATTTTCCCTGGGAAAGAAAACTCACCAGTCCAGGTTGCTGATGTCAGTTTGTAGGACTCCCTTGGGTCTATCTGGGCAGCACAAGTTTGAGGTGGGGACAACTTCGGTCTGGGGTCCATCCTTCGATATAAGGATTTTTAGCAGTCAGGTCCCAGCCGAGTGCCAGGGGCCCCAGGGCGCATCCTTTGGCCATTTTCCCTGGAAAAGAAAACTCACCAGTCCAGGTTCCTGATGTCAGTTTGTAGGGCTCCCTTGGGTCTATCTGGGCAGCAGAAATTTGAGGAGCGGACAATTTTGGTCTGTTATCCATCCTTCGATATAAGGATTCTTTTCAGTCAGGTCCCAGCCGAGTGCCAGGGGCCCCAGGGAACATCCTTTGGCCATTTTCCCTGGGAAAGAAAACTCACCAGTCCAGGTTCCTGATGTCGGTTTGTAGGGCTCTCTTGGGTCTATCAGGGCAGCAGAAATTTTAGGAGGGGACAACTTCGGTCTGGGGTCCATCCTTTGATATAGGGATTCTTTACAGTCAGGACCCAGCCCAGGTCCAGGGGCCCCTGTGCACATCCTTTGGCCATTTTTCCTAGGAAAGAAAATTCACCAGTCCAGGTTCCTGATGTTAGTTTGTAGGGCTCCCTTGGGTCTATCAGGGCAGCACAAGTATGAGATGGGGACATCTTCGGTCTGGGGTCCATTCTTCGATATAAGGATTTCTTGCAGTCATGTTCCAGCCCAGGGCCATGGGCCCCTGGGCACATCCTTTGCCATTTTCCCTGGGAAAGAAAACTCACCATTCCAGGTTCCTGATATCAGTTTGTAGGGCTCCCTTGGGTCTACCTGGTCAGCACAACTTTGAGGAGGGGACAATTTTGTTCTGTAATCCAGCCTTCGATATAGGGATTCTTTACAGTCAGGCCCCAGCCAGGGGCCAGGGGCCCCTGGGCACATCCTTTGGCCATTTTCCCTGGGAAAGAAAACTCACCAGTCCAGGTTCCTGATGCCAGTTTGTAGGGCTCCCTTGGGTCTATCTGGGTAGCACAACTTCCAGGAGCGGACAACTTCGGTCTGGGGTCCATCGTTCGATATAAGGAGTTTTAGCAGTCAGGTCGCAGCTCAGTGCCAGGGTCCCCAGGGCACAACCTTTGGCTATTTTCTCTGTGAATGAAAACTCACCAGTCCAGGTTGCTGATGTCACTTTGTATGGCTCCCTTGGGTCTACCAGGGCAGCACAAGTTTGAGATGGGTACAATTTGTGCCTGGGGTCCATCCTTCGATATAAGGATTTTTAGCAGTCAGGTCCCAGCCCAGTGACAGGGTCCCCAGGGCACATCCTTTGGCCATTTTCCCTGGAAAAGAAAACTCACCAGTCCAGGTTCCTGATGTCAGTTTGTAGGGCTTCCTTGAGTCTATCTGGGCAGCAGAAATTTGAGGAGCAAACAATCTTGGTCTGTTATCCATCCTTCAATATAGGGATTCTTTGCAGTCAGGTGTCAGCCGAGTGCAGGGGCCCCAGGGAACATCCTTTGGCCATTTTCCCTGGGAAAGAAAATTCACCAGTCCAGGTTCCTGATGTCAGTTTGTAGGGCTCCCTTGGGTCTATCAGGGCAGCACAAGTATGAGATGGCGACAACTTCGGTGTGGGGTCCATCCTTCGATATAAGGATTTTTTGCAGTGAGGACCCTGCCCAGGGCCAGGGGCCCCTGGGCACATCCTTTTTCCATTTTCCCTGGGAAAGAAAACTCACCAGTCCAGGTTGCTGATGTCAGTTTGTAGGGCTCCCTTGGGTCTATCAGGGCAGCACAAGTTTGAGGTGGGGACAGCTTCGGTGTGGGGTCCATCCTTCGATATAAGGATTCTTTGCAGTGAGGACCCTGCCCAGGGCCAGGGGCCCCTGGGCACATCATTTTCCGTTTTCCCTGGGAAAGAAAACTCACCAGTCCAGGTTCCTGATGTCAGTTTGTAGGGCTCCCTTGGGTCTATCAGGGCACCACAAGTTTGAGGTGGGGACAACTTCGGTGTGGGGTCCATCCTTCGATATAAGGATTTTTTGCAGTGAGGACCCTGCCCAGGGCCAGGGGCCCCTGGGCACATCCTTTTTCCATTTTCCCTGGGAAAGAAAACTCAGCAGTCCAGGTTCCTGATGTCAGTTTGTAGGGCTCCCTTGGGTCTATCAGGGCACCACAAGTTTGAGGTGGGGACAACTTCGGTGTGGGGTCCATCCTTCGATATAAGGATTTTTTGCAGTGAGGACCCTGCCCAGGGCCAGGGGCCCCTGGGCACATCCTTTTTCCATTTTCCCTGGGAAAGAAAACTCAGCAGTCCATGTTGATGATGTCAGTTTGTAGGGCTCCCTTGGGTCTATCAGGACAGCACAAGTTTGAGGTGGGGACAACTTCGGTGTGGGGTCCATCCTTCGATATAAGGATTATTTGCAGTCAGGGCCAGGGGACCCCAGGCACATCCTTTGGCCATTTTCCCTGGGAAAGAAAACTCAGCAGTCCAGGTTCCTGATGTCAGTTTGTAGGGCTCCCTTGGATCTATCAGGGCAGCACAAATTTGAGGTGGGGACAACTTCGGTGTGGGGTCCATCCTTCGATATAAGGATTTTTTGCAGTCAGGGCCAGGGGCCCCCGGGCACATCCTTTGGCCATTTTCCCTGGGAAAGAAAACTCACCAGTCCAGGTTGCTGATGTCAGTTTGTAGGGCTCCCTTGGGTCTATCAGGGCAGCACAAATTTGAGGTGGGGACAACTTCGTTGTGGGGTCCATCTTTCGATATAAGGATTTTTTGCATTCAGGTCCCAGCCCAGTGCCAGGGTCCCGAGGGCACATCCTTTGGCCATTTTCCCTGGGAAAGAAAACTCACCAGTCCAGGTTGCTGATGTCAGTTTGTAGAGCTCCCTTGGGTCTATCTGGGCAGCAGAAATTTGAGGAGCAAACAATCTTGGTCTGCGATCCATCCTTCGATATTGGGATTATTTGCAGTCAGGTGTCAGCCGAGTGCCAGGGGCCCCAGGGAACATCCTTTGGCCATTTTCCCTGGGAAAGAAAATTCACCAGTCCAGGTTGCTGATGTCAGTTTGTAGGGCTCTCTTGGGTCTATCAGGGCAGCACAAGTATGAGATGGGGACAACTTCAGTCTGGTGTCCATCCTTCGATATAAGGATTCTTTGAAGTCAAGCCCCAGCCGAGAGCCATGGGCCCCTGGGCACATTCTTTGGCCATTTTCCCTGGGAAAGAACACTCACCAGTCCTGGTTCCTGATGTCAGTTTGTAGGGCTCCCTTAGGTCTATCAGGGCAGCACAAGTTTGAGGTGGGGACAACTTCGGTGTGGGGTCCATCCTTCGATATAAGGATTTTTTGCAGTGAGGACCCTGCCCAGGGCCAGGGGCCCCTGGGCACATCCTTTTTCCATTTTCCCTGGGAAAGAAAACTCACCAGTCCAGGTTGCTGATGTCAGTTTGTAGGGCTTCCTTGGGTCTATCTGGGCAGCAGAAATTTGAGGAGGAAACAATTTTGGTCTGTTATCCATCCTTCAATATAGGGATTCTTTGCAGTCAGGTGTCAGCCGAGTGCCAGGGGCCCCAGGGAACATCCTTTGGCCATTTTCCCTGGGAAAGAAAATTCACCAGTCCAGGTTCCTGATGTCAGTTTGTAGGGCTCCCTTGGGTCTATCAGGGCAGCACAAGTATGAGATGGGGACAACTTCGGTGTGGGGTCCATCCTTCGATATAAGGATTTTTTGCAGTGAGGACCCTGCCCAGGGCCAGGGGCCCCTGGGCACATCCTTTTTCCATTTTACCTGGGAAAGAAAACTCACCAGTCCAGGTTGCTGATGTCAGTTTGTAGGGCTCCCTTGGGTCTATCAGGGCACCACAAGTTTGAGGTGGGGACAACTTCGGTGTGGGGTCCATCCTTCGATATAAGGATTCTTTGCAGTGAGGACCCTGCCCAGGGCCAGGGGCCCCTGGGCACATCATTTTCCATTTTCCCTGGGAAAGAAAACTCACCAGTCCAGGTTCCTGATGTCAGTTTGTAGGGCTCCCTTGGGTCTATCAGGGCAGCACAAGTTTGAGGTGGGGACAACTTCGGTGTGGGGTCCATCCTTCCATATAAGGATTTTTTGCAGTGAGGACCCTGCCCAGGGCCAGGGGCCCCTGGGCACATCCTTTTTCCATTTTCCCTGGGAAAGAAAACTCAGCAGTCCAGGTTCCTGATGTCAGTTTGTAGGGCTCCCTTGGGTCTATCAGGGCACCACAAGTTTGAGGTGGGGACAACTTCGGTGTGGGGTCCATCCTTCGATATAAGGATTTTTTGCAGTGAGGACCCTGCCCAGGGCCAGGGGCCCCTGGGCACATCCTTTTTCCATTTTCCCTGGGAAAGAAAACTCAGCAGTCCATGTTGATGATGTCAGTTTGTAGGGCTCCCTTGGGTCTATCAGGACAGCACAAGTTTGAGGTGGGGACAACTTCGGTGTGGGGTCCATCCTTCGATATAAGGATTATTTGCAGTCAGGGCCAGGGGACCCCAGGCACATCCTTTGGCCATTTTCCCTGGGAAAGAAAACTCAGCAGTCCAGGTTCCTGATGTCAGTTTGTAGGGCTCCCTTGGATCTATCAGGGCAGCACAAATTAGAGGTGGGGACAACTTCGGTGTGGGGTCCATCCTTCGATATAAGGATTTTTTGCAGTCAGGGCCAGGGGCCCCCGGGCACATCCTTTGGCCATTTTCCCTGGGAAAGAAAACTCACCAGTCCAGGTTGCTGATGTCAGTTTGTAGGGCTCCCTTGGGTCTATCAGGGCAGCACAAATTTGAGGTGGGGACAACTTCGGTGTGGGGTCCATCTTTCGATATAAGGATTTTTTGCATTCAGGTCCCAGCCCAGTGCCAGGGTCCCGAGGGCACATCCTTTGGCCATTTTCCCTGGAAAAGAAAACTCACCAGTCCAGGTTGCTGATGTCAGTTTGTAGAGCTCCCTTGGGTCTATCTGGGCAGCAGAAATTTGAGGAGCAAACAATCTTGGTCTGCGATCCATCCTTCGATATTGGGATTATTTGCAGTCAGGTGTCAGCCGAGTGCCAGGGGCCCCAGGGAACATCCTTTGGCCATTTTCCCTGGGAAAGAAAATTCACCAGTCCAGGTTGCTGATGTCAGTTTGTAGGGCTCTCTTGGGTCTATCAGGGCAGCACAAGTATGAGATGGGGACAACTTCAGTCTGGTGTCCATCCTTCGATATAAGGATTCTTTGCAGTGAGGACCCTGCCCAGGGCCAGGGGCCCCTGGGCACATCCTTTTTCCATTTTCCCTGAGAAAGAAAACTCAGAAGTCCAGGTTGCTGATGTCAGTTTGTAGGGCTCCCTTGGGTCTATCAGGGCACCACAAGTTTGAGGTGGGGACAACTTCGGTGTGGGGTGCATCCTTTGATATAAGGATTTTTTTCAGTGAGGACCCTGCCCAGGGCCAGGGTCCCCTGGGCACATCCTTTTTCCATTTTCCCTGGGAAAGGAAACTCACCAGTCCAGGTTCCTGATGTCAGTTTGTAGGGCTCCCTTGGGTCTATCAGGACAGCACAAGTTTGAGGTGGGGACAACTTCGGTGTTGGGTCCATCCTTCGATATAAGGATTTTTTGCAATGAGGACCCTGCCCAGGGCCACGGGCCCCTGGGCACATCCTTTTTCCATTTTCCCTGGGAAAGAAAACTCAGCAGTCCATGTTGATGATGTCAGTTTGTAGGGCTCCCTTGGGTCTATCAGGACAGCACAAGTTTGAGGTGGGGACAACTTCGGTGTGGGGTCCATCCTTCGATATAAGGATTATTTGCAGTCAGGGCCAGGGGCCCCCAGGCACATCCTTTGGCCATTTTCCCCGGGAAAGAAAACTCAGCAGTCCAGGTTCCTGATGTCAGTTTGTAGGGCTCCCTTGGGTCTATCAGGGCAGCACAAATTTGAGGTGGGGACAACTTCGGTGTGGGGTCCATCTTTCGATATAAGGATTTTTTGCATTCAGGTCCCAGCCCAGTGCCAGGGTCCCGAGGGCACATCCTTTGGCCATTTTCCCTGGAAAAGAAAACTCACCAGTCCAGGTTGCTGATGTCAGTTTGTAGGGCTCCCTTGGGTCTATCTGGGCAGCAGAAATTTGAGGAGCAAACAATCTTGGTCTGCGATCCATCCTTCGATATTGGGATTATTTGCAGTCAGGTGTCAGCCGAGTGCCAGGGGCCCCAGGGAACATCCTTTGGCCATTTTCCCTGGGAAAGAAAATTCACCAGTCCAGGTTGCTGATGTCAGTTTGTAGGGCTCTCTTGGGTCTATCAGGGCAGCACAAGTATGAGATGGGGACAACTTCAGTCTGGTGTCCATCCTTCGATATAAGGATTCTTTGAAGTCAAGGCCCAGCCGAGAGCCATGGGCCCCTGGGCACATTCTTTGGCCATTTTCCCTGGGAAAGAACACTCAGCAGTCCAGGTTCCTGATGTCAGTTTGTAGGGCTCCCTTGGGTCTATCAGGGCACCACAAGTTTGAGGTGGGTACAACTTCGGTGTGGGGTGCATCCTTCGATATAAGGATATTTTGCAGTGAGGACCCTGCCCAGGGCCAGGGGCCCCTGGGCACATCCTTTTTCCATTTTCCCTGGGAAAGAAAACTCAGCAGTCCAGGTTGCTGATGTCAGTTTGTAGGGCTCCCTTGGGTCTATCAGGGCAGCACAAGTTTGAGGTGGGGACAACTTCGGTGTGGGGTCCCTCCTTCGATATAAGGATTTTTTGAAGTCAGGGCCAGGGTCCCCCGGGCACATCCTTTGGCCATTTTCCCTGGGAAAGAAAACTCACCAGTCCAGGTTGCTGATGTCAGTTTGTAGGGCTCCCTTAGGTCTATCAGGGCAGCACAAGTTTGAGGTGGGGACAACTTCGGTGTGGGGTCCATCCTTCGATATAAGGATTTTTGCAGTGAGGACCCTGCCCAGGGCCAGGGGCCCCAGGGCACATCCTTTTTCTATTTTCCCTGGGAAAGAAAACTCACCAGTCCAGGTTGCTGATGTCAGTTTGTAGGGCTCCCTTGGGTCTATTAGGGCAGCACAAGTTTGAGGTGGGGACAACTTCGGTGTGGGGTGCATCCTTCGATATAAGGATTATTTGCAGTCAGGGCCAGGGGCCCCCAGGCACATCCTTTGGCCATTTTCCCTGGGAAAGAACACTCACCAGTCCTGGTTCCTGATGTCAGTTTGTAGGGCTCCCTTAGGTCTATCAGGGCAGAACAAGTTTGAGGTGGGGACAACTTCGGTGTGGGGTCCATCCTTCGATATAAGGATTTTTTGCAGTGAGGACCCTGCCCAGGGCCAGGGGCCCCTGGGCACATCCTTTTTCCATTTTCCCTGGGAAAGAAAACTCAGCAATCCATGTTGATGATGTCAGTTTGTAGGGCTACCTTGCGTCTATCAGGACAGCACAAGTTTGAGGTGGGGACAACTTCGGTGTGGGGTCCATCCTTCGATATAAGGATTCTTTGCAGTCAGGGCCAGGGGCCCCCAGGCACATCCTTTTTCCATTTTCCCTGGGAAAGGAAACTCACCAGTCCAGGTTCCTGATGTCAGTTTGTAGGGCTCCCTTGGGTCTATCAGGGCAGCACAAGTTTGAGGTGGGGACAACTTCGGTGTGGGGTCCATCCTTCGATATAAGGATTTTTTGCAGTGAGGACCCTGCCCAGGGCCAGGGGCCCCTGGGCACATCCTTTTTCCATTTTCCCTGGGAAAGAAAACTCACCAGTCCAGGTTGCTGATGTCAGTTTGTAGGGCTCCCTTGGGTCTATCAGGGCAGCACAAGTTTGAGGTGGGGACAACTTCGGTGTGGGGTCCATCCTTCGATATAAGGATTCTTTGCAGTGAGGACCCTGCCCAGGGCCAGGGGCCCCTGGGCACATCATTTTCCATTATCCCTGGGAAAGAAAACTCAGCAGTCCAGGTTCCTGATGTCAGTTTGTAGGGCTCCCTTGGGTCTATCAGGGCAGCACAAGTTTGAGGTGGGGACAACTTCAGTCTGGTGTCCATCCTTCGATATAAGGATTTTTTTCAGTGAGGACCCTGCCCATGGCCAGGGGCCCCTGGGCACAACCTTTGGCCATTTTCCCTGGGAAAGAAAACTCACCAGTCCAGGTTCCTGATGTCAGTTTGTAGGGCTCCCTTGGGTCTATCAGGGCAGCACAAGTTTGAGGTGGGGACAACTTCTGTGTGGGGTCCATCCTTCGATATAAGGATTATTTGCAGTCAGGGCCAGGGTCCCGAGGGCACATCCTTTGGCCATTTTCCCTGGGAAAGAAAACTCAGCAGTCCAGGTTCCTGATGTCAGTTTGTAGGGCTCCCTTGGGTCTATCAGGGCACCACAAGTTTGAGGTGGGGACAACTTCGGTGTGGGGTCCATCCTTCGATATAAGGATTTTTTGCAGTGAGGACCCTGCCCAGGGCCAGGGGCCCCTGGGCACATCCTTTTTCCATTTTCCCTGGGAAAGAAAACTCACCAGTCCATGTCGATGATGTCAGTTTGTAGGGCTCCCTTGGGTCTATCAGGACAGCACAAGTTTGAGGTGGGGACAACTTCGGTGTGGGGTCCATCCTTCGATATAAGGATTATTTGCAGTCAGGGCCAGGGGCCCCCAGGCACATCCTTTGGCCATTTTCCCCGGGAAAGAAAACTCAGCAGTCCAGGTTCCTGATGTCAGTTTGTAGGGCTCCCTTGGGTCTATCAGGGCAGCACAAGTTTGAGGTGGGGACAACTTCGGTGTGGGGTCCATCCTTCGATATAAGGATTTTTTGAAGTCAGGGCCAGGGGCCCCCGGGCTCATCCTTTGGCCATTTTCCCTGGGAAAGAAAACTCACCAGTCCAGGTTGCTGATGTCAGTTTGTAGGGCTCCCTTGGGTCTATCTGGGCAGCAGAAGCTTGAGGTGGGGACAACTTCGGTGTGGGGTCCATCCTTCGATATAAGGATTTTTAGCAGTCAGGTCCCAGCCCAGTGCCAGGGTCCCCAGGGCACATCCTTTGGCCATTTTCCCTGGAAAAGAAAACTCACCAGTCCAGGTTGCTGATGTCAGTTTGTAGAGCTCCCTTGGGTCTATCTGGGCAGCAGAAATTTGAGGAGCGGACAATCTTGGTCTGCGATCCATCCTTCGATATTTGGATTATTTGCAGTCAGGTGTCAGCCGAGTGCCAGGGGCCCCAGGGAACATCCTTTGGCCATTTTCCCTGGGAAAGAAAATTCACCAGTCCAGGTTGCTGATGTCAGTTTGTAGGGCTCTCTTGGGTCTATCAGGGCAGCACAAGTTTGAGGTGGGGACGACTTCGGTGTGGGGTCCATCCTTCGATATAAGGATTTTTTGCAGTGAGGACCCTGCCCAGGGCCAGGGGCCCCTGGGCACATCCTTTTTCCATTTTCCCTGGGAAAGAAAACTCAGCAGTCCAGGTTGCTGATGTCAGTTTGTAGGGCTCCCTTGGGTCTATCAGGGCAGCACAAGTTTGAGGTGGGGACAACTTCGGTGTGGGGTCCCTCCTTCGATATAAGGATTCTTTGCAGTGAGGACCCTGCCCAGGGCCAGGGGCCCCTGGGCACATCCTTTTTCCATTTTCCCTGGGAAAGAAAACTCACCAGTCCAGGTTGCTGATGTCAGTTTGTAGGGCTCCCTTGGGTCTATCAGGACAGCACAAGTTTGAGGTGGGGACAACTTCGGTGTGGGGTGCATCCTTCGATATAAAGATTTTTTTCAGTGAGGACCCTGCCCAGGGCCAGGGGCCCCTGGGCACATCCTTTTTCCATTTTCCCTGGGAAAGGAAACTCACCAGTCCAGGTTCCTGATGTCAGTTTGTAGGGCTCCCTTGGGTCTATCAGGGCAGCACAAGTTTGAGGTGGGGACAACTTCGGTGTTTGGTCCATCCTTCGATATAAGGATTTTTTGCAGTGAGGACCCTGCCCAGGGCAAGGGGCCCCTGGGCACATCCTTTTTCCATTTTCCCTGGGAAAGAAAACTCAGCAGTCCATGTTGATGATGTCAGTTTGTAGGGCTCCCTTGCGTCTATCAGGACAGCACAAGTTTGAGGTGGGGACAACTTCGGTGTGGGGTCCATCCTTCGATATAAGGATTATTTGCAGTCAGGGCCAGGGGCCCCCAGGCACATCCTTTGGCCATTTTCCCCGGGAAAGAAAACTCAGCAGTCCAGGTTCCTGATGTCAGTTTGTAGGGCTCCCTTGGGTCTATCAGGGCAGCACAAGTTTGAGGTGGGGACAACTTCGGTGTGGGGTCCATCCTTCGATATAAGGATTTTTTGCAGTCAGGGCCAGGGGCCCCCGGGCACATTCTTTGGCCATTTTCCCTGGGAAAGAAAACTCACCAGTCCAGGTTGCTGATGTCAGTTTGTAGGGCTCCCTTGGGTCTATCAGGGCAGCACAAATTTGAGGTGGGGACAACTTCGGTGTGGGGTCCATCTTTCGATATAAGGATTTTTTGCATTCAGGTCCCAGCCCAGTGCCAGGGTCCCGAGGGCACATCCTTTGGCCATTTTCCCTGGAAAAGAAACTCACCAGTCCAGGTTCCTGATGTCAGTTTGTAGAGCTCCCTTGGGTCTATCTGGGCAGCAGAAATTTGAGGAGCAAACAATCTTGGTCTGCGATCCATCCTTCGATATTGGGATTATTTGCAGTCAGGTGTCAGCCGAGTGCCAGGGGCCCCAGGGAACATCCTTTGGCCATTTTCCCTGGGAAAGAAAATTCACCAGTCCAGGTTGCTGATGTCAGTTTGTAGGGCTCTCTTGGGTCTATCAGGGCAGCACAAGTATGAGATGGGGACAACTTCAGTCTGGTGTCCATCCTTCGATATAAGGATTCTTTGAAGTCAAGGCCCAGCCGAGAGCCATGGGCCCCTGGGCACATTCTTTGGCCATTTTCCCTGGGAAAGAACACTCACCAGTCCTGGTTCCTGATGTCAGTTTGTAGGGCTCCCTTAGGTCTATCAGGGCAGCACAAGTTTGAGGTGGGGACAACTTCGGTGTGGGGTCCATCCTTCGATATAAGGATTTTTTGCAGTGAGGACCCTGCCCAGGGCCAGGGGCCCCTGGGCACATCCTTTTTCCATTTTCCCTGGGAAAGAAAACTCAGCAGTCCATGTTGATGATGTCAGTTTGTAGGGCTCCCTTGCGTCTATCAGGACAGCACAAGTTTGAGGTGGGGACAACTTCGGTGTGGGATCCATCCTTCGATATAAGGATTATTTGCAGTCAGGGCCAGGGGCCCCCAGGCACATCCTTTTTCCATTTTCCCTGGGAAAGGAAACTCACCAGTCCAGGTTCCTGATGTCAGTTTGTAGGGCTCCCTTGGGTCTATCAGGGCAGCACAAGTTTGAGGTGGGGACAACTTCGGTGTGGGGTCCATCCTTCGATATAAGGATTTTTTGCAGTGAGGACCCTGCCCAGGGCCAGGGGCCCCTGGGCACATCCTTTTTCCATTTTCCCTGGGAAAGAAAACTCACCAGTCCAGGTTGCTGATGTCAGTTTGTAGGGCTCCCTTGGGTCTATCAGGGCAGCACAAGTTTGAGGTGGGGACAATTTCGGTGTGGGGTCCATCCTTCGATATAAGGATTCTTTGCAGTGAGGACCCTGCCCAGGGCCAGGGGCCCCTGGGCACATCATTTTCCATTATCCCTGGGAAAGAAAACTCAGCAGTCCAGGTTCCTGATGTCAGTTTGTAGGGCTCCCTTGGGTCTATCAGGGCAGCACAAGTTTGAGGTGGGGACAACTTCAGTCTGGTGTCCATCCTTCGATATAAGGATTTTTTTCAGTGAGGACCCTGCCCATGGCCAGGGGCCCCTGGGCACATCCTTTGGCCATTTTCCCTGGGAAAGAAAACTCACCAGTCCAGGTTCCTGATGTCAGTTTGTAGGGCTCCCTTGGGTCTATCAGGGCAGCACAAGTTTGAGGTGGGGACAACTTCTGTGTGGGGTCCATCCTTCGATATAAGGATTATTTGCAGTCAGGGCCAGGGTCCCGAGGGCACATCCTTTGGCCATTTTCCCTGGGAAAGAAAACTCAGCAGTCCAGGTTCCTGATGTCAGTTTGTAGGGCTCCCTTGGGTCTATCAGGGCACCACAAGTTTGAGGTGGGGACAACTTCGGTGTGGGGTCCATCCTTCGATATAAGGATTTTTTGCAGTGAGGACCCTGCCCAGGGCCAGGGGCCCCTGGGCACATCCTTTTTCCATTTTCCCTGGGAAAGAAAACTCACCAGTCCATGTCGATGATGTCAGTTTGTAGGGCTCCCTTGGGTCTATCAGGACAGCACAAGTTTGAGGTGGGGACAACTTCGGTGTGGGGTCCATCCTTCGATATAAGGATTATTTGCAGTCAGGGCCAGGGGCCCCCAGGCACATCCTTTGGCCATTTTCCCCGGGAAAGAAAACTCAGCAGTCCAGGTTCCTGATGTCAGTTTGTAGGGCTCCCTTGGGTCTATCAGGGCAGCACAAGTTTGAGGTGGGGACAACTTCGGTGTGGGGTCCATCCTTCGATATAAGGATTTTTTGAAGTCAGGGCCAGGGGCCCCCGGGCTCATCCTTTGGCCATTTTCCCTGGGAAAGAAAACTCACCAGTCCAGGTTGCTGATGTCAGTTTGTAGGGCTCCCTTGGGTCTATCTGGGCAGCACAAATTTGAGGTGGGGACAACTTCGGTGTGGGGTCCATCTTTCGATATAAGGATTTTTTGCATTCAGGTCCCAGCCCAGTGCCAGGGTCCCCAGGGCACATCCTTTGGCCATTTTCCCTGGAAAAGAAAACTCACCAGTCCAGGTTCCTGATGTCAGTTTGTAGGGCTCCCTTGGGTCTATCTGGGCAGCAGAAATTTGAGGAGCGGACAATTTTGGTCTGTTAACCATCTTTCGATATAAGGATTCTTTTCAGTCAGGTCCCAGCCGAGTGCCAGGGGCCCCAGGGAACATCCTTTGGCCATTTTCCCTGGGAAAGAAAACTCACCAGTCCAGGTTCCTGATGTCGGTTTGTAGGGCTCTCTTGGGTCTATCAGGGCAGCAGAAATTTTAGGAGGGGACAACTTCGGTCTGGGGTCCATCCTTCGATATAGGGATTCTTTACAGTCTGGCCCCAGCCCAGGTCCAGGGGCCCCTGGGCACATCCTTTGGCCATTTTTCCTAGGAAAGAAAATTCACCAGTCCAGGTTCCTGATGTTAGTTTGTAGGGCTCCCTTGGGTCTATCAGGGCAGCACAAGTATGAGATGGGGACAACTTCGGTCTGGGGTCCATCCTTCGATATAAGGATTTCTTGCAGTCATGTTCCAGCCCAGGGCCATGGGCCCCTGGGCACATCCTTTGGCCATTTTCCCAGGGAAAGAAAACTCACCAGTCCAGGTTCCTGATATCAGTTTGTAGGGCTCCCTTGGGTCTACCTGGGCAGCACAACTTTGAGGAGGGGACAATTTTGGTCTGTAATCCAGCCTTCGATATAGGGATTCTTTACAGTCAGGCCCCAGCCAGGGGCCAGGGGCCCCTGGGCACATCCTTTGGCCATTTTCCCTGGGAAAGAAAACTCACCAGTCCAGGTTCCTGATGCCAGCTTGTAGGGCTCCCTTGGGTCTATCTGGGTAGCACAACTTTCAGGAGCGGACAACTTCGGTCTGGGGTCCATCGTTCGATATAAGGAGTTTTAGCAGTCAGGTCGCAGCTCAGTGCCAGGGTCCCCAGGGCACAACCTTTGGCTATTTTCTCTGTGAATGAAAACTCACCAGTCCAGGTTGCTGATGTCACTTTGTATGGCTCCCTTGGGTCTACCAGGGCAGCACAAGTTTGAGATGGGTACAACTTGTGTCTGGGGTCCATCCTTCGATATAAGGATTTTTAGCAGTCAGGTCCCAGCCCAGTGCCAGGGTCCCCAGGGCACATCCTTTGGCCATTTTCCCTGGAAAAGAAAACTCACCAGTCCAGGTTGCTGATGTCAGTTTGTAGGGCTTCCTTGGGTCTATCTGGGCAGCAGAAATTTGAGGAGCAAACAATTTTGGTCTGTTATCCATCCTTCAATATAGGGATTCTTTGCAGTCAGGTGTCAGCCGAGTGCCAGGGGCCCCAGGGAACATCCTTTGGCCATTTTCCCTGGGAAAGAAAATTCACCAGTCCAGGTTCCTGATGTCAGTTTGTAGGGCTCCCTTGGGTCTATCAGGGTAGCACAAGTATGAGATGGGGACAACTTCGGTGTGGGGTCCATCCTTCGATATAAGGATTTTTTGCAGTGAGGACCCTGCCCAGGGCCAGGGGCCCCTGGGCACAACCTTTTTCCATTTTCCCTGGGAAAGAAAACTCACCAGTCCAGGTTGCTGATGTCAGTTTGTAGGGCTCCCTTGGGTCTATCAGGGCAGCACAAGTTTGAGGTGGGGACAACTTCGGTGTGGGGTGCATCCTTCGATATAAGGATTTTTTTCAGTGAGGACCCTGCCCAGGGCCAGGGGCCCCTGGGCACATCCTTTTTCCATTTTCCCTGGGAAAGAAAACTCACCATTCCAGGTTCCTGATGTCAGTTTGTAGGGCTCCCTTGGGTCTATCAGGGCAGCACAAGTTTGAGGTGGGGACAACTTCGGTGTTGGGTCCATCCTTCGATATTAGGATTTTTTGCAGTGAGGACCCTGCCCAGGGCAAGGGGCCCCTGGGCACATCCTTTTTCCATTTTCCCTGGGAAAGAAAACTCAGCAGTCCATGTTGATGATGTCAGTTTGTAGGGCTCCCTTGGGTCTATCAGGACAGCACAAGTTTGAGGTGGGGACAACTTCGGTGTGGGGTCCATCCTTCGATATAAGGATTATTTGCAGTCAGGGCCAGGGGCCCCCAGGCACATCCTTTGGCCATTTTCCCCGGGAAAGAAAACTCAGCAGTCCAGGTTCCTGATGTCAGTTTGTAGGGCTCCCTTGGGTCTATCAGGGCAGCACAAGTTTGAGGTGGGGACAACTTCGGTGTGGGGTCCATCCTTCGATATAAGGATTTTTTGCAGTCAGGGCCAGGGGCCCCCGGGCACATCCTTTGGCCATTTTCCCTGGGAAAGAAAACTCACCAGTCCAGGTTGCTGATGTCAGTTTGTAGGGCTCCCTTGGGTCTATCTGGGCAGCACAAATTTGAGGTGGGGACAACTTCGGTGTGGGGTCCATCTTTCGATATAAGGATTTTTTGCATTCAGGTCCCAGCCCAGTGCCAGGGTCCCCAGGGCACATCCTTTGGCCATTTTCCCTGGAAAAGAAAACTCACCAGTCCAGGTTGCTGATGTCAGTTTGTAGAGCTCCCTTGGGTCTATCTGGGCAGCAGAAATTTGAGGAGCGGACAATCTTGGTCTGCGATCCATCCTTCGATATTTGGATTATTTGCAGTCAGGTGTCAGCCGAGTGCCAGGGGCCCCAGGGAACATCCTTTGGCCATTTTCCCTGGGAAAGAAAATTCACCAGTCCAGGTTGCTGATGTCAGTTTGTAGGGCTCTCTTGGGTCTATCAGGGCAGCACAAGTTTGAGGTGGGGACAACTTCGGTGTGGGGTCCATCCTTCGATATAAGGATTTTTTGCAGTGAGGACCCTGCCCAGGGCCAGGGGCCCCTGGGCACATCCTTTTTCCATTTTCCCTGGGAAAGAAAACTCAGCAGTCCAGGTTGCTGATGTCAGTTTGTAGGGCTCCCTTGGGTCTATCAGGGCAGCACAAGTTTGAGGTGGGGACAACTTCGGTGTGGGGTCCCTCCTTCGATATAAGGATTCTTTGCAGTGAGGACCCTGCCCAGGGCCAGGGGCCCCTGGGCACATCCTTTTTCCATTTTCCCTGGGAAAGAAAACTCACCAGTCCAGGTTGCTGATGTCAGTTTGTAGGGCTCCCTTGGGTCTATCAGGACAGCACAAGTTTGAGGTGGGGACAACTTCGGTGTGGGGTGCATCCTTCGATATAAAGATTTTTTTCAGTGAGGACCCTGCCCAGGGCCAGGGGCCCCTGGGCACATCCTTTTTCCATTTTCCCTGGGAAAGGAAACTCACCAGTCCAGGTTCCTGATGTCAGTTTGTAGGGCTCCCTTGGGTCTATCAGGGCAGCACAAGTTTGAGGTGGGGACAACTTCGGTGTTTGGTCCATCCTTCGATATAAGGATTTTTTGCAGTGAGGACCCTGCCCAGGGCAAGGGGCCCCTGGGCACATCCTTTTTCCATTTTCCCTGGGAAAGAAAACTCAGCAGTCCATGTTGATGATGTCAGTTTGTAGGGCTCCCTTGCGTCTATCAGGACAGCACAAGTTTGAGGTGGGGACAACTTCGGTGTGGGGTCCATCCTTCGATATAAGGATTATTTGCAGTCAGGGCCAGGGGCCCCCAGGCACATCCTTTGGCCATTTTCCCCGGGAAAGAAAACTCAGCAGTCCAGGTTCCTGATGTCAGTTTGTAGGGCTCCCTTGGGTCTATCAGGGCAGCACAAGTTTGAGGTGGGGACAACTTCGGTGTGGGGTCCATCCTTCGATATAAGGATTTTTTGCAGTCAGGGCCAGGGGCCCCCGGGCACATTCTTTGGCCATTTTCCCTGGGAAAGAAAACTCACCAGTCCAGGTTGCTGATGTCAGTTTGTAGGGCTCCCTTGGGTCTATCAGGGCAGCACAAATTTGAGGTGGGGACAACTTCGGTGTGGGGTCCATCTTTCGATATAAGGATTTTTTGCATTCAGGTCCCAGCCCAGTGCCAGGGTCCCGAGGGCACATCCTTTGGCCATTTTCCCTGGAAAAGAAACTCACCAGTCCAGGTTCCTGATGTCAGTTTGTAGAGCTCCCTTGGGTCTATCTGGGCAGCAGAAATTTGAGGAGCAAACAATCTTGGTCTGCGATCCATCCTTCGATATTGGGATTATTTGCAGTCAGGTGTCAGCCGAGTGCCAGGGGCCCCAGGGAACATCCTTTGGCCATTTTCCCTGGGAAAGAAAATTCACCAGTCCAGGTTGCTGATGTCAGTTTGTAGGGCTCTCTTGGGTCTATCAGGGCAGCACAAGTATGAGATGGGGACAACTTCAGTCTGGTGTCCATCCTTCGATATAAGGATTCTTTGAAGTCAAGGCCCAGCCGAGAGCCATGGGCCCCTGGGCACATTCTTTGGCCATTTTCCCTGGGAAAGAACACTCACCAGTCCTGGTTCCTGATGTCAGTTTGTAGGGCTCCCTTAGGTCTATCAGGGCAGCACAAGTTTGAGGTGGGGACAACTTCGGTGTGGGGTCCATCCTTCGATATAAGGATTTTTTGCAGTGAGGACCCTGCCCAGGGCCAGGGGCCCCTGGGCACATCCTTTTTCCATTTTCCCTGGGAAAGAAAACTCAGCAGTCCATGTTGATGATGTCAGTTTGTAGGGCTCCCTTGCGTCTATCAGGACAGCACAAGTTTGAGGTGGGGACAACTTCGGTGTGGGATCCATCCTTCGATATAAGGATTATTTGCAGTCAGGGCCAGGGGCCCCCAGGCACATCCTTTTTCCATTTTCCCTGGGAAAGGAAACTCACCAGTCCAGGTTCCTGATGTCAGTTTGTAGGGCTCCCTTGGGTCTATCAGGGCAGCACAAGTTTGAGGTGGGGACAACTTCGGTGTGGGGTCCATCCTTCGATATAAGGATTTTTTGCAGTGAGGACCCTGCCCAGGGCCAGGGGCCCCTGGGCACATCCTTTTTCCATTTTCCCTGGGAAAGAAAACTCAGCAGTCCAGGCTGCTGATGTCAGTTTGTAGGGCTCCCTTGGGTCTATCAGGGCAGCACAAGTTTGAGGTGGGGACAACTTCGGTGTGGGGTGCATCCTTCGATATAAGGATTTTTTGAAGTCAGGGCCAGGGGCCCCCGGGCACATCCTTTGGCCATTTTCCCTGGGAAAGAAAACTCACCAGTCCAGGTTGCTGATGTCAGTTTGTAGGGCTCCCTTGGGTCTATCTGGGCAGCAGAAGTTTGAGGTGGGGACAACTTCGGTGTGGGGTCCATCCTTCGATATAAGGATTTTTAGCAGTCAGGTCCCAGCCCAGTGCCAGGGTCCCCAGGGCACATCCTTTGGCCATTTTCCCAGGGAAAGAAAACTCACCAGTCCAGGTTCCTGTTATCAGTTTGTAGGGCTCCCTTGGGTCTACCTGGGCAGCACAACTTTGAGGAGGGGACAATTTTGGTCTGTAATCCATCCTTCGATATAGGGATTCTTTACAGTCAGGCCCCAGCCAGGGGCCAGGGGCCCCTGGGCACATCCTTTGGCCATTTTCCCTGGGAAAGAAAACTCACCAGTCCAGGTTGCTGATGTCAGTTTGTAGGGCTCCCTTGGGTCTATCAGGGCAGCACAAGTTTGAGGTGGGGACAACTTCGGTGTGGGGTCCATCCTTCGATATAAGGATTCTTTGCAGTGAGGACCCTGCCCAGGGCCAGGGGCACCTGGGCACATCATTTTCCGTTTTCCCTGGGAAAGAAAACTCACCAGTCCAGGTTCCTGATGTCAGTTTGTAGGGCTCCCTTGGGTCTATCAGGGCAGCACAAATTTGAGGTGGGGACAACTTCGGTGTGGGGTCCATCTTTCGATATAAGGATTTTTTGCATTCAGGTCCCAGCCCAGTGCCAGGGTCCCGAGGGCACATCCTTTGGCCATTTTCCCTGGAAAAGAAAACTCACCAGTCCAGGTTACTGATGTCAGTTTGTAGAGCTCCCTTGGGTCTCTCTGGGCAGCAGAAATTTGAGGAGCAAACAATCTTGGTCTGCGATCCATCCTTCGATATTGGGATTATTTGCAGTCAGGTGTCAGCCGAGTGCCAGGGGCCCCAGGGAACATCCTTTGCCCATTTTCCCTGGGAAAGAAAATTCACCAGTCCAGGTTCCTGATGTCAGTTTGTAGGGCTCCCTTAGGTCTATCAGGGCAGCACAAGTTTGAGGTGGGGACAACATCTGTGTGGGGTCCATCCTTTGATATAAGGATTTTTTGCAGTGAGGACCCTGCCCAGGGCCAGGGGCCCCTGGGCACATCCTTTTTCCATTTTCCCTGGGAAAGAAAACTCACCAGTCCAGGTTGCTGATGTCAGTTTGTAGGGCTCCCTTGGGTCTATCAGGGCACCACAAGTTTGAGGTGGGGACAACTTCGGTGTGGGGTGCATCCTTCGATATAAGGATTTTTTTCAGTGAGGACCCTGCCCAGGGCCAGGGGCCCCTGGGCACATCCTTTTTCCATTTTCCCTGGGAAAGGAAACTCACCAGTCCAGGTTCATGATGTCAGTTTGTAGGGCTCCCTTGGGTCTATCAGGGCAGCACAAGTTTGAGGTGGGGACAACTTCGGTGTGGGGTCCATCCTTCGATATAAGGATTTTTTGCAGTGAGGACCCTGCCCAGGGCCAGGGGCCCCTGGGCACATCCTTTTTCCATTTTCCCTGGGAAAGAAAACTCAGCAGTCCAGGTTGCTGATGTCAGTTTGTAGGGCTCCCTTGGGTCTATCAGGGCAGCACAAGTTTGAGGTGGGGACAACTTCGGTGTGGGGTCCATCCTTCGATATAAGGATTCTTTGCAGTGAGGACCCTGCCCAGGGCCAGGGGCCCCTGGGCACATCATTTTCCATTTTCCCTGGGAAAGAAAACTCAGCAGTCCAGGTTCCTGATGTCAGTTTGTAGGGCTCCCTTGCGTCTATCAGGGCAGCACAAGTTTGAGGTGGGGACAACTTCGGTGTGGGGTGCGTCCTTCGATATAAGGATTTTTTTCAGTGAGGACCCTGCCCAGGGCCAGGCGCCCCTGGGCACATCCTTTTTCCATTTTCCCTGGGAAAGAAAACTCAGCAGTCCAGGTTCCTGATATCAGTTTGTAGGGCTCCCTTGGGTCTATCAGGGCAGCACAAGTTTGAGGTGGGGACAACTTCGGTGTGGGGTCCATCCTTCTTTATAAGGATTTTTTGCAGTGAGGACCCTGCCCAGGGCCAGGGGCCACTGGGCACAACCTTTTTCCATTTTCCCTGGGAAAGAAAACTCAGCAGTCCATGTTGATGATGTCAGTTTGTAGGGCTCCCTTGGGTCTATCAGGACAGCACAAGTTTGAGGTGGGGACAACTTCGGTGTGGGGTCCATCCTTCGATATAAGGATTATTTGCAGTCAGGGCCAGGGGCCCCCAGGCACATCCTTTGGCCATTTTCCCTGGGAAAGAAAACTCAGCAGTCCAGGTTCCTGATGTCAGTTTGTAGGGCTCCCTTGGGTCTATCAGGGCAGCACAAGTTTGAGGTGGGGACAACTTCGGTGTGGGGTCCATCCTTCGATATAAGGATTTTTTGCAGTCAGGGCCAGGGGCCCCCGGGCACATCCTTTGGCCATTTTCCCTGGGAAAGAAAACTCACCAGTCCAGGTTGCTGATGTCAGTTTGTAGGGCTCCCTTGGGTCTATCAGGGCAGCACAAATTTGAGGTGGGGACAACTTCGGTGTGGGGTCCATCTTTCGATATAAGGATTTTTTGCATTCAGGTCCCAGCCCAGTGCCAGGGTCCCGAGGGCACAGCCTTTGGCCATTTTCCCTGGAAAAGAAAACTCACCAGTCCAGGTTGCTGATGTCAGTTTGTAGAGCTCCCTTGGGTCTATCTGGGCAGCAGAAATTTGAGGAGCAAACAACCTTAGTCTGCGATCCATCCTTCAATATTGGGATTATTTGCAGTCAGGTGTCAGCCGAGTGCCAGGGACCCCAGGGAACATCCTTTGGCCATTTTCCCTGGGAAAGAAAATTCACCAGTCCAGGTTGCTGATGTCAGTTTGTAGGGCTCTCTTGGGTCTATCAGGGCAGCACAAGTATGAGATGGGGACAACTTCAGTCTGGTGTCCATCCTTCGATATAAGGATTCTTTGAAGTCAAGCCCCAGCCGAGAGCCATGGGCCCCTGGGCACATTCTTTGGCCATTTTCCCTAGGAAAGAACACTCACCAGTCCAGGTTCCTGATGTCAGTTTGTAGGGCTCCCTTAGGTCTATAAGGGCAGCACAAGTTTGAGGTGGGGACAACTTCGGTGTGGGGTCCATCCTTCGATATAAGGATTTTTTGCAGTGAGGACCCTGCCCAGGGCCAGGGGCCCCTGGGCACATCCTTTTTCCATTTTCCCTGGGAAAGAAAACTCACCAGTCCAGGTTCCTGATGTCAGTTTGTAGGGCTCCCTTGGGTCTATCAGGGCACCACAAGTTTGAGGTGGGGACAACTTCGGTGTGGGGTGCATCCTTCGATATAAGGATTTTTTTCAGTGAGGACCCTGCCCAGGGCCAGGGTCCCCTGGGCACAACCTTTGGCCATTTTCCCTGGGAAAGAAAACTCAGCAGTCCAGGTTCCTGATGTCAGTTTGTAGGGCTCCCTTGGGTCTATCAGGGCAGCACAAGTTTGAGGTGGGGACAACTTCGGTGTGGGGTCCATCCTTCGATATAAGGATTTTTTGAAGTCAGGGCCAGGGGCCCCCGGGCACATCCTTTGGCCATTTTCCCTGGGAAAGAAAACTCACCAGTCCAGGTTGCTGATGTCAGTTTGTAGGACTCCCTTGGGTCTATCTGGGCAGCACAAGTTTGAGGTGGGGACAACTTCGGTCTGGGGTCCATCCTTCGATATAAGGATTTTTAGCAGTCAGGTCCCAGCCGAGTGCCAGGGGCCCCAGGGCGCATCCTTTGGCCATTTTCCCTGGAAAAGAAAACTCACCAGTCCAGGTTCCTGATGTCAGTTTGTAGGGCTCCCTTGGGTCTATCTGGGCAGCAGAAATTTGAGGAGCGGACAATTTTGGTCTGTTATCCATCCTTCGATATAAGGATTCTTTTCAGTCAGGTCCCAGCCGAGTTCCAGGGGCCCCAGGGAACATCCTTTGGCCATTTTCCCTGGGAAAGAAAACTCACCAGTCCAGGTTCCTGATGTCGGTTTGTAGGGCTCTCTTGGGTCTATCAGGGCAGCAGAAATTTTAGGAGGGGACAACTTCGGTCTGGGGTCCATCCTTTGATATAGGGATTCTTTACAGTCAGGACCCAGCCCAGGTCCAGGGGCCCCTGGGCACATCCTTTGGCCATTTTTCCTAGGAAAGAAAATTCACCAGTCCAGGTTCCTGATGTTAGTTTGTAGGGCTCCCTTGGGTCTATCAGGGCAGCACAAGTATGAGATGGGGACATCTTCGGTCTGGGGTCCATTCTTCGATATAAGGATTTCTTGCAGTCATGTTCCAGCCCAGGGCCATGGGCCCCTGGGCACATCCTTTGCCATTTTCCCTGGGAAAGAAAACTCACCATTCCAGGTTCCTGATATCAGTTTGTAGGGCTCCCTTGGGTCTACCTGGTCAGCACAACTTTGAGGAGGGGACAATTTTGTTCTGTAATCCAGCCTTCGATATAGGGATTCTTTACAGTCAGGCCCCAGCCAGGGGCCAGGGGCCCCTGGGCACATCCTTTGGCCATTTTCCCTGGGAAAGAAAACTCACCAGTCCAGGTTCCTGATGCCAGTTTGTAGGGCTCCCTTGGGTCTATCTGGGTAGCACAACTTCCAGGAGCGGACAACTTCGGTCTGGGGTCCATCGTTCGATATAAGGAGTTTTAGCAGTCAGGTCGCAGCTCAGTGCCAGGGTCCCCAGGGCACAACCTTTGGCTATTTTCTCTGTGAATGAAAACTCACCAGTCCAGGTTGCTGATGTCACTTTGTATGGCTCCCTTGGGTCTACCAGGGCAGCACAAGTTTGAGATGGGTACAATTTGTGCCTGGGGTCCATCCTTCGATATAAGGATTTTTAGCAGTCAGGTCCCAGCCCAGTGACAGGGTCCCCAGGGCACATCCTTTGGCCATTTTCCCTGGAAAAGAAAACTCACCAGTCCAGGTTCCTGATGTCAGTTTGTAGGGCTTCCTTGAGTCTATCTGGGCAGCAGAAATTTGAGGAGCAAACAATCTTGGTCTGTTATCCATCCTTCAATATAGGGATTCTTTGCAGTCAGGTGTCAGCCGAGTGCAGGGGCCCCAGGGAACATCCTTTGGCCATTTTCCCTGGGAAAGAAAATTCACCAGTCCAGGTTCCTGATGTCAGTTTGTAGGGCTCCCTTGGGTCTATCAGGGCAGCACAAGTATGAGATGGCGACAACTTCGGTGTGGGGTCCATCCTTCGATATAAGGATTTTTTGCAGTGAGGACCCTGCCCAGGGCCAGGGGCCCCTGGGCACATCCTTTTTCCATTTTCCCTGGGAAAGAAAACTCACCAGTCCAGGTTGCTGATGTCAGTTTGTAGGGCTCCCTTGGGTCTATCAGGGCACCACAAGTTTGAGGTGGGGACAACTTCGGTGTGGGGTGCATCCTTCGATATAAGGATTTTTTTCAGTGAGGACCCTGCCCAGGGCCAGGGGCCCCTGGGCACATCCTTTTTCCATTTTCCCTGGGAAAGGAAACTCACCAGTCCAGGTTCATGATGTCAGTTTGTAGGGCTCCCTTGGGTCTATCAGGGCAGCACAAGTTTGAGGTGGGGACAACTTCGGTGTGGGGTCCATCCTTCGATATAAGGATTTTTTGCAGTGAGGACCCTGCCCAGGGCCAGGGGCCCCTGGGCACATCCTTTTTCCATTTTCCCTGGGAAAGAAAACTCAGCAGTCCAGGTTGCTGATGTCAGTTTGTAGGGCTCCCTTGGGTCTATCAGGGCAGCACAAGTTTGAGGTGGGGACAACTTCGGTGTGGGGTCCATCCTTCGATATAAGGATTCTTTGCAGTGAGGACCCTGCCCAGGGCCAGGGGCCCCTGGGCACATCATTTTCCATTTTCCCTGGGAAAGAAAACTCAGCAGTCCAGGTTCCTGATGTCAGTTTGTAGGGCTCCCTTGCGTCTATCAGGGCAGCACAAGTTTGAGGTGGGGACAACTTCGGTGTGGGGTGCGTCCTTCGATATAAGGATTTTTTTCAGTGAGGACCCTGCCCAGGGCCAGGCGCCCCTGGGCACATCCTTTTTCCATTTTCCCTGGGAAAGAAAACTCAGCAGTCCAGGTTCCTGATATCAGTTTGTAGGGCTCCCTTGGGTCTATCAGGGCAGCACAAGTTTGAGGTGGGGACAACTTCGGTGTGGGGTCCATCCTTCTTTATAAGGATTTTTTGCAGTGAGGACCCTGCCCAGGGCCAGGGGCCACTGGGCACAACCTTTTTCCATTTTCCCTGGGAAAGAAAACTCAGCAGTCCATGTTGATGATGTCAGTTTGTAGGGCTCCCTTGGGTCTATCAGGACAGCACAAGTTTGAGGTGGGGACAACTTCGGTGTGGGGTCCATCCTTCGATATAAGGATTATTTGCAGTCAGGGCCAGGGGCCCCCAGGCACATCCTTTGGCCATTTTCCCTGGGAAAGAAAACTCAGCAGTCCAGGTTCCTGATGTCAGTTTGTAGGGCTCCCTTGGGTCTATCAGGGCAGCACAAGTTTGAGGTGGGGACAACTTCGGTGTGGGGTCCATCCTTCGATATAAGGATTTTTTGCAGTCAGGGCCAGGGGCCCCCGGGCACATCCTTTGGCCATTTTCCCTGGGAAAGAAAACTCACCAGTCCAGGTTGCTGATGTCAGTTTGTAGGGCTCCCTTGGGTCTATCAGGGCAGCACAAATTTGAGGTGGGGACAACTTCGGTGTGGGGTCCATCTTTCGATATAAGGATTTTTTGCATTCAGGTCCCAGCCCAGTGCCAGGGTCCCGAGGGCACAGCCTTTGGCCATTTTCCCTGGAAAAGAAAACTCACCAGTCCAGGTTGCTGATGTCAGTTTGTAGAGCTCCCTTGGGTCTATCTGGGCAGCAGAAATTTGAGGAGCAAACAACCTTAGTCTGCGATCCATCCTTCAATATTGGGATTATTTGCAGTCAGGTGTCAGCCGAGTGCCAGGGACCCCAGGGAACATCCTTTGGCCATTTTCCCTGGGAAAGAAAATTCACCAGTCCAGGTTGCTGATGTCAGTTTGTAGGGCTCTCTTGGGTCTATCAGGGCAGCACAAGTATGAGATGGGGACAACTTCAGTCTGGTGTCCATCCTTCGATATAAGGATTCTTTGAAGTCAAGCCCCAGCCGAGAGCCATGGGCCCCTGGGCACATTCTTTGGCCATTTTCCCTAGGAAAGAACACTCACCAGTCCAGGTTCCTGATGTCAGTTTGTAGGGCTCCCTTAGGTCTATAAGGGCAGCACAAGTTTGAGGTGGGGACAACTTCGGTGTGGGGTCCATCCTTCGATATAAGGATTTTTTGCAGTGAGGACCCTGCCCAGGGCCAGGGGCCCCTGGGCACATCCTTTTTCCATTTTCCCTGGGAAAGAAAACTCACCAGTCCAGGTTCCTGATGTCAGTTTGTAGGGCTCCCTTGGGTCTATCAGGGCACCACAAGTTTGAGGTGGGGACAACTTCGGTGTGGGGTGCATCCTTCGATATAAGGATTTTTTTCAGTGAGGACCCTGCCCAGGGCCAGGGTCCCCTGGGCACAACCTTTGGCCATTTTCCCTGGGAAAGAAAACTCAGCAGTCCAGGTTCCTGATGTCAGTTTGTAGGGCTCCCTTGGGTCTATCAGGGCAGCACAAGTTTGAGGTGGGGACAACTTCGGTGTGGGGTCCATCCTTCGATATAAGGATTTTTTGAAGTCAGGGCCAGGGGCCCCCGGGCACATCCTTTGGCCATTTTCCCTGGGAAAGAAAACTCACCAGTCCAGGTTGCTGATGTCAGTTTGTAGGACTCCCTTGGGTCTATCTGGGCAGCACAAGTTTGAGGTGGGGACAACTTCGGTCTGGGGTCCATCCTTCGATATAAGGATTTTTAGCAGTCAGGTCCCAGCCGAGTGCCAGGGGCCCCAGGGCGCATCCTTTGGCCATTTTCCCTGGAAAAGAAAACTCACCAGTCCAGGTTCCTGATGTCAGTTTGTAGGGCTCCCTTGGGTCTATCTGGGCAGCAGAAATTTGAGGAGCGGACAATTTTGGTCTGTTATCCATCCTTCGATATAAGGATTCTTTTCAGTCAGGTCCCAGCCGAGTTCCAGGGGCCCCAGGGAACATCCTTTGGCCATTTTCCCTGGGAAAGAAAACTCACCAGTCCAGGTTCCTGATGTCGGTTTGTAGGGCTCTCTTGGGTCTATCAGGGCAGCAGAAATTTTAGGAGGGGACAACTTCGGTCTGGGGTCCATCCTTTGATATAGGGATTCTTTACAGTCAGGACCCAGCCCAGGTCCAGGGGCCCCTGGGCACATCCTTTGGCCATTTTTCCTAGGAAAGAAAATTCACCAGTCCAGGTTCCTGATGTTAGTTTGTAGGGCTCCCTTGGGTCTATCAGGGCAGCACAAGTATGAGATGGGGACATCTTCGGTCTGGGGTCCATTCTTCGATATAAGGATTTCTTGCAGTCATGTTCCAGCCCAGGGCCATGGGCCCCTGGGCACATCCTTTGCCATTTTCCCTGGGAAAGAAAACTCACCATTCCAGGTTCCTGATATCAGTTTGTAGGGCTCCCTTGGGTCTACCTGGTCAGCACAACTTTGAGGAGGGGACAATTTTGTTCTGTAATCCAGCCTTCGATATAGGGATTCTTTACAGTCAGGCCCCAGCCAGGGGCCAGGGGCCCCTGGGCACATCCTTTGGCCATTTTCCCTGGGAAAGAAAACTCACCAGTCCAGGTTCCTGATGCCAGTTTGTAGGGCTCCCTTGGGTCTATCTGGGTAGCACAACTTCCAGGAGCGGACAACTTCGGTCTGGGGTCCATCGTTCGATATAAGGAGTTTTAGCAGTCAGGTCGCAGCTCAGTGCCAGGGTCCCCAGGGCACAACCTTTGGCTATTTTCTCTGTGAATGAAAACTCACCAGTCCAGGTTGCTGATGTCACTTTGTATGGCTCCCTTGGGTCTACCAGGGCAGCACAAGTTTGAGATGGGTACAATTTGTGCCTGGGGTCCATCCTTCGATATAAGGATTTTTAGCAGTCAGGTCCCAGCCCAGTGACAGGGTCCCCAGGGCACATCCTTTGGCCATTTTCCCTGGAAAAGAAAACTCACCAGTCCAGGTTCCTGATGTCAGTTTGTAGGGCTTCCTTGAGTCTATCTGGGCAGCAGAAATTTGAGGAGCAAACAATCTTGGTCTGTTATCCATCCTTCAATATAGGGATTCTTTGCAGTCAGGTGTCAGCCGAGTGCAGGGGCCCCAGGGAACATCCTTTGGCCATTTTCCCTGGGAAAGAAAATTCACCAGTCCAGGTTCCTGATGTCAGTTTGTAGGGCTCCCTTGGGTCTATCAGGGCAGCACAAGTATGAGATGGCGACAACTTCGGTGTGGGGTCCATCCTTCGATATAAGGATTTTTTGCAGTGAGGACCCTGCCCAGGGCCAGGGGCCCCTGGGCACATCCTTTTTCCATTTTCCCTGGGAAAGAAAACTCACCAGTCCAGGTTGCTGATGTCAGTTTGTAGGGCTCCCTTGGGTCTATCAGGGCAGCACAAGTTTGAGGTGGGGACAGCTTCGGTGTGGGGTCCATCCTTCGATATAAGGATTCTTTGCAGTGAGGACCCTGCCCAGGGCCAGGGGCCCCTGGGCACATCATTTTCCGTTTTCCCTGGGAAAGAAAACTCACCAGTCCAGGTTCCTGATGTCAGTTTGTAGGGCTCCCTTGGGTCTATCAGGGCACCACAAGTTTGAGGTGGGGACAACTTCGGTGTGGGGTCCATCCTTCGATATAAGGATTTTTTGCAGTGAGGACCCTGCCCAGGGCCAGGGGCCCCTGGGCACATCCTTTTTCCATTTTCCCTGGGAAAGAAAACTCAGCAGTCCAGGTTCCTGATGTCAGTTTGTAGGGCTCCCTTGGGTCTATCAGGGCACCACAAGTTTGAGGTGGGGACAACTTCGGTGTGGGGTCCATCCTTCGATATAAGGATTTTTTGCAGTGAGGACCCTGCCCAGGGCCAGGGGCCCCTGGGCACATCCTTTTTCCATTTTCCCTGGGAAAGAAAACTCAGCAGTCCATGTTGATGATGTCAGTTTGTAGGGCTCCCTTGGGTCTATCAGGACAGCACAAGTTTGAGGTGGGGACAACTTCGGTGTGGGGTCCATCCTTCGATATAAGGATTATTTGCAGTCAGGGCCAGGGGACCCCAGGCACATCCTTTGGCCATTTTCCCTGGGAAAGAAAACTCAGCAGTCCAGGTTCCTGATGTCAGTTTGTAGGGCTCCCTTGGATCTATCAGGGCAGCACAAATTTGAGGTGGGGACAACTTCGGTGTGGGGTCCATCCTTCGATATAAGGATTTTTTGCAGTCAGGGCCAGGGGCCCCCGGGCACATCCTTTGGCCATTTTCCCTGGGAAAGAAAACTCACCAGTCCAGGTTGCTGATGTCAGTTTGTAGGGCTCCCTTGGGTCTATCAGGGCAGCACAAATTTGAGGTGGGGACAACTTCGGTGTGGGGTCCATCTTTCGATAGAAGGATTTTTTGCATTCAGGTCCCAGCCCAGTGCCAGGGTCCCGAGGGCACATCCTTTGGCCATTTTCCCTGGGAAAGAAAACTCACCAGTCCAGGTTGCTGATGTCAGTTTGTAGAGCTCCCTTGGGTCTATCTGGGCAGCAGAAATTTGAGGAGCAAACAATCTTGGTCTGCGATCCATCCTTCGATATTGGGATTATTTGCAGTCAGGTGTCAGCCGAGTGCCAGGGGCCCCAGGGAACATCCTTTGGCCATTTTCCCTGGGAAAGAAAATTCACCAGTCCAGGTTGCTGATGTCAGTTTGTAGGGCTCTCTTGGGTCTATCAGGGCAGCACAAGTATGAGATGGGGACAACTTCAGTCTGGTGTCCATCCTTCGATATAAGGATTCTTTGAAGTCAAGGCCCAGCCGAGAGCCATGGGCCCCTGGGCACATTCTTTGGCCATTTTCCCTGGGAAAGAACACTCACCAGTCCTGGTTCCTGATGTCAGTTTGTAGGGCTCCCTTAGGTCTATCAGGGCAGCACAAGTTTGAGGTGGGGACAACTTCGGTGTGGGGTCCATCCTTCGATATAAGGATTTTTTGCAGTGAGGACCCTGCCCAGGGCCAGGGGCCCCTGGGCACAACCTTTTTCCATTTTCCCTGGGAAAGAAAACTCACCAGTCCAGGTTGCTGATGTCAGTTTGTAGGGCTCCCTTGGGTCTATCAGGGCAGCACAAGTTTGAGGTGGGGACAACTTCGGTGTGGGGTCCCTCCTTCGATATAAGGATTCTTTGCAGTGAGGACCCTGCCCAGGGCCAGGGGCCCCTGGGCACATCCTTTTTCCATTTTCCCTGGGAAAGAAAACTCACCAGTCCAGGTTGCTGATGTCAGTTTGTAGGGCTTCCTTGGGTCTATCTGGGCAGCAGAAATTTGAGGAGGAAACAATTTTGGTCTGTTATCCATCCTTCAATATAGGGATTCTTTGCAGTCAGGTGTCAGCCGAGTGCCAGGGGCCCCAGGGAACATCCTTTGGCCATTTTCCCTGGGAAAGAAAATTCACCAGTCCAGGTTCCTGATGTCAGTTTGTAGGGCTCCCTTGGGTCTATCAGGGCAGCACAAGTATGAGATGGGGACAACTTCGGTGTGGGGTCCATCCTTCGATATAAGGATTTTTTGCAGTGAGGACCCTGCCCAGGGCCAGGGGCCCCTGGGCACATCCTTTTTCCATTTTACCTGGGAAAGAAAACTCACCAGTCCAGGTTGCTGATGTCAGTTTGTAGGGCTCCCTTGGGTCTATCAGGGCACCACAAGTTTGAGGTGGGGACAACTTCGGTGTGGGGTCCATCCTTCGATATAAGGATTCTTTGCAGTGAGGACCCTGCCCAGGGCCAGGGGCCCCTGGGCACATCATTTTCCATTTTCCCTGGGAAAGAAAACTCACCAGTCCAGGTTCCTGATGTCAGTTTGTAGGGCTCCCTTGGGTCTATCAGGGCACCACAAGTTTGAGGTGGGGACAACTTCGGTGTGGGGTCCATCCTTCCATATAAGGATTTTTTGCAGTGAGGACCCTGCCCAGGGCCAGGGGCCCCTGGGCACATCCTTTTTCCATTTTCCCTGGGAAAGAAAACTCAGCAGTCCAGGTTCCTGATGTCAGTTTGTAGGGCTCCCTTGGGTCTATCAGGGCAGCACAAGTTTGAGGTGGGGACAACTTCGGTGTGGGGTCCATCCTTCGATATAAGGATTTTTTGCAGTGAGGACCCTGCCCAGGGCCAGGGGCCCCTGGGCACATCCTTTTTCCATTTTCCCTGGGAAAGAAAACTCAGCAGTCCATGTTGATGATGTCAGTTTGTAGGGCTCCCTTGGGTCTATCAGGACAGCACAAGTTTGAGGTGGGGACAACTTCGGTGTGGGGTCCATCCTTCGATATAAGGATTATTTGCAGTCAGGGCCAGGGGACCCCAGGCACATCCTTTGGCCATTTTCCCTGGGAAAGAAAACTCAGCAGTCCAGGTTCCTGATGTCAGTTTGTAGGGCTCCCTTGGATCTATCAGGGCAGCACAAATTAGAGGTGGGGACAACTTCGGTGTGGGGTCCATCCTTCGATATAAGGATTTTTTGCAGTCAGGGCCAGGGGCCCCCGGGCACATCCTTTGGCCATTTTCCCTGGGAAAGAAAACTCACCAGTCCAGGTTGCTGATGTCAGTTTGTAGGGCTCCCTTGGGTCTATCAGGGCAGCACAAATTTGAGGTGGGGACAACTTCGGTGTGGGGTCCATCTTTCGATATAAGGATTTTTTGCATTCAGGTCCCAGCCCAGTGCCAGGGTCCCGAGGGCACAGCCTTTGGCCATTTTCCCTGGAAAAGAAAACTCACCAGTCCAGGTTGCTGATGTCAGTTTGTAGAGCTCCCTTGGGTCTATCTGGGCAGCAGAAATTTGAGGAGCAAACAATCTTGGTCTGCGATCCATCCTTCGATATTGGGATTATTTGCAGTCAGGTGTCAGCCGAGTGCCAGGGGCCCCAGGGAACATCCTTTGGCCATTTTCCCTGGGAAAGAAAATTCACCAGTCCAGGTTGCTGATGTCAGTTTGTAGGGCTCTCTTGGGTCTATCAGGGCAGCACAAGTATGAGATGGGGACAACTTCAGTCTGGTGTCCATCCTTCGATATAAGGATTCTTTGCAGTGAGGACCCTGCCCAGGGCCAGGGGCCCCTGGGCACATCCTTTTTCCATTTTCCCTGAGAAAGAAAACTCAGAAGTCCAGGTTGCTGATGTCAGTTTGTAGGGCTCCCTTGGGTCTATCAGGGCACCACAAGTTTGAGGTGGGGACAACTTCGGTGTGGGGTGCATCCTTTGATATAAGGATTTTTTTCAGTGAGGACCCTGCCCAGGGCCAGGGTCCCCTGGGCACATCCTTTTTCCATTTTCCCTGGGAAAGGAAACTCACCAGTCCAGGTTCCTGATGTCAGTTTGTAGGGCTCCCTTGGGTCTATCAGGACAGCACAAGTTTGAGGTGGGGACAACTTCGGTGTTGGGTCCATCCTTCGATATAAGGATTTTTTGCAATGAGGACCCTGCCCAGGGCCACGGGCCCCTGGGCACATCCTTTTTCCATTTTCCCTGGGAAAGAAAACTCAGCAGTCCATGTTGATGATGTCAGTTTGTAGGGCTCCCTTGGGTCTATCAGGACAGCACAAGTTTGAGGTGGGGACAACTTCGGTGTGGGGTCCATCCTTCGATATAAGGATTATTTGCAGTCAGGGCCAGGGGCCCCCGGGCACATCCTTTGGCCATTTTCCCTGGGAAAGAAAACTCACCAGTCCAGGTTGCTGATGTCAGTTTGTAGGACTCCCTTGGGTCTATCTGGGCAGCACAAGTTTGAGGTGGGGACAACTTCGGTCTGGGGTCCATCCTTCGATATAAGGATTTTTAGCAGTCAGGTCCCAGCCGAGTGCCAGGGGCCCCAGGGCGCATCCTTTGGCCATTTTCCCTGGAAAAGAAAACTCACCAGTCCAGGTTCCTGATGTCAGTTTGTAGGGCTCCCTTGGGTCTATCTGGGCAGCAGAAATTTGAGGAGCGGACAATTTTGGTCTGTTATCCATCCTTCGATATAAGGATTCTTTTCAGTCAGGTCCCAGCCGAGTGCCAGGGGCCCCAGGGAACATCCTTTGGCCATTTTCCCTGGGAAAGAAAACTCACCAGTCCAGGTTCCTGATGTCGGTTTGTAGGGCTCTCTTGGGTCTATCAGGGCAGCAGAAATTTTAGGAGGGGACAACTTCGGTCTGGGGTCCATCCTTTGATATAGGGATTCTTTACAGTCAGGACCCAGCCCAGGTCCAGGGGCCCCTGGGCACATCCTTTGGCCATTTTTCCTAGGAAAGAAAATTCACCAGTCCAGGTTCCTGATGTTAGTTTGTAGGGCTCCCTTGGGTCTATCAGGGCAGCACAAGTTTGAGATGGGGACATCTTCGGTCTGGGGTCCATTCTTCGATATAAGGATTTCTTGCAGTCATGTTCCAGCCCAGGGCCATGGGCCCCTGGGCACATCCTTTGCCATTTTCCCTGGGAAAGAAAACTCACCATTCCAGGTTCCTGATATCAGTTTGTAGGGCTCCCTTGGGTCTACCTGGTCAGCACAACTTTGAGGAGGGGACAATTTTGTTCTGTAATCCAGCCTTCGATATAGGGATTCTTTACAGTCAGGCCCCAGCCAGGGGCCAGGGGCCCCTGGGCACATCCTTTGGCCATTTTCCCTGGGAAAGAAAACTCACCAGTCCAGGTTCCTGATGCCAGTTTGTAGGGCTCCCTTGGGTCTATCTGGGTAGCACAACTTCCAGGAGCGGACAACTTCGGTCTGGGGTCCATCGTTCGATATAAGGAGTTTTAGCAGTCAGGTCGCAGCTCAGTGCCAGGGTCCCCAGGGCACAACCTTTGGCTATTTTCTCTGTGAATGAAAACTCACCAGTCCAGGTTGCTGATGTCACTTTGTATGGCTCCCTTGGGTCTACCAGGGCAGCACAAGTTTGAGATGGGTACAATTTGTGCCTGGGGTCCATCCTTCGATATAAGGATTTTTAGCAGTCAGGTCCCAGCCCAGTGACAGGGTCCCCAGGGCACATCCTTTGGCCATTTTCCCTGGAAAAGAAAACTCACCAGTCCAGGTTCCTGATGTCAGTTTGTAGGGCTTCCTTGAGTCTATCTGGGCAGCAGAAATTTGAGGAGCAAACAATCTTGGTCTGTTATCCATCCTTCAATATAGGGATTCTTTGCAGTCAGGTGTCAGCCGAGTGCAGGGGCCCCAGGGAACATCCTTTGGCCATTTTCCCTGGGAAAGAAAATTCACCAGTCCAGGTTCCTGATGTCAGTTTGTAGGGCTCCCTTGGGTCTATCAGGGCAGCACAAGTATGAGATGGCGACAACTTCGGTGTGGGGTCCATCCTTCGATATAAGGATTTTTTGCAGTGAGGACCCTGCCCAGGGCCAGGGGCCCCTGGGCACATCCTTTTTCCATTTTCCCTGGGAAAGAAAACTCACCAGTCCAGGTTGCTGATGTCAGTTTGTAGGGCTCCCTTGGGTCTATCAGGGCAGCACAAGTTTGAGGTGGGGACAGCTTCGGTGTGGGGTCCATCCTTCGATATAAGGATTCTTTGCAGTGAGGACCCTGCCCAGGGCCAGGGGCCCCTGGGCACATCATTTTCCGTTTTCCCTGGGAAAGAAAACTCACCAGTCCAGGTTCCTGATGTCAGTTTGTAGGGCTCCCTTGGGTCTATCAGGGCACCACAAGTTTGAGGTGGGGACAACTTCGGTGTGGGGTCCATCCTTCGATATAAGGATTTTTTGCAGTGAGGACCCTGCCCAGGGCCAGGGGCCCCTGGGCACATCCTTTTTCCATTTTCCCTGGGAAAGAAAACTCAGCAGTCCAGGTTCCTGATGTCAGTTTGTAGGGCTCCCTTGGGTCTATCAGGGCACCACAAGTTTGAGGTGGGGACAACTTCGGTGTGGGGTCCATCCTTCGATATAAGGATTTTTTGCAGTGAGGACCCTGCCCAGGGCCAGGGGCCCCTGGGCACATCCTTTTTCCATTTTCCCTGGGAAAGAAAACTCAGCAGTCCATGTTGATGATGTCAGTTTGTAGGGCTCCCTTGGGTCTATCAGGACAGCACAAGTTTGAGGTGGGGACAACTTCGGTGTGGGGTCCATCCTTCGATATAAGGATTATTTGCAGTCAGGGCCAGGGGACCCCAGGCACATCCTTTGGCCATTTTCCCTGGGAAAGAAAACTCAGCAGTCCAGGTTCCTGATGTCAGTTTGTAGGGCTCCCTTGGATCTATCAGGGCAGCACAAATTTGAGGTGGGGACAACTTCGGTGTGGGGTCCATCCTTCGATATAAGGATTTTTTGCAGTCAGGGCCAGGGGCCCCCGGGCACATCCTTTGGCCATTTTCCCTGGGAAAGAAAACTCACCAGTCCAGGTTGCTGATGTCAGTTTGTAGGGCTCCCTTGGGTCTATCAGGGCAGCACAAATTTGAGGTGGGGACAACTTCGGTGTGGGGTCCATCTTTCGATATAAGGATTTTTTGCATTCAGGTCCCAGCCCAGTGCCAGGGTCCCGAGGGCACATCCTTTGGCCATTTTCCCTGGGAAAGAAAACTCACCAGTCCAGGTTGCTGATGTCAGTTTGTAGAGCTCCCTTGGGTCTATCTGGGCAGCAGAAATTTGAGGAGCAAACAATCTTGGTCTGCGATCCATCCTTCGATATTGGGATTATTTGCAGTCAGGTGTCAGCCGAGTGCCAGGGGCCCCAGGGAACATCCTTTGGCCATTTTCCCTGGGAAAGAAAATTCACCAGTCCAGGTTGCTGATGTCAGTTTGTAGGGCTCTCTTGGGTCTATCAGGGCAGCACAAGTATGAGATGGGGACAACTTCAGTCTGGTGTCCATCCTTCGATATAAGGATTCTTTGAAGTCAAGCCCCAGCCGAGAGCCATGGGCCCCTGGGCACATTCTTTGGCCATTTTCCCTGGGAAAGAACACTCACCAGTCCTGGTTCCTGATGTCAGTTTGTAGGGCTCCCTTAGGTCTATCAGGGCAGCACAAGTTTGAGGTGGGGACAACTTCGGTGTGGGGTCCATCCTTGGATATAAGATTTTTTGCAGTGAGGACCCTGCCCAGGGCCAGGGGCCCCTGGGCACAACCTTTTTCCATTTTCCCTGGGAAAGAAAACTCACCAGTCCAGGTTGCTGATGTCAGTTTGTAGGGCTCCCTTGGGTCTATCAGGGCAGCACAAGTTTGAGGTGGGGACAACTTCGGTGTGGGGTCCCTCCTTCGATATAAGGATTCTTTGCAGTGAGGACCCTGCCCAGGGCCAGGGGCCCCTGGGCACATCCTTTTTCCATTTTCCCTGGGAAAGAAAACTCACCAGTCCAGGTTCCTGATGTCAGTTTGTAGGGCTCCCTTGGGTCTATCAGGGCAGCACAAGTTTGAGGTGGGGACAACTTCGGTGTGGGGTCCATCCTTCCATATAAGGATTTTTTGCAGTGAGGACCCTGCCCAGGGCCAGGGGCCCCTGGGCACATCCTTTTTCCATTTTCCCTGGGAAAGAAAACTCAGCAGTCCAGGTTCCTGATGTCAGTTTGTAGGGCTCCCTTGGGTCTATCAGGGCACCACAAGTTTGAGGTGGGGACAACTTCGGTGTGGGGTCCATCCTTCGATATAAGGATTTTTTGCAGTGAGGACCCTGCCCAGGGCCAGGGGCCCCTGGGCACATCCTTTTTCCATTTTCCCTGGGAAAGAAAACTCAGCAGTCCATGTTGATGATGTCAGTTTGTAGGGCTCCCTTGGGTCTATCAGGACAGCACAAGTTTGAGGTGGGGACAACTTCGGTGTGGGGTCCATCCTTCGATATAAGGATTATTTGCAGTCAGGGCCAGGGGACCCCAGGCACATCCTTTGGCCATTTTCCCTGGGAAAGAAAACTCAGCAGTCCAGGTTCCTGATGTCAGTTTGTAGGGCTCCCTTGGATCTATCAGGGCAGCACAAATTTGAGGTGGGGACAACTTCGGTGTGGGGTCCATCCTTCGATATAAGGATTTTTTGCAGTCAGGGCCAGGGGCCCCCGGGCACATCCTTTGGCCATTTTCCCTGGGAAAGAAAACTCACCAGTCCAGGTTGCTGATGTCAGTTTGTAGGGCTCCCTTGGGTCTATCAGGGCAGCACAAATTTGAGGTGGGGACAACTTCGGTGTGGGGTCCATCTTTCGATATAAGGATTTTTTGCATTCAGGTCCCAGCCCAGTGCCAGGGTCCCGAGCGCACATCCTTTGGCCATTTTCCCTGGAAAAGAAAACTCACCAGTCCAGGTTGCTGATGTCAGTTTGTAGAGCTCCCTTGGGTCTATCTGGGCAGCAGAAATTTGAGGAGCAAACAATCTTGGTCTGCGATCCATCCTTCGATATTGGGATTATTTGCAGTCAGGTGTCAGCCGAGTGCCAGGGGCCCCAGGGAACATCCTTTGGCCATTTTCCCTGGGAAAGAAAATTCACCAGTCCAGGTTGCTGATGTCAGTTTGTAGGGCTCTCTTGGGTCTATCAGGGCAGCACAAGTATGAGATGGGGACAACTTCAGTCTGGTGTCCATCCTTCGATATAAGGATTCTTTGCAGTGAGGACCCTGCCCAGGGCCAGGGGCCCCTGGGCACATCCTTTTTCCATTTTCCCTGAGAAAGAAAACTCAGAAGTCCAGGTTGCTGATGTCAGTTTGTAGGGCTCCCTTGGGTCTATCAGGGCACCACAAGTTTGAGGTGGGGACAACTTCGGTGTGGGGTGCATCCTTTGATATAAGGATTTTTTTCAGTGAGGACCCTGCCCAGGGCCAGGGTCCCCTGGGCACATCCTTTTTCCATTTTCCCTGGGAAAGGAAACTCACCAGTCCAGGTTCCTGATGTCAGTTTGTAGGGCTCCCTTGGGTCTATCAGGACAGCACAAGTTTGAGGTGGGGACAACTTCGGTGTTGGGTCCATCCTTCGATATAAGGATTTTTTGCAATGAGGACCCTGCCCAGGGCCACGGGCCCCTGGGCACATCCTTTTTCCATTTTCCCTGGGAAAGAAAACTCAGCAGTCCATGTTGATGATGTCAGTTTGTAGGGCTCCCTTGGGTCTATCAGGACAGCACAAGTTTGAGGTGGGGACAACTTCGGTGTGGGGTCCATCCTTCGATATAAGGATTATTTGCAGTCAGGGCCAGGGGCCCCCAGGCACATCCTTTGGCCATTTTCCCCGGGAAAGAAAACTCACCAGTCCAGGTTCCTGATGTCAGTTTGTAGGGCTCCCTTGGGTCTATCAGGGCAGCACAAATTTGAGGTGGGGACAACTTCGGTGTGGGGTCCATCTTTCGATATAAGGATTTTTTGCATTCAGGTCCCAGCCCAGTGCCAGGGTCCCGAGGGCACATCCTTTGGCCATTTTCCCTGGAAAAGAAAACTCACCAGTCCAGGTTGCTGATGTCAGTTTGTAGAGCTCCCTTGGGTCTATCTGGGCAGCAGAAATTTGAGGAGCAAACAATCTTGGTCTGCGATCCATCCTTCGATATTGGGATTATTTGCAGTCAGGTGTCAGCCGAGTGCCAGGGGCCCCAGGGAACATCCTTTGGCCATTTTCCCTGGGAAAGAAAATTCACCAGTCCAGGTTGCTGATGTCAGTTTGTAGGGCTCTCTTGGGTCTATCAGGGCAGCACAAGTATGAGATGGGGACAACTTCAGTCTGGTGTCCATCCTTCGATATAAGGATTCTTTGAAGTCAAGGCCCAGCCGAGAGCCATGGGCCCCTGGGCACATTCTTTGGCCATTTTCCCTGGGAAAGAACACTCAGCAGTCCAGGTTCCTGATGTCAGTTTGTAGGGCTCCCTTGGGTCTATCAGGGCACCACAAGTTTGAGGTGGGTACAACTTCGGTGTGGGGTCCCTCCTTCGATATAAGGATTTTTTGAAGTCAGGGCCAGGGTCCCCCGGGCACATCCTTTGGCCATTTTCCCTGGGAAAGAAAACTCACCAGTCCAGGTTGCTGATGTCAGTTTGTAGGGCTCCCTTAGGTCTATCAGGGCAGCACAAGTTTGAGGTGGGGACAACTTCGGTGTGGGGTCCATCCTTCGATATAAGGATTTTTGCAGTGAGGACCCTGCCCAGGGCCAGGGGCCCCAGGGCACATCCTTTTTCTATTTTCCCTGGGAAAGAAAACTCACCAGTCCAGGTTGCTGATGTCAGTTTGTAGGGCTCCCTTGGGTCTATTAGGGCAGCACAAGTTTGAGGTGGGGACAACTTCGGTGTGGGGTGCATCCTTCGATATAAGGATTATTTGCAGTCAGGGCCAGGGGCCCCCAGGCACATCCTTTGGCCATTTTCCCTGGGAAAGAACACTCACCAGTCCTGGTTCCTGATGTCAGTTTGTAGGGCTCCCTTAGGTCTATCAGGGCAGCACAAGTTTGAGGTGGGGACAACTTCGGTGTGGGGTCCATCCTTCGATATAAGGATTTTTTGCAGTGAGGACCCTGCCCAGGGCCAGGGGCCCCTGGGCACATCCTTTTTCCATTTTCCCTGGGAAAGAAAACTCAGCAATCCATGTTGATGATGTCAGTTTGTAGGGCTACCTTGCGTCTATCAGGACAGCACAAGTTTGAGGTGGGGACAACTTCGGTGTGGGGTGCATCCTTCGATATAAGGATTATTTGCAGTCAGGGCCAGGGGCCCCCAGGCACATCCTTTTTCCATTTTCCCTGGGAAAGGAAACTCACCAGTCCAGGTTCCTGATGTCAGTTTGTAGGGCTCCCTTGGGTCTATCAGGGCAGCACAAGTTTGAGGTGGGGACAACTTCGGTGTGGGGTCCATCCTTCGATATAAGGATTTTTTGCAGTGAGGACCCTGCCCAGGGCCAGGGGCCCCTGGGCACATCCTTTTTCCATTTTCCCTGGGAAAGAAAACTCACCAGTCCAGGTTGCTGATGTCAGTTTGTAGGGCTCCCTTGGGTCTATCAGGGCAGCACAAGTTTGAGGTGGGGACAACTTCGGTGTGGGGTCCATCCTTCGATATAAGGATTCTTTGCAGTGAGGACCCTGCCCAGGGCCAGGGGCCCCTGGGCACATCATTTTCCATTATCCCTGGGAAAGAAAACTCAGCAGTCCAGGTTCCTGATGTCAGTTTGTAGGGCTCCCTTGGGTCTATCAGGGCAGCACAAGTTTGAGGTGGGGACAACTTCAGTCTGGTGTCCATCCTTCGATATAAGGATTTTTTTCAGTGAGGACCCTGCCCATGGCCAGGGGCCCCTGGGCACAACCTTTGGCCATTTTCCCTGGGAAAGAAAACTCACCAGTCCAGGTTCCTGATGTCAGTTTGTAGGGCTCCCTTGGGTCTATCAGGGCAGCACAAGTTTGAGGTGGGGACAACTTCTGTGTGGGGTCCATCCTTCGATATAAGGATTATTTGCAGTCAGGGCCAGGGTCCCGAGGGCACATCCTTTGGCCATTTTCCCTGGGAAAGAAAACTCAGCAGTCCAGGTTCCTGATGTCAGTTTGTAGGGCTCCCTTGGGTCTATCAGGGCACCACAAGTTTGAGGTGGGGACAACTTCGGTGTGGGGTCCATCCTTCGATATAAGGATTTTTTGCAGTGAGGACCCTGCCCAGGGCCAGGGGCCCCTGGGCACATCCTTTTTCCATTTTCCCTGGGAAAGAAAACTCACCAGTCCATGTCGATGATGTCAGTTTGTAGGGCTCCCTTGGGTCTATCAGGACAGCACAAGTTTGAGGTGGGGACAACTTCGGTGTGGGGTCCATCCTTCGATATAAGGATTATTTGCAGTCAGGGCCAGGGGCCCCCAGGCACATCCTTTGGCCATTTTCCCCGGGAAAGAAAACTCAGCAGTCCAGGTTCCTGATGTCAGTTTGTAGGGCTCCCTTGGGTCTATCAGGGCAGCACAAGTTTGAGGTGGGGACAACTTCGGTGTGGGGTCCATCCTTCGATATAAGGATTTTTTGAAGTCAGGGCCAGGGGCCCCCGGGCTCATCCTTTGGCCATTTTCCCTGGGAAAGAAAACTCACCAGTCCAGGTTGCTGATGTCAGTTTGTAGGGCTCCCTTGGGTCTATCTGGGCAGCAGAAGCTTGAGGTGGGGACAACTTCGGTGTGGGGTCCATCCTTCGATATAAGGATTTTTAGCAGTCAGGTCCCAGCCCAGTGCCAGGGTCCCCAGGGCACATCCTTTGGCCATTTTCCCTGGAAAAGAAAACTCACCAGTCCAGGTTCCTGATGTCAGTTTGTAGGGCTCCCTTGGGTCTATCTGGGCAGCAGAAATTTGAGGAGCGGACAATTTTGGTCTGTTATCCATCTTTCGATATAAGGATTCTTTTCAGTCAGGTCCCAGCCGAGTGCCAGGGGCCCCAGGGAACATCCTTTGGCCATTTTCCCTGGGAAAGAAAACTCACCAGTCCAGGTTCCTGATGTCGGTTTGTAGGGCTCTCTTGGGTCTATCAGGGCAGCAGAAATTTTAGGAGGGGACAACTTCGGTCTGGGGTCCATCCTTCGATATAGGGATTCTTTACAGTCTGGCCCCAGCCCAGGTCCAGGGGCCCCTGGGCACATCCTTTGGCCATTTTTCCTAGGAAAGAAAATTCACCAGTCCAGGTTCCTGATGTTAGTTTGTAGGGCTCCCTTGGGTCTATCAGGGCAGCACAAGTATGAGATGGGGACAACTTCGGTCTGGGGTCCATCCTTCGATATAAGGATTTCTTGCAGTCATGTTCCAGCCCAGGGCCATGGGCCCCTGGGCACATCCTTTGGCCATTTTCCCAGGGAAAGAAAACTCACCAGTCCAGGTTCCTGATATCAGTTTGTAGGGCTCCCTTGGGTCTACCTGGGCAGCACAACTTTGAGGAGGGGACAATTTTGGTCTGTAATCCAGCCTTCGATATAGGGATTCTTTACAGTCAGGCCCCAGCCAGGGGCCAGGGGCCCCTGGGCACATCCTTTGGCCATTTTCCCTGGGAAAGAAAACTCACCAGTCCAGGTTCCTGATGCCAGTTTGTAGGGCTCCCTTGGGTCTATCTGGGTAGCACAACTTTCAGGAGCGGACAACTTAGGTCTGGGGTCCATCGTTCGATATAAGGAGTTTTAGCAGTCAGGTCGCAGCTCAGTGCCAGGGTCCCCAGGGCACAACCTTTGGCTATTTTCTCTGTGAATGAAAACTCACAAGTCCAGGTTGCTGATGTCACTTTGTATGGCTCCCTTGGGTCTACCAGGGCAGCACAAGTTTGAGATGGGTACAACTTGTGTCTGGGGTCCATCCTTCGATATAAGGATTTTTAGTAGTCAGGTCCCAGCCCAGTGCCAGGGTCCCCAGGGCACATCCTTTGGCCATTTTCCCTGGAAAAGAAAACTCACCAGTCCAGGTTGCTGATGTCAGTTTGTAGGGCTTCCTTGGGTCTATCTGGGCAGCAGAAATTTGAGGAGCAAACAATTTTGGTCTGTTATCCATCCTTCAATATAGGGATTCTTTGCAGTCAGGTGTCAGCCGAGTGCCAGGGGCCCCAGGGAACATCCTTTGGCCATTTTCCCTGGGAAAGAAAATTCACCAGTCCAGGTTCCTGATGTCAGTTTGTAGGGCTCCCTTGGGTCTATCAGGGTAGCACAAGTATGAGATGGGGACAACTTCGGTGTGGGGTCCATCCTTCGATATAAGGATTTTTTGCAGTGAGGACCCTGCCCAGGGCCAGGGGCCCCTGGGCACAACCTTTTTCCATTTTCCCTGGGAAAGAAAACTCACCAGTCCAGGTTGCTGATGTCAGTTTGTAGGGCTCCCTTGGGTCTATCAGGGCAGCACAAGTTTGAGGTGGGGACAACTTCGGTGTGGGGTGCATCCTTCGATATAAGGATTTTTTTCAGTGAGGACCCTGCCCAGGGCCAGGGGCCCCTGGGCACATCCTTTTTCCATTTTCCCTGGGAAAGAAAACTCAGCAGTCCATGTTGATGATGTCAGTTTGTAGGGCTCCCTTGGGTCTATCAGGGCAGCACAAGTTTGAGGTGGGGACAACTTCGGTGTGGGGTCCATCCTTCGATATAAGGATTATTTGCAGTCAGGGCCAGGGGCCCCCAGGCACATCCTTTGGCCATTTTCCCCGGGAAAGAAAACTCAGCAGTCCAGGTTCCTGATGTCAGTTTGTAGGGCTCCCTTGGGTCTATCAGGGCAGCACAAGTTTGAGGTGGGGACAACTTCGGTGTGGGGTCCATCCTTCGATATAAGGATTTTTTGCAGTCAGGGCCAGGGGCCCCCGGGCACATCCTTTGGCCATTTTCCCTGGGAAAGAAAACTCACCAGTCCAGGTTGCTGATGTCAGTTTGTAGGGCTCCCTTGGGTCTATCAGGGCAGCACAAATTTGAGGTGGGGACAACTTCGGTGTGGGGTCCATCTTTCGATATAAGGATTTTTTGCATTCAGGTCCCAGCCCAGTGCCAGGGTCCCGAGGGCACATCCTTTGGCCATTTTCCCTGGAAAAGAAAACTCACCAGTCCAGGTTGCTGATGTCAGTTTGTAGAGCTCCCTTGGGTCTATCTGGGCAGCAGAAATTTGAGGAGCAAACAATCTTGGTCTGCGATCCATCCTTCGATATTGGGATTATTTGCAGTCAGGTGTCAGCCGAGTGCCAGGGGCCCCAGGGAACATCCTTTGGCCATTTTCCCTGGGAAAGAAAATTCACCAGTCCAGGTTGCTGATGTCAGTTTGTAGGGCTCTCTTGGGTCTATCAGGGCAGCACAAGTATGAGATGGGGACAACTTCAGTCTGGTGTCCATCCTTCGATATAAGGATTCTTTGAAGTCAAGGCCCAGCCGAGAGCCATGGGCCCCTGGGCACATTCTTTGGCCATTTTCCCTGGGAAAGAACACTCACCAGTCCTGGTTCTTGATGTCAGTTTGTAGGGCTCCCTTAGGTCTATCAGGGCAGCACAAGTTTGAGGTGGGGACAACTTCGGTGTGGGGTCCATCCTTCGATATAAGGATTCTTTGCAGTGAGGACCCTGCCCAGGGCCAGGGGCCCCTGGGCACATCATTTTCCGTTTTCCCTGGGAAAGAAAACTCACCAGTCCAGGTTCCTGATGTCAGTTTGTAGGGCTCCCTTGGATCTATCAGGGCAGCACAAATTTGAGGTGGGGACAACTTCGGTGTGGGGTCCATCCTTCGATATAAGGATTTTTTGCAGTCAGGGCCAGGGGCCCCCGGGCACATCCTTTGGCCATTTTCCCTGGGAAAGAAAACTCAGCAGTCCAGGTTGCTGATGTCAGTTTGTAGGGCTCCCTTGGGTCTATCAGGGCAGCACAAATTTGAGGTGGGGACAACTTCGGTGTGGGGTCCATCTTTCGATATAAGGATTTTTTGCATTCAGGTCCCAGCCCAGTGCCAGGGTCCCGAGGGCACATCCTTTGGCCATTTTCCCTGGAAAAGAAAACTCACCAGTCCAGGTTGCTGATGTCAGTTTGTAGGGCTCCCTTGGGTCTATCTGGGCAGCAGAAATTTGAGGAGCGGACAATTTTGGTCTGTTATCCATCCTTCGATATAAGGATTCTTTTCAGTCAGGTCCCAGCCGAGTGCCAGGGGCCCCAGGGAACATCCTTTGGCCATTTACCCTGGGAAAGAAAACTCACCAGTCCAGGTTCCTGATGTCGGTTTGTAGGGCTCTCTTGGGTCTATCAGGGCAGCAGAAATTTTAGGAGGGGACAACTTCGGTCTGGGGTCCATCCTTCGATATAGGGATTCTTTACAGTCAGGACCCAGCCCAGGTCCAGGGGCCCCTGGGCACATCCTTTGGCCATTTTTCCTAGGAAAGAAAATTCACCAGTGCAGGTTCCTGATGTTAGTTTGTAGGGCTCCCTTGGGTCTATCAGGGCAGCACAAGTATGAGATGGGGACAACTTCGGTCTGGGGTCCATCCTTCGATATAAGGATTTCTTGCAGTCATGTTCCAGCCCAGGGCCATGGGCCCCTGGGCACATCCTTTGGCCATTTTCCCAGGGAAAGAAAACTCACCAGTCCAGGTTCCTGATATCAGTTTGTAGGGCTCCCTTGGGTCTACCTGGGCAGCACAACTTTGAGGAGGGGACAATTTTGGTCTGTAATCCAGCCTTCGATATAGGGATTCTTTACAGTCAGGCCCCAGCCAGGGGCCAGGGGCCCCTGGGCACATCTTTTGGCCATTTTCCCTGGGAAAGAAAACTCACCAGTCCAGGTTCCTGATGCCAGCTTGTAGGGCTCCCTTGGGTCTATCTGGGTAGCACAACTTTCAGGAGCGGACAACTTCGGTCTGGGGTCCATCGTTCGATATAAGGAGTTTTAGCAGTCAGGTCGCAGCTCAGTGCCAGGGTCCCCAGGGCACAACCTTTGGCTATTTTCTCTGTGAATGAAAACTCACAAGTCCAGGTTGCTGATGTCACTTTGTATGGCTCCCTTGGGTCTACCAGGGCAGCACAAGTTTGAGATGGGTACAACTTGTGTCTGGGGTCCATCCTTCGATATAAGGATTTTTAGCAGTCAGGTCCCAGCCCAGTGCCAGGGTCCCCAGGGCACATCCTTTGGCCATTTTCCCTGGAAAAGAAAACTCACCAGTCCAGGTTGCTGATGTCAGTTTGTAGGGCTTCCTTGGGTCTATCTGGGCAGCAGAAATTTGAGGAGCAAACAATTTTGGTCTGTTATCCATCCTTCAATATAGGGATTCTTTGCAGTCAGGTGTCAGCCGAGTGCCAGGGGCCCCAGGGAACATCCTTTGGCCATTTTCCCTGGGAAAGAAAATTCACCAGTCCAGGTTCCTGATGTCAGTTTGTAGGGCTCCCTTGGGTCTATCAGGGTAGCACAAGTATGAGATGGGGACAACTTCGGTGTGGGGTCCATCCTTCGATATAAGGATTTTTTGCAGTGAGGACCCTGCCCAGGGCCAGGGGCCCCTGGGCACAACCTTTTTCCATTTTCCCTGGGAAAGAAAACTCACCAGTCCAGGTTGCTGATGTCAGTTTGTAGGGCTCCCTTGGGTCTATCAGGGCAGCACAAGTTTGAGGTGGGGACAACTTCGGTGTGGGGTGCATCCTTCGATATAAGGATTTTTTTCAGTGAGGACCCTGCCCAGGGCCAGGGGCCCCTGGGCACATCCTTTTTCCATTTTCCCTGGGAAAGAAAACTCAGCAGTCCAGGTTCCTGATGTCAGTTTGTAGGGCTCCCTTGGGTCTATCAGGGCACCACAAGTTTGAGGTGGGGACAACTTCGGTGTGGGGTCCATCCTTCGATATAAGGATTTTTTGCAGTGAGGACCCTGCCCAGGGCCAGGGGCCCCTGGGCACATCCTTTTTCCATTTTCCCTGGGAAAGAAAACTCAGCAGTCCATGTTGATGATGTCAGTTTGTAGGGCTCCCTTGGGTCTATCAGGACAGCACAAGTTTGAGGTGGGGACAACTTCGGTGTGGGGTCCATCCTTCGATATAAGGATTATTTGCAGTCAGGGCCAGGGGACCCCAGGCACATCCTTTTGCCATTTTCCCTGGGAAAGAAAACTCAGCAGTCCAGGTTCCTGATGTCAGTTTGTAGGGCTCCCTTGGATCTATCAGGGCAGCACAAATTTGAGGTGGGGACAACTTCGGTGTGGGGTCCATCCTTCGATATAAGGATTTTTTGCAGTCAGGGCCAGGGGCCCCCGGGCACATCCTTTGGCCATTTTCCCTGGGAAAGAAAACTCACCAGTCCAGGTTGCTGATGTCAGTTTGTAGGGCTCCCTTGGGTCTATCAGGGCAGCACAAATTTGAGGTGGGGACAACTTCGGTGTGGGGTCCATCTTTCGATAGAAGGATTTTTTGCATTCAGGTCCCAGCCCAGTGCCAGGGTCCCGAGGGCACACCCTTTGGCCATTTTCCCTGGAAAAGAAAACTCACCAGTCCAGGTTGCTGATGTCAGTTTGTAGAGCTCCCTTGGGTCTATCTGGGCAGCAGAAATTTGAGGAGCAAACAATATTACTCTGCGATCCATCCTTCGATATTGGGATTATTTGCAGTCAGGTGTCAGCCGAGTGCCAGGGGCCGCAGGGAACATCCTTTGGCCATTTTCCCTGGGAAAGAAAACTCAGCAGTCCAGGTTCCTGATGTCAGTTTGTAGGGCTCCCTTGGATCTATCAGGGCAGCACAAATTTGAGGTGGGGACAACTTCGGTGTGGGGTCCATCCTTCGATATAAGGATTTTTTGCAGTCAGGGCCAGGGGCCCCCGGGCACATCCTTTGGCCATTTTCCCTGGGAAAGAAAACTCACCAGTCCAGGTTGCTGATGTCAGTTTGTAGGGCTCACTTGGGTCTATCAGGGCAGCACAAATTTGAGGTGGGGACAACTTCGGTGTGGGGTCCATCTTTCGATATAAGGATTTTTTGCATTCAGGTCCCAGCCCAGTGCCAGGGTCCCGAGGGCACATCCTTTGGCCATTTTCCCTGGAAAAGAAAACTCACCAGTCCAGGTTGCTGATGTCAGTTTGTAGAGCTCCCTTGGGTCTATCTGGGCAGCAGAAATTTGAGGAGCAAACAATCTTGGTCTGCGATCCATCCTTCGATATTGGGATTATTTGCAGTCAGGTGTCAGCCGAGTGCCAGGGGCCCCAGGGAACATCCTTTGGCCATTTTCCCTGGGAAAGAAAATTCACCAGTCCAGGTTGCTGATGTCAGTTTGTAGGGCTCTCTTGGGTCTATCAGGGCAGCACAAGTATGAGATGGGGACAACTTCAGTCTGGTGTCCATCCTTCGATATAAGGATTCTTTGAAGTCAAGGCCCAGCCGAGAGCCATGGGCCCCTGGGCACATTCTTTGGCCATTTTCCCTGGGAAAGAACACTCACCAGTCCTGGTTCCTGATGTCAGTTTGTAGGGCTCCCTTAGGTCTATCAGGGCAGCACAAGTTTGAGGTGGGGACAACTTCGGTGTGGGGTCCATCCTTCGATATAAGGATTTTTTGCAGTGAGGACCCTGCCCAGGGCCAGGGGCCCCTGGGCACATCCTTTTTCCATTTTCCCTGGGAAAGAAAACTCAGCAGTCCATGTTGATGATGTCAGTTTGTAGGGCTCCCTTGGGTCTATCAGGACAGCACAAGTTTGAGGTGGGGACAACTTCGGTGTGGGGTCCATCCTTCGATATAAGGATTATTTGCAGTCAGGGCCAGGGGACCCCAGGCACATCCTTTGGCCATTTTCCCTGGGAAAGAAAACTCAGCAGTCCAGGTTCCTGATGTCAGTTTGTAGGGCTCCCTTGGATCTATCAGGGCAGCACAAATTTGAGGTGGGGACAACTTCGGTGTGGGGTCCATCCTTCGATATAAGGATTTTTTGCAGTCAGGGCCAGGGGCCCCCGGGCACATCCTTTGGCCATTTTCCCTGGGAAAGAAAACTCACCAGTCCAGGTTGCTGATGTCAGTTTGTAGGGCTCCCTTGGGTCTACCAGGGCAGCACAAATTTGAGGTGGGGACAACTTCGGTGTGGGGTCCATCTTTCGATAGAAGGATTTTTTGCATTCAGGTCCCAGCCCAGTGCCAGGGTCCCGAGGGCACACCCTTTGGCCATTTTCCCTGGAAAAGAAAACTCACCAGTCCAGGTTGCTGATGTCAGTTTGTAGAGCTCCCTTGGGTCTATCTGGGCAGCAGAAATTTGAGGAGCAAACAATCTTGGTCTGCGATCCATCCTTCGATATTGGGATTATTTGCAGTCAGGTGTCAGCCGAGTGCCAGGGGCCCCAGGGAACATCCTTTGGCCATTTTCCCTGGGAAAGAAAATTCACCAGTCCAGGTTGCTGATGTCAGTTTGTAGGGCTCTCTTGGGTCTATCAGGGCAGCACAAGTATGAGATGGGGACAACTTCAGTCTGGTGTCCATCCTTCGATATAAGGATTCTTTGAAGTCAAGGCCCAGCCGAGAGCCATGGGCCCCTGGGCACATTCTTTGGCCATTTTCCCTGGGAAAGAACACTCACCAGTCCTGGTTCCTGATGTCAGTTTGTAGGGCTCCCTTAGGTCTATCAGGGCAGCACAAGTTTGAGGTGGGGACAACTTCGGTGTGGGGTCCATCCTTCGATATAAGGATTTTTTGCAGTGAGGACCCTGCCCAGGGCCAGGGGCCCCTGGGCACATCCTTTTTCCATTTTCCCTGGGAAAGAAAACTCAGCAGTCCAGGTTGCTGATGTCAGTTTGTAGGGCTCCCTTGGGTCTATCAGGGCAGCACAAGTTTGAGGTGGGGACAATTTCGGTGTGGGGTCCCTCATTCGATATAAGGATTCTTTGCAGTGAGGACCCTGCCCAGGGCCAGGGGCCCCTGGGCACATCCTTTTTCCATTTTCCCTGGGAAAGAAAACTCAGCAGTCCAGGTTCCTGATGTCAGTTTGTAGGGCTCCCTTGGGTCTATCAGGGCACCACAAGTTTGAGGTGGGGACAACTTCGGTGTGGGGTGCATCCTTCGATATAAGGATTTTTTTCAGTGAGGACCCTGCCCAGGGCGAGGGGCCCCTGGGCACATCCTTTTTCCATTTTCCCTGGGAAAGGAAACTCAGCAGTCCAGGTTCCTGATGTCAGTTTGTAGGGCTCCCTTGGGTCTATCAGGGCAGCACAAGTTTGAGGTGGGGACAACTTCGGTGTTGGGTCCATCCTTCGATATAAGGATTATTTGCAGTCAGGGCCAGGGGCCCCCAGGCACATCCTTTGGCCATTTTCCCCGGGAAAGAAAACTCAGCAGTCCAGGTTCCTGATGTCAGTTTGTAGGGCTCCCTTGGGTCTATCAGGGCAGCACAAGTTTGAGGTGGGGACAACTTCGGTGTGGGGTCCATCCTTCGATATAAGGATTTTTTGCAGTCAGGGCCAGGGGCCCCCGGGCACATCCTTTGGCCATTTTCCCTGGGAAAGAAAACTCACCAGTCCAGGTTGCTGATGTCAGTTTGTAGGGCTCCCTTGGGTCTATCAGGGCAGCACAAATTTGAGGTGGGGACAACTTCGGTGTGGGGTCCATCTTTCGATATAAGGATTTTTTGCATTCAGGTCCCAGCCCAGTGCCAGGGTCCCGAGGGCACATCCTTTGGCCATTTTCCCTGGAAAAGAAAACTCACCAGTCCAGGTTGCTGATGTCAGTTTGTAGAGCTCCCTTGGGTCTATCTGGGCAGCAGAAATTTGAGGAGCAAACAATCTTGGTCTGCGATCCATCCTTCGATATTGGGATTATTTGCAGTCAGGTGTCAGCCGAGTGCCAGGGGCCCCAGGGAACATCCTTTGGCCATTTTCCCTGGGAAAGAAAATTCACCAGTCCAGGTTGCTGATGTCAGTTTGTAGGGCTCTCTTGGGTCTATCAGGGCAGCACAAGTATGAGATGGGGACAACTTCAGTCTGGTGTCCATCCTTCGATATAAGGATTCTTTGAAGTCAAGGCCCAGCCGAGAGCCATGGGCCCCTGGGCACATTCTTTGGCCATTTTCCCTGGGAAAGAACACTCACCAGTCCTGGTTCTTGATGTCAGTTTGTAGGGCTCCCTTAGGTCTATCAGGGCAGCACAAGTTTGAGGTGGGGACAACTTCGGTGTGGGGTCCATCCTTCGATATAAGGATTCTTTGCAGTGAGGACCCTGCCCAGGGCCAGGGGCCCCTGGGCACATCATTTTCCGTTTTCCCTGGGAAAGAAAACTCACCAGTCCAGGTTCCTGATGTCAGTTTGTAGGGCTCCCTTGGATCTATCAGGGCAGCACAAATTTGAGGTGGGGACAACTTCGGTGTGGGGTCCATCCTTCGATATAAGGATTTTTTGCAGTCAGGGCCAGGGGCCCCCGGGCACATCCTTTGGCCATTTTCCCTGGGAAAGAAAACTCAGCAGTCCAGGTTGCTGATGTCAGTTTGTAGGGCTCCCTTGGGTCTATCAGGGCAGCACAAATTTGAGGTGGGGACAACTTCGGTGTGGGGTCCATCTTTCGATATAAGGATTTTTTGCATTCAGGTCCCAGCCCAGTGCCAGGGTCCCGAGGGCACATCCTTTGGCCATTTTCCCTGGAAAAGAAAACTCACCAGTCCAGGTTGCTGATGTCAGTTTGTAGGGCTCCCTTGGGTCTATCTGGGCAGCAGAAATTTGAGGAGCGGACAATTTTGGTCTGTTATCCATCCTTCGATATAAGGATTCTTTTCAGTCAGGTCCCAGCCGAGTGCCAGGGGCCCCAGGGAACATCCTTTGGCCATTTTCCCTGGGAAAGAAAACTCACCAGTCCAGGTTCCTGATGTCGGTTTGTAGGGCTCTCTTGGGTCTATCAGGGCAGCAGAAATTTTAGGAGGGGACAACTTCGGTCTGGGGTCCATCCTTCGATATAGGGATTCTTTACAGTCAGGACCCAGCCCAGGTCCAGGGGCCCCTGGGCACATCCTTTGGCCATTTTTCCTAGGAAAGAAAATTCACCAGTCCAGGTTCCTGATGTTAGTTTGTAGGGCTCCCTTGGGTCTATCAGGGCAGCACAAGTATGAGATGGGGACAACTTCGGTCTGGGGTCCATTCTTCTATATAAGGATTTCTTGCAGTCATGTTCCAGCCCAGGGCCATGGGCTCCTGGGCACATCCTTTGGCCATTTTCCCTGGGAAAGAAAACTCACCAGTCCAGGTTCCTGATATCAGTTTGTAGGGCTCCCTTGGGTCTACCTGGGCAGCACAACTTTGAGGAGGGGACAATTTTGGTCTGTAATCCAGCCTTCGATATAGGGATTCTTTACAGTCAGGCCCCAGCCAGGGGCCAGGGGCCCCTGGGCACATCCTTTGGCCATTTTCCCTGGGAAAGAAAACTCACCAGTCCAGGTTCCTGATGCCAGTTTGTAGGGCTCCCTTGGGTCTATCTGGGTAGCACAACTTCCAGGAGCGGACAACTTCGGTCTGGGGTCCATCGTTCGATATAAGGAGTTTTAGCAGTCAGGTCGCAGCTCAGTGCCAGGGTCCCCAGGGCACAACCTTTGGCTATTTTCTCTGTGAATGAAAACTCACCAGTCCAGGTTGCTGATGTCACTTTGTATGGCTCCCTTGGGTCTACCAGGGCAGCACAAGTTTGAGATGGGTACAACTTGTGTCTGGGGTCCATCCTTCGATATAAGGATTTTTAGTAGTCAGGTCCCAGCCCAGTGCCAGGGTCCCCAGGGCACATCCTTTGGCCATTTTCCCTGGAAAAGAAAACTCAACAGTCCAGGTTGCTGATGTCAGTTTGTAGGGCTTCCTTGGGTATATCTGGGAAGCAGAAATTTGAGGAGCAAACAATTTTGGTCTGTTATCCATCCTTCAATATAGGGATTCTTTGCAGTCAGGTGTCAGCCGAGTGCCAGGGGCCCCAGGGAACATCCTTTGGCCATTTTCCCTGGGAAAGAAAATTCACCAGTCCAGGTTCCTGATGTCAGTTTGTAGGGCTCCCTTGGGTCTATCAGGGCACCACAAGTTTGAGGTGGGGACAACTTCGGTGTGGGGTCCATCCTTCGATATAAGGATTCTTTGCAGTGAGGACCCTGCCCAGGGCCAGGGGCCCCTGGGCACATCCTTTTTCCATTTTCCCTGGGAAAGAAAACTCACCAGTCCAGGTTCCTGATGTCAGTTTGTAGGGCTCCCTTGGGTCTATCAGGGCACCACAAGTTTGAGGTGGGGACAACTTCGGTGTGGGGTCCATCCTTCGATATAAGGATTTTTTGCAGTGAGGACCCTGCCCAGGGCCAGGGGCCCCTGGGCACATCCTTTTTCCATTTTCCCTGGGAAAGAAAACTCAGCAGTCCATGTTGATGATGTCAGTTTGTAGGGCTCCCTTGGGTCTATCAGGACAGCACAAGTTTGAGGTGGGGACAACTTCGGTGTGGGGTCCATCCTTCGATATAAGGATTATTTGCAGTCAGGGCCAGGGGACCCCAGGCACATCCTTTTGCCATTTTCCCTGGGAAAGAAAACTCAGCAGTCCAGGTTCCTGATGTCAGTTTGTAGGGCTCCCTTGGATCTATCAGGGCAGCACAAATTTGAGGTGGGGACAACTTCGGTGTGGGGTCCATCCTTCGATATAAGGATTTTTTGCAGTCAGGGCCAGGGGCCCCCGGGCACATCCTTTGGCCATTTTCCCTGGGAAAGAAAACTCAGCAGTCCAGGTTGCTGATGTCAGTTTGTAGGGCTCCCTTGGGTCTATCAGGGCAGCACAAATTTGAGGTGGGGACAACTTCGGTGTGGGGTCCATCTTTCGATAGAAGGATTTTTTGCATTCAGGTCCCAGCCCAGTGCCAGGGTCCCGAGGGCACACCCTTTGGCCATTTTCCCTGGAAAAGAAAACTCACCAGTCCAGGTTGCTGATGTCAGTTTGTAGAGCTCCCTTGGGTCTATCTGGGCAGCAGAAATTTGAGGAGCAAACAATATTGCTCTGCGATCCATCCTTCGATATTGGGATTATTTGCAGTCAGGTGTCAGCCGAGTGCCAGGGGCCGCAGGGAACATCCTTTGGCCATTTTCCCTGGGAAAGAAAACTCAGCAGTCCAGGTTCCTGATGTCAGTTTGTAGGGCTCCCTTGGATCTATCAGGGCAGCACAAATTTGAGGTGGGGACAACTTCGGTGTGGGGTCCATCCTTCGATATAAGGATTTTTTGCAGTCAGGGCCAGGGGCCCCCGGGCACATCCTTTGGCCATTTTCCCTGGGAAAGAAAACTCACCAGTCCAGGTTGCTGATGTCAGTTTGTAGGGCTCACTTGGGTCTATCAGGGCAGCACAAATTTGAGGTGGGGACAACTTCGGTGTGGGGTCCATCTTTCGATATAAGGATTTTTTGCATTCAGGTCCCAGCCCAGTGCCAGGGTCCCGAGGGCACATCCTTTGGCCATTTTCCCTGGAAAAGAAAACTCACCAGTCCAGGTTGCTGATGTCAGTTTGTAGAGCTCCCTTGGGTCTATCTGGGCAGCAGAAATTTGAGGAGCAAACAATCTTGGTCTGCGATCCATCCTTCGATATTGGGATTATTTGCAGTCAGGTGTCAGCCGAGTGCCAGGGGCCCCAGGGAACATCCTTTGGCCATTTTCCCTGGGAAAGAAAATTCACCAGTCCAGGTTGCTGATGTCAGTTTGTAGGGCTCTCTTGGGTCTATCAGGGCAGCACAAGTATGAGATGGGGACAACTTCAGTCTGGTGTCCATCCTTCGATATAAGGATTCTTTGAAGTCAAGGCCCAGCCGAGAGCCATGGGCCCCTGGGCACATTCTTTGGCCATTTTCCCTGGGAAAGAACACTCACCAGTCCTGGTTCCTGATGTCAGTTTGTAGGGCTCCCTTAGGTCTATCAGGGCAGCACAAGTTTGAGGTGGGGACAACTTCGGTGTGGGGTCCATCCTTCGATATAAGGATTTTTTGCAGTGAGGACCCTGCCCAGGGCCAGGGGCCCCTGGGCACATCCTTTTTCCATTTTCCCTGGGAAAGAAAACTCAGCAGTCCATGTTGATGATGTCAGTTTGTAGGGCTCCCTTGGGTCTATCAGGACAGCACAAGTTTGAGGTGGGGACAACTTCGGTGTGGGGTCCATCCTTCGATATAAGGATTATTTGCAGTCAGGGCCAGGGGACCCCAGGCACATCCTTTGGCCATTTTCCCTGGGAAAGAAAACTCAGCAGTCCAGGTTCCTGATGTCAGTTTGTAGGGCTCCCTTGGATCTATCAGGGCAGCACAAATTTGAGGTGGGGACAACTTCGGTGTGGGGTCCATCCTTCGATATAAGGATTTTTTGCAGTCAGGGCCAGGGGCCCCCGGGCACATCCTTTGGCCATTTTCCCTGGGAAAGAAAACTCACCAGTCCAGGTTGCTGATGTCAGTTTGTAGGGCTCCCTTGGGTCTACCAGGGCAGCACAAATTTGAGGTGGGGACAACTTCGGTGTGGGGTCCATCTTTCGATAGAAGGATTTTTTGCATTCAGGTCCCAGCCCAGTGCCAGGGTCCCGAGGGCACACCCTTTGGCCATTTTCCCTGGAAAAGAAAACTCACCAGTCCAGGTTGCTGATGTCAGTTTGTAGAGCTCCCTTGGGTCTATCTGGGCAGCAGAAATTTGAGGAGCAAACAATCTTGGTCTGCGATCCATCCTTCGATATTGGGATTATTTGCAGTCAGGTGTCAGCCGAGTGCCAGGGGCCCCAGGGAACATCCTTTGGCCATTTTCCCTGGGAAAGAAAATTCACCAGTCCAGGTTGCTGATGTCAGTTTGTAGGGCTCTCTTGGGTCTATCAGGGCAGCACAAGTATGAGATGGGGACAACTTCAGTCTGGTGTCCATCCTTCGATATAAGGATTCTTTGAAGTCAAGGCCCAGCCGAGAGCCATGGGCCCCTGGGCACATTCTTTGGCCATTTTCCCTGGGAAAGAACACTCACCAGTCCTGGTTCCTGATGTCAGTTTGTAGGGCTCCCTTAGGTCTATCAGGGCAGCACAAGTTTGAGGTGGGGACAATTTCGGTGTGGGGTCCCTCATTCGATATAAGGATTCTTTGCAGTGAGGACCCTGCCCAGGGCCAGGGGCCCCTGGGCACATCCTTTTTCCATTTTCCCTGGGAAAGAAAACTCAGCAGTCCAGGTTCCTGATGTCAGTTTGTAGGGCTCCCTTGGGTCTATCAGGGCACCACAAGTTTGAGGTGGGGACAACTTCGGTGTGGGGTGCATCCTTCGATATAAGGATTTTTTTCAGTGAGGACCCTGCCCAGGGCGAGGGGCCCCTGGGCACATCCTTTTTCCATTTTCCCTGGGAAAGGAAACTCAGCAGTCCAGGTTCCTGATGTCAGTTTGTAGGGCTCCCTTGGGTCTATCAGGGCAGCACAAGTTTGAGGTGGGGACAACTTCGGTGTTGGGTCCATCCTTCGATATAAGGATTATTTGCAGTCAGGGCCAGGGGCCCCCAGGCACATCCTTTGGCCATTTTCCCCGGGAAAGAAAACTCAGCAGTCCAGGTTCCTGATGTCAGTTTGTAGGGCTCCCTTGGGTCTATCAGGGCAGCACAAGTTTGAGGTGGGGACAACTTCGGTGTGGGGTCCATCCTTCGATATAAGGATTTTTTGCAGTCAGGGCCAGGGGCCCCCGGGCACATCCTTTGGCCATTTTCCCTGGGAAAGAAAACTCACCAGTCCAGGTTGCTGATGTCAGTTTGTAGGGCTCCCTTGGGTCTATCAGGGCAGCACAAATTTGAGGTGGGGACAACTTCGGTGTGGGGTCCATCTTTCGATATAAGGATTTTTTGCATTCAGGTCCCAGCCCAGTGCCAGGGTCCCGAGGGCACATCCTTTGGCCATTTTCCCTGGAAAAGAAAACTCACCAGTCCAGGTTGCTGATGTCAGTTTGTAGAGCTCCCTTGGGTCTATCTGGGCAGCAGAAATTTGAGGAGCAAACAATCTTGGTCTGCGATCCATCCTTCGATATTGGGATTATTTGCAGTCAGGTGTCAGCCGAGTGCCAGGGGCCCCAGGGAACATCCTTTGGCCATTTTCCCTGGGAAAGAAAATTCACCAGTCCAGGTTGCTGATGTCAGTTTGTAGGGCTCTCTTGGGTCTATCAGGGCAGCACAAGTATGAGATGGAAACAACTTCAGTCTGGTGTCCATCCTTCGATATAAGGATTCTTTGAAGTCAAGGCCCAGCCGAGAGCCATGGGCCCCTGGGCACATTCTTTGGCCATTTTCCCTGGGAAAGAACACTCACCAGTCCTGGTTCTTGATGTCAGTTTGTAGGGCTCCCTTAGGTCTATCAGGGCAGCACAAGTTTGAGGTGGGGACAACTTCGGTGTGGGGTCCATCCTTCGATATAAGGATTCTTTGCAGTGAGGACCCTGCCCAGGGCCAGGGGCCCCTGGGCACATCATTTTCCGTTTTCCCTGGGAAAGAAAACTCACCAGTCCAGGTTCCTGATGTCAGTTTGTAGGGCTCCCTTGGATCTATCAGGGCAGCACAAATTTGAGGTGGGGACAACTTCGGTGTGGGGTCCATCCTTCGATATAAGGATTTTTTGCAGTCAGGGCCAGGGGCCCCCGGGCACATCCTTTGGCCATTTTCCCTGGGAAAGAAAACTCAGCAGTCCAGGTTGCTGATGTCAGTTTGTAGGGCTCCCTTGGGTCTATCAGGGCAGCACAAATTTGAGGTGGGGACAACTTCGGTGTGGGGTCCATCTTTCGATATAAGGATTTTTTGCATTCAGGTCCCAGCCCAGTGCCAGGGTCCCGAGGGCACATCCTTTGGCCATTTTCCCTGGAAAAGAAAACTCACCAGTCCAGGTTGCTGATGTCAGTTTGTAGGGCTCCCTTGGGTCTATCTGGGCAGCAGAAATTTGAGGAGCGGACAATTTTGGTCTGTTATCCATCCTTCGATATAAGGATTCTTTTCAGTCAGGTCCCAGCCGAGTGCCAGGGGCCCCAGGGAACATCCTTTGGCCATTTTCCCTGGGAAAGAAAACTCACCAGTCCAGGTTCCTGATGTCGGTTTGTAGGGCTCTCTTGGGTCTATCAGGGCAGCAGAAATTTTAGGAGGGGACAACTTCGGTCTGGGGTCCATCCTTCGATATAGGGATTCTTTACAGTCAGGACCCAGCCCAGGTCCAGGGGCCCCTGGGCACATCCTTTGGCCATTTTTCCTAGGAAAGAAAATTCACCAGTCCAGGTTCCTGATGTTAGTTTGTAGGGCTCCCTTGGGTCTATCAGGGCAGCACAAGTATGAGATGGGGACAACTTCGGTCTGGGGTCCATTCTTCTATATAAGGATTTCTTGCAGTCATGTTCCAGCCCAGGGCCATGGGCTCCTGGGCACATCCTTTGGCCATTTTCCCTGGGAAAGAAAACTCACCAGTCCAGGTTCCTGATATCAGTTTGTAGGGCTCCCTTGGGTCTACCTGGGCAGCACAACTTTGAGGAGGGGACAATTTTGGTCTGTAATCCAGCCTTCGATATAGGGATTCTTTACAGTCAGGCCCCAGCCAGGGGCCAGGGGCCCCTGGGCACATCCTTTGGCCATTTTCCCTGGGAAAGAAAACTCACCAGTCCAGGTTCCTGATGCCAGTTTGTAGGGCTCCCTTGGGTCTATCTGGGTAGCACAACTTCCAGGAGCGGACAACTTCGGTCTGGGGTCCATCGTTCGATATAAGGAGTTTTAGCAGTCAGGTCGCAGCTCAGTGCCAGGGTCCCCAGGGCACAACCTTTGGCTATTTTCTCTGTGAATGAAAACTCACCAGTCCAGGTTGCTGATGTCACTTTGTATGGCTCCCTTGGGTCTACCAGGGCAGCACAAGTTTGAGATGGGTACAACTTGTGTCTGGGGTCCATCCTTCGATATAAGGATTTTTAGTAGTCAGGTCCCAGCCCAGTGCCAGGGTCCCCAGGGCACATCCTTTGGCCATTTTCCCTGGAAAAGAAAACTCAACAGTCCAGGTTGCTGATGTCAGTTTGTAGGGCTTCCTTGGGTCTATCTGGGAAGCAGAAATTTGAGGAGCAAACAATTTTGGTCTGTTATCCATCCTTCAATATAGGGATTCTTTGCAGTCAGGTGTCAGCCGAGTGCCAGGGGCCCCAGGGAACATCCTTTGGCCATTTTCCCTGGGAAAGAAAATTCACCAGTCCAGGTTCCTGATGTCAGTTTGTAGGGCTCCCTTGGGTCTATCAGGGCACCACAAGTTTGAGGTGGGGACAACTTCGGTGTGGGGTCCATCCTTCGATATAAGGATTTTTTGCAGTGAGGACCCTGCCCAGGGCCAGGGGCCCCTGGGCACATCCTTTTTCCATTTTCCCTGGGAAAGAAAACTCACCAGTCCAGGTTCCTGATGTCAGTTTGTAGGGCTCCCTTGGGTCTATCAGGGCACCACAAGTTTGAGGTGGGGACAACTTCGGTGTGGGGTCCATCCTTCGATATAAGGATTTTTTGCAGTGAGGACCCTGCCCAGGGCCAGGGGCCCCTGGGCACATCCTTTTTCCATTTTCCCTGGGAAAGAAAACTCAGCAGTCCATGTTGATGATGTCAGTTTGTAGGGCTCCCTTGGGTCTATCAGGACAGCACAAGTTTGAGGTGGGGACAACTTCGGTGTGGGGTCCATCCTTCGATATAAGGATTATTTGCAGTCAGGGCCAGGGGACCCCAGGCACATCCTTTTGCCATTTTCCCTGGGAAAGAAAACTCAGCAGTCCAGGTTCCTGATGTCAGTTTGTAGGGCTCCCTTGGATCTATCAGGGCAGCACAAATTTGAGGTGGGGACAACTTCGGTGTGGGGTCCATCCTTCGATATAAGGATTTTTTGCAGTCAGGGCCAGGGGCCCCCGGGCACATCCTTTGGCCATTTTCCCTGGGAAAGAAAACTCAGCAGTCCAGGTTGCTGATGTCAGTTTGTAGGGCTCCCTTGGGTCTATCAGGGCAGCACAAATTTGAGGTGGGGACAACTTCGGTGTGGGGTCCATCTTTCGATAGAAGGATTTTTTGCATTCAGGTCCCAGCCCAGTGCCAGGGTCCCGAGGGCACACCCTTTGGCCATTTTCCCTGGAAAAGAAAACTCACCAGTCCAGGTTGCTGATGTCAGTTTGTAGAGCTCCCTTGGGTCTATCTGGGCAGCAGAAATTTGAGGAGCAAACAATATTGCTCTGCGATCCATCCTTCGATATTGGGATTATTTGCAGTCAGGTGTCAGCCGAGTGCCAGGGGCCGCAGGGAACATCCTTTGGCCATTTTCCCTGGGAAAGAAAACTCAGCAGTCCAGGTTCCTGATGTCAGTTTGTAGGGCTCCCTTGGATCTATCAGGGCAGCACAAATTTGAGGTGGGGACAACTTCGGTGTGGGGTCCATCCTTCGATATAAGGATTTTTTGCAGTCAGGGCCAGGGGCCCCCGGGCACATCCTTTGGCCATTTTCCCTGGGAAAGAAAACTCACCAGTCCAGGTTGCTGATGTCAGTTTGTAGGGCTCACTTGGGTCTATCAGGGCAGCACAAATTTGAGGTGGGGACAACTTCGGTGTGGGGTCCATCTTTCGATATAAGGATTTTTTGCATTCAGGTCCCAGCCCAGTGCCAGGGTCCCGAGGGCACATCCTTTGGCCATTTTCCCTGGAAAAGAAAACTCACCAGTCCAGGTTGCTGATGTCAGTTTGTAGAGCTCCCTTGGGTCTATCTGGGCAGCAGAAATTTGAGGAGCAAACAATCTTGGTCTGCGATCCATCCTTCGATATTGGGATTATTTGCAGTCAGGTGTCAGCCGAGTGCCAGGGGCCCCAGGGAACATCCTTTGGCCATTTTCCCTGGGAAAGAAAATTCACCAGTCCAGGTTGCTGATGTCAGTTTGTAGGGCTCTCTTGGGTCTATCAGGGCAGCACAAGTATGAGATGGGGACAACTTCAGTCTGGTGTCCATCCTTCGATATAAGGATTCTTTGAAGTCAAGGCCCAGCCGAGAGCCATGGGCCCCTGGGCACATTCTTTGGCCATTTTCCCTGGGAAAGAACACTCACCAGTCCTGGTTCCTGATGTCAGTTTGTAGGGCTCCCTTAGGTCTATCAGGGCAGCACAAGTTTGAGGTGGGGACAACTTCGGTGTGGGGTCCATCCTTCGATATAAGGATTTTTTGCAGTGAGGACCCTGCCCAGGGCCAGGGGCCCCTGGGCACATCCTTTTTCCATTTTCCCTGGGAAAGAAAACTCAGCAGTCCATGTTGATGATGTCAGTTTGTAGGGCTCCCTTGGGTCTATCAGGACAGCACAAGTTTGAGGTGGGGACAACTTCGGTGTGGGGTCCATCCTTCGATATAAGGATTATTTGCAGTCAGGGCCAGGGGACCCCAGGCACATCCTTTGGCCATTTTCCCTGGGAAAGAAAACTCAGCAGTCCAGGTTCCTGATGTCAGTTTGTAGGGCTCCCTTGGATCTATCAGGGCAGCACAAATTTGAGGTGGGGACAACTTCGGTGTGGGGTCCATCCTTCGATATAAGGATTTTTTGCAGTCAGGGCCAGGGGCCCCCGGGCACATCCTTTGGCCATTTTCCCTGGGAAAGGAAACTCACCAGTCCAGGTTGCTGATGTCAGTTTGTAGGGCTCCCTTGGGTCTACCAGGGCAGCACAAATTTGAGGTGGGGACAACTTCGGTGTGGGGTCCATCTTTCGATAGAAGGATTTTTTGCATTCAGGTCCCAGCCCAGTGCCAGGGTCCCGAGGGCACACCCTTTGGCCATTTTCCCTGGAAAAGAAAACTCACCAGTCCAGGTTGCTGATGTCAGTTTGTAGAGCTCCCTTGGGTCTATCTGGGCAGCAGAAATTTGAGGAGCAAACAATCTTGGTCTGCGATCCATCCTTCGATATTGGGATTATTTGCAGTCAGGTGTCAGCCGAGTGCCAGGGGCCCCAGGGAACATCCTTTGGCCATTTTCCCTGGGAAAGAAAATTCACCAGTCCAGGTTGCTGATGTCAGTTTGTAGGGCTCTCTTGGGTCTATCAGGGCAGCACAAGTATGAGATGGGGACAACTTCAGTCTGGTGTCCATCCTTCGATATAAGGATTCTTTGAAGTCAAGGCCCAGCCGAGAGCCATGGGCCCCTGGGCACATTCTTTGGCCATTTTCCCTGGGAAAGAACACTCACCAGTCCTGGTTCCTGATGTCAGTTTGTAGGGCTCCCTTAGGTCTATCAGGGCAGCACAAGTTTGAGGTGGGGACAACTTCGGTGTGGGGTCCATCCTTCGATATAAGGATTTTTTGCTGTGAGGACCCTGCCCAGGGCCAGGGGCCCCTGGGCACATCCTTTTTCCATTTTCCCTGGGAAAGAAAACTCAGCAGTCCATGTTGCTGATGTCAGTTTGTAGGGCTCCCTTGGGTCTATCAGGGCAGCACAAGTTTGAGGTGGGGACAATTTCGGTGTGGGGTCCCTCATTCGATATAAGGATTCTTTGCAGTGAGGACCCTGCCCAGGGCCAGGGGCCCCTGGGCACATCCTTTTTCCATTTTCCCTGGGAAAGAAAACTCACCAGTCCAGGTTGCTGATGTCAGTTTGTAGGGCTCCCTTGGGTCTATCAGGGCACCGCAAGTTTGAGGTGGGGACAACTTCGGTGTGGGGTGCATCCTTCGATATAAGGATTTTTTTCAGTGAGGACCCTGCCCAGGGCGAGGGGCCCCTGGGCACATCCTTTTTCCATTTTCCCTGGGAAAGGAAACTCAGCAGTCCAGGTTCCTGATGTCAGTTTGTAGGGCTCCCTTGGGTCTATCAGGGCAGCACAAGTTTGAGGTGGGGACAACTTCGGTGTTGGGTCCATCCTTCGATATAAGGATTATTTGCAGTCAGGGCCAGGGGCCCCCAGGCACATCCTTTGGCCATTTTCCCTGGGAAAGAAAACTCAGCAGTCCAGGTTCCTGATGTCAGTTTGTAGGGCCCCCTTGGGTCTATCAGGGCAGCACAAGTTTGAGGTGGGGACAACTTCGGTGTGGGGTCCATCCTTCGATATAAGGATTTTTTGCAGTCAGGGCCAGGGGCCCCCGGGCACACCCTTTGGCCATTTTCCCTGGGAAAGAAAACTCACCAGTCCAGGTTGCTGATGTCAGTTTGTAGGGCTCCCTTGGGTCTATCAGGGCAGCACAAATTTGAGGTGGGGACAACTTCGGTGTGGGGTCCATCTTTCGATAGAAGGATTTTTTGCATTCAGCTCCCAGCCCAGTGCCAGGGTCCCGAGGGCACATCCTTTGGCCATTTTCCCTGGAAAAGAAAACTCACCAGTCCAGGTTGCTGATGTCAGTTTGTAGAGCTCCCTTGGGTCTATCTGGGCAGCAGAAATTTGAGGAGCAAACAATCTTGGTCTGTGATCCATCCTTCGATATTGGGATTATTTGCAGTCAGGTGTCAGCCGAGTGCCAGGGGCCCCAGGGAACATCCTTTGGCCATTTTCCCTGGGAAAGAAAATTCACCAGTCCAGGTTGCTGATGTCAGTTTGTAGGGCTCTCTTGGGTCTATCAGGGCAGCACAAGTATGAGATGGGGACAACTTCAGTCTGGTGTCCATCCTTCGATATAAGGATTCTTTGAAGTCAAGGCCCAGCCGAGAGCCATGGGCCCCTGGGCACATTCTTTGGCCATTTTCCCTGGGAAAGAACACTCACCAGTCCAGGTTCCTGATGTCAGTTTGTAGGGCTCCCTTGGGTCTATCAGGGCAGCACAAGTTTGAGGTGGGGACAACTTCGGTGTGGGGTGCATCCTTCGATATAAGGATATTTTGCAGTGAGGACCCTGCCCAGGGCCAGGGGCCCCTGGGCACATCCTTTTTCCATTTTCCCTGGGAAAGAAAACTCAGCAGTCCAGGTTGCTGATGTCAGTTTGTAGGGCTCCCTTGGGTCTATCAGGGCAGCACAAGTTTGAGGTGGGGACAACTTCGGTGTGGGGTCCCTCCTTCGATATAAGGATTCTTTGCAGTGAGGACCCTGCCCAGTGCCAGGGGCCCCTGGGCACACCCTTTTTCCATTTTCCCTGGGAAAGAAAACTCACCAGTCCAGGTTGCTGATGTCAGTTTGTAGGGCTCCCTTGGGTCTATCAGGGCAGCACAAGTTTGAGGTGGGGACAACTTCGGTGTGGGGTCCATCCTTCGATATAAGGATTTTTTGCAGTCAGGGCCAGGGTCCCCTGGGCACATCCTTTGGCCATTTTCCCTGGGAAAGAAAACTCACCAGTCCAGGTTCCTGATGTCAGTTTGTAGGGCTCCCTTGGGTCTATCAGGGCAGCACAAGTTTGAGGTGGGGACAACTTCGGTGTGGGGTCCATCCTTCGATATAAGGATTTTTTGAAGTCAGGGCCAGGGGCCCCCGGGCACATCCTTTGGCCATTTTCCCTGGGAAAGAAAACTCACCAGTCCAGGTTGCTGATGTCAGTTTGTAGGGCTCTCTTGGGTCTATCTGGGCAGCACAAGTTTGAGGTGGGGACAACTTCGGTGTGGGGTCCATCCTTCGATATAAGGATTTTTAGCAGTCAGGTCCCAGCCCAGTGCCAGGGTCCCCTGGGCACAACCTTTGGCCATTTTCCCGGGAAAAGAAAACTCACCAGTCCAGGTTCCTGATGTCAGTTTGTAGGGCTCCCTTGGGTCTATCAAGGCAGCAGAAATTTGAGGAGCGGACAATTTTGGTCTGTTATCCATCCTTCGATATAAGGATTCTTTTCAGTCAGGTCCCAGCCGAGTGCCAGGGGCCCCAGTGTACATCCTTTGGCCATTTTCCCTGGGAAAGAAAACTCACCAGTCCAGGTTGCTGATGTCAGTTTGTAGGGCTCCCTTGGGTCTATCAGGGCAGCACAAATTTGAGGTGGGGACAACTTCGGTGTGGGGTCCATCTTTCGATAGAAGGATTTTTTGCATTCAGGTCCCAGCCCAGTGCCAGGGTCCCGAGGGCACACCCTTTGGCCATTTTCCCTGGAAAAGAAAACTCACCAGTCCAGGTTGCTGATGTCAGTTTGTAGAGCTCCCTTGGGTCTATCTGGGCAGCAGAAATTTGAGGAGCAAACAATATTGCTCTGCGATCCATCCTTCGATATTGGGATTATTTGCAGTCAGGTGTCAGCCGAGTGCCAGGGGCCGCAGGGAACATCCTTTGGCCATTTTCCCTGGGAAAGAAAACTCAGCAGTCCAGGTTCCTGATGTCAGTTTGTAGGGCTCCCTTGGATCTATCAGGGCAGCACAAATTTGAGGTGGGGACAACTTCGGTGTGGGGTCCATCCTTCGATATAAGGATTTTTTGCAGTCAGGGCCAGGGGCCCCCGGGCACATCCTTTGGCCATTTTCCCTGGGAAAGAAAACTCACCAGTCCAGGTTGCTGATGTCAGTTTGTAGGGCTCACTTGGGTCTATCAGGGCAGCACAAATTTGAGGTGGGGACAACTTCGGTGTGGGGTCCATCTTTCGATATAAGGATTTTTTGCATTCAGGTCCCAGCCCAGTGCCAGGGTCCCGAGGGCACATCCTTTGGCCATTTTCCCTGGAAAAGAAAACTCACCAGTCCAGGTTGCTGATGTCAGTTTGTAGAGCTCCCTTGGGTCTATCTGGGCAGCAGAAATTTGAGGAGCAAACAATCTTGGTCTGCGATCCATCCTTCGATATTGGGATTATTTGCAGTCAGGTGTCAGCCGAGTGCCAGGGGCCCCAGGGAACATCCTTTGGCCATTTTCCCTGGGAAAGAAAATTCACCAGTCCAGGTTGCTGATGTCAGTTTGTAGGGCTCTCTTGGGTCTATCAGGGCAGCACAAGTATGAGATGGGGACAACTTCAGTCTGGTGTCCATCCTTCGATATAAGGATTCTTTGAAGTCAAGGCCCAGCCGAGAGCCATGGGCCCCTGGGCACATTCTTTGGCCATTTTCCCTGGGAAAGAACACTCACCAGTCCTGGTTCCTGATGTCAGTTTGTAGGGCTCCCTTAGGTCTATCAGGGCAGCACAAGTTTGAGGTGGGGACAACTTCGGTGTGGGGTCCATCCTTCGATATAAGGATTTTTTGCAGTGAGGACCCTGCCCAGGGCCAGGGGCCCCTGGGCACATCCTTTTTCCATTTTCCCTGGGAAAGAAAACTCAGCAGTCCATGTTGATGATGTCAGTTTGTAGGGCTCCCTTGGGTCTATCAGGACAGCACAAGTTTGAGGTGGGGACAACTTCGGTGTGGGGTCCATCCTTCGATATAAGGATTATTTGCAGTCAGGGCCAGGGGACCCCAGGCACATCCTTTGGCCATTTTCCCTGGGAAAGAAAACTCAGCAGTCCAGGTTCCTGATGTCAGTTTGTAGGGCTCCCTTGGATCTATCAGGGCAGCACAAATTTGAGGTGGGGACAACTTCGGTGTGGGGTCCATCCTTCGATATAAGGATTTTTTGCAGTCAGGGCCAGGGGCCCCCGGGCACATCCTTTGGCCATTTTCCCTGGGAAAGAAAACTCACCAGTCCAGGTTGCTGATGTCAGTTTGTAGGGCTCCCTTGGGTCTATCAGGGCAGCACAAATTTGAGGTGGGGACAACTTCGGTGTGGGGTCCATCTTTCGATAGAAGGATTTTTTGCATTCAGGTCCCAGCCCAGTGCCAGGGTCCCGAGGGCACACCCTTTGGCCATTTTCCCTGGAAAAGAAAACTCACCAGTCCAGGTTGCTGATGTCAGTTTGTAGAGCTCCCTTGGGTCTATCTGGGCAGCAGAAATTTGAGGAGCAAACAATCTTGGTCTGCGATCCATCCTTCGATATTGGGATTATTTGCAGTCAGGTGTCAGCCGAGTGCCAGGGGCCCCAGGGAACATCCTTTGGCCATTATCCCTGGGAAAGAAAATTCACCAGTCCAGGTTGCTGATGTCAGTTTGTAGGGCTCTCTTGGGTCTATCAGGGCAGCACAAGTATGAGATGGGGACAACTTCAGTCTGGTGTCCATCCTTCGATATAAGGATTCTTTGAAGTCAAGGCCCAGCCGAGAGCCATGGGCCCCTGGGCACATTCTTTGGCCATTTTCCCTGGGAAAGAACACTCACCAGTCCTGGTTCCTGATGTCAGTTTGTAGGGCTCCCTTAGGTCTATCAGGGCAGCACAAGTTTGAGGTGGGGACAACTTCGGTGTGGGGTCCATCCTTCGATATAAGGATTTTTTGCAGTGAGGACCCTGCCCAGGGCCAGGGGCCCCTGGGCACATCCTTTTTCCATTTCCCCTGGGAAAGAAAACTCAGCAGTCCAGGTTGCTGATGTCAGTTTGTAGGGCTCCCTTGGGTCTATCAGGGCAGCACAAGTTTGAGGTGGGGACAATTTCGGTGTGGGGTCCCTCATTCGATATAAGGATTCTTTGCAGTGAGGACCCTGCCCAGGGCCAGGGGCCCCTGGGCACATCCTTTTTCCATTTTCCCTGGGAAAGAAAACTCACCAGTCCAGGTTGCTGATGTCAGTTTGTAGGGCTCCCTTGGGTCTATCAGGGCACCACAAGTTTGAGGTGGGGACAACTTCGGTGTGGGGTGCATCCTTCGATATAAGGATTTTTTTCAGTGAGGACCCTGCCCAGGGCGAGGGGCCCCTGGGCACATCCTTTTTCCATTTTCCCTGGGAAAGGAAACTCAGCAGTCCAGGTTCCTGATGTCAGTTTGTAGGGCTCCCTTGGGTCTATCAGGGCAGCACAAGTTTGAGGTGGGGACAACTTCGGTGTTGGGTCCATCCTTCGATATAAGGATTATTTGCAGTCAGGGCCAGGGGCCCCCAGGCACATCCTTTGGCCATTTTCCCTGGGAAAGAAAACTCAGCAGTCCAGGTTCCTGATGTCAGTTTGTAGGGCCCCCTTGGGTCTATCAGGGCAGCACAAGTTTGAGGTGGGGACAACTTCGGTGTGGGGTCCATCCTTCGATATAAGGATTTTTTGCAGTCAGGGCCAGGGGCCCCCGGGCACACCCTTTGGCCATTTTCCCTGGGAAAGAAAACTCAGCAGTCCAGGTTGCTGATGTCAGTTTGTAGGGCTCCCTTGGGTCTATCAGGGCAGCACAAATTTGAGGTGGGGACAACTTCGGTGTGGGGTCCATCTTTCGATATAAGGATTTTTTGCATTCAGGTCCCAGCCCAGTGCCAGGGTCCCGAGGGCACATCCTTTGGCCATTTTCCCTGGAAAAGAAAACTCACCAGTCCAGGTTGCTGATGTCAGTTTGTAGAGCTCCCTTGGGTCTATCTGGGCAGCAGAAATTTGAGGAGCAAACAATCTTGGTCTGTGATCCATCCTTCGATATTGGGATTATTTGCAGTCAGGTGTCAGCCGAGTGCCAGGGGCCCCTGGGAAGATCCTTTGGCCATTTTCCCTGGGAAAGAAAATTCACCAGTCCAGGTTGCTGATGTCAGTTTGTAGGGCTCTCTTGGGTCTATCAGGGCAGCACAAGTATGAGATGGGGACAACTTCAGTCTGGTGTCCATCCTTCGATATAAGGATTCTTTGAAGTCAAGGCCCAGCCGAGAGCCATGGGCCCCTGGGCACATTCTTTGGCCATTTTCCCTGGGAAAGAACACTCACCAGTCCAGGTTCCTGATGTCAGTTTGTAGGGCTCCCTTGGGTCTATCAGGGCAGCACAAGTTTGAGGTGGGGACAACTTCGGTGTGGGGTGCATCCTTCGATATAAGGATATTTTGCAGTGAGGACCCTGCCCAGGGCCAGGGGCCCCTGGGCACATCCTTTTTCCATTTTCCCTGGGAAAGAAAACTCAGCAGTCCAGGTTGCTGATGTCAGTTTGTAGGGCTCCCTTGGGTCTATCAGGGCAGCACAAGTTTGAGGTGGGGACAACTTCGGTGTGGGGTCCCTCCTTCGATATAAGGATTCTTTGCAGTGAGGACCCTGCCCAGTGCCAGGGGCCCCTGGGCACATCCTTTTTCCATTTTCCCTGGGAAAGAAAACTCACCAGTCCAGGTTGCTGATGTCAGTTTGTAGGGCTCCCTTGGGTCTATCAGGGCAGCACAAGTTTGAGGTGGGGACAACTTCGGTGTGGGGTCCATCCTTCGATATAAGGATTTTTTGCAGTCAGGGCCAGGGTCCCCTGGGCACATCCTTTGGCCATTTTCCCTGGGAAAGAAAACTCACCAGTCCAGGTTCCTGATGTCAGTTTGTAGGGCTCCCTTGGGTCTATCAGGGCAGCACAAGTTTGAGGTGGGGACAACTTCGGTGTGGGGTCCCTCCTTCGATATAAGGATTTTTTGAAGTCAGGGCCAGGGGCCCCCGGGCACATCCTTTGGCCATTTTCCCTGGGAAAGAAAACTCACCAGTCCAGGTTGCTGATGTCAGTTTGTAGGGCTCTCTTGGGTCTATCAGGGCAGCACAAGTTTGAGGTGGGGACAACTTCGGTGTCGGGTCCATCCTTCGATATAAGGATTTTTAGCAGTCAGGTTCCAGCCCAGTGCCAGGGTCCCCGGGGCACAACCTTTGGCCATTTTCCCGGGAAAAGAAAACTCACCAGTCCAGGTTCCTGATGTCAGTTTGTAGGGCTCCCTTGGGTCTATCAAGGCAGCAGAAATTTGAGGAGCGGACAATTTTGGTCTGTTATCCATCCTTCGATATAAGGATTCTTTTCAGTCAGGTCCCAGCCGAGTGCCAGGGGCCCCAGTGTACATCCTTTGGCCATTTTCCCTGGGAAAGAAAACTCACCAGTCCAGGTTGCTGATGTCAGTTTGTAGGGCTCCCTTGGGTCTATCAGGGCAGCACAAGTTTGAGGTGGGGACAACTTCGGTGTGGGGTCCATCCTTCGATATAAAGATTCTTTGAAGTCAAGGCCCAGCCGAGAGCCATGGGCCCCTGGGCACCTTCTGTGGCCATTTTCCCTGGGAAAGAACACTCACCAGTCCAGGTTGCTGATGTCAGTTTGTAGGGCTCCCTTGGGTCTATCAGGGCAGCACAAGTTTGAGGTGGGGACAACTTCGGTGTTGGGTCCATCCTTCGATATAAGGATTTTTTGCAGTGAGGACCGTGCCCAGGGCCAGGGGCCCCTGGGCACATCCTTTTTCCATTTTCCCTGGGAAAGAAAACTCAGCAGTCCAGGTTCCTGATGTCAGTTTGTAGGGCTCCCTTGGGTCTATCAGGGCACCACAAGTTTGAGGTGGGGACAACTTCGGTGTGGGGTCCATCCTTCGATATAAGGATTCTTTGCAGTGAGGACCCTGCCCAGGGCGAGGGGCCCCTGGGCACATCCTTTTTCCATTTTCCCTGGGAAAGAAAATTCAGCAGTCCAGGTTGCTGATGTCAGTTTGTAGGGCTCCCTTGGGTCTATCAGGGCACCACAAGTTTGAGGTTGGGACAACTTCGGTGTGGGGTGCATCCTTCGATATAAGGATTTTTTTCAGTGAGGACCCTGCCCAGGGCCAGGGGCCCCTGGGCACAACCTTTTTCCATTTTCCCTGGGAAAGAAAACTCACCAGTCCAGGTTGCTGATGTCAGTTTGTAGGGCTCCCTTGGGTCTATCAGGGCAGCACAATTTTGAGGTGGGGACAACTTCGGTGTGGGGTCCATCCTTCGATATAAGGATTTTTTGCAGTGAGGACCCTGCCCAGGGCCAGGGGCCCCTGGGCACATCCTTTTTCCATTTTCCCTGGGAAAGAAAGCTCAGCAGTCCATGTTGATGATGTCAGTTTGTAGGGCTCCCTTGGGTCTATCAGGGCAGCACAAGTTTGAGGTGGGGACAACTGCGGTGTGGGGTCCATCCTTTGATATAAGGATTATTTGCAGTCAGGGCCAGGGGCCCCCAGGCACATCCTTTGGCCATTTTCCCTGGGAAAGAAAACTCACCAGTCCAGGTTCCTGATGTCAGTTTGTAGGGCTCCCTTGGGTCTATCAGGGCAGCACAAGTTTGAGGTGGGGACAACTTCGGTGTGGGGTCCATCCTTCGATATAAGGATTTTTTGCAGTCAGGGCCAGGGGCCCCCGGGCACATCCTTTGGCCATTTTCCCTGGGAAAGAAAACTCACCAGTCCAGGTTGCTGATGTCAGTTTGTAGGGCTCCCTTGGGTCTATCAGGGCAGCACAAATTTGAGGTGGGGACAACTTCGGTGTGGAGTCCATCCTTCGATATAAGGAATTTTTGCATTCAGGTCCCAGCCCAGTGCCAGGGTCCCGAGGGCACATCCTTTGGCCATTTTCCCTGGAAAAGAAAACTCACCAGTCCAGGTTCCTGATGTCAGTTTGTAGGGCTCCCTTGGGTCTATCTGGGCAGCAGAAATTTGAGGAGCATACAATTTTGGTCTGCGATCCATCCTTCGATATTGGGATTCTTTGCAGTCAGGTGTCAGCCGAGTGCCAGGGTCCCCAGAGAACACCCTTTGGCCATTTTCCCTGGGAAAGAAAATTCAGCAGTCCAGGTTGCTGATGTCAGTTTGTAGGGCTCCCTTGGGTCTATCAGGGCAGCACAAGTATGAGATGGGGACAACTTCAGTCTGGTGTCCATCCTTCGATATAAGGATTCTTTGCAGTCAGGTCCTAGCACAGTGCCAGGGGCCCCAGGGCAAACCCTTTGGCAATTTTCCCTGGGAAAGAAAACTCAGCAGTCCAGGTTGCTGATGTCGGTTTGTAGGGCTTCCTTGGGTCTATCTGGGCAGCAGAAATTTGAGGAGGGGTCGACTTTGGTCTGTGATCCATCCTTCGATATATGGATTTTTTGCAGTCAGGCCCCAGCCCAGGGCCAGGGGCCCCTGGGCACATCCTTTGGCCATTATCCCTGGGAAAGAAAACTCACCAGTCCAGGTTGCTGATGTCAGTTTGTAGGGCTCCCTTGGGTCTATCAGGGCAGAACATATTTTATTTCGGGACAACTTCGGTCTGGGGTCCATCCTTCAATATAAGGAGTCTTTGAAATCAGGGCCCAGCCCAGGGCCAGGGGCAGCAGAAATTTGAGGAGAGGACAAATTTTGTCTGCGATCCATCCTTCGATGTAAGGATATTTTGCAGTCAGGCCCCAGCCCAGGGGCCACGGGCTTAGGGCACATCCTTTGGCCATTTTCCCTGGGAAACAAAACTCAGCAGTCCAGGTTCCTGATGTCAGTTTGTATGGATCACTTGGGCCTATCTGGGCAGCAGAAATTTGAGGAGGGGACAACTTTAGTCTGCGAACCATCCTTCAATATAAGGATTATTTGGATTCAGGCCCCAGCCCAGTGCCAGGGGCCCCAGGGCACATCCTTTGGCCATTCTCCCTGGGAAAGAAAACTCACCAGTCCAGGTTGCTGATGTCAGTTTGTAGGGCTCCCTTGGGTCTACCTGGGCACCACAAGTATGAGATGGGGACAACTTCAGTCTGGGGTCCATCCTTCGATATAAGGATTCTTTGAAGTCAAGGCCCAGCCCAGGGCCAGGGGCCCCTGGGCACATCCTTTGGCCATTTTCCCTGGGAAAGAAAACTCACCAGTCCAGGTTGCTGATGTCAGTTTGTAGGGCTCCCTTGGGTCTATCAGGGCAGCACAACTTTGTGGAGGGGACAACTTCGGTCTGGGGTCCATCCTTCGATAGAAGGATTTTTTGCATTGAGGTGCCCAGCCCAGGGCCAGGGGCCCCTGGGCACATCCTTTGGCCATTTTCCCTGGGAAAGAAAACTCACCAGTCCAGGTTGCTGATGTCAGTTTGTAGGGCTCCCTTGGGTCTATCGGGGCAGTACAAGTTTGAGGAGGGGACAACTTTGGTCTGCGATTCATCCTTCGATATAAGGATTCTTTGAAGTCTGGTCCCAGCCGAGTGCCAGGAGCCCCAGGGCACATCCTTTGGCCATTTTGCCTGGGAAAGAAAACTCACCAGTCCAGGTTCCTGATGTCAGTTTGTAGGGCTCCCTTGGGTCTACCTGGGCAGCACAACTTTGAGGAGGGGAGAACTTCTGTTTGGGGTCCAAAATTTGATATAAGGATTCTTTGCAGTCAGGTCCCAGCCCAGTGCCAGGGGCCCCAGGCAAATCCTTTGGCAATTTTCCCTGGGAAAGAAAACTCAGCAGTCCAGGTTGCTGATGTCGGTTTGTAGGGCTTCCTTGGGTCTATCTGGGCAGCAGAAATTTGAGGAGGGGTCGACTTTGGTCTGTGATCCATCCTTCGATATATGGATTTTTTGCAGTCAGTCCCCAGCCCAGGGCCAGGGGCCCCTGGGCACATCCTTTGGCCATTTTCCCTGGGAAAGAAAACTCACCAGTCCAGGTTGCTGATGTCAGTTTGTAGGGCTCCCTTGGGTCTATCAGGGCAGCACATATTTTATTTCGGGACAACTTCGGTCTGGGGTCCATCCTTCAATATAAGGAGTCTTTGAAATCAGGGCCCAGCCCAGGGCCAGGGGCAGCAGAAATTTGAGGAGAGGACAAATTTTGTCTGCGATCCATCCTTCGATGTAAGGATATTTTGCAGTCAGGCCCCAGCCCAGGGGCCACGGGCTTAGGGCTCATCCTTTGGCCATTTTCCCTGGGAAACAAAACTCAGCAGTCCAGGTTCCTGATGTCAGTTTGTATGGATCACTTGGGCCTATCTGGGCAGCAGAAATTTGAGGAGGGGACAACTTTAGTCTGCGATCCATCCTTCAATATAAGGATTATTTGGATTCAGGCCCCAGCCCAGTGCCAGGGGCCCCAGGGAACATCCTTTGGCCATTTTCCGGGAAAGAAAACTCACCAGTCCAGGTTGCTGATGTCAGTTTGTAGGGCTCCCTTGGGTCTACCTGGGCACCACAAGTATGAGATGGGGACAACTTCAGTCTGGGGTCCATCCTTCGATATAAGGATTCTTTGCAGTCAAGGCCCAGCCCAGGGCCAGGGGCCCCTGGGCACATCCTTTGACCATTTTCCCTGGGAAAGAAAACTCACCAGTCCAGGTTGCTGATGTCAGTTTGTAGGGCTCCCTTGGGTCTATCAGGGCAGCACAACTTTGTGGAGGGGACAACTTCGGTCTGGGGTCCATCCTTCGATAGAAGGATTTTTTGCAGTCTGTGCCCAGCCCAGGGCCAGGGGCCCCTGGGCACATCCTTTGGCCATTTTCCCTGGGAAAGAAAACTCACCAGTCCAGGTTGCTGATGTCAGTTTGTAGGGCTCCCTTGGGTCTATCGGGGCAGTACAAGTTTGAGGAGGGGACAACTTTGGTCTGCGATTCATCCTTCGATTTAAGGATTCTTTGAAGTCTGGTCCCAGCCGAGTGCTAGGAGCCCCAGGGCACATCCTTTGGCCATTTTGCCTGGGAAAGAAAACTCACCAGTCCAGGTTCCTGATGTCAGTTTGTAGGGCTCCCTTGGGTCTACCTGGGCAGCACAACTTTGAGGAGGGGAGAACTTCTGTTTGGGGTCCAAACTTTGATATAAGGATTCTTTGCAGTCAGGTCCCAGCCCAGTGCCAGGGGCCCCAGGCAAATCCTTTGGCAATTTTCCCTGGGAAAGAAAACTCACCAGTCCAGGTTGCTGATGTCAATTTTTAGGGCTCCATTGGGTCTAACAGGGCAGCAGAAATTTGAGGAGGGGACGACTTTGGTCTGTGATCCATCCTTCGATATATGGATTCTTTACAGTCAGGCCCCAGCCCAGAGCCACGGGCCTCTTGGCCAATACTTGGCCATTTCCCCTGGGAAGGAAAAATAACCAGTCCAGGTTCCTGATATCATTTTGAAGTGCTCCCATAAAACTGGATGGGCGGCACAAGTTTGAGCTTTCTCCCTGCGAGGCACACTGGCAAAGCTTTTCACTATGTTGCAGTCTAGTGCAGACGCACACTACGGCTCTCCGGAGCTGTCCGAAGCCAAGCGCCGGGGGCCGGCGTCTTTCGGCTGAAGCTGCGCTTCGGAGCGTACGGCTGCCGCTCCGCTGTTGTGTGCGCGAAGCAGCCGCTTCTCCTGCTCCGGGAGCCGGACAGAGCGGTAGCTTGTACGACGGCGACGAACGAAGCCGCAGAGCACCGGGCTTTTGCGCGCACCCTAAGGACTGCTAGTGGACCGTGGTGGCCGCTCGCCTGCCTCTTCAATTCCATTCTAGCATACTTATGGAAGGTGTTCCAGGACAATTTTCCTGAGTTTTGAATTCCGCCTGATGCAGCCCTTCCTGGGAAAATCCTGCTCCTCCTCTGAGGCTCCGACAGGCAGAGACCTCGATAGCAACTGCAGAAATGAAGGGCTGCGTTGAGTTGTCGAGAAGCAAGAACATAGCCAGCGCCTTGTGTTTGGGAGTCAGCAGCTGCTGGACTTTTGCCATTGCTTTCACTGTGCACTGAATGCTAGGAAGGCATGTGCACGTTAAAACAACGAGCTGGGCAAGAGCAGGAAGGGAGCACGGCCATCAGAGAGCATCTGGCATCTTGCCCTGGAAAGGGCAGTGTTTTTGGAGTGTGCAGTAAAATCGTGTTTCTGGACAAGGGAGGCATAAGTGCGGTGCGCTCCTAAGCTATTTCCCTGCGAGACACACTGCCAAAGCTTTTCGCTATGTTGCAGTCTAGTACAGACGCACACTACGGCTCTCCGGAGCTGTCCGAAGCCAAGCGCCGGTGGCCGGCGTCTTTCGGCTGAAGCTGCGCTTCGGAGCGTACGGCTGTTGTGTGCGCGAAGCAGCCGCTTCTCCTGCTCCGGGAGCCGGACAGAGCGGTAGCTTGTACGAGGACGAAGAACGAAGCCGCAGAGCACCGGGCTTCTGCGCGCACCCTAAGGACTGCTAGTGGACCGTGGTAGCCGCTCGCCTGCCTCTTCAATTCCCTTCTTGCATGCTTTATTGAAGGTGTTCCAGGACAATTTTCCTGAGTTTTGAATTCGTCCTACTGCAGCCCTTCCTGGGAAACTCCTTCTCCTCCTTTGAGGCTCCACTATGCAGAGACCTCGATGGCAACTGCAGAAATGAAGGGCTGTGTTGAGTTGTCGAGAAGCAAGAACATAGCCAGCGCCTTGTGTTTGGGACTCAGCAGCTGCTGGACTTTTGCGATTGCTTTCACTGTGCACTGAATGCCAGGACGGCATGTGCACGTTATAACAACGAGCTGGACAAGAGCAGGAAGGGAGCACGGCCATCAGAGAGCATCTGGCATCTTGCCCTGAAAGGGCAGTGTTTTTGGAGTGTGCAGTAAAATCGTGTTTCTGGACAAGGGAGGCATAAGTGCGGTGCGCTCCTAAGCTATCTCCCTGCGAGACACACTGCCAAAGCTTTTCGCTATGTTGCAGTCTAGTTGCAGACGCACACTACGGCTCTCCGGAGCTGTCCGAAGCCAAGCGCCGGTGGCCGGCGTCTTTCGGCTGAAGCTGCGCTTCGGAGCGTACGGCTGCCGCTCCGCTGTTGTGTGCGCGAAGCAGCCGCTTCTCCTGCTCCGGGAGCCGGACAGAGCGGTAGCTTGTACGAGGGCGAAGAACGAAGCCGCAGAGCACCAGGCTTTTGCGCGCACCCTAAGGACTGCTAGTGGACCGTGGTGGCCGCTCGCCTGCCTCTTCAATTCCATTCTTGCATGCTTTATTGAAGGTGTTCCAGGACAATTTTCCTGAGTTTTGAATTCCTCTTGATGCAGCCCCTCCTAGGAAACTCGTGCTCGTCCTCTGAGTTTCCGAGTGCAGAGACCTCGATGGCAGCTGCAGAAATGAAGGGCTGCGTTGAGTTGTCGAGAAGCAAGAACATAGCCAGCGCCTTGTGTTTGGGACTCAGCAGCTGCTGGACTTTTGCGATTGCTTTCACTGTGCACTGAATGCCAGGACGGCATGTGCTAGTTATAACAACGAGCTGGGCAAAGAGTAGCCGAAAGATCACGGCCGTCAGAAAGCAGCTTAATATTGCCCTGGAAAGGGCAGTGTTTTTGGAGTGTGCAGTAAAATCGTGTTTCTGGACAAGGGAGGCATAAGTGCGGTGCGCTCCTAAGCTATTTCCCTGCGAGACACACTGCCAAAGCTTTTCGCTATGTTGCAGTCTAGTACAGACGCACACTACGGCTCTCCGGAGCTGTCCGAAGCCAAGCGCCGGTGGCCGGCGTCTTTCGGCTGAAGCTGCGCTTCGGAGCGTACGGCTGTTGTGTGCGCGAAGCAGCCGCTTCTCCTGCTCCGGGAGCCGGACAGAGCGGTAGCTTGTACGAGGACGAAGAACGAAGCCGCAGAGCACCGGGCTTCTGCGCGCACCCTAAGGACTGCTAGTGGACCGTGGTAGCCGCTCGCCTGCCTCTTCAATTCCCTTCTTGCATGCTTTATTGAAGGTGTTCCAGGACAATTTTCCTGAGTTTTGAATTCCTCTTGATGCAGCCCTTCCTGGGAAACTCCTTCTCCTCCTTTGAGGCTCCACTATGCAGAGACCTCGATGGCAACTGCAGAAATGAAGGGCTGTGTTGAGTTGTCGAGAAGCAAGAACATAGCCAGCGCCTTGTGTTTGGGACTCAGCAGCTGCTGGACGTTTGCGATTGCTTTCACTGTGCACTGAATGCCAGGACGGCATGTGCACGTTATAACAACGAGCTGGGCAAGAGCAGGAAGGGAGCACGGCCATCAGAGAGCATCTGGCATCTTGCCCTGGAAAGGGCAGTGTTTTTGGAGTGTGCAGTAAAATCGTGTTTCTGGACAAGGGAGGCATAAGTGTGGTGCGCTCCTAAGCTATCTCCCTGCGAGACACACTGCCAAAGCTTTTAGTTATCATGCAGTCTAGTACAGACGCACACTACGGCTCTCCGGAGCTGTCCGAAGCCAAGCGCCGGTGGCCGGCGTCTTCCGGCTGAAGCAGCGCTTCGGAGCGTACGGCTGTTGTGTGCGCGAAGCAGACGCTTCTCCTGCTCCGGGAGCCGGACAGAGCAGTAGCTTGTACGACGGCGAAGAACGAAGCCGCAGAGCACCGGGCTTCTGCGCGCACCCTAAGGACTGCTAGTGGACCGTGGTGGCCGCTCGCCTGCCTCTTCAATTCCATTCTAGCATACTTATGGAAGGTGTTCCAGGACAATTTTCCTGAGTTTTGAATTCCTCTTGATGCAGCCCCTCCTAGGAAACTCGTGCTCGTCCTCTGAGTTTCCGAGTGCAGAGACCTCGATGGCAACTGCAGAAATGAAGGGCTGCGTTGAGTTGTCGAGAAGCAAGAACATAGCCAGCGCCTTGTGTTTGGGAGTCAGCAGCTGCTGGACTTTTGCCATTGCTTTCACTGTGCACTGAATGCCAGGACGGCATGTGCACGTTATAACAACGAGCTGGGCAAAGACTAACCGAAAGATCACGGCCGTCAGAAAGAAGCTTAATATTGCCCTGGAAAGGGCAGTGTTTTTGGAGTGTGCAGTAAAATCGTGTTTCTGGACAAGGGAGGCATAAGTGCGGTGCGCTCCTAAGCTATCTCCCTGCGAGACACACTGCCAAAGCTTTTCGTTATCATGCAGTCTAGTGCAGACGCACACTACGGCTCTCCGGAGCTGTCCGAAGCCAAGCGCCGGTGGCCGGCGTCTTTCGGCTGAAGCTGCGCTTCGGAGCGTACGGCTGTTGTGTGCGCGAAGCAGCCGCTTCTCCTGCTCCGGGAGCCGGACAGAGCGGTAGCTTGTACGAGGGCGAAGAACGAAGCCGCAGAGCACCGGGCTTTTGCGCGCACCCTAAGGACTGCTAGTGGACCGTGGTGGCCGCTCGCCTGCCTCTTCAATTCCATTCTTGCATGCTTTATTGAAGGTGTTCCTGGACAATTTTCCTGAGTTTTGAATTCCTCTTGATGCAGCCCCTCCTAGGAAACTCGTGCTCGTCCTCTGAGTTTCCGAGTGCAGAGACCTCGATGGCAACTGCAGAAATGAAGGGCTGCGTTGAGTTGTCGAGAAGCAAGAACATAGCCAGCGCCTTGTGTTTGGGACTCAGCAGCTGCTGGATGTTTGCGATTGCTTTCACTGTGCACTGAATGCCAGGACGGCATGTGCACGTTATAACAACGAGCTGGGCAAAGAGTAGCCGAAAGATCACGGCCATCAGAGAGCATCTGGCATCTTGCCCTGGAAAGGGCAGTGTTTTTGGAGTGTGCAGTAAAATCGTGTTTCTGGACAAGGGAGGCATAAGTGCGGTGCGCTCCTAAGCTATCTCCCTGCGAGACACACTGCCAAAGCTTTTCGCTATGTTGCAGTCTAGTGCAGACGCACACTACGGCTCTCCGGAGCTGTCCGAAGCCAAGCGCCGGTGGCCGGCGTCTTTCGGCTGAAGCTGCGCTTCGGAGCGTACGGCTGCCGCTCCGCTGTTGTGTGCGCGAAGCAGCCGCTTCTCCTGCTCCGGGAGCCGGACAGAGCGGTAGCTTGTACGAGGGCGAAGAACGAAGCCGCAGGGAGGCGACATTGTCTGCACAGCCTTGGCACTGAGAAAGGACGGTGGCTAAAGCTCCCTGCCTTTTCAATGCACTGCTGGCATGCTTTATTGAAGGTGTTCCGAGACAACTTTCCTGGGTTTGACTTCGTCCTGATGCAGGAGGTGGAATCAGATGGTGTTTGGGATACTTCCTTCGATGTTTGGATATCTTAAGGCCGGCCATCAGCTGAAGGACAGGGGCCTCTAGACACATACTCTGTCCCTTTTCCCTGACATTTAAAACACACCAGTCCAGGTTCCTGATGTCAGTGTGTAGGGCTCCCTTGGGTCTAACAGGGCAGCACAAGTTTTGGGAGGGGACAACTTCGGTCTGCGATCCATCCTTCGACATAAGTATTCTTTGCAGTTAGGTCCCAGCCGAGTGCCAGCGGCCCCAGGGAACATCCTTTGGCCATTTTCCCTGGGAAAGAAAGCTCACCAGTCCAGGTTGCTGATGTCAGTTTGTAGGGCTCCCTTGGGTCTAACAGGGCAGCAGAAGTTTTAGGAGGGGACAACTTTGGTCTGTGATCCATCCTTCGATATAGGGATTGTTTACAGTCAGGTCCGAGCCCAGGGCCAGGGGCCCTTGGGCACATCCTTTGGCCATTTTCCCTGGGAAAGAAAACTCACCAGTCCAGGTTGCTGATGCCAGTTTGTAGGGCTCACTTGGGTCTATCTGGGTAGCACAACTTTCAGGAGCGGACAACTTCGGTCTGGGGTGCGTCCTTCGATATAAGGATTTTTAGCAGTCAGGTCCCAGCCCAGTGCAGGGTCCCCGGGGCACATCCTTTGGCCATTTTCCCTGGGAAAGAAAACTCACCAGTCCAGGTTCCTGATGTCAGTTTGTAGGGCTCCCTTGGGTGTATCTGGGCAGCACAAGTATGAGATGGGGACAACTTCAGTCTGGGGTCCTTCCTTCGATATACGGATTTTTTGTAGTCAAGCTCCAGCGGAGGGCCATGGGGCCCTGGACACATGCTTTGGCCATTTTCCCTGGGAAAGAAAATTCACCAGTCCAGGTTGCTGATGTCAGTTTGTAGGGCTCCCTTGGGTCTATCAGGTCAGCACAAGTTTGAGGAGGGGACAACTTCGGTCTGGGTTCCATCCTTCGATATAAGGATTATTTGCAATCAGGACCCAGCCAGGGGCCAGGGGCCCCTGGGCACATCCTTTGGCCATTTTCCCTGGGAAAGAAAACTCACCAGTCCAGGTTGCTGATGTCAGTTTGTAGGGCTCCCTTGGGTCTATCTGGGCTGCAGAAATTTGAAGAGTGGACAATTTTGGTCTGCGATCCATCCTTCGATATAGGGCTTCTTTGCAGTCAGGTCCCAGCCGAGTGCCAGGGGCCCCAGGGAACATCCTTTGGCCATTTTCCCTGGGAAAGAAAACTCACCAGTCCAGGTTCCTGATGTCAGTTTTAGGGCTCCCTTGGGTCTAACAGGGCAGCACAACTTTGAGGAGGGGACAACTTCGGTCTGTGATCCATCCTTCGATATAAGGATTTTTTGCAGTCAGGTCCCAGCCCAGTTCCAGGGTCCCCAGGGCACATCCTTTGGCCATTTTCCCTGGGAAAGAAAACTCAGCAGTCCAGGTTGCTGATGTCAGTTTGTAGGGCTCCCTTGGGTCTATCTGGGCAGCACAACTTTGAGGAGGGGACAACTTCGGTCTGGGGTCCATAATAGATAGAAAGATTTTTTGCAGTCAGGGCCCAGCCCAGTTCCAGGGTCCTCTGGGCACACGCTTTGGCCATTTTCCCTGGAAAAGAAAATTCACCAGTCCAGGTTGCTGATGTCAGTTTGTAGGGCTCCCTTGGTTCTATCAGGGCAGCACAAGTATGAGATGGGGACAACTTCAGTCTGGGGTCCATACTTCGATATAAGGATTTTTAGGAGTCAGGCCCCAGCCCAGGGCCAGGGGCTCCTGGGCACATCCTTTGGCCATTTTCCCTGGGAAAGAAAACTCACCAGTCCAGGTTGCTGATGTTAGTATATAGGGCTCCCTTGGGTCTAACAGGGCAGCAGAAGTTTTAGGAGGGGACAACTTTGGTCTGTGATCCATCCTTCTATATAGGGATTGTTTACAGTCAGGTCCGAGCCCAGTGCCAGGGGCCCTTGGGCACATCCTTTGGCCATTTTCCCTGGGAAAGAAAACTCACCAGTCCAGGTTGCTGATGCCAGTTTGTAGGGCTCACTTGGGTCTATCTGGGTAGCCCAACTTTGAGGAGGGGACAACTTCGGTCTGGGGTGCGTCCTTCAATATAAGGATTTTTAGCAGTCAGGTCCCAGCCCAGTGCCAGGGTCCCCGGGGCACATCCTTTGGCCATTTTCCCTGGGAAAGAAAACTCACCAGTCCAGGTTCCTGATGTCAGTTTGTATGGCTCCCTTGGCTCTATCAAGGCAGCAGAAATTTGAGGAGCGGACAAGTTTGGTCTGCGATCCATCCTTCGATATAGGGATTCTTTGCAGTCAGGTCCCAGCCGAGTGCCAGGGGCCCCAGGGAACATCCTTTGGCCATTTTCCCTGGGAAAGAAAATTCACCAGTCCAGGTTGCTGATGTCAGTTTGTAGGGCTCCCTTGGGTCTAACAGGGCAGCACAACTTTGAGTAGGGAACAACTGCGGTCTGGGGTCCATCCTTCTATATAGGGATTATTTACAGTCAGGACCCAGCCCGGGGCCAGGGGCCCCTGGGCACATCCTTTGGCCATTTTCCCTGGGAAAGAAAACTCACCAGTCCAGGTTCCTGATGTCAGTTTGTAGGGCTCCCTTGGGTTTATCTGGGCAGCAGAAATTTGAAGAGTGGACAATTTTGGTCTGCGATCCATCCATCGATATAGGGATTCTTTGCAGTCAGGTCCCAGCCGAGTGCCAGGGGCCCCAGGGAACATCCTTTGGCCATTTTCCCTCTGAAAGAAAACTCACCAGTCCAGGTTCCTGATGTCAGTTTGTAGGGCTCCCTTGGGTCTATCAGGGCAGCACAACTTTGAGGAGGGGACAACTTCGGTCTGCAATCCATCCTTCGATATAAGGATTTTTTGCAGTCAGGTCCCAGCCCAGTTCCAGGGTCCCCAGGGCACATCCTTTGGCCATTTTCCCTGGGAAAGAAAACTCACCAGTCCAGGTTGCTGATGCCAGTTTGTAGGGCTCACTTGGGTCTATCTGGGTAGCACAACTTTCAGGAGGGGACAACTTCGGTCTGGGGTGCGTCCTTCAATATAAGGATTTTTAGCAGTCAGGTCCCAGCCCAGTGCCAGGGTCCCCGGGGCACATCCTTTGGCCATTTTCCCTGGGAAAGAAAACTCACCAGTCCAGGTTCCTGATGTCAGTTTGTAGGGCTCCCTTGGGTCTATCAGGGCAGCACAACTTTGAGGAGGGGACAACTTCGGTCTGTGATCCATCCTTCGATATAAGGATTTTTAGCAGTCAGGTCCCAGCCCAGTTCCAGGGTCAGGAGGGCACATCCTTTGGCCATTTTCCCTGGGAAAGAAAACTCACCAGTCCAGGTTGCTGATGCCAGTTTGTAGGGCTCACTTGGGTCTATCTGGGTAGCACAACTTTCAGGAGGGGACAACTTCGGTCTGGGGTGCGTCCTTCGATATAAGGATGTTTAGCAGTCAGGTCCCAGCCCAGTGCCAGGGTCCCCGGGGCACATCCTTTGGCCGTTTTCCCTGGGAAAGAAAACTCACCAGTCCAGGTTCCTGATGTCAGTTTGTAGGGCTCCCTTGGTTCCATAAAGGCAGCAGAAATTTGAGGAGCGGACAAGTTTGGTCTGCGATCCATCCTTCGATATAGGGATTCTTTGCAGTCAGGTCCCAGCCGAGTGCCAGGGGCCCCAGGGAACATCCTTTGGCCATTTTCCCTGGGAAAGAAAATTCACCAGTCCAGGTTCCTGATGTCAGTTTGTAGGGCTCCCTTGGGTCTAACAGGGCAGCACAAGTTTTGGGAGGGGACAACTTCGGTCTGGGGTCCATCCTTCGATATAGGGATTATTTACAGTCAGAACCCAGCCAGGGGCCAGGGGCCCCAGGGAACATCCTTTGGCCATTTTCCCTGGGAAAGAAAATTCACCAGTCCAGGTTCCTGATGTCAGTTTGTAGGGCCCCCTTGGGTCTATCTGGGCAGCACAAGTTTGAGTAGGGGACAACTTCAGTCTGGGTTCCATCCTTCGATATAAGGATTATTTGCAATCAGGACCCAGCCCAGTGCCAGGGTCCCCGGGGCACATCCTTTGGCCATTTTCCCTGGGAAAGAAAACTCACCAGTCCAGGTTCCTGATGTCAGTTTTTAGGGCTCCCTTGGGTCTATCTGGGCAGCACAACTTTGAGGAGGGGACAACTTCGGTCTGGGGTCCATAATAGATAGAAGGATTTTTTGCAGTGAGGGCCCAGCCCAGTTCCAGGGTCCTCTGGGCACATCCTTTGGCCATTTTCCCTGGAAAAGAAAATTCACCAGTCCAGGTTGCTGATGTCAGTTTGTAGGGCTCCCTTGGGTCTAACAGGGCAGCCGAAGTTTTAGGAGGGGACAACTTTGGTCTGTGATCCATCCTTCGATATAGGGATTCTTTACAGTCAGGTCCGAGCCCAGGGCCAGGGGCCCTTGGGCACATCCTTTGGCCATTTTCCCTGGGAAAGAAAACTCACCAGTCCAGGTTGCTGATGCCAGTTTGTAGGGCTCACTTGGGTCTATCTGGGTAGCACAACTTTCAGGAGCGGACAACTTCGGTCTGGGGTGCGTCCTTCGATATAAGGATTTTTAGCAGTCAGGTCCCAGCCCAGTGCAGGGTCCCCGGGGCACATCCTTTGGCCATTTTCCCTGGGAAAGAGAACTCACCAGTCCAGGTTCCTGATGTCAGTTTGTAGGGCTCCCTTGGGTGTATCTGGGCAGCACAAGTATGAGATGGGGACAACTTCAGTCTGGGGTCCTTCCTTCGATATACGGATTTTTTGTAGTCAAGCTCCAGCGGAGGGCCATGGGGCCCTGGACACATCCTTTGGCCATTTTCCCTGGGAAAGAAAATTCACCAGTCCAGGTTGCTGATGTCAGTTTGTAGGGCTCCCTTGGGTCTATCAGGTCAGCACAAGTTTGAGGAGGGGACAACTTCGGTCTGGGTTCCATCCTTCGATATAAGGATAATTTGCAATCAGGACCCAGCCCAGGGCCAGGGGCCCCTGGGCACATCCTTTGGCCATTTTCCCTGGGAAAGAAAACTCACCAGTCCAGGTTGCTGATGTCAGTTTGTAGGGCTCCCTTGGGTCTATCTGGGCTACAGAAATTTGAAGAGCGGACAATTTTGGTCTGCGATCCATCCTTCGATATAGGGCTTCTTTGCAGTCAGGTCCCAGCCGAGTGCCAGGGGCCCCAGGGAACATCCTTTGGCCATTTTCCCTGGGAAAGAAAACTCACCAGTCCAGGTTCCTGATGTCAGTTTTAGGGCTCCATTGGGTCTAACAGGGCAGCACAACTTTGAGGAGGGGACAACTTCGGTCTGCGATCCATCCTTCGATATAAGGATTTTTTGCAGTCAGGTCCCAGCCCAGTTCCAGGGTCCCCAGGGCACATCCTTTGGCCATTTTCCCTGGGAAAGAAAACTCAGCAGTCCAGGTTGCTGATGTCAGTTTGTAGGGCTCCATTGGGTCTAACAGGGCAGCAGAAATTTGAGGAGGGGACGACTTTGGTCTGTGATCCATCCTTCGATATATGGATTCTTTACAGTCAGGCCCCAGCCCAGAGCCACGGGCCTCTTGGCCAATACTTGGCCATTTCCCCTGGGAAGGAAAAATAACCAGTCCAGGTTCCTGATATCATTTTGAAGTGCTCCCATAAAACTGGATGGGCGGCACAAGTTTGAGCTTTCTCCCTGCGAGGCACACTGGCAAAGCTTTTCACTATGTTGCAGTCTAGTGCAGACGCACACTACGGCTCTCCGGAGCTGTCCGAAGCCAAGCGCCGGGGGCCGGCGTCTTTCGGCTGAAGCTGCGCTTCGGAGCGTACGGCTGCCGCTCCGCTGTTGTGTGCGCGAAGCAGCCGCTTCTCCTGCTCCGGGAGCCGGACAGAGCGGTAGCTTGTACGACGGCGACGAACGAAGCCGCAGAGCACCGGGCTTTTGCGCGCACCCTAAGGACTGCTAGTGGACCGTGGTGGCCGCTCGCCTGCCTCTTCAATTCCATTCTAGCATACTTATGGAAGGTGTTCCAGGACAATTTTCCTGAGTTTTGAATTCCGCCTGATGCAGCCCTTCCTGGGAAAATCCTGCTCCTCCTCTGAGGCTCCGACAGGCAGAGACCTCGATAGCAACTGCAGAAATGAAGGGCTGCGTTGAGTTGTCGAGAAGCAAGAACATAGCCAGCGCCTTGTGTTTGGGAGTCAGCAGCTGCTGGACTTTTGCCATTGCTTTCACTGTGCACTGAATGCTAGGAAGGCATGTGCACGTTAAAACAACGAGCTGGGCAAGAGCAGGAAGGGAGCACGGCCATCAGAGAGCATCTGGCATCTTGCCCTGGAAAGGGCAGTGTTTTTGGAGTGTGCAGTAAAATCGTGTTTCTGGACAAGGGAGGCATAAGTGCGGTGCGCTCCTAAGCTATTTCCCTGCGAGACACACTGCCAAAGCTTTTCGCTATGTTGCAGTCTAGTACAGACGCACACTACGGCTCTCCGGAGCTGTCCGAAGCCAAGCGCCGGTGGCCGGCGTCTTTCGGCTGAAGCTGCGCTTCGGAGCGTACGGCTGTTGTGTGCGCGAAGCAGCCGCTTCTCCTGCTCCGGGAGCCGGACAGAGCGGTAGCTTGTACGAGGACGAAGAACGAAGCCGCAGAGCACCGGGCTTCTGCGCGCACCCTAAGGACTGCTAGTGGACCGTGGTAGCCGCTCGCCTGCCTCTTCAATTCCCTTCTTGCATGCTTTATTGAAGGTGTTCCAGGACAATTTTCCTGAGTTTTGAATTCGTCCTACTGCAGCCCTTCCTGGGAAACTCCTTCTCCTCCTTTGAGGCTCCACTATGCAGAGACCTCGATGGCAACTGCAGAAATGAAGGGCTGCGTTGAGTTGTCGAGAAGCAAGAACATAGCCAGCGCCTTGTGTTTGGGACTCAGCAGCTGCTGGACTTTTGCGATTGCTTTCACTGTGCACTGAATGCCAGGACGGCATGTGCACGTTATAACAACGAGCTGGACAAGAGCAGGAAGGGAGCACGGCCATCAGAGAGCATCTGGCATCTTGCCCTGAAAGGGCAGTGTTTTTGGAGTGTGCAGTAAAATCGTGTTTCTGGACAAGGGAGGCATAAGTGCGGTGCGCTCCTAAGCTATCTCCCTGCGAGACACACTGCCAAAGCTTTTCGCTATGTTGCAGTCTAGTTGCAGACGCACACTACGGCTCTCCGGAGCTGTCCGAAGCCAAGCGCCGGTGGCCGGCGTCTTTCGGCTGAAGCTGCGCTTCGGAGCGTACGGCTGCCGCTCCGCTGTTGTGTGCGCGAAGCAGCCGCTTCTCCTGCTCCGGGAGCCGGACAGAGCGGTAGCTTGTACGAGGGCGAAGAACGAAGCCGCAGAGCACCAGGCTTTTGCGCGCACCCTAAGGACTGCTAGTGGACCGTGGTGGCCGCTCGCCTGCCTCTTCAATTCCATTCTTGCATGCTTTATTGAAGGTGTTCCAGGACAATTTTCCTGAGTTTTGAATTCCTCTTGATGCAGCCCCTCCTAGGAAACTCGTGCTCGTCCTCTGAGTTTCCGAGTGCAGAGACCTCGATGGCAGCTGCAGAAATGAAGGGCTGCGTTGAGTTGTCGAGAAGCAAGAACATAGCCAGCGCCTTGTGTTTGGGACTCAGCAGCTGCTGGACTTTTGCGATTGCTTTCACTGTGCACTGAATGCCAGGACGGCATGTGCTAGTTATAACAACGAGCTGGGCAAAGAGTAGCCGAAAGATCACGGCCGTCAGAAAGCAGCTTAATATTGCCCTGGAAAGGGCAGTGTTTTTGGAGTGTGCAGTAAAATCGTGTTTCTGGACAAGGGAGGCATAAGTGCGGTGCGCTCCTAAGCTATTTCCCTGCGAGACACACTGCCAAAGCTTTTCGCTATGTTGCAGTCTAGTACAGACGCACACTACGGCTCTCCGGAGCTGTCCGAAGCCAAGCGCCGGTGGCCGGCGTCTTTCGGCTGAAGCTGCGCTTCGGAGCGTACGGCTGTTGTGTGCGCGAAGCAGCCGCTTCTCCTGCTCCGGGAGCCGGACAGAGCGGTAGCTTGTACGAGGACGAAGAACGAAGCCGCAGAGCACCGGGCTTCTGCGCGCACCCTAAGGACTGCTAGTGGACCGTGGTAGCCGCTCGCCTGCCTCTTCAATTCCCTTCTTGCATGCTTTATTGAAGGTGTTCCAGGACAATTTTCCTGAGTTTTGAATTCCTCTTGATGCAGCCCTTCCTGGGAAACTCCTTCTCCTCCTTTGAGGCTCCACTATGCAGAGACCTCGATGGCAACTGCAGAAATGAAGGGCTGCGTTGAGTTGTCGAGAAGCAAGAACATAGCCAGCGCCTTGTGTTTGGGACTCAGCAGCTGCTGGACTTTTGCGATTGCTTTCACTGTGCACTGAATGCCAGGACGGCATGTGCACGTTATAACAACGAGCTGGACAAGAGCAGGAAGGGAGCACGGCCATCAGAGAGCATCTGGCATCTTGCCCTGGAAAGGGCAGTGTTTTTGGAGTGTGCAGTAAAATCGTGTTTCTGGACAAGGGAGGCATAAGTGCGGTGCGCTCCTAAGCTATCTCCCTGCGAGACACACTGCCAAAGCTTTTCGCTATGTTGCAGTCTAGTGCAGACGCACACTACGGCTCTCCGGAGCTGTCCGAAGCCAAGCGCCAGTGGCCGGCGTCTTTCGGCTGAAGCTGCGCTTCGGAGCGTACGGCTGCCGCTCCGCTGTTGTGTGCGCGAAGCAGCCGCTTCTCCTGCTCCGGGAGCCGGACAGAGCGGTAGCTTGTACGAGGGCGAAGAACGAAGCCGCAGAGCACCGGGCTTTTGCGCGCACCCTAAGGACTGCTAGTGGACCGTGGTGGCCGCTCGCCTGCCTCTTCAATTCCATTCTAGCATACTTATGGAAGGTGTTCCAGGACAATTTTCCTGAGTTTTGAATTCCTCTTGATGCAGCCCCACCTAGGAAACTCGTGCTCGTCCTCTGAGTTTCCGAGTGCAGAGACCTCGATGGCAGCTGCAGAAATGAAGGGCTGCGTTGAGTTGTCGAGAAGCAAGAACATAGCCAGCGCCTTGTGTTTGGGACTCAGCAGCTGCTGGACGTTTGCGATTGCTTTCACTGTGCACTGAATGCCAGGACGGCATGTGCACGTTATAACAACGAGCTGGGCAAGAGCAGGAAGGGAGCACGGCCATCAGAGAGCATCTGGCATCTTGCCCTGGAAAGGGCAGTGTTTTTGGAGTGTGCAGTAAAATCGTGTTTCTGGACAAGGGAGGCATAAGTGTGGTGCGCTCCTAAGCTATCTCCCTGCGAGACACACTGCCAAAGCTTTTAGTTATCATGCAGTCTAGTACAGACGCACACTACGGCTCTCCGGAGCTGTCCGAAGCCAAGCGCCGGTGGCCGGCGTCTTCCGGCTGAAGCAGCGCTTCGGAGCGTACGGCTGTTGTGTGCGCGAAGCAGACGCTTCTCCTGCTCCGGGAGCCGGACAGAGCAGTAGCTTGTACGACGGCGAAGAACGAAGCCGCAGAGCACCGGGCTTCTGCGCGCACCCTAAGGACTGCTAGTGGACCGTGGTGGCCGCTCGCCTGCCTCTTCAATTCCATTCTAGCATACTTATGGAAGGTGTTCCAGGACAATTTTCCTGAGTTTTGAATTCCTCTTGATGCAGCCCCTCCTAGGAAACTCGTGCTCGTCCTCTGAGTTTCCGAGTGCAGAGACCTCGATGGCAACTGCAGAAATGAAGGGCTGCGTTGAGTTGTCGAGAAGCAAGAACATAGCCAGCGCCTTGTGTTTGGGACTCAGCAGCTGCTGGACTTTTGCCATTGCTTTCACTGTGCACTGAATGCCAGGACGGCATGTGCACGTTATAACAACGAGCTGGGCAAAGAGTAACCGAAAGATCACGGCCGTCAGAAAGAAGCTTAATATTGCCCTGGAAAGGGCAGTGTTTTTGGAGTGTGCAGTAAAATCGTGTTTCTGGACAAGGGAGGCATAAGTGCGGTGCGCTCCTAAGCTATCTCCCTGCGAGACACACTGCCAAAGCTTTTCGTTATCATGCAGTCTAGTGCAGACGCACACTACGGCTCTCCGGAGCTGTCCGAAGCCAAGCGCCGGGGGCCGGCGTCTTTCGGCTGAAGCTGCGCTTCGGAGCGTACGGCTGTTGTGTGCGCGAAGCAGCCGCTTCTCCTGCTCCGGGAGCCGGACAGAGCGGTAGCTTGTACGAGGGCGAAGAACGAAGCCGCAGAGCACCGGGCTTTTGCGCGCACCCTAAGGACTGCTAGTGGACCGTGGTGGCCGCTCGCCTGCCTCTTCAATTCCATTCTTGCATGCTTTATTGAAGGTGTTCCTGGACAATTTTCCTGAGTTTTGAATTCCTCTTGATGCAGCCCCTCCTAGGAAACTCGTGCTCGTCCTCTGAGTTTCCGAGTGCAGAGACCTCGATGGCAACTGCAGAAATGAAGGGCTGCGTTGAGTTGTCGAGAAGCAAGAACATAGCCAGCGCCTTGTGTTTGGGACTCAGCAGCTGCTGGATGTTTGCGATTGCTTTCACTGTGCACTGAATGCCAGGACGGCATGTGCACGTTATAACAACGAGCTGGGCAAAGAGTAGCCGAAAGATCACGGCCATCAGAGAGCATCTGGCATCTTGCCCTGGAAAGGGCAGTGTTTTTGGAGTGTGCAGTAAAATCGTGTTTCTGGACAAGGGAGGCATAAGTGCGGTGCGCTCCTAAGCTATCTCCCTGCGAGACACACTGCCAAAGCTTTTCGCTATGTTGCAGTCTAGTGCAGACGCACACTACGGCTCTCCGGAGCTGTCCGAAGCCAAGCGCCGGTGGCCGGCGTCTTTCGGCTGAAGCTGCGCTTCGGAGCGTACGGCTGCCGCTCCGCTGTTGTGTGCGCGAAGCAGCCGCTTCTCCTGCTCCGGGAGCCGGACAGAGCGGTAGCTTGTACGAGGGCGAAGAACGAAGCCGCAGGGAGGCGACATTGTCTGCACAGCCTTGGCACTGAGAAAGGACGGTGGCTAAAGCTCCCTGCCTTTTCAATGCACTGCTGGCATGCTTTATTGAAGGTGTTCCGAGACAACTTTCCTGGGTTTGACTTCGTCCTGATGCAGGAGGTGGAATCAGATGGTGTTTGGGATACTTCCTTCGATGTTTGGATATCTTAAGGCCGGCCATCAGCTGAAGGACAGGGGCCTCTAGACACATACTCTGTCCCTTTTCCCTGACATTTAAAACACACCAGTCCAGGTTCCTGATGTCAGTGTGTAGGGCTCCCTTGGGTCTAACAGGGCAGCACAAGTTTTGGGAGGGGACAACTTCGGTCTGCGATCCATCCTTCGACATAAGTATTCTTTGCAGTTAGGTCCCAGCCGAGTGCCAGCGGCCCCAGGGAACATCCTTTGGCCATTTTCCCTGGGAAAGAAAGCTCACCAGTCCAGGTTGCTGATGTCAGTTTGTAGGGCTCCCTTGGGTCTAACAGGGCAGCAGAAGTTTTAGGAGGGGACAACTTTGGTCTGTGATCCATCCTTCGATATAGGGATTGTTTACAGTCAGGTCCGAGCCCAGGGCCAGGGGCCCTTGGGCACATCCTTTGGCCATTTTCCCTGGGAAAGAAAACTCACCAGTCCAGGTTGCTGATGCCAGTTTGTAGGGCTCACTTGGGTCTATCTGGGTAGCACAACTTTCAGGAGGGGACAACTTCGGTCTGGGGTGCGTCCTTCGATATAAGGATTTTTAGCAGTCAGGTCCCAGCCCAGTGCCAGGGTCCCCGGGGCACATCCTTTGGCCATTTTCCCTGGGAAAGAAAACTCACCAGTCCAGGTTGCTGATGTCAGTTTGTAGGGCTCCCTTGGTTCTATCAAGGCAGCAGAAATTTGAGGAGCAGACAAGTTTGGTCTGCGATCCATCCTTCGATATAGGGATTCTTTGCAGTCAGGTCCCAGCCGAGTGCCAGGGGCCCCAGGGAACATCCTTTGGCCATTTTCCCTGGGAAAGAAAATTCACCAGTCCAGGTTCCTGATGTCAGTTTGTAGGGCTCCCTTGGGTCTAACAGGGCAGCACAAATTTTGGGAGGGGACAACTTCGGTCTGGGGTCCATCCTTCGATATAGGGATTATTTACAGTCAGAACCCAGCCAGGGGCCAGGGGCCCCAGGGAACATCCTTCGGCCATTTTCCCTGGGAAAGAAAATTCACCAGTCCAGGTTCCTGATGTCAGTTTGTAGGGCCCCCTTGGGTCTATCAGGTCAGCACAAGTTTGAGTAGGGGACAACTTCAGTCTGGGTTCCATCCTTCGATATAAGGATTATTTGCAATCAGGACCCAGCCCAGTGCCAGGGCCCCCGGGCACATCCTTTGGCCATTTTCCCTGGGAAAGAAAACTCACCAGTCCAGGTTGCTGATGTCAGTTTGTAGGGCTCCCTTGGGTCTAACAGGGCAGCCGAAGTTTTAGGAGGGGACAACTTTGGTCTGTGATCCATCCTTCGATATAGGGATTCTTTACAGTCAGGTCCGAGCCCAGGGCCAGGGGCCCTTGGGCACATCCTTTGGCCATTTTCCCTGGGAAAGAAAACTCACCAGTCCAGGTTGCTGATGCCAGTTTGTAGGGCTCACTTGGGTCTATCTGGGTAGCACAACTTTCAGGAGCGGACAACTTCGGTCTGGGGTGCGTCCTTCGATATAAGGATTTTTAGCAGTCAGGTCCCAGCCCAGTGCAGGGTCCCCGGGGCACATCCTTTGGCCATTTTCCCAGGGAAAGAAAACTCACCAGTCCAGGTTCCTGATGTCAGTTTGTAGGGCTCCCTTGGGTGTATCTGGGCAGCACAAGTATGAGATGGGGACAACTTCAGTCTGGGGTCCTTCCTTCGATATAAGGATTTTTTGTAGTCAAGCTCCAGCGGAGGGCCATGGGGCCCTGGACACATGCTTTGGCCATTTTCCCTGGGAAAGAAAATTCACCAGTCCAGGTTGCTGATGTCAGTTTGTAGGGCTCCCTTGGGTCTATCAGGTCAGCACAAGTTTGAGGAGAGGACAACTTCGGTCTGGGTTCCATCCTTCGATATAAGGATTATTTGCAATCAGGACCCAGCCAGGGGCCAGGGGCCCCTGGGCACATCCTTTGGCCATTTTCCCTGGGAAAGAAAACTCACCAGTCCAGGTTGCTGATGTCAGTTTGTAGGGCTCCCTTGGGTCTATCTGGGCTGCAGAAATTTGAAGAGTGGACAATTTTGGTCTGCGATCCATCCTTCGATATAGGGCTTCTTTGCAGTCAGGTCCCAGCCGAGTGCCAGGGGCCCCAGGGAACATCCTTTGGCCATTTTCCCTGGGAAAGAAAACTCACCAGTCCAGGTTCCTGATGTCAGTTTTAGGGCTCCCTTGGGTCTAACAGGGCAGCACAACTTTGAGGAGGGGACAACTTCGGTCTGTGATCCATCCTTCGATATAAGGATTTTTTGCAGTCAGGTCCCAGCCCAGTTCCAGGGTCCCCAGGGCACATCCTTTGGCCATTTTCCCTGGGAAAGAAAACTCAGCAGTCCAGGTTGCTGATGTCAGTTTGTAGGGCTCCCTTGGGTCTATCTGGGCAGCACAACTTTGAGGAGGGGACAACTTCGGTCTGGGGTCCATAATAGATAGAAAGATTTTTTGCAGTCAGGGCCCAGCCCAGTTCCAGGGTCCTCTGGGCACACGCTTTGGCCATTTTCCCTGGAAAAGAAAATTCACCAGTCCAGGTTGCTGATGTCAGTTTGTAGGGCTCCCTTGGTTCTATCAGGGCAGCACAAGTATGAGATGGGGACAACTTCAGTCTGGGGTCCATCCTTCGATATAAGGATTTTTAGGAGTCAGGCCCCAGCCCAGGGCCAGGGGCTCCTGGGCACATCCTTTGGCCATTTTCCCTGGGAAAGAAAACTCACCAGTCCAGGTTGCTGATGTTAGTTTATAGGGCTCCCTTGGGTCTAACAGGGCAGCAGAAGTTTTAGGAGGGGACAACTTTGGTCTGTGATCCATCCTTCTATATAGGGATTGTTTACAGTCAGGTCCGAGCCCAGTGCCAGGGGCCCTTGGGCACATCCTTTGGCCATTTTCCCTGGGAAAGAAAACTCACCAGTCCAGGTTGCTGATGCCAGTTTGTAGGGCTCACTTGGGTCTATCTGGGTAGCCCAACTTTGAGGAGGGGACAACTTCGGTCTGGGGTGCGTCCTTCAATATATGGATTTTTAGCAGTCAGGTCCCAGCCCAGTGCCAGGGTCCCCGGGGCACATCCTTTGGCCATTTTCCCTGGGAAAGAAAACTCACCAGTCCAGGTTCCTGATGTCAGTTTGTATGGCTCCCTTGGCTCTATCAAGGCAGCAGAAATTTGAGGAGCGGACAAGTTTGGTCTGCGATCCATCCTTCGATATAGGGATTCTTTGCAGTCAGGTCCCAGCCGAGTGCCAGGGGCCCCAGGGAACATCCTTTGGCCATTTTCCCTGGGAAAGAAAATTCACCAGTCCAGGTTGCTGATGTCAGTTTGTAGGGCTCCCTTGGGTCTAACAGGGCAGCACAACTTTGAGTAGGGAACAACTGCGGTCTGGGGTCCATCCTTCTATATAGGGATTATTTACAGTCAGGACCCAGCCCGGGGCCAGGGGCCCCTGGGCACATCCTTTGGCCATTTTCCCTGGGAAAGAAAACTCACCAGTCCAGGTTCCTGATGTCAGTTTGTAGGGCTCCCTTGGGTTTATCTGGGCAGCAGAAATTTGAAGAGTGGACAATTTTGGTCTGCGATCCATCCTTCGATATAGGGATTCTTTGCAGTCAGGTCCCAGCCGAGTGCCAGGGGCCCCAGGGAACATCCTTTGGCCATTTTCCCTCTGAAAGAAAACTCACCAGTCCAGGTTCCTGATGTCAGTTTGTAGGGCTCCCTTGGGTCTATCAGGGCAGCACAACTTTGAGGAGGGGACAACTTCGGTCTGCAATCCATCCTTCGATATAAGGATTTTTTGCAGTCAGGTCCCAGCCCAGTTCCAGGGTCCCCAGGGCACATCCTTTGGCCATTTTCCCTGGGAAAGAAAACTCAGCAGTCCAGGTTGCTGATGCCAGTTTGTAGGGCTCACTTGGGTCTATCTGGGTAGCACAACTTTCAGGAGGGGACAACTTCGGTCTGGGGTGCGTCCTTCAATACAAGGATTTTTAGCAGTCAGGTCCCAGCCCAGTGCCAGGGTCCCCGGGGCACATCCTTTGGCCATTTTCCCTGGGAAAGAAAACTCACCAGTCCAGGTTGCTGATGTCAGTTTGTAGGGCTCCCTTGGTTCTATCAAGGCAGCAGAAATTTGAGGAGCGGACAAGTTTGGTCTGCGATCCATCCTTCGATATAGGGATTCTTTGCAGTCAGGTCCCAGCCGAGTGCCAGGGGCCCCAGGGAACATCCTTTGGCCATTTTCCCTGGGAAAGAAAATTCACCAGTCCAGGTTCCTAATGTCAGTTTGTAGGGCTCCCTTGGGTCTAACAGGGCAGCACAAGTTTTGGGAGGGGACAACTTCGGTCTGGGGTCCATCCTTCGATATAGGGATTATTTACAGTCAGAACCCAGCCAGGGGCCAGGGGCCCCAGGGAACATCCTTCGGCCATTTTCCCTGGGAAAGAAAATTCACCAGTCCAGGTTGCTGATGTCAGTTTGTAGGGCCCCCTTGGGTCTATCAGGTGAGCACAAATTTGAGTAGGGGACAACTTCAGTCTGGGTTCCATCCTTCGATATAAGGAGTATTTGCAATCAGGACCCAGCCCAGTGCCAGGGTCCCCGGGGCACATCCTTTGGCCATTTTCCCTGGGAAAGAAAACTCACCAGTCCAGGTTCCTGATGTCAGTTTGTAGGGCTCCCTTGGTTCTATCAAGGCAGCAGAAATTTGAGGAGCGGACAAGTTTGGTCTGCGATCCATCCTTCGATATAGGGATTCTTTACAGTCAGGTCCGAGCCCAGGGCCAGGGGCCCTAGGGCACATCCTTTGGCCATTTTCCCTGGGAAAGAAAACTCACCAGTCCAGGTTGCTGATGTCAGTTTGTAGGGCTCCCTTGGGTCTAACAGGGCAGCCGAAGTTTTAGGAGGGGACAACTTTGGTCTGTGATCCATCCTTCGATATAGGGATTCTTTACAGTCAGGTCCGAGCCCAGGGCCAGGGGCCCTTGGGCACATCCTTTGGCCATTTTCCCTGGGAAAGAAAACTCACCAGTCCAGGTTGCTGATGCCAGTTTGTAGGTCTCACTTGGGTCTATCTGGGTAGCACAACTTTCAGGAGCGGACAACTTCGGTCTGGGGTGCGTCCTTCGATATAAGGATTTTTAGCAGTCAGGTCCCAGCCCAGTGCAGGGTCCCCGGGGCACATCCTTTGGCCATTTTCCCTGGGAAAGAAAACTCACCAGTCCAGGTTCCTGATGTCAGTTTGTAGGGCTCCCTTGGGTGTATCTGGGCAGCACAACTATGAGATGGGGACAACTTCAGTCTGGGGTCCTTCCTTCGATATACGGATTTTTTGTAGTCAAGCTCCAGCGGAGGGCCATGGGGCCCTGGACACATCCTTTGGCCATTTTCCCTGGGAAAGAAAATTCACCAGTCCAGGTTGCTGATGTCAGTTTGTAGGGCTCCCTTGGGTCTATCAGGTCAGCACAAGTTTGAGGAGGGGACAACTTCGGTCTGGGTTCCATCCTTCGATATAAGGATTATTTGCAATCAGGACCCAGCCCAGGGCCAGGGGCCCCTGGGCACATCCTTTGGCCATTTTCCCTGGGAAAGAAAACTCACCAGTCCAGGTTGCTGATGTCAGTTTGTAGGGCTCCCTTGGGTCTATCTGGGCTGCAGAAATTTGAAGAGCGGACAATTTTGGTCTGCGATCCATCCTTCGATATAGGGCTTATTTGCAGTCAGGTCCCAGCCGAGTGCCAGGGGCCCCAGGGAACATCCTTTGGCCATTTTCCCTGGGAAAGAAAACTCACCAGTCCAGGTTGCTGATGCCAGTTTGTAGGGCTCACTTGGGTCTAACAGGGCAGCACAACTTTGAGGAGGGGACAACTTCGGTCTGCGATCCATCCTTCGATATAAGGATTTTTTGCAGTCAGGTCCCAGCCCAGTTCCAGGGTCCCCAGGGCACATCCTTTGGCCATTTTCCCTGGGAAAGAATACTCACCAGTCCAGGTTGCTGATGTCAGTTTGTAGGGCTCCCTTGGGTCTATCTGGGCAGCACAACTTTGAGGAGGGGACAACTTCGGTCTGGGGTCCATAATAGATAGAAGGATTTTTTGCAGTCAGGGCCCAGCCCAGTTCCAGGGTCCTCTGGGCACATCCTTTGGCCATTTTCCCTGGAAAAGAAAATTCACCAGTCCAGGTTGCTGATGTCAGTTTGTAGGGCTCCCTTGGTTCTATCAGGGCAGCACAAGTATGAGATGGGGACAACTTCAGTCTGGGGTCCATCCTTCGATATAAGGATTTTTAGGAGTCAGGACCCAGCCCAGGGCCAGGGGCTCCTGGGCACATCCTTTGGCCATTTTCCCTGGGAAAGAAAACTCACCAGTCCAGGTTCCTGATGTCAGTTTGTATGGCTCCCTTGGCTCTATCAAGGCAGCAGAAATTTGAGGAGCGGACAAGTTTGGTCTGCGATCCATCCTTCGATATAGGGATTCTTTGCAGTCAGGTCCCAGCCGAGTGCCAGGGGCCCCAGGGAACATCCTTTGGCCATTTTCCCTGGGAAAGAAAATTCACCAGTCCAGGTTCCTGATGTCAGTTTGTAGGGCTCCCTTGGGTCTAACAGGGCAGCACAACTTTGAGTAGGGAACAACTTCGGTCTGGGGTCCATCCTTCTATATAGGGATTATTTACAGTCAGGACCCAGCCCGGGGCCAGGGGCCCCTGGGCACATCCTTTGGCCATTTTCCCTGGGAAAGAAAACTCACCAGTCCAGGTTCCTGATGTCAGTTTGTAGGGCTCCCTTGGGTTTATCTGGGCAGCAGAAATTTGAAGAGTGGACAATTTTGGTCTGCGATCCATCCTTCGATATAGGGATTCTTTGCAGTCAGGTCCCAGCCGAGTGCCAGGGGCCCCAGGGAACATCCTTTGGCCATTTTCCCTCTGAAAGAAAACTCACCAGTCCAGGTTCCTGATGTCAGTTTGTAGGGCTCCCTTGGGTCTATCAGGGCAGCACAACTTTGAGGAGGGGACAACTTCGGTCTGCGATCCATCCTTCGATATAAGGATTTTTTGCAGTCAGGTCCCAGCCCAGTTCCAGGGTCCCCAGGGCACATCCTTTGGCCATTTTCCCTGGGAAAGAAAACTCACCAGTCCAGGTTGCTGATGCCAGTTTGTAGGGCTCACTTGGGTCTATCTGGGTAGCACAACTTTCAGGAGGGGACAACTTCGGTCTGGGGTGCGTCCTTCAATATAAGGATTTTTAGCAGTCAGGTCCCAGCCCAGTGCCAGGGTCCCCGGGGCACATCCTTTGGCCATTTTCCCTGGGAAAGAAAACTCACCAGTCCAGGTTCCTGATGTCAGTTTGTATGGCTCCCTTGGCTCTATCAAGGCAGCAGAAATTTGAGGAGCGGACAAGTTTGGTCTGCGATCCATCCTTCGATATAGGGATTCTTTGCAGTCAGGTCCCAGCCGAGTGCCAGGGGCCCCAGGGAACATCCTTTGGCCATTTTCCCTGGGAAAGAAAATTCACCAGTCCAGGTTCCTGATGTCAGTTTGTAGGGCTCCCTTGGGTCTAACACGGCAGCACAACTTTGAGTAGGGAACAACTTCGGTCTGGGGTCCATCCTTCTATATAGGGATTATTTACAGTCAGGACCCAGCCCGGGGCCAGGGGCCCCTGGGCACATCCTTTGGCCATTTTCCCTGGGAAAGAAAACTCACCAGTCCAGGTTCCTGATGTCAGTTTGTAGGGCTCCCTTGGGTTTATCTGGGCAGCAGAAATTTGAAGAGTGGACAATTTTGGTCTGCGATCCATCCTTCGATATAGGGATTCTTTGCAGTCAGGTCCCAGCCGAGTGCCAGGGGCCCCAGGGAACATCCTCTGGCCATTTTCCCTCTGAAAGAAAACTCACCAGTCCAGGTTCCTGATGTCAGTTTGTAGGGCTCCCTTGGGTCTATCAGGGCAGCACAACTTTGAGGAGGGGACAACTTCGGTCTGTGATCCATCCTTCGATATAAGGATTTTTAGCAGTCAGGTCCCAGCCCAGTTCCAGGGTCAGGAGGGCACATCCTTTGGCCATTTTCCCTGGGAAAGAAAACTCACCAGTCCAGGTTGCTGATGCCAGTTTGTAGGGCTCACTTGGGTCTATCTGGGTAGCACAACTTTCAGGAGGGGACAACTTCGGTCTGGGGTGCGTCCTTCGATATAAGGATGATTAGCAGTCAGGTCCCAGCCCAGTGCCAGGGTCCCCGGGGCACATCCTTTGGCCATTTTCCCTGGGAAAGAAAACTCACCAGTCCAGGTTCCTGATGTCAGTTTGTAGGGCTCCCTTGGTTCTATCAAGGCAGCAGAAATTTGAGGAGCGGACAAGTTTGGTCTGCGATCCATCCTTCGATATAGGGATTCTTTGCAGTCAGGTCCCAGCCGAGTGCCAGGGGCCCCAGGGAACATCCTTTGGCCATTTTCCCTGGGAAAGAAAATTCACCAGTCCAGGTTCCTGATGTCAGTTTGTAGGGCTCCCTTGGGTCTAACAGGGCAGCACAAGTTTTGGGAGGGGACAACTTCGGTCTGGGGTCCATCCTTCGATATAGGGATTATTTACAGCCAGAACCCAGCCAGGGGCCAGGGGCCCCAGGGAACATCCTTCGGCCATTTTCCCTGGGAAAGAAAATTCACCAGTCCAGGTTCCTGATGTCAGTTTGTAGGGCCCCCTTGGGTCTATCAGGTCAGCACAAGTTTGAGTAGGGGACAACTTCAGTCTGGGTTCCATCCTTCGATAAAAAGGATTATTTGCAATCAGGACCCAGCCCAGTGCCAGGGTCCCCGGGGCACATCCTTTGGCCATTTTCCCTGGGAAAGAAAACTCACCAGTCCAGGTTGCTGATGTCAGTTTGTAGGGCTCCCTTGGTTCTATCAAGGCAGCAGAAATTTGAGGAGCGGACAAGTTTGGTCTGCGATCCATCCTTCGATATAGGGATTCTTTACAGTCAGGTCCGAGCCCAGGGCCAGGGGCCCTTGGGCACATCCTTTGGCCATTTTCCCTGGGAAAGAAAACTCACCAGTCCAGGTTGCTGATGTCAGTTTGTAGGGCTCCCTTGGGTCTAACAGGGCAGCCGAAGTTTTAGGAGGGGACAACTTTTGTCTGTGATCCATCCTTCGATATAAGGATTCTTTACAGTCAGGTCCGAGCCCAGGGCCAGGGGCCCTTGGGCACATCCTTTGGCCATTTTCCCTGGGAAAGAAAACTCACCAGTCCAGGTTGCTGATGCCAGTTTGTAGGGCTCACTTGGGTCTATCTGGGTAGCACAACTTTCAGGAGCGGACAACTTCGGTCTGGGGTGCGTCCTTCGATATAAGGATTTTTAGCAGTCAGGTCCCAGCCCAGTGCAGGGTCCCCGGGGCACATCCTTTGGCCATTTTCCCTGCGAAAGAGAACTCACCAGTCCAGGTTCCTGATGTCAGTTTGTAGGGCTTTCTTGGGTGTATCTGGGCAGCACAAGTATGAGATGGGGACAACTTCAGTCTGGGGTCCTTCCTTCGATATAAGGATTTTTTGTAGTCAAGCTCCAGCGGAGGGCCATGGGGCCCTGGACACATCCTTTGGCCATTTTCCCTGGGAAAGAAAATTCACCAGTCCAGGTTGCTGATGTCAGTTTGTAGGGCTCCCTTGGGTCTATCAGGTCAGCACAAGTTTGAGGAGGGGACAACTTCGGTCTGGGTTCCATCCTTCGATATAAGGATTATTTGCAATCAGGACCCAGCCCAGGGCCAGGGGACCCTGGGCACATCCTTTGGCCATTTTCCCTGGGAAAGAAAACTCACCAGTCCAGGTTCCTGATGTCAGTTTGTAGGGCTCCCTTGGCTCTATCTCGGCTGCAGAAATTTGAGGAGCGGACAATTTTGGTCTGCGATCCATCCTTCGATATAGGGCTTCTTTGTAGTCAGGTCCCAGCCCAGTTCCAGGGGCCCCAGGGCACATCCTTTGGCCATTTTCCCTGGGAAAGAAAACTCAGCAGTCCAGGTTGCTGATGTCAGTTTGTAGGGCTCCCTTGGGTCTATCTGGGCAGCACAACTTTGAGGAGGGGACAACTTTGGTCTGGGGTGCGTCCTTCGATATAAGGATTTTTAGCAGTCAGGTCCCAGCCCAGTGCCAGGGTCCCCGGGGCACATCCTTTGGCCATTTTCCCTGGGAAAGAAAACTCACCAGTCCAGGTTGCTGATGTCAGTTTGTAGGGCTCCCTTGGTTCTATCAAGGCAGCAGAAATTTGAGGAGCGGAAGAGTTTGGTCTGCGATCCATCCTTCGATATAGGGATTCTTTGCAGTCAGGTCCCAGCCGAGTGCCAGGGGCCCCAGGGAGCATCCTTTGGCCATTTTCCCTGGGAAAGAAAATTCACCAGTCCAGGTTCCTGATGTCAGTTTGTAGGGCTCCCTTGGGTCTAACAGGGCACCACAAGTTTTGGGAGGGGACAACTTCGGTCTGGGGTCCATCCTTCGATATAGGGATTATTTACAGTCAGAACCCAGCAGGGGCCAGGGGCCCCAGGGAACATCCTTCGGCCATTTTCCCTGGGAAAGAAAATTCACCAGTCCAGGTTCCTGATGTCAGTTTGTAGGGCCCCCTTGGGTCTATCAGGTCAGCACAAGTTTGAGTAGGGGACAACTTCAGTCTGGGTTCCATCCTTCGATATAAGGATTATTTGCAATCAGGACCCAGCCCAGTGCCAGGGTCCCCGGGGCACATCCTTTGGCCATTTTCCCTGGGAAAGAAAACTCACCAGTCCAGGTTCCTGATGTCAGTTTGTAGGGCTCCCTTGGTTCTATCAAGGCAGCAGAAATTTGAGGAGCGGACAAGTTTGGTCTGCGATCCATCCTTCGATATAGGGATTCTTTACAGTCAGGTCCGAGCCCAGGGCCAGGGGCCCTTGGGCACATCCTTTGGCAATTTTCCCTGGGAAAGAAAATTCACCAGTCCAGGTTCCTGATGTCAGTTTGTAGGGCTCCCTTGGGTCTATCAGGTCAGCACAAGTTTGAGGAGGGGACAACTTCGGTCTGGGTTCCATCCTTCGATATAAGGATTATTTGCAATCAGGACCCAGCCCAGGGCCAGGGGCCCCTGGGCACATCCTTTGGCCATTTTCCCTGGGAAAGAAAACTCACCAGTCCAGGTTGCTGATGTCAGTTTGTAGGGCTCCCTTGGGTCTATCTGGGCTGCAGAAATTTGAAGAGCGGACAATTTTGGTCTGCGATCCATCCTTCGATATAGGGCTTCTTTGCAGTCAGGTCCCAGCCGAGTGCCAGGGGCCCCAGGGAACATCCTTTGGCCATTTTCCCTGGGAAAGAAAACTCACCAGTCCAGGTTCCTGATGTCAGTTTTAGGGCTCCATTGGGTCTAACAGGGCAGCACAACTTTGAGGAGGGGACAACTTCGGTCTGCGATCCATCCTTCGATATAAGGATTTTTTGCAGTCAGGTCCCAGCCCAGTTCCAGGGTCCCCAGGGCACATCCTTTGGCCATTTTCCCTGGGAAAGAAAACTCAGCAGTCCAGGTTGCTGATGTCAGTTTGTAGGGCTCCCTTGGGTCTATCTGGGCAGCACAACTTTGAGGAGGGGACAACTTCGGTCTGGGGTCCATAATAGATAGGAGGATTTTTTGCAGTCAGGGCCCAGCCCAGTTCCAGGGTCCTCTGGGCACACGCTTTGGCCATTTTCCCTGGAAAAGAAAATTCACCAGTCCAGGTTGCTGATGTCAGTTTGTAGGGCTCCCTTGGTTCTATCAGGGCAGCACAAGTATGAGATGGGGACAACTTCAGTCTGGGGTCCATCCTTCGATATAAGGATTTTTAGGAGTCAGGCCCCAGCCCAGGGCCAGGGGCTCCTGGGCACATCCTTTGGCCATTTTCCCTGGGAAAGAAAACTCACCAGTCCAGGTTGCTGATGTTAGTTTGTAGGGCTCCCTTGGGTCTAACAGGGCAGCAGAAGTTTTAGGAGGGGACAACTTTGGTCTGTGATCCATCCTTCGATATAGGGATTGTTTACAGTCAGGTCCGAGCCCAGGGCCAGGGGCCCTTGGGCACATCCTTTGGCCATTTTCCCTGGGAAAGAAAACTCACCAGTCCAGGTTGCTGATGCCAGTTTGTAGGGCTCACTTGGGTCTATCTGGGTAGCACAACTTTCAGGAGCGGACAACTTCGGTCTGGGGTGCGTCCTTCGATATAAGGATTTTTAGCAGTCAGGTCCCAGCCCAGTGCAGGGTCCCCGGGGCACATCCTTTGGCCATTTTCCCTGGGAAAGAAAACTCACCAGTCCAGGTTCCTGATGTCAGTTTGTAGGGCTCCCTTGGGTGTATCTGGGCAGCACAAGTATGAGATGGGAACAACTTCAGTCTGGGGTCCTTCCTTCGATATACGGATTTTTTGTAGTCAAGCTCCAGCGGAGGGCCATGGGGCCCTGGACACATCCTTTGGCCATTTTCCCTGGGAAAGAAAATTCACCAGTCCAGGTTGCTGATGTCAGTTTGTAGGGCTCCCTTGGGTCTATCAGGTCAGCACAAGTTTGAGGAGGGGACAACTTCGGTCTGGGTTCCATCCTTCGATATAAGGATTATTTGCAATCAGGACCCAGCCCAGGGCCAGGGGCCCCTGGGCACATCCTTTGGCCATTTTCCCTGGGAAAGAAAACTCACCAGTCCAGGTTGCTGATGTCAGTTTGTAGGGCTCCCTTGGGTCTATCTGGGCTGCAGAAATTTGAAGAGCGGACAATTTTGGTCTGCGATCCATCCTTCGATATAGGGCTTCTTTGCAGTCAGGTCCCAGCCGAGTGCCAGGGGCCCCAGGGAACATCCTTTGGCCATTTTCCCTGGGAAAGAAAACTCACCAGTCCAGGTTGCTGATGCCAGTTTGTAGGGCTCACTTGGGTCTAACAGGGCAGCACAACTTTGAGGAGGGGACAACTTCGGTCTGCGATCCATCCTTCGATATAAGGATTTTTTGCAGTCAGGTCCCAGCCCAGTTCCAGGGTCCCCAGGGCACATCCTTTGGCCATTTTCCCTGGGAAAGAAAACTCAGCAGTCCAGGTTGCTGATGTCAGTTTTTAGGGCTCCCTTGGGTCTATCTGGGCAGCACAACTTTGAGGAGGGGACAACTTCGGTCTGGGGTCCATAATAGATAGAAGGATTTTTTGCAGTGAGGGCCCAGCCCAGTTCCAGGGTCCTCTGGGCACATCCTTTGGCCATTTTCCCTGGAAAAGAAAATTCACCAGTCCAGGTTGCTGATGTCAGTTTGTAGGGCTCCCTTGGTTCTATCAGGGCAGCACAAGTATGAGATGGGGACAACTTCAGTCTGGGGTCCATCCTTCGATATAAGGATTTTTAGGAGTCAGGCCCCAGCCCAGGGCCAGGGGCTCCTGGGCACATCCTTTGGCCATTTTCCCTGGGAAAGAAAACTCACCAGTCCAGGTTCCTGATGTCAGTTTGTAGGGCTCCCTTGGCTCTATCAAGGCAGCAGAAATTTGAGGAGCGGACAAGTTTGGTCTGCGATCCATCCTTCGATATAGGGATTCTTTGCAGTCAGGTCCCAGCCGAGTGCCAGGGGCCCCAGGGAACATCCTTTGGCCATTTTCCCTGGGAAAGAAAATTCACCAGTCCAGGTTCCTGATGTCAGTTTGTAGGGCTCCCTTGGGTCTAACACGGCAGCACAACTTTGAGTAGGGAACAACTTCGGTCTGGGGTCCATCCTTCTATATAGGGATTATTTACAGTCAGGACCCAGCCCGGGGCCAGGGGCCCCTGGGCACATCCTTTGGCCATTTTCCCTGGGAAAGAAAACTCACCAGTCCAGGTTCCTGATGTCAGTTTGTAGGGCTCCCTTGGGTTTATCTGGGCAGCAGAAATTTGAAGAGTGGACAATTTTGGTCTGCGATCCATCCTTCGATATAGGGATTCTTTGCAGTCAGGTCCCAGCCGAGTGCCAGGGGCCCCAGGGAACATCCTTTGGCCATTTTCCCTCTGAAAGAAAACTCACCAGTCCAGGTTCCTGATGTCAGTTTGTAGGGCTCCCTTGGGTCTATCAGGGCAGCACAACTTTGAGGAGGGGACAACTTCGGTCTGCGATCCATCCTTCGATATAAGGATTTTTTGCAGACAGGTCCCAGCCCAGTTTCAGGGTCCCCAGGGCACATCCTTTGGCCATTTTCCCTGGGAAAGAAAACTCACCAGTCCAGGTTGCTGATGCCAGTTTGTAGGGCTCACTTGGGTCTATCTGGGTAGCACAACTTTCAGGAGCGGACAACTTCGGTCTGGGGTGCGTCCTTCGATATAAGGATTTTTAGCAGTCAGGTCCCAGCCCAGTGCAGGGTCCCCGGGGCACATCCTTTGGCCATTTTCCCTGGGAAAGAGAACTCACCAGTCCAGGTTCCTGATGTCAGTTTGTAGGGCTCCCTTGGGTGTATCTGGGCAGCACAAGTATGAGATGGGGACAACTTCAGTCTGGGGTCCTTCCTTCGATATAAGGATTTTTTGTAGTCAAGCTCCAGCGGAGGGCCATGGGGCCCTGGACACATCCTTTGGCCATTTTCCCTGGGAAAGAAAATTCACCAGTCCAGGTTGCTGATGTCAGTTTGTAGGGCTCCCTTGGGTCTATCAGGTCAGCACAAGTTTGAGGAGGGGACAACTTCAGTCTGGGTTCCATCCTTCGATATAAGGATTATTTGCAATCAGGACCCAGCCCAGGGCCAGGGGACCCTGGGCACATCCTTTGGCCATTTTCCCTGGGAAAGAAAACTCACCAGTCCAGGTTCCTGATGTCAGTTTGTAGGGCTCCCTTGGCTCTATCTCGGCTGCAGAAATTTGAGGAGCGGACAATTTTGGTCTGCGATCCATCCTTCGATATAGGGCTTCTTTGTAGTCAGGTCCCAGCCCAGTTCCAGGGGCCCCAGGGCACATCCTTTGGCCATTTTCCCTGGGAAAGAAAACTCAGCAGTCCAGGTTGCTGATGTCAGTTTGTAGGGCTCCCTTGGGTCTATCTGGGCAGCACAACTTTGAGGAGGGGACAACTTTGGTCTGGGGTGCGTCCTTCGATATAAGGATTTTTAGCAGTCAGGTCCCAGCCCAGTGCCAGGGTCCCCGGGGCACATCCTTTGGCCATTTTCCCTGGGAAAGAAAACTCACCAGTCCAGGTTCCTGATGTCAGTTTGTAGGGCTCCCTTGGTTCTATCAAGGCAGCAGAAATTTGAGGAGCGGAAGAGTTTGGTCTGCGATCCATCCTTCGATATAGGGATTCTTTGCAGTCAGGTCCCAGCCGAGTGCCAGGGGCCCCAGGGAGCATCCTTTGGCCATTTTCCCTGGGAAAGAAAATTCACCAGTCCAGGTTCCTGATGTCAGTTTGTAGGGCTCCCTTGGGTCTAACAGGGCAGCACAAGTTTTGGGAGGGGACAACTTCGGTCTGGGGTCCATCCTTCGATATAGGGATTATTTACAGTCAGAACCCAGCAGGGGCCAGGGGCCCCAGGGAACATCCTTCGGCCATTTTCCCTGGGAAAGAAAATTCACCAGTCCAGGTTCCTGATGTCAGTTTGTAGGGCCCCCTTGGGTCTATCAGGTCAGCACAAGTTTGAGTAGGGGACAACTTCAGTCTGGGTTCCATCCTTCGATATAAGGATTATTTGCAATCAGGACCCAGCCCAGTGCCAGGGTCCCCGGGGCACATCCTTTGGCCATTTTCCCTGGGAAAGAAAACTCACCAGTCCAGGTTCCTGATGTCAGTTTGTAGGGCTCCCTTGGCTCTATCAAGGCAGCAGAAATTTGAGGAGCGGACAAGTTTGGTCTGCGATCCATCCTTCGATATAGGGATTCTTTACAGTCAGGTCCGAGCCCAGGGCCAGGGGCCCTTGGGCACATCCTTTGGCAATTTTCCCTGGGAAAGAAAATTCACCAGTCCAGGTTCCTGATGTCAGTTTGTAGGGCTCCCTTGGGTCTATCAGGTCAGCACAAGTTTGAGGAGGGGACAACTTCGGTCTGGGTTCCATCCTTCGATATAAGGATTATTTGCAATCAGGACCCAGCCCAGGGCCAGGGGCCCCTGGGCACATCCTTTGGCCATTTTCCCTGGGAAAGAAAACTCACCAGTCCAGGTTGCTGATGTCAGTTTGTAGGGCTCCCTTGGGTCTATCTGGGCTGCAGAAATTTGAAGAGCGGACAATTTTGGTCTGCGATCCATCCTTCGATATAGGGATTCTTTGCAGTCAGGTCCCAGCCGAGTGCCAGGGGCCCCAGGGAACATCCTTTGGCCATTTTCCCTGGGAAAGAAAACTCACCAGTCCAGGTTCCTGATGTCAGTTTTAGGGCTCCATTGGGTCTAACAGGGCAGCACAACTTTGAGGAGGGGACAACTTCGGTCTGCGATCCATCCTTCGATATAAGGATTTTTTGCAGTCAGGTCCCAGCCCAGTTCCAGGGTCCCCAGGGCACATCCTTTGGCCATTTTCCCTGGGAAAGAAAACTCAGCAGTCCAGGTTGCTGATGTCAGTTTGTAGGGCTCCCTTGGGTCTATCTGGGCAGCACAACTTTGAGGAGGGGACAACTTCGGTCTGGGGTCCATAATAGATAGGAGGATTTTTTGCAGTCAGGGCCCAGCCCAGTTCCAGCGTCCTCTGGGCACACGCTTTGGCCATTTTCCCTGGAAAAGAAAATTCACCAGTCCAGGTTGCTGATGTCAGTTTGTAGGGCTCCCTTGGTTCTATCAGGGCAGCACAAGTATGAGATGGGGACAACTTCAGTCTGGGGTCCATCCTTCGATATAAGGATTTTTAGGAGTCAGGCCCCAGCCCAGGGCCAGGGGCTCCTGGGCACATCCTTTGGCCATTTTCCCTGGGAAAGAAAACTCACCAGTCCAGGTTGCTGATGTTAGTTTGTAGGGCTCCCTTGGGTCTAACAGGGCAGCAGAAGTTTTAGGAGGGGACAACTTTGGTCTGTGATCCATCCTTCGATATAGGGATTGTTTACAGTCAGGTCCGAGCCCAGGGCCAGGGGCCCTTGGGCACATCCTTTGGCCATTTTCCCTGGGAAAGAAAACTCACCAGTCCAGGTTGCTGATGCCAGTTTGTAGGGCTCACTTGGGTCTATCTGGGTAGCACAACTTTCAGGAGCGGACAACTTCGGTCTGGGGTGCGTCCTTCGATATAAGGATTTTTAGCAGTCAGGTCCCAGCCCAGTGCAGGGTCCCCGGGGCACATCCTTTGGCCATTTTCCCTGGGAAAGAAAACTCACCAGTCCAGGTTCCTGATGTCAGTTTGTAGGGCTCCCTTGGGTGTATCTGGGCAGCACAAGTATGAGATGGGGACAACTTCAGTCTGGGGTCCATCCTTCGATATAAGGATTTTTAGGAGTCAGGCCCCAGCCCAGGGCCAGGGGCTCCTGGGCACATCCTTTGGCCATTTTCCCTGGGAAAGAAAACTCACCAGTCCAGGTTCCTGATGTCAGTTTGTATGGCTCCCTTGGCTCTATCAAGGCAGCAGAAATTTGAGGAGCGGACAAGTTTGGTCTGCGATCCATCCTTCGATATAGGGATTCTTTGCAGTCAGGTCCCAGCCGAGTGCCAGGGGCCCCAGGGAACATCCTTTGGCCATTTTCCCTGGGAAAGAAAATTCACCAGTCCAGGTTCCTGATGTCAGTTTGTAGGGCTCCCTTGGGTCTAACACGGCAGCACAACTTTGAGTAGGGAACAACTTCGGTCTGGGGTCCATCCTTCTATATAGGGATTATTTACAGTCAGGACCCAGCCCGGGGCCAGGGGCCCCTGGGCACATCCTTTGGCCATTTTCCCTGGGAAAGAAAACTCACCAGTCCAGGTTCCTGATGTCAGTTTGTAGGGCTCCCTTGGGTTTATCTGGGCAGCAGAAATTTGAAGAGTGGACAATTTTGGTCTGCGATCCATCCTTCGATATAGGGATTCTTTGCAGTCAGGTCCCAGCCGAGTGCCAGGGGCCCCAGGGAACATCCTTTGGCCATTTTCCCTCTGAAAGAAAACTCACCAGTCCAGGTTCCTGATGTCAGTTTGTAGGGCTCCCTTGGGTCTATCAGGGCAGCACAACTTTGAGGAGGGGACAACTTCGGTCTGCGATCCATCCTTCGATATAAGGATTTTTTGCAGTCAGGTCCCAGCCCAGTTCCAGGGTCCCCAGGGCACATCCTTTGGCCATTTTCCCTGGGAAAGAAAACTCACCAGTCCAGGTTGCTGATGCCAGTTTGTAGGGCTCACTTGGGTCTATCTGGGTAGCACAACTTTCAGGAGGGGACAACTTCGGTCTGGGGTGCGTCCTTCAATATAAGGATTTTTAGCAGTCAGGTCCCAGCCCAGTGCCAGGGTCCCCGGGGCACATCCTTTGGCCATTTTCCCTGGGAAAGAAAACTCACCAGTCCAGGTTCCTGATGTCAGTTTGTATGGCTCCCTTGGCTCTATCAAGGCAGCAGAAATTTGAGGAGCGGACAAGTTTGGTCTGCGATCCATCCTTCGATATAGGGATTCTTTGCAGTCAGGTCCCAGCCGAGTGCCAGGGGCCCCAGGGAACATCCTTTGGCCATTTTCCCTGGGAAAGAAAATTCACCAGTCCAGGTTCCTGATGTCAGTTTGTAGGGCTCCCTTGGGTCTAACACGGCAGCACAACTTTGAGTAGGGAACAACTTCGGTCTGGGGTCCATCCTTCTATATAGGGATTATTTACAGTCAGGACCCAGCCCGGGGCCAGGGGCCCCTGGGCACATCCTTTGGCCATTTTCCCTGGGAAAGAAAACTCACCAGTCCAGGTTCCTGATGTCAGTTTGTAGGGCTCCCTTGGGTTTATCTGGGCAGCAGAAATTTGAAGAGTGGACAATTTTGGTCTGCGATCCATCCTTCGATATAGGGATTCTTTGCAGTCAGGTCCCAGCCGAGTGCCAGGGGCCCCAGGGAACATCCTCTGGCCATTTTCCCTCTGAAAGAAAACTCACCAGTCCAGGTTCCTGATGTCAGTTTGTAGGGCTCCCTTGGGTCTATCAGGGCAGCACAACTTTGAGGAGGGGACAACTTCGGTCTGTGATCCATCCTTCGATATAAGGATTTTTAGCAGTCAGGTCCCAGCCCAGTTCCAGGGTCAGGAGGGCACATCCTTTGGCCATTTTCCCTGGGAAAGAAAACTCACCAGTCCAGGTTGCTGATGCCAGTTTGTAGGGCTCACTTGGGTCTATCTGGGTAGCACAACTTTCAGGAGGGGACAACTTCGGTCTGGGGTGCGTCCTTCGATATAAGGATGTTTAGCAGTCAGGTCCCAGCCCAGTGCCAGGGTCCCCGGGGCACATCCTTTGGCCATTTTCCCTGGGAAAGAAAACTCACCAGTCCAGGTTCCTGATGTCAGTTTGTAGGGCTCCCTTGGTTCTATAAAGGCAGCAGAAATTTGAGGAGCGGACAAGTTTGGTCTGCGATCCATCCTTCGATATAGGGATTCTTTGCAGTCAGGTCCCAGCCGAGTGCCAGGGGCCCCAGGGAACATCCTTTGGCCATTTTCCCTGGGAAAGAAAATTCACCAGTCCAGGTTCCTGATGTCAGTTTGTAGGGCTCCCTTGGGTCTAACAGGGCAGCACAAGTTTTGGGAGGGGACAACTTCGGTCTGGGGTCCATCCTTCGATATAGGGATTATTTACAGTCAGAACCCAGCCAGGGGCCAGGGGCCCCAGGGAACATCCTTCGGCCATTTTCCCTGGGAAAGAAAATTCACCAGTCCAGGTTCCTGATGTCAGTTTGTAGGGCCCCCTTGGGTCTATCTGGGCAGCACAAGTTTGAGTAGGGGACAACTTCAGTCTGGGTTCCATCCTTCGATATAAGGATTATTTGCAATCAGGACCCAGCCCAGTGCCAGGGTCCCCGGGGCACATCCTTTGGCCATTTTCCCTGGGAAAGAAAACTCACCAGTCCAGGTTCCTGATGTCAGTTTGTAGGGCTCCCTTGGTTCTATCAAGGCAGCAGAAATTTGAGGAGCGGACAAGTTTGGTCTGCGATCCATCCTTCGATATAGGGATTCTTTACAGTCAGGTCCGAGCCCAGGGCCAGGGGCCCTTGGGCACATCCTTTGGCCATTTTCCCTGGGAAAGAAAACTCACCAGTCCAGGTTGCTGATGTCAGTTTGTAGGGCTCCCTTGGGTCTAACAGGGCAGCCGAAGTTTTAGGAGGGGACAACTTTGGTCTGTGATCCATCCTTCGATATAGGGATTCTTTACAGTCAGGTCCGAGCCCAGGGCCAGGGGCCCTTGGGCACATCCTTTGGCCATTTTCCCTGGGAAACAAAACTCACCAGTCCAGGTTGCTGATGCCAGTTTGTAGGGCTCACTTGGGTCTATCTGGGTAGCACAACTTTCAGGAGCGGACAACTTCGGTCTGGGGTGCGTCCTTCGATATAAGGATTTTTAGCAGTCAGGTCCCAGCCCAGTGCAGGGTCCCCGGGGCACATCCTTTGGCCATTTTCCCTGGGAAAGAAAACTCACCAGTCCAGGTTCCTGATGTCAGTTTGTAGGGCTCCCTTGGGTGTATCTGGGCAGCACAAGTATGAGATGGGGACAACTTCAGTCTGGGGTCCTTCCTTCGATATACGGATTTTTTGTAGTCAAGCTCCAGCGGAGGGCCATGGGGCCCTGGACACATTCTTTGGCCATTTTCCCTGGGAAAGAAAATTCACCAGTCCAGGTTGCTGATGTCAGTTTGTAGGGCTCCCTTGGGTCTATCAGGTCAGCACAAGTTTGAGGAGGGGACAACTTCGGTCTGGGTTCCATCCTTCGATATAAGGATAATTTGCAATCAGGACCCAGCCCAGGGCCAGGGGCCCCTGGGCACATCCTTTGGCCATTTTCCCTGGGAAAGAAAACTCACCAGTCCAGGTTGCTGATGTCAGTTTGTAGGGCTCCCTTGGGTCTATCTGGGCTACAGAAATTTGAAGAGCGGACAATTTTGGTCTGCGATCCATCCTTCGATATAGGGCTTCTTTGCAGTCAGGTCCCAGCCGAGTGCCAGGGGCCCCAGGGAACATCCTTTGGCCATTTTCCCTGGGAAAGAAAACTCACCAGTCCAGGTTCCTGATGTCAGTTTTAGGGCTCCATTGGGTCTAACAGGGCAGCACAACTTTGAGGAGGGGACAACTTCGGTCTGCGATCCATCCTTCGATATAAGGATTTTTTGCAGTCAGGTCCCAGCCCAGTTCCAGGGTCCCCAGGGCACATCCTTTGGCCATTTTCCCTGGGAAAGAAAACTCAGCAGTCCAGGTTGCTGATGTCAGTTTGTAGGGCTCCCTTGGGTCTATGTGGGCAGCACAACTTTGAGGAGGGGACAACTTCGGTCTGGGGTCCATAATAGATAGAAGGATTTTTTGCAGTCAGGGCCCAGCCCAGTTCCAGGGTCCTCTGGGCACATCCTTTGGCCATTTTCCCTGGAAAAGAAAATTCACCAGTCCAGGTTGCTGATGTCAGTTTGTAGGGCTCCCTTGGTTCTATCAGGGCAGCACAAGTATGAGATGGGGACAACTTCAGTCTGGGGTCCATCCTTCGATATAAGGATTTTTAGGAGTCAGGCCCCAGCCCAGGGCCAGGGGCTCCTGGGCACATCCTTTGGCCATTTTCCCTGGGAAAGAAAACTCACCAGTCCAGGTTCCTGATGTCAGTTTGTATGGCTCCCTTGGCTCTATCAAGGCAGCAGAAATTTGAGGAGCGGACAAGTTTGGTCTGCGATCCATCCTTCGATATAGGGATTCTTTGCAGTCAGGTCCCAGCCGAGTGCCAGGGGCCCCAGGGAACATCCTTTGGCCATTTTCCCTGGGAAAGAAAATTCACCAGTCCAGGTTCCTGATGTCAGTTTGTAGGGCTCCCTTGGGTCTAACAGGGCAGCACAACTTTGAGTAGGGAACAACTTCGGTCTGGGGTCCATCCTTCTATATAGGGATTATTTACAGTCAGGACCCAGCCCGGGGCCAGGGGCCCCTGGGCACATCCTTTGGCCATTTTCCCTGGGAAAGAAAACTCACCAGTCCAGGTTCCTGATGTCAGTTTGTAGGGCTCCCTTGGGTTTATCTGGGCAGCAGAAATTTGAAGAGTGGACAATTTTGGTCTGCGATCCATCCTTCGATATAGGGATTCTTTGCAGTCAGGTCCCAGCCGAGTGCCAGGGGCCCCAGGGAACATCCTTTGGCCATTTTCCCTGGGAAAGAAAACTCACCAGTCCAGGTTCCTGATGTCAGTTTGTAGGGCTCCCTTGGGTCTATCAGGGCAGCACAACTTTGAGGAGGGAACAACTTCGGTCTGCGATCCATCCTTCGATATAAGGATTTTTTGCAGTCAGGTCCCAGCCCAGTTCCAGGGTCCCCAGGGCACATCCTTTGGCCATTTTCCCTGGGAAAGAAAACTCACCAGTCCAGGTTGCTGATGCCAGTTTGTAGGGCTCACTTGGGTCTATCTGGGTAGCACAACTTTCAGGAGGGGACAACTTCGGTCTGGGGTGCGTCCTTCAATATAAGGATTTTTAGCAGTCAGGTCCCAGCCCAGTGCCAGGGTCCCCGGGGCACATCCTTTGGCCATTTTCCCTGGGAAAGAAAACTCACCAGTCCAGGTTCCTGATGTCAGTTTGTATGGCTCCCTTGGCTCTATCAAGGCAGCAGAAATTTGAGGAGCGGACAAGTTTGGTCTGCGATCCATCCTTCGATATAGGGATTCTTTGCAGTCAGGTCCCAGCCGAGTGCCAGGGGCCCCAGGGAACATCCTTTGGCCATTTTCCCTGGGAAAGAAAATTCACCAGTCCAGGTTCCTGATGTCAGTTTGTAGGGCTCCCTTGGGTCTAACACGGCAGCACAACTTTGAGTAGGGAACAACTTCGGTGTGGGGTCCATCCTTCTATATAGGGATTATTTACAGTCAGGACCCAGCCCGGGGCCAGGGGCCCCTGGGCACATCCTTTGGCCATTTTCCCTGGGAAAGAAAACTCACCAGTCCAGGTTCCTGATGTCAGTTTGTAGGGCTCCCTTGGGTTTATCTGGGCAGCAGAAATTTGAAGAGTGGACAATTTTGGTCTGCGATCCATCCTTCGATATAGGGATTCTTTGCAGTCAGGTCCCAGCCGAGTGCCAGGGGCCCCAGGGAACATCCTTTGGCCATTTTCCCTGGGAAAGAAAACTCACCAGTCCAGGTTCCTGATGTCAGTTTGTAGGGCTCCCTTAGGTCTATCAGGGCAGCACAACTTTGAGGAGGGGACAACTTCGGTCTGTGATCCATCCTTCGATATAAGGATTTTTTGCAGTCAGGTCCCAGCCCAGTTCCAGGGTCCCCAGGGCACATCCTTTGGCCATTTTCCCTGGGAAAGAAAATTCACCAGTCCAGGTTGCTGATGTCAGTTTGTAGGGCTCCCTTGGGTCTATCAGGGCAGCACAAGTTTGAGGTGGGGACAACTTCGGTCTGGCGTTCATCCTTCGATATAAGGATTTTTAGCAGTCAGGTCCCAGCCCAGTGCCAGGGTCCCCGGGGCACATCCTCTGGCCATTTTCCCTGGGAAAGAAAACTCACCAGTCCAGGTTCCTGATGTCAGTTTGTAGGGCTCCCTTGGTTCTATCAAGGCAGCAGAAATTTGAGGAGCGGACAAGTTTGGTCTGCGATTCATCCTTCGATATAGGGATTCTTTGCAGTCAGGTCCCAGCCGAGTGCCAGGGGCCCCAGGGAACATCCTTTGGCCATTTTCCCTGGGAAAGAAAATTCACCAGTCCAGGTTCCTGATGTCAGTTTGTAGGGCTCCCTTGGGTCTAACACGGCAGCACAACTTTGAGTAGGGAACAACTTCGGTCTGGGGTCCATCCTTCTATATAGGGATTATTTACAGTCAGGACCCAGCCCGGGGCCAGGGGCCCCTGGGCACATCCTTTGGCCATTTTCCCTGGGAAAGAAAACTCACCAGTCCAGGTTCCTGATGTCAGTTTGTAGGGCTCCCTTGGGTTTATCTGGGCAGCAGAAATTTGAAGAGTGGACAATTTTGGTCTGCGATCCATCCTTCGATATAGGGATTCTTTGCAGTCAGGTCCCAGCCGAGTGCCAGGGGCCCCAGGGAACATCCTTTGGCCATTTTCCCTGGGAAAGAAAACTCACCAGTCCAGGTTCCTGATGTCAGTTTGTAGGGCTCCCTTGGGTCTATCAGGGCAGCAGAAGTTTGAGGTGGGGACAACTTCGGTCTGTGATCCATCCTTCGATAGAGGGATTTTTTGCAGTCAGGTCCCAGCCCAGTTCCAGGGTCCCCAGGGCACATCCTTTGGCCATTTTCCCTGGGAAAGAAAACTCACCAGTCCAGGTTGCTGATGTCACTTTGTAGGGCTCACTTGGGTCTATCTGGGTAGCACAACTTTCAGGAGGGGACAACTTCGGTCTGGGGTGCATCCTTCGATATAAGGATTTTTAGCAGTCAGGTCCCAGCCCAGTGCCAGGGTCCCCGGGGCACATCCTTTGGCCATTTTCCCTGGGAAAGAAAACTCACCAGTCCAGGTTCCTGATGTCAGTTTGTATGGCTCCCTTGGCTCTATCAAGGCAGCAGAAATTTGAGGAGCGGACAAGTTTGGTCTGCGATCCATCCTTCGATATAGGGATTCTTTGCAGTCAGGTCCCAGCCGAGTGCCAGGGGCCCCAGGGAACATCCTTTGGCCATTTTCCCTGGGAAAGAAAATTCACCAGTCCAGGTTCCTGATGTCAGTTTGTAGGGCTCCCTTGGGTCTAACAGGGCAGCACAACTTTGAGTAGGGAACAACTTCGGTCTGGGGTCCATCCTTCTATATAGGGATTATTTACAGTCAGGACCCAGCCCGGGGCCAGGGGCCCCTGGGCACATCCTTTGGCCATTTTCCCTGGGAAAGAAAACTCACCAGTCCAGGTTCCTGATGTCAGTTTGTAGGGCTCCCTTGGGTTTATCTGGGCAGCAGAAATTTGAAGAGTGGACAATTTTGGTCTGCGATCCATCCTTCGATATAGGGATTCTTTGCAGTCAGGTCCCAGCCGAGTGCCAGGGGCCCCAGGGAACATCCTTTGGCCATTTTCCCTGGGAAAGAAAACTCACCAGTCCAGGTTCCTGATGTCAGTTTGTAGGGCTCCCTTAGGTCTATCAGGGCAGCACAACTTTGAGGAGGGGACAACTTCGGTCTGTGATCCATCCTTCGATATAAGGATTTTTTGCAGTCAGGTCCCAGCCCAGTTCCAGGGTCCCCAGGGCACATCCTTTGGCCATTTTCCCTGGGAAAGAAAACTCAGCAGTCCAGGTTGCTAATGTCAGTTTGTAGGGCTCCCTTGGGTCTATCAGGGCAGCACAAGTTTGAGGTGGGGACAACTTCGGTCTGGCGTTCATCCTTCGATATAAGGATTTTTAGCAGTCAGGTCCCAGCCCAGTGCCAGGGTCCCCGGGGCACATCCTCTGGCCATTTTCCCTGGGAAAGAAAACTCACCAGTCCAGGTTCCTGATGTCAGTTTGTAGGGCTCCCTTGGTTCTATCAAGGCAGCAGAAATTTGAGGAGCGGACAAGTTTGGTCTGCGATCCATCCTTCGATATAGGGATTCTTTGCAGTCAGGTCCCAGCCGAGTGCCAGGGGCCCCAGGGAACATCCTTTGGCCATTTTCCCTGGGAAAGAAAATTCACCAGTCCAGGTTCCTGATGTCAGTTTGTAGGGCTCCCTTGGGTCTAACACGGCAGCACAACTTTGAGTAGGGAACAACTTCGGTCTGGGGTCCATCCTTCTATATAGGGATTATTTACAATCAGGACCCAGCCCGGGGCCAGGGGCCCCTGGGCACATCCTTTGGCCATTTTCCCTGGGAAAGAAAACTCACCAGTCCAGGTTCCTGATGTCAGTTTGTAGGGCTCCCTTGGGTTTATCTGGGCAGCAGAAATTTGAAGAGTGGACAATTTTGGTCTGCGATCCATCCTTCGATATAGGGATTCTTTGCAGTCAGGTCCCAGCCGAGTGCCAGGGGCCCCAGGGAACATCCTTTGGCCATTTTCCCTGGGAAAGAAAACTCACCAGTCCAGGTTCCTGATGTCAGTTTGTAGGGCTCCCTTGGGTCTATCAGGGCAGCAGAAGTTTGAGGTGGGGACAACTTCGGTCTGTGATCCATCCTTCGATAGAGGGATTTTTTGCAGTCAGGTCCCAGCCCAGTTCCAGGGTCCCCAGGGCACATCCTTTGGCCATTTTCCCTGGGAAAGAAAACTCACCAGTCCAGGTTGCTGATGTCACTTTGTAGGGCTCACTTGGGTCTATCTGGGTAGCACAACTTTCAGGAGGGGACAACTTCGGTCTGGGGTGCATCCTTCGATATAAGGATTTTTAGCAGTCAGGTTCCAGCCCAGTGCCAGGGTCCCCGGGGCACATCCTTTGGCCATTTTCCCTGGGAAAGAAAACTCACCAGTCCAGGTTCCTGATGTCAGTTTGTAGGGCTCCCTTGGTTCTATCAAGGCAGCAGAAATTTGAGGAGCGGACAAGTTTGGTCTGCGATCCATCCTTCGATATAGGGATTCTTTGCAGTCAGGTCCCAGCCGAGTGCCAGGGGCCCCAGGGAACATCCTTTGGCCATTTTCCCTGGGAAAGAAAATTCACCAGTCCAGGTTCCTGATGTCAGTTTGTAGGGCTCCCTTGGGTCTAACAGGGCAGCACAAGTTTTGGGAGGGGACAACTTCGGTCTGGGGTCCATCCTTCGATATAGGGATTATTTACAGCCAGAACCCAGCCAGGGGCCAGGGGCCCCAGGGAACATCCTTCGGCCATTTTCCCTGGGAAAGAAAATTCACCAGTCCAGGTTCCTGATGTCAGTTTGTAGGGCCCCCTTGGGTCTATCAGGTCAGCACAAGTTTGAGTAGGGGACAACTTCAGTCTGGGTTCCATCCTTCGATAAAAAGGATTATTTGCAATCAGGACCCAGCCCAGTGCCAGGGTCCCCGGGGCACATCCTTTGGCCATTTTCCCTGGGAAAGAAAACTCACCAGTCCAGGTTCCTGATGTCAGTTTGTAGGGCTCCCTTGGTTCTATCAAGGCAGCAGAAATTTGAGGAGCGGACAAGTTTGGTCTGCGATCCATCCTTCGATATAGGGATTCTTTACAGTCAGGTCCGAGCCCAGGGCCAGGGGCCCTTGGGCACATCCTTTGGCCATTTTCCCTGGGAAAGAAAACTCACCAGTCCAGGTTGCTGATGTCAGTTTGTAGGGCTCCCTTGGGTCTAACAGGGCAGCCGAAGTTTTAGGAGGGGACAACTTTGGTCTGTGATCCATCCTTCGATATAGGGATTCTTTACAGTCAGGTCCGAGCCCAGGGCCAGGGGCCCTTGGGCACATCCTTTGGCCATTTTCCCTGGGAAAGAAAACTCACCAGTCCAGGTTGCTGATGCCAGTTTGTAGGGCTCACTTGGGTCTATCTGGGTAGCACAACTTTCAGGAGCGGACAACTTCGGTCTGGGGTGCGTCCTTCGATATAAGGATTTTTAGCAGTCAGGTCCCAGCCCAGTGCAGGGTCCCCGGGGCATATCCTTTGGCCATTTTCCCTGGGAAAGAGAACTCACCAGTCCAGGTTCCTGATGTCAGTTTGTAGGGCTCCCTTGGGTGTATCTGGGCAGCACAAGTATGAGATGGGGACAACTTCAGTCTGGGGTCCTTCCTTCGATATACGGATTTTTTGTAGTCAAGCTCCAGCGGAGGGCCATGGGGCCCTGGACACATCCTTTGGCCATTTTCCCTGGGAAAGAAAATTCACCAGTCCAGGTTGCTGATGTCAGTTTGTAGGGCTCCCTTGGGTCTATCAGGTCAGCACAAGTTTGAGGAGGGGACAACTTCGGTCTGGGTTCCATCCTTCGATATAAGGATTATTTGCAATCAGGACCCAGCCCAGGGCCAGGGGACCCTGGGCACATCCTTTGGCCATTTTCCCTGGGAAAGAAAACTCACCAGTCCAGGTTCCTGATGTCAGTTTGTAGGGCTCCCTTGGCTCTATCTCGGCTGCAGAAATTTGAGGAGCGGACAATTTTGGTCTGCGATCCATCCTTCGATATAGGGCTTCTTTGTAGTCAGGTCCCAGCCCAGTTCCAGGGGCCCCAGGGCACATCCTTTGGCCATTTTCCCTGGGAAAGAAAACTCAGCAGTCCAGGTTGCTGATGTCAGTTTGTAGGGCTCCCTTGGGTCTATCTGGGCAGCACAACTTTGAGGAGGGGACAACTTTGGTCTGGGGTGCGTCCTTCGATATAAGGATTTTTAGCAGTCAGGTCCCAGCCCAGTGCCAGGGTCCCCGGGGCACATCCTTTGGCCATTTTCCCTGGGAAAGAAAACTCACCAGTCCAGGTTGCTGATGTCAGTTTGTAGGGCTCCCTTGGTTCTATCAAGGCAGCAGAAATTTGAGGAGCGGAAGAGTTTGGTCTGCGATCCATCCTTCGATATAGGGATTCTTTGCAGTCAGGTCCCAGCCGAGTGCCAGGGGCCCCAGGGAGCATCCTTTGGCCATTTTCCCTGGGAAAGAAAATTCACCAGTCCAGGTTCCTGATGTCAGTTTGTAGGGCTCCCTTGGGTCTAACAGGGCAGCACAAGTTTTGGGAGGGGACAACTTCGGTCTGGGGTCCATCCTTCGATATAGGGATTATTTACAGTCAGAACCCAGCAGGGGCCAGGGGCCCCAGGGAACATCCTTCGGCCATTTTCCCTGGGAAAGAAAATTCACCAGTCCAGGTTCCTGATGTCAGTTTGTAGGGCCCCCTTGGGTCTATCAGGTCAGCACAAGTTTGAGTAGGGGACAACTTCAGTCTGGGTTCCATCCTTCGATATAAGGATTATTTGCAATCAGGACCCAGCCCAGTGCCAGGGTCCCCGGGGCACATCCTTTGGCCATTTTCCCTGGGAAAGAAAACTCACCAGTCCAGGTTCCTGATGTCAGTTTGTAGGGCTCCCTTGGTTCTATCAAGGCAGCAGAAATTTGAGGAGCGGACAAGTTTGGTCTGCGATCCATCCTTCGATATAGGGATTCTTTACAGTCAGGTCCGAGCCCAGGGCCAGGGGCCCTTGGGCACATCCTTTGGCAATTTTCCCTGGGAAAGAAAATTCACCAGTCCAGGTTCCTGATGTCAGTTTGTAGGGCTCCCTTGGGTCTATCAGGTCAGCACAAGTTTGAGGAGGGGACAATTTCGGTCTGGGTTCCATCCTTCGATATAAGGATTATTTGCAATCAGGACCCAGCCCAGGGCCAGGGGCCCCTGGGCACATCCTTTGGCCATTTTCCCTGGGAAAGAAAACTCACCAGTCCAGGTTGCTGATGTCAGTTTGTAGGGCTCCCTTGGGTCTATCTGGGCTGCAGAAATTTGAAGAGCGGACAATTTTGGTCTGCGATCCATCCTTCGATATAGGGCTTCTTTGCAGTCAGGTCCCAGCCGAGTGCCAGGGGCCCCAGGGAACATCCTTTGGCCATTTTCCCTGGGAAAGAAAACTCACCAGTCCAGGTTGCTGATGCCAGTTTGTAGGGCTCACTTGGGTCTAACAGGGCAGCACAACTTTGAGGAGGGGACAACTTCGGTCTGCGATCCATCCTTCGATATAAGGATTTTTTGCAGTCAGGTCCCAGCCCAGTTCCAGGGTCCCCAGGGCACATCCTTTGGCCATTTTCCCTGGGAAAGAAAACTCAGCAGTCCAGGTTGCTGATGTCAGTTTGTAGGGCTCCCTTGGGTCTATCTGGGCAGCACAACTTTGAGGAGGGGACAACTTCGGTCTGGGGTCCATAATAGATAGAAGGATTTTTTGCAGTGAGGGCCCAGCCCAGTTCCAGGGTCCTCTGGGCACATCCTTTGGCCATTTTCCCTGGAAAAGAAAATTCACCAGTCCAGGTTGCTGATGTCAGTTTGTAGGGCTCCCTTGGTTCTATCAGGGCAGCACAAGTATGAGATGGGGACAACTTCAGTCTGGGGTCCATCCTTCGATATAAGGATTTTTAGGAGTCAGGCCCCAGCCCAGGGCCAGGGGCTCCTGGGCACATCCTTTGGCCATTTTCCCTGGGAAAGAAAACTCACCAGTCCAGGTTCCTGATGTCAGTTTGTATGGCTCCCTTGGCTCTATCAAGGCAGCAGAAATTTGAGGAGCGGACAAGTTTGGTCTGCGATCCATCCTTCGATATAGGGATTCTTTGCAGTCAGGTCCCAGCCGAGTGCCAGGGGCCCCAGGGAACATCCTTTGGCCATTTTCCCTGGGAAAGAAAATTCACCAGTCCAGGTTCCTGATGTCAGTTTGTAGGGCTCCCTTGGGTCTAACACGGCAGCACAACTTTGAGTAGGGAACAACTTCGGTCTGGGGTCCATCCTTCTATATAGGGATTATTTACAGTCAGGACCCAGCCCGGGGCCAGGGGCCCCTGGGCACATCCTTTGGCCATTTTCCCTGGGAAAGAAAACTCACCAGTCCAGGTTCCTGATGTCAGTTTGTAGGGCTCCCTTGGGTTTATCTGGGCAGCAGAAATTTGAAGAGTGGACAATTTTGGTCTGCGATCCATCCTTCGATATAGGGATTCTTTGCAGTCAGGGCCCAGCCGAGTGCCAGGGGCCCCAGGGAACATCCTTTGGCCATTTTCCCTCTGAAAGAAAACTCACCAGTCCAGGTTCCTGATGTCAGTTTGTAGGGCTCCCTTGGGTCTATCAGGGCAGCACAACTTTGAGGAGGGGACAACTTCGGTCTGCGATCCATCCTTCGATATAAGGATTTTTTGCAGACAGGTCCCAGCCCAGTTCCAGGGTCCCCAGGGCACATCCTTTGGCCATTTTCCCTGGGAAAGAAAACTCACCAGTCCAGGTTGCTGATGCCAGTTTGTAGGGCTCACTTGGGTCTATCTGGGTAGCACAACTTTCAGGAGCGGACAACTTCGGTCTGGGGTGCGTCCTTCGATATAAGGATTTTTAGCAGTCAGGTCCCAGCCCAGTGCAGGGTCCCCGGGGCACATCCTTTGGCCATTTTCCCTGGGAAAGAGAACTCACCAGTCCAGGTTCCTGATGTCAGTTTGTAGGGCTCCCTTGGGTGTATCTGGGCAGCACAAGTATGAGATGGGGACAACTTCAGTCTGGGGTCCTTCCTTCGATATAAGGATTTTTTGTAGTCAAGCTCCAGCGGAGGGCCATGGGGCCCTGGACACATCCTTTGGCCATTTTCCCTGGGAAAGAAAATTCACCAGTCCAGGTTGCTGATGTCAGTTTGTAGGGCTCCCTTGGGTCTATCAGGTCAGCACAAGTTTGAGGAGGGGACAACTTCGGTCTGGGTTCCATCCTTCGATATAAGGATTATTTGCAATCAGGACCCAGCCCAGGGCCAGGGGACCCTGGGCACATCCTTTGGCCATTTTCCCTGGGAAAGAAAACTCACCAGTCCAGGTTCCTGATGTCAGTTTGTAGGGCTCCCTTGGCTCTATCTCGGCTGCAGAAATTTGAGGAGCGGACAATTTTGGTCTGCGATCCATCCTTCGATATAGGGCTTCTTTGTAGTCAGGTCCCAGCCCAGTTCCAGGGGCCCCAGGGCACATCCTTTGGCCATTTTCCCTGGGAAAGAAAACTCAGCAGTCCAGGTTGCTGATGTCAGTTTGTAGGGCTCCCTTGGGTCTATCTGGGCAGCACAACTTTGAGGAGGGGACAACTTTGGTCTGGGGTGCGTCCTTCGATATAAGGATTTTTAGCAGTGAGGTCCCAGCCCACTGCCAGGGTCCCCGGGGCACATCCTTTGGCCATTTTCCCTGGGAAAGAAAACTCACCAGTCCAGGTTGCTGATGTCAGTTTGTAGGGCTCCCTTGGTTCTATCAAGGCAGCAGAAATTTGAGGAGCGGAAGAGTTTGGTCTGCGATCCATCCTTCGATATAGGGATTCTTTGCAGTCAGGTCCCAGCCGAGTGCCAGGGGCCCCAGGGAGCATCCTTTGGCCATTTTCCCTGGGAAAGAAAATTCACCAGTCCAGGTTCCTGATGTCAGTTTGTAGGGCTCCCTTGGGTCTAACAGGGCAGCACAAGTTTTGGGAGGGGACAACTTCGGTCTGGGGTCCATCCTTCGATATAGGGATTATTTACAGTCAGAACCCAGCAGGGGCCAGGGGCCCCAGGGAACATCCTTCGGCCATTTTCCCTGGGAAAGAAAATTCACCAGTCCAGGTTCCTGATGTCAGTTTGTAGGGCCCCCTTGGGTCTATCAGGTCAGCACAAGTTTGAGTAGGGGACAACTTCAGTCTGGGTTCCATCCTTCGATAAAAGGATTATTTGCAATCAGGACCCAGCCCAGTGCCAGGGTCCCCGGGGCACATCCTTTGGCCATTTTCCCTGGGAAAGAAAACTCACCAGTCCAGGTTCCTGATGTCAGTTTGTAGGGCTCCCTTGGTTCTATCAAGGCAGCAGAAATTTGAGGAGCGGACAAGTTTGGTCTGCGATCCATCCTTCGATATAGGGATTCTTTACAGTCAGGTCCGAGCCCAGGGCCAGGGGCCCTTGGGCACATCCTTTGGCAATTTTCCCTGGGAAAGAAAATTCACCAGTCCAGGTTCCTGATGTCAGTTTGTAGGGCTCCCTTGGGTCTATCAGGTCAGCACAAGTTTGAGGAGGGGACAACTTCGGTCTGGGTTCCATCCTTCGATATAAGGATTATTTGCAATCAGGACCCAGCCCAGGGCCAGGGGCCCCTGGGCACATCCTTTGGCCATTTTCCCTGGGAAAGAAAACTCACCAGTCCAGGTTGCTGATGTCAGTTTGTAGGGCTCCCTTGGGTCTATCTGGGCTGCAGAAATTTGAAGAGCGGACAATTTTGGTCTGCGATCCATCCTTCGATATAGGGCTTCTTTGCAGTCAGGTCCCAGCCGAGTGCCAGGGGCCCCAGGGAACATCCTTTGGCCATTTTCCCTCTGAAAGAAAACTCACCAGTCCAGGTTCCTGATGTCAGTTTGTAGGGCTCCCTTGGGTCTATCAGGGCAGCACAACTTTGAGGAGGGGACAACTTCGGTCTGCGATCCATCCTTCGATATAAGGATTTTTTGCAGACAGGTCCCAGCCCAGTTCCAGGGTCCCCAGGGCACATCCTTTGGCCATTTTCCCTGGGAAAGAAAACTCACCAGTCCAGGTTGCTGATGCCAGTTTGTAGGGCTCACTTGGGTCTATCTGGGTAGCACAACTTTCAGGAGCGGACAACTTCGGTCTGGGGTGCGTCCTTCGATATAAGGATTTTTAGCAGTCAGGTCCCAGCCCAGTGCAGGGTCCCCGGGGCACATCCTTTGGCCATTTTCCCTGGGAAAGAGAACTCACCAGTCCAGGTTCCTGATGTCAGTTTGTAGGGCTCCCTTGGGTGTATCTGGGCAGCACAAGTATGAGATGGGGACAACTTCAGTCTGGGGTCCTTCCTTCGATATAAGGATTTTTTGTAGTCAAGCTCCAGCGGAGGGCCATGGGGCCCTGGACACATCCTTTGGCCATTTTCCCTGGGAAAGAAAATTCACCAGTCCAGGTTGCTGATGTCAGTTTGTAGGGCTCCCTTGGGTCTATCAGGTCAGCACAAGTTTGAGGAGGGGACAACTTCGGTCTGGGTTCCATCCTTCGATATAAGGATTATTTGCAATCAGGACCCAGCCCAGGGCCAGGGGACCCTGGGCACATCCTTTGGCCATTTTCCCTGGGAAAGAAAACTCACCAGTCCAGGTTCCTGATGTCAGTTTGTAGGGCTCCCTTGGCTCTATCTCGGCTGCAGAAATTTGAGGAGCGGACAATTTTGGTCTGCGATCCATCCTTCGATATAGGGCTTCTTTGTAGTCAGGTCCCAGCCCAGTTCCAGGGGCCCCAGGGCACATCCTTTGGCCATTTTCCCTGGGAAAGAAAACTCAGCAGTCCAGGTTGCTGATGTCAGTTTGTAGGGCTCCCTTGGGTCTATCTGGGCAGCACAACTTTGAGGAGGGGACAACTTTGGTCTGGGGTGCGTCCTTCGATATAAGGATTTTTAGCAGTCAGGTCCCAGCCCAGTGCCAGGGTCCCCGGGGCACATCCTTTGGCCATTTTCCCTGGGAAAGAAAACTCACCAGTCCAGGTTGCTGATGTCAGTTTGTAGGGCTCCCTTGGTTCTATCAAGGCAGCAGAAATTTGAGGAGCGGAAGAGTTTGGTCTGCGATCCATCCTTCGATATAGGGATTCTTTGCAGTCAGGTCCCAGCCGAGTGCCAGGGGCCCCAGGGAGCATCCTTTGGCCATTTTCCCTGGGAAAGAAAATTCACCAGTCCAGGTTCCTGATGTCAGTTTGTAGGGCTCCCTTGGGTCTAACAGGGCAGCACAAGTTTTGGGAGGGGACAACTTCGGTCTGGGGTCCATCCTTCGATATAGGGATTATTTACAGTCAGAACCCAGCAGGGGCCAGGGGCCCCAGGGAACATCCTTCGGCCATTTTCCCTGGGAAAGAAAATTCACCAGTCCAGGTTCCTGATGTCAGTTTGTAGGTCCCCCTTGGGTCTATCAGGTCAGCACAAGTTTGAGTAGGGGACAACTTCAGTCTGGGTTCCATCCTTCGATATAAGGATTATTTGCAATCAGGACCCAGCCCAGTGCCAGGGTCCCCGGGGCACATCCTTTGGCCATTTTCCCTGGGAAAGAAAACTCACCTGTCCAGGTTCCTGATGTCAGTTTGTAGGGCTCCCTTGGTTCTATCAAGGCAGCAGAAATTTGAGGAGCGGACAAGTTTGGTCTGCGATCCATCCTTCGATATAGGGATTCTTTACAGTCAGGTCCGAGCCCAGGGCCAGGGGCCCTTGGGCACATCCTTTGGCAATTTTCCCTGGGAAAGAAAATTCACCAGTCCAGGTTCCTGATGTCAGTTTGTAGGGCTCCCTTGGGTCTATCAGGTCAGCACAAGTTTGAGGAGGGGACAACTTCGGTCTGGGTTCCATCCTTCGATATAAGGATTATTTGCAATCAGGACCCAGCCCAGGGCCAGGGGCCCCTGGGCACATCCTTTGGCCATTTTCCCTGGGAAAGAAAACTCACCAGTCCAGGTTGCTGATGTCAGTTTGTAGGGCTCCCTTGGGTCTATCTGGGCTGCAGAAATTTGAAGAGCGGACAATTTTGGTCTGCGATCCATCCTTCGATATAGGGCTTCTTTGCAGTCAGGTCCCAGCCGAGTGCCAGGGGCCCCAGGGAACATCCTTTGGCCATTTTCCCTGGGAAAGAAAACTCACCAGTCCAGGTTCCTGATGTCAGTTTTAGGGCTCCATTGGGTCTAACAGGGCAGCACAACTTTGAGGAGGGGACAACTTCGGTCTGCGATCCATCCTTCGATATAAGGATTTTTTGCAGTCAGGTCCCAGCCCAGTTCCAGGGTCCCCAGGGCACATCCTTTGGCCATTTTCCCTGGGAAAGAAAACTCAGCAGTCCAGGTTGCTGATGTCAGTTTGTAGGGCTCCCTTGGGTCTATCTGGGCAGCACAACTTTGAGGAGGGGACAACTTCGGTCTGGGGTCCATAATAGATAGGAGGATTTTTTGCAGTCAGGGCCCAGCCCAGTTCCAGGGTCCTCTGGGCACACGCTTTGGCCATTTTCCCTGGAAAAGAAAATTCACCAGTCCAGGTTGCTGATGTCAGTTTGTAGGGCTCCCTTGGTTCTATCAGGGCAGCACAAGTATGAGATGGGGACAACTTCAGTCTGGGGTCCATCCTTCGATATAAGGATTTTTAGGAGTCAGGCCCCAGCCCAGGGCCAGGGGCTCCTGGGCACATCCTTTGGCCATTTTCCCTGGGAAAGAAAACTCACCAGTCCAGGTTGCTGATGTTAGTTTGTAGGGCTCCCTTGGGTCTAACAGGGCAGCAGAAGTTTTAGGAGGGGACAACTTTGGTCTGTGATCCATCCTTCGATATAGGGATTGTTTACAGTCAGGTCCGAGCCCAGGGCCAGGGGCCCTTGGGCACATCCTTTGGCCATTTTCCCTGGGAAAGAAAACTCACCAGTCCAGGTTGCTGATGCCAGTTTGTAGGGCTCACTTGGGTCTATCTGGGTAGCACAACTTTCAGGAGCGGACAACTTCGGTCTGGGGTGCGTCCTTCGATATAAGGATTTTTAGCAGTCAGGTCCCAGCCCAGTGCAGGGTCCCCGGGGCACATCCTTTGGCCATTTTCCCTGGGAAAGAAAACTCACCAGTCCAGGTTCCTGATGTCAGTTTGTAGGGCTCCCTTGGGTGTATCTGGGCAGCACAAGTATGAGATGGGAACAACTTCAGTCTGGGGTCCTTCCTTCGATATACGGATTTTTTGTAGTCAAGCTCCAGCGGAGTGCAATGGGGCCCTGGACACATCCTTTGGCCATTTTCCCTGGGAAAGAAAATTCACCAGTCCAGGTTGCTGATGTCAGTTTGTAGGGCTCCCTTGGGTCTATCAGGTCAGCACAAGTTTGAGGAGGGGACAACTTCGGTCTGGGTTCCATCCTTCGATATAAGGATTATTTGCAATCAGGACCCAGCCCAGGGCCAGGGGCCCCTGGGCACATCCTTTGGCCATTTTCCCTGGGAAAGAAAACTCACCAGTCCAGGTTGCTGATGTCAGTTTGTAGGGCTCCCTTGGGTCTATCTGGGCTGCAGAAATTTGAAGAGCGGACAATTTTGGTCTGCGATCCATCCTTCGATATAGGGCTTCTTTGCAGTCAGGTCCCAGCCGAGTGCCAGGGGCCCCAGGGAACATCCTTTGGCCATTTTCCCTGGGAAAGAAAACTCACCAGTCCAGGTTGCTGATGCCAGTTTGTAGGGCTCACTTGGGTCTAACAGGGCAGCACAACTTTGAGGAGGGGACAACTTCGGTCTGCGATCCATCCTTCGATATAAGGATTTTTTGCAGTCAGGTCCCAGCCCAGTTCCAGGGTCCCCAGGGCACATCCTTTGGCCATTTTCCCTGGGAAAGAAAACTCAGCAGTCCAGGTTGCTGATGTCAGTTTGTAGGGCTCCCTTGGGTCTATCAGGGCAGCACAACTTTGAGGAGGGGACAACTTCGGTCTGGGGTCCATAATAGATAGAAGGATTTTTTGCAGTGAGGGCCCAGCCCAGTTCCAGGGTCCTCTGGGCACATCCTTTGGCCATTTTCCCTGGAAAAGAAAATTCACCAGTCCAGGTTGCTGATGTCAGTTTGTAGGGCTCCCTTGGTTCTATCAGGGCAGCACAAGTATGAGATGGGGACAACTTCAGTCTGGGGTCCATCCTTCGAAATAAGGATTTTTAGGAGTCAGGCCCCAGCCCAGGGCCAGGGGCTCCTGGGCACATCCTTTGGCCATTTTCCCTGGGAAAGAAAACTCACCAGTCCAGGTTCCTGATGTCAGTTTGTATGGCTCCCTTGGCTCTATCAAGGCAGCAGAAATTTGAGGAGCGGACAAGTTTGGTCTGCGATCCATCCTTCGATATAGGGATTCTTTGCAGTCAGGTCCCAGCCGAGTGCCAGGGGCCCCAGGGAACATCCTTTGGCCATTTTCCCTGGGAAAGAAAATTCACCAGTCCAGGTTCCTGATGTCAGTTTGTAGGGCTCCCTTGGGTCTAACACGGCAGCACAACTTTGAGTAGGGAACAACTTCGGTCTGGGGTCCATCCTTCTATATAGGGATTATTTACAGTCAGGACCCAGCCCGGGGCCAGGGGCCCCTGGGCACATCCTTTGGCCATTTTCCCTGGGAAAGAAAACTCACCAGTCCAGGTTCCTGATGTCAGTTTGTAGGGCTCCCTTGGGTTTATCTGGGCAGCAGAAATTTGAAGAGTGGACAATTTTGGCCTGCGATCCATCCTTCGATATAGGGATTCTTTGCAGTCAGGTCCCAGCCGAGTGCCAGGGGCCCCAGGGAACATCCTTTGGCCATTTTCCCTCTGAAAGAAAACTCACCAGTCCAGGTTCCTGATGTCAGTTTGTAGGGCTCCCTTGGGTCTATCAGGGCAGCACAACTTTGAGGAGGGGACAACTTCGGTCTGCGATCCATCCTTCGATATAAGGATTTTTTGCAGACAGGTCCCAGCCCAGTTCCAGGGTCCCCAGGGCACATCCTTTGGCCATTTTCCCTGGGAAAGAAAACTCACCAGTCCAGGTTGCTGATGCCAGTTTGTAGGGCTCACTTGGGTCTATCTGGGTAGCACAACTTTCAGGAGCGGACAACTTCGGTCTGGGGTGCGTCCTTCGATATAAGGATTTTTAGCAGTCAGGTCCCAGCCCAGTGCCAGGGTCCCAGGGGCACATCCTTTGGCCATTTTCCCTGGGAAAGAAAACTCACCAGTCCAGGTTCCTGATGTCAGTTTGTAGGGCTCCCTTGGGTGTATCTGGGCAGCACAAGTATGAGATGGGAACAACTTCAGTCTGGGGTCCTTCCTTCGATATAAGGATTTTTTGTAGTCAAGCTCCAGCGGAGGGCCATGGGGCCCTGGACACATCCTTTGGCCATTTTCCCTGGGAAAGAAAATTCACCAGTCCAGGTTCCTGATGTCAGTTTGTAGGGCTCCCTTGGGTCTAACAGGGCAGCACAACTTTGAGTAGGGAACAACTTCGGTCTGGGGTCCATCCTTCTATATAGGGATTATTTACAGTCAGGACCCAGCCCGGGGCCAGGGGCCCCTGGGCACATCCTTTGGCCATTTTCCCTGGGAAAGAAAACTCACCAGTCCAGGTTCCTGATGTCAGTTTGTAGGGCTCCCTTGGGTTTATCTGGGCAGCAGAAATTTGAAGAGTGGACAATTTTGGTCTGCGATCCATCCTTCGATATAGGGATTCTTTGCAGTCAGGTACCAGCCGAGTGCCAGGGGCCCCAGGGAACAGCCTTTGGCCATTTTCCCTGGGAAAGAAAACTCACCAGTCCAGGTTCCTGATGTCAGTTTGTAGGGCTCCCTTGGTTCTATCAGGGCAGCACAACTTTGAGGAGGGAACAACTTCGGTCTGCGATCCATCCTTCGATATAAGGATTTTTTGCAGTCAGGTCCCAGCCCAGTTCCAGGGTCCCCAGGGCACATCCTTTGGCCATTTTCCCTGGGAAAGAAAACTCACCAGTCCAGGTTGCTGATGCCAGTTTGTAGGGTTCACTTGGGTCTATCTGGGTAGCACAACTTTCAGGAGGGGACAACTTCGGTCTGGGGTGCCTCCTTCAATATAAGGATTTTTAGCAGTCAGGTCCCAGCCCAGTGCCAGGGTCCCCGGGGCACATCCTTTGGCCATTTTCCCTGGGAAAGAAAACTCACCAGTCCAGGTTCCTGATGTCAGTTTGTATGGCTCCCTTGGCTCTATCAAGGCAGCAGAAATTTGAGGAGCGGACAAGTTTGGTCTGCGATCCATCCTTCGATATAGGGATTCTTTGCAGTCAGGTCCCAGCCGAGTGCCAGGGGCCCCAGGGAACATCCTTTGGCCATTTTCCCTGGGAAAGAAAATTCACCAGTCCAGGTTCCTGATGTCAGTTTGTAGGGCTCCCTTGGGTCTAACACGGCAGCACAACTTTGAGTAGGGAACAACTTCGGTCTGGGGTCCATCCTTCTATATAGGGATTATTTACAGTCAGGACCCAGCCCGGGGCCAGGGGCCCCTGGGCACATCCTTTGGCCATTTTCCCTGGGAAAGAAAACTCACCAGTCCAGGTTCCTGATGTCAGTTTGTAGGGCTCCCTTGGGTTTATCTGGGCAGCAGAAATTTGAAGAGTGGACAATTTTGGTCTGCGATCCATCCTTCGATATAGGGATTCTTTGCAGTCAGGTCCCAGCCGAGTGCCAGGGGCCCCAGGGAACATCCTTTGGCCATTTTCCCTGGGAAAGAAAACTCACCAGTCCAGGTTCCTGATGTCAGTTTGTAGGGCTCCCTTAGGTCTATCAGGGCAGCACAACTTTGAGGAGGGGACAACTTCGGTCTGTGATCCATCCTTCGATAGAGGGATTTTTTGCAGTCAGGTCCCAGCCCAGTTCCAGGGTCCCCAGGGCACATCCTTTGGCCATTTTCCCTGGGAAAGAAAACTCACCAGTCCAGGTTGCTGATGTCACTTTGTAGGGCTCACTTGGGTCTATCTGGGTAGCACAACTTTCAGGAGGGGACAACTTCGGTCTGGGGTGCATCCTTCGATATAAGGATTTTTAGCAGTCAGGTCCCAGCCCAGTGCCAGGGTCCCCGGGGCACATCCTTTGGCCATTTTCCCTGGGAAAGAAAACTCACCAGTCCAGGTTGCTGATGTCAGTTTGTATGGCTCCCTTGGCTCTATCAAGGCAGCAGAAATTTGAGGAGCGGACAAGTTTGGTCTGCGATCCATCCTTCGATATAGGGATTCTTTGCAGTCAGGTCCCAGCCGAGTGCCAGGGGCCCCAGGGAACATCCTTTGGCCATTTTCCCTGGGAAAGAAAATTCACCAGTCCAGGTTCCTGATGTCAGTTTGTAGGGCTCCCTTGGGTCTAACACGGCAGCACAACTTTGAGTAGGGAACAACTTCGGTCTGGGGTCCATCCTTCTATATAGGGATTATTTACAGTCAGGACCCAGCCCGGGGCCAGGGGCCCCTGGGCACATCCTTTGGCCATTTTCCCTGGGAAAGAAAACTCACCAGTCCAGGTTCCTGATGTCAGTTTGTAGGGCTCCCTTGGGTTTATCTGGGCAGCAGAAATTTGAAGAGTGGACAATTTTGGTCTGCGATCCATCCTTCGATATAGGGATTCTTTGCAGTCAGGTCCCAGCCGAGTGCCAGGGGCCCCAGGGAACATCCTTTGGCCATTTTCCCTGGGAAAGAAAACTCACCAGTCCAGGTTCCTGATGTCAGTTTGTAGGGCTCCCTTAGGTCTATCAGGGCAGCACAACTTTGAGGAGGGGACAACTTCGGTCTGTGATCCATCCTTCGATATAAGGATTTTTTGCAGTCAGGTCCCAGCCCAGTTCCAGGGTCCCCAGGGCACATCCTTTGGCCATTTTCCCTGGGAAAGAAAACTCAGCAGTCCAGGTTGCTGATGTCAGTTTGTAGGGCTCCCTTGGGTCTATCAGGGCAGCACAAGTTTGAGGTGGGGACAACTTCGGTCTGGCGTTTATCCTTCGATATAAGGATTTTTAGCAGTCAGGTCCCAGCCCAGTGCCAGGGTCCCCGGGGCACATCCTCTGGCCATTTTCCCTGGGAAAGAAAACTCACCAGTCCAGGTTCCTGATGTCAGTTTGTAGGGCTCCCTTGGTTCTATCAAGGCAGCAGAAATTTGAGGAGCGGACAAGTTTGGTCTGCGATCCATCCTTCGATATAGGGATTCTTTGCAGTCAGGTCCCAGCCGAGTGCCAGGGGCCCCAGGGAACATCCTTTGGCCATTTTCCCTGGGAAAGAAAATTCACCAGTCCAGGTTCCTGATGTCAGTTTGTAGGGCTCCCTTGGGTCTAACACGGCAGCACAACTTTGAGTAGGGAACAACTTCGGTCTGGGGTCCATCCTTCTATATAGGGATTATTTACAATCAGGACCCAGCCCGGGGCCAGGGGCCCCTGGGCACATCCTTTGGCCATTTTCCCTGGGAAAGAAAACTCACCAGTCCAGGTTCCTGATGTCAGTTTGTAGGGCTCCCTTGGGTTTATCTGGGCAGCAGAAATTTGAAGAGTGGACAATTTTGGTCTGCGATCCATCCTTCGATATAGGGATTCTTTGCAGTCAGGTCCCAGCCGAGTGCCAGGGGCCCCAGGGAACATCCTTTGGCCATTTTCCCTGGGAAAGAAAACTCACCAGTCCAGGTTCCTGATGTCAGTTTGTAGGGCTCCCTTGGGTCTATCAGGGCAGCAGAAGTTTGAGGTGGGGACAACTTCGGTCTGTGATCCATCCTTCGATAGAGGGATTTTTTGCAGTCAGGTCCCAGCCCAGTTCCAGGGTCCCCAGGGCACATCCTTTGGCCATTTTCCCTGGGAAAGAAAACTCACCAGTCCAGGTTGCTGATGTCACTTTGTAGGGCTCACTTGGGTCTATCTGGGTAGCACAACTTTCAGGAGGGGACAACTTCGGTCTGGGGTGCATCCTTCGATATAAGGATTTTTAGCAGTCAGGTCCCAGCCCAGTGCCAGGGTCCCCGGGGCACATCCTTTGGCCATTTTCCCTGGGAAAGAAAACTCACCAGTCCAGGTTCCTGATGTCAGTTTGTAGGGCTCCCTTGGTTCTATCAAGGCAGCAGAAATTTGAGGAGCGGACAAGTTTGGTCTGCGATCCATCCTTCGATATAGGGATTCTTTGCAGTCAGGTCCCAGCCGAGTGCCAGGGGCCCCAGGGAACATCCTTTGGCCATTTTCCCTGGGAAAGAAAATTCACCAGTCCAGGTTCCTGATGTCAGTTTGTAGGGCTCCCTTGGGTCTAACAGGGCAGCACAAGTTTTGGGAGGGGACAACTTCGGTCTGGGGTCCATCCTTCGATATAGGGATTATTTACAGCCAGAACCCAGCCAGGGGCCAGGGGCCCCAGGGAACATCCTTTGGCCATTTTCCCTGGGAAAGAAAACTCACCAGTCCAGGTTGCTGATGCCAGTTTGTAGGGCTCACTTGGGTCTATCTGGGTAGCACAACTTTCAGGAGCGGACAACTTCGGTCTGGGGTGCGTCCTTCGATATAAGGATTTTTAGCAATCAGGTCCCAGCCCAGTGCAGGGTCCCCGGGGCACATCCTTTGGCCATTTTCCCTGGGAAAGAGAACTCACCAGTCCAGGTTCCTGATGTCAGTTTGTAGGGCTCCCTTGGGTGTATCTGGGCAGCACAAGTATGAGATGGGGACAACTTCAGTCTGGGGTCCTTCCTTCGATATAAGGATTTTTTGTAGTCAAGCTCCAGCGGAGGGCCATGGGGCCCTGGACACATCCTTTGGCCATTTTCCCTGGGAAAGAAAATTCACCAGTCCAGGTTGCTGATGTCAGTTTGTAGGGCTCCCTTGGGTCTATCAGGTCAGCACAAGTTTGAGGAGGGGACAACTTCGGTCTGGGTTCCATCCTTCGATATAAGGATTATTTGCAATCAGGACCCAGCCCAGGGCCAGGGGACCCTGGGCACATCCTTTGGCCATTTTCCCTGGAAAAGAAAACTCACCAGTCCAGGTTCCTGATGTCAGTTTGTAGGGCTCCCTTGGCTCTATCTCGGCTGCAGAAATTTGAGGAGCGGACAATTTTGGTCTGCGATCCATCCTTCGATATAGGGCTTCTTTGTAGTCAGGTCCCAGCCGAGTGCAAGGGGCCCCAGGGAACATCCTTCGGCCATTTTCCCTGGGAAAGAAAACTCACCAGTCCAGGTTTCTGATGTCAGTTTTAGGGCTCCATTGGGTCTAACAGGGCAGCACAACTTTGAGGAGGGGACAACTTCGGTCTGCGATCCATCCTTCGATATAAGGATTTTTTGCAGTCAGGTCCCAGCCCAGTTCCAGGGTCCCCAGGGCACATCCTTTGGCCATTTTCCCTGGGAAAGAAAACTCAGCAGTCCAGGTTGCTGATGTCAGTTTGTAGGGCTCCCTTGGGTCTATCTGGGCAGCACAACTTTGAGGAGGGGACAACTTTGGTCTGGGGTGCGTCCTTCGATATAAGGATTTTTAGCAGTCAGGTCCCAGCCCAGTGCCAGGGTCCCCGGGGCACATCCTTTGGCCATTTTCCCTGGGAAAGAAAACTCACCAGTCCAGGTTGCTGATGTCAGTTTGTAGGGCTCCCTTGGTTCTATCAAGGCAGCAGAAATTTGAGGAGCGGAAGAGTTTGGTCTGCGATCCATCCTTCGATATAGGGATTCTTTGCAGTCAGGTCCCAGCCGAGTGCCAGGGGCCCCAGGGAACATCCTTTGGCCATTTTCCCTGGGAAAGAAAATTCACCAGTCCAGGTTCCTGATGTCAGTTTGTAGGGCTCCCTTGGGTCTAACAGGGCAGCACAAGTTTTGGGAGGGGACAACTTCGGTCTGGGGTCCATCCTTCGATATAGGGATTATTTACAGTCAGAACCCAGCAGGGGCCAGGGGCCCCAGGGAACATCCTTCGGCCATTTTCCCTGGGAAAGAAAATTCACCAGTCCAGGTTCCTGATGTCAGTTTGTAGGGCCCCCTTGGGTCTATCAGGTCAGCACAAGTTTGAGTAGGGGACAACTTCAGTCTGGGTTCCATCCTTCGATATAAGGATTATTTGCAATCAGGACCCAGCCCAGTGCCAGGGTCCCCGGGGCACATCCTTTGGCCATTTTCCCTGGGAAAGAAAACTCACCAGTCCAGGTTCCTGATGTCAGTTTGTAGGGCTCCCTTGGTTCTATCAAGGCAGCAGAAATTTGAGGAGCGGACAAGTTTGGTCTGCGATCCATCCTTCGATATAGGGATTCTTTACAGTCAGGTCCGAGCCCAGGGCCAGGGGCCCTTGGGCACATCCTTTGGCAATTTTCCCTGGGAAAGAAAATTCACCAGTCCAGGTTCCTGATGTCAGTTTGTAGGGCTCCCTTGGGTCTATCAGGTCAGCACAAGTTTGAGGAGGGGACAACTTCGGTCTGGGTTCCATCCTTCGATATAAGGATTATTTGCAATCAGGACCCAGCCCAGGGCCAGGGGCCCCTGGGCACATCCTTTGGCCATTTTCCCTGGGAAAGAAAACTCACCAGTCCAGGTTGCTGATGTCAGTTTGTAGGGCTCCCTTGGGTCTATCTGGGCTGCAGAAATTTGAAGAGCGGACAATTTTGGTCTGCGATCCATCCTTCGATATAGGGCTTCTTTGCAGTCAGGTCCCAGCCGAGTGCCAGGGGCCTCAGGGATCATCCTTTGGCCATTTTCCCTGGGAAAGAAAACTCACCAGTCCAGGTTCCTGATGTCAGTTTTAGGGCTCCATTGGGTCTAACAGGGCAGCACAACTTTGAGGAGGGGACAACTTCGGTCTGCGATCCATCCTTCGATATAAGGATTTTTTGCAGTCAGGTCCCAGCCCAGTTCCAGGGTCCCCAGGGCACATCCTTTGGCCATTTTCCCTGGGAAAGAAAACTCAGCAGTCCAGGTTGCTGATGTCAGTTTGTAGGGCTCCCTTGGGTCTATCTGGGCAGCACAACTTTGAGGAGGGGACAACTTCGGTCTGGGGTCCATAATAGATAGGAGGATTTTTTGCAGTCAGGGCCCAGCCCAGTTCCAGGGTCCTCTGGGCACACGCTTTGGCCATTTTCCCTGGAAAAGAAAATTCACCAGTCCAGGTTGCTGATGTCAGTTTGTAGGGCTCCCTTGGGTCTAACAGGGCAGCAGAAGTTTTAGGAGGGGACAACTTTGGTCTGTGATCCATCCTTCGATATAGGGATTGTTTACAGTCAGGTCCGAGCCCAGGGCCAGGGGCCCTTGGGCACATCCTTTGGCCATTTTCCCTGGGAAAGAAAACTCACCAGTCCAGGTTGCTGATGCCAGTTTGTAGGGCTCACTTGGGTCTATCTGGGTAGCACAACTTTCAGGAGCGGACAACTTCGGTCTGGGGTGCGTCCTTCGATATAAGGATTTTTAGCAGTCAGGTCCAAGCCCAGTGCAGGGTCCCCGGGGCACATCCTTTGGCCATTTTCCCTGGGAAAGAAAACTCACCAGTCCAGGTTCCTGATGTCAGTTTGTAGGGCTCCCTTGGGTGTATCTGGGCAGCACAAGTATGAGATGGGAACAACTTCAGTCTGGGGTCCTTCCTTCGATATACGGATTTTTTGTAGTCAAGCTCCAGCGGAGGGCCATGGGGCCCAGGACACATCCTTTGGCCATTTTCCCTGGGAAAGAAAATTCACCAGTCCAGGTTGCTGATGTCAGTTTGTAGGGCTCCCTTGGGTCTATCAGGTCAGCACAAGTTTGAGGAGGGGACAACTTCGGTCTGGGTTCCATCCTTCGATATAAGGATTATTTGCAATCAGGACCCAGCCCAGGGCCAGGGGCCCCTGGGCACATCCTTTGGCCATTTTCCCTGGGAAAGAAAACTCACCAGTCCAGGTTGCTGATGTCAGTTTGTAGGGCTCCCTTGGGTCTATCTGGGCTGCAGAAATTTGAAGAGCGGACAATTTTGGTCTGCGATCCATCCTTCGATATAGGGCTTCTTTGCAGTCAGGTCCCAGCCGAGTGCCAGGGGCCCCAGGGAACATCCTTTGGCCATTTTCCCTGGGAAAGAAAACTCACCAGTCCAGGTTGCTGATGCCAGTTTGTAGGGCTCACTTGGGTCTAACAGGGCAGCACAACTTTGAGGAGGGGACAACTTCGGTCTGCGATCCATCCTTCGATATAAGGATTTTTTGCAGTCAGGTCCCAGCCCAGTTCCAGGGTCCCCAGGGCACATCCTTTGGCCATTTTCCCTGGGAAAGAAAACTCAGCAGTCCAGGTTGCTGATGTCAGTTTGTAGGGCTCCCTTGGGTCTATCTGGGCAGCACAACTTTGAGGAGGGGACAACTTCGGTCTGGGGTCCATAATAGATAGAAGGATTTTTTGCAGTGAGGGCCCAGCCCAGTTCCAGGGTCCTCTGGGCACATCCTTTGGCCATTTTCCCTGGAAAAGAAAATTCACCAGTCCAGGTTGCTGATGTCAGTTTGTAGGGCTCCCTTGGTTCTATCAGGGCAGCACAAGTATGAGATGGGGACAACTTCAGTCTGGGGTCCATCCTTCGATATAAGGATTTTTAGGAGTCAGGCCCCAGCCCAGGGCCAGGGTCCCCGGGGCACATCCTTTGGCCATTTTCCCTGGGAAAGAAAACTCACCAGTCCAGGTTCCTGATGTCAGTTTGTATGGCTCCCTTGGCTCTATCAAGGCAGCAGAAATTTGAGGAGCGGACAAGTTTGGTCTGCGATCCATCCTTCGATATAGGGATTCTTTGCAGTCAGGTCCCAGCCGAGTGCCAGGGGCCCCAGGGAACATCCTTTGGCCATTTTCCCTGGGAAAGAAAATTCACCAGTCCAGGTTCCTGATGACAGTTTGTAGGGCTCCCTTGGGTCTAACACGGCAGCACAACTTTGAGTAGGGAACAACTTCGGTCTGGGGTCCATCCTTCTATATAGGGATTATTTACAGTCAGGACCCAGCCCGGGGCCAGGGGCCCCTGGGCACATCCTTTGGCCATTTTCCCTGGGAAAGAAAACTCACCAGTCCAGGTTCCTGATGTCAGTTTGTAGGGCTCCCTTGGGTTTATCTGGGCAGCAGAAATTTGAAGAGTGGACAATTTTGGTCTGCGATCCATCCTTCGATATAGGGATTCTTTGCAGTCAGGTCCCAGCCGAGTGCCAGGGGCCCCAGGGAACATCCTCTGGCCATTTTCCCTCTGAAAGAAAACTCACCAGTCCAGGTTCCTGATGTCAGTTTGTAGGGCTCCCTTGGGTCTATCAGGGCAGCACAACTTTGAGGAGGGGACAACTTCGGTCTGTGATCCATCCTTCGATATAAGGATTTTTTGCAGTCAGGTCCCAGCCCAGTTCCAGGGTCAGGAGGGCACATCCTTTGGCCATTTTCCCTGGGAAAGAAAACTCACCAGTCCAGGTTGCTGATGCCAGTTTGTAGGGCTCACTTGGGTCTATCTGGGTAGCACAACTTTCAGGAGGGGACAACTTCGGTCTGGGGTGCGTCCTTCGATATAAGGATGTTTAGCAGTCAGGTCCCAGCCCAGTGCCAGGGTCCCCGGGGCACATCCTTTGGCCATTTTCCCTGGGAAAGAAAACTCACCAGTCCAGGTTCCTGATGTCAGTTTGTAGGGCTCCCTTGGTTCTATAAAGGCAGCAGAAATTTGAGGAGCGGACAAGTTTGGTCTGCGATCCATCCTTCGATATAGGGATTCTTTGCAGTCAGGTCCCAGCCGAGTGCCAGGGGCCCCAGGGAACATCCTTTGGCCATTTTCCCTGGGAAAGAAAATTCACCAGTCCAGGTTCCTGATGTCAGTTTGTAGGGCTCCCTTGGGTCTAACAGGGCAGCACAAGTTTTGGGAGGGGACAACTTCGGTCTGGGGTCCATCCTTCGATATAGGGATTATTTACAGTCAGAACCCAGCCAGGGGCCAGGGGCCCCAGGGAACATCCTTCGGCCATTTTCCCTGGGAAAGAAAATTCACCAGTCCAGGTTCCTGATGTCAGTTTGTAGGGCCCCCTTGGGTCTATCTGGGCAGCACAAGTTTGAGTAGGGGACAACTTCAGTCTGGGTTCCATCCTTCGATATAAGGATTATTTGCAATCAGGACCCAGCCCAGTGCCAGGGTCCCCGGGGCACATCCTTTGGCCATTTTCCCTGGGAAAGAAAACTCACCAGTCCAGGTTCCTGATGTCAGTTTGTAGGGCTCCCTTGGTTCTATCAAGGCAGCAGAAATTTGAGGAGCGGACAAGTTTGGTCTGCGATCCATCCTTCGATATAGGGATTCTTTACAGTCAGGTCCGAGCCCAGGGCCAGGGGCCCTTGGGCACATCCTTTGGCCATTTTCCCTGGGAAAGAAAACTCACCAGTCCAGGTTGCTGATGTCAGTTTGTAGGGCTCCCTTGGGTCTAACAGGGCAGCCGAAGTTTTAGGAGGGGACAACTTTGGTCTGTGATCCATCCTTCGATATAGGGATTCTTTACAGTCAGGTCCGAGCCCAGGGCCAGGGGCCCTTGGGCACATCCTTTGGCCATTTTCCCTGGGAAAGAAAACTCACCAGTCCAGGTTGCTGATGCCAGTTTGTAGGGCTCACTTGGGTCTATCTGGGTAGCACAACTTTCAGGAGCGGACAACTTCGGTCTGGGGTGCGTCCTTCGATATAAGGATTTTTAGCAGTCAGGTCCCAGCCCAGTGCAGGGTCCCCGGGGCACATCCTTTGGCCATTTTCCCTGGGAAAGAGAACTCACCAGTCCAGGTTCCTGATGTCAGTTTGTAGGGCTCCCTTGGGTGTATCTGGGCAGCACAAGTATGAGATGGGGACAACTTCAGTCTGGGGTCCTTCCTTCGATATACGGATTTTTTGTAGTCAAGCTCCAGCGGAGGGCCATGGGGCCCTGGACACATTCTTTGGCCATTTTCCCTGGGAAAGAAAATTCACCAGTCCAGGTTGCTGATGTCAGTTTGTAGGGCTCCCTTGGGTCTATCAGGTCAGCACAAGTTTGAGGAGGGGACAACTTCGGTCTGGGTTCCATCCTTCGATATAAGGATAATTTGCAATCAGGACCCAGCCCAGGGCCAGGGGCCCCTGGGCACATCCTTTGGCCATTTTCCCTGGGAAAGAAAACTCACCAGTCCAGGTTGCTGATGTCAGTTTGTAGGGCTCCCTTGGGTCTATCTGGGCTACAGAAATTTGAAGAGCGGACAATTTTGGTCTGCGATCCATCCTTCGATATAGGGCTTCTTTGCAGTCAGGTCCCAGCCGAGTGCCAGGGGCCCCAGGGAACATCCTTTGGCCATTTTCCCTGGGAAAGAAAACTCACCAGTCCAGGTTCCTGATGTCAGTTTTAGGGCTCCATTGGGTCTAACAGGGCAGCACAACTTTGAGGAGGGGACAACTTCGGTCTGGGGTCCATCCTTCGATATAAGGATTTTTTGCAGTCAGGTCCCAGCCCAGTTCCAGGGTCCTCTGGGCACATCCTTTGGCCATTTTCCCTGGAAAAGAAAATTCACCAGTCCAGGTTGCTGATGTCAGTTTGTAGGGCTCCCTTGGTTCTATCAGGGCAGCACAAGTATGAGATGGGGACAACTTCAGTCTGGGGTCCATCCTTCGATATAAGGATTTTTAGGAGTCAGGCCCCAGCCCAGGGCCAGGGGCTCCTGGGCACATCCTTTGGCCATTTTCCCTGGGAAAGAAAACTCACCAGTCCAGGTTCCTGATGTCAGTTTGTATGGCTCCCTTGGCTCTATCAAGGCAGCAGAAATTTGAGGAGCGGACAAGTTTGGTCTGCGATCCATCCTTCGATATAGGGATTCTTTGCAGTCAGGTCCCAGCCGAGTGCCAGGGGCCCCAGGGAACATCCTTTGGCCATTTTCCCTGGGAAAGAAAACTCACCAGTCCAGGTTCCTGATGTCAGTTTGTAGGGCTCCCTTGGGTCTAACAGGGCAGCACAACTTTGAGTAGGGAACAACTTCGGTCTGGGGTCCATCCTTCTATATAGGGATTATTTACAGTCAGGACCCAGCCCGGGGCCAGGGGCCCCTGGGCACATCCTTTGGCCATTTTCCCTGGGAAAGAAAACTCACCAGTCCAGGTTCCTGATGTCAGTTTGTAGGGCTCCCTTGGGTTTATCTGGGCAGCAGAAATTTGAAGAGTGGACAATTTTGGTCTGCGATCCATCCTTCGATATAGGGATTCTTTGCAGTCAGGTCCCAGCCGAGTGCCAGGGGCCCCAGGGAACATCCTTTGGCCATTTTCCCTGGGAAAGAAAACTCACCAGTCCAGGTTCCTGATGTCAGTTTGTACGGCTCACTTGGGTCTATCAGGGCAGCACAACTTTGAGGAGGGAACAACTTCGGTCTGCGATCCATCCTTCGATATAAGGATTTTTTGCAGTCAGGTCCCAGTCCAGTTCCAGGGTCCCCAGGGCACATCCTTTGGCCATTTTCCCTGGGAAAGAAAACTCACCAGTCCAGGTTGCTGATGCCAGTTTGTAGGGCTCACTTGGGTCTATCTGGGTAGCACAACTTTCAGGAGGGGACAACTTCGGTCTGGGGTGCGTCCTTCAATATAAGGATTTTTAGCAGTCAGGTCCCAGCCCAGTGCCAGGGTCCCCGGGGCACATCCTTTGGCCATTTTCCCTGGGAAAGAAAACTCACCAGTCCAGGTTCCTGATGTCAGTTTGTATGGCTCCCTTGGCTCTATCAAGGCAGCAGAAATTTGAGGAGCGGACAAGTTTGGTCTGCGATCCATCCTTCGATATAGGGATTCTTTGCAGTCAGGTCCCAGCCGAGTGCCAGGGGCCCCAGGGAACATCCTTTGGCCATTTTCCCTGGGAAAGAAAATTCACCAGTCCAGGTTCCTGATGTCAGTTTGTAGGGCTCCCTTGGGTCTAACACGGCAGCACAACTTTGAGTAGGGAACAACTTCGGTCTGGGGTCCATCCTTCTATATAGGGATTATTTACAGTCAGGACCCAGCCCGGGGCCAGGGGCCCCTGGGCACATCCTTTGGCCATTTTCCCTGGGAAAGAAAACTCACCAGTCCAGGTTCCTGATGTCAGTTTGTAGGGCTCCCTTGGGTTTATCTGGGCAGCAGAAATTTGAAGAGTGGACAATTTTGGTCTGCGATCCATCCTTCGATATAGGGATTCTTTGCAGTCAGGTCCCAGCCGAGTGCCAGGGGCCCCAGGGAACATCCTTTGGCCATTTTCCCTGGGAAAGAAAACTCACCAGTCCAGGTTGCTGATGTCAGTTTGTAGGGCTCCCTTAGGTCTATCAGGGCAGCACAACTTTGAGGAGGGGACAACTTCGGTCTGTGATCCATCCTTCGATATAAGGATTTTTTGCAGTCAGGTCCCAGCCCAGTTCCAGGGTCCCCAGGGCACATCCTTTGGCCATTTTCCCTGGGAAAGAAAACTCAGCAGTCCAGGTTGCTGATGTCAGTTTGTAGGGCTCCCTTGGGTCTATCAGGGCACCACAAGTTTGAGGTGGGGACAACTTCGGTCTGGCGTTCATCCTTCGATATAAGGATTTTTTTCAGTGAGGACCCTGCCCAGGGCCAGGGGCCCCTGGGCACATCCTTTTTCCATTTTCCCTGGGAAAGAAAAGTCACCAGTCCAGGTTGCTGATGTCAGTTTGTAGGGCTCCCTTGGGTCTATCAGGGCAGCACAAGTTTGAGGTGGGGACAACTTCGGTGTGGGGTCCATCCTTCGATATAAGGATTTTTTGCAGTCAGGGCCAGGGGCCCCCGGGCACATCCTTTGGCCATTTTCCCTGGGAAAGAAAACTCAGCAGTCCAGGTTGCTGATGTCAGTTTGTAGGGCTCCCTTGGGTCTATCAGGGCACCACAAGTTTGAGGTGGGGACAACTTCGGTGTGGGGTCCATCCTTCGATATAAGGATTTTTTGCATTGAGGTCCCAGCCCACTGCCAGGGTCCCGAGGGCACATCCTTTGGCCATTTTCCCTGGAAAAGAAAACTCACCAGTCCAGGTTCCTGATGTCAGTTTGTAGGGCTCCCTTGGGTCTATCTGGGCAGCAGAAATTTGAGGAGCGGACAATTTTGGTCTGCGATCCATACTTCGATATTGGGATTCTTTGCAGTCAGGTGTCAGCCGAGTGCCAGGGGCCCCAGGGAACATCCTTTGGCCATTTTCCCTGGGAAAGAAAATTCACCAGTCCAGGTTGCTGATGTCAGTTTGTAGGGCTCCCTTGGGTCTATCAGGGCACCACAAGTTTGAGGTGGGGACAACTTCGGTGTGGGGTGCATCCTTCGATATAAGGATTTTTTTCAGTGAGGACCCTGCCCAGGGCCAGGGGCCCCTGGGCACATCCTTTTTCCATTTTCCCTGGGAAAGAAAAGTCACCAGTCCAGGTTGCTGATGTCAGTTTGTAGGGCTCCCTTGGGTCTATCAGGGCAGCACAAGTTTGAGGTGGGGACAACTTCGGTGTGGGGTCCATCCTTCGATATAAGGATTTTTTGCAGTCAGGGCCAGGGGCCCCCGGGCACATCCTTTGGCCATTTTCCCTGGGAAAGAAAACTCAGCAGTCCAGGTTGCTGATGTCAGTTTGTAGGGCTCCCTTGGGTCTATCAGGGCACCACAAGTTTGAGGTGGGGACAACTTCGGTGTGGGGTCCATCCTTCGATATAAGGATTTTTTGCATTGAGGTCCCAGCCCACTGCCAGGGTCCCGAGGGCACATCCTTTGGCCATTTTCCCTGGAAAAGAAAACTCACCAGTCCAGGTTCCTGATGTCAGTTTGTAGGGCTCCCTTGGGTCTATCTGGGCAGCAGAAATTTGAGGAGCGGACAATTTTGGTCTGCGATCCATACTTCGATATTGGGATTCTTTGCAGTCAGGTGTCAGCCGAGTGCCAGGGGCCCCAGGGAACATCCTTTGGCCATTTTCCCTGGGAAAGAAAATTCACCAGTCCAGGTTGCTGATGTCAGTTTGTAGGGCTCCCTTGGGTCTATCAGGGCAGCACAAGTTTGAGGTGGGGACAACTTCGGTGTGGGGTCCATCCATCGATATAAGGATTTTTTGCAGTGAGGACCCTGCCCAGGGCCAGGGGCCCCTGGGCACATCCTTTGGCCATTTTCCCTGGGAAAGAAAACTCACCAGTCCAGGTTGCTGATGTCAGTTTGTAGGGCTCCCTTGGGTCTATCAGGGCACTACAAGTTTGAGGTGGGGACAACTTCGGTGTGGGGTCCATCATTCGATATAAGGATTCCTTGCAGTGAGGACCCTGCCCAGGGCCAGGGGCCCCTGGGCACATCCTTTTTCCATTTTCCCTGGGAAAGAAAACTCACCAGTCCAGGTTGCTGATGTCAGTTTGTAGGGCTCCCTTGGGTCTCTCAGGGCACCACAAGTTTGAGGTGGGGACAACTTCGGTGTGGGGTGCATCCTTCGATATAAGGATTTTTTTCAGTGAGGACCCTGCCCAGGGCCAGGGGCCCCTGGGCACATCCTTTTTCCATTTTCCCTGGGAAAGAAAACTCAGCAGTCCAGGTTCCTGATGTCAGTTTGTAGGGCTCCCTTGGGTCTATCAGGGCACCACAAGTTTGAGGTGGGGACAATTTCGGGGTGGGGTCCATCCTTCGATATAAGAATTTTTTGCAGTCAGGGCCAGGGGCCCCTGGGCACATCCTTCGGCCATTTTCCCTGGGAAAGAAAACTCAGCAGTCCAGATTCCTGATGTCAGTTTGTAGGGCTCCCTTGGGTCTTTCAGGGCAGCACAAGTTTGAGGTGGGGACAACTTCGGTGTGGGGTCCATCCTTCGATATAAGGATTTTTTGAAGTCAGGGCCAGGGGCCCCCGGGCACATCCTTTGGCCATTTTCCCTGGGAAAGAAAACTCACCAGTCCAGGTTCCTGATGTCAGTTTGTAGGGCTCCCTTGGGTCTATCTGGGCAGCACAACTTTGAGGAGGGGACAATTTTGGTCTGTAATCCATCCTTCGATATAAGGATTCTTTACAGTCAGGCCCCAGCCAGGGGCCAGGGGCCCCTGGGCACATCCTTTGGCCATTTTCCCTGGGAAAGAAAACTCACCAGTCCAGGTTGCTGATGTCAGTTTGTAGGGCTCCCTTGGGTCTATCTGGGCAGCACAAGTATGAGATGGGGACAACTTCAGTCTGGGGTCCATCCTTCGATATAAGGATTGTTTGCAGTCAAGGCCCAGCCGAGGGCCATGGGCCCCTGGGCACATTCTTTGGCCATTTTCCCTGGGAAAGAACACTCACCAGTCCAGGTTCCTGATGTCAGTTTGTAGGGCTCCCTTGGGTCTATCAGGGCAGCAGAAATTTTAGGAGGGGACAACTTCGGTCTGGGGTCCATCCTTCGATATAGGGATTCTTTAGTGTCAGGACCCAGCCCAGGTCCAGGGGCCCCTGGACACATCCTTTTTCCATTTTCCCTGGGAAAGAAAACTCAGCAGTCCATGTTGATGATGTCAGTTTGTAGGGCTCCCTTGGGTCTATCAGGGCAGCACAAGTTTGAGGTGGGGACAACTTCGGTGTGGGGTCCATCCTTCGATATAAGGATTTTTTGCATTCATGTCCCAGACCAGTGCCAGGGTCCCGAGGGCACATCCTTTGGCCATTTTCCCTGGAAAAGAAAACTCACCAGTCCAGGTTCCTGATGTCAGTTTGTAGGGCTCCCTTGGGTCTATCTGGGCAGCAGAAATTTGAGGAGCGGACAATTTTGGTCTGTTATCCATCCGTCGATATAAGGATTCTTTGCAGTCAGGTCCCAGCGGAGTGCCAGGGGCCCCAGGGAACATCCTTTGGCCATTTTCCCTGGGAAAGAAAACTCAGCAGTCCAGGTTCCTGATGTCAGTTTTTAGGGCTCCCTTGGGTCTATCAGGGCACCACAAGTTTGAGGTGGGGACAACTTCGGTGTGGGGTGCATCCTTCGATATAAGGATTTTTTTCAGTGAGGACCCTGCCCAGGGCCAGGGGCCCCTGGGCACATCCTTTTTCCATTTTCCCTGGGAAAGAAAACTCAGCAGTGCATGTTGACGATGTCAGTTTGTAGGGCTCCCTTGGGTCTATCTGGGCAGCAGAAATTTTAGGAGGGGACAATTTTGTTCTGTAATCCATCCTTCGATATAGGGATTCTTTACAGTCAGGCCCCAGCCAGGGGCCAGGGGCCCCTGGGCACATCCTTTGGCCATTTTCCCTGGGAAAGAAAACTCACCAGTCCAGGTTGCTGATGTCAGTTTGTAGGGCTCCCTTGCGTCTATCTGGGCAGCACAAGTATGAGATGGGGACAACTTCGGTCTGGGGTCCATCCTTCGATATATACGGATTTTTTGCAATCATGCCCCAGCCCAGGGCCAGGGGCCCCTGGGCACAGCCTTTGGCCATTTTCTTTGGGAAAGAAAACTCACCAGTCCAGGTTGCTGATGTCAGTTTGTAGGGCTCCCTTGGGTCTATCTGGGCAGCAGATATTTGAGGAGCGGACCAGTTTGGTCTGCGATCCATCCTTCGATACAGGGATTCTTTGCAGTCAGGTCCCAGCGGAGTGCCAGGGGCCCCAGGGAACATCCTTTGGCCATTTTCCCTGGGAAAGAAAACTCACCAGTCCAGGTTCCTGATGTCAGTTTGCAGGGCTCCCTTGGGTCTCCCTGGGCAGCACAACTTTGTGGAGGGGACAATTTTGGTCTGTAATCCAGCCTTCAATATAGGGATTCTTTACAGTCAAGCCCCAGCCAGGGGCCAGGGGCCACTGGGCACATCCTTTGGCCATTTTCCCTGGTAAAGAAAACTCACCAGTCCAGGTTGCTGATGCCAGTTTGTAGGGCTCACTTGGGTCTATCTGGGTAGCACAACTTTCAGGAGCGGACAACTTCGGTCTGGGGTCCATCGTTCGATATAAGGATTTTTAACAGTCATGTCGCAGCCCAGTGCAAGGGTCCCCAGGGCACAACCTTTGGCTATTTTCCCTGTGAAAGAAAACTCGCCAGTCCAGGTTCCAGATGTCAGTTTGTAGGGCTCCCTTGGGTCTATCTGGGCAGCACAACTTTGAGGAGGGGACAATTTTGGTCTGTAATCCATCCTTCGATATAAGGATTCTTTACAGTCAGGCCCCAGCCAGGGGCCAGGGGCCCCTGGGCACATCCTTTGGCCATTTTCCCTGGGAAAGAAAACTCACCAGTCCAGGTTGCTGATGTCAGTTTGTAGGGCTCCCTTGGGTCTATCTGGGCAGCACAAGTATGAGATGGGGACAACTTCAGTCTGGGGTCCATCCTTCGATATAAGGATTGTTTGCAGTCAAGGCCCAGCCGAGGGCCATGGGCCCCTGGGCACATTCTTTGGCCATTTTCCCTGGGAAAGAACACTCACCAGTCCAGGTTCCTGATGTCAGTTTGTAGGGCTCCCTTGGGTCTATCAGGGCAGCAGAAATTTTAGGAGGGGACAACTTCGGTCTGGGGTCCATCCTTCGATATAGGGATTCTTTAGAGTCAGGACCCAGCCCAGGTCCAGGGGGTCCTGGGCACATCCTTTGGCCATTTTTCCTAGGAAAGAAAATTCACCAGTCCAGGTTCCTGATGTCAGTTTGTAGGGCTCCCTTGGGTCTATCAGGGCAGCACAAGTATGAGATGGGGACAACTTCGGTGTGGGGTCCATCCTTCGATATAAGTATTTTTTGCATTCAGGGACCAGCCCAGGGCCAGGGGCCCCTGGACACATCCTTTTTCCATTTTCCCTGGGAAAGAAAACTCAGCAGTCCATGTTGATGATGTCAGTTTGTAGGGCTCCCTTGGGTCTATCAGGGCAGCACAAGTTTGAGGTGGGGACAACTTCGGTGTGGGGTCCATCCTTCGATATAAGGATTTTTTGCATTCATGTCCCAGACCAGTGCCAGGGTCCCGAGGGCACATCCTTTGGCCATTTTCCCTGGAAAAGAAAACTCACCAGTCCAGGTTCCTGATGTCAGTTTGTAGGGCTCCCTTGGGTCTATCTGGGCAGCAGAAATTTGAGGAGCGGACAATTTTGGTCTGTTATCCATCCGTCGATATAAGGATTCTTTGCAGTCAGGTCCCAGCGGAGTGCCAGGGGCCCCAGGGAACATCCTTTGGCCATTTTCCCTGGGAAAGAAAACTCAGCAGTCCAGGTTCCTGATGTCAGTTTTTAGGGCTCCCTTGGGTCTATCAGGGCACCACAAGTTTGAGGTGGGGACAACTTCGGTGTGGGGTGCATCCTTCGATATAAGGATTTTTTTCAGTGAGGACCCTGCCCAGGGCCAGGGGCCCCTGGGCACATCCTTTTTCCATTTTCCCTGGGAAAGAAAACTCAGCAGTGCATGTTGACGATGTCAGTTTGTAGGGCTCCCTTGGGTCTATCTGGGCAGCAGAAATTTTAGGAGGGGACAATTTTGTTCTGTAATCCATCCTTCGATATAGGGATTCTTTACAGTCAGGCCCCAGCCAGGGGCCAGGGGCCCCTGGGCACATCCTTTGGCCATTTTCCCTGGGAAAGAAAACTCACCAGTCCAGGTTGCTGATGTCAGTTTGTAGGGCTCCCTTGCGTCTATCTGGGCAGCACAAGTATGAGATGGGGACAACTTCGGTCTGGGGTCCATCCTTCGATATATACGGATTTTTTGCAATCATGCCCCAGCCCAGGGCCAGGGGCCCCTGGGCACATCCTTTGGCCATTTTCTTTGGGAAAGAAAACTCACCAGTCCAGGTTGCTGATGTCAGTTTGTAGGGCTCCCTTGGGTCTATCTGGGCAGCAGATATTTGAGGAGCGGACCAGTTTGGTCTGCGATCCATCCTTCGATACAGGGATTCTTTGCAGTCAGGTCCCAGCGGAATGCCAGGGGCCCCAGGGAACATCCTTTGGCCATTTTCCCTGGGAAAGAAAACTCACCAGTCCAGGTTCCTGATGTCAGTTTGCAGGGCTCCCTTGGGTCTCCCTGGGCAGCACAACTTTGTGGAGGGGACAATTTTGGTCTGTAATCCAGCCTTCAATATAGGGATTCTTTACAGTCAAGCCCCAGCCAGGGGCCAGGGGCCACTGGGCACATCCTTTGGCCATTTTCCCTGGTAAAGAAAACTCACCAGTCCAGGTTGCTGATGCCAGTTTGTAGGGCTCACTTGGGTCTATCTGGGTAGCACAACTTTCAGGAGCGGACAACTTCGGTCTGGGGTCCATCGTTCGATATAAGGATTTTTAACAGTCATGTCGCAGCCCAGTGCAAGGGTCCCCAGGGCACAACCTTTGGCTATTTTCCCTGTGAAAGAAAACTCGCCAGTCCAGGTTCCAGATGTCAGTTTGTAGGGCTCCCTTGGGTCTATCAGGGCAGCACAAGTTTGAGATGGGGACAATTTCAGTCTGGGGTCCATCCTTCGATATAAGGATTTTTAGCAGTCAGGACCCAGCCCAGTGCCAAGGTCCCCAGGGCACATCCTTTGGCCATTTTCCCTGGGAAAGAACACTCACCAGTCCAGGTTGCTGATGTCAGTTTGTAGGGCTCCCTTGGGTCTCTCAGGGCACCACAAGTTTGAGGTGGGGACAACTTCGGTGTGGGGTGCATCCTTCGATATAAGGATTTTTTTCAGTGAGGACCCTGCCCAGGGCCAGGGGCCCCTGGGCACATCCTTTTTCCATTTTCCCTGGGAAAGAAAAGTCACCAGTCCAGGTTGCTGATGTCAGTTTGTAGGGCTCCCTTAGGTCTATCAGGGCAGCACAAGTTTGAGGTGGGGACAACTTCGGTGTGGGGTCCATCCTTCGATATAAGGATTTTTTTCAGTGAGGACCCTGCCCGGGGCTAGGGGCCCCTGGGCACATCCTTTTTCCATTTTCCCTGGGAAAGAAAACTCAGCAGTCCAGGTTGCTGATGTCAGTTTGTAGGACTCCCTTGGGTCTATCAGGGCAGCACAAGTTTGAGGTGGGGACAACTTCGGTGTGGGGTCCATCCTTCGATATAAGGATTTTTTGCAGTCAGGGCCAGTGGCCCCCAGGCACATCCTTTGGCATTTTCCCTGGGAAAGAAAACTCACCAGTCCAGGTTCCTGATGTCAGTTTGCAGGGCTCCCTTGGGTCTACCTGGGCAGCACAACTTTGAGGAGGGGACAATTTTGGTCTGTAATCTAGCCGTCGATATAGGGATTCTTTACAGTCAAGCCCCAGCCAGGGGCCAGGGGACACTGGGCACATCCTTTGGCCATTTTCCCTGGGAAAGAAAACTCACCAGTCCATGCTGATGATGTCAGTTTGTAGGGCTCCCTTGGGTCTATCAGGGCAGCACAAGTTTGAGGTGGGGACAACTTCGGTGTGGGGTCCATCCTTCGATATAAGGATTCTTTCAAGTGAGGACCCTGCCCAGGGCCAGGGGCCCCTGGGCACATCCTTTTTCCATTTTCCCTGGGAAAGAAAACTCAGCAGCCCGGGTTCCTGATGTCAGTTTGTAGGGCTCCCTTGGGTCTATCAGGGCACCACAAGTTTGAGGTGGGGACAACTTCGGTGTGGGGTGCATCCTTCGATATAAGGATTTTTTTCAGTGAGGACCCTGCCCAGGACCAGGGGCCCCTGGGCACATCCTTTTTCCATTTTCCCTGGGATAGAAAAGTCACCAGTCCAGGTTGCTGATGTCAGTTTGTAGGGCTCCCTTGGGTCTATCAGGGCAGCACAAGTTTGAGGTGGGGACAACTTCGGTGTGGGGTCCATCCTTCGATATAAGGATTTTTTGCAGTCAGGGCCAGGGACCCCAGGGCACATCCTTTGGCCATTTTCCCTGGGAAAGAAAACTCACCAGTCCAGGTTGCTGATGTCAGTTTGTAGGACTCCCTTGGGTCTATCAGGGCAGCACAAGTTTGAGGTGGGGACAACTTCGGTGTGGGGTCCATCCTTCGATATAAGGATTCTTTGAAGTCAAGGCCCAGCCGAGAGCCATGGGCCCCTGGGCGCATCCTTTGGCCATTTTCCCTGGGAAAGAAAACTCACAAGTCCAGGTTGCTGATGTCAGTTTGTAGGGCTCCCTTGGGTCTATCAGGGCACCACAAGTTTGAGGTGGGGACAACTTCGGTGTGCGGTGCATCCTTCGATATAAGGATTCTTTGCAGTGAGGAACCTGCCCAGGGCCAGGGGCCCCTGGGCACATCCTTTTTCCATTTTCCCTGGGAAAGAAAACTCACCAGTCCAGGTTCCTGATGTCAGTTTGTAGGGCTCCCTTGGGTCTCTCAGGGCACCACAAGTTTGAGGTGGGGACAACTTCGGTGTGGGGTGCGTCCTTCGATATAAGGATTTTTTTCAGTGAGGACCCTGCCCAGGGCCAGGGGCCCCTGGGCACATCCTTTTTCCATTTTCGCTGGGAAAGAAAACTCACCAGTCCAGGTTCCTGATGTCAGTTTGTAGGGCTCCCTTGGGTCTATCAGGGCAGCACAAGTTTGAGGTGGGGACAATTTCGGGGTGGGGTCCATCCTTCGATATAAGGATTTTTTGCAGTCAGGGCCAGGGGCCCCTGGGCACATCCTTTGGCCATTTTCCCTGGGAAAGAAAACTCAGCAGTCCAGATTCCTGATGTCAGTTTGTAGGGCTCCCTTGGGTCTATCAGGGCAGCACAAGTTTGAGGTGGGGACAACTTCGGTGTGGGGTCCATCCTTCGATATAAGGATTTTTTGAAGTCAGGGCCAGGGGCCCCCGGGCACATCCTTTGGCCATTTTCCCTGGGAAAGAAAACTCAGCAGACCAGGTTCCTGATGTCAGTTTGTAGGGCTCCCTTGGGTCTATCAGGGCAGCACAAGTTTGAGGTGGGGACAACTTCGGTGTGGGGTCCATCCTTCGATATAAGGATTTTTTGCATTCATGTCCCAGACCAGTGCCAGGGTCCCGAGGGCACATCCTTTGGCCATTTTCCCTGGAAAAGAAAACTCACCAGTCCAGGTTCCTGATGTCAGTTTGTAGGGCTCCCTTGGGTCTATCTGGGCAGCAGAAATTTGAGGAGCGGACAATTTTGGTCTGTTATCCATCCGTCGATATAAGGATTCTTTGCAGTCAGGTCCCAGCGGAGTGCCAGGGGCCCCAGGGAACATCCTTTGGCCATTTTCCCTGGGAAAGAAAACTCAGCAGTCCAGGTTCCTGATGTCAGTTTTTAGGGCTCCCTTGGGTCTATCAGGGCACCACAAGTTTGAGGTGGGGACAACTTCGGTGTGGGGTGCATCCTTCGATATAAGGATTTTTTTCAGTGAGGACCCTGCCCAGGGCCAGGGGCCCCTGGGCACATCCTTTTTCCATTTTCCCTGGGAAAGAAAATTCAGCAGTGCATGTTGACGATGTCAGTTTGTAGGGCTCCCTTGGGTCTATCTGGGCAGCAGAAATTTTAGGAGGGGACAATTTTGTTCTGTAATCCATCCTTCGATATAGGGATTCTTTACAGTCAGGCCCCAGCCAGGGGCCAGGGGCCCCTGGGCACATCCTTTGGCCATTTTCCCTGGGAAAGAAAACTCACCAGTCCAGGTTGCTGATGTCAGTTTGTAGGGCTCCCTTGCGTCTATCTGGGCAGCACAAGTATGAGATGGGGACAACTTCGGTCTGGGGTCCATCCTTCGATATATACGGATTTTTTGCAATCATGCCCCAGCCCAGGGCCAGGGGCCCCTGGGCACAGCCTTTGGCCATTTTCTTTGGGAAAGAAAACTCACCAGTCCAGGTTGCTGATGTCAGTTTGTAGGGCTCCCTTGGGTCTATCTGGGCAGCAGATATTTGAGGAGCGGACCAGTTTGGTCTGCGATCCATCCTTCGATACAGGGATTCTTTGCAGTCAGGTCCCAGCGGAGTGCCAGGGGCCCCAGGGAACATCCTTTGGCCATTTTCCCTGGGAAAGAAAACTCACCAGTCCAGGTTCCTGATGTCAGTTTGCAGGGCTCCCTTGGGTCTCCCTGGGCAGCACAACTTTGTGGAGGGGACAATTTTGGTCTGTAATCCAGCCTTCAATATAGGGATTCTTTACAGTCAAGCCCCAGCCAGGGGCCAGGGGCCACTGGGCACATCCTTTGGCCATTTTCCCTGGTAAAGAAAACTCACCAGTCCAGGTTGCTGATGCCAGTTTGTAGGGCTCACTTGGGTCTATCTGGGTAGCACAACTTTCAGGAGCGGACAACTTCGGTCTGGGGTCCATCGTTCGATATAAGGATTTTTAACAGTCATGTCGCAGCCCAGTGCAAGGGTCCCCAGGGCACAACCTTTGGCTATTTTCCCTGTGAAAGAAAACTCGCCAGTCCAGGTTCCAGATGTCAGTTTGTAGGGCTCCCTTGGGTCTATCTGGGCAGCACAACTTTGAGGAGGGGACAATTTTGGTCTGTAATCCATCCTTCGATATAAGGATTCTTTACAGTCAGGCCCCAGCCAGGGGCCAGGGGCCCCTGGGCACATCCTTTGGCCATTTTCCCTGGGAAAGAAAACTCACCAGTCCAGGTTGCTGATGTCAGTTTGTAGGGCTCCCTTGGGTCTATCTGGGCAGCACAAGTATGAGATGGGGACAACTTCAGTCTGGGGTCCATCCTTCGATATAAGGATTGTTTGCAGTCAAGGCCCAGCCGAGGGCCATGGGCCCCTGGGCACATTCTTTGGCCATTTTCCCTGGGAAAGAACACTCACCAGTCCAGGTTCCTGATGTCAGTTTGTAGGGCTCCCTTGGGTCTATCAGGGCAGCAGAAATTTTAGGAGGGGACAACTTCGGTCTGGGGTCCATCCTTCGATATAGGGATTCTTTAGAGTCAGGACCCAGCCCAGGTCCAGGGGGTCCTGGGCACATCCTTTGGCCATTTTTCCTAGGAAAGAAAATTCACCAGTCCAGGTTCCTGATGTAAGTTTGTAGGGCTCCCTTGGGTCTATCAGGGCAGCACAAGTATGAGATGGGGACAACTTCGGTGTGGGGTCCATCCTTCGATATAAGTATTTTTTGCATTCAGGGACCAGCCCAGGGCCAGGGGCCCCTGGACACATCCTTTTTCCATTTTCCCTGGGAAAGAAAACTCAGCAGTCCATGTTGATGATGTCAGTTTGTAGGGCTCCCTTGGGTCTATCAGGGCAGCACAAGTTTGAGGTGGGGACAACTTCGGTGTGGGGTCCATCCTTCGATATAAGGATTTTTTGCATTCATGTCCCAGACCAGTGCCAGGGTCCCGAGGGCACATCCTTTGGCCATTTTCCCTGGAAAAGAAAACTCACCAGTCCAGGTTCCTGATGTCAGTTTGTAGGGCTCCCTTGGGTCTATCTGGGCAGCAGAAATTTGAGGAGCGGACAATTTTGGTCTGTTATCCATCCGTCGATATAAGGATTCTTTGCAGTCAGGTCCCAGCGGAGTGCCAGGGGCCCCAGGGAACATCCTTTGGCCATTTTCCCTGGGAAAGAAAACTCAGCAGTCCAGGTTCCTGATGTCAGTTTTTAGGGCTCCCTTGGGTCTATCAGGGCACCACAAGTTTGAGGTGGGGACAACTTCGGTGTGGGGTGCATCCTTCGATATAAGGATTTTTTTCAGTGAGGACCCTGCCCAGGGCCAGGGGCCCCTGGGCACATCCTTTTTCCATTTTCCCTGGGAAAGAAAACTCAGCAGTGCATGTTGACGATGTCAGTTTGTAGGGCTCCCTTGGGTCTATCTGGGCAGCAGAAATTTTAGGAGGGGACAATTTTGTTCTGTAATGCATCCTTCGATATAGGGATTCTTTACAGTCAGGCCCCAGCCAGGGGCCAGGGGCCCCTGGGCACATCCTTTGGCCATTTTCCCTGGGAAAGAAAACTCACCAGTCCAGGTTGCTGATGTCAGTTTGTAGGGCTCCCTTGCGTCTATCTGGGCAGCACAAGTATGAGATGGGGACAACTTCGGTCTGGGGTCCATCCTTCGATATATACGGATTTTTTGCAATCATGCCCCAGCCCAGGGCCAGGGGCCCCTGGGCACATCCTTTGGCCATTTTCTTTGGGAAAGAAAACTCACCAGTCCAGGTTGCTGATGTCAGTTTGTAGGGCTCCCTTGGGTCTATCTGGGCAGCAGATATTTGAGGAGCGGACCAGTTTGGTCTGCGATCCATCCTTCGATACAGGGATTCTTTGCAGTCAGGTCCCAGCGGAATGCCAGGGGCCCCAGGGAACATCCTTTGGCCATTTTCCCTGGGAAAGAAAACTCACCAGTCCAGGTTCCTGATGTCAGTTTGCAGGGCTCCCTTGGGTCTCCCTGGGCAGCACAACTTTGTGGAGGGGACAATTTTGGTCTGTAATCCAGCCTTCAATATAGGGATTCTTTACAGTCAAGCCCCAGCCAGGGGCCAGGGGCCACTGGGCACATCCTTTGGCCATTTTCCCTGGTAAAGAAAACTCACCAGTCCAGGTTGCTGATGCCAGTTTGTAGGGCTCACTTGGGTCTATCTGGGTAGCACAACTTTCAGGAGCGGACAACTTCGGTCTGGGGTCCATCGTTCGATATAAGGATTTTTAACAGTCATGTCGCAGCCCAGTGCAAGGGTCCCCAGGGCACAACCTTTGGCTATTTTCCCTGTGAAAGAAAACTCGCCAGTCCAGGTTCCAGATGTCAGTTTGTAGGGCTCCCTTGGGTCTATCAGGGCAGCACAAGTTTGAGATGGGGACAATTTCAGTCTGGGGTCCATCCTTCGATATAAGGATTTTTAGCAGTCAGGACCCAGCCCAGTGCCAAGGTCCCCAGGGCACATCCTTTGGCCATTTTCCCTGGGAAAGAACACTCACCAGTCCAGGTTGCTGATGTCAGTTTGTAGGGCTCCCTTGGGTCTCTCAGGGCACCACAAGTTTGAGGTGGGGACAACTTCGGTGTGGGGTGCATCCTTCGATATAAGGATTTTTTTCAGTGAGGACCCTGCCCAGGGCCAGGGGCCCCTGGGCACATCCTTTTTCCATTTTCCCTGGGAAAGAAAAGTCACCAGTCCAGGTTGCTGATGTCAGTTTGTAGGGCTCCCTTAGGTCTATCAGGGCAGCAAAAGTTTGAGGTGGGGACAACTTCGGTGTGGGGTCCATCCTTCGATATAAGGATTTTTTTCAGTGAGGACCCTGCCCGGGGCTAGGGGCCCCTGGGCACATCCTTTTTCCATTTTCCCTGGGAAAGAAAACTCAGCAGTCCAGGTTGCTGATGTCAGTTTGTAGGGCTCCCTTGGGTCTATCAGGGCAGCACAAGTTTGAGGTGGGGACAACTTCGGTGTGGGGTCCATCCTTCGATATAAGGATTTTTTGCAGTCAGGGCCAGTGGCCCCCAGGCACATCCTTTGGCATTTTCCCTGGGAAAGAAAACTCACCAGTCCAGGTTCCTGATGTCAGTTTGCAGGGCTCCCTTGGGTCTACCTGGGCAGCACAACTTTGAGGAGGGGACAATTTTGGTCTGTAATCTAGCCGTCGATATAGGGATTCTTTACAGTCAAGCCCCAGCCAGGGGCCAGGGGACACTGGGCACATCCTTTGGCCATTTTCCCTGGGAAAGAAAACTCACCAGTCCATGCTGATGATGTCAGTTTGTAGGGCTCCCTTGGGTCTATCAGGGCAGCACAAGTTTGAGGTGGGGACAACTTCGGTGTGGGGTCCATCCTTCGATATAAGGATTCTTTCAAGTGAGGACCCTGCCCAGGGCCAGGGGCCCCTGGGCACATCCTTTTTCCATTTTCCCTGGGAAAGAAAACTCAGCAGCCCGGGTTCCTGATGTCAGTTTGTAGGGCTCCCTTGGGTCTATCAGGGCACCACAAGTTTGAGGTGGGGACAACTTCGGTGTGGGGTGCATCCTTCGATATAAGGATTTTTTTCAGTGAGGACCCTGCCCAGGACCAGGGGCCCCTGGGCACATCCTTTTTCCATTTTCCCTGGGATAGAAAAGTCACCAGTCCAGGTTGCTGATGTCAGTTTGTAGGGCTCCCTTGGGTCTATCAGGGCAGCACAAGTTTGAGGTGGGGACAACTTCGGTGTGGGGTCCATCCTTCGATATAAGGATTTTTTGCAGTCAGGGCCAGGGACCCCAGGGCACATCCTTTGGCCATTTTCCCTGGGAAAGAAAACTCACCAGTCCAGGTTGCTGATGTCAGTTTGTAGGACTCCCTTGGGTCTATCAGGGCAGCACAAGTTTGAGGTGGGGACAACTTCGGTGTGGGGTCCATCCTTCGATATAAGGATTCTTTGAAGTCAAGGCCCAGCCGAGAGCCATGGGCCCCTGGGCGCATCCTTTGGCCATTTTCCCTGGGAAAGAAAACTCACAAGTCCAGGTTGCTGATGTCAGTTTGTAGGGCTCCCTTGGGTCTATCAGGGCACCACAAGTTTGAGGTGGGGACAACTTCGGTGTGCGGTGCATCCTTCGATATAAGGATTCTTTGCAGTGAGGAACCTGCCCAGGGCCAGGGGCCCCTGGGCACATCCTTTTTCCATTTTCCCTGGGAAAGAAAACTCACCAGTCCAGGTTCCTGATGTCAGTTTGTAGGGCTCCCTTGGGTCTCTCAGGGCACCACAAGTTTGAGGTGGGGACAACTTCGGTGTGGGGTGCGTCCTTCGATATAAGGATTTTTTTCAGTGAGGACCCTGCCCAGGGCCAGGGGCCCCTGGGCACATCCTTTTTCCATTTTCGCTGGGAAAGAAAACTCACCAGTCCAGGTTCCTGATGTCAGTTTGTAGGGCTCCCTTGGGTCTATCAGGGCAGCACAAGTTTGAGGTGGGGACAACTTCGGTGTGGGGTCCATCCTTCGATATAAGGATTTTTTGCATTCAGGTCCCAGCCCAGTGCCAGGGTCCCGAGGGCACATCCTTTGGCCATTTTCCCTGGGAAAGAAAACTCACCAGTCCAGGTTCCTGATGTCAGTTTGTAGGGCTCCCTTGGGTCTATCTGGGCAGCAGAAATTTGAGGAGCGGACAATTTTGGTCTGTTATCCATCCTTCGATATAAGTATTTTTTGCAGTCAGGTCCCAGCCGAGTGCAGGGGCCCCAGAGAACATCCTTTGGCCATTTTCCCTGGGAAAGAAAACTCAGCAGTCCATGTTGATGATGTCAGTTTGCAGGGCTCCCTTGGGTCTATCAGGGCACCACAAGTTTGAGGTGGGGACAACTTCGGTGTGGGGTCCATCGTTCGATATAAGGATTTTTTGCATTCAGGTCCCAGCCCAGTGCCAGGGCCCCGAGGGCACATCCTTTGGCCATTTTCCCTGGAAAAGAAAACTCACCAGTCCAGGTTCCTGATGTCACTTTGTAGGGCTCCCTTGGGTCTATCTGGGCAGCAGAAATTTGAGGAGCAAACAATTTTGGTCTGTTATCCATCCTTCGATATTGGGATTCTTTGCAGTCAGGTGTCAGCCGAGTGCCAGGGTCCCCAGGGAACATCCTTTGGCCATTTTCCCTGGGAAAGAAAACTCACAAGTCCAGATTCCTGATGTCAGTTTGTAGGGCTCCCTTGGGTCTATCAGGGCAGCACAAGTTTGAGGTGGGGACAACTTCGGTGTGGGGTCCATCCTTCGATATAAGGATTTTTTGAAGTCAGGGCCAGGGGCACCCGGGCACATCCTTTGGCCATTTTCCCTGGGAAAGAAAACTCAGCAGACCAGGTTCCTGATGTCAGTGTGTAGGGCTCCCTTGGGTCTATCAGGGCACCACAAGTTTGAGGTGGGGACAACTTCGGTGTGGGGTCCATCCTTCGATATAAGGATTTTTAGCAGTCAGGTCCCAGCCCAGTGCCAGGGTCCCCAGGGCACATCCTTTGGCCATTTTCCCTGGAAAAGAAAACTCACCAGTCCAGGTTGCTGATGTCAGTTTGTAGGGCTGCCTTGGGTCTATCTGGGCAGCACAACTTTGAGGAGGGGACAATTTTGGTCTGTAATCCATCCTTCGATATAGGGATTCTTTACAGTCAGGCCCCAGCCAGGGGCCAGGGACCTCTGGGCACATCCTTTGGCCATTTTCCCTGGGAAAGAAAACTCACCAGTCCAGGTTGCTGATGCCAGTTTGTAGGGCTCCCTTGCGTCTATCGGGGCAGCACAAGTATGAGATGCGGACAATTTCGGTCTGGGGTCCATCCTTCGATATATACGGATTTTTTGCAATCATGCCCCAGCCCAGGGCCAGGGGCCCCTGGGCACATTCTTTGGCCATTTTCCCTGGGAAAGAACACTCACCAGTCCAGGTTCCTGATGTCAGTTTGTAGGGCTCCCTTGGGTCTATCAGGGCAGCAGAAATTTTAGGAGGGGACAACTTCGGTCTGGGGTCCATCCTTCGATATAGGGATTCTTTACAGTCAGGTCCCAGCCCAGATCCAGCAGGCCGTGGGCACATCCTTTGGCCATTTTTCCTAGGAAAGAAAATTCGCCAGTCCAGGTTCCCGATGTCAGTTTGTAGGGCTCCCTTGGGTCTATCAGGGCAGCACAAGTATGAAATGGGGACAACTTCGGTGTGGGGTCCATCCTTCGATATAAGGATTTTTTGCATTCAGGGACCAGCCCAGGGCCAGGGGCCCCTGGACACATCCTTTTTCCATTTTCCCTGGGAAAGAAAACTCAGCAGTCCATGTTGATGATGTCAGTTTGTAGGGCTCCCTTGGGTCTATCAGGGCAGCACAAGTTTGAGGTGGGGACAACTTCGGTGTGGGGTCCATCCTTCGATATAAGGATTTTTTGCATTCAGGTCCCAGCCCAGTGCCAGGGTCCCGAGGGCACATCCTTTGGCCATTTTCCCTGGGAAAGAAAACTCACCAGTCCAGGTTCCTGATGTCAGTTTGTAGGGCTCCCTTGGGTCTATCTGGGCAGCAGAAATTTGAGGAGCGGACAATTTTGGTCTGTTATCCATCCTTCGATATAAGGATTCTTTGCAGTCAGGTCCCAGCCGAGTGCCAGGGGCCCCAGGGAACATCCTTTGGCCATTTTCCCTGGGAAAGAAAACTCACCAGTCCAGGTTCCTGATGTCAGTTTGTAGGGCTCCCTTGGGTCTATCAGGGCACCACAAGTTTGAGGTGGGGACAATTTTGGTCTGGTGTCCATCCTTCGATGTAGGGATTCTTTACAGTCAGGACCCAGCCAGGGGCCAGGGCCCCCTGGGCACATCCTTTGGCCATTTTCCCTGGGAAAGAAAACTCACCAGTCCAGGTTGCTGATGTCAGTTTGTAGGGCTGCCCTGGGTCTATCTGGGCAGCAGAAATTTGAGGAGCGGACCAGTTTGGTCTGCGATCCATCCTTCGATAGACGGATTCTTTGCAGTCAGGTCCCAGCCGAGTGCCAGGGTCCCCAGGGCACATCCTTTGGCCATTTTCTCTGGAAAAGAACACTCACCAGTCCAGGTTCCGGATGTCAGTTTGTAGGGCTCACTTGGGTCTATCTGGGCAGCAGAAATTTGAGGAGCGGACAATTTTGTTCTGCGATCCATCCTTCGATATTGGGATTTTTAGCAGTCAGGTGTCAGCCGAGTGCCAGGGGCCCCTGGGAACATCCTTTGGCCATTTTCCCTGGGAAAGAAAATTCACCAGTCCAGGTTGCTGATGTCAGTTTGTAGGGCTCCCTTGGGTCTATCAGGGCAGCACAAGTATGAGATGGGGACAACTTCAGTCTGGTGTCCATCCTTCGATATAAGGATTCTTTGAAGTCAAGGCCCAGCCGAGAGCCATGGGCCCCTGGGCACATTCTTTGGCCATTTTCCCTGGGAAAGAACACTCACCAGTCCAGGTTGCTGATGTCAGTTTGTAGGGCTCCCTTAGGTCTATCAGGGCAGCACAAGTTTGAGGTGGGGACAACTTCGGTGTGGGGTCCATCCTTCGATATAAGGAGTTTTTGCAGTGAGGACCCTGCCCAGGGCCAGGGGCCCCTGGGCACATCCTTTGGCCATTTTCCCTGGGAAAGAAAACTCACCAGTCGAGGTTGCTGATGTCAGTTTGTAGGGCTCCCTTGGGTCTATCAGGGCACCACAAGTTTGAGGTTGGGACAACTTCGGTGTGGGGTCCATCCTTCGATATAAGGATTCTTTGCAGTGAGGACCCTGCCCAGGGCCAGGGGCCCCTGGGCACATCCTTTTTCCATTTTCCCTGGGAAAGAAAACTCACCAGTCCAGGTTCCTGATGTCAGTTTGTAGGGCTCCCTTGGGTCTATCAGGGCACCACAAGTTTGAGGTGGGGACAACTTCGGTGTGGGGTCCATCCTTCGATATAAGGATATTTTTCAGTGAGGACCCAGCCCAGGGCTAGGGGCCCCTGGGCACATCCTTTTTCCATTTTCCCTGGGAAAGAAAACTCACCAGTCCAGGTTCCTGATGTCAGTTTGTAGGGCTCCCTTGGGTCTATCAGGGCAGCACAAGTTTGAGGTGGGGACAATTTCGGGGTGGGGTCCATCCTTCGATATAAGGATTTTTAGCAGTCAGGTCCCAGTCCAGTGTCAGGGTCCCCAGGGCACATTCTTTGGCCATTTTCCCTGGAAAAGAAAACTCACCAGTCCAGGTTCCTGATGTCAGTTTGTAGGGCTCCCTTGGGTCTATCTGGGCAGCAGAAATTTGAGGAGCGGAAAATTTTGGTCTGTTATCCATCCTTCGGTATAAGGATTCTTTGCAGACAGGTCCCAGCCGAGTGCGAGGGGCCCCAGGGAACATCCTTCAGCCATTTCCCCTGGGAAAGAAAACTCACCAGTCCAGGTTGCTGATGTCAGTTTGTAGGGCTCCCTTGGGTCTATCAGGGCAGCAGAAATTTGAGGAGCGGACAATTTTGGTCTGTAATCCATCCTTCGATATAGGGATTCTTTACAGTCAGGACACAGCCCAGGTCCAGGGGGCCGTGGGCACATCCTTTGGCCATTTTTCCTAGGAAAGAAAATTCACCAGTCCAGGTTCCTGATGTCAGTTTGTAGGGCTCCCTTGGGTCTATCAGGGCAGCACAAGTATGAGATGGGGACAACTTCGGTGTGGGGTCCATCCTTCGATATAAGTATTTTTTGCATTCAGGGCCCAGCCCAGGGCCAGGGGCCCCTGGACACATCCTTTTTCCATTTTCCCTGGGAAAGAAAACTCAGCAGTCCATGTTGATGATGTCAGTTTGTAGGGCTCCCTTGGGTCTATCAGGGCACCACAAGTTTGAGGTGGGGACAACTTCGGTGTGGGGTCCATCCTTCGATATAAGGATTTTTTGCATTCAGGTCCCAGACCAGTGCCAGGGTCCCGAGGGCACATCCTTTGGCCATTTTCCCTGGAAAAGAAAACTCACCATTCCAGGTTCCTGATGTCAGTTTGTAGGGCTCCCTTGGGTCTATCTGGGCAGCAGAAATTTGAGGAGCGGACAATTTTGGTCTGTTATCCATCCTTCGATATAAGTATTTTTTGCAGTCAGGTCCCAGCCGAGTGCGAGGGGCCCCAGGGAACATCCTTTGGCCATTTTCCCTGGGAAAGAAAACTCAGCAGTCCATGTTGATGTTGTCAGTTTGTAGGGCTCCCTTGGGTCTATCAGGGCACCACAAGTTTGAGGTGGGGACAACTTCGGTGTGGGGTCCATCCTTCGATATAAGGATTTTTTGCATTCAGGTCTCAGCCCAGTGCCAGGGCCCCGAGGGCACATCCTTTGGCCATTTTCCCTGGAAAAGAAAACTCACCAGTCCAGGTTCCTGATGTCAGTTTCGAGGGCTCCCTTGGGTCTATCTGGGCAGCAGAAATTTGAGGAGCGGACAATTTTGGTCTGTAATCCATCCTTCGATATAGGGATTCTTTACAGTCAGGCCCCAGCCAGGGGCCAGGGACCCCTGGGCATATCCTTTTTCCATTTTCCCTGGGAAAGAAAACTCACCAGTCCAGGTTGCTGATGTCAGTTTGTAGGGCTCCCTTGGGTCTATCTGGGCAGCACAAGTATGAGATGGGGACAACTTCAGTCTGGGGTCCATCCTTCGATATAGGGATTCTTTACAGTCAGGACCCAGCCAGGGGGCAGGGGCCCCTGGGCACATCCTTTGGCCATTTTCCCTGGGAAAGAAAACTCACCAGTCCAGGTTGCTGATGTCAGTTTGTAGGGCTGCCTTGGGTCTATCTGGGCAGCAGAAATTTGAGGAGCGGACCAGTTTGGTCTGCGATCCATCCTTCGATATTGGGATTCTTTGCAGTCAGGTGTCAGCCGAGTGCCAGGGGCCCCAGGGAACATCCTTTGGCCATTTTCCCTGGGAAAGAAAATTCACCAGTCCAGGTTGCTGATGTCAGTTTGTAGGGCTCCCTTGGGTCTATCAGGGCAGCACAAGTATGAGATGGGGACAACTTCAGTCTGGTGTCCATCCTTCGATATAAGGATTCTTTGAAGTCAAGGCCCAGCCGAGACCCAGGGGCCCCTGGGCACATTCTTTGGCCATTTTCCCTGGGAAAGAACACTCACCAGTCCAGGTTCCTGATGTCAGTTTGTAGGGCTCCCTTAGGTCTATCAGGGCAGCACAAGTTTGAGGTGGGGACAACTTCGGTGTGGGGTCCATCCTTCGATATAAGGATTCTTTGCAGTGAGGACCCTGCCCAGGGCCAGGGGCCCCTGGGCACATCCTTTTTCCATTTTCCCTGGGAAAGAAAACTCACCAGTCCAGGTTCCTGATGTCAGTTTGTAGGGCTCCCTTGGGTCTATCAGGGCAGCACAAGTTTGAGGTGGGGACAACTTCGGTGTGGGGTGCATCCTTCGATATAAGGATATTTTTCAGTGAGGACCCTGCCCAGGGCCAGGGGCCCCTGGGCACATCCTTTTTCCATTTTCCCTGGGAAAGAAAACTCACCAGTCCAGGTTCCTGATGTCAGTTTGTAGGGCTCCCTTGGGTCTATCAGGGCAGCACAAGTTTGAGGTGGGGACAATTTCGGGGTGGGGTCCATCCTTCGATATAAGGATTTTTTGCATTCAGGTCCCAGCCCAGTGCCAGGGTCCCGAGGGCACATCCTTTGGCCATTTTCCCTGGAAAAGAAAACTCACCAGTCCAGGTTGCTGATGTCAGTTTGTAGGGCTCCCTTGGGTCTATCTGGGCAGCAGAAATTTGAGGAGCGGACAATTTTGGTCTGTTATCCATTCTTCGATATATGTATTTTTTGCAGTCAGGTCCCAGCCGAGTGCCAGGGGCCCCAGGGAACATCCTTTGGCCATTTTCCCTGGGAAGGAAAACTCAGCAGTCCATGTTGATGATGTCAGTTTGTAGGGCTCCCTTGGGTCTATCAGGGCACCACAAGTTTGAGGTGGGGACAACTTCGGTGTGGGGTCCATCCTTCGATATAAGGATTTTTTGCATTCAGGTCTCAGCCCAGTGCCAGGGCCCCGAGGGCACATCCTTTGGCCATTTTCCCTGGAAAAGAAAACTCACCAGTCCAGGTTGCTGATGCCAGTTTGTAGGGCTCCCTTGGGTCTATCTGGGCAGCAGAAATTTGAGGAGCGGACAATTTTGGTCTGTAATCCATCCTTCGATATAGGGATTCTTTACAGTCAGGCCGCAGCCAGGGGCCAGGGGCCCCTGGGCACATCCTTTGGCCATTTTCCCTGGGAAAGAAAACTCACCAGTCCAGGTTGCTGATGTCAGTTTGTAGGGCTCCCTTGGGTCTATCTGGGCAGCACAAGTATGAGATGGGGACAACTTCAGTCTGGGGTCCATCTTTCGATATAAGGATTGTTTGCAGTCAATGCCCTGCCGAGGGCCATGGGCCCCTGGGCACATTCTTTGGCCATTTTCCCTGGGAAAGAACACTCACCAGTCCAGGTTCCTGATGTCAGTTTGTAGGGCTCCCTTGGGTCTATCAGGGCAGCAGAAATTTTAGGAGGGGACAACTTCGGTCTGGGGTCCATCCTTCGATATAGGGATTCTTTACAGTCAGGACCCAGCCCAGGTCCAGGGGGCCGTGGGCACATCCTTTGGCCATTTTTCCTAGGAAAGAAAATTCACCAGTCCAGGTTCCTGATGTCAGTTTGTAGGGCTCCCTTGGGTCTATCAGGGCAGCACAAGTATGAGATGGGGACAACTTCGGTGTGGGGTCCATCCTTCGATATAAGTATTTTTTGCATTCAGGGCCCAGCCCAGGGCCAGGGGCCCCTGGACACATCCTTTTTCCATTTTCCCTGGGAAAGAAAACTCAGCAGTCCATGTTGATGATGTCAGTTTGTAGGGCTCCCTTGGGTCTATCAGGGCAGCACAAGTTTGAGGTGGGGACAACTTCGGTGTGGGGTCCATCCTTCGACATAAGGATTTTTTGCATTCAGGTCCCAGCCCAGTGCCAGGGTCCCGAGGGCACAACCTTTGGCCATTTTCCCTGGGAAAGAAAACTCACCAGTCCAGGTTCCTGATGTCAGTTTGTAGGGCTCCCTTGGGTCTATCAGGGCACCACAAGTTTGAGGTGGGGACAATTTTGGTCTGGGGTCCATCCTTCGACATAGGGATTCTTTACAGTCAGGACCCAGCCAGGGGCCAGGGGCCCCTGGGCACATCCTTTGGCCATTTTCCCTGGGAAAGAAAACTCACCAGTCCAGGTTCCTGATGTCAGTTTGTAGGGCTGCCTTGGGTCTATCTGGGCAGCAGAAATTTGAGGAGCGGACCAGTTTGGTCTGCGATCCATCCTTCGATAGAGGGATTCTTTGCAGTCAGGTGTCAGCCGAGTGCCAGGGTCCCCAGGGCACATCCTTTGGCCATTTTCCCTGGAAAAGAACACTCACCAGTCCAGGTTCCGGATGTCAGTTTGTAGGGCTCCCTTGGGTCTATCTGGGCAGCAGAAATTTGAGGAGCGGACAATTTTGGTCTGCGATCCATCCTTCAATATTGGGATTCCTTGGAGTCAGGTGTCAGCCGAGTGCCAGGGACCCCAGGGAACATCCTTTGGCCATTTTCCCTGGGAAAGAAAATTCACCAGTCCAGGTTGCTGATGTCAGTTTGTAGGGCTCCCTTGGGTCTATCAGGGCAGCACAAGTATGAGATGGGGACAACTTCAGTCTGGTGTCCTTCCTTCGATATAAGGATTCTTTGAAGTCAAGGCCCAGCCGAGAGCCATGGGCCCCTGGGCACATTCTTTGGCCATTTTCCCTGGGAAAGAAAACTCACCAGTCCAGGTTCCTGATGTCAGTTTGTAGGGCTCCCTTGGGTCTATCAGGGCAGCACAAGTTTGAGGTGGGGACAATTTCGGTGTGGGGTCCATCCTTCGATATAAGGATTTTTTGCAGTGAGGACCCTGCCCAGGGCCAGGGGCCTCTGGGCACATCCTTTGGCCATTTTCCCTGGGAAAGAAAACTCACCAGTCCAGGTTGCTGATGTCAGTTTGTAGGGCTCCCTTGGGTCTATCAGGACACCACAAGTTTGAGGTGGGGACAACTTCGGTGTGGGGTCCATCCTTCGATATAAGGATTCTTTGCAGTGAGGACCCTGCCCAGGGCCAGGGGCCCCTGGGCACATCCTTTTTCCATTTTCCCTGGGAAAGAAAACTCACCAGTCCAGGTTCCTGATGTCAGTTTGTAGGGCTCCCTTGGGTCTATCAGGGCACCACAAGTTTGAGGTGGGGACAACTTCGGTGTGGGGTCCATCCTTCGATATAAGGATATTTTGCAGTGAGGACCCTGCCCAGGGCCAGGGGCCCCTGGGCACATCCTTTTTCCATTTTCCCTGGGAAAGAAAACTCACCAGTCCAGGTTCCTGATGTCAGTTTGTAGGGCTCCCTTGGGTCTATCAGGGCAGCACAAGTTTGAGGTGGGGACAATTTCGGGGTGGGGTCCATCCTTCTATATAAGGATTTTTAGCAGTCAGGTCCCAGTCCAGTGCCAGGGCCCCCAGGGCACATCCTTTGGCCATTTTCCCTGGAAAAGAAAACTCACCAGTCCAGGTTCCTGATGTCAGTTTGTAGGGCTCCCTTGGGTCTATCTGGGCAGCAGAAATTTGAGGAGCGGAAAATTTTGGTCTGTTATCCATCCTTCGGTATAAGGATTCTTTGCAGACAGGTCCCAGCCGAGTGCCAGGGGCCCCAGGGAACATCCTTCGGCCATTTCCCCAGGGAAAGAAAACTCACCAGTCCAGGTTGCTGATGTCAGTTTGTAAGGCTCCCTTCGGTCTATCTGGGCAGCACAACTTTGAGGAGGGGACAATTTTTTTCTGTAATCCATCCTTCGATATAGGGATTCTTTACAGTCAGGCCCCAGCCAGGGGCCAGGGGCCCCTGGGCACATCCTTTGGCAATTTTCCCTGGGAAAGAAAACTCACCAGTCCAGGTTGCTGATGTCAGTTTGTAGGGCTCCCTTGGGTCTATCTGGGCAGCAGAAATTTGAGGAGCGGACCAGTTTAGTCTGCGATCCATCCTTCGATAGAGGGATCCTTTGCAGTCAGGTCCCAGCCGAGTGCCAGGGGCCCCAGGGAACATCCTTTGGCCATTTTCCCTGGGAAAGAAAACTCACCAGTCCAGGTTGCTGATGCCAGTTTGTAGGGCTCACTTGGGTCTATCTGGGTAGCACAACTTTCAGGAGCGGACCACTTCGGTCTTGGGCCCATCCTTCGATATAAGGATTTTTAACAGTCAGGACCCAGCCCAGGGCCAGGGTTCCCAGGGCACAACCTTTGGCCATTTTCCCTGGAAAAGAACACTCACCAGTCCAGGTTCCGGATGTCAGTTTGTAGGGCTCCCTTGGGTCTATCAGGGCAGCACAAGTTTGAGGTGGGGACAATTTCAGTGTGGGGTCCATCCTTCGATATAAGGATTTTTTGCAGTGAGGACCCTGCCCAGGGCCAGGGGCCCCTGGGCACATCCTTTTTCCATTTTCCCTGGGAAAGAAAACTCACCAGTCCAGGTTGCTGATGTCAGTTTGTAGGGCTCCCTTGGGTCTATCAGGGCAGCACAAGTTTGAGGTGGGGACAACTTCGGTGTGGGGTCCCTCCTTCGATATAAGGATTCTTTGCAGTGAGGACCCAGCCCTGGGCCAGGGGCCCCTGGGCACATCCTTTTTCCATTTTCCCTGGGAAAGAAAACTCACCAGTCCAGGTTCCTGATGTCAGTTTGTAAGGCTCCCTTAGGTCTATCGGGGCAGCAAAATTTTGAGGTGGGGACAACTTCGGTGTGGGGTGCATCCTTCGATATAAGGATTTTTTGCAGTGAGGACCCTGCCCAGGGCCAGGGGCCCCTGGGCACATCATTTTTCCATTTTCCCTGGGAAAGAAAACTCAGCAGTCCAGGTTCCTGATGTCAGTTTGTAGGGTTCCCTTGGGTCTATCAGGGCAGGACAAGTTTGAGGTGGGGACAACTTCGGTGTGGGGTCCATCCTTCGATATAAGGATTTTTTGCAGTCAGGGCCAGGGTCCCCCGGGCACATCCTTTGGCCATTTTCCCTGGGAAAGAAAACTCACCAGTCCAGGTTCCTGATGTCAGTTTGTAGGGCTCCCCTGGGTCTATCTGGGCAGCACAACTTTGAGGAGGGGACAATTTTGGTCTGTAATCCATCCTTAGATATAGCGATTCTTTACAGTCAGGCCGCAGCCAGGGGCCAGGGGCCCCTGGGCACATCCTTTGGCCATTTTCCCTGGGAAAGAAAACTCACCAGTCCAGGTTGCTGATGTCAGTTTGTAGGGCTACCTTGGGTCTACCTGGGCAGCACAACTTTGAGGAGGGGACAATTTTGGTCTGTAATCCAGCCTTCGATATAGGGATTCTTTACAGTCAGGCCCCAGCCAGGGGCCAGGGGTCCCTGGGCACATCCTTCGGCCATTTTCCCTGGGAAAGAAAACTCACCAGTCCAGGTTGCTGATGCCAGTTGGTAGGGCTCACTTGGGTCTATCTGGGCAGCACAACTTTCAGGAGTGGACAACTTCGGTCTGGGGTCCATCGTTCGATATGAGGATTTTTAGCAGTCAGGTCGCAGCCCAGTGCCAGGGTCCCCAGGGCACAACCTTTGGCTATTTTCCCTGTGAAGGAAAACTCACCAGTCCAGGTTCCGGATGTCACTTTGTAGGGCTCCCTTGGGTCTATCAGGGCAGCACAAGTTTGAGGTGGGGACAACTTCGGTGTGGGGTCCCTCCTTCGATATAAGGATTCTTTGCAGTGAGGACCCTGCCCAGGGCCTGGGGCCCCTGGGCACATCCTTTTTCCATTTTCCCTGGGAAAGAAAACTCACCAGTCCAGGTTGCTGATGTCAGTTTGTAGGGCTCCCTTAGGTCTATCAGGGCAGCACAATTTTGAGGTGGGGACAACTTCGGTGTGGGGTCCATCCTTCGATATAAGGATTTTTTTCAGTGAGGACCCTGCCCAGGGCCAGGGGCCCCTGGGCACATCCTTTTTCCATTTTCCCTGGGAAAGAAAACTCACCAGTCCAGGTTCCTGATGTCAGTTTGTAGGGCTCACTTGGGTCTATCAGGGCAGCACAAATTTGAGGTGGGGACAACTTCGGTGTGGGGTCCATCCTTCGATATAAGGATTTTTTGCATTCAGGTCCCAGCCCAGTGCCAGGGTCCCCAGGGCATATCCTTTGGCCATTTTCCCTGGAAAAGAAAACTCACCAGTCCAGGTTCCTGATGTCAGTTTGTAGGGCTCCCTTGGGTCTATCTGGGCTGCAGAAATTTGAGGAGCGGACAATTTTAGTCTGCGATCCATCCTTCGATATTGGGATTCTTTGCAGTCAGGTGTCAGCCGAGTGCCAGGGGCCCCGGAGAACATCCTTTGGCCATTTCCCCTGGGAAAGAAAATTCACCAGTCCAGGTTGCTGATGTCAGTTTGTAGCGCTCCCGTGTGTCTATCAGGGCACCACAAGTATGAGATGGGGACAACTTCAGTCTGGTGTCCATCCTTCGATATAAGGATTCTTTAAAGTCAAGGCCCAGCCGAGAGCCAGGGGCCCCTGGGCACATCCTTTTTCTATTTTCCCTGGGAAAGAAAACTCAGCAGTCCATGTTGATGATGTCAGTTTGTAGGGCTCCCTTGGGTCTATCAGGGCACCACAAGTTTGAGGTGGGGACAGCTTCGGTGTGGGGTCCATCCTTCGATATAAGGATTTTTAGCAGTCAGGTCCCAGCCCAGTGCCAGGGTCCCCAGGGCACATCCTTTGGCCATTTTCCCTGGAAAAGAAAACTCACCAGTCCAAGTTCCTGATGTCAGTTTGTAGGGCTCCCTTGGGTCTATCTGGGCAGCATAAATTTGAGGAGCGGACAATTTTGGTCTGTTATCCATCCTTCGATATAAGGATTCTTTGCAGTCAGGTCCCAGCCGAGTGCCAGGGGCCCCAGGGAACATCCTTTGGCCATTTTCCCTGGGAAAGAAAACTCACCAGTCCAGGTTGCTGATGTCAGTTTGTAGGGCTCCCTTGGGTCTATCTGGGCAGCACAACTTTCAGGAGGGGATAATTTTGGTCTGTAATCCATTCTTCGATATAGGGATTCTTTACAGTCAGGCCCCAGCCAGGTGCCAGGGGCCCCTGGGCACATCCTTTGGCCATTTTCCCTGGAAAAGAACACTCACCAGTCCAGGTTCCGGATGTCAGTTTGTAGGGCTCCCTTGGGTCTATCAGGGCAGCACAAGTTTGAGGTAGGGACAATTTCGGGGTGGGGTCCATCCTTCGATATAAGGATTTTTTGCAGTCAGGGCCAGGGGCCCCTGGGCACATCCTTTGGCCATTTTCCCTGGGAAAGAAAACTCAGCAGTCCATGTTGATGATGTCAGTTTGTAGGGCTCCCTTAGGTCTATCAGGGCAGCACAAGTTTGAGGTGGGGACAACTTCGGTGTGGGGTCCATCCTTCGATATAAGGATTTTTTGAAGTCAGGGCCAGGGGCCCCCGGGCACATCCTTTGGCCATTTTCCCTGGGAAAGAAAACTCACCAGTCCAGGTTCCTGATGTCAGTTTGTAGGGCTCCCTTGGGTCTATCAGGGCAGCACAAGTTTGAGGTGGGGACAACTTCGGTGTGGGGTCCATCCTTCGATATAAGGATTTTTAGCAGTCAGGTCCGAGCCAAGTGCCAGGGTCCCCAGGGCACATCCTTTGGCTATTTTCCCTGTGAAGGAAAACTCACCAGTCCAGGTTCCGGATGTCACTTTGTAGGGCTCCCTTGGGTCTATCAGGGCAGCACAAGTTTGAGGTGGGGACAACTTCGGTGTGGGGTCCCTCCTTCGATATAAGGATTCTTTGCAGTGAGGACCCTGCCCAGGGCCTGGGGCCCCTGGGCACATCCTTTTTCCATTTTCCCTGGGAAAGAAAACTCACCAGTCCAGGTTGCTGATGTCAGTTTGTAGGGCTCCCTTAGGTCTATCAGGGCAGCACAATTTTGAGGTGGGGACAACTTCGGTGTGGGGTCCATCCTTCGATATAAGGATTTTTTTCAGTGAGGACCCTGCCCAGGGCCAGGGGCCCCTGGGCACATCCTTTTTCCATTTTCCCTGGGAAAGAAAACTCACCAGTCCAGGTTCCTGATGTCAGTTTGTAGGGCTCACTTGGGTCTATCAGGGCAGCACAAATTTGAGGTGGGGACAACTTCGGTGTGGGGTCCATCCTTCGATATAAGGATTTTTTGCATTCAGGTCCCAGCCCAGTGCCAGGGTCCCCAGGGCATATCCTTTGGCCATTTTCCCTGGAAAAGAAAACTCACCAGTCCAGGTTCCTGATGTCAGTTTGTAGGGCTCCCTTGGGTCTATCTGGGCTGCAGAAATTTGAGGAGCGGACAATTTTAGTCTGCGATCCATCCTTCGATATTGGGATTCTTTGCAGTCAGGTGTCAGCCGAGTGCCAGGGGCCCCGGGGAACATCCTTTGGCCATTTCCCCTGGGAAAGAAAATTCACCAGTCCAGGTTGCTGATGTCAGTTTGTAGCGCTCCCGTGTGTCTATCAGGGCACCACAAGTATGAGATGGGGACAACTTCAGTCTGGTGTCCATCCTTCGATATAAGGATTCTTTAAAGTCAAGGCCCAGCCGAGAGCCAGGGGCCCCTGGGCACATCCTTTTTCTATTTTCCCTGGGAAAGAAAACTCAGCAGTCCATGTTGATGATGTCAGTTTGTAGGGCTCCCTTGGGTCTATCAGGGCACCACAAGTTTGAGGTGGGGACAGCTTCGGTGTGGGGTCCATCCTTCGATATAAGGATTTTTAGCAGTCAGGTCCCAGCCCAGTGCCAGGGTCCCCAGGGCACATCCTTTGGCCATTTTCCCTGGAAAAGAAAACTCACCAGTCCAAGTTCCTGATGTCAGTTTGTAGGGCTCCCTTGGGTCTATCTGGGCAGCATAAATTTGAGGAGCGGACAATTTTGGTCTGTTATCCATCCTTCGATATAAGGATTCTTTGCAGTCAGGTCCCAGCCGAGTGCCAGGGGCCCCAGGGAACATCCTTTGGCCATTTTCCCTGGGAAAGAAAACTCACCAGTCCAGGTTGCTGATGTCAGTTTGTAAGGCTCCCTTGGGTCTATCTGGGCAGCACAACTTTCAGGAGGGGATAATTTTGGTCTGTAATCCATTCTTCGATATAGGGATTCTTTACAGTCAGGCCCCAGCCAGGTGCCAGGGGCCCCTGGGCACATCCTTTGGCCATTTTCCCTGGAAAAGAACACTCACCAGTCCAGGTTCCGGATGTCAGTTTGTAGGGCTCCCTTGGGTCTATCAGGGCAGCACAAGTTTGAGGTAGGGACAATTTCGGGGTGGGGTCCATCCTTCGATATAAGGATTTTTTGCAGTCAGGGCCAGGGGCCCCTGGGCACATCCTTTGGCCATTTTCCCTGGGAAAGAAAACTCAGCAGTCCATGTTGATGATGTCAGTTTGTAGGGCTCCCTTAGGTCTATCAGGGCAGCACAAGTTTGAGGTGGGGACAACTTCGGTGTGGGGTCCATCCTTCGATATAAGGATTTTTTGAAGTCAGGGCCAGGGGCCCCCGGGCACATCCTTTGGCCATTTTCCCTGGGAAAGAAAACTCACCAGTCCAGGTTCCTGATGTCAGTTTGTAGGGCTCCCTTGGGTCTATCAGGGCAGCACAAGTTTGAGGTGGGGACAACTTCGGTGTGGGGTCCATCCTTCGATATAAGGATTTTTAGCAGTCAGGTCCGAGCCCAGTGCCAGGGTCCCCAGGGCACATCCTTTGGCCATTTTCCCTGGAAAAGAAAACTCAACAGTCCAGGTTCCTGATGTCAGTTTGTAGGGCTCCCTTGGGTCTATCTGGGCGGCAGAAATTTGAGGAGCGGACAATTTTGGTCTGTTATCCATCCTTCGATATAAGGATTCTTTGCAGACAGGTCCCAGCCGAGTGCCAGGGGCCCCAGGGAACATCCTTTGGCCATTTTCCCTGGGAAAGAAAATTCACCAGTCCAGGTTGCTGATGTCAGTTTGTAGGGCTCCCTTGGGTCTATCAGGGCAGCACAAGTATGAGATGGGGACAACTTCAGTCTGGTGTCCATCCTTCAATATAAGGATTCTTTGAAGTCAAGGCCCAGCCGAGAGCCATGGGCCCCTGGGCACGTTCTTTGGCCATTTTCCCTGGGAAAGAAAACTCACCAGTCCAGGTTCCTGATGTCAGTTTGTAGGGCTCCCTTAGGTCTATCAGGGCAGCAGAAGTTTGAGGTGGGGACAATTTCGGTGTGGGGTCCATCCTTCGATATAAGGATTTTTTGCAGTGAGGACCCTGCCCAGGGCCAGGGGCCCCTGGGCACATCCTTTTTCCATTTTCCCTGGGAAAGAAAACTCACCAGTCCAGGTTCCTGATGTCAGTTTGTAGGGCTCCCTTGGGTCTATCAGGGCAGCACAAGTTTGAGGTGGGGACAACTTCGGTGTGGGGTCCATCCTTCGATATAAGGATATTTTTCAGTGAGGATCCTGCCCAGGGCCAGGGGCTCCTGAGCACAACCTTTTTCTAGTTTCCCTGGGAAAGAAAACTCACCAGTCCAGGTTCCTGATGTCAGTTTGTAGGGCTCCCTTGGGTCTATCAGGGCAGCACAAGTTTGAGGTGGGGACAATTTCGGGGTGGGGTCCATCCTTCGATATAAGGATTCTTTGCAGTGAGGACCCTGCCCAGGGCCAGGGGCCCCTGGGCACATCCTTTTTCCATTTTCCCTGGGAAAGAAAACTCACCAGTCCAGGTTCCTGATGTCAGTTTGTAGGGCTCCCTTGGGTCTATCAGGGCAGCACAAGTTTGAGGTGGGGACAACTTCGGTGTGGGGTGCATCCTTCGATATAAGGATATTTTTCAGTGAGGACCCTGCCCAGGGCCAGGGGCCCCTGGGCACATCCTTTTTCTATTTTCCCTGGGAAAGAAAACTCACCAGTCCAGGTTCCTGATGTCAGTTTGTAGGGCTCCCTTGGGTCTATCAGGGCACCACAAGTTTGAGGTGGGGACAGCTTCGGTGTGGGGTCCATCCTTCGATATAAGGATTTTTAGCAGTCAGGTCCCAGCCCAGTGCCAGGGTCCCCAGGGCACATCCTTTGGCCATTTTCCCTGGAAAAGAAAACTCACCAGTCCAAGTTCCTGATGTCAGTTTGTAGGGCTCCCTTGGGTCTATCTGGGCAGCATAAATTTGAGGAGCGGACAATTTTGGTCTGTTATCCATCCTTCGATATAAGGATTCTTTGCAGTCAGGTCCCAGCCGAGTGCCAGGGGCCCCAGGGAACATCCTTTGGCCATTTTCCCTGGGAAAGAAAACTCACCAGTCCAGGTTCCTGATGTCAGTTTGTAGGGCTCCCTTGGGTCTATCTGGGCAGCACAACTTTCAGGAGGGGATAATTTTGGTCTGTAATCCATTCTTCGATATAGGGATTCTTTACAGTCAGGCCCCAGCCAGGTGCCAGGGGCCCCTGGGCACATCCTTTGGCCATTTTCCCTGGAAAAGAACACTCACCAGTCCAGGTTCCGGATGTCAGTTTGTAGGGCTCCCTTGGGTCTATCAGGGCAGCACAAGTTTGAGGTAGGGACAATTTCGGGGTGGGGTCCATCCTTCGATATAAGGATTTTTTGCAGTCAGGGCCAGGGCCCCCTGGGCACATCCTTTGGCCATTTTCCCTGGGAAAGAAAACTCAGCAGTCCATGTTGATGATGTCAGTTTGTAGGGCTCCCTTAGGTCTATCAGGGCAGCACAAGTTTGAGGTGGGGACAACTTCGGTGTGGGGTCCATCCTTCGATATAAGGATTTTTTGAAGTCAGGGCCAGGGGCCCCCGGGCACATCCTTTGGCCATTTTCCCTGGGAAAGAAAACTCACCAGTCCAGGTTCCTGATGTCAGTTTGTAGGGCTCCCTTGGGTCTATCAGGGCAGCACAAGTTTGAGGTGGGGACAACTTCGGTGTGGGGTCCATCCTTCGATATAAGGATTTTTAGCAGTCAGGTCCGAGCCCAGTGCCAGGGTCCCCAGGGCACATCCTTTGGCCATTTTCCCTGGAAAAGAAAACTCAACAGTCCAGGTTCCTGATGTCAGTTTGTAGGGCTCCCTTGGGTCTATCTGGGCGGCAGAAATTTGAGGAGCGGACAATTTTGGTCTGTTATCCATCCTTCGATATAAGGATTCTTTGCAGACAGGTCCCAGCCGAGTGCCAGGGGCCCCAGGGAACATCCTTTGGCCATTTTCCCTGGGAAAGAAAATTCACCAGTCCAGGTTGCTGATGTCAGTTTGTAGGGCTCCCTTGGGTCTATCAGGGCAGCACAAGTATGAGATGGGGACAACTTCAGTCTGGTGTCCATCCTTCGATATAAGGATTCTTTGAAGTCAAGGCCCAGCCGAGAGCCATGGGCCCCTGGGCACGTTCTTTGGCCATTTTCCCTGGGAAAGAAAACTCACCAGTCCAGGTTCCTGATGTCAGTTTGTAGGGCTCCCTTAGGTCTATCAGGGCAGCAGAAGTTTGAGGTGGGGACAATTTCGGTGTGGGGTCCATCCTTCGATATAAGGATTTTTTGCAGTGAGGACCCTGCCCAGGGCCAGGGGCCCCTGGGCACATCCTTTTTCCATTTTCCCTGGGAAAGAAAACTCACCAGTCCAGGTTCCTGATGTCAGTTTGTAGGGCTCCCTTGGGTCTATCAGGGCAGCACAAGTTTGAGGTGGGGACAACTTCGGTGTGGGGTCCATCCTTCGATATAAGGATATTTTTCAGTGAGGATCCTGCCCAGGGCCAGGGGCTCCTGGGCACAACCTTTTTCTAGTTTCCCTGGGAAAGAAAACTCACCAGTCCAGGTTCCTGATGTCAGTTTGTAGGGCTCCCTTGGGTCTATCAGGGCAGCACAAGTTTGAGGTGGGGACAATTTCGGGGTGGGGTCCATCCTTCGATATAAGGATTCTTTGCAGTGAGGACCCTGCCCAGGGCCAGGGGCCCCTGGGCACATCCTTTTTCCATTTTCCCTGGGAAAGAAAACTCACCAGTCCAGGTTCCTGATGTCAGTTTGTAGGGCTCCCTTGGGTCTATCAGGGCAGCACAAGTTTGAGGTGGGGACAACTTCGGTGTGGGGTGCATCCTTCGATATAAGGATATTTTTCAGTGAGGATCCTGCCCAGGGCCAGGGGCCCCTGGGCACATCCTTTTTCTATTTTCCCTGGGAAAGAAAACTCACCAGTCCAGGTTCCTGATGTCAGTTTGTAGGGCTCCCTTGGGTCTATCAGGGCAGCACAAGTTTGAGGTGGGGACAATTTCGGGGTGGGGTCCATCCTTCGATATAAGGATTTTTAGCAGTCAGGTCCCAGTCCAGTGCCAAGGTCCCCAGGGCACATCCTTTGGCCATTTTCCCTGGAAAAGAAAACTCACCAGTCCAGGTTCCTGATGTCAGTTTGTAGGGCTCCCTTGGGTCTATCTGGGCAGCAGAAATTTGAGGAGCAGAAAATTTTGGTCTGTTATCCATCCTTCGGTATAAGGATTCTTTGCAGACAGGTCCCAGCCGAGTGCCAGGGGCCCCAGGGAACATCCTTCGGCCATTTCCCCTGGGAAAGAAAACTCACCAGTCCAGGTTCCTGATGTCAGTTTGTAAGGCTCCCTTGGGTCTATCTGGGCAGCACAACTTTGAGGTGGGGACAACTTCGGTGTGGGGTCCATCCTTCGATATAAGGATTTTTTGCAGTCAGGGCCAGGGGCCCCCGGGCACATCCTTTGGCCATTTACCCTGGGAAAGAAAAGTCAGCAGTCGAGGTTGAGGATGTCAGTTTGTAGGGCTCCCTTGGGTCTATCAGCTCAGCACAAATTTGAGGTGGGGACAACTTCGGTGTGGGGTCCATCCTTCGATATAAGGATTTTTTGCATTCAGGTCCCAGCCCAGTGCCAGGGTCCCGAGGGCACATCCTTTGGCCATTTTCCCTGGAAAAGAAAACTCACCAGTCCAGGTTCCTGATGTCAGTTTGTAGGGCTCCCTTGGGTCTATCTGGGCAGCAGAAATTTGAGGAGCGGACAATTTTAGTCTGCGATCCATCCTTCGATATTGGGATTCTTTGCAGTCAGGTGTCAGCCGAGTGCCAGGGGCCCCAGGGAACATCCTTTGGCCATTTTCCCTGGGAAAGAAAATTCACCAGTCCAGGTTGCTGATGTCAGTTTGTAGGGCTCCCGTGTGTCTATCAGGGCACCACAAGTATGAGATGGGGACAACTTCAGTCTGGTGTCCATCCTTCGATATAAGGATTCTTTGAAGTCAAGGCCCAGCCGAGAGCCATGGGCCCCTGGGCACATTCTTTGGCCATTTTCCCTGGGAAAGAACACTCACCAGTCCAGGTTCCTGATGTCAGTTTGTAGGGCTCCCTTAGGTCTATCTGGGCAGCACAAGTTTGAGGTGGGGACAACTTCGGTGTGGGGTCCATCCTTCGATATAAGGATTCTTTGCAGTGAGGACCCTGCCCAGGGCCAGGGGCCCCTGGGCACATCCTTTTTCCATTTTCCCTGGGAAAGAAAACTCAGCAGTCCAGGTTGCTGATGTCAGTTTGTAGGGCTCCCTTGGGTCTATCAGGGCAGCACAAGTTTGAGGTGGGGACAACTTCGGTGTGGGGTGCATCCTTCGATATAAGGATTTTTTTCAGTGAGGACCCTGCCCAGGGCCAGGGGCCCCTGGGCACATCCTTTGGCCATTTTCCCTGGGAAAGAAAACTCAGCAGTCCAGGTCCCTGATGTGAGTTTGTAGGGCTCACTTGGGTCTATCAGGGCAGCACAAATTTGAGGTGGGGACAACTTCGGTGTGGGGTCCATCCTTCGATATAAGGATTTTTTGCATTCAGGTCCCAGCCCAGTGCCAGGGTCCCCAGGCCATATCCTTTGGCCATTTTCCCTGGAAAAGAAAACTCACCAGTCCAGGTTCCTGATGTCAGTTTGTAGCGCTCCCTTGGGTCTATCTGGGCTGCAGAAATTTGAGGAGCGGACAATTTTAGTCTGCGATCCATCCTTCGATATTGGGATTCTTTGCAGTCAGGTGTCAGCCGAGTGCCAGGGGCCCCGGGGAACATCCTTTGGCCATTTCCCCTGGGAAAGAAAATTCACCAGTCCAGGTTGCTGATGTCAGTTTGTAGCGCTCCCGTGTGTCTATCAGGGCAGCACAAGTATGAGATGGGGACAACTTCAGTCTGGTGTCCATCCTTCGATATAAGGATTCTTTAAAGTCAAGGCCCAGCCGAGAGCCAGGGGCCCCTGGGCACATCCTTTTTCTATTTTCCCTGGGAAAGAAAACTCAGCAGTCCATGTTGATGATGTCAGTTTGTAGGGCTCCCTTGGGTCTATCAGGGCACCACAAGTTTGAGGTGGGGACAGCTTCGGTGTGGGGTCCATCCTTCGATATAAGAATTTTTAGCAGTCAGGTCCCAGCCCAGTGCCAGGGTCCCCAGGGCACATCCTTTGGCCATTTTCCCTGGAAAAGAAAACTCACCAGTCCAAGTTCCTGATGTCTGTTTGTAGGGCTCCCTTGGGTCTATCTGGGCAGCATAAATTTGAGGAGCGGACAATTTTGGTCTGTTATCCATCCTTCGATATAAGGATTCTTTGCAGTCAGGTCCCAGCCGAGTGCTAGGGGCCCCAGGGAACATCCTTTGGCCATTTTCCCTGGGAAAGTAAACTCACCAGTCCAGGTTGCTTATGTCAGTTTGTAGGGCTCCCTTGGGTCTATCTGGGCAGCACAACTTTCAGGAGGGGATAATTTTGGTCTGTAATCCATCCTTCGATATAGGGATTCTTTACAGTCAGGCCCCAGCCAGGTGCCAGGGGCCCCTGGGCACATCCTTTGGCCATTTTCCCTGGAAAAGAACACTCACCAGTCCAGGTTCCGGATGTCAGTTTGTAGGGCTCCCTTGGGTCTATCAGGGCAGCACAAGTTTGAGGTAGGGACAATTTCGGGGTGGGGTCCATCCTTCGATATAAGGATTTTTTGCAGTCAGGGCCAGGGGCCCCTGGGCACATCCTTTGGCCATTTTCCCTGGGAAAGAAAACTCAGCAGTCCATGTTGATGATGTCAGTTTGTAGGGCTCCCTTAGGTCTATCAGGGCAGCACAAGTTTGAGGTGGGGACAACTTCGGTGTGGGGTCCATCCTTCGATATAAGGATTTTTTGAAGTCAGGGCCAGGGGCCCCCGGGCACATCCTTTGGCCATTTTCCCTGGGAAAGAAAACTCACCAGTCCAGGTTACTGATGTCAGTTTGTAGGGCTCCCTTGGGTCTATCTGGGCAGCACAAGTTTGAGGTGGGGACAACTTCGGTGTGGGGTCCATCCTTCGATATAAGGATTTTTAGCAGTCAGGTCCGAGCCCAGTGCCAGGGTCCCCAGGGCACATCCTTTGGCCATTTTCCCTGGAAAAGAAAACTCAACAGTCCAGGTTCCTGATGTCAGTTTGTAGGGCTCCCTTGGGTCTATCTGGGCAGAAGAAATTTGAGGAGCGGACAATTTTGGTCTGTTATCCATCCTTCGATATAAGGATTCTTTGCAGACAGGTCCCAGCCGAGTGCCAGGGGCCCCAGGGAACATCCTTTGGCCATTTTCCCTGGGAAAGAAAATTCACCAGTCCAGGTTTCTGATGTCAGTTTGTAGGGCTCCCTTGGGTCTATCAGGGCAGCACAAGTATGAGATGGGGACAACTTCAGTCTGGTGTCCATCCTTCGATATAAGGATTCTTTGAAGTCAGGGCCCAGCCGAGAGCCATGGGCCCCTGGGCACATTCTTTGGCCATTTTCCCTGGGAAAGAAAACTCACCAGTCCAGGTTCCTGATGTCAGTTTGTAGGGCTCCCTTAGGTCTATCAGGGCAGCAGAAGTTTGAGGTGGGGACAATTTCGGTGTGGGGTCCATCCTTCGATATAAGGATTTTTTGCAGTGAGGACCCTGCCCAGGGCCAGGGGCCCCTGGGCACATCCTTTTTCCATTTTCCCTGGGAAAGAAAACTCACCAGTCCAGGTTCCTGATGTCAGTTTGTAGGGCTCCCTTGGGTCTATCAGGGCACCACAACTTGAGGTGGGGACAACTTCGGTGTGGGGTCCATCCTTCGATATAAGGATTCTTTGCAGTGAGGACCCTGCCCAGGGCCAGGGGCCCCTGGGCACATCCTTTTTCCATTTTCCCTGGGAAAGAAAACTCACCAGTCCAGGTTCCTGATGTCAGTTTGTAGGGCTCCCTTGGGTCTATCAGGGCAGCACAAGTTTGAGGTGGGGACAACTTCGGTGTGGGGTGCATCCTTCGATATAAGGATATTTTTCAGTGAGGACCCTGCCCAGGGCCAGGGGCCCCTGGGCACATCTTTTTTCTATTTTCCCTGGGAAAGAAAACTCAGCAGTCCAGGTTGCTGATGTCAGTTTGTAGGGCTCCCTTGGGTCTATCAGGGCAGCACAAGTTTGAGGTGGGGACAATTTCGGGGTGGGGTCCATCCTTCGATATAAGGATTCTTTGCAGTGAGGACCCTGCCCAGGGCCAGGGGCCCCTGGGCACATCCTTTTTCCATTTTCCCTGGGAAAGAAAACTCACCAGTCCAGGTTCCTGATGTCAGTTTGTAGGGCTCCCTTGGGTCTATCAGGGCAGCACAAGTTTGAGGTGGGGACAACTTCGGTGTGGGGTGCATCCTTCGATATAAGGATATTTTTCAGTGAGGACCCTGCCCAGGGCCAGGGGCCCCTGGGCACATCCTTTTTCTATTTTCCCTGGGAAAGAAAACTCACCAGTCCAGGTTCCTGATGTCAGTTTGTAGGGCTCCCTTGGGTCTATCAGGGCAGCACAAGTTTGAGGTGGGGACAATTTCGGGGTGGGGTCCATCCTTCGATATAAGGATTTTTAGCAGTCAGGTCCCAGTCCAGTGCCAAGGTCCCCAGGGCACATCCTTTGGCCATTTTCCCTGGAAAAGAAAACTCACCAGTCCAGGTTCCTGATGTCAGTTTGTAGGGCTCCCTTGGGTCTATCTGGGCAGCAGAAATTTGAGGAGCAGAAAATTTTGGTCTGTTATCCATCCTTCGGTATAAGGATTCTTTGCAGACAGGTCCCAGCCGAGTGCCAGGGGCCCCAGGGAACATCCTTCGGCCATTTCCCCTGGGAAAGAAAACTCACCAGTCCAGGTTCCTGATGTCAGTTTGTAAGGCTCCCTTGGGTCTATCTGGGCAGCACAACTTTGAGGTGGGGACAACTTCGGTGTGGGGTCCATCCTTCGATATAAGGATTTTTTGCAGTCAGGGCCAGGGGCCCCCGGGCACATACTTTGGCCATTTTCCCTGGGAAAGAAAAGTCAGCAGTCGAGGTTGATGATGTCAGTTTGTAGGGCTCCCTTGGGTCTATCAGGGCAGCACAAATTTGAGGTGGGGACAACTTCGGTGTGGGGTCCATCCTTCGATATAAGGATTTTTTGCATTCAGGTCCCAGCCCAGTGCCAGGGTCCCGAGGGCACATCCTTTGGCCATTTTCCCTGGAAAAGAAAACTCACCAGTCCAGGTTCCTGATGTCAGTTTGTAGGGCTCCCTTGGGTCTATCTGGGCAGCAGAAATTTGAGGAGCGGACAATTTTAGTCTGCGATCCATCCTTCGATATTGGGATTCTTTGCAGTCAGGTGTCAGCCGAGTGCCAGGGGCCCCAGGGAACATCCTTTGGCCATTTTCCCTGGGAAAGAAAATTCACCAGTCCAGGTTGCTGATGTCAGTTTGTAGGGCTCCCGTGTGTCTATCAGGGCACCACAAGTATGAGATGGGGACAACTTCAGTCTGGTGTCCATCCTTCGATATAAGGATTCTTTGAAGTCAAGGCCCAGCCGAGAGCCATGGGCCCCTGGGCACATTCTTTGGCCATTTTCCCTGGGAAAGAACACTCACCAGTCCAGGTTCCTGATGTCAGTTTGTAGGGCTCCCTTAGGTCTATCTGGGCGGCACAAGTTTGAGGTGGGGACAACTTCGGTGTGGGGTCCATCCTTCGATATAAGGATTCTTTGCAGTGAGGACCCTGCCCAGGGCCAGGGGCCCCTGGGCACATCCTTTTTCCATTTTCCCTGGGAAAGAAAACTCACCAGTCCAGGTTCCTGATGTCAGTTTGTAGGGCTCCCTTGGGTCTATCAGGGCAGCACAAGTTTGAGGTGGGGACAACTTCGGTGTGGGGTGCATCCTTCGATATAAGGATTTTTTTCAGTGAGGACCCTGCCCAGGGCCAGGGGCCCCTGGGCACATCCTTTGGCCATTTTCCCTGGGAAAGAAAACTCAGCAGTCCAGGTCCCTGATGTCAGTTTGTAGGGCTCCCTTGGGTCTATCAGGGCAGCACAAGTTTGAGGTGGGGACAATTTCGGGGTGGGCTCCATCCTTCGATAAAGGGATTTTTAGCAGTCAGGGCCAGGCGCCCCTGGGCACATCCTTTGGCCATTTTCCCTGGGAAAGAAAACTCAGCAGTCCAGGTTCCTGATGTCTGTTTGTAGGGCTCCCTTGGGTCTATCAGGGCAGCACAAGTTTGAGGTGGGGACAACTTCGGTGTGGGGTCCATCCTTCGATATAACGATTTTTTGAAGTCAGGGCCAGGGGCCCCTGGGCACATCCTTTGGCCATTTTCCCTGGGAAAGAAAACTCACCAGTCCAGGTTACTGATGTCAGTTTGTAGGGCTCCCTTGGGTCTATCTGGGCAGAAGAAATTTGAGGAGCGGACAATTTTGGTCTGTTATCCATCCTTCGATATAAGGATTCTTTGCAGACAGGTCCCAGCCGAGTGCCAGAGTCCCCAGGGAACATCCTTTGGCCATTTCCCCTGGGAAAGAAAACTCACCAGTCCAGGTTCCTGATGTCAGTTTGTAGGGCTCCCTTGGGTCTATCTGGGCAGCACAACTTTGAGGAGGGGACAATTTTGGTCTGTAATCCATCCTTCGATATAGGGATTCTTTACAGTCAGGCCCCAGCCAGGGGCCAGGGGCCCCTGGGCACAACCTTTGGCCATTTACCCTGGGAAAGAAAACTCACCAGTCCAGGTTGCTGATGTCAGTTTGTAGGGCTCCCTTGGGTCTATCAGGGCAGCACAAGTATGAGATGGGGACAACTTCAGTCTGGGGTCCATCCTTCGATATAAGGATTGTTTGCAGTCAAGGCCCAGCCGAGGGCCATGGGCCCCTGGGCACATTCTTTGGCCATTTTCCCTGGGAAAGAACACTCACCAGTCCAGGTTCCTGATGTCAGTTTGTAAGGCTCCCTTGGGTCTATCAGGGCAGCAGAAATTTTAGGAGGGGACAACTTCGGTCTGGGGTCCATCCTTCGATATAGGGATTCTTTAAAGTCAGCACCCCGCCCAGGTCCAGGGGCCCCTGGGCACATTCTCTGGCCATTTTCCCTGGGAAAGAAAACTCACCAGTCCAGGTTCCTGATGTCAGTTTGTAGGGCTCCCTTAGGTCTATCAGGGCAGCAGAAGTTTGAGGTGGGGACAATTTCGGTGTGGGGTCCATCCTTCGATATAAGGATTTTTTGCAGTGAGGACCCTGCCCAGGGCCAGGGGCCCCTGGGCACATCCTTTTTCCATTTTCCCTGGGAAAGAAAACTCACCAGTCCAGGTTCCTGATGTCAGTTTGTAGGGCTCCCTTGGGTCTATCAGGGCACCACAACTTGAGGTGGGGACAATTTCAGTGTGGGGTCCATCCTTCGATATAAGGATTCTTTGCAGTGAGGACCCTGCCCAGGGCCAGGGGCCCCTGGGCACATCCTTTTTCCATTTTCCCTGGGAAAGAAAACTCACCAGTCCAGGTTCCTGATGTCAGTTTGTAGGGCTCCCTTGGGTCTATCAGGGCAGCACAAGTTTGAGGTGGGGACAACTTCGGTGTGGGGTGCATCCTTCGATATAAGGATATTTTTCAGTGAGGACCCTGCCCAGGGCCAGGGGCCCCTGGGCACATCCTTTTTCTATTTTCCCTGGGAAAGAAAACTCACCAGTCCAGGTTCCTGATGTCAGTTTGTAGGGCTCCCTTGGGTCTATCAGGGCAGCACAAGTTTGAGGTGGGGACAATTTCGGGGTGGGGTCCATCCTTCGATATAAGGATTTTTAGCAGTCAGGTCCCAGTCCAGTGCCAAGGTCCCCAGGGCACATCCTTTGGCCATTTTCCCTGGAAAAGAAAACTCACCAGTCCAGGTTCCTGATGTCAGTTTGTAGGGCTCCCTTGGGTCTATCTGGGCAGCAGAAATTTGAGGAGCAGAAAATTTTGGTCTGTTATCCATCCTTCGGTATAAGGATTCTTTGCAGACAGGTCCCAGCCGAGTGCCAGGGGCCCCAGGGAACATCCTTCGGCCATTTCCCCTGGGAAAGAAAACTCACCAGTCCAGGTTCCTGATGTCAGTTTGTAAGGCTCCCTTGGGTCTATCTGGGCAGCACAACTTTGAGGTGGGGACAACTTCGGTGTGGGGTCCATCCTTCGATATAAGGATTTTTTGCAGTCAGGGCCAGGGGCCCCCGGGCACATCCTTTGGCCATTTTCCCTGGGAAAGAAAAGTCAGCAGTCGAGGTTGATGATGTCAGTTTGTAGGGCTCCCTTGGGTCTATCAAGGCAGCAGAAATTTGAGGAGCGGACAACTTCGGTGTGGGGTCCATCCTTCGATATAAGGATATTTTGCATTCAGGTCCCAGCCCAGTGCCAGGGTCCCGAGGGCACATCCTTTGGCCATTTTCCCTGGAAAAGAAAACTCACCAGTCCAGGTTCCTGATGTCAGTTTGTAGGGCTCCCTTGGGTCTATCTGGGCAGCAGAAATTTGAGGAGCGGACAATTTTAGTCTGCGATCCATCCTTCGATATTGGGATTCTTTGCAGTCAGGTGTCAGCCGAGTGCCAGGGGCCCCGGGGAACATCCTTTGGCCATTTCCCCTGGGAAAGAAAATTCACCAGTCCAGGTTGCTGATGTCAGTTTGTAGCGCTCCCGTGTGTCTATCAGGGCAGCACAAGTATGAGATGGGGACAACTTCAGTCTGGTGTCCATCCTTCGATATAAGGATTCTTTAAAGTCAAGGCCCAGCCGAGAGCCAGGGGCCCCTGGGCACATCCTTTTTCTATTTTCCCTGGGAAAGAAAACTCAGCACTCCATGTTGATGATGTCAGTTTGTAGGGCTCCCTTGGGTCTATCAGGGCACCACAAGTTTGAGGTGGGGACAGCTTCGGTGTGGGGTCCATCCTTCGATATAAGAATTTTTAGCAGTCAGGTCCCAGCCCAGTGCCAGGGTCCCCAGGGCACATCCTTTGGCCATTTTCCCTGGAAAAGAAAACTCACCAGTCCAAGTTCCTGATGTCTGTTTGTAGGGCTCCCTTGGGTCTATCTGGGCAGCATAAATTTGAGGAGCGGACAATTTTGGTCTGTTATCCATCCTTCGATATAAGGATTCTTTGCAGTCAGGTCCCAGCCGAGAGCTAGGGGCCCCAGGGAACATCCTTTGGCCATTTTCCCTGGGAAAGTAAACTCACCAGTCCAGGTTGCTTATGTCAGTTTGTAGGGCTCCCTTGGGTCTATCTGGGCAGCACAACTTTCAGGAGGGGATAATTTTGGTCTGTAATCCATCCTTCGATATAGGGATTCTTTACAGTCAGGCCCCAGCCAGGTGCCAGGGGCCCCTGGGCACATCCTTTGGCCATTTTCCCTGGAAAAGAACACTCACCAGTCCAGGTTCCGGATGTCAGTTTGTAGGGCTCCCTTGGGTCTATCAGGGCAGCACAAGTTTGAGGTAGGGACAATTTCGGGGTGGGGTCCATCCTTCGATATAAGGATTTTTTGCAGTCAGGGCCAGGGGCCCCTGGGCACATCCTTTGGCCATTTTCCCTGGGAAAGAAAACTCAGCAGTCCATGTTGATGATGTCAGTTTGTAGGGCTCCCTTAGGTCTATCAGGGCAGCACAAGTTTGAGGTGGGGACAACTTCGGTGTGGGGTCCATCCTTCGATATAAGGATTTTTTGAAGTCAGGGCCAGGGGCCCCCGGGCACATCCTTTGGCCATTTTCCCTGGGAAAGAAAACTCACCAGTCCAGGTTACTGATGTCAGTTTGTAGGGCTCCCTTGGGTCTATCTGGGCAGCACAAGGTTGAGGTGGGGACAACTTCGGTGTGGGGTCCATCCTTCGATATAAGGATTTTTAGCAGTCAGGTCCGAGCCCAGTGCCAGGGTCCCCAGGGCACATCCTTTGGCCATTTTCCCTGGAAAAGAAAACTCAACAGTCCAGGTTCCTGATGTCAGTTTGTAGGGCTCCCTTGGGTCTATCTGGGCAGAAGAAATTTGAGGAGCGGACAATTTTGGTCTGTTATCCATCCTTCGATATAAGGATTCTTTGCAGACAGGTCCCAGCCGAGTGCCAGGGGCCCCAGGGAACATCCTTTGGCCATTTTCCCTGGGAAAGAAAATTCACCAGTCCAGGTTGCTGATGTCAGTTTGTAGGGCTCCCTTGGGTCTATCAGGGCAGCACAAGTATGAGATGGGGACAACTTCAGTCTGGTGTCCATCCTTCGATATAAGGATTCTTTGAAGTCAAGGCCCAGCCGAGAGCCATGGGCCCCTGGGCACATTCTTTGGCCATTTTCCCTGGGAAAGAAAACTCACCAGTCCAGGTTCCTGATGTCAGTTTGTAGGGCTCCCTTAGGTCTATCAGGGCAGCAGAAGTTTGAGGTGGGGACAATTTCGGTGTGGGGTCCATCCTTCGATATAAGGATTTTTTGCAGTGAGGACCCTGCCCAGGGCCAGGGGCCCCTGGGCACATCCTTTTTCCATTTTCCCTGGGAAAGAAAACTCACCAGTCCAGGTTCCTGATGTCAGTTTGTAGGGCTCCCTTGGGTCTATCAGGGCAGCACAAGTTTGAGGTGGGGACAACTTCGGTGTGGGGCCAATCCTTCGATATAAGGATTCTTTGCAGTGAGGACCCTGCCCAGGGCCAGGGGCCCCTGGGCACATCCTTTTTCCATTTTCCCTGGGAAGGAAAACTCACCAGTCCAGGTTCCTGATGTCAGTTTGTAGGGCTCCCTTGGGTCTATCAGGGCAGCACAAGTTTGAGGTGGGGACAACTTCGGTGTGGGGTGCATCCTTCGATATAAGGATATTTTTCAGTGAGGACCCTGCCCAGGGCCAGGGGCCCCTGGGCACATCTTTTTTCTATTTTCCCTGGGAAAGAAAACTCACCAGTCCAGGTTCCTGATGTCAGTTTGTAGGGCTCCCTTGGGTCTATCAGGGCAGCACAAGTTTGAGGTGGGGACAATTTCGGGGTGGGGTCCATCCTTCGATATAAGGATTCTTTGCAGTGAGGACCCTGCCCAGGGCCAGGGGCCCCTGGGCACATCCTTTTTCCATTTTCCCTGGGAAAGAAAACTCACCAGTCCAGGTTCCTGATGTCAGTTTGTAGGGCTCCCTTGGGTCTATCAGGGCAGCACAAGTTTGAGGTGGGGACAACTTCGGTGTGGGGTGCATCCTTCGATATAAGGATATTTTTCAGTGAGGACCCTGCCCAGGGCCAGGGGCCCCTGGGCACATCCTTTTTCTATTTTCCCTGGGAAAGAAAACTCACCAGTCCAGGTTCCTGATGTCAGTTTGTAGGGCTCCCTTGGGTCTATCAGGGCAGCACAAGTTTGAGGTGGGGACAATTTCGGGGTGGGGTCCATCCTTCGATATAAGGATTTTTAGCAGTCAGGTCCCAGTCCAGTGCCAAGGTCCCCAGGGCACATCCTTTGGCCATTTTCCCTGGAAAAGAAAACTCACCAGTCCAGGTTCCTGATGTCAGTTTGTAGGGCTCCCTTGGGTCTATCTGGGCAGCAGAAATTTGAGGAGCAGAAAATTTTGGTCTGTTATCCATCCTTCGGTATAAGGATTCTTTGCAGACAGGTCCCAGCCGAGTGCCAGGGGCCCCAGGGAACATCCTTCGGCCATTTCCCCTGGGAAAGAAAACTCACCAGTCCAGGTTCCTGATGTCAGTTTGTAAGGCTCCCTTGGGTCTATCTGGGCAGCACAACTTTGAGGTGGGGACAACTTCGGTGTGGGGTCCATCCTTCGATATAAGGATTTTTTGCAGTCAGGGCCAGGGGCCCCCGGGCACATACTTTGGCCATTTTCCCTGGGAAAGAAAAGTCAGCAGTCGAGGTTGATGATGTCAGTTTGTAGGGCTCCCTTGGGTCTATCAGGGCAGCACAAATTTGAGGTGGGGACAACTTCGGTGTGGGGTCCATCCTTCGATATAAGGATTTTTTGCATTCAGGTCCCAGCCCAGTGCCAGGGTCCCGAGGGCACATCCTTTGGCCATTTTCCCTGGAAAAGAAAACTCACCAGTCCAGGTTCCTGATGTCAGTTTGTAGGGCTCCCTTGGGTCTATCTGGGCAGCAGAAATTTGAGGAGCGGACAATTTTAGTCTGCGATCCATCCTTCGATATTGGGATTCTTTGCAGTCAGGTGTCAGCCGAGTGCCAGGGGCCCCAGGGAACATCCTTTGGCCATTTTCCCTGGGAAAGAAAATTCACCAGTCCAGGTTGCTGATGTCAGTTTGTAGGGCTCCCGTGTGTCTATCAGGGCACCACAAGTATGAGATGGGGACAACTTCAGTCTGGTGTCCATCCTTCGATATAAGGATTCTTTGAAGTCAAGGCCCAGCCGAGAGCCATGGGCCCCTGGGCACATTCTTTGGCCATTTTCCCTGGGAAAGAACACTCACCAGTCCAGGTTCCTGATGTCAGTTTGTAGGGCTCCCTTAGGTCTATCAGGGCAGCACAAGTTTGAGGTGGGGACAACTTCGGTGTGGGGTCCATCCTTCGATATAAGGATTCTTTGCAGTGAGGACCCTGCCCAGGGCCAGGGGCCCCTGGGCACATCCTTTTTCCATTTTCCCTGGGAAAGAAAACTCAGCAGTCCAGGTTGCTGATGTCAGTTTGTAGGGCTCCCTTGGGTCTATCAGGGCAGCACAAGTTTGAGGTGGGGACAACTTCGGTGTGGGGTGCATCCTTCGATATAAGGATTTTTTTCAGTGAGGACCCTGCCCAGGGCCAGGGGCCCCTGGGCACATCCTTTGGCCATTTTCCCTGGGAAAGAAAACTCAGCAGTCCAGGTCCCTGATGTCAGTTTGTAGGGCTCCCTTGGGTCTATCAGGGCAGCACAAGTTTGAGGTGGGGACAATTTCGGGGTGGGCTCCATCCTTCGATATAGGGATTTTTAGCAGTCAGGGCCAGGCGCCCCTGGGCACATCCTTTGGCCATTTTCCCTTGGAAAGAAAACTCAGCAGTCCAGGTTCCTGATGTCTGTTTGTAGGGCTCCCTTGGGTCTATCAGGGCAGCACAAGTTTGAGGTGGGGACAACTTCGGTGTGGGGTCCATCCTTCGATATAACGATTTTTTGAAGTCAGGGCCAGGGGCCCCTGGGCACATCCTTTGGCCATTTTCCCTGGGAAAGAAAACTCACCAGTCCAGGTTACTGATGTCAGTTTGTAGGGCTCCCTTGGGTCTATCTGGGCAGAAGAAATTTGAGGAGCGGACAATTTTGGTCTGTTATCCATCCTTCGATATAAGGATTCTTTGCAGACAGGTCCCAGCCGAGTGCCAGAGTCCCCAGGGAACATCCTTTGGCCATTTCCCCTGGGAAAGAAAACTCACCAGTCCAGGTTCCTGATGTCAGTTTGTAGGGCTCCCTTGGGTCTATCTGGGCAGCACAACTTTGAGGAGGGGACAATTTTGGTCTGTAATCCATCCTTCGATATAGGGATTCTTTACAGTCAGGCCCCAGCCAGGGGCCAGGGGCCCCTGGGCACAACCTTTGGCCATTTACCCTGGGAAAGAAAACTCACCAGTCCAGGTTGCTGATGTCAGTTTGTAGGGCTCCCTTGGGTCTATCAGGGCAGCACAAGTATGAGATGGGGACAACTTCAGTCTGGGGTCCATCCTTCGATATAAGGATTGTTTGCAGTCAAGGCCCAGCCGAGGGCCATGGGCCCCTGGGCACATTCTTTGGCCATTTTCCCTGGGAAAGAACACTCACCAGTCCAGGTTCCTGATGTCAGTTTGTAAGGCTCCCTTGGGTCTATCAGGGCAGCAGAAATTTTAGGAGGGGACAACTTCGGTCTGGGGTCCATCCTTCGATATAGGGATTCTTTACAGTCAGCACCCCGCCCAGGTCCAGGGGCCCCTGGGCACATTCTTTGGCCATTTTCCCTGGGAAAGAAAACTCACCAGTCCAGGTTCCTGATGTCAGTTTGTAGGGCTCCCTTAGGTCTATCAGGGCAGCAGAAGTTTGAGGTGGGGACAATTTCGGTGTGGGGTCCATCCTTCGATATAAGGATTTTTTGCAGTGAGGACCCTGCCCAGGGCCAGGGGCCCCTGGGCACATCCTTTTTCCATTTTCCCTGGGAAAGAAAACTCACCAGTCCAGGTTCCTGATGTCAGTTTGTAGGGCTCCCTTGGGTCTATCAGGGCACCACAACTTGAGGTGGGGACAATTTCGGTGTGGGGTCCATCCTTCGATATAAGGATTCTTTGCAGTGAGGACCCTGCCCAGGGCCAGGGGCCCCTGGGCACATCCTTTTTCCATTTTCCCTGGGAAAGAAAACTCACCAGTCCAGGTTCCTGATGTCAGTTTGTAGGGCTCCCTTGGGTCTATCAGGGCAGCACAAGTTTGAGGTGGGGACAACTTCGGTGTGGGGTGCATCCTTCGATATAAGGATATTTTTCAGTGAGGACCCTGCCCAGGGCCAGGGGCCCCTGGGCACATCCTTTTTCTATTTTCCCTGGGAAAGAAAACTCACCAGTCCAGGTTCCTGATGTCAGTTTGTAGGGCTCCCTTGGGTCTATCAGGGCAGCACAAGTTTGAGGTGGGGACAATTTCAGTGTGGGGTCCATCCTTCGATATAAGGATTCTTTGCACTGAGGACCCTGCCCAGGGCCAGGGGCCCCTGGGCACATCCTTTTTCCATTTTCCCTGGGAAAGAAAACTCACCAGTCCAGGTTCCTGATGTCAGTTTGTAGGGCTCCCTTGGGTCTATCTGGGCAGCAGAAATTTGAGGTGGGGACAACTTCGGTGTGGGGTGCATCCTTCGATATAAGGATATTTTTCAGTGAGGACCCTGCCCAGGGCCAGGGGCCCCTGGGCACATCCTTTTTCTATTTTCCCTGGGAAAGAAAACTCACCAGTCCAGGTTCCTGATGTCAGTTTGTAGGGCTCCCTTGGGTCTATCAGGGCAGCACAAGTTTGAGGTGGGGACAATTTCGGGGTGGGGTCCATCCTTCGATATAAGGATTTTTAGCAGTCAGGTCCCAGTCCAGTGCCAAGGTCCCCAGGGCACATCCTTTGGCCATTTTCCCTGGAAAAGAAAACTCACCAGTCCAGGTTCCTGATGTCAGTTTGTAGGTCTCCCTTGGGTCTATCTGGGCAGCAGAAATTTTAGGAGCAGAAAATTTTGGTCTGTTATCCATCCTTCGGTATAAGGATTCTTTGCAGACAGGTCCCAGCCGAGTGCCAGGGGCCCCAGGGAACATCCTTCGGCCATTTCCCCTGGGAAAGAAAACTCACCAGTCCAGGTTCCTGATGTCAGTTTGTAAGGCTCCCTTGGGTCTATCTGGGCAGCACAACTTTGAGGTGGGGACAACTTCGGTGTGGGGTCCATCCTTCGATATAAGGATTTTTTGCAGTCAGGGCCAGGGGCCCCCGGGCACATCCTTTGGCCATTTTCCCTGGGAAAGAAAAGTCAGCAGTCGAGGTTGATGATGTCAGTTTGTAGGGCTCCCTTGGGTCTATCAGGGCAGCACAAATTTGAGGTGGGGACAACTTCGGTGTGGGGTCCATCCTTCGATATAAGGATATTTTGCATTCAGGTCCCAGCCCAGTGCCAGGGTCCCGAGGGCACATCCTTTGGCCATTTTCCCTGGAAAAGAAAACTCACCAGTCCAGGTTCCTGATGTCAGTTTGTAGGGCTCCCTTGGGTCTATCTGGGCAGCAGAAATTTGAGGAGCGGACAATTTTAGTCTGCGATCCATCCTTCGATATTGGGATTCTTTGCAGTCAGGTGTCAGCCGAGTGCCAGGGGCCCCAGGGAACATCCTTTGGCCATTTTCCCTGGGAAAGAAAATTCACCAGTCCAGGTTGCTGATGTCAGTTTGTAGGGCTCCCGTGTGTCTATCAGGGCACCACAAGTATGAGATGGGGACAACTTCAGTCTGGTGTCCATCCTTCGATATAAGGATTCTTTGAAGTCAAGGCCCAGCCGAGAGCCATGGGCCCCTGGGCACATTCTTTGGCCATTTTCCCTGGGAAAGAACACTCACCAGTCCAGGTTCCTGATGTCAGTTTGTAGGGCTCCCTTAGGTCTATCAGGGCAGCACAAGTTTGAGGTGGGGACAACTTCGGTGTGGGGTCCATCCTTCGATATAAGGATTCTTTGCAGTGAGGACCCTGCCCAGGGCCAGGGGCCCCTGGGCACATCCTTTTTCCATTTTCCCTGGGAAAGAAAACTCAGCAGTCCAGGTTGCTGATGTCAGTTTGTAGGGCTCCCTTGGGTCTATCAGGGCAGCACAAGTTTGAGGTGGGGACAACTTCGGTGTGGGGTGCATCCTTCGATATAAGGATTTTTTTCAGTGAGGACCCTGCCCAGTGCCAGGGTCCCCTGGGCACATCCTTTGGCCATTTTCCCTGGGAAAGAAAACTCAGCAGTCCAGGTCCCTGATGTCAGTTTGTAGGGCTCCCTTGGGTCTATCAGGGCAGCACAAGTTTGAGGTGGGGACAATTTCGGGGTGGGCTCCATCCTTCGATATAGGGATTTTTAGCAGTCAGGGCCAGGGGCCCCTGGGCACATCCTTTGGCCATTTTCCCTGGGAAAGAAAACTCAGCAGTCCAGGTTACTGATGTCAGTTTGTAGGGCTCCCTTGGGTCTATCAGGGCAGCACAAGTTTGAGGTGGGGACAACTTCGGTGTGGGGTCCATCCTTCGATATAAGGATTTTTTGAAGTCAGGGCCAGGGGCCCCTGGGCACATCCTTTGGCCATTTTCCCTGGGAAAGAAAACTCACCAGTCCAGGTTACTGATGTCAGTTTGTAGGGCTCCCTTGGGTCTATCTGGGCAGAAGAAATTTGAGGAGCGGACAATTTTGGTCTGTTATCCATCCTTCGATATAAGGATTCTTTGCAGACAGGTCCCAGCCGAGTGCCAGAGTCCCCAGGGAACATCCTTTGGCCATTTCCCCTGGGAAAGAAAACTCACCAGTCCAGGTTCCTGATGTCAGTTTGTAGGGCTCCCTTGGGTCTATCTGGGCAGCACAACTTTGAGGAGGGGACAATTTTGGTATGTAATCCATCCTTCGATATAGGGATTCTTTACAGTCAGGTCCCAGCCAGGGGCCAGGGGCCCCTGGGCACAACCTTTGGCCATTTACCCTGGGAAAGAAAACTCACCAGTCCAGGTTGCTGATGTCAGTTTGTAGGGCTCCCTTGGGTCTATCAGGGCAGCACAAGTATGAGATGGGGACAACTTCAGTCTGGGGTCCATCCTTCGATATAAGGATTGTTTGCAGTCAAGGCCCAGCCGAGGGCCATGGGCCCCTGGGCACATTCTTTGGCCATTTTCCCTGGGAAAGAACACTCACCAGTCCAGGTTCCTGATGTCAGTTTGTAAAGCTCCCTTGGGTCTATCAGGGCAGCAGAAATTTTAGGAGGGGACAACTTCGGTCTGGGGTCCATCCTTCGATATAGGGATTCTTTACAGTCAGGACCCCGCCCAGGTCCAGGGGCCCCTGGGCACATTCTTTGGCCATTTTCCCTGGGAAAGAAAACTCACCAGTCCAGGTTCCTGATGTCAGTTTGTAGGGCTCCCTTAGGTCTATCAGGGCAGCAGAAGTTTGAGGTGGGGACAATTTCGGTGTGGGGTCCATCCTTCGATATAAGGATTTTTTGCAGTGAGGACCCTGCCCAGGGCCAGGGGCCCCTGGGCACATCCTTTTTCCATTTTCCCTGGGAAAGAAAACTCACCAGTCCAGGTTCCTGATGTCAGTTTGTAGGGCTCCCTTGGGTCTATCAGGGCACCACAACTTGAGGTGGGGACAACTTCGGTGTGGGGTCCATCCTTCGATATAAGGATTCTTTGCAGTGAGGACCCTGCCCAGGGCCAGGGGCCCCTGGGCACATCCTTTTTCCATTTTCCCTGGGAAAGAAAACTCACCAGTCCAGGTTCCTGATGTCAGTTTGTAGGGCTCCCTTGGGTCTATCAGGGCAGCACAAGTTTGAGGTGGGGACAACTTCGGTGTGGGGTGCATCCTTGGATATAAGGATATTTTTCAGTGAGGACCCAGCCCAGGGCCAGGGGCCCCTGGGCACATCCTTTTTCTATTTTCCCTGGGAAAGAAAACTCACCAGTCCAGGTTCCTGATGTCAGTTTGTAGGGCTCCCTTGGGTCTATCAGGGCAGCACAAGTTTGAGGTGGGGACAATTTCGGGGTGGGGTCCATCCTTCGATATAAGGATTTTTAGCAGTCAGGTCCCAGTCCAGTGCCAAGGTCCCCAGGGCACATCCTTTGGCCATTTTCCCTGGAAAAGAAAACTCACCAGTCCAGGTTCCTGATGTCAGTTTGTAGGGCTCCCTTGGGTCTATCTGGGCAGCAGAAATTTGAGGAGCAGAAAATTTTGGTCTGTTATCCATCCTTCGGTATAAGGATTCTTTGCAGACAGGTCCCAGCCGAGTGCCAGGGGCCCCAGGGAACATCCTTTTTCCATTTTCCCTGGGAAAGAAAACTCACCAGTCCAGGTTCCTGATGTCAGTTTGTAAGGCTCCCTTGGGTCTATCTGGGCAGCACAACTTTGAGGTGGGGACAACTTCGGTGTGGGGTCCATCCTTCGATATAAGGATTTTTTGCAGTCAGGGCCAGGGGCCCCCGGGCACATCCTTTGGCCATTTTCCCTGGGAAAGAAAAGTCAGCAGTCGAGGTTGATGATGTCAGTTTGTAGGGCTCCCTTGGGTCTATCAGGGCAGCACAAATTTGAGGTGGGGACAACTTCGGTGTGGGGTCCATCCTTCGATATAAGGATTTTTTGCATTCAGGTCCCAGCCCAGTGCCAGGGTCCCGAGGGCACATCCTTTGGCCATTTTCCCTGGAAAAGAAAACTCACCAGTCCAGGTTCCTGATGTCAGTTTGTAGGGCTCCCTTGGGTCTATCTGGGCAGCAGAAATTTGAGGAGCGGACAATTTTAGTCTGCGATCCATCCTTCGATATTGGGATTCTTTGCAGTCAGGTGTCAGCCGAGTGCCAGGGGCCCCAGGGAACATCCTTTGGCCATTTTCCCTGGGAAAGAAAATTCACCAGTCCAGGTTGCTGATGTCAGTTTGTAGGGCTCCCGTGTGTCTATCAGGGCACCACAAGTATGAGATGGGGACAACTTCAGTCTGGTGTCCATCCTTCGATATAAGGATTCTTTGAAGTCAAGGCCCAGCCGAGAGCCATGGGCCCCTGGGCACATTCTTTGGCCATTTTCCCTGGGAAAGAACACTCACCAGTCCAGGTTCCTGATGTCAGTTTGTAGGGCTCCCTTAGGTCTATCAGGGCAGCACAAGTTTGAGGTGGGGACAACTTCGGTGTGGGGTCCATCCTTCGATATAAGGATTCTTTGCAGTGAGGACCCTGCCCAGGGCCAGGGGCCCCTGGGCACATCCTTTTTCCATTTTCCCTGGGAAAGAAAACTCAGCAGTCCAGGTTGCTGATGTCAGTTTGTAGGGCTCCCTTGGGTCTATCAGGGCAGCACAAGTTTGAGGTGGGGACAACTTCGGTGTGGGGTGCATCCTTCGATATAAGGATTTTTTTCAGTGAGGACCCTGCCCAGTGCCAGGGTCCCCTGGGCACATCCTTTGGCCATTTTCCCTGGGAAAGAAAACTCAGCAGTCCAGGTCCCTGATGTCAGTTTGTAGGGCTCCCTTGGGTCTATCAGGGCAGCACAAGTTTGAGGTGGGGACAATTTCGGGGTGGGCTCCATCCTTCGATATAGGGATTTTTAGCAGTCAGGGCCAGGGGCCCCTGGGCACATCCTTTGGCCATTTTCCCTGGGAAAGAAAACTCAGCAGTCCAGGTTCCTGATGTCAGTTTGTAGGGCTCCCTTGGGTCTATCAGGGCAGCACAAGTTTGAGGAGCGGACAACTTCGGTGTGGGGTCCATCCTTCGATATAAGGATTTTTTGAAATCAGGGCCAGGGGCCCCTGGGCACATCCTTTGGCCATTTTCCCTGGGAAAGAAAACTCACCAGTCCAGGTTACTGATGTCAGTTTGTAGGGCTCCCTTGGGTCTATCTGGGCAGAAGAAATTTGAGGAGCGGACAATTTTGGTCTGTTATCCATCCTTCGATATAAGGATACTTTGCAGACAGGTCCCAGCCGAGTGCCAGAGTCCCCAGGGAACATCCTTTGGCCATTTCCCCTGGGAAAGAAAACTCACCAGTCCAGGTTCCTGATGTCAGTTTGTAGGGCTCCCTTGGGTCTATCTGGGCAGCACAACTTTGAGGAGGGGACAATTTTGGTATGTAATCCATCCTTCGATATAGGGATTCTTTACAGTCAGGTCCCAGCCAGGGGCCAGGGGCCCCTGGGCACAACCTTTGGCCATTTACCCTGGGAAAGAAAACTCACCAGTCCAGGTTGCTGATGTCAGTTTGTAGGGCTCCCTTGGGTCTATCAGGGCAGCACAAGTATGAGATGGGGACAACTTCAGTCTGGGGTCCATCCTTCGATATAAGGATTGTTTGCAGTCAAGGCCCAGCCGAGGGCCATGGGCCCCTGGGCACATTCTTTGGCCATTTTCCCTGGGAAAGAACACTCACCAGTCCAGGTTCCTGATGTCAGTTTGTAAAGCTCCCTTGGGTCTATCAGGGCAGCAGAAATTTTAGGAGGGGACAACTTCGGTCTGGGGTCCATCCTTCGATATAGGGATTCTTTACAGTCAGGACCCCGCCCAGGTCCAGGGGCCCCTGGGCACATCCTTTGGCCATTTTCCCTGGGAAAGAAAACTCACCAGTCCAGGTTCCTGATGTCAGTTTGTAGGGCTCCCTTGGGTCTATCAGGGCAGCACAAGTATGAGATGGGGACAACTTCAGTCTGGTGTCCATCCTTCGATATAAGGATTCTTTGAAGTCAAGGCCCAGCCGAGAGCCATGGGCCCCTGGGCACATTCTTTGGCCATTTTCCCTGGGAAAGAAAACTCACCAGTCCAGGTTCCTGATGTCAGTTTGTAGGGCTCCCTTAGGTCTATCAGGGCAGCAGAAGTTTGAGGTGGGGACAATTTCGTTGTGGGTTCCATCCTTCGATATAAGGAATTTTTGCAGTGAGGATCCTGCCCAGGGCCAGGGGCCCCTGGGCACATCCTTTTTCCATTTTCCCTGGGAAAGAAAACTCACCAGTCCAGGTTGCTGATGTCAGTTTGTAGGGCTCCCTTGGGTCTATCAGGGCACCACAACTTGAGGTGGGGACAACTTCGGTGTGGGGTCCATCCTTCGATATAAGGATTCTTTGCAGTGAGGACCCTGCCCAGTGCCAGGGGCCCCTGGGCACATCCTTTTTCCATTTTCCCTGGGAAAGAACACTCACCAGTCCAGGTTCCTGATGTCAGTTTGTAGGGCTCCCTTGGGTCTATCAGGGCAGCACAAGTTTGAGGTGGGGACAACTTCGGTGTGGGGTGCATCCTTCGATATAAGGATTTTTTTCAGTGAGGACCCTGCCCAGGGCCAGGGGCCCCTGGGCACATCCTTTTTCTATTTTCCCTGGGAAAGAAAACTCACCAGTCCAGGTTCCTGATGTCAGTTTGTAGGGCTCCCTTGGGTCTATCAGGGCAGCACAAGTTTGAGGTGGGGACAATTTCGGGGTGGGGTCCATCCTTCGATATAAGGATTCTTTGCAGTGAGGACCCTGCCCAGGGCCAGGGGCCCCTGGGCACATCCTTTTTCCATTTTCCCTGGGAAAGAAAACTCACCAGTCCAGGTTCCTGATGTCAGTTTGTAGGGCTCCCTTGGGTCTATCAGGGCAGCACAAGTTTGAGGTGGGGACAACTTCGGTGTGGGGTGCATCCTTCAATATAAGGATATTTTTCAGTGAGGACCCTGCCCAGGGCCAGGGGCCCCTGGGCACATCCTTTTTCTATTTTCCCTGGGAAAGAAAACTCACCAGTCCAGGTTCCTGATGTCAGTTTGTAGGGCTCCCTTGGGTCTATCAGGGCAGCACAAGTTTGAGGTGGGGACAATTTCGGGGTGGGGTCCATCCTTCGATATAAGGATTTTTAGCAGTCAGGTCCCAGTCCAGTGCCAGGGTCCCCAGGGCACATCCTTTGGCCATTTTCCCTGGAAAAGAAAACTCACCAGTCCAGGTTCCTGATGTCAGTTTGTAGGGCTCCCTTGGGTCTATCTGGGCAGCAGAAATTTGAGGAGCAGAAAATTTTGGTCTGTTATCCATCCTTCGGTATAAGGATTCTTTGCAGACAGGTCCCAGCCGAGTGCCAGGGGCCCCAGGGAACATCCTTCGGCCATTTCCCCTGGGAAAGAAAACTCACCAGTCCAGGTTCCTGATGTCAGTTTGTAAGGCTCCCTTGGGTCTATCTGGGCAGCACAACTTTGAGGTGGGGACAACTTCGGTGTGGGGTCCATCCTTCGATATAAGGATTTTTTGCAGTCAGGGCCAGGGGCCCCCGGGCACATCCTTTGGCCATTTTCCCTGGGAAAGAAAAGTCAGCAGTCGAGGTTGATGATGTCAGTTTGTAGGGCTCCCTTGGGTCTATCAGGGCAGCACAAATTTGAGGTGGGGACAACTTCGGTGTGGGGTCCATCCTTCAATATAAGGATTTTTTGCATTCAGGTCCCAGCCCAGTGCCAGGGTCCCGAGGGCACATCCTTTGGCCATTTTCCCTGGAAAAGAAAACTCACCAGTCCAGGTTCCTGATGTCAGTTTGTAGGGCTCCCTTGGGTCTATCTGGGCAGCAGAAATTTGAGGAGCGGACAATTTTAGTCTGCGATCCATCCTTCGATATTGGGATTCTTTGCAGTCAGGTGTCAGCCGAGTGCCAGGGGCCCCAGGGAACATCCTTTGGCCATTTTCCCTGGGAAAGAAAATTCACCAGTCCAGGTTGCTGATGTCAGTTTGTAGGGCTCCCGTGTGTCTATCAGGGCACCACAAGTATGAGATGGGGACAACTTCAGTCTGGTGTCCATCCTTCGATATAAGGATTCTTTGAAGTCAAGGCCCAGCCGAGAGCCATGGGCCCCTGGGCACATTCTTTGGCCATTTTCCCTGGGAAAGAACACTCACCAGTCCAGGTTCCTGATGTCAGTTTGTAGGGCTCCCTTAGGTCTATCAGGGCAGCACAAGTTTGAGGTGGGGACAACTTCGGTGTGGGGTCCATCCTTCGATATAAGGATTCTTTGCAGTGAGGACCCTGCCCAGGGCCAGGGGCCCCTGGGCACATCCTTTTTCCATTTTCCCTGGGAAAGAAAACTCAGCAGTCCAGGTTGCTGATGTCAGTTTGTAGGGCTCCCTTGGGTCTATCAGGGCAGCACAAGTTTGAGGTGGGGACAACTTCGGTGTGGGGTGCATCCTTCGATATAAGGATTTTTTTCAGTGAGGACCCTGCCCAGTGCCAGGGTCCCCTGGGCACATCCTTTGGCCATTTTCCCTGGGAAAGAAAACTCAGCAGTCCAGGTCCCTGATGTCAGTTTGTAGGGCTCCCTTGGGTCTATCAGGGCAGCACAAGTTTGAGGTGGGGACAATTTCGGGGTGGGCTCCATCCTTCGATATAGGGATTTTTAGCAGTCAGGGCCAGGGGCCCCTGGGCACATCCTTTGGCCATTTTCCCTGGGAAAGAAAACTCAGCAGTCCAGGTTCCTGATGTCAGTTTGTAGGGCTCCCTTGGGTCTATCAGGGCAGCACAAGTTTGAGGAGCGGACAACTTCGGTGTGGGGTCCATCCTTCGATATAAGGATTTTTTGAAATCAGGGCCAGGGGCCCCTGGGCACATCCTTTGGCCATTTTCCCTGGGAAAGAAAACTCACCAGTCCAGGTTACTGATGTCAGTTTGTAGGGCTCCCTTGGGTCTATCTGGGCAGAAGAAATTTGAGGAGCGGACAATTTTGGTCTGTTATCCATCCTTCGATATAAGGATACTTTGCAGACAGGTCCCAGCCGAGTGCCAGAGTCCCCAGGGAACATCCTTTGGCCATTTTCCCTGGGAAAGAAAACTCACCAGTCCAGGTTCCTGATGTCAGTTTGTAGGGCTCCCTTGGGTCTATCTGGGCAGCACAACTTTGAGGAGGGGACAATTTTGGTCTGTAATCCATCCTTCGATATAGGGATTCTTTACAGTCAGGCCCCAGCCAGGGGCCAGGGGCCCCTGGGCACAACCTTTGGCCATTTTCCCTGGTAAAGAAAACTCACCAGTCCAGGTTGCTGATGTCAGTTTGTAGGGCTCCCTTGGGTCTATCTGGGCAGCAGAAATTTGAGGAGCGGACAATTTTGGTCTGTTATCCATCCTTCGATATAAGGATTCTTTGCAGACAGGTCCCAGCCGAGTGCCAGGGGCCCCAGGGAACATCCTTTGGCCATTTTCCCTGGGAAAGAAAATTCACCAGTCCAGGTTGCTGATGTCAGTTTGTAGGGCTCCCTTGGGTCTATAAGGGCAGCACAAGTATGAGATGGGGACAACTTCAGTCTGGTGTCCATCCTTCGATATAAGGATTCTTTGAAGTCAAGGCCCAGCCGAGAGCCATGGGCCCCTGGGCACATTCTTTGGCCATTTTCCCTGGGAAAGAAAACTCACCAGTCCAGGTTCCTGATGTCAGTTTGTAAGGCTCCCTTAGGTCTATCAGGGCAGCAGAAGTTTGAGGTGGGGACAATTTCGGTGTGGTGTCCATCCTTCGATATAAGGATTTTTTGCAGTGAGGACCCTGCCCAGGGCCAGGGGCCCCTGGGCACATCCTTTTTCCATTTTCCCTGGGAAAGAAAACTCACCAGTCCAGGTTCCTGATGTCAGTTTGTAGGGCTCCCTTGGGTCTATCAGGGCACCACAACTTTAGGTGGGGACAACTTCGGTGTGGGGTCCATCCTTCGATATAAGGATTCTTTGCAGTGAGGACCCTGCCCAGGGCCAGGGGCCCCTGGGCACATCCTTTTTCCATTTTCCCTGGGAAAGAAAACTCAGCAGTCCAGGTTGCTGATGTCAGTTTGTAGGGCTCCCTTGGGTCTATCAGGGCAGCACAAGTTTGAGGTGGGGACAACTTCGGTGTGGGGTGCATCCTTCGATATAAGGATATTTTTCAGTGAGGACCCTGCCCAGGGCCAGGGGCCCCTGGGCACATCCTTTTTCTATTTTCCCTGGGAAAGAAAACTCACCAGTCCAGGTTCCTGATGTCAGTTTGTAGGGCTCCCTTGGGTCTATCAGGGCAGCACAAGTTTGAGGTGGGGACAATTTCGGGGTGGGGTCCATCCTTCGATATAAGGATTTTTAGCAGTCAGGTCCCAGTCCAGTGCCAGGGTCCCCAGGGCACATCCTTTGGCCATTTTCCCTGGAAAAGAAAACTCACCAGTCCAGGTTCCTGATGTCAGTTTGTAGGGCTCCCTTGGGTCTATCTGGGCAGCAGAAATTTGAGGAGCAGAAAATTTTGGTCTGTTATCCATCCTTCGGTATAAGGATTCTTTGCAGACAGGTCCCAGCCGAGTGCCAGGGGCCCCAGGGAACATCCTTTTTCCATTTTCCCTGGGAAAGAAAACTCACCAGTCCAGGTTCCTGATGTCAGTTTGTAAGGCTCCCTTGGGTCTATCTGGGCAGCACAACTTTGAGGTGGGGACAACTTCGGTGTGGGGTCCATCCTTCAATATAAGGATTTTTTGCAGTCAGGGGCCAGCCCAGTGCCAGGGTCCCGAGGGCACATCCTTTGGCCATTTTCCCTGGAAAAGAAAACTCAGCAGTCCAGGTTCCTGATGTCAGTTTGTAGGGCTCCCTTGGGTCTATCTGGGCAGCAGAAATTTGAGGAGCGGACAATTTTAGTCTGCGATCCATCCTTCGATATTGGGATTCTTTGCAGTCAGGTGTCAGCCGAGTGCCAGGGGCCCCAGGGAACATCCTTTGGCCATTTTCCCTGGGAAAGAAAATTCACCAGTCCAGGTTGCTGATGTCAGTTTGTAGGGCTCCCGTGTGTCTATCAGGGCACCACAAGTATGAGATGGGGACAACTTCAGTCTGGTGTCCATCCTTCGATATAAGGATTCTTTGAAGTCAAGGCCCAGCCGAGAGCCATGGGCCCCTGGGCACATTCTTTGGCCATTTTCCCTGGGAAAGAACACTCACCAGTCCAGGTACCTGATGTCAGTTTGTAGGGCTCCCTTAGGTCTATCAGGGCAGCACAAGTTTGAGGTGGGGACAACTTCGGTGTGGGGTCCATCCTTCGATATAAGGATTCTTTGCAGTGAGGACCCTGCCCAGGGCCAGGGGCCCCTGGGCACATCCTTTTTCCATTTTCCCTGGGAAAGAAAACTCAGCAGTCCAGGTTGCTGATGTCAGTTTGTAGGGCTCCCTTGGGTCTATCAGGGCAGCACAAGTTTGAGGTGGGGACAACTTCGGTGTGGGGTGCATCCTTCGATATAAGGATTTTTTTCAGTGAGGACCCTGCCCAGTGCCAGGGTCCCCTGGGCACATCCTTTGGCCATTTTCCCTGGGAAAGAAAACTCAGCAGTCCAGGTCCCTGATGTCAGTTTGTAGGGCTCCCTTGGGTCTATCAGGGCAGCACAAGTTTGAGGTGGGGACAATTTCGGGGTGGGCTCCATCCTTCGATATAGGGATTTTTAGCAGTCAGGGCCAGGGGCCCCTGGGCACATCCTTTGGCCATTTTCCCTGGGAAAGAAAACTCAGCAGTCCAGGTTCCTGATGTCAGTTTGTAGGGCTCCCTTGGGTCTATCAGGGCAGCACAAGTTTGAGGAGCGGACAACTTCGGTGTGGGGTCCATCCTTCGATATAAGGATTTTTTGAAATCAGGGCCAGGGGCCCCTGGGCACATCCTTTGGCCATTTTCCCTGGGAAAGAAAACTCACCAGTCCAGGTTACTGATGTCAGTTTGTAGGGCTCCCTTGGGTCTATCTGGGCAGAAGAAATTTGAGGAGCGGACAATTTTGGTCTGTTATCCATCCTTCGATATAAGGATACTTTGCAGACTGGTCCCAGCCGAGTGCCAGAGTCCCCAGGGAACATCCTTTGGCCATTTCCCCTGGGAAAGAAAACTCACCAGTCCAGGTTCCTGATGTCAGTTTGTAGGGCTCCCTTGGGTCTATCTGGGCAGCACAACTTTGAGGAGGGGACAATTTTGGTCTGTAATCCATCCTTCGATATAGGGATTCTTTACAGTCAGGCCCCAGCCAGGGGCCAGGGGCCCCTGGGCACAACCTTTGGCCATTTTCCCTGGGAAAGAAAACTCACCAGTCCAGGTTGCTGATGTCAGTTTGTAGGGCTCCCTTGGGTCTATCTGGGCAGCACAAGTATGAGATGGGGACAACTTCAGTCTGGGGTCCATCCTTCGATATAAGGATTGTTTGCAGTCAAGGCCCAGCCGAGGGCCATGGGCCCCTGGGCACATTCTTTGGCCATTTTCCCTGGGAAAGAACACTCACCAGTCCAGGTTCCTGATGTCAGTTTGTAAAGCTCCCTTGGGTCTATCAGGGCAGCAGAAATTTTAGGAGGGGACAACTTCGGTCTGCGGTCCATCCTTCGATATAGGGATTCTTTACAGTCAGGACCCCGCCCAGGTCCAGGGGCCCCTGGGCACATCGTTTGGCCATTTTTCCTAGGAAAGAAAACTCACCAGTCCAGGTTCCTGATGTCAGTTTGTAGGGCTCCCTTGGGTCTATCTGGGCAGCAGAAATTTGAGGAGCGGACAATTTTGGTCTGTTATCCATCCTTCGATATAAGGATTCTTTGCAGACAGGTCCCAGCCGAGTGCCAGGGGCCCCAGGGAACATCCTTTGGACATTTTCCCTGGGAAAGAAAATTCACCAGTCCAGGTTGCTGATGTCAGTTTGTAGGGCTCCCTTGGGTCTATCAGGGCAGCACAAGTATGAGATGGGGACAACTTCAGTCTGGTGTCCATCCTTCGATATAAGGATTCTTTGAAGTCAAGGCCCAGCCGAGAGCCATGGGCCCCTGGGCACATTCTTTGGCCATTTTCCCTGGGAAAGAAAACTCACCAGTCCAGGTTCCTGATGTCAGTTTGTAGGGCTCCCTTAGGTCTATCAGGGCAGCAGAAGTTTGAGGTGGGGACAATTTCGGTGTGGGGTCCATCCTTCGATATAAGGATTTTTTGCAGTGAGGACCCTGCCCAGGGCCAGGGGCCCCTGGGCACATCCTTTTTCCATTTTCCCTGGGAAAGAAAACTCACCAGTCCAGGTTCCTGATGTCAGTTTGTAGGGCTCCCTTGGGTCTATCAGGGCAGCACAAGTTTGAGGTGGGGACAATTTCGGGGTGGGGTGCATCCTTCGATATAAGGATTCTTTGCAGTGAGGACCCTGCCCAGGGCCAGGGGCCCCTGGGCACATCCTTTTTCCATTTTCCCTGGGAAAGAAAACTCAGCAGTCCAGGTTGCTGATGTCAGTTTGTAGGGCTCCCTTGGGTCTATCAGGGCAGCACAAGTTTGAGGTGGGGACAACTTCGGTGTGGGGTGCATCCTTCGATATAAGGATATTTTTCAGTGAGGACCCTGCCCAGGGCCAGGGGCCCCTGGGCACATCCTTTTTCTATTTTCCCTGGGAAAGAAAACTCACCAGTCCAGGTTCCTGATGTCAGTTTGTAGGGCTCCCTTGGGTCTATCAGGGCAGCACAAGTTTGAGGTGGGGACAATTTCGGGGTGGGGTCCATCCTTCGATATAAGGATTCTTTGCAGTGAGGACCCTGCCCAGGGCCAGGGGCGCCTGGGCACATCCTTTTTCCATTTTCCCTGGGAAAGAAAACTCACCAGTCCATGTTCCTGATGTCAGTTTGTAGGGCTCCCTTGGGTCTATCAGGGCAGCACAAGTTTGAGGTGGGGACAACTTCGGTGTGGGGTGCATCCTTCGATATAAGGATATTTTTCAGTGAGGACCCTGCCCAGGGCCAGGGGCCCCTGGGCACATCCTTTTTCTATTTTCCCTGGGAAAGAAAACTCACCAGTCCAGGTTCCTGATGTCAGTTTGTAGGGCTCCCTTGGGTCTATCAGGGCAGCACAAGTTTGAGGTGGGGACAATTTCGGGGTGGGGTCCATCCTTCGATATAAGGATTTTTAGCAGTCAGGTCCCAGTCCAGTGCCAGGGTCCCCAGGGCACATCCTTTGGCCATTTTCCCTGGAAAAGAAAACTCACCAGTCCAGGTTCCTGATGTCAGTTTGTAGGGCTCCCTTGGGTCTATCTGGGCAGCAGAAATTTGAGGAGCAGAAAATTTTGGTCTGTTATCCATCCTTCGGTATAAGGATTCTTTGCAGACAGGTCCCAGCCGAGTGCCAGGGGCCCCAGGGAACATCCTTCGGCCATTTCCCCTGGGAAAGAAAACTCACCAGTCCAGGTTCCTGATGTCAGTTTGTAAGGCTCCCTTGGGTCTATCTGGGCAGCACAACTTTGAGGTGGGGACAACTTCGGTGTGGGGTCCATCCTTCGATATAGGGATTTTTTGCAGTCAGGGCCAGGGGCCCCCGGGCACATCCTTTGGCCATTTTCCCTGGGAAAGAAAAGTCAGCAGTCGAGGTTGATGATGTCAGTTTGTAGGGCTCCCTTGGGTCTATCAGGGCAGCACAAATTTGAGGTGGGGACAACTTCGGTGTGGGGTCCATCCTTCGATATAAGGATTTTTTGCATTCAGGTCCCAGCCCAGTGCCAGGGTCCCGAGGGCACATCCTTTTTCCATTTTCCCTGGGAAAGAAAACTCAGCAGTCCAGGTTGCTGATGTCAGTTTGTAGGGCTCCCTTGGGTCTATCTGGGCAGCAGAAATTTGAGGAGCGGACAATTTTAGTCTGCGATCCATCCTTCGATATTGGGATTCTTTGCAGTCAGGTGTCAGCCGAGTGCCAGGGGCCCCAGAGAACATCCTTTGGCCATTTTCCCTGGGAAAGAAAATTCACCTGTCCAGGTTGCTGATGTCAGTTTGTAGGGCTCCCGTGTGTCTATCAGGGCAGCACAAGTATGAGATGGGGACAACTTCAGTCTGGTGTCCATCCTTCGATATAAGGATTCTTTGAAGTCAAGGCCCAGCCGAGAACCTTGGGCCCCTGGGCACATTCTTTGGCCATTTTCCCTGGGAAAGAAAACTCACCAGTCCAGGTTCCTGATGTCAGTTTGTAGGGCTCCCTTAGGTCTATCAGGGCAGCACAAGTTTGAGGTGGGGACAACTTCGGTGTGGGGTCCATCCTTCGATATAAGGATTCTTTGCAGTGAGGACCCTGCCCAGGGCCAGGGGCCCCTGGGCACATCCTTTTTCCATTTTCCCTGGGAAAGAAAACTCAGCAGTCCAGGTTGCTGATGTCAGTTTGTAGGGCTCCCTTGGGTCTATCAGGGCAGCACAAGTTTGAGGTGGGGACAACTTCGGTGTGGGGTGCATCCTTCGATATAAGGATTTTTTTCAGTGAGGACCCTGCCCAGGGCCAGGGGCCCCTGGGCACATCCTTTGGCCATTTTCCCTGGGAAAGAAAACTCAGCAGTCCAGGTTCCTGATGTCAGTTTGTAGGGCTCCCTTGGGTCTATCAGGGCAGCACAAGTTTGAGGTGGGGACAATTTCGGGGTGGGCTCCATCCTTCGATATAGGGATTTTTAGCAGTCAGGGCCAGGGGCCCCTGGGCACATCCTTTGGCCATTTTCCCTGGGAAAGAAAACTCAGCAGTCCAGGTTCCTGATGTCAGCTTGTAGGGCTCCCTTGGGTCTATCTGGGCAGCAGAAATTTGAGGAGCGGACAATTTTAGTCTGCGATCCATCCTTCGATATTGGGATTCTTTGCAGTCAGGTGTCAGCCGAGTGCCAGGGGCCCCAGAGAACATCCTTTGGCCATTTTCCCTGGGAAAGAAAATTCACCTGTCCAGGTTGCTGATGTCAGTTTGTAGGGCTCCCGTGTGTCTATCAGGGCAGCACAAGTATGAGATGGGGACAACTTCAGTCTGGTGTCCATCCTTCGATATAAGGATTGTTTGCAGTCAAGGCCCAGCCGAGGGCCATGGGCCCCTGGGCACATTCTTTGGCCATTTTCCCTGGGAAAGAACACTCACCAGTCCAGGTTCCTGATGTCAGTTTGTAAAGCTCCCTTGGGTCTATCAGGGCAGCAGAAATTTTAGGAGGGGACAACTTCGGTCTGCGGTCCATCCTTCGATATAGGGATTCTTTACAGTCAGGACCCCGCCCAGGTCCAGGGGCCCCTGGGCACATCGTTTGGCCATTTTTCCTAGGAAAGAAAACTCACCAGTCCAGGTTCCTGATGTCAGTTTGTAGGGCTCCCTTGGGTCTATCTGGGCAGCAGAAATTTGAGGAGCGGACAATTTTGGTCTGTTATCCATCCTTCGATATAAGGATTCTTTGCAGACAGGTCCCAGCCGAGTGCCAGGGGCCCCAGGGAACATCCTTTGGACATTTTCCCTGGGAAAGAAAATTCACCAGTCCAGGTTGCTGATGTCAGTTTGTAGGGCTCCCTTGGGTCTATCAGGGCAGCACAAGTATGAGATGGGGACAACTTCAGTCTGGTGTCCATCCTTCGATATAAGGATTCTTTGAAGTCAAGGCCCAGCCGAGAGCCATGGGCCCCTGGGCACATTCTTTGGCCATTTTCCCTGGGAAAGAAAACTCACCAGTCCAGGTTCCTGATGTCAGTTTGTAGGGCTCCCTTAGGTCTATCAGGGCAGCAGAAGTTTGAGGTGGGGACAATTTCGGTGTGGGGTCCATCCTTCGATATAAGGATTTTTTGCAGTGAGGACCCTGCCCAGGGCCAGGGGCCCCTGGGCACATCCTTTTTCCATTTTCCCTGGGAAAGAAAACTCACCAGTCCAGGTTCCTGATGTCAGTTTGTAGGGCTCCCTTGGGTCTATCAGGGCAGCACAAGTTTGAGGTGGGGACAATTTCGGGGTGGGGTGCATCCTTCGATATAAGGATTCTTTGCAGTGAGGACCCTGCCCAGGGCCAGGGGCCCCTGGGCACATCCTTTTTCCATTTTCCCTGGGAAAGAAAACTCAGCAGTCCAGGTTGCTGATGTCAGTTTGTAGGGCTCCCTTGGGTCTATCAGGGCAGCACAAGTTTGAGGTGGGGACAACTTCGGTGTGGGGTGCATCCTTCGATATAAGGATATTTTTCAGTGAGGACCCTGCCCAGGGCCAGGGGCCCCTGGGCACATCCTTTTTCTATTTTCCCTGGGAAAGAAAACTCACCAGTCCAGGTTCCTGATGTCAGTTTGTAGGGCTCCCTTGGGTCTATCAGGGCAGCACAAGTTTGAGGTGGGGACAATTTCGGGGTGGGGTCCATCCTTCGATATAAGGATTCTTTGCAGTGAGGACCCTGCCCAGGGCCAGGGGCGCCTGGGCACATCCTTTTTCCATTTTCCCTGGGAAAGAAAACTCACCAGTCCATGTTCCTGATGTCAGTTTGTAGGGCTCCCTTGGGTCTATCAGGGCAGCACAAGTTTGAGGTGGGGACAACTTCGGTGTGGGGTGCATCCTTCGATATAAGGATATTTTTCAGTGAGGACCCTGCCCAGGGCCAGGGGCCCCTGGGCACATCCTTTTTCTATTTTCCCTGGGAAAGAAAACTCACCAGTCCAGGTTCCTGATGTCAGTTTGTAGGGCTCCCTTGGGTCTATCAGGGCAGCACAAGTTTGAGGTGGGGACAATTTCGGGGTGGGGTCCATCCTTCGATATAAGGATTTTTAGCAGTCAGGTCCCAGTCCAGTGCCAGGGTCCCCAGGGCACATCCTTTGGCCATTTTCCCTGGAAAAGAAAACTCACCAGTCCAGGTTCCTGATGTCAGTTTGTAGGGCTCCCTTGGGTCTATCTGGGCAGCAGAAATTTGAGGAGCAGAAAATTTTGGTCTGTTATCCATCCTTCGGTATAAGGATTCTTTGCAGACAGGTCCCAGCCGAGTGCCAGGGGCCCCAGGGAACATCCTTCGGCCATTTCCCCTGGGAAAGAAAACTCACCAGTCCAGGTTCCTGATGTCAGTTTGTAAGGCTCCCTTGGGTCTATCTGGGCAGCACAACTTTGAGGTGGGGACAACTTCGGTGTGGGGTCCATCCTTCGATATAGGGATTTTTTGCAGTCAGGGCCAGGGGCCCCCGGGCACATCCTTTGGCCATTTTCCCTGGGAAAGAAAAGTCAGCAGTCGAGGTTGATGATGTCAGTTTGTAGGGCTCCCTTGGGTCTATCAGGGCAGCACAAATTTGAGGTGGGGACAACTTCGGTGTGGGGTCCATCCTTCGATATAAGGATTTTTTGCATTCAGGTCCCAGCCCAGTGCCAGGGTCCCGAGGGCACATCCTTTGGCCATTTTCCCTGGAAAAGAAAACTCAGCAGTCCAGGTTCCTGATGTCACTTTGTAGGGCTCCCTTGGGTCTATCTGGGCAGCAGAAATTTGAGGAGCGGACAATTTTAGTCTGCGATCCATCCTTCGATATTGGGATTCTTTGCAGTCAGGTGTCAGCCGAGTGCCAGGGGCCCCAGAGAACATCCTTTGGCCATTTTCCCTGGGAAAGAAAATTCACCTGTCCAGGTTGCTGATGTCAGTTTGTAGGGCTCCCGTGTGTCTATCAGGGCAGCACAAGTATGAGATGGGGACAACTTCAGTCTGGTGTCCATCCTTCGATATAAGGATTCTTTGAAGTCAAGGCCCAGCCGAGAACCTTGGGCCCCTGGGCACATTCTTTGGCCATTTTCCCTGGGAAAGAAAACTCACCAGTCCAGGTTCCTGATGTCAGTTTGTAGGGCTCCCTTAGGTCTATCAGGGCAGCACAAGTTTGAGGTGGGGACAACTTCGGTGTGGGGTCCATCCTTCGATATAAGGATTCTTTGCAGTGAGGACCCTGCCCAGGGCCAGGGGCCCCTGGGCACATCCTTTTTCCATTTTCCCTGGGAAAGAAAACTCAGCAGTCCAGGTTGCTGATGTCAGTTTGTAGGGCTCCCTTGGGTCTATCAGGGCAGCACAAGTTTGAGGTGGGGACAACTTCGGTGTGGGGTGCATCCTTCGATATAAGGATTTTTTTCAGTGAGGACCCTGCCCAGGGCCAGGGGCCCCTGGGCACATCCTTTGGCCATTTTCCCTGGGAAAGAAAACTCAGCAGTCCAGGTTCCTGATGTCAGTTTGTAGGGCTCCCTTGGGTCTATCAGGGCAGCACAAGTGTGAGGTGGGGACAATTTCGGGGTGGGCTCCATCCTTCGATATAGGGATTTTTAGCAGTCAGGGCCAGGGGCCCCTGGGCACATCCTTTGGCCATTTTCCCTGGGAAAGAAAACTCAGCAGTCCAGGTTCCTGATGTCAGCTTGTAGGGCTCCCTTGGGTCTATCTGGGCAGAAGAAATTTGAGGAGCGGACAATTTTGGTCTGTTATCCATCCTTCGATATAAGGATTCTTTGCAGACAGGTCCCAGCCGAGTGCCAGAGTCCCCAGGGAACATCCTTTGGCCATTTCCCCTGGGAAAGAAAACTCACCAGTCCAGGTTCCTGATGTCAGTTTGTAGGGCTCCCTTGGGTCTATCTGGGCAGCACAACTTTGAGGAGGGGACAATTTTGGTCTGTAATCCATCCTTCGATATAGGGATTCTTTACAGTCAGGCCCCAGCCAGGGGCCAGGGGCCCCTGGGCACAACCTTTGGCCATTTTCCCTGGGAAAGAAAACTCACCAGTCCAGGTTGCTGATGTCAGTTTGTAGGGCTCCCTTGGGTCTATCTGGGCAGCACAAGTATGAGATGGGGACAACTTCAGTCTGGGGTCCATCCTTCGATATAAGGATTGTTTGCAGTCAAGGCCCAGCCGAGGGCCATGGGCCCCTGGGCACATTCTTTGGCCATGTTCCCTGGGAAAGAACACTCACCAGTCCAGGTTCCTGATGTCAGTTTGTAAAGCTCCCTTGGGTCTATCAGGGCAGCAGAAATTTTAGGAGGGGACAACTTCGGTCTGGGGTCCATCCTTCGATATAGGGATTCTTTACAGTCAGGACCCCGCCCAGGTCCAGGGGCCCCTGGGCACATCCTTTTTCTATTTTCCCTGGGAAAGAAAACTCACCAGTCCAGGTTCCTGATGTCAGTTTGTAGGGCTCCCTTGGGTCTATCAGGGCAGCACAAGTATGAGATGGGGACAACTTCGGTCTGGGGTCCATCCTTCGATATAAGTATTTTTTGGATTCAGGGCCCAGCCCAAGGCCAGGGGCCCCTGGGCATATCCTTTGGCCATTTACCCTGGGAAAGAAAACTCACCAGTCCAGGTTCCTGATGTCAGTTTGTAGGGCTCCCTTGGGTCTATCAGGGCACCACAAGTTTGAGGAGCGGACCAATTTGGTCCGCGATCCATCCTTCGATAGAGGGATTCTTTGCAGTCAGGTCCCAGCCGAGTGCCAGGGGCCCCAGGGAACATCCTTTGGCCATTTTCCCTGGGAAAGAAAACTCACCAGTCCAGGTTGCTGATGTCAGTTTGTAGGGCTCCCTTGGGTCTATCTGGGCAGCACAACTTTCAGGAGGGGATAATTTTGGTCTGTAATCCATCCTTCGATATAGGGATTCTTTACAGTCAGGCCCCAGCCCGGTGCCAGGGGCCCCTGGGCACAGCCTTTGGCCATTTTGCCTGGGAAAGAAAACTCACCAGTCCAGGTTGCTGATGTCAGTTTGTAGGGCTCCCTTGGGTCTATCAGGGCAGCACAAGTTTGAGGTAGGGACAATTTCGGGGTGGGGTCCATCCTTCGATATAAGGATTTTTTGCAGTCAGGGCCAGGGGCCCCTGGGCACATCCTTTGGCCATTTTCCCTGGGAAATAAAACTCAGCAGTCCAGGTTCCTGATGTCAGTTTGTAGGGCTCCCTTGGGTCTATCAGGGCAGCACAAGTTTGAGGTGGGGACAACTTCGGTGTGGGATCCATCCTTCGATATAAGGATTTTTTGAAGTCAGGGCCAGGGGCCCCCGGGCACATCCTTTGGCCATTTTCCCTGGGAAAGAAAACTCACCAGTCCAGGTTGCTGATGTCAGTTTTTAGGGCTCCCTTCGGTCTATCAGGGCAGCACAAGTATGAGATGGGGACAACTTCGGTGTGGGGTCCATCCTTCGATATAAGTATTTTTTGCATTCAGGGCCCAGCCCAGGGCCAGGGGCCCCTGGACACATCCTTTTTCCATTTTCCCTGGGAAAGAAAACTCAGCAGTCCATGTTGATGATGTCAGTTTGTAGGGCTCCCTTGGGTCTATCAGGGCAGCACAAGTTTGAGGTGGGGACAACTTCGGTGTGGGGTCCATCCTCCGATATAAGGATTTTTAGCAGTCAGGTCCCAGACCAGTGCCAGGGTCCCCAGGGCACATCCTTTGGCCATTTTCCCTGGAAAAGAAAACTCACCAGTCCAGGTTCCTGATGTCAGTTTGTAGGGCTCCCTTGGGTCTATCTGGGCAGCAGAAATTTGAGGAGCGGACCAATTTGGTCTGTGATCCATCCTTCGATAGAGGGATTCTTTGCAGTCAGGTCCCAGCCGAGTGCCAGGGGCCCCAGGGAACATCCTTTGGCCATTTTCCCTGGGAAAGAAAACTCACCAGTCCAGGTTGCTGATGTCAGTTTGTAGGGCTACCTTGGGTCTACCTGGGCAGCACAACTTCGAGGAGGGGACAATTTTGATCTGTAATCCAGCCTTCGATATAGGGAATCTTTACAGTCAGGCCCCAGCCAGGGGCCAGGGGCCCCTGGGCACATCCTTTGGCCATTTTCCCTGGGAAAGAAAACTCACCAGTCCAGGTTGCTGATGCCAGTTTGTAGGGCTCACTTGGGTCTATCTGGGTAGCACAACTTTCAGGAGCGGACCACTTCTGTCTGGGGTCCATCCTTCGATATAAGGATTTTTAGCAGTCAGGTCCCAGCCCAGTGCCAGGGTCCCCAGGGCACAACCTTTGGCCATTTTCCCTGGAAAAGAACACTCACCAGTCCAGGTTCCGGATGTCAGTTTGTAGGGCTCCCTTGGGTCTATCAGGGCAGCACAAGTTTGAGGTGGGGACAACTTCGGTGTGGGGTCCATCCTTCGATATAAGGATTTTTTGCAGTGAGGACCCTGCCCAGGGCCAGGGGCCCCTGGGCACATCCTTTTTCCATTTTCCCTGGGAAAGAAAACTCACCAGTCCAGGTTCCTGATGTAAGTTTGTAGGGCACCCTTGGGTCTATCAGGGCAGCACAAGTTTGAGGTGGGGACAACTTCGGTGTGGGGTCCCTCCTTCGATATTAGGATTCTTTGCAGTGAGGACCCAGCCCAGGGCCAGGGGCCCCTGGGCACATCCTTTTTCCATTTTCCCTGGGAAAGAAAACTCACCAGTCCAGGTTCCTGATGTCAGTTTTTAGGGCTCCCTTAGGTCTATCAGGGCAGCACAATTTTGAGGTGGGGACAACTTCGGTGTGGGGTCCATCCTTCGATATAAGGATTTTTTTCAGTGAGGACCCTGCCCAGGGCCAGGGGCCCCTGGGCACATCCTTTTTCCATTTTCCCTGGGAAAGAAAACTCACCAGTCCAGGTTCCTGATGTCAGTTTGTAGGGCTCCCTTGGGTCTATCTGGGCAGCAGAAATTTGAGGAGCGGACAATTTTAGTCTGCAATCCATCCTTCGATATTGGGATTCTTTGCAGTCAGGTGTCAGCCGAGTGCCAGGGGCCCCGGGGAACATCCTTTGGCCATTTTCCCTGGGAAAGAAAATTCACCAGTCCAGGTTGCTGATGTCAGTTTGTAGGGCTCCCGTGTGTCTATCAGGGCACCACAAGTATGAGATGGGGACAACTTCAGTCTGGTGTCCATCCTTCGATATAAGGATTCTTTGAAGTCAAGGCCCAGCCGAGAGCCATGGGCCCCTGGGCACATTCTTTGGCCATTTTCCCTGAGAAAGAACACTCACCAGTCCAGGTTCCTGATGTCAGTTTGTAGGGCTCCCTTAGGTCTATCAGGGCAGCACAAGTTTGAGGTTGGGACAACTTCGGTGTGGGGTCCATCCATCGATATAAGGATTCTTTGCAGTGAGGACCCTGCCCAGGGCCAGGGGCCCCTGGGCACATCCTTTTTCCATTTCCCCTGGGAAAGAAAACTCACCAGTCCAGGTTCCTGATGTCAGTTTCTAGGGCTCCCTTGGGTCTATCTGGGCAGCAGAAATTTGAGGAGCGGACCAGTTTGGTCTGCGATCCATCATTCGATAGAGGGATTTTTTGCAGTCAGGTCCCAGCCGAGTGCCAGGGGCCCCAGGGAACATCCTTTGGCCATTTTCCCTGGGAAAGAAAACTCACCAGTCCAGGTTGCTGATGTCAGTTTGTAGGGCTACCTTGGGTCTACCTGGGCAGCACAACTTCGAGGAGGGGACAATTTTGATCTGTAATCCAGCCTTCGATATAGGGATTCTTTACAGTCAGGCCCCAGCCAGGGCCCAGGGGCCCCTGGGCACATCCTTTGGCCATTTTCCCTGGGAAAGAAAACTCACCAGTCCAGGTTGCTGATGCCAGTTTGTAGGGCTCCCTTGGGTCTATCAGGGCAGCACAACTTTCAGGAGCGGACCACTTCGGTCTGGGGTCCATCCTTCGATATAAGGATTTTTAGCAGTCAGGTCCCAGCCCAGTGCCAGGGTCCCCAGGGCACAACCTTTGGCCATTTTCCCTGGAAAAGAACACTCACCAGTCCAGGTTCCAGATGTCAGTTTGTAGGGCTCCCTTGGGTCTATCAGGGCAGCACAAGTTTGAGGTGGGGACAATTTTGGGATGGGGTCCATCCTTCGATATAAGGATTTTTTGCAGTCAGGGCCAGGGGCCCCTGGGCACAACCTTTGGCCATTTTCCCTGGGAAAGAACACTCACCAGTCCAGGTTGCTTATGTCAGTTTGTAGGGCTCCCTTGGGTCTATCAGGGCAGCACAAGTTTGAGGTGGGGAACTCTTCGGTGTGGGGTCCATCCTTCGATATAAGGATTTTTTGAAGTCAGGGCCAGGGGCCCCCGGGCACATCCTTTGGCCATTTTCCCTGGGAAAGAAAACTCAGCAGTCCAGGTTCCTGATGTCAGCTTGTAGGGATCCCTTGGGTCTATCTGGGCAGGAGAAATTTGAGGAGCGGACAATTTTGGTCTGTTATCCATCCTTCGATATAAGGATTCTTTGCATACAGGTCCCAGCCGAGTGCCAGAGTCCCCAGGGAACATCCTTTGGCCATTTCCCCTGGGAAAGAAAACTCACCAGTCCAGGTTGCTGATGTCAGTTTGTAGGGCTCCCTTGGGTCTATCTGGGCAGCACAACTTTGAGGAGGGGACAATTTTGGTCTGTAATCAATCCTTCGATATAGGGATTCTTTACAGTCAGGCCCCAGCCAGGGGCCAGGGGCCCCTGGGCACATCCTTTGGCCATTTTCCCTGGGAAAGAAAACTCACCAGTCCAGGTTGCTGATGTCAGTTTGTAGGGCTCCCTTGGGTCTATCTGGGCAGCACAAGTATGAGATGGGGACAACTTCAGTCTGGGGTCCATTCTTCGATATAAGGATTGTTTGCCGTCAAGGCCCAGCCGAGGGCCATGGGCCCCTGGGCACATTCTTTGGCCATTTTCCCTGGGAAAGAACACTCACCAGTCCAGGTTCCTGATGTCAGTTTGTAAAGCTCCCTTGGGTCTATCAGGGCAGCAGAAATTTTAGGAGGGGACAACTTCGGTCTGGGGTCCATCCTTCGATATAGGGATTCTTTACAGTCAGGACCCCGCCCAGGTCCAGGGGCCCCAGGTCACATCCTTTGGCCATTTTTCCTAGGAAAGAAAATTCACCAGTCCAGGTTCCTGATGTCAGTTTGTAGGGCTCCCTTGGGTCTATCAGGGCACCACAAGTATAAGATGGGGACAACTTCGGTCTGGGGTCCATCCTTCGATATAAGTATTTTTTGCATTCAGAGCCCAGCCCAAGGCCAGGGGCCCCTGGGCACATTCTTTGGCCATTTTCCCTGGGAAAGAAAACTCACCAGTCCAGGTTCCTGATGTCAGTTTGTAGGGCTCCCTTGGGTCTATCTGGGCAGCAGAAATTTGAGGAGGGGACAATTCTGGTCTGTAATCCAGCCATCGATATAGGGATTCTTTACAGTCAGGCCCCAGCCAGGGGCCAGGGGCCCCTGGGCACATCCTTTGGCTATTTTCCCTGTGAAAGAAAACGCACCAGTCCAGGTTCCGGATGTCACTTTGTAGGGCTCCCTTTGGTCTCTCAGGGCAGCACATGTTTGAGGTGGGGACAACTTCGGTGTGGGGTGCATCCTTCGATATAAGGATTTTTTGCAGTGAGGACCCTGCCCAGGGCCAGGGGCCCCTGGGCACATCCTTTTTCCATTTTCCCTGGGAAAGAAAACTCACCAGTCCAGGTTCCTGATGTCAGTTTGTAGGGCTCCCTTGGGTCTATCAGGGCAGCACAAGTTTGAGGTGGGGACAACTTCGGTGTGGGGTGCATCCTTCGATATAAGGATTTTTTGCAGTGAGGACCCTGCCCAGGGCCAGGGGCCCCTGGCCACATCCTTTTTCCATTTTCCCTGGGAAAGAAAACTCAGCAGTCCATGTTGATGATGTCAGTTTGTAGGGCTCCCTTGGGTCTATCTGGGAAGCACAATTTTGAGGTGGGGACAACTTCGGTGTGGGGTCCATCCTTCGATATAAGGATTTTTAGCAGTCAGGTCCCAGCCCAGTGCCAGGGTCCCCAGGGCACATCCTTTGGCCATTTTCCCTGGAAAAGAAAACTCACCAGTCCAGGTTCCTGATGTCAGTTTGTAGGGCTCCCTTGGATCTATCTGGGCAGCACAAATTTGAGGAGCGGACAATTTTGGTCTGTTATCCATCCTTCGATATAAGGATTCTTTACAGTCAGGTCACAGCCGAGTGCCAGGGGCCCCAGGGAACATCCTTTGGCCATTTTCCCTGGGAAAGAAAACTCACCAATCCAGGTTCCTGATGTCAGTTTGTAGGGCTCCCTTGGGTCTATCTGGGCAGCACAACTTTCAGGAGGGGATAATTTTGGTCTGTAATCCATCCTTCGATATATGGATTCTTTACAGTCAGGCCCCAGCCAGGGGCCAGGGGCCCCTGGGCACATCCTTTGGCCATTTTCCCTGGGAAAGAAAACTCACCAGTCCAGGTTGCTGATGTCAGTTTGTAGGGCTCCCTTGGGTCTATCAGGGCAGCACAATTTTGAGGTGGGGACAACTTCGGTGTGGGGTCCATCCTTCGATATAAGGATTTTTTGAAGTCAGGGCCAGGGGCCCCCGGGCACAACCTTTGGCCATTTTCCCTGGGAAAGAAAACTCACCAGTCCAGGTTCCTGATGTCAGTTTGTAGGGCTCCCTTGGGTCTATCTGGGCAGCACAAGTTTGAGGTGGGGACAACTTCGGTGTGGGGTCCATCCTTCGATATAAGGATTTTTAGCAGTCAGGTCCGAGCCCAGTGCCAAGGTCCCCAGGGAACATCCTTTGGCCATTTTCCCTGGAAAAGAAAACTCACCAGTGCAGGTTCCTGATGTCAGTTTGTAGGGCTCCCTTGGGTCTATCTGGGCAGCAGAAATTTGAGGAGCGGACAATTTTGGTCTGTTATCCATCCTTCGATATAAGGATTCTTTGCAGACAGGTCCCAGCCCAGGTCCAGGGGCCCCTGGGCACATCCTTTGGCCATTTTTCCTAGGAAAGAAAACTCAGCAGTCCAGGTTCCTGATGTCAGTTTGTAGGGCTCCCTTGGGTCTATCAGGGCAGCACAAGTATGAGATGGGGACAACTTCGGTCTGGGGTCCATCCTTCGATATAAGTATTTTTTGCATTCAGGGCCCAGCCCAGGGCTAGGGGCCCCTGGGCACATCCTTTGGCCATTTTCCCTGGGAAAGAACACTCAGCAGTCCAGGTACCTGATGTCAGTTTGTAGGGCTCCCTTGGGTCTATCTGGGCAGCAGAAATTTGAGGAGCGGAACAATTTGGTCTGCGATCCATCCTTCGATAGAGGGATTCTTTGCAGTCAGGTCCCAGCCGAGTGCCAGTGGCCCCAGGGAACATCCTTTGGCCATTTTCCCTGGGAAAGAAAACTCACCAGTCCAGGTTGCTGATGTCAGTTTGTAGGGCTCCCTTGGGTCTATCTGGGCAGCAGAAATTTGAGGAGCGGACCAGTTTGGTCTGCGATCCATCCTTCGATAGAGGGATTCTTTGCAGTCAGGTCCCAGCCGAGTGCCAGGGGCCCCAGGGAACATCCTTTGGCCATTTTCCCTGGGAAAGAAAACTCACCAGTCCAGGTTGCTGATGTCAGTTTGTAGGGCTACCTTGGGTCTACCTGGGCAGCACAACTTCGAGGAGGGGAAAATTTTGATCTGTAATCCAGCCTTCGATATAGGGATTCTTTACAGTCAGGCCCCAGCCAGGGGCCAGGGGCCCCTGGGCACATCCTTTGGCCATTTTCCCTGGGAAAGAAAACTCACCAGTCCAGGTTGCTGATGCCAGTTTGTAGGGCTCCCTTGGGTCTATCTGGGTAGCACAACTTTCAGGAGCGGACCACTTCGGTCTGGGGTCCATCCTTCGATATAAGGATTTTTAGCAGTCAGGTCCCAGCCCAGTGCCAGGGTCCCCAGGGCACATCCTTTGGCCATTTTCCCTGGAAAAGAACACTCACCAGACCAGGTTCCGGATGTCAGTTTGTAGGGCTCCCTTGGGTCTATCAGGGCAGCACAAGTTTGAGGTGGGGACAACTTCGGTGTGGGGTCCATCCTTCGATATAAGGATTTTTTGCAGTGAGGACCCTGCCCAGGGCCAGGGGCCCCTGGGCACATCCTTTTTCCATTTTCCCTAGGAAAGAAAACTCACCAGTCCAGGTTGCTGATGTCAGTTTGTAGGGCTCCCTTGGGTCTATCAGGGCAGCACAAGTTTGAGGTGGGGACAACTTCGGTGTGGGGTCCCTCCTTCGATATAAGGATTTTTTGCAGTGAGGACCCAGCCCAGGGCCAGGGGCCCCTGGGCACATCCTTTTTCCATTTTCCCTGGGAAAGAAAACTCACCAGTCCAGGTTCCTGATGTCAGTTTGTAGGGCTCCCTTGGGTCTATCAGGGCAGCACAAGTTTGAGGTGGGGACAACTTCGGTGTGGGGTCCATCCTTCGATATAAGGATTTTTTGAAGTCAGGGCCAGGGGCCCCCGGGCACATCCTTTGGCCATTTTCCCTGGGAAAGAACACTCAGCAGTCCAGGTTCCTGATGTCAGTTTGTAGGGCTCCCTTGGGTCTATCTGGGCAGCAGAAATTTGAGGAGCGGACCAATTTGGTCTGCGATCCACCCTTCGATAGAGGGATTCTTTGCAGTCAGGTCCCAGCCCAGTGCCAGGGGCCCCAGGGAACATCCTTTGGCCATTTTCCCTGGGAAAGAAAACTCACCAGTCCAGGTTCCTGATGTCAGTTTGTAGGGCTCCCTTGGGTCTATCTGGGCAGCAGAAATTTGAGGAGCGGACCAGTTTGGTCTGCGATCCATCCTTCGATAGAGGGATTCTTTGCAGTCAGGTCCCAGCCGAGTGCCAGGGGCCCCAGGGAACATCCTTTGGCCATTTTCCCTGGGAAAGAAAACTCACCAGTCCTGGTTGCTGATGTCAGTTTGTAGGGCTACCTTGGGTCTACCTGGGCAGCACAACTTCGAGGAGGGGACAATTTTGATCCGTAATCCAGCCTTCGATATAGGGATTCTTTACAGTCAGGCCCCAGCCAGGGGCCAGGGGCCCCTGGGCACATCCTTTCGCCATTTTCCCTGGGAAACAAAACTGACCAGTCCAGGTTGCTGATGCCAGTTTGTAGGGCTCACTTGGGTCTATCTGGGTAGCACAAGTATGAGATGGGGACAACTTCAGTCTGGTGTCCATCCTTCGATATAAGGATTCTTTGAAGTCAAGGCCCAGCCGAGAGCCATGGGCCCCTGGGCACATTCTTTGGCCATTTTCCCTGGGAAAGAACACTCACCAGTCCAGGTTCCTGATGTCAGTTTGTAGGGCTCCCTTAGGTCTATCAGGGCAGCACAAGTTTGAGGTGGGGACAACTTCGGTGTGGGGTCCATCCTTCGATATAAGGATTTTTTGCAGTCAGGGCCAGGGGCCCCTGGGCACAACCTTTGGCCATTTTCCCTGGGAAAGAAAACTCAGCAGTCCAGGTTCCTGATGTCAGTTTGTAGGGCTCCCTTGGGTCTATCAGGGCAGCACAAGTTTGAGGTGGGGACAACTTCGGTGTGGGGTCCATCCTTCGATATAAGGATTTTTTGAAGTCAGGGCCAGGGGCCCCCGGGCACATCCTTTGGCCATTTTCCCTGGGAAAGAACACTCAGCAGTCCAGGTTCCTGATGTCAGTTTGTAGGGCTCCCTTGGGTCTATCTGGGCAGCAGAAATTTGAGGAGCGGACCAATTTGGTCTGCGATCCACCCTTCGATAGAGGGATTCTTTGCAGTCAGGTCCCAGCCGAGTGCCAGGGGCCCCAGGGAACATCCTTTGGCCATTTTCCATGGGAAAGAAAACTCACCAGTCCAGGTTCCTGATGTCAGTTTGTAGGGCTCCCTTGGGTCTATCTGGGCAGCAGAAATTTGAGGAGCGGACCAGTTTGGTCTGCGATCCATCCTTCGATAGAGGGATTCTTTGCAGTCAGGTCCCAGCCGAGTGCCAGGGGCCCCAGGGAACATCCTTTGGCCATTTTCCCTGGGAAAGAAAACTCACCAGTCCAGGTTGCTGATGTCAGTTTGTAGGGCTACCTTGGGTCTACCTGGGCAGCACAACTTCGAGGAGGGGACAATTTTGATCTGTAATCCAGCCTTCGATATAGGGATTCTTTACAGTCAGGCCCCGGCCAGGGGCCAGGGGCCCCTGGGCACATCCTTTCGCCATTTTCCCTGGGAAACAAAACTCACCAGTCCAGGTTGCTGATGCCAGTTTGTAGGGCTCCCTTGGGTCTATCTGGGTAGCACAACTTTCAGGAGCGGACCACTTCGGTGTGGGGTCCATCCTTCGATATAAGGATTTTTAGCAGTCAGGTCGCAGCCCAGTGCCAGGGTCCCCAGGACACAACCTTTGGCTATTTTCCCTGTGAAAGAAAACTCACCAGTCCAGGTTCCGGATGTCACTTTGTAGGGCTCCCTTGGGTCTATCCGGGCAGCACAAGTTTGAGATGGGGACAACTTCAGTCTGGGGTCCATCCTTCGATATAAGGATTTTTAGCAGTCAGGTCCCACCCAGTGCCATGATCCCCAGGGCACATCCTTTGGCCATTTTCCCTGGAAAAGAAAACTCACCAGTCCAGGTTCCTGATGTCAGTTTGTAGGGCTCCCTTGGGTCTATCTGGGCAGCAGAAATTTGAGGAGCGGAAAATTTGTTCTGTTATCCATCCTTCGATATAGGGATTCTTTGCAGTCAGGTGTCAGCCGAGTGCCAGGGGCCCCAGGGAACATCCTTTGGCCATTTACCCTGGGAAAGAAAATTCACCAGTCCAGGTTGCTGATGTCAGTTTGTAGGGCTCCCTTAGGTCTATCAGGGCAGCACAAGTTTGAGGTGGGGACAACTTCGGTGTGGGGTCCATCCTTCGATATAAGGATTTTTTGCAGTGAGGACCCTGCCCGGGGCCAGGGGCCCCTGGGCACATCCTTTTTCCATTTTCCCTAGGAAAGAAAACTCACCAGTCCAGGTTGCTGATGTCAGTTTGTAGGGCTCCCTTGGGTCTATCAGGGCAGCACAAGTTTGAGGTGGGGACAACTTCGGTGTGGGGTCCCTCCTTCGATATAAGGATTTTTTGCAGTGAGGACCCAGCCCAGGGCCAGGGGCCCCTGGGCACATCCTTTTTCCATTTTCCCTGGGAAAGAAAACTCACCAGTCCAGGTTCCTGATGTCAGTTTGTAGGGCTCCCTTGGGTCTATCAGGGCAGCACAAGTTTGAGGTGGGGACAACTTCGGTGTGGGGTCCATCCTTCGATATAAGGATTTTTTGAAGTCAGGGCCAGGGGCCCCCGGGCACATCCTTTGGCCATTTTCCCTGGGAAAGAACACTCAGCAGTCCAGGTTCCTGATGTCAGTTTGTAGGGCTCCCTTGGGTCTATCTGGGCAGCAGAAATTTGAGGAGCGGACCAATTTGGTCTGCGATCCACCCTTCGATAGAGGGATTCTTTGCAGTCAGGTCCCAGCCCAGTGCCAGGGGCCCCAGGGAACATCCTTTGGCCATTTTCCCTGGGAAAGAAAACTCACCAGTCCAGGTTCCTGATGTCAGTTTGTAGGGCTCCCTTGGGTCTATCTGGGCAGCAGAAATTTGAGGAGCGGACCAGTTTGGTCTGCGATCCATCCTTCGATAGAGGGATTCTTTGCAGTCAGGTCCCAGCCGAGTGCCAGGGGCCCCAGGGAACATCCTTTGGCCATTTTCCCTGGGAAAGAAAACTCACCAGTCCAGGTTGCTGATGTCAGTTTGTAGGGCTACCTTGGGTCTACCTGGGCAGCACAACTTCGAGGAGGGGACAATTTTGATCTGTAATCCAGCCTTCGATATAGGGATTCTTTACAGTCAGGCCCCAGCCAGGGGCCAGGGGCCCCTGGGCACATCCTTTCGCCATTTTCCCTGGGAAACAAAACTGACCAGTCCAGGTTGCTGATGCCAGTTTGTAGGGCTCACTTGGGTCTATCTGGGTAGCACAACTTTCAGGAGCGGACCACTTCGGTCTGGGGTCCATCCTTCGATATAAGGATTTTTTGCATTCAGATCCCAGCCCAGTAACAGGGTCCCGAGGGCACATCCTTTGGCCATTTTCCCTGGAAAAGAAATCTCACCAGTCCAGGTTCCTGATGTCACTTTGTAGGGCTCCCTTGGGTCTATCTGGGCAGCAGAAATTTGAGGGGCGGAAAATTTTAGTCTGCGATCCATCCTTCGATATTGGGATTCTTTGCAGTCAGGTGTCAGCCGAGTGCCAGGGGCCCCGGGGAACATCCTTTGGCCATTTTCCCTGGGAAAGAAAATTCACCAGTCCAGGTTGCTGATGTCAGTTTGTAGGGCTCCCGTGTGTCTATCAGGGCACCACAAGTATGAGATGGGGACAACTTCAGTCTGGTGTCCATCCTTCGATATAAGGATTCTTTGAAGTCAAGGCCCAGCCGAGAGCCATGGGCCCCTGGGCACATTCTTTGGCCATTTTCCCTGGGAAAGAACACTCACCAGTCCAGGTTCCTGATGTCAGTTTGTAGGGCTCCCTTAGGTCTATCAGGGCAGCACAAGTTTGAGGTGGGGACAACTTCGGTGTGGGGTCCATCCTTCGATATAAGGATTTTTTGCAGTCAGGGCCAGGGGCCCCTGGGCACAACCTTTGGCCATTTTCCCTGGGAAAGAAAACTCAGCAGTCCAGGTTCCTGATGTCAGTTTGTAGGGCTCCCTTGGGTCTATCAGGGCAGCACAAGTTTGAGGTGGGGACAACTTCGGTGTGGGGTCCATCCTTCGATATAAGGATTTTTTGAAGTCAGGGCCAGGGGCCCCCGGGCACATCCTTTTTCCATTTTCCCTGGGAAAGAACACTCAGCAGTCCAGGTTCCTGATGTCAGTTTGTAGGGCTCCCTTGGGTCTATCTGGGCAGCAGAAATTTGAGGAGCGGACCAATTTGGTCTGCGATCCACCCTTCGATAGAGGGATTCTTTGCAGTCAGGTCCCAGCCGAGTGCCAGGGGCCCCAGGGAACATCCTTTGGCCATTTTCCATGGGAAAGAAAACTCACCAGTCCAGGTTCCTGATGTCAGTTTGTAGGGCTCCCTTGGGTGTATCTGGGCAGCAGAAATTTGAGGAGCGGACCAGTTTGGTCTGCGATCCATCCTTCGATAGAGGGATTCTTTGCAGTCAGGTCCCAGCCGAGTGCCAGGGGCCCCAGGGAACATCCTTTGGCCATTTTCCCTGGGAAAGAAAACTCACCAGTCCAGGTTGCTGATGTCAGTTTGTAGGGCTACCTTGGGTCTACCTGGGCAGCACAACTTCGAGGAGGGGACAATTTTGATCTGTAATCCAGCCTTCGATATAGGGATTCTTTACAGTCAGGCCCCAGCCAGGGGCCAGGGGCCCCTGGGCACATCCTTTCGCCATTTTCCCTGGGAAACAAAACTCACCAGTCCAGGTTGCTGATGCCAGTTTGTAGGGCTCCCTTGGGTCTATCTGGGTAGCACAACTTTCAGGAGCGGACCACTTCGGTGTGGGGTCCATCCTTCGATATAAGGATTTTTAGCAGTCAGGTCGCAGCCCAGTGCCAGGGTCCCCAGGACACAACCTTTGGCTATTTTCCCTGTGAAAGAAAACTCACCAGTCCAGGTTCCGGATGTCACTTTGTAGGGCTCCCTTGGGTCTATCCGGGCAGCACAAGTTTGAGATGGGGACAACTTCAGTCTGGGGTCCATCCTTCGATATAAGGATTTTTAGCAGTCAGGTCCCACCCAGTGCCATGATCCCCAGGGCACATCCTTTGGCCATTTTCCCTGGAAAAGAAAACTCACCAGTCCAGGTTCCTGATGTCAGTTTGTAGGGCTCCCTTGGGTCTATCTGGGCAGCAGAAATTTGAGGAGCGGAAAATTTGTTCTGTTATCCATCCTTCGATATAGGGATTCTTTGCAGTCAGGTGTCAGCCGAGTGCCAGGGGCCCCAGGGAACATCCTTTGGCCATTTACCCTGGGAAAGAAAATTCACCAGTCCAGGTTGCTGATGTCAGTTTGTAGGGCTCCCTTAGGTCTATCAGGGCAGCACAAGTTTGAGGTGGGGACAACTTCGGTGTGGGGTCCATCCTTCGATATAAGGATTTTTTGCAGTGAGGACCCTCCCAGGGCCAGGGGCCCCTGGGCACATCCTTTTTCCATTTTCCCTGGGAAAGAAAACTCAGCAGTCCAGGTTCCTGATGTCAGTTTGTAGGGCTCCCTTGGGTCTATCAGGGCAGCACAAATTTGAGGTGGGGACAACTTCGGTGTGGTGTCCATCCTTCGATATTATAATTTTTTGCATTCAGGTCCCAGCCCAGTGCCAGGGTCCCGAGGGCACATCCTTTGGCCATTTTCCCTGGAAAAGAAAACTCAGCAGTCCAGGTTCCTGATGTCAGTTTGTAGGGCTCCCTTGGGTCTATCAGGGCAGCACAAGTTTGAGGTGGGGACAACTTCGGTGTGGGGTCCATCCTTCGATATAAGGATTTTTTGCAGTCAGGACCCTGCACAGGGCCAGGGACCCCTGGGCACATCCTTTTTCCATTTTCCCTGGGAAAGAAAACTCAGCAGTCCATGTTGATGATGTCAGTTTGTAGGGCTCCCTTGGGTCTATCAGGGCAGCACAAGTTTGAGGTGGGGACAACTTCGGTGTGGGGTCCATCCTTCGATATAAGGATTTTTTGCAGTCAGGGCCAGGGGCCCCCGGGCACATCCTTTGGCCATTTTCCCTGGGAAAGAAAACTCAGCAGTCCAGGTTCCTGATGTCAGTTTGTAGGGCTCCCTTGGGTCTATCAGGGCACCACAATTTTGAGGTGGGGACAACTTCGGTGTGGGGTCCATCCTTCGATATAAGGATTTTTAGCAGTCAGGTCCCAGCCCAGTGCCAGGGTCCCGAGGGCACATCCTTTGGCCATTTTCCCTGGAAAAGAAAACTCACCAGTCCAGGTTCCTGATGTCAGTTTGTAGGGCTCCCTTGGGTCTATCTGGGCAGCAGAAATTTGAGGAGCGGACAATTTTGGTCTCTGATCCATCCTTCGATATAAGGATTCTTTGAAGTCAGGTCCCAGCCCAGTGCCAGGGGCCCCAGGGAACACCCTTTGGCCATTTTCCCTGGGAAAGAAAACTCACCAGTCCAGGTTCCTGATGTCAGTTTGTAGGGCTCCCTTGGGTCTATCTGGGCAGCAGAAATTTGAGGAGCAAACAATTTTGGTCTGTTATCCATCCTTCGATATAGGGATTCTTTGCAGTCAGGTGTCAGCCGAGTGCCAGGGGCCCCAGGGAACATCCTTTGGCCATTTTCCCTGGGAAAGAAAATTCACCAGTCCAGGTTGCTGATGTCAGTTTGTAGGGCTCCCTTGGGTCTATCAGGGCAGCACAAGTATGAGATGGGGACAACTTCAGTCTGGTGTCCATCCTTCGATATAAGGATTCTTTGAAGTCAAGGCCCAGCCGAGACCCATGGGCCCCTGGGCACATTCTTTGGCCATTTTCCCTGGGAAAGAACACTCACCAGTCCAGGTTCCTGATGTCAGTTTGTAGGGCTCCCTTAGGTCTATCAGGGCAGCACAAGTTTGAGGTGGGGACAACTTCGGTGTGGGGTCCATCCTTCGATATAAGGACTCTTTGAAGTCACGGCCCAGCCGAGAGCCATGGGCCCCTGGGCACATTCTTTGGCCATTTTCCCTGGGAAAGAACACTCACCAGTCCAGGTTCCTGATGTCAGTTTGTAGGGCTCCCTTGGGTCTATCAGGGCAGCACAAGTTTGAGGTGGGGACAACTTCGGTGTGGGGTCCATCCTTCGATATAAGGATTTTTTTCAGTGAGGACCCTGCCCAGGGCCAGGGGCCCCTGGGCACATCCTTTTTCCATTTTCCCTGGGAAAGAAAACTCAGCAGTCCAGGTTCCTGATGTCAGTTTGTAGGGCTCCCTTGGGTCTATCAGGGCAGCACAAATTTGAGGTGGGGACAACTTCGGTGTGGAGTCCATCCTTCGATATAAGGAATTTTTGCATTCAGGTCCCAGCCCAGTGCCAGGGTCCCGAGGGCACATCCTTTGCCCAATTTCCCTGGAAAAGAAAACTCACCAGTCCAGGTTCCTGATGTCACTTTGTAGGGCTCCCTTGGGTCTATCTGGGCAGCAGAAATTTGAGGAGCAAACAATTTTGGTCTGCGATCCATCCTTCGATATTGGGATTCTTTGCAGTCAGGTGTCAGCCGAGTGCCAGGGTCCCCAGGGAACATCCTTTGGCCATTTTCCCTGGGAAAGAAAATTCACCAGTCCAGGTTGCTGATGTCAGTTTGTAGGGCTCCCTTGGGTCTATCAGGGCAGCACAAGTATGAGATGGGGACAACTTCAGTCTGGTGTCCATCCTTCGATATAAGTATTCTTTGCAGTCAGGTCCCAGCCCAGTGCCAGGGGCCCCAGGGCAAATCCTTTGGCAATTTTCCCTGGGAAAGAAAACTCACCAGTCCAGGTTCCTGATGTCAGTTTGTAGGGCTCCCTTGGGTCTATCAGGGTAGCACAAGATTGAGGTGGGGACAACTTTGGTCTGTGATCCATCCTTCGCTATATGGATACTTTACAGTCAGGCCCCAGCCAGGGGCCAGGGGCCCCTGGGCTCATCCTTTGGCCATTTTCCCTGGGAAAGAAAACTCAGCAGTCCAGGTTGCTGATGTCAGTTTGTAGGGCTCCCTTGGGTCTATCTGGTCAGCACAATATGAGGAGGGGATAACTTCAGTTTGGGGTCCAAACGTCGATATAAATCTTCTTTGCAGTCAGGTCCCAGCTCTGTGCCCGGGGCCCCTGGGCACATCCTTTGGCCATTATGCCTGGGAAAGAAAATTCACCAGTCCAGGTTGCTGATGTCAGTTTGTAGGGCTCCCTTAGGTCTATCAGGGCAGCACAATTATGAGATGGGGAAAACTTCAGTCTGGCGTCCATCCTTCGATATAAGGATTCTTTGAAGTCAAGGCCCAGCCGAGAGCCATGGGCCCCTGGGCACATTCTTTGGCCATTTTCCCTGGGAAAGAACACTCACCAGTCCAGGTTGCTGATGTCAGTTTGTAGGGCTCCCTTAGGTCTATCAGGGCAGCACAAGTTTGAGGTGGGGACAACTTCGGTGTGGGGTCCATCCTTCGATATAAGGATTCTTTGAAGTCAAGGCCCAGCCGAGAGCCATGGGCCCCTGGGCACATTCTTTGGCCATTTTCCCTGAGAAAGAAAACTCACCAGTCCAGGTTCCTGATGTCAGTTTGTAGGGCTCCCTTGGGTCTATCAGGGCACCACAAGTTTGAGGTGGGGACAACTTCGGTGTGGGGTCCATCCTTCGATATAAGGATTCTTTGCAGTGAGGACACTGCCCAGGGCGAGGGGCCCCTGGGCACATCCTTTTTCCATTTTCCCTGGGAAAGAAAACTCACCAGTCCAGGTTCCTGATGTCAGTTTGTAGGGCTCCCTTGGGTCTATCAGGGCACCACAAGTTTGAGGTGGGGACAACTTCGGTGTGGGGTCCATCCTTCGATATAAGGATTCTTTGCAGTGAGGACCCTGCCCAGGGCGAGGGGCCCCTGGGCACATCCTTTGGCCATTTTCCCTGGGAAAGAAAACTCAGCAGTCCAGGTTCCTGATGTCAGTTTGTAGGGCTCCCTTAGGTCTATCAGGGCAGCAGAAGTTTGAGGTGGGGACAACTTCGGTGTGGGGTCCATCCTTCGATATAAGGATTTTTTTCAGTGAGGACCCTGCCCAAGGCCAGGGCCCCCTGAGCACATCCTTTTTCCATTTTCCCTGGGAAAGAAAACTCACCAGTCCAGGTTCCTGATGTCAGTTTGTAGGGCTCCCTTGGGTCTATCAGGGCACCACAAGTTTGAGGTGGGGACAACTTCGGTGTGGGGTCCATCCTTCGATATCAGGATTTTTTGCAGTGAGGACCCTGCCCAGGGCCCGGGGCCCCTGGGCACATCCTTTTTCCATTTTCCCTGGGAAAGAAAACTCAGCAGTCCAGGTTCCTGATGTCAGTTTGTAGGGCTCCCTTGGGTCTATCAGGGCAGCACAAGTTTGAGGTGGGGACAACTTCGGTGTGGGTTCCATCCTTCGATATAAGGATTTTTGCAGTCAGGGCCAGGGGCCCCCGGGCACATCCTTTGGCCATTTTCCCTGGGAAAGAAAACTCAGCAGTCCAGGTTCCTGATGTCAGTTTGTAGGGCTCCCTTGGGTCTATCAGGGCAGCACAAATTTGAGGTGGGGACAACTTCGGTGTGGAGTCCATCCTTCAATATAAGGAATTTTTGCATTCAGGTCCCAGCCCAGTGCCAGGTTCCCGAGGGCACATCCTTTGCCCATTTTCCCTGGAAAAGAAAACTCACCAGTCCAGGTTCCTGATGTCAGTTTGTAGGGCTCCCTTGGGTCTACCTGGGCAGCACAACTTTGAGGAGGGGACAATTTTGGTCTGTAATCCAGCCTTCGATATAGGGATTCTTTACAGTCAGGCCCCAGCCAGGGGCCAGGGGCCCCTGGGCACATCCTTTGGCCATTTTCCCTGGGAAAGAAAACTCACCAGTCCAGGGTGCTAATGCCAGTTTGTAGGGCTCCCTTGGGTCTATCTGGGTAGCACAACTTTCAGGAGCGGACAATTTCGGTCTGGGGTCCATCGTTCGATATAAGGATTTTTAGCAGTCAGGTCGCAGCTCAGTGCCAGGGTCCCCAGGGCACAACCTTTGGCTATTTTCCCTGTGAAAGAAAACTCACCAGTCCAGGTTCCGGATGTCACTTTGTAGGGCTCCCTTGGGTCTATCAGGGCAGCACAAGTTTGAGATGGGGACAACTTCAGTCTGGTGTCCATCTTTCGATATAAGGATTTTTAGCAGTCAGGTCCCAGCCCAGTGCAAGGGTCCCAAGGGGAAATCCTTTGGCCATTTTCCCTGGAAAAGAAAACTCACCAGTCCAGGTTGCTGATGTCAGTTTGTAGGGCTCCCTTGGGTCTATCAGGGCAGCACAAGTTTGAGGTGGGGACAACTTCGGTGTGGGTTCCATCCTTCGATATAAGGATTTTTTGCAGTCAGGGCCAGGGGCCCCCGGGCACATCCTTTGGCCATTTTCCCTGGGAAAGAAAACTCAGCAGTCCAGGTTGCTGATGTCAGTTTGTAGGGCTCCCTTGGGTCTATCAGGGCAGCACAAATTGGAGGTGGGGACAACTTCGGTGTGGAGTCCATCCTTCGATATAAGGAATTTTTGCATTCAGGTCCCAGCCCAGTAACAGGGTCCCGAGGGCACATCCTTTGCCCATTTTCCCTGGAAAAGAAAACTCACCAGTCCAGGTTCCTGATGTCACTTTGTAGGGCTCCCTTGGGTCTATCTGGGCAGCAGAAATTTGAGGAGCAAACAATTTTGGTCTGCGATCCATCCTTCGATATTGGGATTCTTTGCAGTCTGGTGTCAGCCGAGTGCCAGGGTCCCCAGGGAACATCCTTTGGCCATTTTCCCTGGGAAAGAAAATTCACCAGTCCAGGTTGCTGATGTCAGTTTGTAGGGCTCCCTTGGGTCTATCAGGGCAGCACAAGTATGAGATGGGGACAACTTCAGTCTGGTGTCCATCCTTCGATATAAGTATTCTTTGCAGTCAGGTCCCAGCCCAGTGCCAGGGGCCCCAGGGCAAATCCTTTAGCAATTTTCCCTGGGAAAGAAAACTCACCAGTCCAGGTTGCTGATGTCGGTTTCTAGGGCTTCCTTGGGTCTATCTGGGCAGCAGAAATTTGAGGAGGGGTCGACTTTGGTCTGTGATCCATCCTTCGATATATGGATTTTTTGCAGTCAGGGCCCAGCCCAGGGCCAGGGGCCCCTGGGCACATCCTTTTTCCATTTTCCCTGGGAAAGAAAACTCACCAGTCCAGGTTGCTGATGTCCGTTTGTAGGGCTCCCTTGGGTCTATCAGGGCAGCACATATTTTATTTCGGGACAACTTCGGTCTGGGGTCCATCCTTCAATATAAGGAGTCTTTGAAGTCAGGGCCCAGCCCAGGGCCAGGGGCCCCTGGGCACATCCTTTGGCCATTTTCCCTGGGAAAGAAAACTCACCAGTCCAGGTTGCTGATGTCAGTTTGTAGGGCTCCCTTGGGTCTATCAGGGTAGCACAAGATTGAGGAGGGGACAACTTTGGTCTGTGATCCATGCTTCGCTATATGGATACTTTACAGTCAGGCCCCAGCCAGGGGCCAGGGGCCCCTGGGCACATCCTTTGGCCATTTTCCCTGGGAAAGAAAACTCACCAGTCCAGGTTGCTGATGTCAGTTTGTAGGGCTCCCTTGGGTCTATCAGGGCAGCACATATTTTATTTCGGGACAATTTCGGTCTGGGGTCCATCCTCCAATATAAGGAGTCTTTGAAGTCAGGGCCCGGCCCAGGTCCAGGGGGCCCTGGGCACATCCTTTGGCCATTTTCCCTGGGAAAGAAAACTCACCAGTCCAGGTTGCTGATGTCACTTTGTAGGGCTCCCTTGGGTCTAACAGGGTAGCACAATTTTGAGGAGGGGACAACTTTGGTCTATGATCCATCCTTCGATATAGGGTTTCTTTACCGTCAGGGGCCAGCCCAGGGCCAGGGTCCCCTGGGCACATCCTTTGGCCATTTTCCCTGGGAAAGAAAACTCACCAGTCCAGGTTGCTGATGTCAGTTTGTAGGGCTCCCTTGGGTCTATCTGGGCAGCAGAAATTTGAGGAGTGGACAAGTTTGGTCTGCGATCCATCATTCTATAGAGGGATTCTTTGCAGTCAGGGCCCAGCCCAGTGCCAGGGGGCCCAGGGAACATCCTTTGGCCATTTTCCCTGGGAAAGAAAACTCACCAGTCCAGGTTCCTGATGTCAGTTTGTAGGGCTTCCTTGGGTCTACCTGGGCAGCACAACTTTGAGGAGGGGACAATTTTGGTCTGTAATCCATCCTTCGATATAGGGATTCTTTAAAGTCAGGGCCCAGCCGAGGGCCAGGGGCCCCTGGGCACATCCTTTGGCCATTTTCCCTGGGAAAGAAAACTCACCAGTCCAGGTTGCTGATGTCAGTTTGAAGGGCTCCCTTGGTTCTATCAAGGCAGCAGAAATTTGAGGAGCGGACAAGTTTGGTCTGCGATCCATCCTTCGATATAGGGATTATTTGCAGTCAGGTCCCAGCCGAGTGCCAGGGGCCCCAGGGAACATCCTTTGGCCATTTTCCCTGGGAAAGAAAATTCACCAGTCGAGGTTCCTGATGTCAGTTTGTAGGGCTCCCTTGGGTCTAACAGGGCAGCACAAGTTTTAGGAGGGGTCAACTTCGGTCTGGGGTCCATCCTTCGATATAGGGATTATTTACAGTCAGGACCCAGCCAGGGGCAGGGGCCCCAGGGAACACCCTTTGGCCATTTTCCCTGAGAAAGAAAACTCACCAGTCCAGGTTCCTGATGTCAGATTGTAGGGCTCCCTTGGGTCTATCTGGGCAGCAGAAAGTCGAGGAGTGGACAAGTTTGGTCTGCGATCCATCCTTCGATAGAGGGATTCTTTGCAGTCAGGTCCCAGCCAGGGGCCAGGGGCCCCTGGGCACATTCTTTGGCCATTTTCCCTGGGAAAGAAAACTCACCAGTCCAGGTTCCTGATGTCAGTTTGTAGGGCTTCCTTGGGTCGACCTGGGCAGCACAACTTTGAGGAGGGGACAATTTTGGTCTGTAATCCATCCTTCGATATAGGGATTCTTTACACTCAGGGCCCAGCCGAGGGCCAGGGGCCCCTGGGCACATCCTTTGGCCATTTCCCGTGGAAAAGAAAACTCACCAGTCCAGGTTCCTGATGTCAGTTTGTAGGGCTCCCTTGGGTCTATCTGGGCAGCACAAGTATGAGATGGGGACAACTTCAGTCTGGGGTCCATCCTTCGATATAAGGATTTTTTGGAGTCAGGACCCAGCCCTGGGGCAGGGGCCCCTGGGCACATCCTTTGGCCATTTTCCCTGGGAAAGAAAACTCACCAGTCCAGGTTGCTGATGTCAGCTTGTAAGGCTCACTTGGGTCTATCTGGGTAGCACAACTTTCAGGAGGGGACAACTTCGGTCTGGGGTGCGTCCTTCGATATTAGGATTTTTAGCAGTCAGGGCCCAGCCAGGGGCCAGGGGCCCCTGGGCACATCCTTTGGCCATTTTCCTGGGAAAGAAAACTCACCAGTCCAGGTTCCTGATGTCAGTTTGTAGGGCTCCCTTGGGTCTATCAGGGCAGCACAAGTTTGAGGAGGGGACAACTTGGGTCTGGGTTCCATCCTTCGATATAAGGATTCTTTGCAGTCCTGGCCCAGCCCAGGTCCAGGGTCCCCTGGGCACATCCTTTGGCCATTTTCCCTGGGAAAGAAAACTCACCAGTCCAGGTTCCTGATGTCAGTTTGTAGGGCTTCCTTGGGTCTACCTGGGCAGCACAACTTTGAGGAGGGGACAATTTTGGTCTGTAATCCATCCTTTGATATAGGGATTCTTTGAAGTCTGGTCCCAGCCGAGGGCCAGGGGCCCCTGGGCACATCCTTTGGCCATTTCCCCTGGGAAAGAAAACTCACCAGTCCAGGTTCCTGATGTCAGTTTGTAGGGCTCCCTTGGGTCTATCTGGGCAGCACAAGTATGAGATGGGGACAACTTCAGTCTGGGGTCCATCCTTCGATATAAGGATTTTTTGGAGTCAGGACCCAGCCCTGGGGCAGGGTCCCCAGGGCACATCCTTTGGCCATTTTCCCTGGGAAAGAAAACTCACCAGTCCAGGTTGCTGATGTCAGTTTGTAAGGCTCACTTGGGTCTATCTGGGTAGCACAACTTTCAGGAGGGGACAACTTCGGTCTGGGGTGCGTCCTTCGATATAAGGATTTTTAGCAGTCAGGGCACAGCCAGGGGCCAGGGTCCCCTGGGCACATCCTTTGGCCATTTTCCCTGGGAAAGGAAATTCACCAGTCCAGGTTGCTGATGTCAGTTTGTAGGGCTCCCTTGGGTCTATCAGGGCAGCACAAGTTATGAGATGGGGACAATTTCTGTCTGGGGGGCGTCCTTCGATATAAGGATTCTTTGCAGTCAAGCCCAAGCTCAGTGCCAGGGGCGCCTGGGCACATCCTTTGGCCATTTTCCCTGGGAAAGAAAACTCACCAGTCCAGGTTGCTCTTGTCAGTATGTAGGGCTCCCTTGGGTCTATCAAGGCTGCAGAAATTTGAGGAGCGGACAAGTTTGGTCTGCGATCCATCCTTCGATAGAGGGATTCTTTGCAGTCAGGTCCCAGCCGAGTGCCAGGGGCCCCAGGGAACATCCTTTGGCCATTTTCCCTGGGAAAGAAAACTCACCAGTCCAGGTTGCTGATGTCAGTTTGTAGGGCTCCCTTGGGTCTATCAGGGCAGAACAACTTTGTGGAGGGGACAACTTCGGTTTCGGGTCCAATCTTTGATAGAAGGATTTTTTGCAGTCAGGTCCCAGCCCTGTGTTTGGGGCACCAGGTCACATCCTTTGGCAATTTTCCAAGGGAAAGAAAACTCACCAGTCCAGGTTCCTGATGTCACTTTGTAGGGCTCCCTTGGGTCTATCAGGGCAGCACAAGTTTGAGGAGGGGACAACTTCGGTATGGGTTCCATCCTTCGATATAAGGATTATTTGCAGTCCTGGTCCAGCCCGGGGACAGGGGCCCCTGGGCACATCCTTTGGCCATTTTCCCTGGGAAAGGAAACTCACCAGTCCAGGTTCCTGATGTCAGTTTGTAGGGCTCCCTTAGGTCTATCAGGTCAGCACAAGTATGAGATGGGGACAACTTCGCTCTGGGGTGCGTCCTTTGATATAAGGATTCTTTGCAGTCAAGCCCCAGCCGAGGGCCAGGGGCCCCTGGGCACATCCTTTGGCCATTTTCCCTGGGAAAGAAAACTCACCAGTCCAGGTTCCTGATGTCAGATTGTAGGGCTCCCTTGGGTCTATCAGGGCAGCAGAAATTTGAGGAGTGGACAAGTTTGGTCTACGATCCATCCTTCGATACAGGGATTCTTTGCAGTCATGTCCCAGCCGAGTGCCAGGGGCCCCAAGGAACATCCTTTGGCCATTTTCCCTGGGAAAGAAAATTCACCAGTCCAGGTCCTTGATGTCAGTTTGTAGGGCTTCCTTGGGTCTAACAGGGCAGCACAACTTTGAGGAGGGGACAATTTTGGTCTGCGATCCATCCTTCAATATACGGATTTTTTGCAGTCAGGCCCGAGCCCAGCGCCAGGGGCCCCAGGGCGCATCTTTTGGCCATTTTCCCTGGGAAAGAAAACTCACCAGTCCAGGTTCCTGATGTCAGTTTGTAGGGCTCCCTTGGGTCTATCAGGGCAGCACAATTATGAGATGGGGACAACTTCGGTCTGCGATCCCATCATTTGATATAAGGATTTTTAGCAGTCAGGTCCCAGCCCAGTGCCAGGGTCCCCAGGGCACATCCTTCGGCCATTTTCCCTGGGAAAGAAAACTCACCAGTCCAGGTTGCTGATGTCAGTTTGTAGGGCTCCCTTGGGTCTAACAGGGCAGCAGAAGTTTTAGGAGGGGACAACTTTGGTCTGTGATCCATCCTTCGATATAGGGATTCTTTAGACTCAGGTCCGAGCCCAGGGCCAGGGGCCCTTGGGCACATCCTTTGGCAATTTTCCCTGGGAAAGAAAACTCACCAGTCCAGGTTCCTGATGTCAGTTTGTAGGGCTCCCTTGGGTCTATCAGGGCAGCACAAGTTTGAGGAGGGGACAACTTCGGTCTGGGTTCCATCCTTCGATATAAGGATTCTTTGCAGTCCTGGCCCAGCCCAGGTCCAGGGGGCCCTGGGCACATCCTTTGGCCATTTTCCCTGGGAAAGAAAACTCACCACTCCAGGTTGCTGATGTCACTTTGTAGGGCTCCCTTGGGTCTAACAGGGTAGCACAATTTTGAGGAGGGGACAATTTTGGTCTGTGATCCATCCTTCGATATAGGGTTTCTTTACAGTCAGGGGCCAGCCCAGGGCCAGGGGCCCCTGGGCACATCCTTTGGCCATTTTCCCTGGGAAAGAAAACTCACCAGTCCAGGTTGCTGATGTCAGTTTGTAAGGCTCACTTGGGTCTATCTGGGTAGCACAACTTTCAGGAGGGGACAACTTCGGTCTGGGGTTCGTCCTTCGATATAAGGATTTTTAGCAGTCAGGGCTCAGCCAGGGGCCAGGGTCCCCTGGGCACATCCTTTGGCCATTTTCCCTGGGAAAGGAAATTCACCAGTCCAGGTTCCTGATGTCAGTTTGTAGGGCTCCCTTGGGTCTATCAGGGCAGCACAAGTATGAGATGGGGACAATTTCTGTCTGGGGGGCGTCCTTCGATATAAGGATTCTTTGCAGTCAAGCCCCAGCCCAGTGCCAGGGGCCCCTGGGCACATCCTTTGGCCATTTTCCCTGGGAAAGAAAACTCACCAGTCCAGGTTGCTCTTGTCAGTATGTAGGGCTCCCTTGGGTCTATCAAGGCTGCAGAAATTTGAGGAGCGGACAAGTTTGGTCTGCGATCCATCCTTCGATAGAGGGATTCTTTGCAGTCAGGTCCCAGCCGAGTGCCAGGGGCCCCAGGGAACATCCTTTGGCCATTTTCCCTGGGAAAGAAAACTCACCAGTCCAGGTTCCTGATGTCAGTTTGTAGGGCTCCCTTGGGTCTATCAGGGCAGAACAACTTTGTGGAGGGGACAACTTCGGTTTGGGGTCCAATCTTTGATAGAAGGATTTTTTGCAGTCAGGTCCCAGCCCTGTGTTTGGGGCTCCAGGTCACATCCTTTGGCAATTTTCCCTGGGAAAGAAAACTCACCAGTCCAGGTTCCTGATGTCACTTTGTAGGGCTCCCTTGGGTCTATCTGGGCAGCACAAGTTTGAGGAGGGGACAACTTCGGTATGGGTTCCATCCTTCGATATAAGGATTATTTGCAGTCCTGGTCCAGCCGAGTGCCAGGGGCCCCAGGGAACATCCTTTGGCCATTTTCCCTGGGAAAGAAAACTCACCAGTCCAGGTTGCTGATGTCAGTTTGTAGGGCTCCCTTGGGTCTAACAGGGTAGCACAAGTTTGAGGAGGGGACAACTTCGGTCTGGGGTGCGTCCTTCAATATAAGGATTTTTAGCAGTCAGGTCCCAGCCCAGTGCCAGGGTCCCCGGGGCACATCCTTTGGCCATTTTCCCTGGGAAAGAAAACTCAGCAGTCCAGGTTCCTGATGTCAGTTTGTAGGGCTCCCTTGGTTCTATCAAGGCAGCAGAAATTTGAGGAGCGGACAAGTTTGGTCTGCGATCCATCCTTCAATATAGGGATTCTTTGCAGTCAGGTCCCAGCCGAGTTCCAGGGGCCCCAGGGAACATCCTTTGGCCATTTTCCCTGGGAAAGAAAATTCACCAGTCCAGGTTCCTGATGTCAGTTTGTAGGGCTCCCTTGGGTCTAACAGGGCAGCACAAGTTTTAGGAGGGGACAACTTCGGTCTGGGGTCCATCCTTCGATATAAGGATTCTTTGCAGTCAAGCCCCAGCCGAGTGCCAGGGGCCCCTGGGCACATCCTTTGGCCATTTTCCCTGGGAAAGAAAACTCACCAGTCCAGGTTCCTGATGTCAGATTGTAGGGCTCCCTTGGGTCTATCTGGGCAGCAGAAATTTGAGGAGTGGACAAGTTTGGTCTGCGATCCATCCTTCGATAGAGGGATTCTTTGCTGTCAGGTCCCAGCCAGGGGCCAGGGGCCCCTGGGCACATTCTTTGGCCATTTTCCCTGGGAAAGAAAACTCACCAGTCCAGGTTCCTGATGTCAGTTTGTAGGGCTCCCTTGGGTCTATCAGGGCAGCACAAGTTTGAGGAGGGGACAACTTCGGTCTGGGTTCCATCCTTCGATATAAGGATTCTTTGCAGTCCTGGCCCAGCCCAGGTCCAGGGGGCCCTGGGCACATCCTTTGGCCATTTTCCCTGGGAAAGAAAACTCACCAGTCCAGGTTCCTGATGTCACTTTGTAGGGCTCCCTTGGGTCTAACAGGGTAGCACAATTTTGAGGAGGGGACAATTTTGGTCTGTGATCCATCCTTCGATATAGGGTTTCTTTACAGTCAGGGGCCAGCCCAGGGCCAGGGTCCCCTGGGCACATCCTTTGGCCATTTTCCCTGGGAAATAAAACTCACCAGTCCAGGTTGCTGATGTCAGTTTGTAGGGCTCCCTTGGGTCTATCTGGGCAGCAGAAATTTGAGGAGTGGACAAGTTTGGTCTGCGATCCATCATTCTATAGAGGGATTCTTTGCAGTCAGGGCCCAGCCCAGTGCCAGGGGCCCCTGGGCACATCCTTTGGCCATTTTCCCTGGGAAAGAAAACTCACCAGTCCAGGTTCCTGATGTCAGTTTGTAGGGCTTCCTTGGGTCTACCTGGGCAGCACAACTTTGAGGAGGGGAAAATTTTGGTCTGTAATCCATCCTTTGATATAGGGATTCTTTGAAGTCTGGTCCCAGCCGAGGGCCAGGGGCCCCTGGGCACATCCTTTGGCCATTTCCCCTGGAAAAGAAAACTCACCAGTCCAGGTTCCTGATGTCAGTTTGTAGGGCTCCCTTGGGTCTATCTGGGCAGCACAAGTATGAGATGGGGACAATTTCAGTCTGGGGTCCATCCTTCGATATAAGGATTTTTTTGAGTCAGGACCCAGCCCTGGGGCAGGGGCCCCAGGGCACATCCTTTGGCCATTTTCCCTGGGAAAGAAAACTCACCAGTCCAGGTTGCTGATGTCAGCTTGTAAGGCTCACTTGGGTCTATCTGGGTAGCACAACTTTCAGGAGGGGACAACTTCAGTCTGGGGTGCGTCCTTCGATATAAGGATTTTTAGCAGTCAGGGCCCAGCCAGGGGCCAGGGTCCCCTGGGCACATCCTTTGGCCATTTTCCCTGGGAAAGGAAATTCACCAGTCCAGGTTCCTGATGTCAGTTTGTAGGGCTCCCTTGGGTCTATCAGGGCAGCACAAGTATGAGATGGGGACAATTTCTGTCTGGGGGGCGTCCTTCGATATAAGGATTCTTTGCAGTCAAGCCCAAGCTCAGTGCCAGGGGCGCCTGGGCACATCCTTTGGCCATTTTCCCTGGGAAAGAAAACTCACCAGTCCAGGTTGCTCTTGTCAGTATGTAGGGCTCCCTTGGGTCTATCAAGGCAGCAGAAATTTGAGGAGCGGACAGGTTTGGTCTGCGATCCATCCTTCGATAGAGGGATTCTTTGCAGTCAGGTCCCAGCCGAGTGCCAGGGGCCCCAGGGAACATCCTTTGGCCATTTTCCCTGGGAAAGAAAACTCACCAGTCCAGGTTCCTGAGGTCACTTTGTAGGGCTCCCTTGGGTCTATCAGGGCAGAACAACTTTGTGGAGGGGACAATTCGGTTTGGGGTCCAATCTTTGATAGAAGGATTTTTTGCAGTCAGGTCCCAGCCCTGTGTTTGGGGCTCCAGGTCACATCCTTTGGCAATTTTCCCTGGGAAAGAAAACTCACCAGTCCAGGTTCCTGATGTCACTTTGTAGGGCTCCCTTGGGTCTATCTGGGCAGCACAAGTTTGAGGAGGGGACAACTTCGGTATGGGTTCCATCCTTCGATATAAGGATTATTTGCAGTCCTGGTCCAGCCGAGTGCCAGGGGCCCCAGGGAACATCCTTTGGCCATTTTCCCTGGGAAAGAAAACTCACCAGTCCAGGTTGCTGATGTCAGTTTGTAGGGCTCCCTTGGGTCTAACAGGGTAGCACAAGTTTGAGGAGGGGACAACTTCGGTCTGGGGTGCGTCCTTCAATATAAGGATTTTTAGCAGTCAGGTCCCAGCCCAGTGCCAGGGTCCCCGGGGCACATCCTTTGGCCATTTTCCCTGGGAAAGAAAACTCAGCAGTCCAGGTTCCTGATGTCAGTTTGTAGGGCTCCCTTGGTTCTATCAAGGCAGCAGAAATTTGTGGAGCGGACAAGTTTGGTCTGCGATCCATCCTTCAATATAGGGATTCTTTGCAGTCAGGTCCCAGCCGAGTTCCAGGGGCCCCAGGGAACATCCTTTGGCCATTTTCCCTGGGAAAGAAAATTCACCAGTCCAGGTTCCTGATGTCAGTTTGTAGGGCTCCCTTGGGTCTAACAGGGCAGCACAAGTTTTAGGAGGGGACAACTTCGGTCTGGGGTCCATCCTTCGATATAAGGATTCTTTGCAGTCAAGCCCCAGCCGAGTGCCAGGGGCCCCTGGGCACATCCTTTGGCCATTTTCCCTGGGAAAGAAAACTCACCAGTCCAGGTTCCTGATGTCAGATTGTAGGGCTCCCTTGGGTCTATCTGGGCAGCAGAAATTTGAGGAGTGGACAAGTTTGGTCTGCGATCCATCCTTCGATAGAGGGATTCTTTGCTGTCAGGTCCCAGCCAGGGGCCAGGGGCCCCTGGGCACATTCTTTGGCCATTTTCCCTGGGAAAGAAAACTCACCAGTCCAGGTTCCTGATGTCAGTTTGTAGGGCTCCCTTGGGTCTATCAGGGCAGCACAAGTTTGAGGAGGGGACAACTTCGGTCTGGGTTCCATCCTTCGATATAAGGATTCTTTGCAGTCCTGGCCCAGCCCAGGTCCAGGGGGCCCTGGGCACATCCTTTGGCCATTTTCCCTGGGAAAGAAAACTCACCAGTCCAGGTTCCTGATGTCACTTTGTAGGGCTCCCTTGGGTCTAACAGGGTAGCACAATTTTGAGGAGGGGACAATTTTGGTCTGTGATCCATCCTTCGATATAGGGTTTCTTTACAGTCAGGGGCCAGCCCAGGGCCAGGGTCCCCTGGGCACATCCTTTGGCCATTTTCCCTGGGAAATAAAACTCACCAGTCCAGGTTGCTGATGTCAGTTTGTAGGGCTCCCTTGGGTCTATCTGGGCAGCAGAAATTTGAGGAGTGGACAAGTTTGGTCTGCGATCCATCATTCTATAGAGGGATTCTTTGCAGTCAGGGCCCAGCCCAGTGCCAGGGGCCCCTGGGCACATCCTTTGGCCATTTTCCCTGGGAAAGAAAACTCACCAGTCCAGGTTCCTGATGTCAGTTTGTAGGGCTTCCTTGGGTCTACCTGGGCAGCACAACTTTGAGGAGGGGAAAATTTTGGTCTGTAATCCATCCTTTGATATAGGGATTCTTTGAAGTCTGGTCCCAGCCGAGGGCCAGGGGCCCCTGGGCACATCCTTTGGCCATTTCCCCTGGAAAAGAAAACTCACCAGTCCAGGTTCCTGATGTCAGTTTGTAGGGCTCCCTTGGGTCTATCTGGGCAGCACAAGTATGAGATGGGGACAATTTCAGTCTGGGGTCCATCCTTCGATATAAGGATTTTTTTGAGTCAGGACCCAGCCCTGGGGCAGGGGCCCCAGGGCACATCCTTTGGCCATTTTCCCTGGGAAAGAAAACTCACCAGTCCAGGTTGCTGATGTCAGCTTGTAAGGCTCACTTGGGTCTATCTGGGTAGCACAACTTTCAGGAGGGGACAACTTCAGTCTGGGGTGCGTCCTTCGATATAAGGATTTTTAGCAGTCAGGGCCCAGCCAGGGGCCAGGGTCCCCTGGGCACATCCTTTGGCCATTTTCCCTGGGAAAGGAAATTCACCAGTCCAGGTTCCTGATGTCAGTTTGTAGGGCTCCCTTGGGTCTATCAGGGCAGCACAAGTATGAGATGGGGACAATTTCTGTCTGGGGGGCGTCCTTCGATATAAGGATTCTTTGCAGTCAAGCCCAAGCTCAGTGCCAGGGGCGCCTGGGCACATCCTTTGGCCATTTTCCCTGGGAAAGAAAACTCACCAGTCCAGGTTGCTCTTGTCAGTATGTAGGGCTCCCTTGGGTCTATCAAGGCAGCAGAAATTTGAGGAGCGGACAAGTTTGGTCTGCGATCCATCCTTCGATAGAGGGATTCTTTGCAGTCAGGTCCCAGCCGAGTGCCAGGGGCCCCAGGGAACATCCTTTGGCCATTTTCCCTGGGAAAGAAAACTCACCAGTCCAGGTTCCTGAGGTCACTTTGTAGGGCTCCCTTGGGTCTATCAGGGCAGCACAAGTTTGAGGAGGGGACAACTTCGGTATGGGTTCCATCCTTCGATATAAGGATTATTTGCAGTCCTGGTCCAGCCCGGGGACAGGGGCCCCTGGGCACATCCTTTGGCCATTTTCCCTGGGAAAGGAAACTCACCAGTCCAGGTTCCTGATGTCAGTTTGTAGGGCTCCCTTGGGTCTATCAGGTCAGCACAAGTATGAGATGGGGACAACTTCGCTCTGGGGTGCGTCCTTTGATATAAGGATTCTTTGCAGTCAAGCCCCAGCCGAGGGCCAGGGGCCCCTGGGCACATCCTTTGGCCATTTTCCCTGGGAAAGTAAACTCACCAGTCCAGGTTCCTGATGTCAGATTGTAGGGCTCCCTTGGGTCTATCTGGGCAGCAGAAATTTGAGGAGTGGACAAGTTTGGTCTGCGATCCATCCTTCGATACAGGGATTCTTTGCAGTCATGTCCCAGCCGAGTGCCAGGGGCCCCAAGGAACATCCTTTGGCCATTTTCCCTGGGAAAGAAAATTCACCAGTCCAGGTCCTTGATGTCAGTTTGTAGGGCTTCCTTGGGTCTAACAGGGCAGCACAACTTTGAGGAGGGGACAATTTTGGTCTGCGGTCCATCCTTCAATATACGGATTTTTTGCAGTCAGGCCCGAGCCCAGCGCCAGGGGCCCCAGGGCGCATCTTTTGGCCATTTTCCCTGGGAAAGAAAACTCACCAGTCCAGGTTCCTGATGTCAGTTTGTAGGGCTCCCTTGGGTCTATCAGGGCAGCACAACTTTGAGGAGGGGACAACTTCGGTCTGCGATCCCATCGTTTGATATAAGGATTTTTAGCAGTCAGGTCCCAGCCCAGTGCCAGGGTCCCCAGGGCACATCCTTTGGCCATTTTCCCTGGGAAACAAAACTCACCAGTCCAGGTTCCTGATGTCAGTTTGTAGGGCTCCCTTGGGTCTATCTGGGCAGCACAAGTATGAGATGGGGACAACTTCAGTCTGGGGTCCTTCCTTCGATATAAGGATTCTTTGCAATCAAGCCCCAGCCGAGGGCCGTGGGCCCCTGGGCACATCCTTTGGCCATTTTCCCTGGGAAAGAAAACTCACCAGTCCAGGTTGCTGATGTCAGTTTGTAGGGCTCCCTTAGGTCTAACAGGTCAGCACAACTTTGAGGAGGGGACAACTTTGGTCTGTGATCCATTCTTCGATATAGGGATTCTTTATATTCAGGTCCGAGCCCATTGCCAGGGTCCCCAGGGCACATCCTTTGGCTATTTTCTTTGGGAAAGAAAACTCACCAGTCCAGGTGGCTGATGTCAGTTTGTAGGGCTCCCTTGGGTGTATCTGGGCAGCACAAGTATGAGATGGGGACAACTTCGGTCTGGGGTGCGTCCTTCGATATGAGGAATCTTTGAAATCCTGGCCCAGCCCAGGTCCAGGGTCCCCTGGGCACATCCTTTGGCCATTTTCCCTGGGAAAGAAAACTCACCAGTCCAGGTTGCTGATGTCAGTTTGTAGGGCTCCCTTGGGTCTATCTGGGCAGCACAAGTTTGAGGAGGGGACAACTTCGGTCTGGGTTCCATCCTTCGATAATAGGACTATTTGCAGTCCTGGTCCAGCCCAGTGCCAGGGGCCCCTGGGCACATCCTTTGGCCATTTTCCCTGGGAAAGAAAACTTACCAGTCCAGGTTGCTGATGTCAGTTTGTAGGGCTCCCTTGGGTGTATCTGGGCAGCACAAGTATGAGGAGGGGACAACTTCGGTCTGGGTTCCATCCTTCGATATAAGGATTATTTGCAGTCAAGCCCCAGCCTAGGGCCATGGGCCCCTGGGCACATTCTTTGGCCATTTTCCCTGGGAAAGAACACTCACCAGTCCAGGTTGCTGATGTCAGTTTGTAGGGCTCCCTTGGGTCTATCTCGGCAGCACAAGTATGAGATGGGGACAACTTCGGTCTGCGATCCATCCTTCGATATAAGGATTCTTTACAGTCCGGTCCCAGCCAGGGGCCAGGGGCCTCTGGGCACATCCTTTGGCCATTTTCCCTGGGAAAGGAAATTCACGAATCCAGGTTCCTGATGTCAGTCTGTAGGGCTCCCTTGGGTCTATCAGGTCAGCACAAGTTTGAGGAGGGGACAACTTCAGTCTGGGTTCTATCCTTCGATATAAGGATTATTTGCAATCAGGACCCAACCCAGGGCCAGGGGCCCCTGGGCACAACCTTTGGCCATTTTCCCTGGGAAAGAAAACTCACCAGTCCAGGTTGCTGATGTCAGTTTGTAGGGCTCCCTTGGGTCTATCAGGGCCGCAGAAATTTGAAGAGCGGTCAATTTTGGTCTGCGATCCATCCTTCGATATAGGGATTCTTTACAGTCAGGGCCCAGCCGAGTGCCAGGGGCCCCAGGGAGCATCCTTTGGCCATTTTCCCTGGGAAAGAAAACTCACCAGTCCAGGTTGCTGATGTCAGTTTGTAGGGCTCCCTTGGGTCTATCTGGGCAGCACAACTTTGAGGAGGGGACAACTTCGGTCTGGGGTCCATTCTAGATAGAAGGATTTTTTGCATTCAGGGCCCAGCCCAGGGCCAGGGTCCCCTGGGCACACCCTTTGGCCATTTTCCCTGGAAAAGAAAATTCAGCAGTCCAGATTCCTGATGTCAGTTTGTAGGGCTCCCTTGGTTCTATCAGGGCAGCACAAGTATGAGATGGGGACAACTTCAGTCTGGGGTCCATCCTTGGATATAAGGATTTTTTGCAGTCAGGACTCAGCCCAGGGCCAGGGGCTCCTGGGCACATCCTTTGGCCATTTTCCCTGGGAAAGAAAACTCACCAGTCCAGGTTCCTGATGTCACTTTGTAGGGCTCCCTTGGGTCTAACAGGGCAGCAGAAGTTTTAGGAGGGGACAACTTTGGTCTGTGATCCATCCTTCGATATAGGGATTCTTTAGAGTCAGGTCCGAGCCCAGGGCCAGGGGCCCTTGGGCACATCCTTTGGCAATTTTCCCTGGGAAAGAAAACTCACCAGTCCAGGTTCCTGATGTCACTTTGTAGGGCTCCCTTGGGTCTATCTGGGCAGCACAAGTTTGAGGAGGGGACAACTTCGGTATGGGTTCCATCCTTCGATATAAGGATTATTTGCAGTCCTGGTCTAGCCCAGTGCCAGGGGCCCCTGGGCACATCCTTTGGCCATTTTCCCTGGGAAAGGAAACTCACCAGTCCAGGTTGCTGATGTCAGTTTGTAGGGCTCCCTTGGGTCTAACAGGGCAGCAGAAGTTTTAGGAGGGGACAACTTTGGTCTGTGATTCATCCTTCGATATAGGGATTCTTCAGAGTCAGGTCCGAGCCCAGGGCCAGGGGCCCTTGGGCACATCCTTTGGCCATTTTCCCTGGGAAAGAAAACTCACCAGTGCAGGTTGCTGATGCCAGTTTGTAGGGCTCCCTTGGGTCTATCAAGGCAGCAGAAATTTGAGGAGCGGACAAGTTTGGTCTGCGATCCATCCTTCGATAGAGGGATTCTTTACAGTCAGGCCCCAGCCAGGGGCCAGGGGCCCCTGGGCACATTCTTTGGCCATTTTCCCTGGGAAAGAAAACTCACCAGTCCAGGTTCCTGATGTCAGTTTGTAGGGCTCCCTTGGGTCTATCAGGGCAGCACAAGTTTGAGGAGGGGACAACTTCGGTCTGGGTTCCATCCTTCGATATAAGGATTCTTTGCAGTCCTGGGGGCCCTGGGCACATCCTTTGGCCATTTTCCCTGGGAAAGAAAACTCACCAGTCCAGGTTGCTGATGTCAGTTTGTAGGGGTCCCTTGGGTCTATCTGGGCAGCAGAAATTTGAGGAGTGGACAACTTTGGTCTGCGATCCATCATTCTATAGAGGGATTCTTTGCAGTCAGGGCCCAGTCCAGTGCCAGGGGCCCCAGGGAACATCCTTTGGCCATTTTCCCTGGGAAAGAAAACTCACCAGTCCAGGTTCCTGATGTCAGTTTGTAGGGCTTCCTTGGGTCTACCTGGGCAGCACAACTTTGAGGAGGGTACAATTTTGGTCTGTAATCCATCCTTCGATATAGGGATTCTTTACAGTCAGGGACCAGCCGAGGGCCAGGGGCCCCTGGGCACATCCTTTGGCCATTTCCCCTGGAAAAGAAAACTCACCAGTCCAGGTTCCTGATGTCAGTTTGTAGGGCTCCCTTGGGTCTATCTGGGCAGCACAAGTATGAGATGGGGACAACTTCAGTCTGGGGTCCATCCTTCGATATAAGGATTTTTTTGAGTCAGGACCCAGCCCTGGGGCAGGGGCCCCAGGGCACATCCTTTGGCCATTTTCCCTGGGAAAGAAAACTCACCAGTCCAGGTTGCTGATGTCAGTTTGTAAGGCTCACTTGGGTCTATCTGGGTAGCACAACTTTCAGGAGGGGACAACTTCGGTCTGGGGTGCGTCCTTCGATATAAGGATTTTTAGCAGTCAGGGCTCAGCCAGGGGCCAGGGTCCCCTGGGCACATCCTTTGGCCATTTTCCCTGGGAAAGGAAATTCACCAGTCCAGGTTCCTGATGTCAGTTTGTAGGGCTCCCTTGGGTCTATCAGGGCAGCACAAGTATGAGATGGGGACAATTTCTGTCTGGGGGGCGTCCTTCGATATAAGGATTCTTTGCAGTCAAGCCCCAGCCCAGTGCCAGGGGCCCCTGGGCACATCCTTTGGCCATTTTCCCTGGGAAAGAAAACTCACCAGTCCAGGTTGCTCTTGTCAGTATGTAGGGCTCCCTTGGGTCTATCAAGGCAGCAGAAATTTGAGGAGCGGACAAGTTTGGTCTGCGATCCATCCTTCGATAGAGGGATTCTTTGCAGTCAGGTCCCAGCCGAGTGCCAGGGGCCCCAGGGAACATCCTTTGGCCATTTTCCCTGGGAAAGAAAACTCACCAGTCCAGGTTCCTGATGTCAGTTTGTAGGGCTCCCTTGGGTCTATCAGGGCAGAACAACTTTGTGGAGGGGACAACTTCGGTTTGGGGTCCAATCTTTGATAGAAGGATTTTTTGCAGTCAGGTCCCAGCCCTGTGTTTGGAGCTCCAGGTCACATCCTTTGGCAATTTTCCCTGGGAAAGAAAACTCACCAGTCCAGGTTCCTGATGTCACTTTGTAGGGCTCCCTTGGGTCTATCTGGGCAGCACAAGTTTGAGGAGGGGACAACTTCGGTATGGGTTCCATCCTTCGATATAAGGATTATTTGCAGTCCTGGTCCAGCCCAGTGCCAGGGGCCCCTGGGCACATCCTTTGGCCATTTTCCCTGGGAAAGAAAACTCACCAGTCCAGGTTGCTGATGTCAGATTGTAGGGCTCCCTTGGGTCAATCTGGGCAGCAGAAAGTCGAGGAGTGGACAAGTTCGGTCTGCGATCCATCCTTTGGTAGAGGGATTCTTTGCAGTCCTGGCCCAGCCAGGGGCCAGGGGCCCCTGGGCACATTCTTTGGCCATTTTCCTGGGAAAGAAAACTCACCAGTCCAGGTTCCTGATGTCAGTTTGTAGGGCTCCCTTGGGTCTAACAAGGCAGCACATGTTTTAGGAGGGGACAACTTCGGTCTGGGGTCCATCCTTCGATATAGGGATTATTTACAGTCAGGACCCAGCCAGGGGCAGGGGCCCCAGGGAACATCCTTTGGCCATTTTCCCTGAGAAAGAAAACTCACCAGTCCAGGTTCCTGATGTCAGATTGTAGGGCTCCCTTGGGTCTAACAGGGCAGCAGAAAGTCGAGGAGTGGACAAGTTTGGTCTGCGATCCATCCTTCGATAGAGGGATTCTTTGCAGTCAGGTCCCAGCCAGGGGCCAGGGGCCTCTGGGCACATCCTTTGGCAATTTTCCCTGGGAAAGAAAACTCACCAGTCCAGGTTCCTGATGTCAGTTTGTAGGGCTTCCTTGGGTCGACCTGGGCAGCACAACTTTGAGGAGGGGACAATTTTGGTCTGTAATCCATCCTTCGATATAGGGATTCTTTACAGTCAGGGCCCAGCCGAGGGCCAGGGGCCCCTGGGCACATCCTTTGGCCATTTCCCCTGGAAAAGAAAACTCACCAGTCCAGGTTCCTGATGTCAGTTTGTAGGGCTCCCTTGGGTCTATCTGGGCAGCACAAGTATGAGATGGGGACAACTTCAGTCTGGGGTCCATCCTTCGATATAAGGATTTTTTGGAGTCAGGACCCAGCCCTGGGGCAGGGGCCCCTGGGCACATCCTTTGGCCATTTTCCCTGGGAAAGAAAACTCACCAGTCCAGGTTGCTGATGTCAGCTTGTAAGGCTCACTTGGGTCTATCAGGGCAGCACAAGTTTGAGGAGGGGACAACTTCGGTATGGGTTCCATCCTTCGATATAAGGATTATTTGCAGTCCTGGTCCAGCCCAGTGCCAGGGGCCCCTGGGCACATCCTTTGGCCATTTTCCCTGGGAAAGAAAACTCACCGGTCCAGGTTGCTGATGTCAGTTTGTAGGGCTCCCTTGGGTCTAACAGGGCAGCAGAAGTTTTAGGAGGGGACAACTTTGGTCTGTGATTCATCCTTCGATATAGGAATTCTTTACAGTCAGGTCCGAGCCCAGGGCCAGGGGCCCCTGGGCACATCCTTTGGCCATTTTCCCTGGGAAAGAAAACTCACCAGTCCAGGTTGCTGATGCCAGTTTGTAGGGCTCACTTGGGTCTATCTGGGTAGCACAACTTTCAGGAGGGGACAACTTCGGTCTGGGGTGCGTCCTTCGATATAAGGATTTTTAGCAGTCAGGTCCCAGCCCAGTGCCAGGGTCCCCTGGGCACATCCTTTGACATTTTCCCTGGGAAAGAAAACTCACCAGTCCAGGTTCCTGATGTCAGTTTGTAGGGCTCCCTTGGGTCTATCTGGGCAGCAGAAATTTGAGGAGTGGACAAGTTTGGTCTGCGATCCATCATTCTATAGAGGGATTCTTTGCAGTCAGGGCCCAGCCCAGTGCCAGGGGCCCCAGGGAACATCCTTTGGCCATTTTCCCTGGGAAAGAAAACTCACCAGTCCAGGTTCCTGATGTCAGTTTGTAGGGCTTCCTTGGGTCTACCTGGGCAGCACAACTTTGAGGAGGGGAAAATTTTGGTCTGTAATCCATCCTTTGATATAGGGATTCTTTGAAGTCTGGTCCCAGCCGAGGGCCAGGGGCCCCTGGGCACATCCTTTGGCCATTTCCCCTGGAAAAGAAAACTCACCAGTCCAGGTTCCTGATGTCAGTTTGTAGGACTCCCTTGGGTCTATCTGGGCAGCACAAGTATGAGATGGGGACAACTTCAGTCTGGGGTCCATCCTTCGATATAAGGATTTTTTGGAGTCAGGACCCAGCCCTGGGGCAGGGGCCCCAGGGCACATCCTTTGGCCATTTTCCCTGGGAAAGAAAACTCACCAGTCCAGGTTGCTGATGTCAGTTTGTAAGGCTCACTTGGGTCTATCTGGGTAGCACAACTTTCAGGAGGGGACAACTTCGGTCTGGGGTGCGTCCTTCGATATAAGGATTTTTAGCAGTCAGGGCCCAGCCAGGGGCCAGGGTCCCCTGGGCACATCCTTTGGCCATTTTCCCTGGGAAAGGAAATTCACCAGTCCAGGTTCCTGATGTCAGTTTGTAGGGCTCCCTTGGGTCTATCAGGGCAGCACAAGTATGAGATGGGGACAATTTCTGTCTGGGGGGCGTCCTTCGATATAAGGATTCTTTGCAGTCAAGCCCAAGCTCAGTGCCAGGGGCGCCTGGGCACATCCTTTGGCCATTTTCCCTGGGAAAGAAAACTCACCAGTCCAGGTTGCTCTTGTCAGTATGTAGGGCTCCCTTGGGTCTATCAAGGCAGCAGAAATTTGAGGAGCGGACAAGTTTGGTCTGCGATCCATCCTTCGATAGAGGGATTCTTTGCAGTCAGGTCCCATCCGAGTGCCAGGGGCCCCAGGGAACATCCTTTGGCCATTTTCCCTGGGAAAGAAAACTCACCAGTCCAGGTTCCTGAGGTCACTTTGTAGGGCTCCCTTGGGTCTATCAGGGCAGCACAAGTTTGAGGAGGGGACAACTTCGGTATGGGTTCCATCCTTCGATATAAGGATTATTTGCAGTCCTGGTCCAGCCCGGGGACAGGGGCCCCTGGGCACATCCTTTGGCCATTTTCCCTGGGAAAGGAAACTCACCAGTCCAGGTTCCTGATGTCAGTTTGTAGGGCTCCCTTGGGTCTATCAGGTCAGCACAAGTATGAGATGGGGACAACTTCGCTCTGGGGTGCATCCTTTGATATAAGGATTCTTTGCAGTCAAGCCCTAGCCGAGGGCCAGGGGCCCCTGGGCACATCCTTTGGCCATTTTCCCTGGGAAAGGAAACTCACCAGTCCAGGTTCCTGATGTCAGATTGTAGGGCTCCCTTGGGTCTATCTGGGCAGCAGAAATTTGAGGAGTGGACAAGTTTGGTCTGCGATCCATCCTTCGATACAGGGATTCTTTGCATTCATATCCCAGCCGAGTGCCAAGGGCCCCAAGGAACATCCTTTGGCCATTTTCCCTGGGAAAGAAAATTCACCAGTCCAGGTCCTTGATGTCAGTTTGTAGGGATCCCTTGGGTCTAACAGGGCAGCACAACTTTGAGGAGGGGACAATTTTGGTCTGCGATCCATTCTTCAATATACGGATTTTTTGCAGTCAGGCCCGAGCCCAGCGCCAGGGGCCCCAGGGCGCATCTTTTGGCCATTTTCCCTGGAAAAGAAAACTCACCAGTCCAGGTTCCTGATGTCAGTTTGTAGGGCTCCCTTGGGTCTATCAGGGCAGCACAAGTTTGAGGAGGGGACAACTTCGGTCTGCGATCCCATCGTTTGATATAAGGATTTTTAGCAGTCAGGTCCCAGCCCAGTGCCAGGGTCCCCTGGGCACATCCTTTGGCCATTTTCCCTGGGAAAGAAAACTCACCAGTCCAGGTTGCTGATGTCAGTTTGTAGGGCTCCCTTGGGTCTAACAGGTCAGCACAACTTTGAGGAGGGGACAACTTTGGTCTGTGATCCATCCTTCGATATAGGGATTCTTTATATTCAGGTCCGAGCCCAGTGCCAGGGTCCCCTGGGCACATTCTTTGGCCATTTTCCCTGGGAAAGAACACTCACCAGTCCAGGTTGCTGATGTCAGTTTGTAGGGCTCCCTTGGGTCTATCTGGGCAGCAGAAAGTCGAGGAGTGGACAAGTTCGGTCTGCGATCCATCCTTCGATATAAGGATTCTTTACAGTCCGGTCCCAGCCAGGGGCCAGGGGCCTATGGGCACATCCTTTGGCCATTTTCCCTGGGAAAGGAAATTCACGAATCCAGGTTCCTGATGTCAGTCTGTAGGGCTCCCTTGGGTCTATCAGGTCAGCACAAGTTTGAGGAGGGGACAACTTCAGTCTGGGTTCTATCCTTCGATATAAGGATTATTTGCAATCAGGACCCAGCCCAGGGCCAGGGGCCCCTGGGCACAACCTTTGGCCATTTTCCCTGGGAAAGAAAACTCACCAGTCCAGGTTCCTGATGTCAGTTTGTAGGGCTCCCTTGGGTCTATCAGGGCCGCAGAAATTTGAAGAGCGGTCAATTTTGGTCTGCGATCCATCCTTCGATATAGGGATTCTTTACAGTCAGGGCCCAGCCGAGTGCCACGGGCCCCAGGGAGCATCCTTTGGCCATTTTCCCTGGGAAAGAAAACTCACCAGTCCAGGTTCCTGATGTCAGTTTGTAGGGCTCCCTTGGGTCTATCTGGGCAGCACAACTTTGAGGAGGGGACAACTTCGGTCTGGGGTCCATTCTAGATAGAAGGATTTTTTGCATTCAGGGCCCAGCCCAGGGCCAGGGTCCCCTGGGCACACCCTTTGGCCATTTTCCCTGGAAAAGAAAATTCAGCAGTCCAGATTCCTGATGTCAGTTTGTAGGGCTCCCTTGGTTCTATCAGGGCAGCACAAGTATGAGATGGGGACAACTTCAGTCTGGGGTCCATCCTTGGATATAAGGATTTTTTGCAGTCAGGACTCAGCCCAGGGCCAGGGGCTCCTGGGCACATCCTTTGGCCATTTTCCCTGGGAAAGAAAACTCACCAGTCCAGGTTCCTGATGTCACTTTGTAGGGCTCCCTTGGGTCTAACAGGGCAGCAGAAGTTTTAGGAGGGGACAACTTTGGTCTGTGATCCGTCCTTCGATATAGGGATTCTTTAGAGTCAGGTCCGAGCCCAGGGCCAGGGGCCCTTGGGCACATCCTTTGGCAATTTTCCCTGGGAAAGAAAACTCACCAGTCCAGGTTCCTGATGTCACTTTGTAGGGCTCCCTTGGGTCTATCTGGGCAGCACAAGTTTGAGGAGGGGACAACTTCGGTATGGGTTCCATCCTTCGATATAAGGATTATTTGCAGTCCTGGTCTAGCCCAGTGCCAGGGGCCCCTGGGCACATCCTTTGGCCATTTTCCCTGGGAAAGGAAACTCACCAGTCCAGGTTGCTGATGTCAGTTTGTAGGGCTCCCTTGGGTCTAACAGGGCAGCAGAAGTTTTAGGAGGGGACAACTTTGGTCTGTGATTCATCCTTCGATATAGGGATTCTTTAGAGTCAGGTCCGAGCCCAGGGCCAGGGGCCCTTGGGCACATCCTTTGGCCATTTTCCCTGGGAAAGAAAACTCACCAGTGCAGGTTGCTGATGCCAGTTTGTAGGGCTCCCTTGGGTCTATCAAGGCAGCAGAAATTTGAGGAGCGGACAAGTTTGGTCTGCGATCCATCCTTCGATAGAGGGATTCTTTACAGTCAGGCCCCAGCCAGGGGCCAGGGGCCCCTGGGCACATTCTTTGGCCATTTTCCCTGGGAAAGAAAACTCACCAGTCCAGGTTCCTGATGTCAGTTTGTAGGGCTCCCTTGGGTCTATCAGGGCAGCACAAGTTTGAGGAGGGGACAACTTCGGTCTGGGTTCCATCCTTCGATATAAGGATTCTTTGCAGTCCTGGGGGCCCTGGGCACATCCTTTGGCCATTTTCCCTGGGAAAGAAAACTCACCAGTCCAGGTTGCTGATGTCAGTTTGTAGGGGTCCCTTGGGTCTATCTGGGCAGCAGAAATTTGAGGAGTGGACAACTTTGGTCTGCGATCCATCATTCTATAGAGGGATTCTTTGCAGTCAGGGCCCAGTCCAGTGCCAGGGGCCCCAGGGAACATCCTTTGGCCATTTTCCCTGGGAAAGAAAACTCACCAGTCCAGGTTCCTGATGTCAGTTTGTAGGGCTTCCTTGGGTCTACCTGGGCAGCACAACTTTGAGGAGGGTACAATTTTGGTCTGTAATCCATCCTTCGATATAGGGATTCTTTACAGTCAGGGACCAGCCGAGGGCCAGGGGCCCCTGGGCACATCCTTTGGCCATTTCCCCTGGAAAAGAAAACTCACCAGTCCAGGTTCCTGATGTCAGTTTGTAGGGCTCCCTTGGGTCTATCTGGGCAGCACAAGTATGAGATGGGGACAACTTCAGTCTGGGGTCCATCCTTCGATATAAGGATTTTTTTGAGTCAGGACCCAGCCCTGGGGCAGGGGCCCCAGGGCACATCCTTTGGCCATTTTCCCTGGGAAAGAAAACTCACCAGTCCAGGTTGCTGATGTCAGTTTGTAAGGCTCACTTGGGTCTATCTGGGTAGCACAACTTTCAGGAGGGGACAACTTCGGTCTGGGGTGCGTCCTTCGATATAAGGATTTTTAGCAGTCAGGGCTCAGCCAGGGGCCAGGGTCCCCTGGGCACATCCTTTGGCCATTTTCCCTGGGAAAGGAAATTCACCAGTCCAGGTTCCTGATGTCAGTTTGTAGGGCTCCCTTGGGTCTATCAGGGCAGCACAAGTATGAGATGGGGACAATTTCTGTCTGGGGGGCGTCCTTCGATATAAGGATTCTTTGCAGTCAAGCCCCAGCCCAGTGCCAGGGGCCCCTGGGCACATCCTTTGGCCATTTTCCCTGGGAAAGAAAACTCACCAGTCCAGGTTGCTCTTGTCAGTATGTAGGGCTCCCTTGGGTCTATCAAGGCAGCAGAAATTTGAGGAGCGGACAAGTTTGGTCTGCGATCCATCCTTCGATAGAGGGATTCTTTGCAGTCAGGGCCCAGCCGAGTGCCAGGGGCCCCAGGGAACATCCTTTGGCCATTTTCCCTGGGAAAGAAAACTCACCAGTCCAGGTTCCTGATGTCAGTTTGTAGGGCTCCCTTGGGTCTATCAGGGCAGAACAACTTTGTGGAGGGGACAACTTCGGTTTGGGGTCCAATCTTTGATAGAAGGATTTTTTGCAGTCAGGTCCCAGCCCTGTGTTTGGAGCTCCAGGTCACATCCTTTGGCAATTTTCCCTGGGAAAGAAAACTCACCAGTCCAGGTTCCTGATGTCACTTTGTAGGGCTCCCTTGGGTCTATCTGGGCAGCACAAGTTTGAGGAGGGGACAACTTCGGTATGGGTTCCATCCTTCGATATAAGGATTATTTGCAGTCCTGGTCCAGCCCAGTGCCAGGGGCCCCTGGGCACATCCTTTGGCCATTTTCCCTGGGAAAGAAAACTCACCAGTCCAGGTTGCTGATGTCAGATTGTAGGGCTCCCTTGGGTCTATCTGGGCAGCAGAAAGTCGAGGAGTGGACAAGTTCGGTCTGCGATCCATCCTTCGGTAGAGGGATTCTTTGCAGTCCTGGCCCAGCCAGGGGCCAGGGGCCCCTGGGCACATTCTTTGGCCATTTTCCTGGGAAAGAAAACTCACCAGTCCAGGTTCCTGATGTCAGTTTGTAGGGCTCCCTTGGGTCTAACAAGGCAGCACATGTTTTAGGAGGGGACAACTTCGGTCTGGGGTCCATCCTTCGATATAGGGATTATTTACAGTCAGGACCCAGCCAGGGGCAGGGGCCCCAGGGAACATCCTTTGGCCATTTTCCCTGAGAAAGAAAACTCACCAGTCCAGGTTCCTGATGTCAGATTGTAGGGCTCCCTTGGGTCTAACAGGGCAGCAGAAAGTCGAGGAGTGGACAAGTTTGGTCTGCGATCCATCCTTCGATAGAGGGATTCTTTGCAGTCAGGTCCCAGCCAGGGGCCAGGGGCCTCTGGGCACATTCTTTGGCAATTTTCCCTGGGAAAGAAAACTCACCAGTCCAGGTTCCTGATGTCAGTTTGTAGGGCTTCCTTGGGTCGACCTGGGCAGCACAACTTTGAGGAGGGGACAATTTTGGTCTGTAATCCATCCTTCGATATAGGGATTCTTTACAGTCAGGGCCCAGCCGAGGGCCAGGGGCCCCTGGGCACATCCTTTGGCCATTTCCCCTGGAAAAGAAAACTCACCAGTCCAGGTTCCTGATGTCAGTTTGTAGGGCTCCCTTGGGTCTATCTGGGCAGCACAAGTATGAGATGGGGACAACTTCAGTCTGGGGTCCATCCTTCGATATAAGGATTTTTTGGAGTCAGGACCCAGCCCTGGGGCAGGGGCCCCTGGGCACATCCTTTGGCCATTTTCCCTGGGAAAGAAAACTCACCAGTCCAGGTTGCTGATGTCAGCTTGTAAGGCTCACTTGGGTCTATCAGGGCAGCACAAGTTTGAGGAGGGGACAACTTCGGTATGGGTTCCATCCTTCGATATAAGGATTATTTGCAGTCCTGGTCCAGCCCAGTGCCAGGGGCCCCTGGGCACATCCTTTGGCCATTTTCCCTGGGAAAGAAAACTCACCGGTCCAGGTTGCTGATGTCAGTTTGTAGGGCTCCCTTGGGTCTAACAGGGCAGCAGAAGTTTTAGGAGGGGACAACTTTGGTCTGTGATTCATCCTTCGATATAGGAATTCTTTACAGTCAGGTCCGAGCCCAGGGCCAGGGGCCCCTGGGCACATCCTTTGGCCATTTTCCCTGGGAAAGAAAACTCACCAGTCCAGGTTGCTGATGCCAGTTTGTAGGGCTCACTTGGGTCTATCTGGGTAGCACAACTTTCAGGAGGGGACAACTTCGGTCTGGGGTGCGTCCTTCGATATAAGGATTTTTAGCAGTCAGGTCCCAGCCCAGTGCCAGGGTCCCCTGGGCACATCCTTTGACATTTTCCCTGGGAAAGAAAACTCACCAGTCCAGGTTCCTGATGTCAGTTTGTAGGGCTCCCTTGGGTCTATCTGGGCAGCAGAAATTTGAGGAGTGGACAAGTTTGGTCTGCGATCCATCATTCTATAGAGGGATTCTTTGCAGTCAGGGCCCAGCCCAGTGCCAGGGGCCCCAGGGAACATCCTTTGGCCATTTTCCCTGGGAAAGAAAACTCACCAGTCCAGGTACCTGATGTCAGTTTGTAGGGCTTCCTTGGGTCTACCTGGGCAGCACAACTTTGAGGAGGGGAAAATTTTGGTCTGTAATCCATCCTTTGATATAGGGATTCTTTGAAGTCTGGTCCCAGCCGAGGGCCAGGGGCCCCTGGGCACATCCTTTGGCCATTTCCCCTGGAAAAGAAAACTCACCAGTCCAGGTTCCTGATGTCAGTTTGTAGGGCTCCCTTGGGTCTATCTGGGCAGCACAAGTATGAGATGGGGACAACTTCAGTCTGGGGTCCATCCTTCGATATAAGGATTTTTTTGAGTCAGGACCCAGCCCTGGGGCAGGGGCCCCAGGGCACATCCTTTGGCCATTTTCCCTGGGAAAGAAAACTCACCAGTCCAGGTTGCTGATGTCAGTTTGTAAGGCTCACTTGGGTCTATCTGGGTAGCACAACTTTCAGGAGGGGACAACTTCGGTCTGGGGTGCGTCCTTCGATATAAGGATTTTTAGCAGTCAGGGCCCAGCCAGGGGCCAGGGTCCCCTGGGCACATCCTTTGGCCATTTTCCCTGGGAAAGGAAATTCACCAGTCCAGGTTCCTGATGTCAGTTTGTAGGGCTCCCTTGGGTCTATCAGGGCAGCACAAGTATGAGATGGGGACAATTTCTGTCTGGGGGGCGTCCTTCGATATAAGGATTCTTTGCAGTCAAGCCCAAGCTCAGTGCCAGGGGCGCCTGGGCACATCCTTTGGCCATTTTCCCTGGGAAAGAAAACTCACCAGTCCAGGTTGCTCTTGTCAGTATGTAGGGCTCCCTTGGGTCTATCAAGGCAGCAGAAATTTGAGGAGCGGACAAGTTTGGTCTGCGATCCATCCTTCGATAGAGGGATTCTTTGCAGTCAGGTCCCAGCCGAGTGCCAGGGGCCCCAGGGAACATCCTTTGGCCATTTTCCCTGGGAAAGAAAACTCACCAGTCCAGGTTCCTGAGGTCACTTTGTAGGGCTCCCTTGGGTCTATCAGGGCAGCACAAGTTTGAGGAGGGGACAACTTCGGTATGGGTTCCATCCTTCGATATAAGGATTATTTGCAGTCCTGGTCCAGCCCGGGGACAGGGGCCCCTGGGCACATCCTTTGGCCATTTTCCCTGGGAAAGGAAACTCACCAGTCCAGGTTCCTGATGTCAGTTTGTAGGGCTCCCTTGGGTCTATCAGGTCAGCACAAGTATGAGATGGGGACAACTTCGCTCTGGGGTGCATCCTTTGATATAAGGATTCTTTGCAGTCAAGCCCTAGCCGAGGGCCAGGGGCCCCTGGGCACATCCTTTGGCCATTTTCCCTGGGAAAGGAAACTCACCAGTCCAGGTTCCTGATGTCAGATTGTAGGGCTCCCTTGGGTCTATCTGGGCAGCAGAAATTTGAGGAGTGGACAAGTTTGGTCTGCGATCCATCCTTCGATACAGGGATTCTTTGCATTCATATCCCAGCCGAGTGCCAAGGGCCCCAAGGAACATCCTTTGGCCATTTTCCCTGGGAAAGAAAATTCACCAGTCCAGGTCCTTGATGTCAGTTTGTAGGGATCCCTTGGGTCTAACAGGGCAGCACAACTTTGAGGAGGGGACAATTTTGGTCTGCGATCCATCCTTCAATATACGGATTTTTTGCAGTCAGGCCCGAGCCCAGCGCCAGGGGCCCCAGGGCGCATCTTTTGGCCATTTTCCCTGGGAAAGAAAACTCACCAGTCCAGGTTCCTGATGTCAGTTTGTAGGGCTCCCTTGGGTCTATCAGGGCAGCACAAGTTTGAGGAGGGGACAACTTCGGTCTGCGATCCCATCGTTTGATATAAGGATTTTTAGCAGTCAGGTCCCAGCCCAGTGCCAGGGTCCCCTGGGCACATCCTTTGGCCATTTTCCCTGGGAAAGAAAACTCACCAGTCCAGGTTGCTGATGTCAGTTTGTAGGGCTCCCTTGGGTCTAACAGGTCAGCACAACTTTGAGGAGGGGACAACTTTGGTCTGTGATCCATCCTTCGATATAGGGATTCTTTATATTCAGGTCCGAGCCCAGTGCCAGGGTCCCCTGGGCACATCCTTTGGCCATTTTCCCTGGGAAAGAAAACTCACCAGTCCAGGTTGCTGATGTCAGTTTGTAGGGCTCCCTTGGGTCTATCAAGGCAGCACAAGTATGAGATGGGGACAACTTCGGTCTGGGGTGCGTCCTTCGATATGAGGAATCTTTGAAATCCTGGCCCAGCCCAGGTCCAGGGGCCCCTGGGCACATCCTTTGGCCATTTTCCCTGGGAAAGAAAACTCACCAGTCCAGGTTGCTGATGTCAGTTTGTAGGGCTCCCTTGGGTCTATCTGGGCAGCACAAGTTTGAGGAGGGGACAACTTCGGTCTGGGTTCCATCCTTCGATAATAGGACTATTTGCAGTCCTGGTCCAGCCCAGTGCCAGGGGCCCCTGGGCACATCCTTTGGCCATTTTCCCTGGGAAAGAAAACTCACCAGTCCAGGTTGCTGATGTCAGTTTGTAGGGCTCCCTTGGGTGTATCTGGGCAGCACAAGTATGAGGAGGGGACAACTTCGGTCTGGGTTCCATCCTTCGATATAAGGATTATTTGCAGTCAAGCCCCAGCCTAGGGCCATGGGCCCCTGGGCACATTCTTTGGCCATTTTCCCTGGGAAAGGAAATTCACCAGTCCAGGTTGCTGATGTCAGTTTGTAGGGCTCCCTTGGGTCTATCTCGGCAGCTCAAGTATGAGATGGGGACAACTTCGGTCTGCGATCCATCCTTCGATATAAGGATTCTTTACAGTCAGGTCCCAGCCAGGGGCCAGGGGCCTCTGGGCACATCCTTTGGCCATTTTCCCTGGGAAAGGAAATTCACGAATCCAGGTTCCTGATGTCAGTTTGTAGGGCTCCCTTGGGTCTATCAGGTCAGCACAAGTTTGAGGAGGGGACAACTTCAGTCTGGGTTCTATCCTTCGATATAAGGATTATTTGCAATCAGGACCCAGCCCAGGGCCAGGGGCCCCTGGGCACATCCTTTGGCCATTTTCCCTGGGAAAGAAAACTCACCAGTCCAGGTTCCTGATGTCAGTTTGTAGGGCTCCCTTGGGTCTATCAGGGCCGCAGAAATTTGAAGAGCGGTCAATTTTGGTCTGCGATCCATCCTTCGATATAGGGATTCTTTACAGTCAGGGCCCAGCCGAGTGCCAGGGGCCCCAGGGAACATCCTTTGGCCATTTTCCCTGGGAAAGAAAACTCACCAGTCCAGGTTGCTGATGTCAGTTTGTAGGGCTCCCTTGGGTCTATCTGAGCAGCACAACTTTGAGGAGGGGACAACTTCGGTCTGGGGTCCATTCTAGATAGAAGGATTTTTTGCATTCAGGGCCCAGCCCAGGGCCAGGGTCCCCTGGGCACACCCTTTGGCCATTTTCCCTGGAAAAGAAAATTCAGCAGTCCAGGTTCCTGATGTCAGTTTGTAGGGCTCCCTTGGTTCTATCAGGGCAGCACAAGTATGAGATGGGGACAACTTCAGTCTGGGGTCCATCCTTGGATATAAGGATTTTTTGCAGTCAGGACTCAGCCCAGGGCCAGGGGCCCTTGGGCACATCCTTTGGCAATTTTCCCTGGGAAAGAAAACTCACCAGTCCAGGTTCCTGATGTCAGTTTGTAGGGCTCCCTTGGGTCTATCAGGGCAGCACAAGTTTGAGGAGGGGACAACTTCGGTCTGCGATCCCATCGTTTGATATAAGGATTTTTAGCAGTCAGGTCCCAGCCCAGTGCCAGGGTCCCCTGGGCACATCCTTTGGCCATTTTCCCTGGGAAAGAAAACTCACCAGTCCAGGTTGCTGATGTCAGTTTGTAGGGCTCCCTTGGGTCTAACAGGTCAGCACAACTTTGAGGAGGGGACAACTTTGGTCTGTGATCCATCCTTCGATATAGGGATTCTTTATATTCAGGTCCGAGCCCAGTGCCAGGGTCCCCTGGGCACATCCTTTGGCCATTTTCCCTGGGAAAGAAAACTCACCAGTCCAGGTTGCTGATGTCAGTTTGTAGGGCTCCCTTGGGTCTATCAAGGCAGCACAAGTATGAGATGGGGACAACTTCGGTCTGGGGTGCGTCCTTCGATATGAGGAATCTTTGAAATCCTGGCCCAGCCCAGGTCCAGGGGCCCCTGGGCACATCCTTTGGCCATTTTCCCTGGGAAAGAAAACTCACCAGTCCAGGTTGCTGATGTCAGTTTGTAGGGCTCCCTTGGGTCTATCTGGGCAGCACAAGTTTGAGGAGGGGACAACTTCGGTCTGGGTTCCATCCTTCGATAATAGGACTATTTGCAGTCCTGGTCCAGCCCAGTGCCAGGGGCCCCTGGGCACATCCTTTGGCCATTTTCCCTGGGAAAGAAAACTCACCAGTCCAGGTTGCTGATGTCAGTTTGTAGGGCTCCCTTGGGTGTATCTGGGCAGCACAAGTATGAGGAGGGGACAACTTCGGTCTGGGTTCCATCCTTCGATATAAGGATTATTTGCAGTCAAGCCCCAGCCTAGGGCCATGGGCCCCTGGGCACATTCTTTGGCCATTTTCCCTGGGAAAGGAAATTCACCAGTCCAGGTTGCTGATGTCAGTTTGTAGGGCTCCCTTGGGTCTATCTCGGCAGCTCAAGTATGAGATGGGGACAACTTCGGTCTGCGATCCATCCTTCGATATAAGGATTCTTTACAGTCAGGTCCCAGCCAGGGGCCAGGGGCCTCTGGGCACATCCTTTGGCCATTTTCCCTGGGAAAGGAAATTCACGAATCCAGGTTCCTGATGTCAGTTTGTAGGGCTCCCTTGGGTCTATCAGGTCAGCACAAGTTTGAGGAGGGGACAACTTCAGTCTGGGTTCTATCCTTCGATATAAGGATTATTTGCAATCAGGACCCAGCCCAGGGCCAGGGGCCCCTGGGCACATCCTTTGGCCATTTTCCCTGGGAAAGAAAACTCACCAGTCCAGGTTCCTGATGTCAGTTTGTAGGGCTCCCTTGGGTCTATCAGGGCCGCAGAAATTTGAAGAGCGGTCAATTTTGGTCTGCGATCCATCCTTCGATATAGGGATTCTTTACAGTCAGGGCCCAGCCGAGTGCCAGGGGCCCCAGGGAACATCCTTTGGCCATTTTCCCTGGGAAAGAAAACTCACCAGTCCAGGTTGCTGATGTCAGTTTGTAGGGCTCCCTTGGGTCTATCTGAGCAGCACAACTTTGAGGAGGGGACAACTTCGGTCTGGGGTCCATTCTAGATAGAAGGATTTTTTGCATTCAGGGCCCAGCCCAGGGCCAGGGTCCCCTGGGCACACCCTTTGGCCATTTTCCCTGGAAAAGAAAATTCAGCAGTCCAGGTTCCTGATGTCAGTTTGTAGGGCTCCCTTGGTTCTATCAGGGCAGCACAAGTATGAGATGGGGACAACTTCAGTCTGGGGTCCATCCTTGGATATAAGGATTTTTTGCAGTCAGGACTCAGCCCAGGGCCAGGGGCCCTTGGGCACATCCTTTGGCAATTTTCCCTGGGAAAGAAAACTCACCAGTCCAGGTTCCTGATGTCACTTTGTAGGGCTCCCTTGGGTCTATCTGGGCAGCACAAGTTTGAGGAGGGGACAACTTCGGTATGGGTTCCATCCTTCGATATAAGGATTATTTGCAGTCCTGGTCCAGCCCAGTGCCAGGGGCCCCTGGGCACATCCTTTGGCCATTTTCCCTGGGAAAGGAAACTCACCAGTCCAGGTTGCTGATGTCAGTTTGTAGGGCTCCCTTGGGTCTAACAGGGCAGCAGAAGTTTTAGGAGGGGACAACTTTGGTCTGTGATTCATCCTTCGATATAGGGATTCTTTAGAGTCAGGTCCGAGCCCAGGGCCAGGGGCCCTTGGGCACATCCTTTGGCCATTTTCCCTGGGAAAGAAAACTCACCAGTGCAGGTTGCTGATGCCAGTTTGTAGGGCTCCCTTGGGTCTATCAAGGCAGCAGAAATTTGAGGAGCGGACAAGTTTGGTCTGCGATCCATCCTTCGATAGAGGGATTCTTTACAGTCAGGCCCCAGCCAGGGGCCAGGGGCCCCTGGGCACATTCTTTGGCCATTTTCCTGGGAGAGAAAACTCACCAGTCTAGGTTCCTGATGTCAGTTTGTAGGGCTCCCTTGGGTCAATCAGGGCAGCACAAGTTTGAGGAGGGGACAACTTCGGTCTGGGTTCCATCCTTCGATATAAGGATTCTTTGCAGTCCTGGCCCAGCCCAGGTCCAGGGGGCCCTGGGCACATCCTTTGGCCATTTTCCCTGGGAAAGAAAACTCACCAGTCCAGGTTGCTGATGTCACTTTGTAGGGCTCCCTTGGGCCTAACAGGGTAGCACAATTTTGAGGAGGGGACAATTTTGGTCTGTGATCCATCATTCGATATAGGGTTTCTTTACAGTCAGGGGCCAGCCCAGGGCCAGGGGCCCCTGGGCACATCCTTTGGCCATTTTCCCTGGGAAAGAAAACTCACCAGTCCAGGTTGCTGATGTCAGTTTGTAGGGCTCCCTTGGGTCTATCTGGGCAGCAGAAATTTGAGGAGTGGACAACTTTGGTCTGCGATCCACCATTCTATAGAGGGATTCTTTGCAGTCAGGGCCCAGTCCAGTGCCAGGGGCCCCAGGGAACATCCTTTGGCCATTTTCCCTGGGAAAGAAAACTCACCAGTCCAGGTTCCTGATGTCAGTTTGTAGGGCTTCCTTGGGTCTACCTGGGCAGCACAACTTTGAGGAGGGGACAATTTTGGTCTGTAATCCATCCTTCGATATAGGGATTCTTTACAGTCAGGGCCCAGCCGAGGGCCAGGAGCCCCTTGGCACATCCTTTGGCCATTTCCCCTGGAAAAGAAAACTCACCAGTCCAGGTTCCTGATGTCAGTTTGTAGGGCTCCCTTGGGTCTATCTGGGTAGCACAAGTATGAGATGGGGACAACTTCAGTCTGGGGTCCATCCTTCGATATAAGGATTTTTTGGAGTCAGGACCCAGCCCTGGGGCAGGGGCCCCAGGGCACATCCTTTGGCCATTTTCCCTGGGAAAGAAAACTTACCAGTCCAGGTTGCTGATGTCAGTTTGTAAGGCTCACTTGGGTCTATCTGGGTAGCACAACTTTCAGGAGGGGACAACTTCGGTCTGGGGTGCGTCCTTCGATATAAGGATTTTTAGCAGTCAGGGCTCAGCCAGGGGCCAGGGTCCCCTGGGCACATCCTTTGGCCATTTTCCCTGGGAAAGGAAATTCACCAGTCCAGGTTCCTGATGTCAGTTTGTAGGGCTCCCTTGGGTCTATCAGGGCAGCACAAGTATGAGATGGGGACAATTTCTGTCTCGGGGGCGTCCTTCGATATAAGGATTCTTTGCAGTCAAGCCCCAGCCCAGTGCCAGGGGCCCCTGGGCACATCCTTTGGCCATTTTCCCTGGGAAAGAAAACTCACCAGTCCAGGTTGCTCTTGTCAGTATGTAGAGCTCCCTTGGGTCTATCAAGGCAGCAGAAATTTGAGGAGCGGACAAGTTTGGTCTGCGATCCATCCTTCGATAGAGGGATTCTTTGCAGTCAGGTCCCAGCCGAGTGCCAGGGGCCCCAGGGAACATCCTTTGGCCATTTTCCCTGGGAAAGAAAACTCACCAGTCCAGGTTCCTGATGTCAGTTTGTAGGGCTCCCTTGGGTCTATCAGGGCAGAACAACTTTGTGGAGGGGAAAATTTCGGTTTGGGGTCCAATCTTTGATAGAAGGATTTTTTGCAGTCAGGTCCCAGCCCTGTGTTTGGGGCTCCAGGTCACATCCTTTGGCAATTTTCCCTGGGAAAGAAAACTCACCAGTCCAGGTTCCTGAGGTCACTTTGTAGGGCTCCCTTGGGTCTATCAGGGCAGCACAAGTTTGAGGAGGGGACAACTTCGGTATGGGTTCCATCCTTCGATATAAGGATTATTTGCAGTCCTGGTCCAGCCCAGTGCCAGGGGCCCCTGGGCACATCCTTTGGCCATTTTCCCTGGGAAAGAAAACTCACCAGTCCAGGTTGCTGATGTCAGTTTGTAGGGCTCCCTTGGGTCTATCTGGGCAGCAGAAAGTCGAGGAGTGGACAAGTTCGGTCTGCGATCCATCCTTCGGTAGAGGGATTCTTTGCTGTCAGGTCCCAGCCAGGGGCCAGGGGCCCCTGGGCACATTCTTTGGCCATTTTCCTGGGAAAGAAAACTCACCAGTCCAGGTTCCTGATGTCAGTTTGTAGGGCTCCCTTGGGTCTAACAGGGCAGCACATGTTTTAAGAGGGGACAACTTCGGTCTGGGGTCCATCCTTCGATATAGGGATTATTTACAGTCAGGACCCAGCCAGGGGCAGGGGCCCCAGGGAACATCCTTTGGCCATTTTCCCTGAGAAAGAAAACTCACCAGTCCAGGTTCCTGATGTCAGATTGTAGGGCTCCCTTGGGTCTAACAGGGCAGCAGAAAGTCGAGGAGTGGACAAGTTTGGTCTGCGATCCATCCTTCGATAGAGGGATTCTTTGCAGTCAGGACCCAGCCAGGGGCCAGGGGCCTCTGGGCACATTCTTTGGCCATTTTCCCTGGGAAAGAAAACTCACCAGTCCAGGTTGCTGATGTCAGTTTGTAGGGCTTCCTTGGGTCGACCTGGGCAGCACAACTTTGAGGAGGGGACAATTTTGGTCTGTAATCCATCCTTCGATATAGGGATTCTTTACAGTCAGGGCCCAGCCGAGGGCCAGGGGCCCCTGGGCACATCCTTTGGCCATTTCCCCTGGAAAAGAAAACTCACCAGTCCAGGTTCCTGATGTCAGTTTGTAGGGCTCCCTTGGGTCTATCTGGGCAGCACAAGTATGAGATGGGGACAACTTCAGTCTGGGGTCCATCCTTCGATATAAGGATTTTTTGGAGTCAGGACCCAGCCCTGGGGCAGGGGCCCCTGGGCACATCCTTTGGCCATTTTCCCTGGGAAAGAAAACTCACCAGTCCAGGTTGCTGATGTCAGTTTGTAAGGCTCACTTGGGTCTATCAGGGCAGCACAAGTTTGAGGAGGGGACAACTTCGGTATGGGTTCCATCCTTCGATATAAGGATTATTTGCAGTCCTGGTCCAGCCCAGTGCCAGGGACCCCTGGGCACATCCTTTGGCCATTTTCCCTGGGAAAGAAAACTCACCAGTCCAGGTTGCTGATGTCAGTTTGTAGGGCTCCCTTGGGTCTAACAGGGCAGCAGAAGTTTTAGGAGGGGACAACTTTGGTCTGTGATTCATCCTTCGATATAGGGATTCTTTACAGTCAGGTCCGAGCCCAGGGCCAGGGGCCCCTGGGCACATCCTTTGGCCATTTTCCCTGGGAAAGAAAACTCACCAGTCCAGGTTGCTGATGCCAGTTTGTAGGGCTCACTTGGGTCTATCTGGGTAGCACAACTTTCAGGAGGGGACAACTTCGGTCTGGGGTGCGTCTTTCGATATAAGGATTTTTAGCAGTCAGGTCCCAGCCCAGTGCCAGGGTCCCCGGGGCACATCCTTTGGCCATTTTCCCTGGGAAAGAAAACTCACCAGTCCAGGTTCCTGATGTCAGTTTGTAGGGCTCCCTTGGTTCTATCAAGGCAGCAGAAATTTGAGGAGCGGACAAGTTTGGTCTGCGATCCATCCTTCGATATATGGATTCTTTGCAGTCAGGTCCCAGCCGAGTTCCAGGGGCCCCAGGGAACATCCTTTGGCCATTTTCCCTGGGAAAGAAAATTCACCAGTCGAGGTTCCTGATGTCAGTTTGTAGGGCTCCCTTGGGTCTAACAGGGCAGCACAAGTTTTAGGAGGGGACAACTTCGGTCTGGGGTCCATCCTTCGATATAAGGATTCTTTGCAGTCAAGCCCCAGCCGAGTGCCAGGGGCCCCTGGGCACATCCTTTGGCCATTTTCCCTGGGAAAGAAAACTCGCCAGTCCAGGTTCCTGATGTCAGATTGTAGGGCTCCCTTGGGTCTAACAGGGTAGCACAATTTTGAGGAGGGGACAATTTTGGTCTGTGATCCATCCTTCGATATAGGGTTTCTTTACAGTCAGGGGCCAGCCCAGGGCCAGGGTCCCCTGGGCACATCCTTTGGCCATTTTCCCTGGGAAAGAAAACTCACCAGTCCAGGTTGCTGATGTCAGTTTGTAGGGCTCCCTTGGGTCTAACAGGGCAGCAGAAATTTGAGGAGTGGACAAGTTTGGTCTGCGATCCATCATTCTATAGAGGGATTCTTTGCAGTCAGGGCCCAGCCCAGTGCCAGGGGCCCCAAGGAACATCCTTTGGCCATTTTCCCTGGGAAAGAAAACTCACCAGTCCAGGTTCCTGATGTCAGTTTGTAGGGCTTCCTTGGGTCTACCTGGGCAGCACAACTTTGAGGAGGGGACAATTTTGGTCTGTAATCCATCCTTTGATATAGGGATTCTTTGAAGTCTGGTCCCAGCCGAGGGCCAGGGGCCCCTGGGCACATCCTTTGGCCATTTCCCCTGGAAAAGAAAACTCACCAGTCCAGGTTCCTGATGTCAGTTTGTAGGGCTCCCTTGGGTCTATCTGGGCAGCACAAGTATGAGATGGGGACAACTTCAGTCTGGGGTCCATCCTTCGATATAAGGATTTTTTGGAGTCAGGACCCAGCCCTGGGGCAGGGGCCCCAGGGCACACCCTTTGGCCATTTTCCCTGGGAAAGAAAACTCACCAGTCCAGGTTGCTGATGTCAGTTTGTAAGGCTCACTTGGGTCTATCTGGGTAGCACAACTTTCAGGAGGGGACAACTTCGGTATGGGTTCCATCCTTCGATATAAGTATTATTTGCAGTCCTGGTCCAGCCCGGGGACAGGGGCCCCTGGGCACATCCTTTGGCCATTTTCCCTGGGAAAGGAAACTCACCAGTCCAGGTTCCTGATGTCAGTTTGTAGGGCTCCCTTGGGTCTATCAGGGCAGCACAAGTATGAGATGGGGACAACTTCGCTCTGGGGTGCGTCCTTTGATATAAGGATTCTTTGCAGTCAAGCCCTAGCCGAGGGCCAGGGGCCCCTGGGCACATCCTTTGGCCATTTTCCCTGGGAAAGGAAACTCACCAGTCCAGGTTCCTGATGTCAGATGGTAGGGCTCCCTTGGGTCTATCTGGGCAGCAGAAATTTGAGGAGTGGACAAGTTTGGTCTGCGATCCATCCTTCGATACAGGGATTCTTTGCAGTCATGTCCCAGCCGAGTGCCAGGGGCCCCAAGGAACATCCTTTGGCCATTTTCCCTGGGAAAGAAAATTCACCAGTCCAGGTCCTTGATGTCAGTTTGTAGGGCTTCCTTGGGTCTAACAGGGCAGCACAACTTTGAGGAGGGGACAATTTTGGTCTGCGATCCATCCTTCAATATACGGATTTTTTGCAGTCAGGCCCGAGCCCAGCGCCAGGGGCCCCAGGGCGCATCTTTTGGCCATTTTCCCTGGGAAAGAAAACTCACCAGTCCAGGTTCCTGATGTCAGTTTGTAGGGCTCCCTTGGGTCTATCAGGGCAGCACAACTTTGAGGAGGGGACAACTTCGGTCTGCGATCCCATCGTTTGATATAAGGATTTTTAGCAGTCAGGTCCCAGCCCAGTGCCAGGGTCCCCAGGGCACATCCTTTGGCCATTTTCCCTGGGAAACAAAACTCACCAGTCCAGGTTACTGATGTCAGTTTGTAGGGCTCCCTTGGGTCTATCTGGGCAGCACAAGTATGAGATGGGGACAACTTCAGTCTGGGGTCCTTCCTTCGATATAAGGATTCTTTGCAGTCAAGCCCCAGCCGAGGGCCATGGGCCCCTGGGCACATCCTTTGGCCATTTTCCCTGGGAAAGAAAACTCACCAGTCCGGGTTGCTGATGTCAGTTTGTAGGGCTCCCTTGGGTCTAACAGGTCAGCACAACTTTGAGGAGGGGACAACTTTGGTCTGTGATCCATCCTTCGATATAGGGATTCTTTATATTCAGGTCCGAGCCCAGTGCCAGGGTCCCCAGGGCACATCCTTTGGCCATTTTCCCTGGGAAAGAAAACTCACCAGTCCAGGTTGCTGATGTCAGTTTGTAGGGCTCCCTTGGGTCTATCAGGGCAGCACAAGTATGAGATGGGGACAACTTCGGTCTGGGGTGCGTCCTTCGATATGAGGAATCTTTGAAATCCTGGCCCAGCCCAGGTCCAGGGGCCCCTGGGCACATCCTTTGGCCATTTTCCCTGGGAAAGAAAACTCACCAGTCCAGGTTGCTGATGTCAGTTTGTAGGGCCCCCTTGGGTCTATCAGGGCAGCACAAGTTTGAGGAGAGGACAACTTCGGTCTGGGTTCCATCCTTCGATAATAGGACTATTTGCAGTCCTGGTCCAGCCCAGTGCCAGGGGCCCCTGGGCACATCCTTTGGCCATTTTCCCTGGGAAAGAAAACTCACCAGTCCAGGTTGCTGATGTCAGTTTGTAGGGCTCCCTTGGGTCTATCTGGGCAGCACAAGTATGAGGAGGGGACAACTTCGGTCTGGGTTCCATCCTTCGATATAAGGATTATTTGCAGTCAAGCCCCAGCCTAGGGCCATGGGCCCCTGGGCACATTCTTTGGCCATTTTCCCTGGGAAAGGAAATTCACCAGTCCAGGTTGCTGATGTCAGTTTGTAGGGCTCCCTTGGGTCTATCTCGGCAGCACAAGTATGAGATGGGGACAACTTCGGTCTGCGATCCATCCTTCGATATAAGGATTCTTTACAGTCAGGTCCCAGCCGAGTGCCAGGGGCCTCTGGGCACATCCTTTGGCCATTTTCCCTGGGAAAGGAAATTCACCAATCCAGGTTGCTGATGTCAGTTTGTAGGGCTCCCTTGGGTCTATCAGGTCAGCACAAGTTTGAGGAGGGGACAACTTCAGTTTGGGTTCTATCCTTCGATATAAGGATTATTTGCAATCAGGACCCAGCCCAGGGCCAGGGGCCCCTGGGCACATCCTTTGGCCATTTTCCCTGGGAAAGAAAACTCACCAGTCCAGGTTCCTGATGTCAGTTTGTAGGGCTCCCTTGGGTCTATCAGGGCCGCAGAAATTTGAAGAGCGGTCAATTTTGGTCTGCGATCCATCCTTCGATATAGGGATTCTTTACAGTCAGGGCCCAGCCGAGTGCCAGGGTCCCCAGGGCACATCCTTTGGCCATTTTCCCTGGGAAAGAAAACTCACCAGTCCAGGTTGCTGATGTCAGTTTGTAGGGCTCCCTTGGGTCTATCTGGGCAGCACAACTTTGAGGAGGGGACAACTTCGGTCTGGGGTCCATTCTAGATAGAAGGATTTTTTGCATTCAGGGCCCAGCCCAGGGCCAGGGTCCCCTGGGCACACCCTTTGGCCATTTTCCCTGGAAAAGAAAATTCAGCAGTCCAGGTTCCTGATGTCAGTTTGTAGGGCTCCCTTGGTTCTATCAGGGCAGCACAAGTATGAGATGGGGACAACTTCAGTCTGGGGTCCATCCTTGGATATAAGGATTTTTTGCAGTCAGGACTCAGCCCAGGGCCAGGGGCTCCTGGGCACATCCTTTGGCCATTTTCCCTGGGAAAGAAAACTCACCAGTCCAGGTTGCTGATGTCAGTTTGTAGGGCTCCCTTGGGTCTAACAGGGCAGCAGAAGTTTTAGGAGGGGACAACTTTGGTCTGTGATCCATCCTTCGATATAAGGATTCTTTAGAGTCAGGTCCGAGCCCAGGGCCAGGGGCCCTTGGGCACATCCTTTGGCAATTTTCCCTGGGAAAGAAAACTCCCCAGTCCAGGTTCCTGATGTCACTTTGTAGGGCTCCCTTGGGTCTATCTGGGCAGCACAAGTTTGAGGAGGGGACAACTTCGGTATGGGTTCCATCCTTCGATATAAGGATTATTTGCAGTCCTGGTCCAGCCCAGTGCCAGGGGCCCCTGGGCACATCCTTTGGCCATTTTCCCTGGGAAAGAACACTCACCAGTCCAGGTTCCTGATGTCAGTTTGTAGGGCTCCCTTGGGTCTAACAGGGCAGCAGAAGTTTTAGGAGGGGACAACTTTGGTCTGTGATTCATCCTTCGATATAGGGATTCTTTAGAGTCAGGTCCGAGCCCAGGGCCCGGGGCCCTTGGGCACATCCTTTGGCCATTTTCCCTGGGAAAGAAAACTCACCAGTCCAGGTTGCTGATGCCAGTTTGTAGGGCTCACTTGGGTCTATCTGGGTAGCACAACTTTCAGGAGGGGACAACTTCGGTCTGGGGTGCGTCCTTCGATATAAGGATTTTTAGCAGTCAGGTCCCAGCCCAGTGCCAGGGTCCCCGGGGCACATCCTTTGGCCATTTTCCCTGGGAAAGAAAACTCACCAGTCCAGGTTCCTGATGTCAGTTTGTAGGGCTCCCTAGGTTCTATCAAGGCAGCAGAAATTTGAGGAGCGGACAAGTTTGGTCTGCGATCCATCCTTCGATAGAGGGATTCTTTGCAGTCAGGTCCCAGCAGAGTGCCAGGGGCCCCAGGGAACATCCTTTGGCCATTTTCCCTGGGAAAGAAAATTCACCAGTCCAGGTTGCTGATGTCAGTTTGTAGGGCTCCCTTGGGTCTATCAGGGCAGCACAAGTTTGAGGAGGGGACAACTTTGGTCTGTGATCCATCCTTCGATATAAGGATTCTTTAGAGTCAGGTCCGAGCCCAGGGCCAGGGGCCCTTGGGCACATCCTTTGGCAATTTTCCCTGGGAAAGAAAACTCACCAGTCCAGGTTCCTGATGTCACTTTGTAGGGCTCCCTTAGGTCTATCTGGGCAGCACAAGTTTGAGGAGGGGACAACTTCGGTATGGGTTCCATCCTTCGATATAAGGATTATTTGCAGTCCTGGTCCAGCCAAGTGCCAGGGGCCCCTGGGCACATCCTTTGGCCATTTTCCCTGGGAAAGGAAACTCACCAGTCCAGGTTGCTGATGTCAGTTTGTAGGGCTCCCTTGGGTCTAACAGGGCAGCAGAAGTTTTAGGAGGGGACAACTTTGGTCTGTGATTCATCCTTCGATATAGGGATTCTTTAGAGTCAGGTCCGAGCCCAGGGCCAGGGGCCCTGGGGCACATCCTTTGGCCATTTTCCCTGGGAAAGAAAACTCACCAGTCCAGGTTGCTGATGCCAGTTTGTAGGGCTCACTTGGGTCTATCTGGGTAGCACAACTTTCAGGAGGGGACAACTTCCGTCTGGGGTGCGTCCTTCGATATAAGGATTTTTAGCAGTCAGGTCCCAGCCCAGTGCCAGGGTCCCCGGGGCACATCCTTTGGCCATTTTCCCTGGGAAAGAAAACTCACCAGTCCAGGTTCCTGATGTCAGTTTGTAGGGCTCCCTTGGTTCTATCAAGGCAGCAGAAATTTGAGGAGCGGACAAGTTTGGTCTGCGATCCATCCTTCGATATAGGGACTCTTTGCAGTCAGGTCCCAGCCGAGTGCCAGGGGCCCCAGGGAACATCCTTTGGCCATTTTCCCTGGGAAAGAAACTGACCAGTCCAGGTTCCTGATGTCAGTTTGTAGGGCTCCCTTGGGTCTGTCTGGGCAGCACAAGTATGAGATGGGGACAACTTCAGTCTGGGGTCCATCCTTCGATATAGGGATTCTTTGAAGTCTGGTCCCAGCCGAGGGCCAGGGGCCCCTGGGCACATCCTTTGGCCATTTCCCCTGGAAAAGAAAACTCACCAGTCCAGGTTCCTGATGTCAGTTTGTAGGGCTCCCTTGGGTCTATCTCGGCAGCACAAGTATGAGATGGGGACAACTTCAGTCTGGGGTCCATCCTTCGGTATAAGGATTTTTTGCAGTCAGGACCCAGCCCAGGGGCAGGGGCCCCAGGGCACATCCTTTGGCCATTTTCCCTGGGAAAGAAAACTCACCAGTCCAGGTTGCTGATGTCAGTTTGTAAGGCTCACTTGGGTCTATCTGGGTAGCACAACTTTCAGGAGGGGACAACTTCGGTCTGGGGTGCGTCCTTCGATATAAGGATTTTTAGCAGTCAGGGCCCAGCCAGGGGCCAGGGTCCCCTGGGCACATCCTTTGGCCATTTTCCCTGGGAAAGGAAATTCACCAGTCCAGGTTCCTGATGTCAGTTTGTAGGGCTCCCTTGGGTCTATCTGGGCAGCACAAGTATGAGATGGGGACAATTTCTGTCTGGGGGGCGTCCTTCGATATAAGGATTCTTTGCAGTCAAGCCCAAGCTCAGTGCCAGGGGCGCCTGGGCGCATCCTTTGGCCATTTTCCCTGGGAAAGAAAACTCACCAGTCCAGGTTGCTCTTGTCAGTATGTAGGGCTCCCTTGGGTCTATCAAGGCTGCAGAAATTTGAGGAGCGGACAAGTTTGGTCTGCGATCCATCCTTCGATAGAGGGATTCTTTGCAGTCAGGTCCCAGCCGAGTGCCAGGGGCCCCAGGGAACATCCTTTGGCCATTTTCCCTGGGAAAGAAAACTCACCAGTCCAGGTTCCTGATGTCAGTTTGTAGGGCTCCCTTGGGTCTATCAGGGCAGAACAACTTTGTGGAGGGGACAACTTCGGTTTGGGGTCCAATCTTTGATATAAGGATTTTTTGCAGTCAGGTCCCAGCCCTGTGTTTGGGGCTCCAGGTCACATCCTTTGGCAATCTTCCCTGGGAAAGGAAACTCACCAGTCCAGGTTCCTGATGTCACTTTGTAGGGCTCCCTTGGGTCTATCAGGTCAGCACAAGTATGAGATGGGGACAACTTCGCTCTGGGGTGCGTCCTTCGATATAAGGATTCTTTGCAGTCAAGCCCCAGCCGAGGGCCAGGGGCCCCTGGGCACATCCTTTGGCCATTTTCCCTGGGAAAGAAAACTCACCAGTCCAGGTTCCTGATGTCAGATTGTAGGGCTCCCTTGGTTCTATCAAGGCAGCAGAAATTTGAGGAGCGGACAAGTTTGGTCTGCGATCCATCCTTCGATATAGGGACTCTTTCCAGTCAGGTCCCAGCCGAGTGCCAGGGGCCCCAGGGAACATCCTTTGGCCATTTTCACTGGGAAAGAAACTGACCAGTCCAGGTTCCTGATGTCAGTTTGTAGGGCTCCCTTGGGTCTGTCTGGGCAGCACAAGTATGAGGAGGGGACAACTTCAGTCTGGGGTCCATCCTTCGGTATAAGGATTTTTTGCAGTCAGGACCCAGCCCAGGGGCAGGGGCCCCAGGGCACATCCTTTGGCCATTTTCCCTGGGAAAGAAAACTCACCAGTCCAGGTTGCTGATGTCAGTTTGTAAGGCTCACTTGGGTCTATCTGGGTAGCACAACTTTCAGGAGGGGACAACTTCGGTCTGGGGTGCGTCCTTCGATATAAGGATTTTTAGCAGTCAGGGCCCAGCCAGGGGCCAGGGTCCCCTGGGCACATCCTTTGGCCATTTTCCCTGGGAAAGGAAATTCACCAGTCCAGGTTCCTGATGTCAGTTTGTAGGACTCCTTTGGATCTATCTGGGCAGCACAAGTATGAGATGGGGACAATTTCTGTCTGGGGGGCGTCCTTCGATATAAGGATTCTTTGCAGTCAAGCCCAAGCTCAGTGCCAGGGGCGCCTGGGCGCATCCTTTGGCCATTTTCCCTGGGAAAGAAAACTCACCAGTCCAGGTTGCTCTTGTCAGTATGTAGGGCTCCCTTGGGTCTATCAAGGCTGCAGAAATTTGAGGAGCGGACAAGTTTGGTCTGCGATCCATCCTTCGATAGAGGGATTCTTTGCAGTCAGGTCCCAGCCGAGTGCCAGGGGCCCCAGGGAACATCCTTTGGCCATTTTCCCTGGGAAAGAAAACTCACCAGTCCAGGTTCCTGATGTCAGTTTGTAGGGCTCCCTTGGGTCTATCAGGGCAGAACAACTTTGTGGAGGGGACAACTTCGGTTTGGGGTCCAATCTTTGATATAAGGATTTTTTGCAGTCAGGTCCCAGCCCTGTGTTTGGGGCTCCAGGTCACATCCTTTGGCAATCTTCCCTGGGAAAGGAAACTCACCAGTCCAGGTTCCTGATGTCACTTTGTAGGGCTCCCTTGGGTCTATCAGGTCAGCACAAGTATGAGATGGGGACAACTTCGCTCTGGGGTGCGTCCTTCGATATAAGGATTCTTTGCAGTCAAGCCCCAGCCGAGGGCCAGGGGCCCCTGGGCACATCCTTTGGCCATTTTCCCTGGGAAAGAAAACTCACCAGTCCAGGTTCCTGATGTCAGATTGTAGGGCTCCCTTGGGTCTATCTGGGCAGCAGAAATTTGAGGAGTGGACAAGTTTGGTCTGCGATCCATCCTTCGATACAGGGATTCTTTGCAGTCATGTCCCAGCCGAGTGCCAGGGGCCCCAAGGAACATCCTTTGGCCATTTTCCCTGGGAAAGAAAATGCACCAGTCCAGGTCCTTGATGTCAGTTTGTAGGGCTTCCTTGGGTCTAACAGGGCAGCACAACTTTGAGGAGGGGACAATTTTGGTCTGCGATCCATCCTTCAATATACGGATTTTTTGCAGTCAGGCCCGAGCCCAGCGCCAGGGGCCCCAGGGCGCATCTTTTAGCCATTTTCCCTGGGAAAGAAAACTCACCAGTCCAGGTTCCTGATGTCAGTTTGTAGGGCTCCCTTGGGTCTATCAGGGCAGCACAACTTTGAGGAGGGGACAACTTCGGTCTGCGATCCCATCGTTTGATATAAGGATTTTTAGCAGTCAGGTCCCAGCCCAGTGCCAGGGTCCCCAGGGCACATCCTTTGGCCATTTTCCCTGGGAAAGAAAACTCACCAGTCCAGGTTCCTGATGTCAGTTTGTAGGGCTCCCTTGGGTCTATCTGGGCAGCACAAGTATGAGATGGGGACAACTTCAGTCTGGGGTCCTTCCTTCGATATAAGGATTCTTTGCAGTCAAGCCCCAGCCGAGGGCCATGGGCCCCTGGGCACATCCTTTGGCCATTTTCCCTGGGAAAGAAAACTCACCAGTCCAGGTTGCTGATGTCAGTTTGTAGGGCTCCCTTGGGTCTAACAGGTCAGCACAACTTTGAGGAGGGGACAACTTTGGTCTGTGATCCATCCTTCGATATAGGGATTCTTTATATTCAGGTCCGAGCCCAGTGCCAGGGTCCCCAGGGCACATCCTTTGGCTATTTTCTTTGGGAAAGAAAACTCACCAGTCCAGGTTGCTGATGTCAGTTTGTAGGGCTCCCTTGGGTCTATCAGGGCAGCACAAGTATGAGATGGGGACAACTTCGCTCTGGGGTGCGTCCTTCGATATAAGGATTCTTTGCAGTCAAGCCCCAGCCGAGGGCCAGGGGCCCCTGGGCACATCCTTTGGCCATTTTCCCTGGGAAAGAAAACTCACCAGTCCAGGTTCCTGATGTCACTTTGTAGGGCTCCCTTGGGTCTATCTGGGCAGCAGAAATTTGAGGAGTGGACAAGTTTGGTCTGCGATCCATCCTTCGATACAGGGATTCTTTGCAGTCATGTCCCAGCCGAGTGCCAGGGGCCCCAAGGAACATCCTTTGGCCATTTTCCCTGGGAAAGAAAATTCACCAGTCCAGGTCCTTGATGTCAGTTTGTAGGGCTTCCTTGGGTCTAACAGGGCAGCACAACTTTGAGGAGGGGACAATTTTGGTCTGCGATCCATCCTTCAATATACGGATTTTTTGCAGTCAGGCCCGAGCCCAGCGCCAGGGGCCCCAGGGCGCATCTTTTAGCCATTTTCCCTGGGAAAGAAAACTCACCAGTCCAGGTTCCTGATGTCAGTTTGTAGGGCTCCCTTGGGTCTATCAGGGCAGCACAACTTTGAGGAGGGGACAACTTCGGTCTGCGATCCCATCGTTTGATATAAGGATTTTTAGCAGTCAGGTCCCAGCCCAGTGCCAGGGTCCCCAGGGCACATCCTTTGGCCATTTTCCCTGGGAAAGAAAACTCACCAGTCCAGGTTCCTGATGTCAGTTTGTAGGGCTCCCTTGGGTCTATCTGGGCAGCACAAGTATGAGATGGGGACAACTTCAGTCTGGGGTCCTTCCTTCGATATAAGGATTCTTTGCAGTCAAGCCCCAGCCGAGGGCCATGGGCCCCTGGGCACATCCTTTGGCCATTTTCCCTGGGAAAGAAAACTCACCAGTCCAGGTTGCTGATGTCAGTTTGTAGGGCTCCCTTGGGTCTAACAGGTCAGCACAACTTTGAGGAGGGGACAACTTTGGTCTGTGATCCATCCTTCGATATAGGGATTCTTTATATTCAGGTCCGAGCCCAGTGCCAGGGTCCCCAGGGCACATCCTTTGGCTATTTTCCCTGGGAAAGAAAACTCACCAGTCCAGGTTGCTGATGTCAGTTTGTAGGGCTCCCTTGGGTCTATCTGGGCAGCACAATTTTGAGGAGGGGACAACTTCGGTCTGGGTTCCATCCTTCGATAATAGGACTATTTGCAGTCCTGGTCCAGCCCAGTGCCACGGGCACCTGGGCACATCCTTTGGCCATTTTCCCTGGGAAAGAAAACTCACCAGTCCAGGTTGCTGATGTCAGTTTGTAGGGCTCCCTTGGGTGTATCTGGGCAGCACAAGTATGAGGAGGGGACAACTTCTGTCTGGGTTCCATCCTTCGATATAAGGATTATTTGCAGTCAAGCTCCAGCCGAGGGCCATGGGCCCCTGGGCACATTCTTTGGCCATTTCACCTGGAACAGAAAACTCACCAGTCCAGGCTCCTGATGTCTGTTTGTAGGGCTCCCTTGGGTGTATCTGGGCAGCACAAGTATTAGATGGGGACAATTTCAGTCTGGGGTCCTTCCTTCGATATAAGGATTCTTTGCAGTCAAGCCCCAGCCGAGGGCCATGGGCCCCTGGGCACATTCTTTGGCCATTTTCCCTGGGAAAGGAAATTCACCAGTCCAGGTTCCTGATGTCAGTTTGTAGGGCTCCCTTGGGTCTATCAGGGCAGCACAACTATGAGATGGGGACAACTTCTGTCTGGGATGCCTCCTTTGATATAGGGATTCTTTACAGTCAGGGCCCAGCCAGGGGCCGGGGGCCCCTGGACACATCCTTTGGCCATTTTCCCTGGGAAAGAAAATTCACCAGTCTAAGTTCCTGATGTCAGTTTGCAGGGCTCCCTTGGGTCTATCAGGGAAGCACATGTATGAGATGGGAACAACTTCGGTCTGGGTTCCATCCTTCGATATAAGGATTATTTGCAGTCAAGCCCCAGCCGAGGGCCATGGGCCCCTGGGCACATTCTTTGGCCATTTTCCCTGGGAAAGGAAATTCACCAGTCCAGGTTCCTGATGTCAGTTTGTAGGGCTCCCTTGGGTCTATCAGGGCAGCACAAGTATGAGATGGGGACAACTTCGCTCTGGGGTGCGTCCTTCGATATAAGGATTATTTGCAGTCAAGACTCAGACCAGGGCCAGGGGCCCCTGGGCACATCCTTTGGCCATTTTCCCTGGGAAAGAAAACTCACCAGTCCAGGTTCCTGATGTCAGTTTGTAGGGCTCCCTTGGGTCTATCTGGGCAACAGAAATTTGAGGAGTGGACAGGTTTGGTCGGCGATCCATTATTCTATAGAGGGATTCTTTGCAGTCAGGGCCCAGCCGAGTGCCAGGGGCCCCAGGGAACATCCTTTGGCCATTTTCCCTGGGAAAGAAAACTCACCAGTCCAGGTTGCTGATGTCAGTTTGTAGGGCTCCCTTGGGTCTACCTGGGCAGCACAACTTTGAGGAGGGGACAATTTTGGTCTGTAATCCATCCTTCGATATATGGATTCCTTACAGTCAGGTCCCAGCCAGGGGCCAGGGGCCACTGGGCACATCCTTTGGCCATTTTCCCTGGAAAAGAAAACTCACCAGTCCAGTTTCCTGATGTCAGTTTGTAGGGCTCCCTTGATTCTATCAGGGCAGCACATGAATGAGATGGGGACAACTTCAGTCTGGGGTCCATCCTTCGATATAAGGATTTTTTGCAGTCAGGACGCAGCCCAGGGGCAGGGGCCCCAGGGCAAATCCTTTGGCCATTTTCCCTGGGAAAGAAAACTCACCAGTCCAGGTCCTTGATGTCAGTTTGTAGGGCTTCCTTGGGTCTAACAGGGCAGCACAACTTTGAGGAGGGGACAATTTTGGTCTGCGATCCATCCTTCAATATACGGATTTTTTGCAGTCAGGCCCGAGCCCAGCGCCAGGGGCCCCAGGGCGCATCTTTTAGCCATTTTCCCTGGGAAAGAAAACTCACCAGTCCAGGTTCCTGATGTCAGTTTGTAGGGCTCCCTTGGGTCTATCAGGGCAGCACAACTTTGAGGAGGGGACAACTTCGGTCTGCGATCCCATCGTTTGATATAAGGATTTTTAGCAGTCAGGTCCCAGCCCAGTGCCAGGGTCCCCAGGGCACATCCTTTGGCCATTTTCCCTGGGAAAGAAAACTCACCAGTCCAGGTTCCTGATGTCAGTTTGTAGGGCTCCCTTGGGTCTATCTGGGCAGCACAAGTATGAGATGGGGACAACTTCAGTCTGGGGTCCTTCCTTCGATATAAGGATTCATTGCAGTCAAGCCCCAGCCGAGGGCCATGGGCCCCTGGGCACATCCTTTGGCCATTTTCCCTGGGAAAGAAAACTCACCAGTCCAGGTTGCTGATGTCAGTTTGTAGGGCTCCCTTGGGTCTAACAGGTCAGCACAACTTTGAGGAGGGGACAACTTTGGTCTGTGATCCATCCTTCGATATAGGGATTCTTTATATTCAGGTCCGAGCCCAGTGCCAGGGTCCCCAGGGCACATCCTTTGGCTATTTTCTTTGGGAAAGCAAACTCACCAGTCCAGGTTGCTGATGTCAGTTTGTAGGGCTCCCTTGGGTCTATCAGGGCAGCACAAGTATGAGATGGGGACAACTTCGGTCTGGGGTGCGTCCTTCGATATGAGGAATCTTTGAAATCCTGGCCCAGCCCAGATCCAGGGGCCCCTGGGCACATCCTTTGGCCATTTTCCCTGGGAAAGAAACCTCACCAGTCCAGGTTGCTGATGTCAGTTTGTAGGGCTCCCTTGGGTCTATCTGGGCAGCACAATTTTGAGGAGGGGACAACTTCGGTCTGGGTTCCATCCTTCGATAATAGGACTATTTGCAGTCCTGGTCCAGCCCAGTGCCACGGGCACCTGGGCACATCCTTTGGCCATTTTCCCTGGGAAAGAAAACTCACCAGTCCAGGTTGCTGATGTCAGTTTGTAGGGCTCCCTTGGGTGTATCTGGGCAGCACAAGTATGAGGAGGGGACAACTTCTGTCTGGGTTCCATCCTTCGATATAAGGATTATTTGCAGTCAAGCTCCAGCCGAGGGCCATGGGCCCCTGGGCACATTCTTTGGCCATTTCACCTGGAAAAGAAAACTCACCAGTCCAGGCTCCTGATGTCTGTTTGTAGGGCTCCCTTGGGTGTATCTGGGCAGCACAAGTATTAGATGGGGACAATTTCAGTCTGGGGTCCTTCCTTCGATATAAGGATTCTTTGCAGTCAAGCCCCAGCCGAGGGCCATGGGCCCCTGGGCACATCCTTTGGCCATTTTCCCTGGGAAAGGAAATTCACCAGTCCAGGTTCCTGATGTCAGTTTGTAGGGCTCCCTTGGGTCTATCAGGGCAGCACAACTATGAGATGGGGACAACTTCTGTCTGGGATGCCTCCTTTGATATAGGGATTCTTTACAGTCAGGGCCCAGCCAGGGGCCGGGGGCCCCTGGACACATCCTTTGGCCATTTTCCCTGGGAAAGAAAATTCACCAGTCTAAGTTCCTGATGTCAGTTTGCAGGGCTCCCTTGGGTCTATCAGGGAAGCACATGTATGAGATGGGAACAACTTCGGTCTGGGTTCCATCCTTCGATATAAGGATTATTTGCAGTCAAGCCCCAGCCGAGGGCCATGGGCCCCTGGGCACATTCTTTGGCCATTTTCCCTGGGAAAGGAAATTCACCAGTCCAGGTTCCTGATGTCAGTTTGTAGGGCTCCCTTGGGTCTATCAGGGCAGCACAAGTATGAGATGGGGACAACTTCGCTCTGGGGTGCGTCCTTCGATATAAGGATTATTTGCAGTCAAGACTCAGACCAGGGCCAGGGGCCCCTGGGCACATCCTTTGGCCATTTTCCCTGGGAAAGAAAACTCACCAGTCCAGGTTCCTGATGTCAGTTTGTAGGGCTCCCTTGGGTCTATCTGGGCAACAGAAATTTGAGGTGTGGACAGGTTTGGTCTGCGATCCATTATTCTATAGAGGGATTCTTTGCAGTCAGGGCCCAGCCGAGTGCCAGGGGCCCCAGGGAACATCCTTTGGCCATTTTCCCTGGGAAAGAAAACTCACCAGTCCAGGTTGCTGATGTCAGTTTGTAGGGCTCCCTTGGGTCTACCTGGGCAGCACAACTTTGAGGAGGGGACAATTTTGGTCTGTAATCCATCCTTTGATATAGGGATTCTTTACAGTCAGGACCCAGCCAGGGGCCAGGGGCCCCTGGGCACATCCTTTGGCCATTTTCCCTGGGGAAGAAAACTCACCAGTCCAGGTTGCTCTTGTTCAGTATGTAGGGCTCCCTTGGGTCTATCAAGGCAGCAGAAATTTGAGGAGCGGACAAGTTTGGTCTGCGATCCATCCTTCGATATAGGGATTCTTTGCAGTCAGGTCCCAGCTGAGTGCCAGGGGTCCCCGGGAACATCCTTTGGCCATTTTCCCTGGGAAAGAAAACTCACCAGTCCAGGTTCCTGATGTCAGTTTGTAGGGCTCCCTTGGATCTATCAGGGCAGCACAACTTTGTGGAGGGGACAAATTCAGTTTGGGGTCCAAACTTTGATATAAGGATTTTTTGCAGTCAGGTCCCAGCCCTGTGTTTGGGGCTCCATGTCACATCCTTTGGCAATTTTCCCTGGGAAAGAAAACTCACCAGTCCAGGTTGCTGATGTCAGTTTGTAGGGCTCCCTTGGGTCTACCTGGGCAGCACAACTTTGAGGAGGGGACAATTTTGGTCTGTAATCCATCCTTCGATAAATGGATTCCTTACAGTCAGGTCCCAGCCAGGGGCCAGGGGCCACTGGGCACATCCTTTGGCCATTTTCCCTGGAAAAGAAAACTCACCAGTCCAGGTTCCTGATGTCACTTTGTAGGGCTCCCTTGGGTCTATCAGGGCAGCACAAGTATGAGATGGGGACAAATTCAGTCTGGGGTCCATCCTTCGATATAAGGATTATTTGCAGTCAAGCCCCAGCTGAGGGCCAGGCGCCCCTGGGCACATCCTTTGGCCATTTTCCCTGGGAAAGAAAACTCACCAGTCCAGGTTGCTGATGTCAGTTTGTAGGGCTCCCTTGGGTCTACCTGGGCAGCACAACTTTGAGGAGGGGACAATTTTGGTCTGTAATACGTCCTTCGATATAAGGATTCTTTACAGTCAGGTCCCAGCCAGGGGCCAGGGGCCCCTGGGCACATCCTTTGGCCATTTTCCCTGGAAAAGAAAACTCACCTGTCCAGGTTCCTGATGTCAGTTTCAAGGGCTCCCTTGATTCTATCAGGGCAGCACATGAATGAGATGGGGACAACTTCAGTCTGGGGTCCATCCTTCGATATAAGGATTTTTTGCAGGAAGGACGCAGCCCAGGGTCAGGGGCCCCCGGGCACATCCTTTGGCCATTTTCCCCGGGAAAGAAAACTCACCAGTCCAGGTTGCTGATGCCAGTTTGTAGGGCTCACTTGGGTCTATCTGGGTAGCACAACTTTCAGGAGCGGACATCTTCGCTCTGGGGTCCATCGTTCGATATAAGGATTTTTAGCAGCCAGGTCCCAGCCCAGTGCCAGGGTCCCCAGGGCACACCCTTTGGCTATTTTCCCTGGGAAAGAAAACTCATGAGTCCACGTTCCTGATGTCAGTTTGTAGGGCTCCCTTGGGTCTATCTGGGCAGCAAAAGTATGAGATGCGGACAATTTCAGTCTGGGATCCATCCTTCGATATAAGGATTCTTTGCAGTCAGGTCCCAGCTGAGGGCCAGGGGCCCCAGGGCACAACCTTTGGCCATTTTCCCTGGAAAAGAAAACTCACCAGTCCAGGTTCCTGATGTCACTTTGTAGGGCTCCCTTGGGTCTATCAGGGCAGCACAAGTATGAGATGGGGACAACTTTAGTCTGGGGTCCATCCTTCGATACAAGGATTTTTTGCAGTCAGGACCCATCCCAGGGGCAGGGGCCTTAGAGCACACCCTTGGGCCATTTTCCCTGGGAACGAAAACTCACCAGTCCAGGTTCCTGATGTCAGTTTGTAGGGCTCCCTTGGGTCTATCAGGTCAGCACAACTTTGAGGAGGGGACAACTTGGGTCTATGATCCATCCTTTGATATAGGGTTTCTTTACAGTCAGGCCCCAGCCCAGGGCCAGGGGCCCCTGGGCACATCCTTTGGCCATTTTCCCTGGGAAAAAAACTCACCAGTCCAGGTTCCTGATGTCAGTGTGTAGGGCTCACTTGGGTCTGTCAGGGCAGCACAAGTATGAGATGGGGACAACTTCAGTCTGGGGTCCATCCTTCAATATAAGGATTTTTTGCAGTCAGGCTCCAGCCCAGCGCCAGGGGCCCCAGGGCTCATCTTTTGGCCATTTTCCCTGGAAAAGAAAACTAACCAGTCCAGGTTGCTGATGTCAGTTTTTAGGGCTTACTTGGGTCTATCAGGGCAGCAGAACTTTGAGGAGGGGACAATTTCGGTCTGCGACCCCATCCTTTGATATAAGGATTTTTTGCAGTCAGGTCCCAGCCCAGTGCCAGGGTCCCCAGGGCATAGCCTTTGGCCATTTTCCCTGGGAAAGAAAACTCACCAGTCCAGGTTCCTGATGTCAGTTTGTAGGGCTCCCTTGGGTGTATCTGGGCAGCACAAGTATTAGATGGGGACAATTTCAGTCTGGGGTCCTTCCTTCGATATAAGGATTCTTTGCAGTCAAGCCCCAGCCGAGGGCCATGGGCCCCTGGGCACATCCTTTGGCCATTTTCCCTGGGAAAGGAAATTCACCAGTCCAGGTTCCTGATGTCAGTTTGTGGGGCTCCCTTGGGTCTATCAGGGCAGCACAACTATGAGATGGGGACAACTTCTGTCTGGGATGCGTCCTTTGATATAGGGATTCTTTACAGTCAGGGCCCAGCCAGGGGCCGGGGGCCCCTGGGCACATCCTTTGGCCATTTTCCCTGGGAAAGAAAATTCACCAGACTAAGTTCCTGATGTCAGTTTGTAGGGCTCCCTTGGGTCTATCAGGGAAGCACATGTATGAGATGGGAACAACTTCGGTCTGGGTTTCATCCTTCGATATAAGGATTTTTTGCAGTCAGGCCGCAGCCCAGGGTCAGGGGCCCCAGGGCACATCCTTTGGCCATTTTCCCTGGAAAAGAAAACTCACCATTCCAGGTTGCTGTTGCCAGCTTGTAGGGCTCACTTGGGTCTATCTGGGTAGCACAACTTTCAGGAGGGGACCACTTCGGTCTGGGGTGCGTCCTTCGATATAAGGATTTTCAGCAGTCAGGTCCCAGCCCAGTGCCAGGATCCCCTGGGCACATCCTTTGGCCATTTTCCCTGGGAAAGGAAATTCACCAGTCCAGGTTCCTGATGTCAGTTTGTAGGGCTCCCTTGGGTCTATCAGGGCAGCACAAGTATGAGATGGGGACAATTTCTGTCTGGGGTGCGTCCTTCGATATAAGGATTCTTTGCAGTCAAGGCCCAGCCCAGGGGCAGGGGCCCCAGGGCACATAGTTTGGCCATTTTCCCTGGGAAAGAAAACTCACCAGTCCAGGTTGCTGATGTCAGTTTGTAGGGCTCCCTTGGGTCTAACAGGGCAGCACAAGTTTGAGGAGGGGACAAGTTTGGTCTGTGATCCATCCTTCGATATAAGGATTTTTTTCAGTGAGGACCCTGCCCAGGGCCAGGGGCCCCTGGGCACATCCTTTGGCCATTTTCCCTGGGAAAGAAAACTCATCAGTCCAGGTTGCTGATGTCAGTTTGTAGGGCTCCCTTCGGTCTACCTGGGCAGCAGAACTTTGAGGCGGGGATGATTTTGGTCTGTAATCCATCCTTCGATATAAGGATTCTTTACAGTCAGGTCCCAGCCAGGGGCCAGGGGCCCCTGGGCACAGCCTTTGGCCATTTCCCCTGGGAAAGAAAACTCAACAGTCCAGGTTGCTGATGTCAGTTTGTAGGGCTCCCTTGGGTCTATCAGGGCAGCCCAAGTATGAGATGGGGACAACTTCAGTCTGGGGTCCATCCTTCGGTATAAGGATTTTTTGCAGTCAGGCCCCAGCCCAGGGGCAGGGGCCCCAGGGCACATCCTTTGGCCATTTTCCCTGGGAAAGAAAACTCACCAGTCCAGGTTGCTGATGTCAGTTTGTAAGGCTCACTTGGGTCTATCTGGGTAGCACAACTTTCAGGAGGGGACAACTTCGGGCCGGGGTGCGTCCTTTGATATACGGATTTTTGCAGTCAAGGCCCAGCCCAGGGGCAGGGGCCCCAGGGCACATAGTTTGGCCATTTTCCCTGGGAAAGAAAACTCACCAGTCCAGGTTGCTGATGTCAGTTTGTAGGGCTCCCTTGGGTCTATCTGGGTAGCACAACTTTCAGGAGGGGACAACTTCGGTCTGGGGTGCGTCCTTGGATATAAGGATTTTTAGCAGTCAGGGCCTAGCTAGGGGCCAGGGTCCCCTGGGCACATCCTTTGGCCATTTTCCCTGGGAAAGGAAATTCACAGGTCCAGGTTCCTGATGTCAGTTTGTAGGGCTCCCTTGGGTCTATCAGGGCAGCACAAGTATGAGATGGGGACAATTTCTGTCTGGGGGGCGTCCTTCGATATAAGGATTCTTTGCAGTCAAGCCCAGCCCAGTGCCAGGGGCCCCTGGGCACATCCTTTGGCCATTTTCCCTGGGAAAGAAAACTCACCAGTCCAGGTTGCTCTTGTCAGTATGTAGGGCTCCCTTGGGTCTATCAAGGCAGCAGAAATTTGAGGAGCGGACAAGTTTGGTCTGCGATCCATCCTTCGATAGAGGGATTCTTTGCAGTCAGGTACCAGGCGAGTGCCAGGGGCCCCAGGGAACATCCTTTGGCCATTTTCCCTGGGAAAGAAAATTCACCAGTCCAGGTTCCTGATGTCAGTTTGTAGGGGTCCCTTGGGTCTAACAGGGCAGCACAACTTTGAGGAGGGGACAATATTGGCCTGCGATCCATCCTTCAATATACGGATTTTTTCAAGTCAGGTCCGAGCCCACTGCCACGAGCCCCTGGGCACATCCTTTGGCCATTTTCCCTGGGAAAGAAAACTCACCAGTCCAGGTTGCTGATGTCAGTTTGTAGGGCTCCCTTGGGTCTATCAGGGCAGCACAACTTTGTGGAGGGGACAACTTCGGTTTGGTGTCCAATCTTTGATATAAGGATTTTTTGCAGTCAGGTCCCAGCCCTGTGTTTGGGGCTCCAGGTCACATCCTTTGGCAATTTTCCCTGGGAAAGAAAACTCACCAGTCCAGGTTGCTGATGTCAGATTGTAGGGCTCCCTTGGGTCTATAAGGGCAGCACAAGTTTGAGGAGGGGACAGCTTCGGTCTGGGTTCCATCCTTCGATATAAGGATTATTTGCAGTCCTGGTCCAGCCCACGTCCAGGGGCCCCTGGGCACATCCTTTGGCCATTTTCCCTGGGAAAGGAAACTCACCAGTCCAGGTTCCTGATGTCAGTTTGTAGGGCTCCCTTGGGTCTATCAGGTCAGCACAAATATGAGATGGGGACAACTTCGCTCTGGGGTGCCTCCTTCGATATAAGCATTCTTTGCAGTCAAGCCCCAGCCGAGGGCCAGGGTCCCCTGGGCACATCCTTTGGCCATTTTCCCTGTGAAAGAAAACTCACCAGTCCAGGTTCCTGATGTCAGTTTGTAGGGCTACCTTGGGTCTATCTGGGCAGCAGAAATTTGAGGAGTGGACAAGTTTGGTCTGTGATCCATCCTTCGATAGAGGGATTCTTTGCAGTCAGGTCCCAGGCGAGTGCCAGGGGCCCCAGGGCACATCCTTTGGCCATTTTCCCTGGGAAAGAAAATTCACCAGTCCAGGTCCTTGATGTCAGTTTGTAGGGCTCCCTTGGGTCTAACAGGGCAGCACAACTTTGAGGAGGGGACAATATTGGCATGCGATCCATCCTTCAATATACGGATTTTTTGCAGTCAGGTCCGAGCCCACTGCCACGGGCCCCTGGGCACATCCTTTGGCCATTTTCCCTGGGAAAGAAAAATCACCAGTCCAGGTTCCTGATGTCACTTTGTAGGGCTCCCTTGGGTCTAACAGGGCAGCACAATTTTGAGGAGGGGACAACTTTGGTCTGTGATCCATCCTTCGATATAGGATTTCTTTACAGTCAGGCCCAGGCCCAGGTCCAGGGGCCCCTGGGCACATCCTTTGGCCATTTTCCCTGGGAAAAAAAACTCACCAGTCCAGGTTCCTGATGTCAGTGTGTAGGGCTCACTTGGGTCTGTCAGGGCAGCACAAGTATGAGATGGGGACAACTTCAGTCTGGGGTCCATCGTTCAATATAAGGATTTTTTGCAGTCAGGCTCCAGCCCAGCGCCAGGGGCCGCAGGGCTCATCTTTTGGCCATTTTCCCTGGAAAAGAAAACTAACCAGTCCAGGTTGCTGATGTCAGTTTTTAGGGCTTACTTGGGTCTATCAGGGCAGCAGAACTTTGAGGAGGGGACAATTTCGGTCTGCGACCCCATCCTTTGATATAAGGATTTTTTGCAGTCAGGTCCCAGCCCAGTGCCAGGGTCCCCAGGGCATAGCCTTTGGCCATTTTCCCTGGGAAAGAAAACTCACCAGTCCAGGTTCCTGATGTCAGTTTGTAGGGCTCCCTTGGGTGTATCTGGGCAGCACAAGTATTAGATGGGGACAATTTCAGTCTGGGGTCCTTCCTTCGATATAAGGATTCTTTGCAGTCAAGCCCCAGCCGAGGGCCATGGGCCCCTGGGCACATCCTTTGGCCATTTTCCCTGGGAAAGGAAATTCACCAGTCCAGGTTCCTGATGTCAGTTTGTGGGGCTCCCTTGGGTCTATCAGGGCAGCACAACTATGAGATGGGGACAACTTCTGTCTGGGATGCGTCCTTTGATATAGGGATTCTTTACAGTCAGGGCCCAGCCAGGGGCCGGGGGCCCCTGGGCACATCCTTTGGCCATTTTCCCTGGGAAAGAAAATTCACCAGACTAAGTTCCTGATGTCAGTTTGTAGGGCTCCCTTGGGTCTATCAGGGAAGCACATGTATGAGATGGGAACAACTTCGGTCTGGGTTCCATCCTTCGATATAAGGATTTTTTGCAGTCAGGCCGCAGCCCAGGGTCAGGGGCCCCAGGGCACATCCTTTGGCCATTTTCCCTGGAAAAGAAAACTCACCATTCCAGGTTGCTGTTGCCAGTTTGTAGGGCTCACTTGGGTCTATCTGGGTAGCACAACTTTCAGGAGGGGACCACTTCGGTCTGGGGTGCGTCCTTCGATATAAGGATTTTCAGCAGTCAGGTCCCAGCCCAGTGCCAGGATCCCCTGGGCACATCCTTTGGCCATTTTCCCTGGGAAAGGAAATTCACCAGTCCAGGTTCCTGATGTCAGTTTGTAGGGCTCCCTTGGGTCTATCAGGGCAGCACAAGTATGAGATGGGGACAATTTCTGTCTGGGGTGCGTCCTTCGATATAAGGATTCTTTGCAGTCAAGCCCCAGCCCAGTGCCAGGGGCCCCTGGGCACATCCTTTGGCCATTTTCCCTGGGAAAGAAAATTCACCAGTCCAGGTTCCTGATGTCAGTTTGTAGGGCTCCCTTGGGTCTATCAGGGCAGCACAAGTATGAGATGGGGACAATTTCTGTCTGGGGGGCGTCCTTCGATATAAGGATTTTTTGCATTCAGGACCCAGCCCAGTGCCAGGGGCCCCTGGGCACATCCTTTGGCCATTTTCCCTGGGAAAGAAAACTCACCAGTCCAGGTTGCTCTTGTCAGTTTGTAGGGCTCCCTTGGTTCTATCAAGGCAGCAGAAATTTGAGGACCGGACAAGTTTGGTCTGCGATCCATCCTTCGATATAGGGATTCTTTGCAGTCAGGTCCCAGCCGAGTGCCAGGGGCCCCAGGGAACATCCTTTGGCCATTTTCCCTGGGAAAGAAAACTCACCAGTCCAGGTTCCTGATGTCAGTTTCTAGGGCTCCCTTGGGTCTACCTGGGCAGCAAAACTTTGAGGAGGGGATGATTTTGGTCTGTAACCCATCCTTCGATATAAGGATTCTTTACAGTCAGGTCCCAGCCAGGGGCCAGGGGCCCCTGGGCACAGCCTTTGGCCATTTCCCCTGGAAAAGAAAACTCACCAGTCCAGGTTGCTGATGTCAGTTTGTAGGGCTCCCTTGGGTCTATCTGGGCAGCACAAGTATTAGATGGGGACAACTTCAGTCTGGGCTCCATCCTTCGGTATAAGGATTTTTTGCAGTCAGGACCCAGCCCAGGGGCAGTGGCCCCAGGGCACATCCTTTGGCCATTTTCCCTGGGAAAGAAAACTCACCAGTCCAGGTTGCTGATGTCAGTTTGTAAGGCTCACTTGGGTCTATCTGGGTAGCACAACTTTCAGGAGGGGACAACTTCGGTCTGGGGTGCGTCCTTTGATATACGGATTTTTGCAGTCAAGGCCCAGCCCAGGGGCAGGGGCCCCAGGGCACATAGTTTGGCCATTTTCCCTGGGAAAGAAAACTCCCCAGTCCAGGTTGCTGATGTCAGTTTGTAGGGCTCCCTTGGGTCTAACAGGGCAGCACAAGTTTGAGGAGGGGACAAGTTTGGTCTGTGATCCATCCTTCGATATAAGGATTTTTTTCAGTGAGGATCCTGCCCAGGGCCAGGGGCCCCTGGGCACATCCTTTGGCCATTTTCCCTGGGAAAGAAAACTCATCAGTCCAGGTTGCTGATGTCAGTTTGTAGGGCTCCCTTCGGTCTACCTGGGCAGCAGAACTTTGAGGCGGGGATGATTTTGGTCTGTAATCCATCCTTCGATATAAGGATTCTTTACAGTCAGGTCCCAGCCAGGGGCCAGGGGCCCCTGGGCACAGCCTTTGGCCATTTCCCCTGGGAAAGAAAACTCAACAGTCCAGGTTGCTGATGTCAGTTTGTAGGGCTCCCTTGGGTCTATCAGGGCAGCCCAAGTATGAGATGGGGACAACTTCAGTCTGGGGTCCATCCTTCGGTATAAGGATTTTTTGCAGTCAGGCCCCAGCCCAGGGGCAGGGGCCCCAGGGCACATCCTTTGGCCATTTTCCCTGGGAAAGAAAACTCACCAGTCCAGGTTGCTGATGTCAATTTGTAAGGCTCACTTGGGTCTATCTGGGTAGCACAACTTTCAGGAGGGGACAACTTCGGGCCGGGGTGCGTCCTTTGATATACGGATTTTTGCAGTCAAGGCCCAGCCCAGGGGCAGGGGCCCCAGGGCACATAGTTTGGCCATTTTCCCTGGGAAAGAAAACTCACCAGTCCAGGTTGCTGATGTCAGTTTGTAGGGCTCCCTTGGGTCTATCTGGGTAGCACAACTTTCAGGAGGGGACAACTTCGGTCTGGGGTGCGTCCTTGGATATAAGGATTTTTAGCAGTCAGGGCCTAGCTAGGGGCCAGGGTCCCCTGGGCACATCCTTTGGCCATTTTCCCTGGGAAAGGAAATTCACAGGTCCAGGTTCCTGATGTCAGTTTGTAGGGCTCCCTTGGGTCTATCAGGGCAGCACAAGTATGAGATGGGGACAATTTCTGTCTGGGGGGCGTCCTTCGATATAAGGATTCTTTGCAGTCAAGCCCAGCCCAGTGCCAGGGGCCCCTGGGCACATCCTTTGGCCATTTTCCCTGGGAAAGAAAACTCACCAGTCCAGGTTGCTCTTGTCAGTATGTAGGGCTCCCTTGGGTCTATCAAGGCAGCAGAAATTTGAGGAGCGGACAAGTTTGGTCTGCGATCCATCCTTCGATAGAGGGATTCTTTGCAGTCAGGTACCAGGCGAGTGCCAGGGGCCCCAGGGAACATCCTTTGGCCATTTTCCCTGGGAAAGAAAATTCACCAGTCCAGGTTCCTGATGTCAGTTTGTAGGGGTCCCTTGGGTCTAACAGGGCAGCACAACTTTGAGGAGGGGACAATATTGGCCTGCGATCCATCCTTCAATATACGGATTTTTTCAAGTCAGGTCCGAGCCCACTGCCACGAGCCCCTGGGCACATCCTTTGGCCATTTTCCCTGGGAAAGAAAACTCACCAGTCCAGGTTGCTGATGTCAGTTTGTAGGGCTCCCTTGGGTCTATCAGGGCAGCACAACTTTGTGGAGGGGACAACTTCGGTTTGGTGTCCAATCTTTGATATAAGGATTTTTTGCAGTCAGGTCCCAGCCCTGTGTTTGGGGCTCCAGGTCACATCCTTTGGCAATTTTCCCTGGGAAAGAAAACTCACCAGTCCAGGTTGCTGATGTCAGATTGTAGGGCTCCCTTGGGTCTATAAGGGCAGCACAAGTTTGAGGAGGGGACAGCTTCGGTCTGGGTTCCATCCTTCGATATAAGGATTATTTGCAGTCCTGGTCCAGCCCAGGTCCAGGGGCCCCTGGGCACATCCTTTGGCCATTTTCCCTGGGAAAGGAAACTCACCAGTCCAGGTTCCTGATGTCAGTTTGTAGGGCTCCCTTGGGTCTATCAGGTCAGCACAAATATGAGATGGGGACAACTTCGCTCTGGGGTGCCTCCTTCGATATAAGCATTCTTTGCAGTCAAGCCCCAGCCGAGGGCCAGGGTCCCCTGGGCACATCCTTTGGCCATTTTCCCTGTGAAAGAAAACTCACCAGTCCAGGTTCCTGATGTCAGTTTGTAGGGCTACCTTGGGTCTATCTGGGCAGCAGAAATTTGAGGAGTGGACAAGTTTGGTCTGTGATCCATCCTTCGATAGAGGGATTCTTTGCAGTCAGGTCCCAGGCGAGTGCCAGGGGCCCCAGGGCACATCCTTTGGCCATTTTCCCTGGGAAAGAAAATTCACCAGTCCAGGTCCTTGATGTCAGTTTGTAGGGCTCCCTTGGGTCTAACAGGGCAGCACAACTTTGAGGAGGGGACAATATTGGCATGCGATCCATCCTTCAATATACGGATTTTTTGCAGTCAGGTCCGAGCCCACTGCCACGGGCCCCTGGGCACATCCTTTGGCCATTTTCCCTGGGAAAGAAAAATCACCAGTCCAGGTTCCTGATGTCACTTTGTAGGGCTCCCTTGGGTCTAACAGGGCAGCACAATTTTGAGGAGGGGACAACTTTGGTCTGTGATCCATCCTTCGATATAGGATTTCTTTACAGTCAGGCCCAGGCCCAGGTCCAGGGGCCCCTGGGCACATCCTTTGGCCATTTTCCCTGGGAAAGAAAACTCACCAGTCCAGGTTCCTGATGTCAGTGTGTAGGGCTCACTTCGGTCTGTCAGGGCAGCACAAGTATGATATGGGGACAACTTCAGTCAAGGGTCCATCGTTCGATATAAAGATTTTTTGCATTCAGGACCCAGCCCCGGGCCAGGGGACCCAGGGCACATCCTTTGGCCATTATCCCTGGGAAAGAAAACTCACCAGTCCAGGTTCCTGATGTCAGTGTGTAGGGCTCACTTGGGTTTGTCAGGGCAGCACAAGTATGAGATGGGGACAACTTCAGTCTGGGGTCCATCCTTCAATATAAGGATTTTTTGCAGTCAGGCTCCAGCCCAGCGCCAGGGGCCCCAGGGCGCATCTTTTGGCCATTTTCCCTGGGAAAGAAAACTCACCAGTCCAGGTTGCTGATGTCAGTTTGTAGGGCTCACTTGGGTCTATCAGGGCAGCACAACTTTGTGGAGGGGACAACTTCGGTTTGGGGTCCAATCTTTGATATAAGGATTTTTTGCAGTCAGGTCCCAGCCCTGTGTTTGGGGCTCCAGGTCACATCCTTTGGCAATTTTCCCTGGGAAAGAAAACTCACCAGTCCAGGTTGCTGATGTCAGTTTGTAGGGCTCCCTTGGGTCTATAAGGGCAGCACAAGTTTGAGGAGGGGACAACTTCGGTCTGGGTTCCATCCTTCGATATAAGGATTATTTGCAGTCCTGGTCCAGTCCAGTGCCAGGGGCCCCTGGGCACATCCTTTGGCCATTTTCCCTGGGAAAGGAAACTCACCAGTCCAGGTTCCTGATGTCAGTTTGTAGGGCTCCCTTGGGTCTATCAGGTCAGCACAAGTATGAGATGGGGACAACTTCGCTCTGGGGTGCGTCCTTCGATATAAGGATTCTTTGCAGTCAAGCCCCAGCCGAGGGCCAGGGTCCCCTGGGCACATCCTTTGGCCATTTTCCCTGGGAAAGAAAACTCACCAGTCCAGGTCCTTGATGTCAGTTTGTAGGGGTCCCTTGGGTCTAACAGGGCAGCACAACTTTGAGGAGGGGACAATATTGGCATGCGATCCATCCTTCAATATACGGATTTTTTGCAGTCAGGTCCGAGCCCACTGCCACGGGCCCCTGGGCACATCCTTTGGCCATTTTCCCTGGGAAAGAAAACTCACCAGTCCAGGTTCCTGATGTCACTTTGTAGGGCTCCCTTGGGTCTAACAGGGCAGCACAATTTTGAGGAGGGGACAACTTTGGTCTGTGATCCATCCTTCGATATAGGGTTTCTTTACAGTCAGGCCCCAGCCCAAGTCCAGGGGCCCCTGGGCACATCCTTTGGCCATTTTCCCTGGGAAAGAAAACTCACCAGTCCACGTTCCTGATGTCAGTGTGTAGGGCTCACTTCGGTCTGTCAGGGCAGCAAAAGTATGAGATGGGGACAACTTCAGTCTGGGATCCATCCTTCGATATAAGGATTCTTTGCAGTCAGGTCCCAGCTGAGGGCCAGGGGCCCCAGGGCACAACCTTTGGCCATTTTCCCTGGAAAAGAAAACTCACCAGTCCAGGTTCCTGATGTCACTTTGTAGGGCTCCCTTGGGTCTATCAGGGCAGCACAAGTATGAGATGGGGACAAATTCAGTCTGGGGTCCATCCTTCGATATAAGGATTCTTTGCAGTCAAGCCCCAGCTGAGGGCCAGGGGCCCCAGGGCACAACCTTTGGCCATTTTCCCTGGAAAAGAAAACTCACCAGTCCAGGTTCCTGATGTCACTTTGTAGGGCTCCCTTGGGTCTATCAGGGCAGCACAAGTATGAGATGGGGACAAATTCAGTCTGGGGTCCATCCTTCGATATAAGGATTATTTGCAGTCAAGCCCCAGCTGAGGGCCAGGCGCCCCTGGGCACATCCTTTGGCCATTTTCCCTGGGAAAGAAAACTCACCAGTCCAGGTTCCTGATGTCCGTTTGTAGGGCTCCCTTGGGTCTGTCTGGGCAGCACAAGTATGAGATGGGGACAACTTCAGTCTGGGGTCCATCCTTCCATATAAGGATTTTTTGCAGTCAGGACCCATCCCAGGGGCAGGGGCCTTAGAGCACAACCTTGGGCCATTTTCCCTGGGAACGAAAACTCACCAGTCCAGGTTCCTGATGTCAGTTTGTAGGGCTCCCTTGGGTCTATCAGGGCAGCACAACTATGAGATGGGGACAATTTCTGTCTGGGATGCCTCCTTTGATATAGGGATTCTTTACAGTCAGGGCCCAGCCAGGGGCCGGGGGCCCCTGGGCACATCCTTTGGCCATTTTCCCTGGGAAAGAAAATTCACCAGTCTAAGTTCCTGATGTCAGTTTGCAGGGCTCCCTTGGGTCTATCAGGGAAGCACATGTATGAGATGGGAACAACTTCGGTCTGGGTTCCATCCTTCGATATAAGGATTATTTGCAATCAGGACCCAGCCCAGGGCCAGGGGCCCCTGGGCACATCCTTTGGCCATTTTCCCTGGGAAAGAAAACTCACCAGTCCAGGTTCCTGATGTCAGTTTGTAGGGCTCCCTTGGGTCTATCTGGGCAGCACAAGTATTAGATGGGGACAACTTCAGTCTGGGCTCCATCCTTCGGTATAAGGATTTTTTGCAGTCAGGACCCAGCCCAGGGGCAGTGGCCCCAGGGCACATCCTTTGGCCATTTTCCCTGGGAAAGAAAACTCACCAGTCCAGGTTGCTGATGTCAGTTTGTAAGGCTCACTTGGGTCTATCTGGGTAGCACAACTTTCAGGAGGGGACAACTTCGGTCTGGGGTGCGTCCTTTGATATACGGATTTTTGCAGTCAAGGCCCAGCCCAGGGGCAGGGGCCCCAGGGCACATAGTTTGGCCATTTTCCCTGGGAAAGAAAACTCACCAGTCCAGGTTGCTGATGTCAGTTTGTAGGGCTCCCTTGGGTCTAACAGGGCAGCACAAGTTTGAGGAGGGGACAAGTTTGGTCTGTGATCCATCCTTCGATATAAGGATTTTTTTCAGTGAGGACCCTGCCCAGGGCCAGGGGCCCCTGGGCACATCCTTTGGCCATTTTCCCTGGGAAAGAAAACTCATCAGTCCAGGTTGCTGATGTCAGTTTGTAGGGCTCCCTTCGGTCTACCTGGGCAGCAGAACTTTGAGGCGGGGATGATTTTGGTCTGTAATCCATCCTTCGATATAAGGATTCTTTACAGTCAGGTCCCAGCCAGGGGCCAGGGGCCCCTGGGCACAGCCTTTGGCCATTTCCCCTGGGAAAGAAAACTCAACAGTCCAGGTTGCTGATGTCAGTTTGTAGGGCTCCCTTGGGTCTATCAGGGCAGCCCAAGTATGAGATGGGGACAACTTCAGTCTGGGGTCCATCCTTCGGTATAAGGATTTTTTGCAGTCAGGCCCCAGCCCAGGGGCAGGGGCCCCAGGGCACATCCTTTGGCCATTTTCCCTGGGAAAGAAAACTCACCAGTCCAGGTTGCTGATGTCAGTTTGTAAGGCTCACTTGGGTCTATCTGGGTAGCACAACTTTCAGGAGGGGACAACTTCGGTCTGGGGTGCGTCCTTTGATATACGGATTTTTGCAGTCAAGGCCCAGCCCAGGGGCAGGGGCCCCAGGGCACATAGTTTGGCCATTTTCCCTGGGAAAGAAAACTCACCAGTCCAGGTTGCTGATGTCAGTTTGTAGGGCTCCCTTGGGTCTATCTGGGTAGCACAACTTTCAGGAGGGGACAACTTCGGTCTGGGGTGCGTCCTTGGATATAAGGATTTTTAGCAGTCAGGGCCTAGCTAGGGGCCAGGGTCCCCTGGGCACATCCTTTGGCCATTTTCCCTGGGAAAGGAAATTCACAGGTCCAGGTTCCTGATGTCAGTTTGTAGGGCTCCCTTGGGTCTATCAGGGCAGCACAAGTATGAGATGGGGACAATTTCTGTCTGGGGGGCGTCCTTCGATATAAGGATTCTTTGCAGTCAAGCCCAGCCCAGTGCCAGGGGCCCCTGGGCACATCCTTTGGCCATTTTCCCTGGGAAAGAAAACTCACCAGTCCAGGTTGCTCTTGTCAGTATGTAGGGCTCCCTTGGGTCTATCAAGGCAGCAGAAATTTGAGGAGCGGACAAGTTTGGTCTGCGATCCATCCTTCGATAGAGGGATTCTTTGCAGTCAGGTACCAGGCGAGTGCCAGGGGCCCCAGGGAACATCCTTTGGCCATTTTCCCTGGGAAAGAAAATTCACCAGTCCAGGTTCCTGATGTCAGTTTGTAGGGGTCCCTTGGGTCTAACAGGGCAGCACAACTTTGAGGAGGGGACAATATTGGCCTGCGATCCATCCTTCAATATACGGATTTTTTCAAGTCAGGTCCGAGCCCACTGCCACGAGCCCCTGGGCACAGCCTTTGGCCATTTTCCCTGGGAAAGAAAACTCACCAGTCCAGGTTGCTGATGTCAGTTTGTAGGGCTCCCTTGGGTCTATCAGGGCAGCACAACTTTGTGGAGGGGACAACTTCGGTTTGGTGTCCAATCTTTGATATAAGGATTTTTTGCAGTCAGGTCCCAGCCCTGTGTTTGGGGCTCCAGGTCACATCCTTTGGCAATTTTCCCTGGGAAAGAAAACTCACCAGTCCAGGTTGCTGATGTCAGATTGTAGGGCTCCCTTGGGTCTATAAGGGCAGCACAAGTTTGAGGAGGGGACAGCTTCGGTCTGGGTTCCATCCTTCGATATAAGGATTATTTGCAGTCCTGGTCCAGCCCAGGTCCAGGGGCCCCTGGGCACATCCTTTGGCCATTTTCCCTGGGAAAGGAAACTCACCAGTCCAGGTTCCTGATGTCAGTTTGTAGGGCTCCCTTGGGTCTATCAGGTCAGCACAAATATGAGATGGGGACAACTTCGCTCTGGGGTGCCTCCTTCGATATAAGCATTCTTTGCAGTCAAGCCCCAGCCGAGGGCCAGGGTCCCCTGGGCACATCCTTTGGCCATTTTCCCTGTGAAAGAAAACTCACCAGTCCAGGTTCATGATGTCAGTTTGTAGGGCTACCTTGGGTCTATCTGGGCAGCAGAAATTTGAGGAGTGGACAAGTTTGGTCTGTGATCCATCCTTCGATAGAGGGATTCTTTGCAGTCAGGTCCCAGGCGAGTGCCAGGGGCCCCAGGGCACATCCTTTGGCCATTTTCCCTGGGAAAGAAAATTCACCAGTCCAGGTCCTTGATGTCAGTTTGTAGGGGTCCCTTGGGTCTAACAGGGCAGCACAACTTTGAGGAGGGGACAATATTGGCATGCGATCCATCCTTCAATATACGGATTTTTTGCAGTCAGGTCCGAGCCCACTGCCACGGGCCCCTGGGCACATCCTTTGGCCATTTTCCCTGGGAAAGAAAAATCACCAGTCCAGGTTCCTGATGTCACTTTGTAGGGCTCCCTTGGGTCTAACAGGGCAGCACAATTTTGAGGAGGGGACAACTTTGGTCTGTGATCCATCCTTCGATATAGGATTTCTTTACAGTCAGGCCCAGGCCCAGGTCCAGGGGCCCCTGGGCACATCCTTTGGCCATTTTCCCTGGGAAAGAAAACTCACCAGTCCAGGTTCCTGATGTCAGTGTGTAGGGCTCACTTCGGTCTGTCAGGGCAGCACAAGTATGATATGGGGACAACTTCAGTCTGGGGTCCATCGTTCGATATAAAGATTTTTTGCATTCAGGACCCAGCCCCGGGCCAGGGGACCCAGGGCACATCCTTTGGCCATTATCCCTGGGAAAGAAAACTCACCAGTCCAGGTTCCTGATGTCAGTGTGTAGGGCTCACTTGGGTTTGTCAGGGCAGCACAAGTATGAGATGGGGACAACTTCAGTCTGGGGTCCATCCTTCAATATAAGGATTTTTTGCAGTCAGGCTCCAGCCCAGCGCCAGGGGCCCCAGGGCGCATCTTTTGGCCATTTTCCCTGGGAAAGAAAACTCACCAGTCCAGGTTGCTGATGTCAGTTTGTAGGGCTCACTTGGGTCTATCAGGGCAGCACAACTTTGTGGAGGGGACAACTTCGGTTTGGGGTCCAATCTTTGATATAAGGATTTTTTGCAGTCAGGTCCCAGCCCTGTGTTTGGGGCTCCAGGTCACATCCTTTGGCAATTTTCCCTGGGAAAGAAAACTCACCAGTCCAGGTTGCTGATGTCAGTTTGTAGGGCTCCCTTGGGTCTATAAGGGCAGCACAAGTTTGAGGAGGGGACAACTTCGGTCTGGGTTCCATCCTTCGATATAAGGATTATTTGCAGTCCTGGTCCAGTCCAGTGCCAGGGGCCCCTGGGCACATCCTTTGGCCATTTTCCCTGGGAAAGGAAACTCACCAGTCCAGGTTCCTGATGTCAGTTTGTAGGGCTCCCTTGGGTCTATCAGGTCAGCACAAGTATGAGATGGGGACAACTTCGCTCTGGGGTGCGTCCTTCGATATAAGGATTCTTTGCAGTCAAGCCCCAGCCGAGGGCCAGGGTCCCCTGGGCACATCCTTTGGCCATTTTCCCTGGGAAAGAAAACTCACCAGTCCAGGTTCATGATGTCAGTTTGTAGGGCTACCTTGGGTCTATCTGGGCAGCAGAAATTTGAGGAGTGGACAAGTTTGGTCTGTGATCCATCCTTCGATAGAGGGATTCTTTGCAGTCAGGTCCCAGGCGAGTGCCAGGGGCCCCAGGGCACATCCTTTGGCCATTTTCCCTGGGAAAGAAAATTCACCAGTCCAGGTCCTTGATGTCAGTTTGTAGGGGTCCCTTGGGTCTAACAGGGCAGCACAACTTTGAGGAGGGGACAATATTGGCATGCGATCCATCCTTCAATATACGGATTTTTTGCAGTCAGGTCCGAGCCCACTGCCACGGGCCCCTGGGCACATCCTTTGGCCATTTTCCCTGGGAAAGAAAACTCACCAGTCCAGGTTCCTGATGTCACTTTGTAGGGCTCCCTTGGGTCTAACAGGGCAGCACAATTTTGAGGAGGGGACAACTTTGGTCTGTGATCCATACTTCGATATAGGGTTTCTTTACAGTCAGGCCCCAGCCCAAGTCCAGGGGCCCCTGGGCACATCCTTTGGCCATTTTCCCTGGGAAAGAAAACTCACCAGTCCACGTTCCTGATGTCAGTGTGTAGGGTTCACTTCGGTCTGTCAGGGCAGCAAAAGTATGAGATGGGGACAACTTCAGTCTGGGATCCATCCTTCGATATAAGGATTCTTTGCAGTCAGGTCCCAGCTGAGGGCCAGGGGCCCCAGGGCACAACCTTTGGCCATTTTCCCTGGAAAAGAAAACTCACCAGTCCAGGTTCCTGATGTCACTTTGTAGGGCTCCCTTGGGTCTATCAGGGCAGCACAAGTATGAGATGGGGACAAATTCAGTCTGGGGTCCATCCTTCGATATAAGGCTTATTTGCAGTCAAGCCCCAGCTGAGGACCAGGCGCCCCTGGGCACATCCTTTGGCCATTTTCCCTGGGAAAGAAAACTCACCAGTCCAGGTTCCTGATGTCCGTTTGTAGGGCTCCCTTGGGTCTGTCTGGGCAGCACAAGTATGAGATGGGGACAACTTCAGTCTGGGGTCCATCCTTCCATATAAGGATTTTTTGCAGTCAGGACCCATCCCAGGGGCAGGGGCCTTAGAGCACACCCTTGGGCCATTTTCCCTGGGAACGAAAACTCACCAGTCCAGGTTCCTGATGTCAGTTTGTAGGGCTCCCTTGGGTCTATCAGGGCAGCACAACTATGAGATGGGGACAATTTCTGTCTGGGATGCCTCCTTTGATATAGGGATTCTTTACAGTCAGGGCCCAGCCAGGGGCCGGGGGCCCCTGGGCACATCCTTTGGCCATTTTCCCTGGGAAAGAAAATTCACCAGTCTAAGTTCCTGATGTCAGTTTGCAGGGCTCCCTTGGGTCTATCAGGGAAGCACATGTATGAGATGGGAACAACTTCGGTCTGGGTTCCATCCTTCGATATAAGGATTATTTGCAGTCAAGCCCCAGCCGAGGGCCATGGGCCCCTGGGCACATTCTTTGGCCATTTTCCCTGGGAAAGGAAATTCACCAGTCCAGGTTCCTGATGTCAGTTTGTAGGGCTCCCTTGGGTCTATCAGGGCAGCACAAGTATGAGATGGGGACAACTTCGCTCTGGGGTGCGTCCTTCGATATAAGGATTATTTGCAGTCAAGACTCAGACCAGGGCCAGGGGCCCCTGGGCACATCCTTTGGCCATTTTCCCTGGGAAAGAAAACTCACCAGTCCAGGTTCCTGATGTCAGTTTGTAGGGCTCCCTTGGGTCTATCTGGGCAACAGAAATTTGAGGTGTGGACAGGTTTGGTCTGCGATCCATTATTCTATAGAGGGATTCTTTGCAGTCAGGGCCCAGCCGAGTGCCAGGGGCCCCAGGGAACATCCTTTGGCCATTTTCCCTGGGAAAGAAAACTCACCAGTCCAGGTTGCTGATGTCAGTTTGTAGGGCTCCCTTGGGTCTACCTGGGCAGCACAACTTTGAGGAGGGGACAATTTTGGTCTGTAATCCATCCTTTGATATAGGGATTCTTTACAGTCAGGACCCAGCCAGGGGCCAGGGGCCCCTGGGCACATCCTTTGGCCATTTTCCCTGGGGAAGAAAACTCACCAGTCCAGGTTGCTCTTGTTCAGTATGTAGGGCTCCCTTGGGTCTATCAAGGCAGCAGAAATTTGAGGAGCGGACAAGTTTGGTCTGCGATCCATCCTTCGATATAGGGATTCTTTGCAGTCAGGTCCCAGCTGAGTGCCAGGGGTCCCCGGGAACATCCTTTGGCCATTTTCCCTGGGAAAGAAAACTCACCAGTCCAGGTTCCTGATGTCAGTTTGTAGGGCTCCCTTGGATCTATCAGGGCAGCACAACTTTGTGGAGGGGACAAATTCAGTTTGGGGTCCAAACTTTGATATAAGGATTTTTTGCAGTCAGGTCCCAGCCCTGTGTTTGGGGCTCCAGGTCACATCCTTTGGCAATTTTCCCTGGGAAAGAAAACTCACCAGTCCAGGTTGCTGATGTCAGTTTGTAGGGCTCCCTTGGGTCTACCTGGGCAGCACAACTTTGAGGAGGGGACAATTTTGGTCTGTAATCCATCCTTCGATAAATGGATTCCTTACAGTCAGGTCCCAGCCAGGGGCCAGGGGCCACTGGGCACATCCTTTGGCCATTTTCCCTGGAAAAGAAAACTCACCAGTCCAGGTTCCTGATGTCACTTTGTAGGGCTCCCTTGGGTCTATCAGGGCAGCACAAGTATGAGATGGGGACAAATTCAGTCTGGGGTCCATCCTTCGATATAAGGATTATTTGCAGTCAAGCCCCAGCTGAGGGCCAGGCGCCCCTGGGCACATCCTTTGGCCATTTTCCCTGGGAAAGAAAACTCACCAGTCCAGGTTGCTGATGTCAGTTTGTAGGGCTCCCTTGGGTCTACCTGGGCAGCACAACTTTGAGGAGGGTACGATTTTGGTCTGTAATACGTCCTTCGATATAAGGATTCTTTACAGTCAGGTCCCAGCCAGGGGCCAGGGGCCCCTGGGCACATCCTTTGGCCATTTTCCCTGGAAAAGAAAACTCACCTGTCCAGGTTCCTGATGTCAGTTTCAAGGGCTCCCTTGATTCTATCAGGGCAGCACATGAATGAGATGGGGACAACTTCAGTCTGGGGTCCATCCTTCGATATAAGGATTTTTTGCAGGAAGGACGCAGCCCAGGGTCAGGGGCCCCCGGGCACATCCTTTGGCCATTTTCCCCGGGAAAGAAAACTCACCAGTCCAGGTTGCTGATGCCAGTTTGTAGGGCTCACTTGGGTCTATCTGGGTAGCACAACTTTCAGGAGCGGACATCTTCGCTCTGGGGTCCATCGTTCGATATAAGGATTTTTAGCAGCCAGGTCCCAGCCCAGTGCCAGGGTCCCCAGGGCACACCCTTTGGCTATTTTCCCTGGGAAAGAAAACTCATGAGTCCACGTTCCTGATGTCAGTTTGTAGGGCTCCCTTGGGTCTATCTGGGCAGCAAAAGTATGAGATGCGGACAATTTCAGTCTGGGATCCATCCTTCGATATAAGGATTCTTTGCAGTCAGGTCCCAGCTGAGGGCCAGGGGCCCCAGGGCACAACCTTTGGCTATTTTCCCTGGAAAAGAAAACTCACCAGTCCAGGTTCCTGATGTCACTTTGTAGGGCTCCCTTGGGTCTATCAGGGCAGCACAAGTATGAGATGGGGACAACTTTAGTCTGGGGTCCATCCTTCGATACAAGGATTTTTTGCAGTCAGGACCCATCCCAGGGGCAGGGGCCTTAGAGCACACCCTTGGGCCATTTTCCCTGGGAACGAAAACTCACCAGTCCAGGTTCCTGATGTCAGTTTGTAGGGCTCCCTTGGGTCTATCAGGTCAGCACAACTTTGAGGAGGGGACAACTTGGGTCTATGATCCATCCTTTGATATAGGGTTTCTTTACAGTCAGGCCCCAGCCCAGGGCCAGGGGCCCCTGGGCACATCCTTTGGCCATTTTCCCTGGGAAAAAAACTCACCAGTCCAGGTTCCTGATGTCAGTGTGTAGGGCTCACTTGGGTCTGTCAGGGCAGCACAAGTATGAGATGGGGACAACTTCAGTCTGGGGTCCATCCTTCAATATAAGGATTTTTTGCAGTCAGGCTCCAGCCCAGCGCCAGGGGCCCCAGGGCTCATCTTTTGGCCATTTTCCCTGGAAAAGAAAACTAACCAGTCCAGGTTGCTGATGTCAGTTTTTAGGGCTTACTTGGGTCTATCAGGGCAGCACAACTTTGAGGAGGGGACAATTTCGGTCTGCGACCCCATCCTTTGATATAAGGATTTTTTGCAGTCAGGTCCCAGCCCAGTGCCAGGGTCCCCAGGGCATAGCCTTTGGCCATTTTCCCTGGGAAAGAAAACTCACCAGTCCAGGTTCCTGATGTCAGTTTGTAGGGCTCCCTTGGGTGTATCTGGGCAGCACAAGTATTAGATGGGGACAATTTCAGTCTGGGGTCCTTCCTTCGATATAAGGATTCTTTGCAGTCAAGCCCCAGCCGAGGGCCATGGGCCCCTGGGCACATCCTTTGGCCATTTTCCCTGGGAAAGGAAATTCACCAGTCCAGGTTCCTGATGTCAGTTTGTGGGGCTCCCTTGGGTCTATCAGGGCAGCACAACTATGAGATGGGGACAACTTCTGTCTGGGATGCGTCCTTTGATATAGGGATTCTTTACAGTCAGGGCCCAGCCAGGGGCCGGGGGCCCCTGGGCACATCCTTTGGCCATTTTCCCTGGGAAAGAAAATTCACCAGACTAAGTTCCTGATGTCAGTTTGTAGGGCTCCCTTGGGTCTATCAGGGAAGCACATGTATGAGATGGGAACAACTTCGGTCTGGGTTCCATCCTTCGATATAAGGATTTTTTGCAGTCAGGCCGCAGCCCAGGGTCAGGGGCCCCAGGGCACATCCTTTGGCCATTTTCCCTGGAAAAGAAAACTCACCATTCCAGGTTGCTGTTGCCAGTTTGTAGGGCTCACTTGGGTCTATCTGGGTAGCACAACTTTCAGGAGGGGACCACTTCGGTCTGGGGTGCGTCCTTCGATATAAGGATTTTCAGCAGTCAGGTCCCAGCCCAGTGCCAGGATCCCCTGGGCACATCCTTTGGCCATTTTCCCTGGGAAAGGAAATTCACCAGTCCAGGTTCCTGATGTCAGTTTGTAGGGCTCCCTTGGGTCTATCAGGGCAGCACAAGTATGAGATGGGGACAATTTCTGTCTGGGGTGCGTCCTTCGATATAAGGATTCTTTGCAGTCAAGCCCCAGCCCAGTGCCAGGGGCCCCTGGGCACATCCTTTGGCCATTTTCCCTGGGAAAGAAAATTCACCAGTCCAGGTTCCTGATGTCAGTTTGTAGGGCTCCCTTGGGTCTATCAGGGCAGCACAAGTATGAGATGGGGACAATTTCTGTCTGGGGGGCGTCCTTCGATATAAGGATTTTTTGCATTCAGGACCCAGCCCAGTGCCAGGGGCCCCTGGGCACATCCTTTGGCCATTTTCCCTGGGAAAGAAAACTCACCAGTCCAGGTTGCTCTTGTCAGTTTGTAGGGCTCCCTTGGGTCTATCAAGGCAGCAGAAATTTGAGGACCGGACAAGTTTGGTCTGCGATCCATCCTTCGATATAGGGATTCTTTGCAGTCAGGTCCCAGCCGAGTGCCAGGGGCCCCAGGGAACATCCTTTGGCCATTTTCCCTGGGAAAGAAAACTCACCAGTCCAGGTTCCTGATGTCAGTTTCTAGGGCTCCCTTGGGTCTACCTGGGCAGCACAACTTTGAGGAGGGGATGATTTTGGTCTGTAACCCATCCTTCGATATAAGGATTCTTTACAGTCAGGTCCCAGCCAGGGGCCAGGGGCCCCTGGGCACAGCCTTTGGCCATTTCCCCTGGAAAAGAAAACTCACCAGTCCAGGTTGCTGATGTCAGTTTGTAGGGCTCCCTTGGGTCTATCTGGGCAGCACAAGTATGAGATGGGGACAACTTCAGTCTGGGCTCCATCCTTCGGTATAAGGATTTTTTGCAGTCAGGACCCAGCCCAGGGGCAGTGGCCCCAGGGCACATCCTTTGGCCATTTTCCCTGGGAAAGAAAACTCACCAGTCCAGGTTGCTGATGTCAGTTTTTAAGGCTCACTTGGGTCTATCTGGGTAGCACAACTTTCAGGAGGGGACAACTTCGGTCTGGGGTGCGTCCTTTGATATACGGATTTTTGCAGTCAAGGCCCAGCCCAGGGGCAGGGGCCCCAGGGCACATAGTTTGGCCATTTTCCCTGGGAAAGAAAACTCACCAGTCCAGGTTGCTGATGTCAGTTTGTAGGGCTCCCTTGGGTCTAACAGGGCAGCACAAGTTTGAGGAGGGGACAAGTTTGGTCTGTGATCCATCCTTCGATATAAGGATTTTTTTCAGTGAGGACCCTGCCCAGGGCCAGGGGCCCCTGGGCACATCCTTTGGCCATTTTCCCTGGGAAAGAAAACTCATCAGTCCAGGTTGCTGATGTCAGTTTGTAGGGCTCCCTTCGGTCTACCTGGGCAGCAGAACTTTGAGGCGGGGATGATTTTGGTCTGTAATCCATCCTTCGATATAAGGATTCTTTACAGTCAGGTCCCAGCCAGGGGCCAGGGGCCCCTGGGCACAGCCTTTGGCCATTTCCCCTGGGAAAGAAAACTCAACAGTCCAGGTTGCTGATGTCAGTTTGTAGGGCTCCCTTGGGTCTATCAGGGCAGCCCAAGTATGAGATGGGGACAACTTCAGTCTGGGGTCCATCCTTCGGTATAAGGATTTTTTGCAGTCAGGCCCCAGCCCAGGGGCAGGGGCCCCAGGGCACATCCTTTGGCCATTTTCCCTGGGAAAGAAAACTCACCAGTCCAGGTTGCTGATGTCAGTTTGTAAGGCTCACTTGGGTCTATCTGGGTAGCACAACTTTCAGGAGGGGACAACTTCGGTCTGGGGTGCGTCCTTTGATATACGGATTTTTGCAGTCAAGGCCCAGCCCAGGGGCAGGGGCCCCAGGGCACATAGTTTGGCCATTTTCCCTGGGAAAGAAAACTCACCAGTCCAGGTTGCTGATGTCAGTTTGTAGGGCTCCCTTGGGTCTATCTGGGTAGCACAACTTTCAGGAGGGGACAACTTCGGTCTGGGGTGCGTCCTTGGATATAAGGATTTTTAGCAGTCAGGGCCTAGCTAGGGGCCAGGGTCCCCTGGGCACATCCTTTGGCCATTTTCCCTGGGAAAGGAAATTCACAGGTCCAGGTTCCTGATGTCAGTTTGTAGGGCTCCCTTGGGTCTATCAGGGCAGCACAAGTATGAGATGGGGACAATTTCTGTCTGGGGGGCGTCCTTCGATATAAGGATTCTTTGCAGTCAAGCCCAGCCCAGTGCCAGGGGCCCCTGGGCACATCCTTTGGCCATTTTCCCTGGGAAAGAAAACTCACCAGTCCAGGTTGCTCTTGTCAGTATGTAGGGCTCCCTTGGGTCTATCAAGGCAGCAGAAATTTGAGGAGCGGACAAGTTTGGTCTGCGATCCATCCTTCGATAGAGGGATTCTTTGCAGTCAGGTACCAGGCGAGTGCCAGGGGCCCCAGGGAACATCCTTTGGCCATTTTCCCTGGGAAAGAAAATTCACCAGTCCAGGTTCCTGATGTCAGTTTGTACGGGTCCCTTGGGTCTAACAGGGCAGCACAACTTTGAGGAGGGGACAATATTGGCCTGCGATCCATCCTTCAATATACGGATTTTTTCAAGTCAGGTCCGAGCCCACTGCCACGAGCCCCTGGGCACATCCTTTGGCCATTTTCCCTGGGAAAGAAAACTCACCAGTCCAGGTTGCTGATGTCAGTTTGTAGGGCTCCCTTGGGTCTATCAGGGCAGCACAACTTTGTGGAGGGGACAACTTCGGTTTGGGGTCCAATCTTTGATATAAGGATTTTTTGCAGTCAGGTCCCAGCCCTGTGTTTGGGGCTCCAGGTCACATCCTTTGGCAATTTTCCCTGGGAAAGAAAACTCACCAGTCCAGGTTGCTGATGTCAGTTTGTAGGGCTCCCTTGGGTCTATAAGGGCAGCACAAGTTTGAGGAGGGGACAGCTTCGGTCTGGGTTCCATCCTTCGATATAAGGATTATTTGCAGTCCTGGTCCAGCCCAGGTCCAGGGGCCCCTGGGCACATCCTTTGGCCATTTTCCCTGGGAAAGGAAACTCACCAGTCCAGGTTCCTGATGTCAGTTTGTAGGGCTCCCTTGGGTCTATCAGGTCAGCACAAATATGAGATGGGGACAACTTCGCTCTGGGGTGCCTCCTTCGATATAAGCATTCTTTGCAGTCAAGCCCCAGCCGAGGGCCAGGGTCCCCTGGGCACATCCTTTGGCCATTTTCCCTGTGAAAGAAAACTCACCAGTCCAGGTTCCTGATGTCAGTTTGTAGGGCTACCTTGGGTCTATCTGGGCAGCAGAAATTTGAGGAGTGGACAAGTTTGGTCTGTGATCCATCCTTCGATAGAGGGATTCTTTGCAGTCAGGTCCCAGGCGAGTGCCAGGGGCCCCAGGGCACATCCTTTGGCCATTTTCCCTGGGAAAGAAAATTCACCAGTCCAGGTCCTTGATGTCAGTTTGTAGGGGTCCCTTGGGTCTAACAGGGCAGCACAACTTTGAGGAGGGGACAATATTGGCATGCGATCCATCCTTCAATATACGGATTTTTTGCAGTCAGGTCCGAGCCCACTGCCACGGGCCCCTGGGCACATCCTTTGGCCATTTTCCCTGGGAAAGAAAAATCACCAGTCCAGGTTCCTGATGTCACTTTGTAGGGCTCCCTTGGGTCTATCAGGGCAGCACAATTTTGAGGAGGGGACAACTTTGGTCTGTGATCCATCCTTCGATATAGGATTTCTTTACAGTCAGGCCCAGGCCCAGGTCCAGGGGCCCCTGGGCACATCCTTTGGCCATTTTCCCTGGGAAAGAAAACTCACCAGTCCAGGTTCCTGATGTCAGTGTGTAGGGCTCACTTCGGTCTGTCAGGGCAGCACAAGTATGATATGGGGACAACTTCAGTCTGGGGTCCATCGTTCGATATAAAGATTTTTTACATTCAGGACCCAGCCCAGGGCCAGGGGACCCAGGGCACATCCTTTGGCCATTATCCCTGGGAAAGAAAACTCACCAGTCCAGGTTCCTGATGTCAGTGTGTAGGGCTCACTTGGGTTTGTCAGGGCAGCACAAGTATGAGATGGGGACAACTTCAGTCTGGGGTCCATCCTTCAATATAAGGATTTTTTGCAGTCAGGCTCCAGCCCAGCGCCAGGGGCCCCAGGGCGCATCTTTTGGCCATTTTCCCTGGGAAAGAAAACTCACCAGTCCAGGTTGCTGATGTCAGTTTGTAGGGCTCACTTGGGTCTATCAGGGCAGCACAACTTTGTGGAGGGGACAACTTCGGTTTGGGGTCCAATCTTTGATATAAGGATTTTTTGCAGTCAGGTCCCAGCCCTGTGTTTGGGGCTCCAGGTCACATCCTTTGGCCATTTTCCCTGGGAAAGAAAACTCACCAGTCCAGGTTGCTGATGTCAGTTTGTAGGGCTCCCTTGGGTCTATCAGGGCAGCACAAGTTTGAGGAGGGGACAACTTCGGTCTGGGTTCCATCCTTCGATATAAGGATTATTTGCAGTCCTGGTCCAGTCCAGTGCCAGGGGCCCCTGGGCACATCCTTTGGCCATTTTCCCTGGGAAAGGAAACTCACCAGTCCAGGTTCCTGATGTCAGTTTGTAGGGCTCCCTTGGGTCTATCAGGTCAGCACAAGTATGAGATGGGGACAACTTCGGTCTGCGGTGCGTCCTTCGATATAAGGATTCTTTGCAGTCAAGCCCCAGCCGAGGGCCAGGGTCCCCTGGGCACATCCTTTGGCCATTTTCCCTGGGAAAGAAAACTCACCAGTCCAGGTTCATGATGTCAGTTTGTAGGGCTACCTTGGGTCTATCTGGGCAGCAGAAATTTGAGGAGTGGACAAGTTTGGTCTGTGATCCATCCTTCGATAGAGGGATTCTTTGCAGTCAGGTCCCAGGCGAGTGCCAGGGGCCCCAGGGCACATCCTTTGGCCATTTTCCCTGGGAAAGAAAATTCACCAGTCCAGGTCCTTGATGTCAGTTTGTAGGGGTCCCTTGGGTCTAACAGGGCAGCACAACTTTGAGGAGGGGACAATATTGGCATGCGATCCATCCTTCAATATACGGATTTTTTGCAGTCAGGTCCGAGCCCACTGCCACGGGCCCCTGGGCACATCCTTTGGCCATTTTCCCTGGGAAAGAAAACTCACCAGTCCAGGTTCCTGATGTCACTTTGTAGGGCTCCCTTGGGTCTAACAGGGCAGCACAATTTTGAGGAGGGGACAACTTTGGTCTGTGATCCATCCTTCGATATAGGGTTTCTTTACAGTCAGGCCCCAGCCCAAGTCCAGGGGCCCCTGGGCACATCCTTTGGCCATTTTCCCTGGGAAAGAAAACTCACCAGTCCAGGTTCCTGATGTCAGTGTGTAGGGCTCACTTCGGTCTGTCAGGGCAGCACAAGTATGAGATGGGGACAACTTCAGTCTGGGGTCCATCGTTCGATATAAAGATTTTTTGCATTCAGGACCCAGCCCCGGGCCAGGGGACCCAGGGCACATCCTTTGGCCATTATCCCTGGGAAAGAAAACTCACCAGTCCAGGTTCCTGATGTCAGTGTGTAGGGCTCACTTGGGTTTGTCAGGGCAGCACAAGTATGAGATGGGGACAACTTCAGTCTGGGGTCCATCCTTCAATATAAGGATTTTTTGCAGTCAGGCTCCAGCCCAGCGCCAGGGGCCCCAGGACGCGTCTTTTGGCCATTTTCCCTGGGAAAGAAAACTCACCAGTCCAGGTTGCTGATGTCAGTTTGTAGGGCTCACTTGGGTCTATCAGGGCAGCACAACTTTGTGGAGGGGACAACTTCGGTTTGGGGTCCAATCTTTGATATAAGGATTTTTTGCAGTCAGGTCCCAGCCCTGTCTTTGGGGCTCCAGGTCACATCCTTTGGCCATTTTCCCTGGGAAAGAAAACTCACCAGTCCAGGTTCCTGATGTCAGTTTGTAGGGCTCCCTTGGGTCTATCTGGGCAGCAGAAATTTGAGTAGGGGACAAATTTTGTATGCGATCCATCCTTCAATATACGGAGTTTTTGCAGTCAGGTCCGAGCCCAGTGCCACGGGCCCCTGGGCACATCCTTTGGCCATTTTCCCTGGGAAAGAAAACTCACCAGTCCAGGTTGCTGATGTCACTTTGTAGGGCTCCCTTGTGTCTAACAGGGCAGCACAACTTTGAGGAGGGGACAACTTTGGTCTGTGATCCATCCTTCGATAGAGGGTTTCTTTACAGTCAGGCTCCAGCCCAGCGCCAGGGGCCCCAGGGCGCATCTTTTGGCCATTTTCCCTGGGAAAGAAAACTCACCAGTCCAGGTTGCTGATGTCAGTTTCTAGGGCTCCCTTGGGTCTATCAGGGCAGCACAAGTATGAGATGGGGACAACTTCAGTCTGGGGTCCATCCTTCGATATAGGGATTTTTTGCATTCATGCTCCAGCCCAGGGCCAGGGGCCCGAGGGCACATACTTTGGCCATTTTCCCTGGGAAAGAACACTCACCAGTCCAGGTTCCTGATGTCAGTTTGTAGGGCTCCCTTGGGTCTATCAGGGCAGCACAAGTTTGAGGAGGGGACAACTTCAGTCTGGGGTCCATCATTCGATATAAGGATTTTTAGCAGTCAGGTCCCAGCCCAGTGCCAGGGTCCCCAGGGCACATCCTTTGGCTATTTTCTTTGGGAAAGAAAACTCACCAGTCCAGGTTCCTGATGTCAGTTTGTAGGGCTCCCTTGGGTCTATCTGGGCAGCACAAGTATGAGATGGGAACAACTTCGGTCTGGGGTGCGTCCTTCGATATGAGGAATCTTTGCAGTCAAGTCCCAGCCGAGGGCCAGGGGCCCCTGGGCACATCCTTTGGCCATTTTCCCTGGGAAAGAAAACTCACCAGTCCAGGTTCCTAATGTCAGTTTGTAGGGCTCCCTTGGGTCTATCAGGGCAGCACAAGTATGAGATGGGGACAACTTCAGTCTGGGGTGCGTCCTTTGATATGAGGAATCTTTGCAGTCAAGTCCCAGCCGAGTGCCAGGGGCCCCAGGGAACATCCTTTGGCCATTTTCCCTGGGAAAGAAAACTCACCAGTCCAGGTTCCTGATGTCAGTGTGTAGGGCTCACTTGGGTCTGTCAGGGCAGCACAAGTATGAGATGGGGACAATTTCAGTCTGAGGTCCATTCTTCAATATAAGGATTTTTTGCAGTCAGGCTCCAGCCCAGCGCCAGGGGCCCCAGGGCGCACCTTTTGGCCATTTTCCCTGGAAAAAAAATTCACCAGTCCAGGTTGCTGATATCAGTTTGTAGGGCTCCCTTGGGTCTATCAGGGCAGCACAAGTATGAGATGGGAACAACTTCAGTCTGGGGTCCATTCTTCGATATAAGGATTTTTTGCAGTGAGGCCCCAGCCGAGGGCCAGGGGCCCCTGGGCACATCATTTGGCCACTTTCCCTGGGAAAGAAAACTCACCAGTCCAGGTTCCTGATGTCAGTTTGTAGGGCTCTCTTGGGTCTAACAGGGCAGCAGAAGTTTCAGGAGGGGATAACTTCGGTCTGTGATCCATCCTTCGATATAGGGATTCTTTACAGTCAGGACACAGCCAGGGGCCAGGGGTCCCTGGGCACAGCCTTTGGCCATTTTCCCTGGGAAAGAAAACTCACCAGTCCAGGTGCCTGATGTCAGGTTGTAGGGCTCCCTTGGGTCTATCAGGGCAGCACAAATATGAGATGGGGACAAATTCAGTCTGGGGTCCATCTTTCGATATAAGGATTCTTTGAGGTCAAGCCCCAGCCGAGGGCCAGGGGCCCCGGGGCACATTCTTTGGCCATTTTCCCTGGGAAAGAAAATTCACCAGTCCAGGTTGCTGATGCCAGTTTGTAGGGCTCCCTTGGGTCTATCAGGGCAGCACAAGTTTTAGGAGGGGACAACTTCGGTCTGTGATCCATCCTTCGATATAGGGATTTTTTGCATTCAGGTGCCAGTCCAGGGCCAGGGGCCCCTGGGCACATCCTTTGCCATTTTTCCTAGGAAAGAAAAGTCACCAGTCCAGGTTCCTGATGTCAGTTTGTAGGGCTCCCTTGGGTCTATCTGGGCACCACAAGTATGAGATGGGGACAACTTCGGTCTGGGGTGCGTCCTTCGATATAAGGATTCTTTGCAGTCAGGACCCAGCTCAGTGCCAGGGGCCCCAGGGCACATCTTTTGGCCATTTTCCCTGGGAAACAAAACTCACCAGTCCAGGTTGCTGATGCCAGTTTGTAGGGCTCCCTTGGGTCTATCTGGGTAGCACAACTTTCAGCGGCGGACAATTTCAGTCTGGGGTCCATCGTTCGATATAAGGATTTTTATCAGTCAGGTCCCAGCCAAGTGCCAGGGGCCAAAGGGCACATCCTTTGGCCATTTTCCCTGGGACAGAACACTCACCATTCCAGGTTGCTGATGTCTGTTTATAGGGCTCCCTTGGGTCTAACAGGGCAGCACAAATTTTAGGAGGGGACAACTTAGGTCTGTGATCCGTCCTTCGATATAGGGATTCTTTACAGTCAGGTTTCGAGCCCAGGGCCAGGGGCCCCTGGGCACATCCTTTGGCCATTTTCCCGGGGAAAGAAAACTCACCAGTCCAGGTTCCTGATGTCAGTTTGTAGGGCTCCCTTGGGTCTATCAGGGCAGCAGAACTTTGTGGAGGGGACTACTTCGGTTTGGGGTCCAAACTTCGATATAAGGATTCTTTGCAGTCAGGTCCCAGCCTTGTGTTTGGGGCTCCGGGGCACATCCTTTGGCAATTTTCCCTGCGAAAGAAAACTCACCAGTCCAGGTTCCTTATGTCAGTTTGTAGGGCTCACTTGGGTCTATCAGGGCAGCAAAAATATGAGATGGGGACAACTTCAATCTGGGGTCCATCCTTCAATATAAGGATTTTTTGCCGTCAAGTCCCAGCCCAGGGCCAGGGAACCCAGGGCACATCCTTTGGCCATTTTCCCTGGGAAAGAAAACTCACCAGTCCAGGTTCCTGATGTCAGTTTGTAGGGCTCCCTTGGGTCTATCAGGGCAGCACAACTTTGAGGAGGGGACAACTTCGGTCTGGGGTCCATCCTTCGATATAAGGATTTTTAGCACTCAGGTAGCAGCCCAGTGCCAGGTTCCCCAGGGCACATCCTTTGGCCATTTTCCCTGAGAAAGAAAATTCACCAGTCCAGGTTGCTGATGTCAGTTTGTAGGGCTCCCTTGGGTCTATCAGGGCAGCACAAGTATGAGATGGGGGCAAATTCAGTCTGGGGTCCATCCTTCGATATAAGGATTTTTTGCAGTCAGGCCCCAGCCGAGGGCCAGGGACCCCTGGGCACACCCTTTGGCCATTTTCCCTGGGAAATAAAACTCACCAGTCCAGGTTCCTGATGTCAGTTTTTAGGGCTCCCTTGGGTCTATCTGGGCAGCAGTAATTTGAGGAGGGGACGACTTTTGTCTGCGATCCATCCTTCGATATAGGGATTTTTGCAGTCTGGACCCAGGCGAGTGCCAGGGGCCCCAGGGAACATCCTTTGGCCATTTTCCCTGGGAAAGAAAACTCACCAGTCCAGGTTCCTGATGTCAGTTTGTAATGCTCCCTTGGGTCTATCAGGGCAGCACAACTTTGAGGACGGGACAACTTCGGTTTGGGGTCCAAACTTCGATAAAAGGATTCTTTGCATTCAGGCCCCAGCCCAGGACCAGGGCCCCCTGGGCACATCCTTTGGCCATTTTCCCTGGAAAAGAAAATTCACCAGTCCAGGTTGCTGATGTCAGTTTGTAGGACTCCCTTGGTTCTATCAGGGCAGCACAAGTTTGAGGAGGGGGCAACTTCGGTCTGGGTTCCATCCTTCGATATAAGGATTCTTTGCAGTCAAGCCCCAGCCGAGGCCATGGGCCCCGGGGCACATTCTCTGGCCATTTTCCCTGGGAAAGAAAATACACCAGTCCAGGTTGCTGATGTCAGTTTGTAGGGCTCCCTTGGGTCTATCAGGGCAGAACAAGTATGAGATGGGTACAAATTCAGTCTGGGGCCCATCCTTCGATATAAGGATTTTTTGCATCCAGGTCCCAGCGGAGTGCCAGGGGCCCCTGGGCACATCCTTTGGCCATTTTCCCTGGGAAAGAAAACTCACCAGTCCAGGTTGCTGATGTCACTTTGTAGGGCTCCCTTGGGTCTATCTGGGCAGCCCAAGTTTGAGGAGGGGATAACTTCAGTTTGGGGTCCAAACTTCGATTTAGGGATTCTTTACAGTGAGGCCCCAGCCCAGTGCCAGGGGCCCCAGGGCACATCCTTTGGCCATTTTCCCTGGAAAAAAAATTCACCAGTCCAGGTTGCTGATATCAGTTTGTAGGGCTCCCTTGGGTCTATCAGGGCAGCACAAGTATGAGATGGGAACAACTTCAGTCTGGGGTCCATCCTTCGATATAAGGATTTTTTGCAGTGAGGCCCCAGCCGAGGGCCAGGGGCCCCTGGGCACATCATTTGGCCACTTTCCCTGGGAAAGAACACTCACCAGTCCAGGTTCCTGATGTCAGTTTGTAGGGCTCCCTTGGGTCTAACAGGGCAGCAGAAGTTTCAGGAGGGGATAACTTCGGTCTGTGATCCATCCTTCGATATAGGGATTCTTTACAGTCAGGACCCAGCCAGGGGCCAGGGGTCCCTGGGCACATTTTTTGGCCATTTTCCCTGGGAAAGAAAACTCACCAGTCCAGGTGCCTGATGTCAGTTTGTAGGGCTCCCTTGGGTCTATCAGGGCAGCACAAATATGAGATGGGGACAAATTCAGTCTGGGGTCCATCCTTCGATATAAGGATTCTTTGAGGTCAAGCCCCAGCCGAGGGCCAGGGGCCCCGGGGCACATTCTTTGGCCATTTTCCCTGGGAAAGAAAATTCACCAGTCCAGGTTGCTGATGCCAGTTTGTAGGGCTCCCTTGGGTCTATCAGGGCAGCACAAGTTTTAGGAGGGGACAACTTCGGTCTGTGATCCATCCTTCGATATAGGGATTTTTTGCATTCAGGTGCCAGTCCAGGGCCAGGGGCCCCTGGGCACATCCTTTGGCCATTTTTCCTAGGAAAGAAAAGTCACCAGTCCAGGTTCCTGATGTCAGTTTGTAGGGCTCCCTTGGGTCTATCTGGGCACCACAAGTATGAGATGGGGACAACTTCGGTCTGGGGTGCGTCCTTCGATATAAGGATTCTTTGCAGTCAGGACCCAGCTCAGTGCCAGGGGCCCCAGGGCACATCTTTTGGCCATTTTCCCTGGGAAACAAAACTCACAAGTCCAGGTTGCTGATGTCAGTTTGTAGGGCTCCCTTGGGTCTACCTGGGCAGCACAACTTTGAGGAGGGGATGATTTTGGTCTGTAATCCCTCCTTCGATATAAGGATTCTTTACAGTCAGGTCCCAGCCAGGGGCCAGGGGCCCCTGGGCACATCCTTTGGCCATTTTCCCTGGGAAAGAAAACTCACCAGTCCAGGTTCCTGATGTCAGTTTGTAGGGCTCCCTTGATTCTATCAGGGTAGCACAAGTATGAGATGGGGACAACTTCAGTCTGGGGTCCATCCTTCGATATAAGGATTTTTTGCAGTCAGGAACCAGCCCAGGGGCAGGGGCCCCAGGTCACATCCTTTGGCCATTTTCCCTGGGAAAGAAAACTCACCAGTCCAGGTTGCTGATGCCAATTTGTAGGGCTCACTTGGGTCTATCTGGGTAGCACAACTTTCAGGAGCGGACATCTTCGGTCTGGCGTCCCTCGTTCGATATAAGGATTTTTAGCAGCCAGGTCCCAGCCCAGTGCCAGGGTCCCCAGGGCACAACCTTTGGCCATTTTCCCTGGGAAAGAAAACTCACCAGTCCAGGTTCCTGATGTGAGTTTATAGGGCTCCCTTGGGTCTATCTGGGCAGCAAAAGTATGAGATGGGGACAACTTCAGTCTGGGGTCCATCCTTCGATATAAGGATTCTTTGCAGTCAGGTCCCAGCTGAGGGCCAGGGGCCCCAGGGCACATCCTTTGGCCATTTTCCCTGGGAAAGAAAACTCACCAGTCCAGGTTGCTCATGTCAGTTTGTAGGGCTCCCTTGGGTCTAACAGGGCAGCACAAGTTTGAGGAGGGGACAACTTTGGTCTGTGATCCATCCTTCGATATAAGGATTTTTAGCAGTCAGGTCCCAGCCCAGTGCCAGGTTCCCCAGGGCACATTCTTTGGCCATTTTCCCTGGGAAAGAAAATTCACCAGTCCAGGTTGCTGATGTCAGTTTGTAGGGCTCCCTTGGTCTATCAGGGCAGAACAAGTATGAGATGGGGACAAATTCAGTCTGGGGTCCATCCTTCGATATAAGGATTTTTTGCATCCAGGTCCCAGCCTGGGGCCAGGGGCCCCTGGGCACATCCTTTGGCCATTTTCCCTGGGAAAGAAAACTCACCAATCCAGGTTGCTGATGTCACTTTGTAGGGCTCCCTTGGGTCTATCTGGGCAGCACAAGTTTGAGGAGGGGATAACTTCAGTTTGGGGTCCAAACTTTGATTTAGGGATTCTTTACAGTGAGGCCCCAGCCCAGTGCCAGGGGCCCCTGGGCACATCCTTTGGCCATTTTCCCTGAGAAAGAAAACTCACCAGTCCAGGTTGCTGATGTCAGTTTGTAGGGCTCCCTTGGGTCTATCAGGGCAGCACAAGTATGAGATGGGGGCAAATTCAGTCTGGGGTCCATCCTTCGATATAAGGATTTTTTGCAGTCAGGCCCCAGGCGAGGGCCAGGGGCCCCTGGGCACATTCTTTGGCCATTTTCCCTGGGAAATAAAACTCACCAGTCCAGATTCCTGATGTCAGTTTTTAGGGCTCCCTTGGGTCTATCTGGGCAGCAGTAATTTGAGGAGGGGACGACTTGTGTCTGCGATCCATCCTTCGATATAGGGATTTTTGCAGTCAGGACCCAGGAGAGTGCCAGGGGCCCCAGGGAACACCCTTTGGCCATTTTCCCTGGGAAAGAAAACTCACCAGTCCAGGTTCCTGATGTCAGTTTGTAATGCTCCCTTGGGTCTATCAGGGCAGCACAACTTTGAGGACGGGACAACTTCGGTTTGGGGTCCAAACTTAGATAAAAGGATTCTTTGCATTCAGGCCCCAGCCCAGGACCAGGGACCCCTGGGCACATCCTTTGGTCATTTTCCCTGGAAAAGAAAATTCACCAGTCCAGGTTGCTGATGTCAGTTTGTAGGACTCCCTTGGTTCTATCAGGGCAGCACAAGTTTGAGGAGGGGGCAACTTCGGTCTGGGTTCCATCCTTCGATATAAGGATTCTTTGCAGTCAAGCCCCAGCCGAAGCCATGGGCCCCGGGGCACATTCTCTGGCCATTTTCCCTGGGAAAGAAAATTCACCAGTCCAGGTTGCTGATGTCAGTTTGTAGGGCTCCCTTGGGTCTATCAGGGCAGAACAAGTATGAGATGGGTACAAATTCAGTCTGGGGCCCATCCTTCGATATAAGGATTTTTTGCATCCAGGTTCCAGCGGAGTGCCAGGGGCCCCTGGGCACATCCTTTGGCCATTTTCCCTGGGAAAGAAAACTCACCAGTCCAGGTTGCTGATGTCACTTTGTAGGGCTCCCTTGGGTCTATCTGGGCAGCCCAAGTTTGAGGAGGGGATAACTTCAGTTCGGGGTCCTAACTTCGATTTAGGGATTCTTTACAGTGAGGTCCCAGCCCAGTGCCAGGAGCCCCTGGGCACATCCTTTGGCCATTTTCCCTGGAAAAAAAACTCACCAGTCCAGGTTCCTGATATCAGTTTGTAGGGCTCCCTTGGGTCTATCAGGGCAGCACAAGTATGAGATGGGAACAACTTCGGTCTGGGGTCCATCCTTCCATATAAGGATTTTTTGCAGTGAGGCCCCAGCCGAGGGCCAGGGGCCCCTGGGCACATCATTTGGCCATTTTCCCTGGGAAAGAACACTCACCAGTCCAGGTTCCTGATGTCAGTTTGTAGGGCTCCCTTGGGTCTAATAGGGCAGCAGAAGTTTCAGGAGGGGATAACTTCGGTCTGTGATCCATCCTTCGATATAGGGATTCTTTACAGTCAGGACCCAGCCAGGGGCCAGGGGTCCCTGGGCACATTTTTTGGCCATTTTCCCTGGGAAAGAAAACTCACCAGTCCAGGTGCCTGATGTCAGTTTGTAGGGCTCCCTTGGGTCTATCAGGGCAGCACAAATATGAGATGGGGACAAATTCAGTCTGGGGTCCATCCTTCGATATAAGGATTCTTTGAGGTCAAGCCCCAGCCGAGGGCCAGGGGCCCCGGGGCACATTCTTTGGCCATTTTCCCTGGGAAAGAAAATTCACCAGTCCAGGTTGCTGATGCCAGTTTGTAGGGCTCCCTTGGGTCTATCAGGGCAGCACAAGTTTTAGAGGGGACAACTTCGGTCTGTGATCCATCCTTCGATATAGGGATTTTTTGCATTCAGGTGCCAGTCCAGGGCCAGGGGCCCCTGGGCACATCCTTTGGCCATTTTTCCTAGGAAAGAAAAGTCACCAGTCCAGGTTCCTGATGTCAGTTTGTAGGGCTCCCTTGGGTCTATCTGCGCAGCACAAGTATGAGATGGGGACAACTTCGGTCTGGGGTGCGTCCTTCGATATAAGGATTTTTTGCAGTCAGGAACCAGCCAGGGGCCAGGGGCCCCTGGGCACATCCTTTGGCCATTTTCCCTGGGAAAGAAAACTCACCAGTCCAGGTTCCTGATGTCAGTTTGTAGGGCTCCCTTGATTCTATCAGGGTAGCACATGAATGAGATGGGGACAACTTCAGTCTGGGGTCCATCCTTCGATATAAGGATTTTTTGCAGTCAGGAACCAGCCCAGGGGCAGGGGCCCCAGGTCACATCCTTTGGCCATTTTCCCTGGGAAACAAAACTCACCAGTCCAGGTTGCTGATGCCAATTTGTAGGGCTCACTTGGGTCTATCTGGGTAGCACAACTTTCAGGAGCGGACATCTTCGGTCTGGCGTCCCTCGTTCGATATAAGGATTTTTAGCAGCCAGGTCCCAGCCCAGTGCCAGGGTCCCCAGGGCACAACCTTTGGCCATTTTCCCTGGGAAAGAAAACTCACCAGTCCAGGTTCCTGATGTCAGTTTGTAGGCCTCCCTTGGGTCTATCTGGGCAGCAAAAGTATGAGATGGGGACAACTTCAGTCTGGGGTCCATCCTTCGATATAAGGATTCTTTGCAGTCAGGTCCCAGCTGAGGGCCAGGGGCCCCAGGGCACATCCTTTGGCCATTTTCCCTGGGAAAGAAAACTCACCAGTCCAGGTTGCTCATGTCAGTTTGTAGGGCTCCCTTGGGTCTAACAGGGCAGCACAAGTTTGAGGAGGGGACAACTTTGGTCTGTGATCCATCCTTCGATATAGGGATTCTTTGCAGTTAGGGCCCAGGCTAGGGCCAGGGGCCCCTGGGCAAATCCTTTGGCCATTTTCCCAGGGAAAGAAAACTAACCAGTCCAGGTTCCTGATGTCAGTTTGTAGGGCTCCCTTGGGTCTATCTGGGCACCACAAGTATGAGATGGGGACAACTTCGGTCTGGGGTGCGTCCTTCGATATAAGGATTCTTTGCAGTCAGGACCCAGCTCAGTGCCAGGGGCCCCAGGGCACATCTTTTGGCCATTTTCCCTGGGAAACAAAACTCACAAGTCCAGGTTGCTGATGTCAGTTTGTAGGGCTCCCTTGGGTCTACCTGGGCAGCACAACTTTGAGGAGGGGATGATTTTGGTCTGTAATCCCTCCTTCGATATAAGGATTCTTTACAGTCAGGTCCCAGCCAGGGGCCAGGGGCCCCTGGGCACATCCTTTGGCCATTTTCCCTGGGAAAGAAAACTCACCAGTCCAGGTTCCTGATGTCAGTTTGTAGGGCTCCCTTGATTCTATCAGGGTAGCACAAGTATGAGATGGGGACAACTTCAGTCTGGGGTCCATCCTTCGATATAAGGATTTTTTGCAGTCAGGAACCAGCCCAGGGGCAGGGGCCCCAGGTCACATCCTTTGGCCATTTTCCCTGGGAAAGAAAACTCACCAGTCCAGGTTGCTGATGCCAATTTGTAGGGCTCACTTGGGTCTATCTGGGTAGCACAACTTTCAGGAGCGGACATCTTCGGTCTGGCGTCCCTCGTTCGATATAAGGATTTTTAGCAGCCAGGTCCCAGCCCAGTGCCAGGGTCCCCAGGGCACAACCTTTGGCCATTTTCCCTGGGAAAGAAAACTCACCAGTCCAGGTTCCTGATGTGAGTTTATAGGGCTCCCTTGGGTCTATCTGGGCAGCAAAAGTATGAGATGGGGACAACTTCAGTCTGGGGTCCATCCTTCGATATAAGGATTCTTTGCAGTCAGGTCCCAGCTGAGGGCCAGGGGCCCCAGGGCACATCCTTTGGCCATTTTCCCTGGGAAAGAAAACTCACCAGTCCAGGTTGCTCATGTCAGTTTGTAGGGCTCCCTTGGGTCTAACAGGGCAGCACAAGTTTGAGGAGGGGACAACTTTGGTCTGTGATCCATCCTTCGATATAAGGATTTTTAGCAGTCAGGTCCCAGCCCAGTGCCAGGTTCCCCAGGGCACATTCTTTGGCCATTTTCCCTGGGAAAGAAAATTCACCAGTCCAGGTTGCTGATGTCAGTTTGTAGGGCTCCCTTGGTCTATCAGGGCAGAACAAGTATGAGATGGGGACAAATTCAGTCTGGGGTCCATCCTTCGATATAAGGATTTTTTGCATCCAGGTCCCAGCCTGGGGCCAGGGGCCCCTGGGCACATCCTTTGGCCATTTTCCCTGGGAAAGAAAACTCACCAATCCAGGTTGCTGATGTCACTTTGTAGGGCTCCCTTGGGTCTATCTGGGCAGCACAAGTTTGAGGAGGGGATAACTTCAGTTTGGGGTCCAAACTTTGATTTAGGGATTCTTTACAGTGAGGCCCCAGCCCAGTGCCAGGGGCCCCTGGGCACATCCTTTGGCCATTTTCCCTGAGAAAGAAAACTCACCAGTCCAGGTTGCTGATGTCAGTTTGTAGGGCTCCCTTGGGTCTATCAGGGCAGCACAAGTATGAGATGGGGGCAAATTCAGTCTGGGGTCCATCCTTCGATATAAGGATTTTTTGCAGTCAGGCCCCAGGCGAGGGCCAGGGGCCCCTGGGCACATTCTTTGGCCATTTTCCCTGGGAAATAAAACTCACCAGTCCAGATTCCTGATGTCAGTTTTTAGGGCTCCCTTGGGTCTATCTGGGCAGCAGTAATTTGAGGAGGGGACGACTTGTGTCTGCGATCCATCCTTCGATATAGGGATTTTTGCAGTCAGGACCCAGGAGAGTGCCAGGGGCCCCAGGGAACACCCTTTGGCCATTTTCCCTGGGAAAGAAAACTCACCAGTCCAGGTTCCTGATGTCAGTTTGTAATGCTCCCTTGGGTCTATCAGGGCAGCACAACTTTGAGGACGGGACAACTTCGGTTTGGGGTCCAAACTTCGATAAAAGGATTCTTTGCATTCAGGCCCCAGCCCAGGACCAGGGACCCCTGGGCACATCCTTTGGCCATTTTCCCTGGAAAAGAAAATTCACCAGTCCAGGTTGCTGATGTCAGTTTGTAGGACTCCCTTGGTTCTATCAGGGCAGCACAAGTTTGAGGAGGGGGCAACTTCGGTCTGGGTTCCATCCTTCGATATAAGGATTCTTTGCAGTCAAGCCCCAGCCGAAGCCATGGGCCCCGGGGCACATTCTCTGGCCATTTTCCCTGGGAAAGAAAATTCACCAGTCCAGGTTGCTGATGTCAGTTTGTAGGGCTCCCTTGGGTCTATCAGGGCAGAACAAGTATGAGATGGGTACAAATTCAGTCTGGGGCCCATCCTTCGATATAAGGATTTTTTGCATCCAGGTCCCAGCGGAGTGCCAGGGGCCCCTGGGCACATCCTTTGGCCATTTTCCCTGGGAAAGAAAACTCACCAGTCCAGGTTGCTGATGTCACTTTGTAGGGCTCCCTTGGGTCTATCTGGGCAGCCCAAGTTTGAGGAGGGGATAACTTCAGTTCGGGGTCCTAACTTCGATTTAGGGATTCTTTACAGTGAGGTCCCAGCCCAGTGCCAGGAGCCCCTGGGCACATCCTTTGGCCATTTTCCCTGGAAAAAAAACTCACCAGTCCAGGTTCCTGATATCAGTTTGTAGGGCTCCCTTGGGTCTATCAGGGCAGCACAAGTATGAGATGGGAACAACTTCGGTCTGGGGTCCATCCTTCCATATAAGGATTTTTTGCAGTGAGGCCCCAGCCGAGGGCCAGGGGCCCCTGGGCACATCATTTGGCCATTTTCCCTGGGAAAGAACACTCACCAGTCCAGGTTCCTGATGTCAGTTTCTAGGGCTCCCTTGGGTCTAATAGGGCAGCAGAAGTTTCAGGAGGGGATAACTTCGGTCTGTGATCCATCCTTCGATATAGGGATTCTTTACAGTCAGGACCCAGCCAGGGGCCAGGGGTCCCTGGGCACATTTTTTGGCCATTTTCCCTGGGAAAGAAAACTCACCAGTCCAGGTGCCTGATGTCAGTTTGTAGGGCTCCCTTGGGTCTATCAGGGCAGCACAAATATGAGATGGGGACAAATTCAGTCTGGGGTCCATCCTTCGATATAAGGATTCTTTGAGGTCAAGCCCCAGCCGAGGGCCAGGGGCCCCGGGGCACATTCTTTGGCCATTTTCCCTGGGAAAGAAAATTCACCAGTCCAGGTTGCTGATGCCAGTTTGTAGGGCTCCCTTGGGTCTATCAGGGCAGCACAAGTTTTAGAGGGGACAACTTCGGTCTGTGATCCATCCTTCGATATAGGGATTTTTTGCATTCAGGTGCCAGTCCAGGGCCAGGGGCCCCTGGGCACATCCTTTGGCCATTTTTCCTAGGAAAGAAAAGTCACCAGTCCAGGTTCCTGATGTCAGTTTGTAGGGCTCCCTTGGGTCTATCTGGGCAGCACAAGTATGAGATGGGGACAACTTCGGTCTGGGGTGCGTCCTTCGATATAAGGATTTTTTGCAGTCAGGAACCAGCCAGGGGCCAGGGGCCCCTGGGCACATCCTTTGGCCATTTTCCCTGGGAAAGAAAACTCACCAGTCCAGGTTCCTGATGTCAGTTTGTAGGGCTCCCTTGATTCTATCAGGGTAGCACATGAATGAGATGGGGACAACTTCAGTCTGGGGTCCATCCTTCGATATAAGGATTTTTTGCAGTCAGGAACCAGCCCAGGGGCAGGGGCCCCAGGTCACATCCTTTGGCCATTTTCCCTGGGAAACAAAACTCACCAGTCCAGGTTGCTGATGCCAATTTGTAGGGCTCACTTGGGTCTATCTGGGTAGCACAACTTTCAGGAGCGGACATCTTCGGTCTGGCGTCCCTCGTTCGATATAAGGATTTTTAGCAGCCAGGTCCCAGCCCAGTGCCAGGGTCCCCAGGGCACAACCTTTGGCCATTTTCCCTGGGAAAGAAAACTCACCAGTCCAGGTTCCTGATGTCAGTTTGTAGGGCTCCCTTGGGTCTATCTGGGCAGCAAAAGTATGAGATGGGGACAACTTCAGTCTGGGGTCCATCCTTCGATATAAGGATTCTTTGCAGTCAGGTCCCAGCTGAGGGCCAGGGGCCCCAGGGCACATCCTTTGGCCATTTTCCCTGGGAAAGAAAACTCACCAGTCCAGGTTGCTCATGTCAGTTTGTAGGGCTCCCTTGGGTCTAACAGGGCAGCACAAGTTTGAGGAGGGGACAACTTTGGTCTGTGATCCATCCTTCGATATAAGGATTTTTAGCAGTCAGGTCCCAGCCCAGTGCCAGGTTCCCCAGGGCACATACTTCAGCAATTTTCCCTGGGAAAGAAAATTCACCAGTCCAGGTTCCTGATGTCAGTTTGTAGGGCTCCCTTGGGTCTATCTGGGCAGCAGAAATTTGAGGAGAGGTCCAGTTTGGTCTGCCATCCATCCTTTGATAGACGGATTCTTTGCAGTGAGGTCCCAGCCGAGTGCCAGGGGCCCCAGGGAACAGCCTTTGGCCATTTTCCCTGGGAAAGAAAACTCACCAGTCCAGGTTGCTGATGTCAGTTTGTAGGGCTCCCTTGGGTCTATCTGGGCAGCAGAAATTTGAAGAGCGGACAAGGTTGGTCTGTGATCCATCCTTTGAAATAGGGATTCTTTACAGTCAGGTCCGAGCCCAGGGTCAGGGGCCCCTGTGCACATTCTTTGACCATTTTCCCTGGGAGAAAAAACTCACCAGTCCAGGTTCCTGATGTCAGTTTGTAGGGCTCCCTTGGGTCTATCTGGGCAGCACAACTTTGAGGAGGGGACTATTTTGGTCTGTAATCCATCCTTCGATATAGGGATTCTTTACAGTCAGGTTCCAGCCAGCGGCCACGGGCCCCTGGGCACATCCTTTGGCCATTTTCCCTGAGAAAGAAAACTCACCAGTCCAGGTTGCTGATGTCAGTTTGTAGGGCTCCCTTGGTTCTATCAGGGCAGCACAAGTATGAGATGGGGGCAATTTCAGTCTGGGGTCCATCCTTCGATATAAGGATTCCTTGCAGTGAAGCCCCTTCCGAGGGCCAGGGGCCCCTGGGCACATCCTTTGGCCATTTTCCCTGGGAAAGAAAACTCACCAGTCCAGGTTGCTGATGTGAGTTTGTAGGGCTTACTTGGGTCTAACAGGGCAGCACGACTTTGAGGAGGGGACTATTTTGGTCTGTAATCCATCCTTCGATATAGGGATTCTTTACAGTCAGGTTCCAGCCAGCGGCCAGGGGCCCCTGGGCACATCCTTTGGCCATTTTCCCTGGGAAAGAAAATTCACCAGTCCAGGTTGCTGATGTCAGTTTGTAGGGCTCCCTTGGTTCTATCAGGGCAGCACAAGTATGAGATGGGGGCAACTTCAGTCTGGGGTCCATAATTCGATATAAGGATTCCTTGCAATCAATCCCCTTCCGAGGGCCAGGGGCCCCTGGGCACATCCTTTGGCCATTTTCCCTGGGAAAGAAAACTCACCAGTCCAGGTTGCTGATGTGAGTTTGTAGGGCTCCCTTGGGTCTAACAGGGCAGCACAAGTTTTAGGAGGGAAAAACTTTGGTCTGTGATCCATCCTTCAATATAGGGATTCTTTACAGTCAGGTTTCGAGACCAGGGCCAGGGGCCCCTGGGCACATGCTTTGGCCATTTTCCCTGGGAAAGAAAATACACCAGTCCAGGTTGCTGATGTCAGTTTGTAGGGCTCCCTTGGGTCTATCAGGGCAGTACAACTTTGAGGAGGGGACAACTTCGGTTTGGGGTCCAAAGTTCGATATAAAGATTTGTGGCATTCAGGACACAGCCCAGGGCCAGGGGCCCCAGGGCACATCCTTTGGCCATTTTCCCTGGGAAAGAAAACTCACCAGTCCAGGTTCCTGATGTCAGTTTGTAGGGCTCCCTTGGGTCTATCAGGGCAGCACAACTTTGAGGAGGGGACAACTTCGGTCTGGGGTCCATCCTTCGATATAAGGATTTTTAGCAGTCAGGTCCCAGCCCAGTGCCAGGTTCCCCAGGGCACATCCTTTGGCAATATTCCCTGGGAAAGAAAACTCACCAGTCCAGGTTCCTGATGTCAGTTTGTAGGGCTCCCTTGGGTCTATCTGGGCAGCAAAAGTATGAGATGGGGACAACTTCAGTCTGGGGTCCATCCTTCGATATAAGGATTCTTTGCAGTAAGGGTCCAGCCCAGGGCCAGGGGACTCTGGGCACATCCTTTGGCCATTTTCCCTGAGAAAGAAAACTCACCAGTCCAGGTTCCTGATGTCAGTTTGTAGGGATCCCTTGGGTCTATCTGGGCAGCAGAAATTTGAGGAGCGGACAAGTTTGGTCTGCGATCCATCCTTCGATAGAGGGATTCTTTGCAGTCAGGTCCCAGGCGAGTGCCAGGGGCCCCTGGGCACAACCGTTGGCCATTTTCCCTGGGAAAGAAAACTCGCCAGTCCAGGTTCCTGATGTCAGATTGTAGGGCTCCCTTGGGTCTATCAGGGCAGCACAACTTTGTGGAGGGGACAACTTCGGTTTGGGTTCCAAACTTCGATATAAAGATTTTTTGCAGTCAGGTCCCATCCTTGTGTTTGGGGCTCCAGGGCACATCCTTTGGCAATTTTCCCTGGGAAAGAAAACTCACCAGTCCAGGTTGCTGATGTCAGTTTGTAGGGCTCACTTGGGTGTATCTGGGCAGCAGAAATTTGAGGTCGGGACAATTTTGTCTGCGATACATCCTTCAATATACGGATTTTTTGCAGTCAGGTCCGAGCCCAGTGCCACGGGCCCCTGGGCACATCCTTTGGCCATTTTCCCTGGGAAAGAAAACTCACCAGTCCAGGTTCCTGATGTCACTTTGTAGGGCTCCCTTGGGTCTAACAGGGCAGCACTAGTTTTAGGAGGGGACAACTTTGGTCTGTGATCCATCCTTCGATATACGGATTCTTTACAGTCAGGTCCGAGGCTAGGGCCAGGGGCCCCTGGGCACATCCTTTGGCCATTTTCCCTGGGAAAGAAAACTCACCAGTCCAGGTTCCTGATGTCAGTTTGTAGGGCTCACTTGGGTCTATCTGGGCAGCACAAGTATGAGATGCGGACAACTTCAGTCTGGGGTCCATCCTTCGATATAAGGATTTTTGCACTCAAGCCCCAGCCGAGGGCCATGGGCCCCAAGGCACATTCTTTGGCCATTTTCCCTGGGAAAGAAAATTCACCAGTCCAGGTTCCTGATGTCAGTTTGTAGGGCTCCCTTGGGTCTATCAGGGCAGCACAAGTATGAGATGCGGACAACTTCAGTCTGGGGTCCATCCTTCGACATAAGGTTTTTTTGCAGTCATGCCCCAGCCCACGGCCAGGGCCCCCTGGGCACATCCTTTGGCCATTTTTCCTGGGGAAGAAAACTCAGCAGTCCAGGTTCCTGAAGTCAGTTCGTAGGGCTCCCTTGGGTCTATCAGGGCAGCACAAATATGAGATGGGGACAAATTCAGTCTGGGGTCCATCCTTCGATATAAGGATTTTTTGCAGTCAGGGCCAGGGGCCCCTGGGCACATCCTTTGGCCATTTTCCCTGGGAAAGAAAACTCACCAGTCCAGGTTCCTGATGTCAGTTTGTAGGGCTCCCTTGGGTCGATCAGGGCAGCACAAGTTTGAGGTGGGGACAACTTCGGTGTGGGGTGCATCCTTCGATATAAGGATTTTTTGAAATCAGGGCCAGGGGCCCCTGGGCACATACTTTTTCCATTTTCCCTGGGAAAGAAAACTCAGCCGTCCAGGTTGCTGATGTCAGTTTGTAGGGCTCCCTTGGGTCTATCAGGGCAGCACAAGTTTGAGGTGAGGACAACTTCGGTGTGTGGTCCATTTTTTGATATAAGGATTTTTTAAAATGAGGACCCTGCCCAGGGCCAGGGGCCCCTGGGCACATCCTTTTTCCATTTTCCCTGGGAAAGAAAACTCAGCAGTCCAGGTTCCTGATGTCACTTTGTAGGGCTCCCTTGGGTCTATCAGGGCACCACATGTTTGAGGTGGGGACAACTTCGGTGTGCGGTCCATCCGTAGATATAAGGATTTTTTGCAGTCAGGGCCAGGGGCCTCCGGGCACATCCTTTGGCCATTTTCCCTGGGAAAGAAAACTCACCAGTCCAGGTTCCTGATGTCAGTTTGTAGGGCTCCCTTGGGTCTATCAGGGCAGCACAACTTTGAGGAGGGGACAACTTCGGTCTGGGGTCCATCCTTCGATATAAGGATTTTTAGCAGTCAGGTCCCAGCCCAGTGCCAGGTTCCCCAGGGCACATCCTTTGGCAATATTCCCTGGGAAAGAAAACTCACCAGTCCAGGTTCCTGATGTCAGTTTGTAGGGCTCCCTTAGGTCTATCAGGTCAGCACAAGTATGAGATGGGGACAACTTCAGTCTGGGGTCCATCCTTCGATATAAGGATTCTTTGCAGTAAGGATCCAGCCCAGGGCCAGGGGACTCTGGGCACATCCTTTGGCCATTTTCCCTGAGAAAGAAAACTCACCAGTCCAGGTTCCTGATGTCAGTTTGTAGGGATCCCTTGGGTCTATCTGGGCAGCAGAAATTTGAGGAGCGGACAAGTTTGGTCTGCGATCCATCCTTCGATAGAGGGATTCTTTGCAGTCAGGTCCCAGGCGAGTGCCAGGGGCCCCAGGGAACATCCTTTGGCCATTTTCCCTGGGAAAGAAAACTCGCCAGTCCAGGTTCCTGATGTCAGTTTGTAGGGCTCCCTTGGGTCTATCAGGGCAGCACAACTTTGTGGAGGGGACAACTTCGGTTTGGGTTCCAAACTTCGATATAAAGATTTTTTGCAGTCAGGTCCCATCCTTGTGTTTGGGGCTCCAGGGCACATCCTTTGGCAATTTTCCCTGGGAAAGAAAACTCACCAGTCCAGGTTCCTGATGTCAGTTTGTAGGGCTCACTTGGGTGTATCTGGGCAGCAGAAATTTGAGGTCGGGACAACTTTTCTCTGCGATACATCCTTCAATATACGGATTTTTTGCAGTCAGGTCCGAGCCCAGTGCCACGGGCCCCTGGGCACATCCTTTGGCCATTTTCCCTGGGAAAGAAAACTCACCAGTCCAGGTTGCTCATGTCAGTTTGTAGGGCTCCCTTGGGTCTAACAGGGCAGCACTAGTTTTAGGAGGGGACAACTTTGGTCTGTGATCCATCCTTCGATATACGGATTCTTTACAGTCAGGTCCGAGGCTAGGGCCAGGGGCCCCAGGGCACATCCTTTGGCCATTTTCCCTGGGAAAGAAAACTCACCAGTCCAGGTTCCTGATGTCAGTTTGTAGGGCTCACTTGGGTCTATCTGGGCAGCACAAGCATGAGATGCGGACAACTTCAGTCTGGGGTCCATCCTTCGATATAAGGATTCTTTTCACTCAAGCCCCAGCCGAGGGCCAAGGGCCCCAAGGCACATTCTTTGGCCATTTTCCCTGGGAAAGAAAATTCAGCAGTCCAGGTTCCTGATGTCAGTTTGTAGCGCTAACTTGGGTCTATCAGGGCAGCACAAGTATGAGATGGGGACAACTTCGGTCTGGGGTCCATCCTTCGACATAAGGTTTTTTTGCAGTCATGCCCCAGCCCACGGCCAGGGCCCCCTGGGCACATCCTTTGGCCATTTTCCCTGGGGAAGAAAACTCAGCAGTCCAGGTTCCTGAAGTCAGTTTGTAGGGCTCCCTTGGGTCTATCAGGGCAGCACAAGTTTGAGGTGCGGACAGCTTCGGTGTGGGGTCCATCCTTCGATATAAGGATTTTTTGCAGTCAGGTCCAGGGGCCCCTGGGCACAACCTTTGGCCATTTTCCCTGGGAACGAAAATTCAGCAGTCCAGGTTCCTGATGTCAGTTTGTAGGGCTCCCTTGGGTCTATCAGGGCACCACAAGTTTGAGGTGGGGACAACTTCGGTGTGGGGTCCATCCTTCGATATAAGGATTCTTTGCAGTGAGGACCCTGCCCAGGTCCAGGGCCCCCTGGGCACATCCTTTGGCCATTTTCCCTGGGAAAGAAAACTCAGCAGTCCAGGTTCCTGATGTCAGTTTGTAGGGCTCCCTTGGGTCTAACAGGGCAGCACAACTTTAAGGAGGGGACAATTTTGGTCTGTGATCCATCCTTCGATATAGGGATTCTTTATATTCAGGTCCGAGCCCAGGGCCAGGGTCCCTAGGGCACATACTTTGGCCATTTTTTTTTGGGAAAGAAAACTCACCACTCCAGGTTGCTGATGCCAGTTTGTAGGGCTCCCTTGGGTCTATCAGGGCAGCACAAGTTTGAGGAGGGGACAACTTCAGTCTGGGGTCCATCATTCGATATAAGGATTTTTAGCTGTCAGATCCCAGCCCAGTCCCAGGGTCCCCAGGGCACATCCTTTGGCTATTTACTTTGGGAAAGAAAACTCACCAGTCCAGGTTGATGATGTCAATTTGTAGGGCCCCCTTGGGTCTATCAGGTCAGCACAACTTTGAGGAGGGGACAACTTCGGTCTGTGATCCATCCTTCGATATAGGGATTCTTTATATTCAGCTCCGAGCCCAGTGCCAGGGTCCCCAGGGCACATCCTTTGGCTATTTTCTTTGGGAAAGAAAACTCACCAGTCCAGGTTGCTGATGTCAGTTTGTAGGGCTCCCTTGGGTCTATCAGGGCAGCACAAGTATGAGATGGGGACAACTTCGGTCTGGGGTGCGTCCTTCGATATGAGGAATCTTTGCAGTCAAGCCCCAGCCGAGGGGCAGGGGCCCCTGGGCACATCCTTTGGCCATTTTCCCTGGGAAAGAAAACTCACCAGTCCAGGTTGCTGATGTCAGTTTGTAGGGCTCCCTTGGGTGTATCTGGGCAGCACAAGTTTGAGGAGGGGACAACTTCGGTCTGGGTTCCATCCTTCGATATAAGGATTATTTGCAGTCAAGTCCCAGTCGAGGGCCATGGGCCCCTGGGCACATTCTTTGGCCATTTTCCCTGGGAAAGGAAATTCACCAGTCCAGGTTCCTGATGTCAGTTTGTAGGGCTCCCTTGGGTCTATCTGGGCAGCACAAGTATGAGATGGAGACAACTTCGGTCTGGGGTGCGTCCTTCGATATAAGGATTATTTGCAGTCAGGACTCAGCCCAGGGCCAGGGGCCCCTGGGCACATCCTTTGGCCATTTTCCCTGGGAAAGAATACTCACCAGTCCAGGTTCCTGATGTCAGTTTGTAGGGCTCCCTTGGGTCTATGTGGGCAACAGAAATTTGGGGAGGGGACAGGTTTGGTCTGCGATCCATCATTCTATAGAGGGATTCTTTGCAGTAAGGGCCCAGCCGACTGCCAGGGGCCCCAGGGAACATCCTTTGGCCATTTTCCCTGGGAAAGAAAACTCACCAGTCCAGGTTGCTGATGCCAGTTTGTAGGGCTCACTTGGGTCTATCTGGGTAGCACAACTTTCAGGAGGGGACAACTTCGGTCTGGGGTGCGTCCTTCGATATAAGGATTTTTAGCAGTCAGGTCCCAGCCCAGTGCCAGGATCCCCTGGGCACATCCTTTGGCCATTTTCCCTGGGAAAGGAAATTCACCAGTCCAGCTTCCTGATGTCAGTTTGTAGGGCTCCCTTGGGTCTATCAGGGCAGCACAAGTATGAGATGGGGACAATTTCTGTCTGGGGGGCGTCCTTCGATATAAGGATTCTTTGCAGTCAAGCCCCAGCCCAGTGCCACGGGCCCCTGAGCACATCCTTTGGCCATTTTCCCTGGGAAAGAAAACTCACCAATCCAGGTTGCTCTTGTCAGTATGTAGGGCTCCCTTGGGTCTATCAAGGCAGCAGAAATTTGAGGAGCGGACAAGTTTGGTCTGCGATCCATCCTTCGATAGAGGGATTCTTTGCAGTCAGGTCCCAGCCGAGTGCCAGGGGCCCCAGGGAATATCCTTTGGCCATTTTCCCTGGGAAAGAAAACTCACCAGTCCAGGTTCCTGATGTCAGTTTGTAGGGCTCTCTTGGGTCTATCAGGGCAGCACAACTTTGTGGAGGGGACAACTTCGGTTTGGGGTCCAATCTTTGATATAAGGATTTTTTGCAGTCAGGTCCCAGCCCTGTGTTTGGGGCTCCAGGTCACATCCTTTGGCAATTTTCCCTGGGAAAGAAAACTCACCAGTCCAGGTTGCTGATGTCAGTTTGTAGGGCTCCCTTGGGTCTATCAGGGCAGCACAAGTTTGAGGAGGGGACAACTTCGGTCTGGGTTCCATCCTTCGATATAAGGATTATTTGCAGTCCTGGTCCAGCCGAGGGCCAGGGGCCCCTGGGCACATCCTTTGGCCATTTTCCTTGGGAAAGGAAACTCACCAGTCCAGGTTCCTGATGTCAGTTTGTAGGGCTCCCTTGGGTCTATCAGGTCAGCACAAGTATGAGATGGGGACAACTTCGCTCTGGGGTGCGTCCTTCGATATAAGGATTCTTTGCAGTCAAGCCCCAGCCGAGGGCCAGGGGCCCCTGGGCACATCCTTTGGTCATTTTCCCTGGGAAAGAAAACTCACCAGTCCAGGTTCCTGATGTCAGATTGTAGGGCTCCCTTGGGTCTATCTGGGCAGCAGAAATTTGAGGAGTGGACAAGTTTGGTCTGCGATCCATCCTTCGATAGAGGGATTCTTTGCAGTCAGGTCCCAGGCGAGTGCCAGGGGCCCCAGGGAACATCCTTTGGCCATTTTCCCTGGGAAAGAAAATTCACCAGTCCAGGTCCTTGATGTCAGTTTGTAGGGCTCCCTTGGGTCTAACAGGGAAGCACAACTTTGAGGAGGGGACAACTTGGGTCTAAGATCCATCCTTTCATATAGGGTTTCTTTACAGTCAGGCCCCAGCCGAGGGCCAGGGGCCCCTGGGCACATCCTTTGGCCATTTTCCCTGGGAAAGAAAACTCACCAGTCCAGGTTCCTGATGTCAGTGTGTAGGGCTCACTTGGGTCTGTCAGGGCAGCACAAGTATGAGATGGGGACAACTTCAGTCTGGGGTCCATCCTTCGATATAAGGATTTTTTGCAGTCAGGACCCATCCCACGGGTAGGGGCCCCAGAGCACACCCTTTGGTCATTTTCCCTGGGAAAGGAAACTCACCAGTCCAGGTTCCTGATGTCACTTTGTAGGGCTCCCTTGGGTCTAACAGGGCAGCACAACTTTGAGGAGGGGACAACTTGGGTCTATGATCGATCCTTTGATATAGGGTTTCTTTACAGTCAGGCCCCAGCCGAGGGCCAGGGGCCCCTGGGCACATCCTTTGGCCATTTTCCCTGGGAAAGAAAACTCACCAGTCCAGGTTCCTGATGTCAGTGTGTAGGGCTCACTTGGGTCTGTCAGGGCAGCACAACTATGAGATGGGGACAACTACAGTCTGGGGTCCATCCTTCAATATAAGGATTTTTTGCAGTCAGGCTCCAGCCCAGTGCCAGGGGCCCCAGGGCGCATCTTTTGGCCATTTTCCCTGGGAAAGAAAACTCACCAGTCCGGGTTGCTGATGTCAGTTTGTAGGGCTCACTTGGGTCTATCAGGGCAGCAGAACTTTCAGGAGGGGACAACTTCCGTCTGCGATCCCATCCTTTGATATAAGGATTTATTGCAGTCAGGACGCAGCCCAGTGCCAGGGTCCCCAGGGCACATCCTTTGGCCATTTTCCCTGGGAAAGAAAACTCACCAGTCCAGGTTCCTGATGTCACTTTGTAGGGCTCCCTTGGGTGTATCTGGGCAGCACAAGTATTAGATGGGGACAATTTCAGTCTAGGTTCCTTCCTTCGATATAAGGATTTTTTGCAGTCAGGCCGCAGCCCAGGTCCAGGGGCCCCAGGGCACATCCTTTGGCCATTTTCCCTGGAAAAGAAAACTCACCAGTCCAGGTTGCTGATGCCAGTTTGTAGGGCTCACTTGGGTCTATCTGGGTAGCACAACTTTCAGGAGGGGACAACTTCGGTCTGGGGTGCGTCCTTCGATATAAGGATTTTTAGCAGTCAGGTCCCAGCCCAGTGCCAGGATCCCCTGGGCACATCCTTTGGCCATTTTCCCTGGGAAAGGAAATTCACCAGTCCAGCTTCCTGATGTCAGTTTGTAGGGCTCCCTTGGGTCTATCAGGGCAGCACAAGTATGAGATGGGGACAATTTCTGTCTGGCGGGCGTCCTTCGATATAAGGATTCTTTGCAGTCAAGCCCCAGCGCAGTGCCACGGGCCCCTGGGCACATCCTTTGGCCATTTTCCCTGGGAAAGAAAACTCACCAGTCCAGGTTGCTCTTGCCAGAATGTAGGGCTCCCTTGGGTCTATCAAGGCAGCAGAAATTTGAGGAGCGGGCAAGTTTGGTCTGCGATCCATCCTTCGATAGAGGGATTCTTTGCAGTCAGGTCCCAGCTGAGTGCCAGGGGCCCCAGGGAATATCCTTTGGCCATTTTCCCTTGGAAAGAAAACTCACCATTCCAGGTTGCTCTTGCCAGAATGTAGGGCTCCCTTGGGTCTATCAAGGCAGCAGAAATTTGAGGAGCGGGCAAGTTTGGTCTGCGATCCATCCTTCGATAGAGGGATTCTTTGCAGTCAGGTCCCAGCTGAGTGCCAGGGGCCCCAGGGAATATCCTTTGGCCATTTTCCCTTGGAAAGAAAACTCACCAGTCCAGGTTGCTGATGTCAGTTTGTAGGGCTCCCTTGGGTCTATCAGGGCAGCACAACTTTGTGGAGGGGACAACTTCGGTTTGGGGTCCAATCTTTGATATAAGGATTTTTTGCAGTCAGGTCCCAGCCCTGTGTTGGGGGCTCCAGGTCACATCCTTTGGCAATTTTCCCTGGGAAAGAAAACGCACCAGTCCAGGTTCCTGATGTCAGTTTGTAGGGCTCCCTTGGGTCTATAAGGGCAGCACAAGTTTGAGGAGGGGACAACTTCGGTCTGGGTTCCATCCTTCGATATAAGGATTATTTGCAGTCCTGGTCCAGCCCAGTGCCAGGGGCCCCTGGGCACATCCTTTGGCCATTTTCCCTGGGAAAGGAAACTCACCAGTCCAGGTTGCTGATGTCAGTTTGTAGGGCTCCCTTGGGTCTATCAGGACAGCACAAGTTTGAGGAGGGGACAACTTTGGTCTTTGATCCATCCTTCGATATATGGATTCTTTACAGTCAGGAACCACCCCAGGGCCAGGGGCCCCTGGGCACATCCTTTGGCCATTTTCCCTGGGAAAGAAAACTCAACAGTCCAGGTTACTGATGTCAGTTTGTAGGGCTCCCTTGGGTCTATCTGGGCAGTAGAAATTTGAGGAGGGGACAACTTTGGTCTGGGGTCCATCCTTCGATATAGGGATTCTTTACAGTCCCGTCCCAGCCCAGGTCCAGGGGCCCCTGGGCACATCCTTTGGCCATTTTCCAGGGAAAGAAAACTCACCAGTCCAGGTTGCTGATGTCAGTTTGTAGGGCTCCCTTGGGTCTATCTGGGCAGCAGAAATTTGAGGAGGGGACAATTTATGTTTGCGGTCCAGACTTTGATATAAGGATTCTTTGCTGTCAGGTCCGAGCCCAGTGCCAGGGGCCCCAGGGCAAATCCTTTGGCCATTTTCCCTGGGAAAAAAAACTCACCAGTCCAGGTTGCTGATGTCAGTTTGTAGGGCTTCCTTGGTTCAATCTGGGAAGCAGAAATTTGAGGAGGCGACGACTTTGGTCTTTGATCCATCCATCGATATAGGGATTTTTTGCTGTCAGGGCCGAGCCCAGGTCCAGGGGCCCCTGGGCACAACCTTTGGCCATTTTCCCTGGGAAAGAAAACTCACCAGTCCAGGTTGCTGATGTCCGTTTGTAGGGCTCCCTTGGGACTAACAGGGCAGCACATATTTTATTTGGGGACAACTTCGGCCCTGGATCCATCCTTCAATATAAGGATTTTTTGCAGTCAGGCACCAGCCCAGGTCCAGGGGCCCCTGGGCACATCCTTTGGCCATTTTCCCTGGGAAAGAAAACTCACCAGTCCAGGTTCCTGATGTCAGTTTGTAGGGCTCTCTTGGGTCTATCTGGGCAGAGGAAATTTGAGCAGAGGACAACTTTGGTCTCCGATCCATCCTTCGATATAAGGATTCTTTGCAGTCAGGGCCCAGCCCAGGGCCAGGGGCCCCTGGGCACATCCTTTGGCCATTTTCCCTGGGAAAGAATACTCACCAATCCTGGTTCCTGATGTCAGTTTGTAGGGCTCCCTTAGGTCTATCAAGGCAGCAGAAATTTGAGGAGGGGACAACATCTGTTTGGGGTCCAAACTTTGATATAAGGATTCTTTGCAGTCAGGGCCCAGCCCAGTGCCAGGGGCCCCAGGGCAAATCCTTTGGCAATTTTCCCTGGATAAGAAAACTCACCAGTGAAGGTTGCGGATGTCAGTTTGTAGGCCTTCCTTGGGTCTATCTGGGAAGCAGAAATCTGAGGAGATGACGACTTTGGTCTGTGATCCATCCTTCGATATAGGGATTATTTGCAGTCGGGCCCCAGCACAGTGCCAGGGGCCCCTGGGAACATCCTTTGGCCATTTTCCCTGGGAAAGAAAACTCAACAGTCCAGGTTACTGATGTCAGTTTGTAGGGCTCCCTTGGGTCTATCTGGGCACCGCAAGTATGAGATGGGGACAACTTTGGTCTGGGGTCCAAATGTCGATATAAATATTTTTTGCAGTCAGGGCCCAGCCCAGTGCCAGGGGCCCCTGGGCACATCCTTTGGCCATTTTCCCTGGGAAAGAAAACTCACCAGTCCAGGTTCTGGACGTCACTTTGTAGGGCTCCCTTGGGTTTATCTGGGCAGCAGGAATTTCAGGAGAGGACAACTTTGGTCTGCGATCCATCCTTCGATATAAGGATTTTTTGCATTCAGGCCCCAGCCCAGGTCCAGGGGCCCCTGGGCACATCCTTTGGCCATTTTCCCTGGGAAAGAAAACTCACCAGTCCAGGTTGCTGATGTCAGTTTGTAGGGCTCCCTTGGGTCTATCAGGGCAGCACAAGTTTGAGGAAGGGACAACTTCGGTCTGGGTTCCATCCTTCGATATAAGGATTTTTTACATTCAGGTCCCAACCCAGGGCCAGGGGCCCCTAGGCACATTCTTTGGCCATTTTCCCTGGGAAAGAAAACTCACCAGTCCAGGTTGCTGATGTCAGTTTGTAGGGCTCCCTTGGGTCTATCAGGGCAGCACAAGTTTGAGGAGGGGACAACTTCGGTCTGGGGTCCATCCTTCGACATAAGGATTCTTTGCATTCAGGCCCCAGCCCAGGGCCAGGGGCCCCTTGGCAAATCCTTTGGCCGTTTTCCCTGGGAAAGAAAATTCACCAGTCCAGGTTCCTGATGTCCGTTTGTAGGGCTCCCTTGGGTCTGTCAGGGCAGCACAAGTATGAGATGGGGACAACTTCAGTCTGGGGTCCATCCTTCGATAGAAGGATTTTTTGCAGTCAGGGCCCAGCCCTGTGCTTGCGGTCCCTGGGCACATCCTTTGGCCATTTTCCAGGGAAAGAAAATACACCAGTCCAGGTTGCTGATGTCAGTTTGTAGGGCTCCCTTGGGTGTATCTGGGCAGCAGAAATTTGAGGAGGGGACAACTTTGGTCTGTGATCCATCTCTCGATATAGGGATTCTTTGCAGTCAGGGACCAGGCCCAGGGCCAGGGGCCCCTGGGCACATCCTTTGTCCATTTTCCCTGGGAAAAAAAAATCACGAGTCCAGGTTGCTGATGTCAGTGTGTAGGGCTCCCTTGGGTCTATCAGGGCAGCACAACTTTGAGGAGGGGACAACTTCGGTCTGCGGTCCAAATGTCGATATAAATATTTTTTGGAATCAGGGCCCAGCCCAGTGCCAGGGGCCCCTGGGCACATCCTTTGGCCATTTTCCCTGGGAAAGAAAACTCACCAGTCCAGGTTCGTGATGTCAGTTTGTAGGGCTCCCTTGGGTCTATCAGGGCAGCACAAGTATGAGATGGGGACAACTTCTGTTTGGGTTCCAAATTTTGATATAAGGATTTCTTGCAGTTAGGGCCCAGCCCAGTGCCAGGGACCCCTGGGCACATCCTTTGGCCATTTTCCCTGGGAAAAAAAAATCACCAGTCCAGGTTGCTGATGTCAGTTTGTAGGACTCCCTTGGGTCTATCAGGGCAGCACAAATTTGAGGAAGGGACAACTTCTGTTCGGGGTCCAAACTTTGATATAAGGATTTTTTGCAGTCAGGGCCAGGCCCAGTCCCAGGGGCCCCTGGGCACATTCTTTGGCCATTTTCCCTGGGAAAGAAAACTCACCAGTCCAGGTTGCTGATGTCAGTTTGTAGGGCTCCCTTGGGTCTATCAGGGCAGCACAAGTTTGAGGAGGGGACAACTTCGGTCTGGGGTCCATCCTTCGACATAAGGATTCTTTGCATTCAGGCCCCAGCCCAGGGCCAGGGGCCCCTTGGCAAATCCTTTGGCCGTTTTCCCTGGGAAAGAAAATTCACCAGTCCAGGTTCCTGATGTCCGTTTGTAGGGCTCCCTTGGGTCTGTCAGGGCAGCACAAGTATGAGATGGGGACAACTTCAGTCTGGGGTCCATCCTTCGATAGAAGGATTTTTTGCAGTCAGGGCCCAGCCCTGTGCTTGCGGTCCCTGGGCACATCCTTTGGCCATTTTCCAGGGAAAGAAAATACACCAGTCCAGGTTGCTGATGTCAGTTTGTAGGGCTCCCTTGGGTGTATCTGGGCAGCAGAAATTTGAGGAGGGGACAACTTTGGTCTGTGATCCATCTCTCGATATAGGGATTCTTTGCAGTCAGGGACCAGGCCCAGGGCCAGGGGCCCCTGGGCACATCCTTTGTCCATTTTCCCTGGGAAAAAAAAATCACGAGTCCAGGTTGCTGATGTCAGTGTGTAGGGCTCCCTTGGGTCTATCAGGGCAGCACAACTTTGAGGAGGGGACAACTTCGGTCTGCGGTCCAAATGTCGATATAAATATTTTTTGGAATCAGGGCCCAGCCCAGTGCCAGGGGCCCCTGGGCACATCCTTTGGCCATTTTCCCTGGGAAAGAAAACTCACCAGTCCAGGTTCGTGATGTCAGTTTGTAGGGCTCCCTTGGGTCTATCAGGGCAGCACAAGTATGAGATGGGGACAACTTCTGTTTGGGTTCCAAATTTTGATATAAGGATTTCTTGCAGTTAGGGCCCAGCCCAGTGCCAGGGACCCCTGGGCACATCCTTTGGCCATTTTCCCTGGGAAAAAAAAATCACCAGTCCAGGTTGCTGATGTCAGTTTGTAGGACTCCCTTGGGTCTATCAGGGCAGCACAAATTTGAGGAAGGGACAACTTCTGTTCGGGGTCCAAACTTTGATATAAGGATTTTTTGCAGTCAGGGCCAGGCCCAGTGCCAGGGGCCCCTGGGCACATCCTTTGGCCATTTTCCCTGGGAAAGAAAACTCACCAGTCCAGGTTGATGATGTCAGTTTGTAGGGCTCCCTTGGGTCTATCAGGGCAGCACAAGTTTGAGGAGGGGACAACTTTGGTCTGTGATCCATCCTTCGATAGGGATTGTTTACAGTCAGATCCCAGCCTGGGGCCAGGGACCCCTGGGCACATCCTTTGGCCATTTTCCCTGGGAAAGAAAACTCACAAGTCCAGGTTGCTGATGTCAGTTTGTAGGGCTCCCTTGGGTCTAACAGGGCAGCACAAGTATGATATGGGGACAATTTTGGTCTGGGGTCTCTCCTTCGATAGATGGATTATTTGAATTCAGGCCCCAGCCCAGGGCCAGGGGCCCCTGGGCACAACCTTTGGCCATTTTCCCTGGGAAAGAAAACTCACCAGTCCAGGTTGCTGATGTCAGTTTGTAGGGCTCACTTCCGTCTAACTTGGCAGCAGAAATTTGAGGAGGGGACCATTTTGGACTGCGATCCATCCTTCAATATAGGGATTATTTGCAGTCAGGCTCCACCCCAGGGCCAGGGGCCCCTGGGCACAACCTTTGACCATTTTCCCTGGGAAAGAATACTCACCGGTCCAGGTTGCTGATGTCAGTTTGTAGGGCTACCTTGGGTCTATCTGGGCACAGGAATATTGAGCAGAGGACAACTTTGGTCTCAGATCCATCCTTCGATATAAGGATTCTTTGCAGTTTTGGCCCAGCCCAGGGCCAGGGGCCCCTGGGCACATCCTTTGGCCATTTTCCCTGGGAAAGAAAACTCACCAGTCCAGGTTCGTGATGTCACTTTGTAGGGCTTCCTTGGTTCAATCTGGGAAGCAGAAATTTGAGGAGGCGACGACTTTGGTCTTTGATCCATCCATCGATATAGGGATTTTTTGCTGTCAGGGCCGAGCCCAGGTCCAGGGGCCCCTGGGCACAACCTTTGGCCATTTTCCCTGGGAAAAAAAAATCACCAGTCCAGGTTCCTGATGTCAGTTTGTAGGACTCCCTTGGGTCTATCAGGGCAGCACAAATTTGAGGAAGGGACAACTTCTGTTCGGGGTCCAAACTTTGATATAAGGATTTTTTGCAGTCAGGGCCCAGCCCAGTGCCAGGGGCCCCTGGGCACATCCTTTGGCCATTTTCCCTGGGAAAGAAAACTCACCAGTCCAGGTTGATGATGTCAGTTTGTAGGGCTCCCTTGGGTCTATCAGGGCAGCACATGTTTCAGGAGGGGACAACTTTGGTCTGTGATCCATCCTTCGATAGGGATTGTTTACAGTCAGATCCCAGCCTGGGGCCAGGGGCCCCTGGGCACATCCTTTGGCCATTTTCCCTGGGAAAGAAAACTCACAAGTCCAGGTTGCTGATGTCAGTTTGTAGGGCTCCCTTGGGTCTAACAGGGCAGCACAAGTATGATATGGGGACAACTTTGGTCTGGGGTCTATCCTTCGATAGATGGATTATTTGAATTCAGGCCCCAGCCCAGGGCCAGGGGCCCCTGGGCACAACCTTTGGCCATTTTCCCTGGGAAAGAAAACTCACCAGTCCAGGTTGCTGATGTCAGTTTGTAGGGCTCACTTCCGTCTAACTTGGCAGCAGAAATTTGAGGAGGGGACCATTTTGGACTGCGATCCATCCTTCAATATAGGGATTATTTGCAGTCAGGCTCCACCCCAGGGCCAGGGGCCCCTGGGCACAACCTTTGACCATTTTCCCTGGGAAAGAATACTCACCGGTCCAGGTTGCTGATGTCAGTTTGTAGGGCTACCTTGGGTCTATCTGGGCACAGGAATATTGAGCAGAGGACAACTTTGGTCTCAGATCCATCCTTCGATATAAGGATTCTTTGCAGTTTTGGCCCAGCCCAGGGCCAGGGGCCCCTGGGCACATCCTTTGGCCATTTTCCCTGGGAAAGAAAACTCACCAGTCCAGGTTCGTGATGTCAGTTTCTAGGGCTCCCTTAGGTCTATCAAGGCAGCAGAAATTTGAGGAGGGGACAATTTCTGTTTGGGGTCCAAACTTTGATATAAGGATTCTTTGCAGTCAGGGCCCAGCCCAGTGCCAGGGGCCCCAGGGCAAATCCTTTTGCAATTTTCCCTGGATAAGAAAACTCACCAGTGCAGGTTGCAGATATCAGTTTGTAGGGCTCACTTGGGTCTATCTGGGAAGCACAACTTTGAGGAGGGGACAACTTCCGTCTGCGATCCCATCCTTTGATATAAGGATTTATTGCAGTCAGGACGCAGCCCAGTGCCAGGGTCCCCAGGGCACATCCTTTGGCCATTTTCCCTGGGAAAGAAAACTCACCAGTCCAGGTTCCTGATGTCACTTTGTAGGGCTCCCTTGGGTCTATCAGGGCAGCACAACTATGAGATGGGGACAACTTCGGTCTGGGGTGCGTCCTTCGATATAGGGATTCTTTACAGACAGGCCCCAGCCAGGGGCCAGGGGCCCCTGGGCACATCCTTTGGCCATTTTCCCTGGGAAAGAAAATTCACCAGTCCAAGTTCCTGATGTCAGTTTGTAGGGCTCCCTTGGGTCTATCAGGGAAACACATGTATGAGATGGGAACAACTTCGATCTGGGGTCCATACTTCAATATAAGGATTTTTTGCAGTCAGGCCGCAGCCCAGGTCCAGGAGCCCCAGGGCACATCCTTTGGCCATTTTCCCTGGAAAAGAAAACTCACCAGTCCAGGTTGCTGATGCCAGTTTGTAGGGCTCACTTGGGTCTATCTGGGTAGCACAACTTTCAGGAGGGGACAACTTCGGTCTGGGGTGCGTCCTTCGATATAAGGATTCTTTGCAGTCATGCCCCAGCGCAGTGCCACGGGCCCCTGGGCACATCCTTTGGCCATTTTCCCTGGGAAAGAAAACTCACCAGTCCAGGTTGCTCTTGCCAGAATGTAGGGCTCCCTTGGGTCTATCAAGGCAGCAGAAATTTGAGGAGCGGACAAGTTTGGTCTGCGATCCATCCTTCGATAGAGGGATTCTTTGCAGTCAGGTCCCAGCTGAGTGCCAGGGGCCCCAGGGAATATCCTTTGGCCATTTTCCCTGGGAAAGAAAACTCACCAGTCCAGGTTGCTGATGTCAGTTTCTAGGGCTCCCTTGGGTCTATCAGGGCAGCACAACTTTGTGGAGGGGACAACTTCGGTTTGGGGTCCAATCTTTGATATAAGGATTTTTTGCAGTCAGGTCCCAGCCCTGTGTTGGGGGCTCCAGGTCACATCCTTTGGCAATTTTCCCTGGGAAAGAAAACGCACCAGTCCAGGTTCCTGATGTCAGTTTGTAGGGCTCCCTTGGGTCTATAAGGGCAGCACAAGTTTGAGGAGGGGACAACTTCGGTCTGGGTTCCATCCTTCGATATAAGGATTATTTGCAGTCCTGGTCCAGCCCAGTGCCAGGGGCCCCTGGGCACATCCTTTGGCCATTTTCCCTGGGAAAGGAAACTCACCAGTCCAGCTTCCTGATGTCAGTTTGTAGGGCTCCCTTGGGTCTATCAGGGCAGCACAAGTTTCAGGAGGGGACAACTTTGGTCTGTGATCCATCCTTCGATATATGGATTCTTTACAGTCAGGAACCACCCCAGGGCCAGGGGCCCCTGGGCACATCCTTTGGCCATTTTCCCTGGGAAAGAAAACTCAACAGTCCAGGTTACTGATGTCAGTTTGTAGGGCTCCCTTGGGTCTATCTGGGCAGCAGAAATTTGAGGAGGGGACAACTTTGGTCTGGGGTCCATCCTTCGATATAGGGATTCTTTACAGTCCCGTCCCAGCCCAGGTCCAGGGGCCCCTGGGCACATCCTTTGGCCATTTTCCAGGGAAAGAAAACTCACCAGTCCAGGTTGCTGATGTCAGTTTGTAGGGCTCCCTTGGGTCTATCTGGGCAGCAGAAATTTGAGGAGGGGACAATTTATGTTTGCGGTCCAGACTTTGATATAAGGATTCTTTGCTGTCAGGTCCCAGCCCAGTGCCAGGGGCCCCAGGGCAAATCCTTTGGCCATTTTCCCTGGGAAAAAAAACTCACCAGTCCAGGTTGCTGATGTCAGTTTGTAGGGCTTCCTTGGTTCAATCTGGGAAGCAGAAATTTGAGGAGGCGACGACTTTGGTCTTTGATCCATCCATCGATATAGGGATTTTTTGCTGTCAGGGCCGAGCCCAGGTCCAGGGGCCCCTGGGCACAACCTTTGGCCATTTTCCCTGGGAAAGAAAACTCACCAGTCCAGGTTGCTGATGTCCGTTTGTAGGGCTCCCTTGGGTCTATCAGGGCAGCACATATTTTATTTGGGGACAACTTCAGCCCTGGATCCATCCTTCAATATAAGGATTTTTTGCAGTCAGGCACCAGCCCAGGTCCAGGGGCCCCTGGGCACATCCTTTGGCCATTTTCCCTGGGAAAGAAAACTCACCAGTCCAGGTTGCTGATGTCAGTTTGTAGGGCTCTCTTGGGTCTATCTGGGCAGAGGAAATTTGAGCAGAGGACAACTTTGGTCTCCGATCCATCCTTCGATATAAGGATTCTTTGCAGTTTGGGCCCAGCCCAGGGCCAGGGGCCCCTGGGCACATCCTTTGGCCATTTTCCCTGGGAAAGAATACTCACCAATCCTGGTTCCTGATGTCAGTTTGTAGGGCTCCCTTAGGTCTATCAAGGCAGCAGAAATTTGAGGAGGGGACAACATCTGTTTGGGGTCCAAACTTTGATATAAGGATTCTTTGCAGTCAGGGCCCAGCCCAGTGCCAGGGGCCCCAGGGCAAATCCTTTGGCAATTTTCCCTGGATAAGAAAACTCACCAGTGAAGGTTGCGGATGTCAGTTTGTAGGCCTTCCTTGGGTCTATCTGGGAAGCAGAAATCTGAGGAGATGACGACTTTGGTCTGTGATCCATCCTTCGATATAGCGATTATTTGCAGTCGGGCCCCAGCCCAGTGCCAGGGGCCCCTGGGAACATCCTTTGGCCATTTTCCCTGGGAAAGAAAACTCAACAGTCCAGGTTACTGATGTCAGTTTGTAGGGCTCCCTTGGGTCTATCTGGGCACCGCAAGTATGAGATGGGGACAACTTTGGTCTGGGGTCCAAATGTCGATATAAATATTTTTTGCAGTCAGGGCCCAGCCCAGTGCCAGGGGCCCCTGGGCACATCCTTTGGCCATTTTCCCTGGGAAAGAAAACTCACCAGTCCAGGTTCCGGACGTCACTTTGTAGGGCTCCCTTGGGTTTATCTGGGCAGCAGGAATTTCAGGAGAGGACAACTTTGGTCTGCGATCCATCCTTCGATATAAGGATTTTTTGCATTCAGGCCCCAGCCCAGGTCCAGGGGCCCCTGGGCACATCCTTTGGCTATTTTCCCTGGGAAAGAAAACTCACCAGTCCAGGTTGCTGATGTCAGTTTGTAGGGCTCCCTTGGGTCTATCAGGGCAGCACAAGTTTGAGGAGGGGACAACTTCGGTCTGGGTTCCATCCTTCGATATAAGGATTATTTGCAGTCCTGGTCCAGCCCAGTGCCAGGGGCCCCTGGGCACATCCTTTGGCCATTTTCCCTGGGAAAGGAAACTCACCAGTCCAGCTTCCTGATGTCAGTTTGTAGGGCTCCCTTGGGTCTATCAGGGCAGCACAAGTTTCAGGAGGGGACAACTTTGGTCTGTGATCCATCCTTCGATATATGGATTCTTTACAGTCAGGAACCACCCCAGGGCCAGGGGCCCCTGGGCACATCCTTTGGCCATTTTCCCTGGGAAAGAAAACTCAACAGTCCAGGTTACTGATGTCAGTTTGTAGGGCTCCCTTGGGTCTATCTGGGCAGCAGAAATTTGAGGAGGGGACAACTTTGGTCTGGGGTCCATCCTTCGATATAGGGATTCTTTACAGTCCCGTCCCAGCCCAGGTCCAGGGGCCCCTGGGCACATCCTTTGGCCATTTTCCAGGGAAAGAAAACTCACCAGTCCAGGTTGCTGATGTCAGTTTGTAGGGCTCCCTTGGGTCTATCTGGGCAGCAGAAATTTGAGGAGGGGACAATTTATGTTTGCGGTCCAGACTTTGATATAAGGATTCTTTGCTGTCAGGTCCCAGCCCAGTGCCAGGGGCCCCAGGGCAAATCCTTTGGCCATTTTCCCTGGGAAAAAAAACTCACCAGTCCAGGTTGCTGATGTCAGTTTGTAGGGCTTCCTTGGTTCAATCTGGGAAGCAGAAATTTGAGGAGGCGACGACTTTGGTCTTTGATCCATCCATCGATATAGGGATTTTTTGCTGTCAGGGCCGAGCCCAGGTCCAGGGGCCCCTGGGCACAACCTTTGGCCATTTTCCCTGGGAAAGAAAACTCACCAGTCCAGGTTGCTGATGTCCGTTTGTAGGGCTCCCTTGGGTCTATCAGGGCAGCACATATTTTATTTGGGGACAACTTCAGCCCTGGATCCATCCTTCAATATAAGGATTTTTTGCAGTCAGGCACCAGCCCAGGTCCAGGGGCCCCTGGGCACATCCTTTGGCCATTTTCCCTGGGAAAGAAAACTCACCAGTCCAGGTTGCTGATGTCAGTTTGTAGGGCTCTCTTGGGTCTATCTGGGCAGAGGAAATTTGAGCAGAGGACAACTTTGGTCTCCGATCCATCCTTCGATATAAGGATTCTTTGCAGTTTGGGCCCAGCCCAGGGCCAGGGGCCCCTGGGCACATCCTTTGGCCATTTTCCCTGGGAAAGAATACTCACCAATCCTGGTTCCTGATGTCAGTTTGTAGGGCTCCCTTAGGTCTATCAAGGCAGCAGAAATTTGAGGAGGGGACAACATCTGTTTGGGGTCCAAACTTTGATATAAGGATTCTTTGCAGTCAGGGCCCAGCCCAGTGCCAGGGGCCCCAGGGCAAATCCTTTGGCAATTTTCCCTGGATAAGAAAACTCACCAGTGAAGGTTGCGGATGTCAGTTTGTAGGCCTTCCTTGGGTCTATCTGGGAAGCAGAAATCTGAGGAGATGACGACTTTGGTCTGTGATCCATCCTTCGATATAGCGATTATTTGCAGTCGGGCCCCAGCCCAGTGCCAGGGGCCCCTGGGAACATCCTTTGGCCATTTTCCCTGGGAAAGAAAACTCAACAGTCCAGGTTACTGATGTCAGTTTGTAGGGCTCCCTTGGGTCTATCTGGGCACCGCAAGTATGAGATGGGGACAACTTTGGTCTGGGGTCCAAATGTCGATATAAATATTTTTTGCAGTCAGGGCCCAGCCCAGTGCCAGGGGCCCCTGGGCACATCCTTTGGCCATTTTCCCTGGGAAAGAAAACTCACCAGTCCAGGTTCCGGACGTCACTTTGTAGGGCTCCCTTGGGTTTATCTGGGCAGCAGGAATTTCAGGAGAGGACAACTTTGGTCTGCGATCCATCCTTCGATATAAGGATTTTTTGCATTCAGGCCCCAGCCCAGGTCCAGGGGCCCCTGGGCACATCCTTTGGCTATTTTCCCTGGGAAAGAAAACTCACCAGTCCAGGTTGCTGATGTCAGTTTGTAGGGCTCCCTTGGGTCTATCAGGGCAGCACAAGTTTGAGGAAGGGACAACTTCGGTCTGGGTTCCATCCTTCGATATAAGGATTTTTTACATTCAGGTCCCAACCCAGGGCCAGGCGCCCCTAGGCACATTCTTTGGCCATTTTCCCTGGGAAAGAATACTCACCGGTCCAGGTTGCTGATGTCAGTTTGTAGGGCTACCTTGGGTCTATCTGGGCACAGGAATATTGAGCAGAGGACAACTTTGGTCTCAGATCCATCCTTCGATATAAGGATTCTTTGCAGTTTGGGCCCAGCCCAGGGCCAGGGGCCCCTGGGCACATCCTTTGGCCATTTTCCAGGGAAAGAAAACTCACCAGTCCAGGTTGCTGATGTCAGTTTGTAGGGCTCCCTTGGGTCTATCTGGGCAGCAGAAATTTGAGGAGGGGACAATTTATGTTTGCGGTCCAGACTTTGATATAAGGATTCTTTGCTGTCAGGTCCCAGCCCAGTGCCAGGGGCCCCAGGGCAAATCCTTTGGCCATTTTCCCTGGGAAAAAAAACTCACCAGTCCAGGTTGCTGATGTCAGTTTGTAGGGCTTCCTTGGTTCAATCTGGGAAGCAGAAATTTGAGGAGGCGACGACTTTGGTCTTTGATCCATCCATCGATATAGGGATTTTTTGCTGTCAGGGCCGAGCCCAGGTCCAGGGGCCCCTGGGCACAACCTTTGGCCATTTTCCCTGGGAAAGAAAACTCACCAGTCCAGGTTGCTGATGTCCGTTTGTAGGGCTCCCTTGGGTCTATCAGGGCAGCACATATTTTATTTGGGGACAACTTCAGCCCTGGATCCATCCTTCAATATAAGGATTTTTTGCAGTCAGGCACCAGCCCAGGTCCAGGGGCCCCTGGGCACATCCTTTGGCCATTTTCCCTGGGAAAGAAAACTCACCAGTCCAGGTTGCTGATGTCAGTTTGTAGGGCTCTCTTGGGTCTATCTGGGCAGAGGAAATTTGAGCAGAGGACAACTTTGGTCTCCGATCCATCCTTCGATATAAGGATTCTTTGCAGTTTGGGCCCAGCCCAGGGCCAGGGGCCCCTGGGCACATCCTTTGGCCATTTTCCCTGGGAAAGAATACTCACCAATCCTGGTTCCTGATGTCAGTTTGTAGGGCTCCCTTAGGTCTATCAAGGCAGCAGAAATTTGAGGAGGGGACAACATCTGTTTGGGGTCCAAACTTTGATATAAGGATTCTTTGCAGTCAGGGCCCAGCCCAGTGCCAGGGGCCCCAGGGCAAATCCTTTGGCAATTTTCCCTGGATAAGAAAACTCACCAGTGAAGGTTGCGGATGTCAGTTTGTAGGCCTTCCTTGGGTCTATCTGGGAAGCAGAAATCTGAGGAGATGACGACTTTGGTCTGTGATCCATCCTTCGATATAGCGATTATTTGCAGTCGGGCCCCAGCCCAGTGCCAGGGGCCCCTGGGAACATCCTTTGGCCATTTTCCCTGGGAAAGAAAACTCAACAGTCCAGGTTACTGATGTCAGTTTGTAGGGCTCCCTTGGGTCTATCTGGGCACGGCAAGTATGAGATGGGGACAACTTTGGTCTGGGGTCCAAATGTCGATATAAATATTTTTTGCAGTCAGGGCCCAGCCCAGTGCCAGGGGCCCCTGGGCACATCCTTTGGCCATTTTCCCTGGGAAAGAAAACTCACCAGTCCAGGTTCCGGACGTCACTTTGTAGGGCTCCCTTGGGTTTATCTGGGCAGCAGGAATTTCAGGAGAGGACAACTTTGGTCTGCGATCCATCCTTCGATATAAGGATTTTTTGCATTCAGGCCCCAGCCCAGGTCCAGGGGCCCCTGGGCACATCCTTTGGCTATTTTCCCTGGGAAAGAAAACTCACCAGTCCAGGTTGCTGATGTCAGTTTGTAGGGCTCCCTTGGGTCTATCAGGGCAGCACAAGTTTGAGGAAGGGACAACTTCGGTCTGGGTTCCATCCTTCGATATAAGGATTTTTTACATTCAGGTCCCAACCCAGGGCCAGACGCCCCTAGGCACATTCTTTGGCCATTTTCCCTGGGAAAGAATACTCACCGGTCCAGGTTGCTGATGTCAGTTTGTAGGGCTACCTTGGGTCTATCTGGGCACAGGAATATTGAGCAGAGGACAACTTTGGTCTCAGATCCATCCTTCGATATAAGGATTCTTTGCAGTTTGGGCCCAGCCCAGGGCCAGGGGCCCCTGGGCACATCCTTTGGCCATTTTCCCTGGGAAAGAAAACTCACCAGTCCAGGTTCCTGATGTCAGTTTGTAGGGCTCCCTTAGGTCTATCAAGGCAGCAGAAATTTGAGGAGGGGACAATTTCTGTTTGGGGTCCAAACTTTGATATAAGGATTCTTTGCAGTCAGGGCCCAGCCCAGTGCCAGGGGCCCCAGGGCAAATCCTTTTGCAATTTTCCCTGGATAAGAAAACTCACCAGTGCAGGTTGCAGATATCAGTTTATAGGGCTCACTTGAGTCTATCTGGGAAGCACAACTTTGAGGAGGGGACAACTTCGGTCTGTGATCCATCCTTCGATATAGGGATTCTTTATATTCAGCTCCGAGCCCAGTGCCAGGGTCCCCAGGGCACATCCTTTGGCTATTTTCTTTGGGAAAGAAAACTCACCAGTCCAGGTTGCTGATGTCAGTTTGTAGGGCTCCCTTGGGTCTATCAGGGCAGCACAAGTATGAGATGGGGACAACTTCGGTCTGGGGTGCGTCCTTCGATATGAGGAATCTTTGGAGTCAAGCCCCAGCCGAGGGGCAGGGGCCCCTGGGCACATCCTTTGGCCATTTTCCCTGGGAAAGAAAACTCACCAGTCCAGGTTGCTGATGTCAGTTTGTAGGGCTCCCTTGGGTGTATCTGGGCAGCACAAGTTTGAGGAGGGGACAACTTCGGTCTGGGTTCCATCCTTCGATATAAGGATTATTTGCAGTCAAGCCCCAGTCGAGGGCCATGGGCCCCTGGGCACATTCTTTGGCCATTTTCCCTGGGAAAGGAAATTCACCAGTCCAGGTTCCTGATGTCAGTTTGTAGGGCTCCCTTGGGTCTATCTCGGCAGCACAAGTATGAGATGGAGACAACTTCGGTCTGGGGTGCGTCCTTCGATATAAGGATTATTTGCAGTCAGGACTCAGCCCAGGGCCAGGGGCCCCTGGGCACATCCTTTGGCCATTTTCCCTGGGAAAGAATACTCACCAGTCCAGGTTCCTGATGTCAGTTTGTAGGGCTCCCTTGGGTCTATCTGGGCAACAGAAATTTGGGGAGGGGACAGGTTTGGTCTGCGATCCATCATTCTATAGAGGGATTCTTTGCAGTCAGGGCCCAGCCGACTGCCAGGGGCCCCAGGGAACATCCTTTGGCCATTTTCCCTGGGAAAGAAAACTCACCAGTCCAGGTTGCTGATGCCAGTTTGTAGGGCTCACTTGGGTCTATCTGGGTAGCACAACTTTCAGGAGGGGACAACTTCGGTCTGGGGTGCGTCCTTCGATATAAGGATTTTTAGCAGTCAGGTCCCAGCCCAGTGCCAGGATCCCCTGGGCACATCCTTTGGCCATTTTCCCTGGGAAAGGAAATTCACCAGTCCAGCTTCCTGATGTCAGTTTGTAGGGCTCCCTTGGGTCTATCAGGGCAGCCCAAGTATGACATGGGGACAATTTCTGTCTGGGGGGCGTCCTTCGATATACGGATTCTTTGCAGTCAAGCCCCAGCCCAGTGCCAGGGGCCCCTGGGCACATCCTTTGGCCATTTTCCCTGGGAAAGAAAACTCACCAATCCAGGTTGCTCTAGTCAGTATGTAGGGCTCCCTTGGGTCTATCAAGGCAGCAGAAATTTGAGGAGCGGACAAGTTTGGTCTGCGATCCATCCTTCGATAGAGGGATTCTTTGCAGTCAGGTCCCAGCCGACTGCCAGGGGCCCCAGGGAATATCCTTTGGCCATTTTCCCTGGGAAAGAAAACTCACCAGTCCAGGTTGCTGATGTCAGTTTGTAGGGCTCCCTTGGGTCTATCAGGGCAGCACAACTTTGTGGAGGGGACAACTTCGGTTTGGGGTCCAATCTTTGATATAAGGATTTTTTGCCGTCAGGTCCCAGCCCTGTGTTTGGGGCTCCAGGTCACATCCTTTGGCCATTTTCCCTGGGAAAGAAAATTCACCAGTCCAGGTTCCTGATGTCCGTTTGTAGGGCTCCCTTGGGTCTATCAGAGCAGCACAAGTATGAGATGGGGACAACTTCAGTCTGGGGTCCATCCTTCGATAGAAGGATTTTTTGCAGTCTGGGCCCAGCCCTGTGCTTGCGGTGCCTGGGCACATCCTTTGGCCATTTTCCAGGGAAAGAAAATACACCAGTCCAGGTTGCTGATGTCAGTTTGTAGGGCTCCCTTGGGTGTATCTGGGCAGCAGAAATTTGAGGAGGGGACAACTTTGGTCTGTGATCCATCTCTCGATATAGGGATTCTTTGCAGTCAGGGACCAGGCCAGGGCCAGGGGCCCCTGGGCACATCCTTTGTCCATTTTCCCTGGGAAAAAAAAATCACGAGTCCAGGTTGCTGATGTCAGTGTGTAGGGCTCCCTTGGGTCTATCAGGGCAGCACAACTTTGAGGAGGGGACAACTTCGGTCTGCGGTCCAAATGTCGATATAAATATTTTTTGGAATCAGGGCCCAGCCCAGTGCCAGGGGCCCCTGGGCACATCCTTTGGCCATTTTCCCTGGGAAAGAAAACTCACCAGTCCAGGTTCCTGATGTCAGTTTGTAGGGCTCCCTTGGGTCTATCTGGGCACCACAAGTATGAGATGGGGACAACTTCTGTTCGGGGTCCAAACTTTGATATAAGGATTTCTTGCAGTTAGGGCCCAGCCCAGTGCCAGGGACCCCTGGGCACATCCTTTGGCCATTTTCCCTGGGAAAAAAAAATCACCAGTCCAGGTTGCTGATGTCAGTTTGTAGGACTCCCTTGGGTCTATCAGGGCAGCACAAATTTGAGGAAGGGACAACTTCTGTTCGGGGTCCAAACTTTGATATAAGGATTTTTTGCAGTCAGGGCCCAGCCCAGTGCCAGGGGCCCCTGGGCACATCCTTTGCCCATTTTCCCTGGGAAAGAAAACTCACCAGTCCAGGTTGATGATGTCAGTTTGTAGGGCTCCCTTGGGTCTAACAGGGCAGCACAAGTATGATATGGGGACAACTTTGGTCTGGGGTCTATCCTTCGATAGATGGATTATTTGAATTCAGGCCCCAGCCCAGGGCCAGGGGCCCCTGGGCACAACCTTTGGCCATTTTCCCTGGGAAAGAAAACTCACCAGTCCAGGTTGCTGATGTCAGTTTGTAGGGCTCACTTCCGTCTAACTTGGCAGCAGAAATTTGAGGAGGGGACCATTTTGGACTGCGATCCATCCTTCAATATAGGGATTATTTGCAGTCAGGCTCCACCCCAGGGCCAGGGGCCCCTGGGCACAACCTTTGACCATTTTCCCTGGGAAAGAATACTCACCGGTCCAGGTTGCTGATGTCAGTTTGTAGGGCTACCTTGGGTCTATCTGGGCACAGGAATATTGAGCAGAGGACAACTTTGGTCTCAGATCCATCCTTCGATATAAGGATTCTTTGCAGTTTGGGCCCAGCCCAGGGCCAGGGGCCCCTGGGCACATCCTTTGGCCATTTTCCCTGGGAAAGAAAACTCACCAGTCCTGGTTCCTGATGTCAGTTTGTAGGGCTCCCTTAGGTCTATCAAGGCAGCAGAAATTTGAGGAGGGGACAATTTCTGTTTGGGGTCCAAACTTTGATATAAGGATTCTTTGCAGTCAGGGCCCAGCCCAGTGCCAGGGGCCCCAGGGCAAATCCTTTTGCAATTTTCCCTGGATAAGAAAACTCACCAGTGCAGGTTGCAGATATCAGTTTATAGGGCTCACTTGAGTCTATCTGGGAAGCACAACTTTGAGGAGGGGACAACTTCGGTCTGTGATCCATCCTTCGATATAGGGATTCTTTATATTCAGCTCCGAGCCCAGTGCCAGGGTCCCTAGGGCACATACTTTGGCCATTTTTTTTTGGGAAAGAAAGCTCACCACTCCAGGTTGCTGATGCCAGTTTGTAGGGCTCCCTTGGGTCTATCAGGGCAGCACAACTTTGAGGAGGGGACAACTTCAGTCTGGGGTCCATCATTCGATATAAGGATTTTTAGCAGTCAGATCCCAGCCCAGTCCCAGGGTCCCCAGGGCACATCCTTTGGCTATTTTCTTTGGGAAAGAAAACTCACCAGTCCAGGTTGATGATGTCAGTTTGTAGGGCCCCCTTGGGTCTATCAGGTCACCACAACTTTGAGGAGGGGACAACTTCGGTCTGTGATCCATCCTTCGATATAGGGATTCTTTATATTCAGCTCCGAGCCCAGTGCCAGGGTCCCCAGGGCACATCCTTTGGCTATTTTCTTTGGGAAAGAAAACTCACCAGTCCAGGTTGCTGATGTCAGTTTGTAGGGCTCCCTTGGGTCTATCAGGGCAGCACAAGTATGAGATGGGGACAACTTCGGTCTGGGGTGCGTCCTTCGATATGAGGAATCTTTGCAGTCAAGCCCCAGCCGAGGGGCAGGGGCCCCTGGGCACATCCTTTGGCCATTTTCCCTGGGAAAGAAAACTCACCAGTCCAGGTTGCTGATGTCAGTTTGTAGGGCTCCCTTGGGTCTATCAGGGCAGCACAAGTTTGAGGAGGGGACAACTTCGGTCTGGGTTCCATCCTTCGATATAAGGATTATTTGCAGTCAAGCCCCAGTCGAGGGCCATGGGCCCCTGGGCACATTCTTTGGCCATTTTCCCTGGGAAAGGAAATTCACCAGTCCAGGTTCCTGATGTCAGTTTGTAGGGCTCCCTTGGGTCTATCTCGGCAGCACAAGTATGAGATGGAGACAACTTCGGTCTGGGGTGCGTCCTTCGATATAAGGATTATTTGCAGTCAGGACTCAGCCCAGGGCCAGGGGCCCCTGGGCACATCCTTTGGCCATTTTCCCTGGGAAAGAATACTCACCAGTCCAGGTTCCTGATGTCAGTTTGTAGGGCTCCCTTGGGTCTATCTGGGCAACAGAAATTTGGGGAGGGGACAGGTTTGGTCTGCGATCCATCATTCTATAGAGGGATTCTTTGCAGTCAGGGCCCAGCCGACTGCCAGGGGCCCCAGGGAACATCCTTTGGCCATTTTCCCTGGGAAAGAAAACTCACCAGTCCAGGTTGCTGATGCCAGTTTGTAGGGCTCACTTGGGTCTATCTGGGTAGCACAACTTTCAGGAGGGGACAACTTCGGTCTGGGGTGCGTCCTTCGATATAAGGATTTTTAGCAGTCAGGTCCCAGCCCAGTGCCAGGATCCCCTGGGCACATCCTTTGGCCATTTTCCCTGGGAAAGGAAATTCACCAGTCCAGCTTCCTGATGTCAGTTTGTAGGGCTCCCTTGGGTCTATCAGGGCAGCACAAGTATGAGATGGGGACAATTTCTGTCTGGGGGGCGTCCTTCGATATACGGATTCTTTGCAGTCAAGCCCCAGCCCAGTGCCAGGGGCCCCTGGGCACATTCTTTGGCCATTTTCCCTGGGAAAGGAAATTCACCAGTCCAGGTTGCTCTAGTCAGTTTGTAGGGCTCCCTTGGGTCTATCAAGGCAGCAGAAATTTGAGGAGCGGACAAGTTTGGTCTGCGATCCATCCTTCGATAGAGGGATTCTTTGCAGTCAGGTCCCAGCCGAGTGCCAAGGGCCCCAGGGAATATCCTTTGGCCATTTTCCTTGGGAAAGAAAACTCACCAGTCCAGGTTCCTGATGTCAGTTTGTAGGGCTCCCTTGGGTCTATCAGGGCAGCACAACTTTGTGGAGGGGACAACTTCGGTTTGGGGTCCAATCTTTGATATAAGGATTTTTTGCCGTCAGGTCCCAGCCCTGTGTTTGGGGCTCCAGGTCACATCCTTTGGCCATTTTCCCTGGGAAAGAAAACTCACCAGTCCAGGTTGCTGATGTCAGTTTGTAGGACTCCCTTGGGTCTATCAGGGCAGCACAAATTTGAGGAAGGGACAACTTCTGTTCGGGGTCCAAACTTTGATATAAGGATTTTTTGCAGTCAGGGCCCAGCCCAGTGCCAGGGGCCCCTGGGCACATCCTTTGGCCATTTTCCCTGGGAAAGAAAACTCACCAGTCCAGGTTGCTGATGTCAGTTTGTAGGGCTCCCTTGGGTCTATCAGGGCAGCACAAGTTTGAGGAGGGGACAACTTCGGTCTGGGGTCCATCCTTCGACATAAGGATTCTTTGCATTCAGGCCCCAGCCGAGGGCCAGGGGCCCCTTGGCAAATCCTTTGGCCGTTTTCCCTGGGAAAGAAAATTCACCAGTCCAGGTTCCTGATGTCCGTTTGTAGGGCTCCCTTGGGTCTATCAGAGCAGCACAAGTATGAGATGGGGACAACTTCAGTCTGGGGTCCATCCTTCGATAGAAGGATTTTTTGCAGTCAGGGCCCAGCCCTGTGCTTGCGGTCCCTGGGCACATCCTTTGGCCATTTTCCAGGGAAAGAAAATACACCAGTCCAGGTTGCTGATGTCAGTTTGTAGGGCTCCCTTGGGTGTATCTGGGCAGCAGAAATTTGAGGAGGGGACAACTTTGGTCTGTGATCCATCTCTCGATATAGGGATTCTTTGCAGTCAGGGACCAGGCCAGGGCCAGGGGCCCCTGGGCACATCCTTTGTCCATTTTCCCTGGGAAAAAAAAATCACGAGTCCAGGTTGCTGATGTCAGTGTGTAGGGCTCCCTTGGGTCTATCAGGGCAGCACAACTTTGAGGAGGGGACAACTTCGGTCTGCGGTCCAAATGTCGATATAAATATTTTTTGGAATCAGGGCCCAGCCCAGTGCCAGGGGCCCCTGGGCACATCCTTTGGCCATTTTCCCTGGGAAAGAAAACTCACCAGTCCAGGTTCCTGATGTCAGTTTGTAGGGCTCCCTTGGGTCTATCAGGGCAGCACAAGTATGAGATGGGGACAACTTCTGTTTGGGTTCCAAACTTTGATATAAGGATTTCTTGCAGTTAGGGCCCAGCCCAGTGCCAGGGACCCCTGGGCACATCCTTTGGCCATTTTCCCTGGGAAAGAAAACTCACCAGTCCTGGTTCCTGATGTCAGTTTGTAGGGCTCCCTTGGGTCTATCAGGGCAGCACAAGTTTGAGGAGGGGACAACTTCGGTCTGCGGTCCAAATGTCGATATAAATATTTTTTGGAATCAGGGCCCAGCCCAGTGCCAGGGGCCCCAGGGCAAATCCTTTTGCAATTTTCCCTGGATAAGAAAACTCACCAGTGCAGGTTGCAGATATCAGTTTATAGGGCTCACTTGGGTCTATCTGGGAAGCACAACTTTGAGGAGGGGACAACTTTGGTCTGTGATCCATCCTTCGATATAGGGATTCTTTATATTCAGGTCCGAGCCCAGTGCCAGGGTCCCTAGGGCACATACTTTGGCCATTTTTTTTTGGGAAAGAAAGCTCACCACTCCAGGTTGCTGATGCCAGTTTGTAGGGCTCCCTTGGGTCTATCAGGGCAGCACAACTTTGAGGAGGGGACAACTTCAGTCTGGGGTCCATCATTCGATATAAGGATTTTTAGCAGTCAGATCCCAGCCCAGTCCCAGGGTCCCCAGGGCACATCCTTTGGCTATTTTCTTTGGGAAAGAAAACTCACCAGTCCAGGTTGATGATGTCAGTTTGTAGGGCCCCCTTGGGTCTATCAGGTCACCACAACTTTGAGGAGGGGACAACTTCGGTCTGTGATCCATCCTTCGATATAGGGATTCTTTATATTCAGCTCCGAGCCCAGTGCCAGGGTCCCCAGGGCACATCCTTTGGCTATTTTCTTTGGGAAAGAAAACTCACCAGTCCAGGTTGCTGATGTCAGTTTGTAGGGCTCCCTTGGGTCTATCAGGGCAGCACAAGTATGAGATGGGGACAACTTCGGTCTGGGGTGCGTCCTTCGATATGAGGAATCTTTGCAGTCAAGCCCCAGCCGAGGGGCAGGGGCCCCTGGGCACATCCTTTGGCCATTTTCCCTGGGAAAGAAAACTCACCAGTCCAGGTTGCTGATGTCAGTTTGTAGGGCTCCCTTGGGTGTATCTGGGCAGCACAAGTTTGAGGAGGGGACAACTTCGGTCTGGGTTCCATCCTTCGATATAAGGATTATTTGCAGTCAAGCCCCAGTCGAGGGCCATGGGCCCCTGGGCACATTCTTTGGCCATTTTCCCTGGGAAAGGAAATTCACCAGTCCAGGTTCCTGATGTCAGTTTGTAGGGCTCCCTTGGGTCTATCTCGGCAGCACAAGTATGAGATGGAGACAACTTCGGTCTGGGGTGCGTCCTTCGATATAAGGATTATTTGCAGTCAGGACTCAGCCCAGGGCCAGGGGCCCCTGGGCACATCCTTTGGCCATTTTCCCTGGGAAAGAATACTCACCAGTCCAGGTTCCTGATGTCAGTTTGTAGGGCTCCCTTGGGTCTATCTGGGCAACAGAAATTTGGGGAGGGGACAGGTTTGGTCTGCGATCCATCATTCTATAGAGGGATTCTTTGCAGTCAGGGCCCAGCCGACTGCCAGGGGCCCCAGGGAACATCCTTTGGCCATTTTCCCTGGGAAAGAAAACTCACCAGTCCAGGTTGCTGATGCCAGTTTGTAGGGCTCACTTGGGTCTATCTGGGTAGCACAACTTTCAGGAGGGGACAACTTCGGTCTGGGGTGCGTCCTTCGATATAAGGATTTTTAGCAGTCAGGTCCCAGCCCAGTGCCAGGATCCCCTGGGCACATCCTTTGGCCATTTTCCCTGGGAAAGGAAATTCACCAGTCCAGCTTCCTGATGTCAGTTTGTAGGGCTCCCTTGGGTCTATCAGGGCAGCACAAGTATGAGATGGGGACAATTTCTGTCTGGGGGGCGTCCTTCGATATACGGATTCTTTGCAGTCAAGCCCCAGCCCAGTGCCAGGGGCCCCTGGGCACATTCTTTGGCCATTTTCCCTGGGAAAGGAAATTCACCAGTCCAGGTTGCTCTAGTCAGTTTGTAGGGCTCCCTTGGGTCTATCAAGGCAGCAGAAATTTGAGGAGCGGACAAGTTTGGTCTGCGATCCATCCTTCGATAGAGGGATTCTTTGCAGTCAGGTCCCAGCCGAGTGCCAAGGGCCCCAGGGAATATCCTTTGGCCATTTTCCCTGGGAAAGAAAACTCACCAGTCCAGGTTCCTGATGTCAGTTTGTAGGGCTCCCTTGGGTCTATCAGGGCAGCACAACTTTGTGGAGGGGACAACTTCGGTTTGGGGTCCAATCTTTGATATAAGGATTTTTTGCCGTCAGGTCCCAGCCCTGTGTTTGGGGCTCCAGGTCACATCCTTTGGCCATTTTCCCTGGGAAAGAAAACTCACCAGTCCAGGTTGCTGATGTCAGTTTGTAGGACTCCCTTGGGTCTATCAGGGCAGCACAAATTTGAGGAAGGGACAACTTCTGTTCGGGGTCCAAACTTTGATATAAGGATTTTTTGCAGTCAGGGCCCAGCCCAGTGCCAGGGGCCCCTGGGCACATCCTTTGGCCATTTTCCCTGGGAAAGAAAACTCACCAGTCCAGGTTGCTGATGTCAGTTTGTAGGGCTCCCTTGGGTCTATCAGGGCAGCACAAGTTTGAGGAGGGGACAACTTCGGTCTGGGGTCCATCCTTCGACATAAGGATTCTTTGCATTCAGGCCCCAGCCGAGGGCCAGGGGCCCCTTGGCAAATCCTTTGGCCGTTTTCCCTGGGAAAGAAAATTCACCAGTCCAGGTTCCTGATGTCCGTTTGTAGGGCTCCCTTGGGTCTATCAGAGCAGCACAAGTATGAGATGGGGACAACTTCAGTCTGGGGTCCATCCTTCGATAGAAGGATTTTTTGCAGTCAGGGCCCAGCCCTGTGCTTGCGGTCCCTGGGCACATCCTTTGGCCATTTTCCAGGGAAAGAAAATACACCAGTCCAGGTTGCTGATGTCAGTTTGTAGGGCTCCCTTGGGTGTATCTGGGCAGCAGAAATTTGAGGAGGGGACAACTTTGGTCTGTGATCCATCTCTCGATATAGGGATTCTTTGCAGTCAGGGACCAGGCCAGGGCCAGGGGCCCCTGGGCACATCCTTTGTCCATTTTCCCTGGGAAAAAAAAATCACGAGTCCAGGTTGCTGATGTCAGTGTGTAGGGCTCCCTTGGGTCTATCAGGGCAGCACAACTTTGAGGAGGGGACAACTTCGGTCTGCGGTCCAAATGTCGATATAAATATTTTTTGGAATCAGGGCCCAGCCCAGTGCCAGGGGCCCCTGGGCACATCCTTTGGCCATTTTCCCTGGGAAAGAAAACTCACCAGTCCAGGTTCCTGATGTCAGTTTGTAGGGCTCCCTTGGGTCTATCAGGGCAGCACAAGTATGAGATGGGGACAACTTCTGTTTGGGTTCCAAACTTTGATATAAGGATTTCTTGCAGTTAGGGCCCAGCCCAGTGCCAGGGACCCCTGGGCACATCCTTTGGCCATTTTCCCTGGGAAAGAAAACTCACCAGTCCTGGTTCCTGATGTCAGTTTGTAGGGCTCCCTTGGGTCTATCAGGGCAGCACAAGTTTGAGGAGGGGACAACTTCGGTCTGCGGTCCAAATGTCGATATAAATATTTTTTGGAATCAGGGCCCAGCCCAGTGCCAGGGGCCCCAGGGCAAATCCTTTTGCAATTTTCCCTGGATAAGAAAACTCACCAGTGCAGGTTGCAGATATCAGTTTATAGGGCTCACTTGGGTCTATCTGGGAAGCACAACTTTGAGGAGGGGACAACTTTGGTCTGTGATCCATCCTTCGATATAGGGATTCTTTATATTCAGGTCCGAGCCCAGTGCCAGGGTCCCTAGGGCACATACTTTGGCCATTTTTTTTTGGGAAAGAAAGCTCACCACTCCAGGTTGCTGATGCCAGTTTGTAGGGCTCCCTTGGGTCTATCAGGGCAGCACAACTTTGAGGAGGGGACAACTTCAGTCTGGGGTCCATCATTCGATATAAGGATTTTTAGCAGTCAGATCCCAGCCCAGTCCCAGGGTCCCCAGGGCACATCCTTTGGCTATTTTCTTTGGGAAAGAAAACTCACCAGTCCAGGTTGATGATGTCAGTTTGTAGGGCCCCCTTGGGTCTATCAGGTCACCACAACTTTGAGGAGGGGACAACTTCGGTCTGTGATCCATCCTTCGATATAGGGATTCTTTATATTCAGCTCCGAGCCCAGTGCCAGGGTCCCCAGGGCACATCCTTTGGCTATTTTCTTTGGGAAAGAAAACTCACCAGTCCAGGTTGCTGATGTCAGTTTGTAGGGCTCCCTTGGGTCTATCAGGGCAGCACAAGTATGAGATGGGGACAACTTCGGTCTGGGGTGCGTCCTTCGATATGAGGAATCTTTGCAGTCAAGCCCCAGCCGAGGGGCAGGGGCCCCTGGGCACATCCTTTGGCCATTTTCCCTGGGAAAGAAAACTCACCAGTCCAGGTTGCTGATGTCAGTTTGTAGGGCTCCCTTGGGTGTATCTGGGCAGCACAAGTTTGAGGAGGGGACAACTTCGGTCTGGGTTCCATCCTTCGATATAAGGATTATTTGCAGTCAAGCCCCAGTCGAGGGCCATGGGCCCCTGGGCACATTCTTTGGCCATTTTCCCTGGGAAAGGAAATTCACCAGTCCAGGTTCCTGATGTCAGTTTGTAGGGCTCCCTTGGGTCTATCTCGGCAGCACAAGTATGAGATGGAGACAACTTCGGTCTGGGGTGCGTCCTTCGATATAAGGATTATTTGCAGTCAGGACTCAGCCCAGGGCCAGGGGCCCCTGGGCACATCCTTTGGCCATTTTCCCTGGGAAAGAATACTCACCAGTCCAGGTTCCTGATGTCAGTTTGTAGGGCTCCCTTGGGTCTATCTGGGCAACAGAAATTTGGGGAGGGGACAGGTTTGGTCTGCGATCCATCATTCTATAGAGGGATTCTTTGCAGTCAGGGCCCAGCCGACTGCCAGGGGCCCCAGGGAACATCCTTTGGCCATTTTCCCTGGGAAAGAAAACTCACCAGTCCAGGTTGCTGATGCCAGTTTGTAGGGCTCACTTGGGTCTATCTGGGTAGCACAACTTTCAGGAGGGGACAACTTCGGTCTGGGGTGCGTCCTTCGATATAAGGATTTTTAGCAGTCAGGTCCCAGCCCAGTGCCAGGATCCCCTGGGCACATCCTTTGGCCATTTTCCCTGGGAAAGGAAATTCACCAGTCCAGCTTCCTGATGTCAGTTTGTAGGGCTCCCTTGGGTCTATCAGGGCAGCACAAGTATGAGATGGGGACAATTTCTGTCTGGGGGGCGTCCTTCGATATACGGATTCTTTGCAGTCAAGCCCCAGCCCAGTGCCAGGGGCCCCTGGGCACATTCTTTGGCCATTTTCCCTGGGAAAGGAAATTCACCAGTCCAGGTTGCTCTAGTCAGTTTGTAGGGCTCCCTTGGGTCTATCAAGGCAGCAGAAATTTGAGGAGCGGACAAGTTTGGTCTGCGATCCATCCTTCGATAGAGGGATTCTTTGCAGTCAGGTCCCAGCCGAGTGCCAAGGGCCCCAGGGAATATCCTTTGGCCATTTTCCCTGGGAAAGAAAACTCACCAGTCCAGGTTCCTGATGTCAGTTTGTAGGGCTCCCTTGGGTCTATCAGGGCAGCACAACTTTGTGGAGGGGACAACTTCGGTTTGGGGTCCAATCTTTGATATAAGGATTTTTTGCCGTCAGGTCCCAGCCCTGTGTTTGGGGCTCCAGGTCACATCCTTTGGCCATTTTCCCTGGGAAAGAAAACTCACCAGTCCAGGTTGCTGATGTCAGTTTGTAGGACTCCCTTGGGTCTATCAGGGCAGCACAAATTTGAGGAAGGGACAACTTCTGTTCGGGGTCCAAACTTTGATATAAGGATTTTTTGCAGTCAGGGCCCAGCCCAGTGCCAGGGGCCCCTGGGCACATCCTTTGGCCATTTTCCCTGGGAAAGAAAACTCACCAGTCCAGGTTGCTGATGTCAGTTTGTAGGGCTCCCTTGGGTCTATCAGGGCAGCACAAGTTTGAGGAGGGGACAACTTCGGTCTGGGGTCCATCCTTCGACATAAGGATTCTTTGCATTCAGGCCCCAGCCGAGGGCCAGGGGCCCCTTGGCAAATCCTTTGGCCGTTTTCCCTGGGAAAGAAAATTCACCAGTCCAGGTTCCTGATGTCCGTTTGTAGGGCTCCCTTGGGTCTATCAGAGCAGCACAAGTATGAGATGGGGACAACTTCAGTCTGGGGTCCATCCTTCGATAGAAGGATTTTTTGCAGTCAGGGCCCAGCCCTGTGCTTGCGGTCCCTGGGCACATCCTTTGGCCATTTTCCAGGGAAAGAAAATACACCAGTCCAGGTTGCTGATGTCAGTTTGTAGGGCTCCCTTGGGTGTATCTGGGCAGCAGAAATTTGAGGAGGGGACAACTTTGGTCTGTGATCCATCTCTCGATATAGGGATTCTTTGCAGTCAGGGACCAGGCCAGGGCCAGGGGCCCCTGGGCACATCCTTTGTCCATTTTCCCTGGGAAAAAAAAATCACGAGTCCAGGTTGCTGATGTCAGTGTGTAGGGCTCCCTTGGGTCTATCAGGGCAGCACAACTTTGAGGAGGGGACAACTTCGGTCTGCGGTCCAAATGTCGATATAAATATTTTTTGGAATCAGGGCCCAGCCCAGTGCCAGGGGCCCCTGGGCACATCCTTTGGCCATTTTCCCTGGGAAAGAAAACTCACCAGTCCAGGTTCCTGATGTCAGTTTGTAGGGCTCCCTTGGGTCTATCAGGGCAGCACAAGTATGAGATGGGGACAACTTCTGTTTGGGTTCCAAACTTTGATATAAGGATTTCTTGCAGTTAGGGCCCAGCCCAGTGCCAGGGACCCCTGGGCACATCCTTTGGCCATTTTCCCTGGGAAAAAAAAATCACCAGTCCAGGTTGCTGATGTCAGTTTGTAGGACTCCCTTGGGTCTATCAGGGCAGCACAAATTTGAGGAAGGGACAACTTCTGTTCGGGGTCCAAACTTTGATATAAGGATTTTTTGCAGTCAGGGCCCAGCCCAGTGCCAGGGGCCCCTGGGCACATCCTTTGCCCATTTTCCCTGGGAAAGAAAACTCACCAGTCCAGGTTGATGATGTCAGTTTGTAGGGCTCCCTTGGGTCTATCAGGGCAGCACAAGTTTGAGGAGGGGACAACTTTGGTCTGTGATCCATCCTTCGATAGGGATTGTTTACAGTCAGATCCCAGCCTGGGGCCAGGGGCCCCTGGGCACATCCTTTGGCCATTTTCCCTGGGAAAGAAAACTCACAAGTCCAGGTTGCTGATGTCAGTTTGTAGGGCTCCCTTGGGTCTAACAGGGCAGCACAAGTATGATATGGGGACAACTTTGGTCTGGGGTCTATCCTTCGATACATGGATTATTTGAATTCAGGCCCCAGCCCAGGGCCAGGGGCCCCTGGGCACAACCTTTGGCCATTTTCCCTGGGAAAGAAAACTCACCAGTCCAGGTTGCTGATGTCAGTTTGTAGGGCTCACTTCCGTCTAACTTGGCAGCAGAAATTTGAGGAGGGGACCATTTTGGACTGCGATCCATCCTTCAATATAGGGATTATTTGCAGTCAGGCTCCACCCCAGGGCCAGGGGCCCCTGGGCACAACCTTTGACCATTTTCCCTGGGAAAGAATACTCACCGGTCCAGGTTGCTGATGTCAGTTTGTAGGGCTACCTTGGGTCTATCTGGGCACAGGAATATTGAGCAGAGGACAACTTTGGTCTCAGATCCATCCTTCGATATAAGGATTCTTTGCAGTTTGGGCCCAGCCCAGGGCCAGGGGCCCCTGGGCACATCCTTTGGCCATTTTCCCTGGGAAAGAAAACTCACCAGTCCTGGTTCCTGATGTCAGTTTGTAGGGCTCCCTTAGGTCTATCAAGGCAGCAGAAATTTGAGGAGGGGACAATTTCTGTTTGGGGTCCAAACTTTGATATAAGGATTCTTTGCAGTCAGGGCCCAGCCCAGTGCCAGGGGCCCCAGGGCAAATCCTTTTGCAATTTTCCCTGGATAAGAAAACTCACCAGTGCAGGTTGCAGATATCAGTTTATAGGGCTCACTTGGGTCTATCTGGGAAGCACAACTTTGAGGAGGGGACAACTTTGGTCTGTGATCCATCCTTCGATATAGGGATTCTTTATATTCAGGTCCGAGCCCAGTGCCAGGGTCCCTAGGGCACATACTTTGGCCATTTTTTTTTGGGAAAGAAAACTCACCACTCCAGGTTGCTGATGCCAGTTTGTAGGGCTCCCTTGGGTCTATCAGGGCAGCACAAGTTTGAGGAGGGGACAACTTCAGTCTGGGGTCCATCATTCGATATAAGGATTTTTAGCAGTCAGATCCCAGCCCAGTCCCAGGGTCCCCAGGGCACATCCTTTGGCTATTTCCTTTGGGAAAGAAAACTCACCAGTCCAGGTTGATGATGTCAGTTTGTAGGGCCCCCTTGGGTCTATCAGGTCACCACAACTTTGAGGAGGGGACAACTTCGGTCTGTGATCCATCCTTCGATATAGGGATTCTTTATATTCAGCTCCGAGCCCAGTGCCAGGGTCCCCAGGGCACATCCTTTGGCTATTTTCTTTGGGAAAGAAAACTCACCAGTCCAGGTTGCTGATGTCAGTTTGTAGGGCTCCCTTGGGTCTATCAGGGCAGCACAAGTATGAGATGGGGACAACTTCGGTCTGGGGTGCGTCCTTCGATATGAGGAATCTTTGCAGTCAAGCCCCAGCCGAGGGGCAGGGGCCCCTGGGCACATCCTTTGGCCATTTTCCCTGGGAAAGAAAACTCACCAGTCCAGGTTGCTGATGTCAGTTTGTAGGGCTCCCTTGGGTGTATCTGGGCAGCACAAGTTTGAGGAGGGGACAACTTCGGTCTGGGTTCCATCCTTCGATATAAGGATTATTTGCAGTCAAGCCCCAGTCGAGGGCCATGGGCCCCTGGGCACATTCTTTGGCCATTTTCCCTGGGAAAGGAAATTCACCAGTCCAGGTTCCTGATGTCAGTTTGTAGGGCTCCCTTGGGTCTATCTCGGCAGCACAAGTATGAGATGGAGACAACTTCGGTCTGGGGTGCGTCCTTCGATATAAGGATTATTTGCAGTCAGGACTCAGCCCAGGGCCAGGGGCCCCTGGGCACATCCTTTGGCCATTTTCCCTGGGAAAGAATACTCACCAGTCCAGGTTCCTGATGTCAGTTTGTAGGGCTCCCTTGGGTCTATCTGGGCAACAGAAATTTGGGGAGGGGACAGGTTTGGTCTGCGATCCATCATTCTATAGAGGGATTCTTTGCAGTCAGGGCCCAGCCGACTGCCAGGGGCCCCAGGGAACATCCTTTGGCCATTTTCCCTGGGAAAGAAAACTCACCAGTCCAGGTTGCTGATGCCAGTTTGTAGGGCTCACTTGGGTCTATCTGGGTAGCACAACTTTCAGGAGGGGACAACTTCGGTCTGGGGTGCGTCCTTCGATATAAGGATTTTTAGCAGTCAGGTCCCAGCCCAGTGCCAGGATCCCCTGGGCACATCCTTTGGCCATTTTCCCTGGGAAAGGAAATTCACCAGTCCAGCTTCCTGATGTCAGTTTGTAGGGCTCCCTTGGGTCTATCAGGGCAGCACAAGTATGAGATGGGGACAATTTCTGTCTGGGGGGCGTCCTTCGATATACGGATTCTTTGCAGTCAAGCCCCAGCCCAGTGCCAGGGGCCCCTGGGCACATCCTTTGGCCATTTTCCCTGGGAAAGAAAACTCACCAATCCAGGTTGCTCTAGTCAGTATGTAGGGCTCCCTTGGGTCTATCAAGGCAGCAGAAATTTGAGGAGCGGACAAGTTTGGTCTGCGATCCATCCTTCGATAGAGGGATTCTTTGCAGTCAGGTCCCAGCCGAGTGCCAGGGGCCCCAGGGAATATCCTTTGGCCATTTTCCCTGGGAAAGAAAACTCACCAGTCCAGGTTCCTGATGTCAGTTTGTAGGGCTCCCTTGGGTCTATCAGGGCAGCACAACTTTGTGGAGGGGACAACTTCGGTTTGGGGTCCAATCTTTGATATAAGGATTTTTTGCAGTCAGGTCCCAGCCCTGTGTTTGGGGCTCCAGGTCACATCCTTTGGCAATTTTCCCTGGGAAAGAAAACTCACCAGTCCAGGTTGCTGATGTCAGTTTGTAGGGCTCCCTTGGGTCCATCAGGGCAGCACAAGTTTGAGGAGGGGACAACTTCGCTCTGGGGTCCATCCTTCGATATAAGGATTCTTTGCAGTCAGGCTCCAGCCCAGTGCCAGGGGCCCCAGGGCGCAACTTTTGGCCATTTTCCCTGGGAAAGAAAACTCACCAGTCCGGGTTGCTGATGTCAGTTTGTAGGGCTCCCTTGGGTCTATCAGGGCAGCACAAGTATGAGATGGGGACAATTTCTGTCTGGGGGGCGTCCTTCGATATACGGATTCTTTGCAGTCAAGCCCCAGCCCAGTGCCAGGGGCCCCTGGGCACATCCTTTGGCCATTTTCCCTGGGAAAGAAAACTCACCAATCCAGGTTGCTCTAGTCAGTATGTAGGGCTCCCTTGGGTCTATCAAGGCAGCAGAAATTTGAGGAGCGGACAAGTTTGGTCTGCGATCCATCCTTCGATAGAGGGATTCTTTGCAGTCAGGTCCCAGCCGAGTGCCAGGGGCCCCAGGGAATATCCTTTGGCCATTTTCCCTGGGAAAGAAAACTCACCAGTCCAGGTTCCTGATGTCAGTTTGTAGGGCTCCCTTGGGTCTATCAGGGCAGCACAACTTTGTGGAGGGGACAACTTCGGTTTGGGGTCCAATCTTTGATATAAGGATTTTTTGCAGTCAGGTCCCAGCCCTGTGTTTGGGGCTCCAGGTCACATCCTTTGGCAATTTTCCCTGGGAAAGAAAACTCACCAGTCCAGGTTGCTGATGTCAGTTTGTAGGGCTCCCTTGGGTCCATCAGGGCAGCACAAGTTTGAGGAGGGGACAACTTCGCTCTGGGGTCCATCCTTCGATATAAGGATTCTTTGCAGTCAGGCTCCAGCCCAGTGCCAGGGGCCCCAGGGCGCAACTTTTGGCCATTTTCCCTGGGAAAGAAAACTCACCAGTCCGGGTTGCTGATGTCAGTTTGTAGGGCTCCCTTGGGTCTATCAGGGCAGCACAAGTATGAGATGGGGACAATTTCTGTCTGGGGGGCATCCTTCGATATAAGGATTCTTTGCAGTCAAGCCCCAGCCCAGTGCCACGGGCCCCTGGGCACATCCTTTTTCCATTTTCCCTGGGAAAGAAAACTCACCAGTCCAGGTTGCTCTTGCCAGAATGTAGGGCTCCCTTGGGTCTATCATGGCAGCAGAAATTTGAGGAGCTGACAAGTTTGGTCTGCGATCCATCCTTCGATAGAGGGATTCTTTGCAGTCAGGTCCCAGCTGAGTGCCAGGGGCCCCAGGGAATATCCTTTGGCCATTTTCCCTTGGAAAGAAAACTCACCAGTCCAGGTTGCTGATGTCAGTTTCTAGGGCTCCCTTGGGTCAATCAGGGCAGCACAACTTTGTGGAGGGGAGAACTTCGGTTTGGGGTCCAATCTTTGATATAAGGATTTTTTGCAGTCAGGTCCCAGCCCTGTGTTGGGGGCTCCAGGTCACATCCTTTGGCAATTTTCCCTGGGAAAGAAAACGCACCAGTCCAGGTTCCTGATGTCAGTTTGTAGGGCTCCCTTGGGTCTATAAGGGCAGCACAAGTTTGAGGAGGGGACAACTTCGGTCTGGGTTCCATCCTTCGATATAAGGATTATTTGCAGTCCTGGTCCAGCCCAGTGCCAGGGGCCCCTGGGCACATCCTTTGGCCATTTTCCCTGGGAAAGGAAACTCACCAGTCCAGGTTGCTGATGTCAGTTTGTAGGGCTCCCTTGGGTCTATCAGGGCAGCACAAGTTTCAGGAGGGGACAACTTTGGTCTTTGATCCATCCTTCGATATATGGATTCTTTACAGTCAGGAACCACCCCAGGGCCAGGGGCCCCTGGGCACATCCTTTGGCCATTTTCCCTGGGAAAGAAAACTCACCAGTCCAGGTTGCTGATGTCAGTTTGTAGGGCTCCCTTGGGTCTATCAGGGCAGCACAAGTTTGAGGAGGGGACAACTTTGGTCTTTGATCCATCCTTCGATATATGGATTCTTTACAGTCAGGCCCCAGCCCAGGTCCAGGGGCCCCTGGGCACATCCTTTGGCCATTTTCCCTGGGAAAGAAAACTCAACAGTCCAGGTTACTGATGTCAGTTTGTAGGGCTCCCTTGGGTCTATCTGGGCAGCAGAAATTTGAGGAGGGGACAACTTTGGTCTGGGGTCCATCCTTCGATATAGGGATTCTTTACAGTCCCGTCCCAGCCCAGGTCCAGGGGCCCCTGGGCACATCCTTTGGCCATTTTCCAGGGAAAGAAAACTCACCAGTCCAGGTTGCTGCTGTCAGTTTGTAGGGCTCCCTTGGGTCTATCTGGGCGGCAGAAATTTGAGGAGGGGACAATTTATGTTTGCGGTCCAGACTTTGATATAAGGATTCTTTGCTGTCAGGTCCCAGCCCAGTGCCAGGGGCCCCTGGGCAAATCCTTTGGCTATTTTCCCTGGGAAAAAAAACTCACCAGTCCAGGTTGCTGATGTCAGTTTTTAGGGCTTCCTTGGTTCAATCTGGGAAGCAGAAATTTGAGGAGGCGACGACTTTGGTCTTTGATCCATCCATCGATATAGGGATTTTTTGCTGTCAGGGCCGAGCCCAGGTCCAGGGGCCCCTGGTCACAACCTTTGGCCATTTTCCCTGGGAAAGAAAACTCACCAGTCCAGGTTGCTGATGTCCGTTTGTAGGGCTCCCTTGGGTCTATCTGGGAAGCAGAAATCTGAGGAGATGACGACTTTGGTCTGTGATCCATCCTTCGATATAGGGATTATTTGCAGTCGGGCCCCAGCCCAGTGCCAGGGGCCCCTGGGAACATCCTTTGGCCATTTTCCCTGGGAAAAAAAAATCACGAGTCCAGGTTGCTGATGTCAGTGTGTAGGGCTCCCTTGGGTCTATCAGGGAAGCACAACTTTGAGGAGGGGACAACTTCGGTCTGCGGTCCAAATGTCGATATAAATATTTTTTGGAATCAGGGCCCAGCCGAGTGCCAGGGGCCCCTGGGCACATCCTTTGGCCATTTTCCCTGGGAAAGAAAACTCACCAGTCCAGGTTCCTGATGTCAGTTTGTAGGGCTCCCTTGGGTCTATCTGGGCACCACAAGTATGAGATGGGGACAACTTCTGTTCGGGGTCCAAACTTTGATATAAGGATTTCTTGCAGTTAGGGCCCAGCCCAGTGCCAGGGACCCCTGGGCACATCCTTTGGCCATTTTCCCTGGGAAAAAAAAATCACCAGTCCAGGTTGCTGATGTCAGTTTGTAGGACTCCCTTGGGTCTATCAGGGCAGCACAAATTTGAGGAAGGGACAACTTCTGTTCGGGGTCCAAACTTTGATATAAGGATTTTTTGCAGTCAGGGCCCAGCCCAGTGCCAGGGGCCCCTGGGCACATCCTTTGGCCATTTTCCCTGGGAAAGAAAACTCACCAGTCCAGGTTGATGATGTCAGTTTGTAGGGCTCCCTTGGGTCTATCAGGGCAGCACAAGTTTGAGGAGGGGACAACTTTGGTCTGTGATCCATCCTTCGATAGGGATTGTTTACAGTCAGATCCCAGCCTGGGGCTAGGGGCCCCTGGGCACATACTTTGGCCATTTTCCCTGGGAAAGAAAACTCACAAGTCCAGGTTGCTGATGTCAGTTTGTAGGGCTCCCTTGGGTCTAACAGGGCAGCACAAGTATGATATGGGGACAACTTTGGTCTGGGGTCTATCCTTCGATAGATAGATTATTTGAATTCAGGCCCCAGCCCAGGGCCAGGGGCCCCTGGGCACAACCTTTGGCCATTTTCCCTGGGAAAGAAAACTCACCAGTCCAGGTTGCTGATGTCAGTTTGTAGGGCTCACTTCCGTCTAACTTGGCAGCAGAAATTTGAGGAGGGGACCATTTTGGACTGCGATCCATCCTTCAATATAGGGATTATTTGCAGTCAGGCTCCACCCCAGGGCCAGGGGCCCCTGGGCACAACCTTTGACCATTTTCCCTGGGAAAGAATACTCACCGGTCCAGGTTGCTGATGTCAGTTTGTAGGGCTACCTTGGGTCTATCTGGGCACAGGAATATTGAGCAGAGGACAACTTTGGTCTCAGATCCATCCTTCGATATAAGGATTCTTTGCAGTTTTGGCCCAGCCCAGGGCCAGGGGCCCCTGGGCACATCCTTTGGCCATTTTCCCTGGGAAAGAAAACTCACCAGTCCTGGTTCCTGATGTCAGTTTGTAGGGCTCCCTTAGGTCTATCAAGGCAGCAGAAATTTGAGGAGGGGACAATTTCTGTTTGGGGTCCAAACTTTGATATAAGGATTCTTTGCAGTCAGGGCCCAGCCCAGTGCCAGGGGCCCCAGGGCAAATCCTTTTGCAATTTTCCCTGGATAAGAAAACTCACCAGTGCAGGTTGCAGATATCAGTTTGTAGGGCTCACTTGGGTCTATCTGGGAAGCACAACTTTGAGGAGGGGACAACTTCCGTCTGCGATCCCATCCTTTGATATAAGGATTTATTGCAGTCAGGACGCAGCCCAGTGCCAGGGTCCCCAGGGCACATCCTTTGGCCATTTTCCCTGGGAAAGAAAACTCACCAGTCCAGGTTCCTGATGTCACTTTGTAGGGCTCCCTTGGGTGTATCTGGGCAGCACAAGTATTAGATGGGGACAATTTCAGTCTAGGGTCATTCCTTCGATATAAGGATTCTTTGCAGTCAAGCCCCAGCCGAGGGCCATGGGCCCCTGGGCACATTCTTTGGCAATTTTCCCTGGGAAAGGAAATTCACCAGTCCAAGTTCCTGATGTCAGTTTGTAGGGCTCCCTTGGGTCTATCTGGGAAGCAGAAATCTGAGGAGATGACGACTTTGGTCTGTGATCCATCCTTCGATATAGGGATTATTTGCAGTCGGGCCCCAGCCCAGTGCCAGGGGCCCCTGGGAACATCCTTTGGCCATTTTCCCTGGGAAAGAAAACTCAACAGTCCAGGTTACTGATGTCAGTTTGTAGGGCTCCCTTGGGTCTATCTGGGCACCGCAAGTATGAGATGGGGACAACTTTGGTCTGGGGTCCAAATGTCGATATAAATATTTTTTGCAGTCAGGGCCCAGCCCAGTGCCAGGGGCCCCTGGGCACATCCTTTGGCCATTTTCCCTGGGAAAGAAAACTCACCAGTCCAGGTTCCGGACGTCACTTTGTAGGGCTCCCTTGGGTTTATCTGGGCAGCAGGAATTTCAGGAGAGGACAACTTTGGTCTGTGATCCATCCTTCGATAGGGATTGTTTACAGTCAGATCCCAGCCTGGGGCCAGGGGCCCCAGGGAATATCCTTTGGCCATTTTCCCTGGGAAAGAAAACTCACCAGTCCAGGTTCCTGATGTCAGTTTGTAGGGCTCCCTTGGGTCTATCAGGGCAGCACAACTATGAGATGGGGACAACTTCGGTCTGGGGTGCGTCCTTCGATATAGGGATTCTTTACAGACAGGCCCCTGCCAGGGGCCAGGGGCCCCTGGGCACATCCTTTGGCCATTTTCCCTGGGAAAGAAAATTCACCAGTCCAAGTTCCTGATGTCAGTTTGTAGGGCTCCCTTGGGTCTATCAGGGAAGCACATGTATGAGATGGGAACAACTTCGATCTGGGGTCCATACTTCAATATAAGGATTTTTTGCAGTCAGGCCGCAGCCCAGGTCCAGGGGCCCCAGGGCACATCCTTTGGCCATTTTCCCTGGAAAAGAAAACTCACCAGTCCAGGTTGCTGATGCCAGTTTGTAGGGCTCACTTGGGTCTATCTGGGTAGCACAACTTTCAGGAGGGGACAACTTCGGTCTGGGGTGCGTCCTTCGATATAAGGATTTTTAGCAGTCAGGTCCCAGCCCAGTGCCAGGATCCCCTGGGCACATCCTTTGGCCATTTTCCCTGGGAAAGGAAATTCACCAGTCCAGCTTCCTGATGTCAGTTTGTAGGGCTCCCTTGGGTCTATCAGGGCAGCACAAGTATGAGATGGGGACAATATCTGTCTGGGGGGCGTCCTTCGATATAAGGATTCTTTGCAGTCATGCCCCAGCGCAGTGCCACGGGCCCCTGGGCACATCCTTTGGCCATTTTCCCTGGGAAAGAAAACTCACCAGTCCAGGTTGCTCTTGCCAGAATGTAGGGCTCCCTTGGGTATATCAAGGCAGCAGAAATTTGAGGAGCGGACAAGTTTGGTCTTCGATCCATCCTTCGATAGAGGGATTCTTTGCAGTCAGGTCCCAGCTGAGTGCCAGGGGCCCCAGGGAATATCCTTTGGCCATTTTCCCTTGGAAAGAAAACTCACCAGTCCAGGTTGCTGATGTCAGTTTCTAGGGCTCCCTTGGGTCTATCAGGGCAGCACAACTTTGTGGAGGGGACAACTTCGGTTTGGGGTCCAATCTTTGATATAAGGATTTTTTGCAGTCAGGTCCCAGCCCTGTGTTGGGGGCTCCAGGTCACATCCTTTGGCAATTTTCCCTGGGAAAGAAAACGCACCAGTCCAGGTTGCTGATGTCAGTTTGTAGGGCTCCCTTGGGTCTATAAGGGCAGCACAAGTTTGAGGAGGGGACAACTTCGGTCTGGGTTCCATCCTTCGATATAAGGATTATTTGCAGTCCTGGTCCAGCCCAGTGACAGGGGCCCCTGGGCACATCCTTTGGCCATTTTCCCTGGGAAAGGAAACTCACCAGTCCAGCTTCCTGATGTCAGTTTGTAGGGCTCCCTTGGGTCTATCAGGGCAGCACAAGTTTCAGGAGGGGACAACTTTGGTCTTTGATCCATCCTTCGATATATGGATTCTTTACAGTCAGGAACCACCCCAGGGCCAGGGGCCCCTGGGCACATCCTTTGGCCATTTTCCCTGGGAAAGAAAACTCACCAGTCCAGGTTACTGATGTCAGTTTGTAGGGCTCCCTTGGGTCTATCTGGGCAGCAGAAATTTGAGGAGGGGACAACTTTGGTCTGGGGTCCATCCTTCGATATAGGGATTCTTTACAGTCCCGTCCCAGCCCAGGTCCAGGGGCCCCTGGGCACATCCTTTGGCCATTTTCCAGGGAAAGAAAACTCACCAGTCCAGGTTGCTGATGTCAGTTTGTAGGGCTCCCTTGGGTCTATCTGGGCAGCAGAAATTTGAGGAGGGGACAATTTATGTTTGCGGTCCAGACTTTGATATAAGGATTCTTTGCTGTCAGGTCCCAGCCCAGTGCCAGGGGCCCCAGGGCAAATCCTTTGGCCATTTTCCCTGGGAAAAAAAACTCACCAGTCCAGGTTGCTGATGTCAGTTTGTAGGGCTTCCTTGGTTCAATCTGGGAAGCAGAAATTTGAGGAGGCGACGACTTTGGTCTTTGATCCATCCATCGATATAGGGATTTTTTGCTGTCAAGGCCGAGCCCAGGTCCAGGGGCCCCTAGGCACAACCTTTGGCCATTTTCCCTGGGAAAGAAAACTCACCAGTCCAGGTTGCTGATGTCCGTTTGTAGGGCTCCCTTGGGTCTATCAGGGCAGCACATATTTTATTTGGGGACAACTTCAGCCCTGGATCCATCCTTCAATATAAGGATTTTTTGCAGTCAGGCACCAGCCCAGGTCCAGGGGCCCCTGGGCACATCCTTTGGCCATTTTCCCTGGGAAAGAAAACTCACCAGTCCAGGTTGCTGATGTCAGTTTGTAGGGCTCTCTTGGGTCTATCTGGGCAGAGGAAATTTGAGCAGAGGACAACTTTGGTCTCCGATCCATCCTTCGATATAAGGATTCTTTGCAGTCAGGGCCCAGCCCAGGGCCAGGGGCCCCTGGGCACATCCTTTGGCCATTTTCCCTGGGAAAGAATACTCACCAATCCTGGTTCCTGATGTCAGTTTGTAGGGCTCCCTTAGGTCTATCAAGGTAGCAGAAATTTGAGGAGGGGACAACATCTGTTTGGGGTCCAAACTTTGATATAAGGATTCTTTGCAGTCAGGGCCCAGCCCAGTGCCAGGGGCCCCAGGGCAAATCCTTTGGCAATTTTCCCTGGATAAGAAAACTCACCAGTGAAGGTTGCGGATGTCAGTTTGTAGGCCTTCCTTGGGTCTATCTGGGAAGCAGAAATCTGAGGAGATGACGACTTTGGTCTGTGATCCATCCTTCGATATAGGGATTATTTGCAGTCGGGCCCCAGCCCAGTGCCAGGGGCCCCTGGGAACATCCTTTGGCCATTTTCCCTGGGAAAGAAAACTCAACAGTCCAGGTTACTGATGTCAGTTTGTAGGGCTCCCTTGGGTCTATCTGGGCACCGCAAGTATGAGATGGGGACAACTTTGGTCTGGGGTCCAAATGTCGATATAAATATTTTTTGCAGTCAGGGCCCAGCCCAGTGCCAGGGGCCCCTGGGCACATCCTTTGGCCATTTTCCCTGGGAAAGAAAACTCACCAGTCCAGGTTCCGGACGTCACTTTGTAGGGCTCCCTTGGGTTTATCTGGGCAGCAGGAATTTCAGGAGAGGACAACTTTGGTCTGCGATCCATCCTTCGATATAAGGATTTTTTGCATTCAGGCCCCAGCCCAGGTCCAGGGGCCCCTGGGCACATCCTTTAGCTATTTTCCCTGGGAAAGAAAACTCACCAGTCCAGGTTGCTGATGTCAGTTTGTAGGGCTCCCTTGGGTCTATCAGGGCAGCACAAGTTTGAGGAAGGGACAACTTCGGTCTGGGTTCCATCCTTCGATATAAGGCTTTTTAAATTCAGGTCCCAACCCAGGGCCAGGCGCCCCAAGGCACATTCTTTGGCCATTTTCCCTGGGAAAGAAAATTCACCAGTCCAGGTTGCTGATGTCAGTTTGTAGGGCTCCCTTGGGTCTATCAGGGCAGCACAAGTTTGAGGAGGGGACAACTTCGGTCTGGGGTCCATCCTTCGACATAAGGATTCTTTGCATTCAGGCCCCAGCCCAGGGCCAGGGGCCCCTGGTCACAACCTTTGGCCATTTTCCCTGGGAAAGAAAACTCACCAGTCCAGGTTGCTGATGTCCGTTTGTAGGGCTCCCTTGGGTCTATCTGGGAAGCAGAAATCTGAGGAGATGACGACTTTGGTCTGTGATCCATCCTTCGATATAGGGATTATTTGCAGTCGGGCCCCAGCCCAGTGCCAGGGGCCCCTGGGAACATCCTTTGGCCATTTTCCCTGGGAAAAAAAAATCACGAGTCCAGGTTGCTGATGTCAGTGTGTAGGGCTCCCTTGGGTCTATCAGGGAAGCACAACTTTGAGGAGGGGACAACTTCGGTCTGCGGTCCAAATGTCGATATAAATATTTTTTGGAATCAGGGCCCAGCCCAGTGCCAGGGGCCCCTGGGCACATCCTTTGGCCATTTTCCCTGGGAAAGAAAACTCACCAGTCCAGGTTCCTGATGTCAGTTTGTAGGGCTCCCTTGGGTCTATCTGGGCACCACAAGTATGAGATGGGGACAACTTCTGTTCGGGGTCCAAACTTTGATATAAGGATTTCTTGCAGTTAGGGCCCAGCCCAGTGCCAGGGACCCCTGGGCACATCCTTTGGCCATTTTCCCTGGGAAAAAAAAATCACCAGTCCAGGTTGCTGATGTCAGTTTGTAGGACTCCCTTGGGTCTATCAGGGCAGCACAAATTTGAGGAAGGGACAACTTCTGTTCGGGGTCCAAACTTTGATATAAGGATTTTTTGCAGTCAGGGCCCAGCCCAGTGCCAGGGGCCCCTGGGCACATCCTTTGGCCATTTTCCCTGGGAAAGAAAACTCACCAGTCCAGGTTGATGATGTCAGTTTGTAGGGCTCCCTTGGGTCTATCAGGGCAGCACAAGTTTGAGGAGGGGACAACTTTGGTCTGTGATCCATCCTTCGATAGGGATTGTTTACAGTCAGATCCCAGCCTGGGGCTAGGGGCCCCTGGGCACATCCTTTGGCCATTTTCCCTGGGAAAGAAAACTCACAAGTCCAGGTTGCTGATGTCAGTTTGTAGGGCTCCCTTGGGTCTAACAGGGCAGCACAAGTATGATATGGGGACAACTTTGGTCTGGGGTCTATCCTTCGATAGATGGATTATTTGAATTCAGGCCCCAGCCCAGGGCCAGGGGCCCCTGGGCACAACCTTTGGCCATTTTCCCTGGGAAAGAAAACTCACCAGTCCAGGTTGCTGATGTCAGTTTGTAGGGCTCACTTCCGTCTAACTTGGCAGCAGAAATTTGAGGAGGGGACCATTTTGGACTGCGATCCATCCTTCAATATAGGGATTATTTGCAGTCAGGCTCCACCCCAGGGCCAGGGGCCCCTGGGCAGAACCTTTGACCATTTTCCCTGGGAAAGAATACTCACCGGTCCAGGTTGCTGATGTCAGTTTGTAGGGCTACCTTGGGTCTATCTGGGCACAGGAATATTGAGCAGAGGACAACTTTGGTCTCAGATCCATCCTTCGATATAAGGATTCTTTGCAGTTTTGGCCCAGCCCAGGGCCAGGGGCCCCTGGGCACATCCTTTGGCCATTTTCCCTGGGAAAGAAAACTCACCAGTCCTGGTTCCTGATGTCAGTTTGTAGGGCTCCCTTAGGTCTATCAAGGCAGCAGAAATTTGAGGAGGGGACAATTTCTGTTTGGGGTCCAAACTTTGATATAAGGATTCTTTGCAGTCAGGGCCCAGCCCAGTGCCAGGGGCCCCAGGGCAAATCCTTTTGCAATTTTCCCTGGATAAGAAAACTCACCAGTGCAGGTTGCAGATATCAGTTTGTAGGGCTCACTTGGGTCTATCTGGGAAGCACAACTTTGAGGAGGGGACAACTTCCGTCTGCGATCCCATCCTTTGATATAAGGATTTATTGCAGTCAGGACGCAGCCCAGTGCCAGGGTCCCCAGGGCACATCCTTTGGCCATTTTCCCTGGGAAAGAAAACTCACCAGTCCAGGTTCCTGATGTCACTTTGTAGGGCTCCCTTGGGTGTATCTGGGCAGCACAAGTATTAGATGGGGACAATTTCAGTCTAGGGTCCTTCCTTCGATATAAGGATTCTTTGCAGTCAAGCCCCAGCCGAGGGCCATGGGCCCCTGGGCACATTCTTTGGCAATTTTCCCTGGGAAAGGAAATTCACCAGTCCAAGTTCCTGATGTCAGTTTGTAGGGCTCCCTTGGGTCTATCTGGGAAGCAGAAATCTGAGGAGATGACGACTTTGGTCTGTGATCCATCCTTCGATATAGGGATTATTTGCAGTCGGGCCCCAGCCCAGTGCCAGGGGCCCCTGGGAACATCCTTTGGCCATTTTCCCTGGGAAAGAAAACTCAACAGTCCAGGTTACTGATGTCAGTTTGTAGGGCTCCCTTGGGTCTATCTGGGCACCGCAAGTATGAGATGGGGACAACTTTGGTCTGGGGTCCAAATGTCGATATAAATATTTTTTGCAGTCAGGGCCCAGCCCAGTGCCAGGGGCCCCTGGGCACATCCTTTGGCCATTTTCCCTGGGAAAGAAAACTCACCAGTCCAGGTTCCGGACGTCACTTTGTAGGGCTCCCTTGGGTTTATCTGGGCAGCAGGAATTTCAGGAGAGGACAACTTTGGTCTGTGATCCATCCTTCGATAGGGATTGTTTACAGTCAGATCCCAGCCTGGGGCCAGGGGCCCCAGGGAATATCCTTTGGCCATTTTCCCTGGGAAAGAAAACTCACCAGTCCAGGTTCCTGATGTCAGTTTGTAGGGCTCCCTTGGGTCTATCAGGGCAGCACAACTATGAGATGGGGACAACTTCGGTCTGGGGTGCGTCCTTCGATATAGGGATTCTTTACAGACAGGCCCCAGCCAGGGGCCAGGGGCCCCTGGGCACATCCTTTGGCCATTTTCCCTGGGAAAGAAAATTCACCAGTCCAAGTTCCTGATGTCAGTTTGTAGGGCTCCCTTGGGTCTATCAGGGAAGCACATGTATGAGATGGGAACAACTTCGATCTGGGGTCCATACTTCAATATAAGGATTTTTTGCAGTCAGGCCGCAGCCCAGGTCCAGGGGCCCCAGGGCACATCCTTTGGCCATTTTCCCTGGAAAAGAAAACTCACCAGTCCAGGTTGCTGATGCCAGTTTGTAGGGCTCACTTGGGTCTATCTGGGTAGCACAACTTTCAGGAGGGGACAACTTCAGTCTGGGGTGCGTCCTTCGATATAAGGATTTTTAGCAGTCAGGTCCCAGCCCAGTGCCAGGATCCCCTGGGCACATCCTTTGGCCATTTTCCCTGGGAAAGGAAATTCACCAGTCCAGCTTCCTGATGTCAGTTTGTAGGGCTCCCTTGTGTCTATCAGGGCAGCACAAGTATGAGATGGGGACAATTTCTGTCTGGGGGGCGTCCTTCGATATAAGGATTCTTTGCAGTCATGCCCCAGCGCAGTGCCACGGGCCCCTGGGCACATCCTTTGGCCATTTTCCCTGGGAAAGAAAACTCACCAGTCCAGGTTGCTCTTGCCAGAATGTAGGGCTCCCTTGGGTCTATCAAGGCAGCAGAAATTTGAGGAGCGGACAAGTTTGGTCTGCGATCCATCCTTCGATAGAGGGATTCTTTGCAGTCAGGTCCCAGCTGAGTGCCAGGGGCCCCAGGGAATATCCTTTGGCCATTTTCCCTTGGAAAGAAAACTCACCAGTCCAGGTTGCTGATGTCAGTTTCTAGGGCTCCCTTGGGTCTATCAGGGCAGCACAACTTTGTGGAGGGGACAACTTCGGTTTGGGGTCCAATCTTTGATATAAGGATTTTTTGCAGTCAGGTCCCAGCCCTGTGTTGGGGGCTCCAGGTCACATCCTTTGGCAATTTTCCCTGGGAAAGAAAACGCACCAGTCCAGGTTCCTGATGTCAGTTTGTAGGGCTCCCTTGGGTCTATAAGGGCAGCACAAGTTTGAGGAGGGGACAACTTCGGTCTGGGTTCCATCCTTCGATATAAGGATTATTTGCAGTCCTGGTCCAGCCCAGTGCCAGGGGCCCCTGGGCACATCCTTTGGCCATTTTCCCTGGGAAAGGAAACTCACCAGTCCAGGTTGCTGATGTCAGTTTGTAGGGCTCCCTTGGGTCTATCAGGGCAGCACAAGTTTCAGGAGGGGACAACTTTGGTCTTTGATCCATCCTTCGATATATGGATTCTTTACAGTCAGGCCCCGGCCCAGGGCCAGGGGCCCCTGGGCACATCCTTTAGGTATTTTCCCTGGGAAAGAAAACTCAACAGTCCAGGTTACTGATGTCAGTTTGTAGGGCTCCCTTGGGTCTATCTGGGCAGCAGAAATTTGAGGAGGGGACAACTTTGGTCTGGGGTCCATCCTTCGATATAGGGATTCTTTACAGTCCCGTCCCAGCCCAGGTCCAGGGGCCCCTGGGCACATCCTTTGGCCATTTTCCAGGGAAAGAAAACTCACCAGTCCAGGTTGCTGATGTCAGTTTGTAGGGCTCCCTTGGGTCTATCTGGGCAGCAGAAATTTGAGGAGGGGACAATTTATGTTTGCGGTCCAGACTTTGATATAAGGATTCTTTGCTGTCAGGTCCCAGCCCAGTGCCAGGGGCCCCAGGGCAAATCCTTTGGCCATTTTCCCTGGGAAAAAAAACTCACCAGTCCAGGTTGCTGATGTCAGTTTGTAGGGCTTCCTTGGTTCAATCTGGGAAGCAGAAATTTGAGGAGGCGACGACTTTGGTCTTTGATCCATCCATCGATATAGGGATTTTTTGCTGTCAGGGCCGAGCCCAGGTCCAGGGGCCCCTGGGCACAACCTTTGGCCATTTTCCCTGGGAAAGAAAACTCACCAGTCCAGGTTGCTGATGTCCGTTTGTAGGGCTCCCTTGGGTCTATCAGGGCAGCAAATATTTTATTTGGGGACAACTTCAGCCCTGGATCCATCCTTCAATATAAGGATTTTTTGCAGTCAGGCACCAGCCCAGGTCCAGGGGCCCCTGGGCACATCCTTTGGCCATTTTCCCTGGGAAAGAAAACTCACCAGTCCAGGTTGCTGATGTCAGTTTGTAGGGCTCTCTTGGGTCTATCTGGGCAGCAGAAATTTGAGCAGAGGACAACTTTGGTCTCCGATCCATCCTTCGATATAAGGATTCTTTGCAGTCAGGGCCCAGCCCAGGGCCAGGGGCCCCTGGGCACATCCTTTGGCCATTTTCCCTGGGAAAGAATACTCACCAATCCTGGTTCCTGATGTCAGTTTGTAGGGCTCCCTTAGGTCTATCAAGGCAGCAGAAATTTGAGGAGGGGACAACATCTGTTTGGGGTCCAAACTTTGATATAAGGATTCTTTGCAGTCAGGGCCCAGCCCAGTGCCAGGGGCCCCAGGGCAAATCCTTTGGCAATTTTCCCTGGATAAGAAAACTCACCAGTGAAGGTTGCGGATGTCAGTTTGTAGGCCTTCCTTGGGTCTATCTGGGAAGCAGAAATCTGAGGAGATGACGACTTTGGTCTGTGATCCATCCTTCGATATAGGGATTATTTGCAGTCGGGCCCCAGCCCAGTGCCAGGGGCCCCTGGGAACATCCTTTGGCCATTTTCCCTGGGAAAGAAAACTCAACAGTCCAGGTTACTGATGTCAGTTTGTAGGGCTCCCTTGGGTCTATCTGGGCACCGCAAGTATGAGATGGGGACAACTTTGGTCTGGGGTCCAAATGTCGATATAAATATTTTTTGCAGTCAGGGCCCAGCCCAGTGCCAGGGGCCCCTGGGCACATCCTTTGGCCATTTTCCCTGGGAAAGAAAACTCACCAGTCCAGGTTCCGGACGTCACTTTGTAGGGCTCCCTTGGGTTTATCTGGGCAGCAGGAATTTCAGGAGAGGACAACTTTGGTCTGCGATCCATCCTTCGATATAAGGATTTTTTGCATTCAGGCCCCAGCCCAGGTCCAGGGGCCCCTGGTCACATCCTTTAGCTATTTTCCCTGGGAAAGAAAACTCACCAGTCCAGGTTGCTGATGTCAGTTTGTAGGGCTCCCTTGGGTCTATCAGGGCAGCACAAGTTTGAGGAAGGGACAACTTCGGTCTGGGTTCCATCCTTCGATATAAGGCTTTTTAAATTCAGGTCCCAACCCAGGGCCAGGCGCCCCAAGGCACATTCTTTGGCCATTTTCCCTGGGAAAGAAAACTCACCAGTCCAGGTTGCTGATGTCAGTTTGTAGGGCTCCCTTCCTTGGGTCTATCAGGGCAGCACAAGTTTGAGGAGGGGACAACTTCGGTCTGGGGTCCATCCTTCGACATAAGGATTCTTTGCATTCAGGCCCCAGCCCAGGGCCAGGGGCCCCTTGGCAAATCCTTTGGCCGTTTTCCCTGGGAAAGAAAATTCACCAGTCCAGGTTGCTGATGTCAGTTTGTAGGGCTCCCTTGGGTCTATCAGAGCAGCACAAGTATGAGATGGGGACAACTTCAGTCTGGGGTCCATTCTTCGATAGAAGGATTTTTTGCAGTCAGGGCCCAGCCCTGTGCTTGCGGTCCCTGGGCACATCCTTTGGCCATTTTCCCTGGGAAAGAAAATACACCAGTCCAGGTTGCTGATGTCAGTTTGTAGGGCTCCCTTGGGTGTATCTGGGCAGCAGAAATTTGAGGAGGGGACAACTTTGGTCTGTGATCCATCTCTCGATATAGGGATTCTTTGCAGTCAGGGACCAGGCCAGGGCCAGGGGCCCCTGGGCACATCCTTTGGCCATTTTCCCTGGGAAAAAAAAATCACGAGTCCAGGTTGCTGATGTCAGTGTGTAGGGCTCCCTTGGGTCTATCAGGGAAGCACAACTTTGAGGAGGGGACAACTTCGGTCTGCGGTCCAAATGTCGATATAAATATTTTTTGGAATCAGGGCCCAGCCCAGTGCCAGGGGCCCCTGGGCACATCCTTTGGCCATTTTCCCTGGGAAAGAAAACTCACCAGTCCAGGTTGCTGATGTCAGTTTGTAGGGCTCACTTCCGTCTAACTTGGCAGCAGAAATTTGAGGAGGGGACCATTTTGGACTGCGATCCATCCTTCAATATAGGGATTATTTGCAGTCAGGCTCCACCCCAGGGCCAGGGGCCCCTAGGCACAACCTTTGACCATTTTCCCTGGGAAAGAATACTCACCGGTCCAGGTTGCTGATGTCAGTTTGTAGGGCTACCTTGGGTCTATCTGGGCACAGGAATATTGAGCAGAGGACAACTTTGGTCTCAGATCCATCCTTCGATATAAGGATTCTTTGCAGTTTGGGCCCAGCCCAGGGCCAGGGGCCCCTGGGCACATCCTTTGGCCATTTTCCCTGGGAAAGAAAACTCACCAGTCCTGGTTCCTGATGTCAGTTTGTAGGGCTCCCTTAGGTCTATCAAGGCAGCAGAAATTTGAGGAGGGGACAATTTCTGTTTGGGGTCCAAACTTTGATATAAGGATTCTTTGCAGTCAGGGCCCAGCCCAGTGCCAGGGTCCCCAGGGCAAATCCTTTTGCAATTTTCCCTGGATAAGAAAACTCACCAGTGCAGGTTGCAGATATCAGTTTATAGGGCTCACTTGGGTCTATCTGGGAAGCACAACTTTGAGGAGGGGACAATTTTGGTCTGTGATCCATCCTTCGATATAGGGATTCTTTATATTCAGGTCCGAGCCCAGTGCCAGGGTCCCTAGGGCACATACTTTGGCCATTTTTTTTTGGGAAAGAAAACTCACCACTCCAGGTTGCTGATGCCAGTTTGTAGGGCTCCCTTGGGTCTATCAGGGCAGCACAAGTTTGAGGAGGGGACAACTTCAGTCTGGGGTCCATCATTCGATATAAGGATTTTTAGCAGTCAGATCCCAGCCCAGTCCCAGGGTCCCCAGGGCACATCCTTTGGCTATTTCCTTTGGGAAAGAAAACTCACCAGTCCAGGTTGATGATGTCAGTTTGTAGGGCCCCCTTGGGTCTATCAGGTCACCACAACTTTGAGGAGGGGACAACTTCGGTCTGTGATCCATCCTTCGATATAGGGATTCTTTATATTCAGCTCCGAGCCCAGTGCCAGGGTCCCCAGGGCACATCCTTTGGCTATTTTCTTTGGGAAAGAAAACTCACCAGTCCAGGTTGCTGATGTCAGTTTGTAGGGCTCCCTTGGGTCTATCAGGGCAGCACAAGTATGAGATGGGGACAACTTCGGTCTGGGGTGCGTCCTTCGATATGAGGAATCTTTGCAGTCAAGCCCCAGCCGAGGGGCAGGGGCCCCTGGGCACATCCTTTGGCCATTTTCCCTGGGAAAGAAAACTCACCAGTCCAGGTTGCTGATGTCAGTTTGTAGGGCTCCCTTGGGTGTATCTGGGCAGCACAAGTTTGAGGAGGGGACAACTTCGGTCTGGGTTCCATCCTTCGATATAAGGATTATTTGCAGTCAAGCCCCAGTCGAGGGCCATGGGCCCCTGGGCACATTCTTTGGCCATTTTCCCTGGGAAAGGAAATTCACCAGTCCAGGTTCCTGATGTCAGTTTGTAGGGCTCCCTTGGGTCTATCTGGGCAGCACAAGTATGAGATGGAGACAACTTCGGTCTGGGGTGCGTCCTTCGATATAAGGATTATTTGCAGTCAGGACTCAGCCCAGGGCCAGGGGCCCCTGGGCACATCCTTTGGCCATTTTCCCTGGGAAAGAATACTCACCAGTCCAGGTTCCTGATGTCAGTTTGTAGGGCTCCCTTGGGTCTATCTGGGCAACAGAAATTTGGGGAGGGGACAGGTTTGGTCTGCGATCCATCATTCTATAGAGGGATTCTTTGCAGTCAGGGCCCAGCCGACTGCCAGGGGCCCCAGGGAACATCCTTTGGCCATTTTCCCTGGGAAAGAAAACTCACCAGTCCAGGTTGCTGATGCCAGTTTGTAGGGCTCACTTGGGTCTATCTGGGTAGCACAACTTTCAGGAGGGGACAACTTCGGTCTGGGGTGCGTCCTTCGATATAAGGATTTTTAGCAGTCAGGTCCCAGCCCAGTGCCAGGATCCCCTGGGCACATCCTTTGGCCATTTTCCCTGGGAAAGGAAATTCACCAGTCCAGCTTCCTGATGTCAGTTTGTAGGGCTCCCTTGGGTCTATCAGGGCAGCACAAGTTTGAGGAGGGGACAACTTCGGTCTGGGGTCCATCCTTCGACATAAGGATTCTTTGCATTCAGGCCCCAGCCCAGTGCCAGGGGCCCCTGGGCACATCCTTTGGCCATTTTCCCTGGGAAAGAAAACTCACCAATCCAGGTTGCTCTTGTCAGTATGTAGGGCTCCCTTGGGTCTATCAAGGCAGCAGAAATTTGAGGAGCGGACAAGTTTGGTCTGCGATCCATCCTTCGATAGAGGGATTCTTTGCAGTCAGGTCCCAGCTGAGTGCCAGGGGCCCCAGGGAATATCCTTTGACCATTTTCCCTGGGAAAGAAAACTCACCAGTCCAGGTTCCTGATGTCAGTTTGTAGGGCTCCCTTGGGTCTATCAGGGCAGCACAACTTTGTGGAGGGGACAACTTCGGTTTGGGGTCCAATCTTTGATATAAGGATTTTTTGCAGTCAGGTCCCAGCCCTGTGTTTGGGGCTCCAGGTCACATCCTTTGGCAATTTTCCCTGGGAAAGAAAACTCACCAGTCCAGGTTGCTGATGTCAGTTTGTAGGGCTCCCTTGGGTCCATCAGGGCAGCACAAGTTTGAGGAGGGGACAACTTCGCTCTGGGGTCCATCCTTCGATATAAGGATTCTTTGCAGTCAGGCTCCAGCCCAGTGCCAGGGGCCCCAGGGCGCAACTTTTGGCCATTTTCCCTGGGAAAGAAAACTCACCAGTCCGGGTTGCTGATGTCCGTTTGTAGGGCTCCCTTGGGTCTATCAGGGCAGCACAAGTATGAGATGGGGACAATTTCTGTCTGGGGGGCATCCTTCGATATAAGGATTCTTTGCAGTCAAGCCCCAGCCCAGTGCCACGGGCCCCTGGGCACATCCTTTGGCCATTTTCCCTGGGAAAGAAAACTCACCAGTCCAGGTTGCTCTTGCCAGAATGTAGGGCTCCCTTGGGTCTATCAAGGCAGCAGAAATTTGAGGAGCGGACAAGTTTGGTCTGCGATCCATCCTTCGATAGAGGGATTCTTTGCAGTCAGGTCCCAGCTGAGTGCCAGGGGCCCCAGGGAATATCCTTTGGCCATTTTCCCTTGGAAAGAAAACTCACCAGTCCAGGTTGCTGATGTCAGTTTCTAGGGCTCCCTTGGGTCTATCAGGGCAGCACAACTTTGTGGAGGGGACAACTTCGGTTTGGGGTCCAATCTTTGATATAAGGATTTTTTGCAGTCAGGTCCCAGCCCTGTGTTGGGGGCTCCAGGTCACATCCTTTGGCAATTTTCCCTGGGAAAGAAAACGCACCAGTCCAGGTTCCTGATGTCAGTTTGTAGGGCTCCCTTGGGTCTATAAGGGCAGCACAAGTTTGAGGAGGGGACAACTTCGGTCTGGGTTCCATCCTTCGATATAAGGATTATTTGCAGTCCTGGTCCAGCCCAGTGCCAGGGGCCCCTGGGCACATCCTTTGGCCATTTTCCCTGGGAAAGGAAACTCACCAGTCCAGGTTGCTGATGTCAGTTTGTAGGGCTCCCTTGGGTCAATCAGGGCAGCACAAGTTTCAGGAGGGGACAACTTTGGTCTTTGATCCATCCTTCGATATATGGATTCTTTACAGTCAGGAACCACCCCAGGGCCAGGGGCCCCTGGGCACATCCTTTGGCCATTTTCCCTGGGAAAGAAAACTCAACAGTCCAGGTTACTGATGTCAGTTTGTAGGGCTCCCTTGGGTCTATCAGGTCAGCACAAGCATGAGATGGGGACAACTTCGCTCTGGGGTGCGTCCTTCGATATAAGGATTCTTTGCAGTCAAGCCCCAGCCGAGGGCCAGGGGCCCCTGGGCACATCCTTTGGCCATTTTCACTGGGAAAGAAAACTCACCAGTCCAGGTTGCTGATGTCAGTTTGTAGGGCTCCCTTGGGTCTATCAGGGCAGCACAAGTTTGAGGAGGGGACAACTTTGGTCTTTGATCCATCCTTCGATATATGGATTCTTTACAGTCAGGAACCACCCCAGGGCCAGGGGCCCCTGGGCACATCCTTTGGCCATTTTCCCTGGGAAAGAAAACTCAACAGTCCAGGTTACTGATGTCAGTTTGTAGGGCTCCCTTGGGTCTATCTGGGCAGCACAAGTATGAGATGGGGACAATTTCTGTCTGGGGTCCATCCTTCGATATAGGGATTCTTTACAGTCCCGTCCCAGCCCAGGTCCATGGGCCCCTGGGCACATCCTTTGGCCATTTTCCAGGGAAAGAAAACTCACCAGTCCAGGTTGCTGATGTCAGTTTGTAGGGCTCCCTTGGGTCTATCTGGGCGGCAGAAATTTGAGGAGGGGACAATTTATGTTTGCGGTCCAGACTTTGATATAAGGATTCTTTGCTGTCAGGTCCCAGCCCAGTGCCAGGGGCCCCTGGGCAAATCCTTTGGCCATTTTCCCTGGGAAAAAAAACTCACCAGTCCAGGTTGCTGATGTCAGTTTGTAGGGCTTCCTTGGTTCAATCTGGGAAGCAGAAATTTGAGGAGGCGACGACTTTGGTCTTTGATCCATCCATCGATATAGGGATTTTTTGCTGACAGGGCCGAGCCCAGGTACAGGGGCCCCTGGTCACAACCTTTGGCCATTTTCCCTGGGAAAGAAAACTCACCAGTCCAGGTTGCTGATGTCCGTTTGTAGGGCTCCCTTGGGTCTATCTGGGAAGCAGAAATCTGAGGAGATGACGACTTTGGTCTGTGATCCATCCTTCGATATAGGGATTATTTGCAGTCGGGCCCCAGCCCAGTGCCAGGGGCCCCTGGGAACATCCTTTGGCCATTTTCCCTGGGAAAGAAAACTCAACAGTCCAGGTTACTGATGTCAGTTTGTAGGGCTCCCTTGGGTCTATCTGGGCACCGCAAGTATGAGATGGGGACAACTTTGGTCTGGGGTCCAAATGTCGATATAAACATTTTTTGCAGTCAGGGCCCAGCCCAGTGCCAGGGGCCCCTGGGCACATCCTTTGGCCATTTTTCCTGGGAAAGAAAACTCACCAGTCCAGGTTCCGGACGTCACTTTGTAGGGCTCCCTTGGGTTTATCTGGGCAGCAGGAATTTCAGGAGAGGACAACTTTGGTCTGCGATCCATCCTTCGATATAATGATTTTTTGCATTCAGGCCCCAGCCCAGGTCCAGGGGCCCCTGGGCACATCCTTTAGCTATTTTCCCTGGGAAAGAAAACTCACCAGTCCAGGTTGCTGATGTCAGTTTGTAGGGCTCCCTTGGGTCTATCAGGGCAGCACAAGTTTGAGGAAGGGACAACTTCGGTCTGGGTTCCATCCTTCGATATAAGGCTTTTTAAATTCAGGTCCCAACCCAGGGCCAGGCGCCCCAAGGCACATTCTTTGGCCATTTTCCCTGGGAAAGAAAACTCACCAGTCCAGGTTGCTGATGTCAGTTTGTAGGGCTCCCTTGGGTCTATCAGGGCAGCACAAGTTTGAGGAGGGGACAACTTCGGTGTGGGGTCCATCCTTCGACATAAGGATTCTTTGCATTCAGGCCCCAGCCCAGGGCCAGGGGCCCCTTGGCAAATCCTTTGGCCGTTTTCCCTGGGAAAGAAAATTCACCAGTCCAGGTTCCTGATGTCCGTTTGTAGGGCTCCCTTGGGTCTATCAGAGCAGCACAAGTATGAGATGGGGACAACTTCAGTCTGGGGTCCATCCTTCGATAGAAGGATTTTTTGCAGTCCGGGCCCAGCCCTGTGCTTGCGGTCCCTGGGCACATCCTTTGGCCATTTTCCCTGGGAAAGAAAATACACCAGTCCAGGTTGCTGATGTCAGTTTGTAGGGCTCCCTTGGGTGTATCTGGGCAGCAGAAATTTGAGGAGGGGACAACTTTGGTCTGTGATCCATCTCTCGATATAGGGATTCTTTGCAGTCAGGGACCAGGCCAGGGCCAGGGGCCCCTGGGCACATCCTTTGGCCATTTTCCCTGGGAAAAAAAAATCACGAGTCCAGGTTGCTGATGTCAGTGTGTAGGGCTCCCTTGGGTCTATCAGGGAAGCACAACTTTGAGGAGGGGACAACTTCGGTCTGCGGTCCAAATGTCGATATAAATATTTTTTGGAATTAGGGCCCAGCCCAGTGCCAGGGGCCCCTGGGCACATCCTTTGGCCATTTTCCCTGGGAAAGAAAACTCACCAGTCCAGGTTCCTGATGTCAGTTTGTAGGGCTCCCTTGGGTCTATCTGGGCACCACAATTATGAGATGGGGACAACTTCTGTTCGGGGTCCAAACTTTGATATAAGGATTTCTTGCAGTTAGGGCCCAGCCCAGTGCCAGGGACCCCTGGGCACATCCTTTGGCCATTTTCCCTGGGAAAAAAAAATCACCAGTCCAGGTTGCTGATGTCAGTTTGTAGGACTCCCTTGGGTTTATCAGGGCAGCACAAATTTGAGGAAGGGACAACTTCTGTTCGGGGTCCAAACTTTGATATAAGGATTTTTTGCAGTCAGGGCCCAGCCCAGTGCCAGGGGCCCCTGGGGACATGCTTTGGCCATTTTCCCTTGGAAAGAAAACTCACAAGTCCAGGTTGCTGATGTCAGTTTGTAGGGCTCCCTTGGGTCTAACAGGGCAGCACAAGTATGATATGGGGACAACTTTGGTCTGGGGTCTATCCTTCGATAGATGGATTATTTGAATTCAGGCTCCAGCCCAGGGCCAGGGGCCCCTGGGCACAACCTTTGGCCATTTTCCCTGGGAAAGAAAACTCACCAGTCCAGGTTGCTGATGTCAGTTTGTAGGGCTCACTTCCGTCTAACTTGGCAGCAGAAATTTGAGGAGGGGACCATTTTGGACTGCGATCCATCCTTCAATATAGGGATTATTTGCAGTCAGGCTCCACCCCAGGGCCAGGGGCCCCTGGGCACAACCTTTGACCATTTTCCCTGGGAAAGAATACTCACCGGTCCAGGTTGCTGATGTCAGTTTGTAGGGCTACCTTGGGTCTATCTGGGCACAGGAATATTGAGCAGAGGACAACTTTGGTCTCAGATCCATCCTTCGATATAAGGATTCTTTGCAGTTTGGGCCCAGCCCAGGGCCAGGGGCCCCTGGGCACAACCTTTGGCCATTTTCCCTGGGAAAGAAAACTCACCAGTCCTGGTTCCTGATGTCAGTTTGTAGGGCTCCCTTAGGTCTATCAAGGCAGCAGAAATTTGAGGAGGGGACAATTTCTGTTTGGGGTCCAAACTTTGATATAAGCATTCTTTGCAGTCAGGGCCCAGCCCAGTGCCAGGGGCCCCAGGGCAAATCCTTTGGAAATTTTCCCTGGATAAGAAAACTCACCAGTGCAGGTTGCAGATGTCAGTTTATAGGGCTCACTTGGGTCTATCTGGGAAGCACAAATTTGAGGAGGGGACGAATTTGGTCTGTGATCCATCCTTCGATATAAGGATTATTTGCAGTCTGGCCCCAGCCAAGTGCAAGGGGCCCCTGGACACATCCTTTGGCCATTTTCCCTGGGAAAGAAAAACCACCAGTCCAGGTTGCTGATGTCAGTTTGTAGGGCTCCCTTGGGTCTATCAGGGCAGCACAAGTTTGAGGAGGGGACAACTTCGGTCTGTGATCCATCCTTCGATGTAGGGATTCTTTACAGTCAGGCCCCAGCCCAGGGCCAGGGGCCCCTGGGCACATCCTTTGGCCATTTTCCCTGGGAAAGAAAACTCACCAGTCCAGGTTGCTGATGTCAGTTTGTAGGGCTCCCTTGGGTCTATCAGGGCAGCACAAGTTTCAGGAGGGGACAACTTTGGTCTTTGATCCATCCTTCGATATATGGATTCTTTACAGTCAGGAACCACCCCAGGGCCAGGGGCCCCTGGGCACATCCTTTGGCCATTTTCCCTGGGAAAGAAAACTCAACAGTCCAGGTTACTGATGTCAGTTTGTAGGGCTCCCTTGGGTCTATCAGGTCAGCACAAGCATGAGATGGGGACAACTTCGCTCTGGGGTGCGTCCTTCGATATAAGGATTCTTTGCAGTTTAGCCCCAGCCGAGGGCCAGGGGCCCCTGGGCACATCCTTTGGCCATTTTCCCTGGGAAAGAAAACTCACCAGTCCAGGTTGTTGATGTCAGTTTGTAGGGCTCCCTTGGGTCTATCAGGGCAGCACAAGTTTGAGGAGGGGACAACTTTGGTCTTTGATCCATCCTTCGATATATGGATTCTTTACAGTCAGGAACCACCCCAGGGCCAGGGGCCCCTGGGCACATCCTTTGGCCATTTTCCCTGGGAAAGAAAACTCAACAGTCCAGGTTACTGATGTCAGTTTGTAGGGCTCCCTTGGGTCTATCTGGGCAGCAGAAATTTGAGGAGGGGACAACTTTGGTCTGGGGTCCATCCTTCGATATAGGGATTCTTTACAGTCCCGTCCCAGCCCAGGTCCATGGGCCCCTGGGCACATCCTTTGGCCATTTTCCAGGGAAAGAAAACTCACCAGTCCAGGTTGCTGATGTCAGTTTGTAGGGCTCCCTTGGGTCTATCTGGGCGGCAGAAATTTGAGGAGGGGACAATTTATGTTTGCGGTCCAGACTTTGATATAAGGATTCTTTGCTGTCAGGTCCCAGCCCAGTGCCAGGGGCCCCAGGGCAAATCCTTTGGCCATTTTCCCTGGGAAAAAAAACTCACCAGTCCAGGTTGCTGATGTCAGTTTGTAGGGCTTCCTTGGTTCAATCTGGGAAGCAGAAATTTGAGGAGGCGACGACTTTGGTCTTTGATCCATCCATCGATATAGGGATTTTTTGCTGTCAGGGCCGAGCCCAGGTCCAGGGGCCCCTGGGAACAACCTTTGGCCATTTTCCCTGGGAAAGAAAACTCACCAGTCCAGGTTGCTGATGTCCGTTTGTAGGGCTCCCTTGGGTCTATCTGGGAAGCAGAAATCTGAGGAGATGACGACTTTGGTCTGTGATCCATCCTTCGATATAGGGATTATTTGCAGTCGGGCCCCAGCCCAGTGCCAGGGGCCCCTGGGAACATCCTTTGGCCATTTTCCCTGGGAAAGAAAACTCAACAGTCCAGGTTACTGATGTCAGTTTGTAGGGCTCCCTTGGGTCTATCTGGGCACCGCAAGTATGAGATGGGGACAACTTTGGTCTGGGGTCCAAATGTCGATATAAATATTTTTTGCAGTCAGGGCCCAGCCCAGTGCCAGGGGCCCCTGGGCACATCCTTTGGCCATTTTCCCTGGGAAAGAAAACTCACCAGTCCAGGTTCCGGACGTCACTTTGTAGGGCTCCCTTGGGTTTATCTGGGCAGCAGGAATTTCAGGAGAGGACAACTTTGGTCTGCGATCCATCCTTCGATATAATGATTTTTTGAATTCAGGCCCCAGCCCAGGTCCAGGGGCCCCTGGGCACATCCTTTGGCTATTTTCCCTGGGAAAGAAAACTCACCAGTCCAGGTTGCTGATGTCAGTTTGTAGGGCTCCCTTGGGTCTATCAGGGCAGCACAAGTTTGAGGAAGGGACAACTTCGGTCTGGGTTCCATCCTTCGATATAAGGATTTTTTACATTCAGGTCCCAACCCAGGGCCAGGCGGCCCTAGGCACATTCTTTGGCCATTTTCCCTGGGAAAGAAAACTCACCAGTCCAGGTTGCTGATGTCAGTTTGTAGGGCTCCCTTGGGTCTATCAGGGCAGCACAAGTTTGAGGAAGGGACAACTTCGGTCTGGGTTCCATCCTTCGATATAAGGATTTTTTACATTCAGGTCCCAACCCAGGGCCAGGCGGCCCTAGGCACATTCTTTGGCCATTTTCCCTGGGAAAGAAAACTCACCAGTCCAGGTTGCTGATGTCAGTTTGTAGGGCTCCCTTGGGTCTATCAGGGCAGCACAAGTTTGAGGAGGGGACAACTTCGGTCTGGGGTCCATCCTTCGACATAAGTATTCTTTGCATTCAGGCCCCAGCCCATGGCCAGGGGCCCCTTGGCAAATCCTTTGGCCGTTTTCCCTGGGAAAGAAAATTCACCAGTCCAGGTTCCTGATGTCCGTTTGTAGGGCTCCCTTGGGTCTATCAGAGCAGCACAAGTATGAGATGGGGACAACTTCAGTCTGGGGTCCATCCTTCGATAGAAGGATTTTTTGCAGTCAGGGCCCAGCCCTGTGCTTGCCGTCCCTGGGCACATCCTTTGGCCATTTTCCCTGGGAAAGAAAATACACCAGTCCAGGTTGCTGATGTCAGTTTGTAGGGCTCCCTTGGGTGTATCTGGGCAGCAGAAATTTGAGGAGGGGACAACTTTGGTCTGTGATCCATCTCTCGATATAGGGATTCTTTGCAGTCAGGGACCAGGCCAGGGCCAGGGGCCCCTGGGCACATCCTTTGGCCATTTTCCCTGGGAAAAAAAAATCACGAGTCCAGGTTGCTGATGTCAGTGTGTAGGGCTCCCTTGGGTCTATCAGGGAAGCACAACTTTGAGGAGGGGACAACTTCGGTCTGCGGTCCAAATGTCGATATAAATATTTTTTGCAGTCAGGGCCCAGCCCAGTGCCAGGGGCCCCTGGGCACATCCTTTGGCCATTTTCCCTGGGAAAGAAAACTCACCAGTCCAGGTTCCTGATGTCAGTTTGTAGGGCTCCCTTGGGTCTAACAGGGCAGCACAAGTATGATATGGGGACAACTTTGGTCTGGGGTCTATCCTTCGATAGATGGATTATTTGAATTCAGGCCCCAGCCCAGGGCCAGGGGCCCCTGGGCACAACCTTTGGCAATTTTCCCTGGGAAAGAAAACTCACCAGTCCAGGTTGCTGATGTCAGTTTGTAGGGCTCACTTCCGTCTAACTTGGCAGCAGAAATTTGAGGAGGGGACCATTTTGGACTGCGATCCATCCTTCAATATAGGGATTATTTGCAGTCAGGCTCCACCCCAGGGCCAGGGGCCCCTGGGCACAACCTTTGACCATTTTCCCTGGGAAAGAATACTCACCGGTCCAGGTTGCTGATGTCAGTTTGTAGGGCTACCTTGGGTCTATCTGGGCACAGGAATATTGAGCAGAGGACAACTTTGGTCTCAGATCCATCCTTCGATATAAGGATTCTTTGCAGTTTGGGCCCAGCCCAGGGCCAGGGGCCCCTGGGCACATCCTTTGGCCATTTTCCCTGGGAAAGAAAACTCACCAGTCCTGGTTCCTGATGTCAGTTTGTAGGGCTCCCTTAGGTCTATCAAGGCAGCAGAAATTTGAGGAGGGGACAATTTCTGTTTGGGGTCCAAACTTTGATATAAGGATTCTTTGCAGTCAGGGCCCAGCCCAGTGCCAGGAGCCCCAGGGCAAATCCTTTGGCAATTTTCCCTGGATAAGAAAACTCACCAGTGCAGGTTGCAGATGTCAGTTTATAGGGCTCACTTGGGTCTATCTGGGAAGCACAAATTTGAGGAGGGGACGAATTTGGTCTGTGATCCATCCTTCGATATAGGGATTATTTGCAGTCTGGCCCCAGCCAAGTGCAAGGGGCCCCTGGACACATCCTTTGGCCATTTTCCCTGGGAAAGAAAAACCACCAGTCCAGGTTGCTGATGTCAGTTTGTAGGGCTCCCTTGGGTCTACCAGGGCAGCACAAGTTTGAGGAGGGGACAACTTTGGTCTGTGATCCATCCTTCGATGTAGGGATTCTTTACAGTCAGGCCCCAGCCCAGGGCCAGGGGCCCCTGGGCACATCCTTTTGCTATTTTCCCTGGGAAAGAAAACTCACCAGTCCAGGTTGCTGATGTCAGTTTGTAGGGCTCCCTTGGGTCTATCAGGGCAGCACAACTTTGAGGAGGGGACAACTTCGGTCTGGGGTCCATCCTTCGACATAAGGATTCTTTGCATTCAGGCCCCAGCCCAGGGCCAGGGGCCCCTTGGAAAATCCTTTGGCCGTTTTCCCTGGGAAAGAAAAGTCACCAGTCCAGGTTGCTGATGTCAGTTTGTAGGGCTCCCTTGGGTCTATCTGGGCACCACACGTATGAGATGGGGACAACATTGGTCTGGGGTCCAAATGTCGATATAAATATTTTTTGCAGTCACGGCCCAGCCCAGTGCCAGGGGCCCCTGGGCACATCCTTTGGCCATTTTCCCTGGGAAAGAAAACTCACCAGTCCAGGTTCCGGACGTCACTTTGTAGGGCTCCCTTGGGTTTATCTGGGCAGCAGAAATTTGAGGAGAGGACAACTTTGGTCTGTGATCCATCCGTCGAAATAGGGATTCTTTGCAGTCAGGGCCCAGGCCAGGGCCAGGGGCCCCTGGGCATAACCTTTGTCCATTTTCCCTGGGAAAAATAATCACCAGTCCAGGTTCCTGATGTCCGTTTGTAGGGCTCCCTTGGGTCTATCTGGGCAGCACAACTTTGAGGAGGGGATAACTTCGGTTTGTGGTCCAAACTTCGATATAAGGATTCTTTGCAGGCGGGTCCCAACACTGTGCTTGGGGTCCCTGGGCACATCCGTTGTCAATTTTCCCTGGGAAAGAAAATACACCAGTCCAGGTTGCTGATGTCAATATTTAGGGCTCCCTTGGGTCTATTAGGGCAGCAGAAATTTGGGGAGGGGACAACTTTGGTCTGCGATCCATCCTTCGATATAGGGATTCTTTGCAGTGGGGACCCAGGCCAGGGCCAGGGGCCCCTGGGCACATCCTTTGGCCATTTTCCCTGGGAAAAAAAACTCACCAGTCCAGGTTCCTGATGTCAGTTTGTAGGGCTCACTTGGGTCTATCTGGGCAGCAGAAATTTGAGGAGGGGACAACTTTAGTCTGCGATCCATACTTCGATATAAGGATTTTTTAATTCAGTCCCCAGCCCAGGGCTAGGGGCCCCTGGGCACATCCTTTGTCAATTTTGCCTGGAAATGAAAGCTCACCAGTCCAGGTTGCTGATATCAGTTTGTAGGGCTCCCTTGGGTCTATCAGGGCAGCACAAGTATGAGATGGGGACAACTTCGGTGTGGGGTCCATCCTTCGATATATGGATTTTTTGCATTCAGGCCCCAGCCCAGTGCCAGGGGCCCCTGGGCACATCCTTTGGCCATTTTCCCTGGGAAAGAAAACTCACCAGTCCAGGTTGCTGATGTCAGTTTGTAGGGCTCCCTTGGGTCTATCAGGGCAGCACAAGTATGAGATGGAGACAACTTCAGTCTGGGGTCCATCCTTCGATGTAAGGATTTTTTGCATTCAGGCTCCAGCCCAGGGCCAGGGGCCCCTGGGCACAACCTTTGGCCATTTTCCATGGGAAAAAAAAATCACCAGTCCAGCTTGCTGATGTCAGTTTGTAGGGCTCCCTTGGGTCTATCAGGGCACCACAAGTATGCGATGGGGACAATTTTTGTCTGGGGTCCAAATGTCGATATAAATATTTTTTGCAGTCAGGGCCCAGCCCAGTGCCAGGGGCCCCTGGGCACATCCTTTGGCCATTTTCCCTGGGAAAGAAAACTCACCAGTCCAGGTTGCTTATGTCAGTTTGTACGGCTCCCTTGGGTCTATCAGGGCAGCACAAGTTTGAGGAGGGGAAATCTTTGGTCTGTGATCCATCCTTCGATATATGGATTCTTTACAGTCAGGCCCCAGCCTGGGGCCAGGGGCCCCTGGGCACATCCTTTGGCCATTTTCCCTGGGAAAGAAAACTCACAAGTCCAGGTTGCTGATGTCAGTGTGTAGGGCTCCCTTGGGTCTAACAGGGCAGCACAAGTATGATATGGGGACAAATTTGGTCTGGGGTCCATCCTTCGATATATGGATTATTTGAATTCAGGCCCCACACCAGGGCCAGGGGCCCCTGGGCACAACCTTTGACCATTTTCCCTGGGAAAGAATACTCACCGGTCCAGGTTGCTGATGTCAGTTTGTAGGGCTACCTTGGGTCTATCTGGGCACAGGAATATTTAGCAGAGGACAACTTTGGTCTCAGATCCATCCTTCGATATAAGGATTCTTTGCAGTTTGGGCCCAGCCCAGGGCCAGGGGCCCCTGGGTACATCCTTTGGCCATTTTCCCTGGGAAAGAAAACTCACCAGTCCTGGTTCCTGATGTCAGTTTGTAGGGCTCCCTTAGGTCTCTCAAGGCAGCAGAAATTTGAGGAGGGGACAACTTCTGTTTGGGGTCCAAACTTTGATATAAGGATTCTTTGCAGTCAGGGCCCAGCCCAGTGCCAGGGGCCCCAGGGCAAATCCTTTGGCAATTTTCCCTGGATAAGAAAACTCACCAGTGCAGGTTGCAGATGTCAGTTTGTAGGGCTCACTTGGGTCTATCTGGGAAGCAGAAATTTGAGGAGGGGACGAATTTGGTCTGTGATCCATCCTTCGATATAGGGATTATTTGCAGTCGGGCCCCAGCCCAGGGCTAGGGGCCCCTGGGCACATCCTTTGGCAATTTTCCCTGGGAAAGAAAACTCACCAGTCCAGGTTCCTGATGTCCGTTTGTAGGGCTCCCTTGGGTCTATCAGGGCAGCACATATTTTATTTGGGGACAACTTCGGTCTGGGGTCCATCCTTCAATATAAGGATTTTTTGCAGTCAGGGCCCAGCCAAGTGCGAGGGGCCCCTGGACACATCCTTTGGCCATTTTCCCTGGGAAAGAAAACTCACCAGTCCAGGTTGCTGATGTCAGTTTGTAGGGCTCCCTTGGGTCTATCAGGGCAGCACAAGTTCGAGGAGGGGACAACTTTGGTCTGTAATCCATCCTTCGATGTAGGGATTCTTTAGAGTCAGGCCCCAGCCCAGGGCCAGGGGCCCCTGGGCACATCCTTTGGCCATTTTCCCTGGGAAAGAAAACTCACCAGTCCAGGTTGCTGATGTCAGTTTGTAGGGCTCCCTTGGGTCTATCTGGGCACCACAAGTATGAGATGGGGACAACTTTGGTCTGGGGTCCAAATGTCGATATAAATATTTTTTGCAGTCAGGGCCCAGCCCAGTGCCAGGGGCCCCTGGGCACATCCTTTGGCCATTTTCCCTGGGAAAGAAAACTCACCAGTCCAGGTTCCTGATGTCACTTTGTAGGGCTCCCTTGGGTCTAACAGGACAGCACAACTTTGAGGAGGGGACAACTTTGGTCTGTGATCCATCCTTCGATATAAGGATTTTTTGCATTCAGGTCCCACCCCAGGGCCAGGCGCCCCTGGGCACATCCTTTGGCCATTTTCCCTGGGAAAGAAAACTCACCAGTCCAGGTTCCTGATGTCAGTTTGTAGGGCTCCCTTGGGTCTATCAGGGCAGCACAAGTTTGAGGAGGGGACAACTTCGGTCTGGGGTCCATCCTTCGACATAAGGATTCTTTGCATTCAGGCCCCAGCCCAGGGCCAGGGGCCCCTTGGCAAATCCTTTGGCCGTTTTCCCTGGGAAAGAAAATTCACCAGTCCAGGTTGCTGATGTCAGTTTGTAGGGCTCCCTTGGGTCTATCTGGGCAGCAGAAATTTGAGGAGGGGACAACTTTGGTCTGTGATCCATCCGTCGATATAGGGATCCTTTGCAGTCAGGGACCAGGCCAGGGCCAGGGGCCCCTGGGCACATCCTTTGGCCATTTTCCCTGGGAAAGAAAACTCACCAGTCCAGGTTCCTGATGTCAGTTTGTAGGGCTCCCTTGGGTCTATCAGGGCAGCACAACTTTGAGGAGGGGATAACTTCGGTTTGTGGTCCAAACTTCGATATAAGGATTCTTTGCAGTCGGGTCCCAACACTGTGCTTGCGGTCCCTGGGCACATCCTTTGGCCATTTTCCCTGGGAAAGAAAAACCACCAGTCCAGGTTGCTGATGTCAAGATTTAGGGCTCCCTTGGGTCTATCAGGGCAGCAGAAATTTGAGGGGGGGACAACTTTGGTCAGTGATCCATCCTTCGATATAGGGATTCATTGCAGTGGGGCCCCAGGCCAGGGCCAGGGGCCCCTGGGCATATTCTTTGGCCATTTTCCCTGGGAAAGAAAACTCACCAGTCCAGGTTGCTGATGTCAGTTTGTAGGGCTCTCTTGGGTCTATCATTGCAGCACAAGTTATAGTTGGGGACAATTTCGGTGTGGGGTCCATCCTTCGATATAGGGATTTTTGCAGTCCGGTACCAGCCCAGGGCCAGGGGCCCCTGGGCACATCCTTTGGCCATTTTCCCTGGGAAAAAAAACTCACCAGTCCAGGTTCCTGATGTCAGTTTGTAGGGCTCACTTGGGTCTATCTGGGCAGCAGAAATTTGAGGAGGGGACAATTTTAGTGTGCGATCCATACTTCGATATAAGGATTTTTTGAATTCAGTCCCGAGCCCAGGGCTAGGGGCCCCTGGGCACATCCTTTGGCAATTTTCCCTGGAAATGAAAGCTCACCAGTCCAGGTTGCTGATGTCAGTTTGTAGGGCTCCCTTGGGTCTATCAGGGCAGCACAAGTATGAGATGGGGACAACTTCAGTCTGGGGTCCATCCTTCGATATATGGATTTTTTGCATTCAGGCCCCAGCCCAGTGCCAGGGGCCCCTGGGCACATCCTTTGGCCATTTTCCCTGGGAAAGAAAACTCACCAGTCCAGGTTGCTGATGTCAGTTTGTAGGGCTCCCTTGGGTCTATCAGGGCACCACAAGTATGAGATGGAGACAACTTCAGTCTGGGGTCCATCCTTCGATGTAAGGATTTTTTGCATTCAGGCTCCAGCCCAGGGCCAGGGGCCCCTGGGCACAACCTTTGGCCATTTTCCATGGGAAAAAAAAATCACCAGTCCAGGTTGCTGATGTCAGTTTGTAGGGCTCCCTTGGGTCTATCTGGGCACCACAAGTATGCGAAGGGGACAATTTTCGTCTGGGGTCCAAATGTCGATATAAATATTTTTTGCAGTCAGGGCCCAGCCCAGTGCCAGGGGCCCCTGGGCACATCCTTTGGCCATCTCCCTGGGAAAGAAAGCTCACCAGTCCAGGTTCCTGATGTCACTTTGTAGGGCTCCCTTGGGTTTATCTGGGCAGCAGATATTTGAGGAGAGGACAACTTTGGTCTGCGATCTATCCTTCGATATAAGGATTCTTTGCAGTCTAGGCCCAGCCCAGGTCCAGGGGCCCCTAGGCACAACCTTTTGCTATTTTCCCTGGGAAAGAAAACTCACCAGTCCAGGTTGCTGATGTCAGTTTGTAGGGCTCCCTTGGGTCTATCAGGGCAGCACAAGTTTGAGGAGGGGACAACTTCGGTCTGGGGTCCATCCTTCGACATAAGGATTCTTTGCATTCAGGCCCCAGCCCAGGGTCAGGGGCCCCTTGGCAAATCCTTTGGCCGTTTTCCCTGCGAAAGAAAATTCACCAGTCCAGGTTGCTGATGTCAGTTTGTAGGGCTCCCTTGGGTCTATCAGGGCAGCACAAGTATGAGATGGGGACAACTTCAGTCTGGGGTCCATCCTTCGATAGAAGGATTTTTTGCAGTCAGGGCCCAGCCCTGTGCTTGCGGGCCCTGGGCACATCCTTTGGCCATTTTCCAGGGAAAGAAAATACACCAGTCCAGGTTCCTGATGTCAGTTTATAGGGCTCCCTTGGGTCTATCTGGGCAGCACAACTTTGAGGAGGGGATAACCTCGGTTTGTGGTCCAAACTTCGATATAAGGATTCTTTGCAGTCGTGTCCCAACACTGTGCTTGGGGTCCCTGGGCACATCCTTTGTCAATTTCCCCTGGGAAAGAAAATACACCAGTCCAGGTTGCTGATGTCAATATTTAGGGATCCCTTGGGTCTATCAGGGCAGCAGAAATTTGAGGAGGGGAAAACTTTGGTCTGCGATCCATCCTTCGATATAGGGATTCTTTGCAGTGGGGCCCCAGGCCAGGGCCAGGGGCCCCTGGGCACATCCTTTGGCCATTTTCCCTGGGAAAGAAAACTCACCAGTGCAGGTTGCTGATGTCAGTTTGTAGGGCTCTCTTGGGTCTATCAGTGCAGCACAAGTTTTAGTTGGGGACAACTTCGGTGTGGGGTCCATCCTTCGATATAGGGATTCTTTGCAGTCAGTTCCCAGGCCAGTGCCAGGGGCCCCTGGGCACATCCTTTGGCCATTTTCCCTGGGAAAAAAAACTCACCAGTCCAGGTTCCTGATGTCAGTTTGTAGGGCTCACTTGGGTCTATCTGGGCAGCAGAAATTTGAGGAGGGGACAACTTTAGTCTGCGATCCATACTTCGACATAAGGATTTTTTGAATTCAGATCCCAGCCCAGGGCTACGGGCCCCTGGGCACATCCTTTGGCCATTTTCCCTGGAAATGAAACCTCACCAGTCCAGGTTGCTGATGTCAGTTTGTAGGGCTCCCTTGGGTCTATCAGGGCAGCACAAGTATGAAATGGGGACAACTTCCGTCTGGGGTCCATCCTTCGATATATGGATTTTTTGCATTCAGGCCCCAGCCCAGTGCCAGGGGCCCCTGGGCACATCCTTTGGCCATTTTCCCTGGGAAAGAAAACTCACCAGTCCAGGTTGCTGATGTCAGTTTGTAGGGCTCCCTTGGGTCTACCTGGGCAGCGCAAGTTTGAGGAGGGGACAGATTTGGTCTGTGATCCATCCTTCGATATAGGGATTGTTTACAGTCAGATCCCAGCCTGGGGCCAGGGGCCCCTGGGCACATCCTTTGGCCATTTTCCCTGGGAAAGAAAACTCACCAGTCCAGGTTCCAGATGCCACTTTGTAGGGCTCCCTTGGGTCTAACAGGGCAGCACAAGTATGATATGGGGACAACTTTGGTCTGGGGTCCATCCTTCGATATATGGATTCTTTGCAGTCAGGGCCCAGGCCAGGGCCAGGGGCCCCTGGGCACATTCTTTGGCCATTTTCCCTGGGAAAGAAAACTCACCAGACCAGGATGCTGATGTCACTTTGTAGGGCTCACTTCCGTCTAACTTGGCAGCAGAAATTTGAGGAGGGGACCATTTTGGACTGCGATCCATCCTTCAATATAGGGATTATTTGCAGTCAGGCCTCACCCCAGGGCCAGGGGCCCCTGGGCACAACCTTTGACCATTTTCCCTGGGAAAGAATACTCACCGGTCCAGGTTGCTGATGTCAGTTTGTAGGGCTCCCTTGGGTCTATCTGGGCACAGGAATATTTAGCAGAGGACAACTTTGGTCTCCGATCCATCCTTCGATATAAGGATTCTTTGCACTTAGGGCCCAGCCCAGGACCAGGGGCCCCTGGGCACATCCTTTGGCCATTTTCCCTGGGTAAGAAAACTCACCAGTCCTGGTTCCTGATGTCAGTTTGTAGGGCTCCCTTAGGTCTATCAAGGCAGCAGAAATTTGAGGAGGGGACAACTTCTGTTTGGGGTCCAAACTTTGATATAAGGATTCTTTGTAGTCGGGGCCCAGCCCAGTGCCAGGGGCCCCAGGGCAAATCCTTTGGCAATTTTCCCTGGATAAGAAAAGCAGCAGTGCAGGTTGCAGATGTCAGTTTATAGGGCTCCCTTGGGTCTATCAGGGCAGCACAAGTTTGAGGAGGGGACAAATTTGGTCTGTGATCCATCCTTCGATATATGGATTCTTTACAGTCAGCCCCCACCCCAGGGCCAGGGGCCCCTGGGCAAATCCTTTGGCCATTTTCCCTGGGAAAGAAAACTCACCAGTCCAGGTTGCTGATGTCAGTTTGTAGGGCTTCCTTGGGTCTATCTGGGCACCACAAGTATAAGATGGGGACAACTTTGGTCTGGGGTCCAAATATCGATATAAATATTTTTTGTAGTCAGGGCCCAGCCCAGTGCCAGGGGCCCCTGGGCACATCCTTTGGCCATTTTCCCTGGGAAAGAAAACTCACCAGTCCAGGTTCCGGACGTCACTTTGTAGGGCTCCCTTGGGTTTATCTGGGCAGCAGAAATTTGAGGAGAGGACAACTTTGGTCTGCGATCCATCCATCGATATAAGGATTTTTTGCATTCAGGCCCCAGCCCATGTCCAGGGGTCCCTGGGCACATCCTTTGGCTATTTTCCCTGGGAAAGAAAACTCACCAGTCCAGGTTCCTGATGTCCGTTTGTAGGGCTCCCTTGGGTCTATCAGGGCAGCACAAGTTTGAGGAGGGGACAACTTCGGTCTGGGTACCATCCTTCGATATAAGGATTTTTTGCATTCAGGCCCCAACCCAGGGCCAGGCGCCCCTGTGCACATCCTTTGGCCATTTTCCCTGGGAAAGAAAACTCACCAGTCCAGGTTGCTGATGTCAGTTTGTAGGGCTCCCTTGGGTCTATCAGGGCAGCCCAAGTATGAGATGGGGACAACTTCGGTCTGGGGTCCATCCTTCGACATAAGGATTCTTTGCATTCAGGCCCCAGCCCAGGGCCAGGGGCCCCTTGGCAAATCCTTTGGCCGTTTTCCCTGGGAAAGAAAATACACCAGTCCAGGTTCCTGATGTCAGTTTGTAGGGCTCCCTTGGGTCTATCTGGGCAGCACAACTTTGAGGAGGGGATAACTTCGGTTCGTGGTCCAAACTTCGATATAAGGATTCTTTGCAGTCGGGTCACAACACTCTGCTTGGGATCCCTGGGCACATCCTTTGTCTATTTTCCCTGGGAAAGAAAATACACCAGCCCAGGTTGCGGATGTCAATATATAGGGCTCCCTTAGGTGTATCAGGGCAGCAGAAATTTGAGGAGGGGACAACTTTGGTCTGCGATCCATCCTTCGATATAGGGATTCTTTGCAGTCAGGCCCCAGGCCAGGTCCAGGGGCCCCTGGGCATATTCTTTGGCCATTTTCCCTGGGAAAGAAAAGTCACCAGTCCAGGTTGCTGATGTCAGTGTGTAGGGCTCCCTTGGGTCTATCAGTGCAGCACAAGTTTTAGTTGGGGACAACTTCGGTGTGGGGTCCATCCTTCGATATAGGGATTCTTTGCAGTCAGGCCCCAGGCCAGGTCCAGGGGCCCCTGGGCATATTCTTTGGCCATTTTCCCTGGGAAAGAAAACTCACCAGTCCAGGTTGCTGATGTCAGTTTGTAGGGCTCCCTTGGGTCTAACAGGGCAGCACAAGTTTGAGGAGGGGACAACTTCGGTCTGGGGTCCATCCTTCGACATAAGGATTCTTTGCATTCAGGCCCCAGCCCAGGGTCAGGGGCCCCTTGGCAAATCCTTTGGCCGTTTTCCCTGCGAAAGAAAATTCACCAGTCCAGGTTGCTGATGTCAGTTTGTAGGGCTCCCTTGGGTCTATCAGGGCAGCACAAGTATGAGATGGGGACAACTTCAGTCTGGGGTCCATCCTTCGATAGAAGGATTTTTTGCAGTCAGGGCCCAGCCCTGTGCTTGCGGGCCCTGGGCACATCCTTTGGCCATTTTCCAGGGAAAGAAAATACACCAGTCCAGGTTCCTGATGTCAGTTTGTAGGGCTCCCTTGGGTCTATCTGGGCAGCACAACTTTGAGGAGGGGATAACCTCGGTTTGTGGTCCAAACTTCGATATAAGGATTCTTTGCAGTCGTGTCCCAACACTGTGCTTGTGGTCCCTGGGCACATCCTTTGTCAATTTCCCCTGGGAAAGAAAATACACCAGTCCAGGTTGCTGATGTCAATATTTAGGGATCCCTTGGGTCTATCAGGGCAGCAGAAATTTGAGGAGGGGAAAACTTTGGTCTGCGATCCATCCTTCGATATAGGGATTCTTTGCAGTGGGGCCCCAGGCCAGGGCCAGGGGCCCCTGGGCACATCCTTTGGCCATTTTCCCTGGGAAAGAAAACTCACCAGTGCAGGTTGCTGATGTCAGTTTGTAGGGCTCTCTTGGGTCTATCAGTGCAGCACAAGTTTTAGTTGGGGACAACTTCGGTGTGGGGTCCATCCTTCGATATAAGGATTCTTTGCAGTCAGTTCCCAGGCCAGTGCCAGGGGCCCCTGGGCACATCCTTTGGCCATTTTCCCTGGGAAAAAAAACTCACCAGTCCAGGTTCCTGATGTCAGTTTGTAGGGCTCACTTGGGTCTATCTGGGCAGCAGAAATTTGAGGAGGGGACAACTTTAGTCTGCGATCCATACTTCGACATAAGGATTTTTTGAATTCAGTCCCCAGCCCAGGGCTAGGGGCCCCTGGGCACATCCTTTGGCCATTTTCCCTGGAAATGAAACCTCACCAGTCCAGGTTGCTGATGTCAGTTTGTAGGGCTCCCTTGGGTCTATCAGGGCAGCACAAGTATGAAATGGGGACAACTTCGGTCTGGGGTCCATCCTTCGATATATGGATTTTTTGCATTCAGGCCCCAACCCAGGGCCAGGCGCCCCTGGGCACATCCTTTGGCCATTTTCCCTGGGAAAGAAAACTCACCAGTCCAGGTTGCTGATGTCAGTTTGTAGGGCTCCCTTGGGTCTATCAGGGCAGCACAAGTTTGAGGAGGGGACAACTTCGGTCTGGGGTCCATCCTTCGACATAAGGATTCTTTGCATTCAGGCCCCAGCCCAGGGCCAGGGGCCCCTTGGCAAATCCTTTGGCCGTTTTCCCTGGGAAAGAAAATTCACCAGTCCAGGTTGCTGATGTCAGTTTGTAGGGCTCCCTTGGGTCTATCTGGGCAGCAGAAATTTGAGGAGGGGAAAACTTTGGTCTGTGATCCATCCGTCGATATAGGGATCCTTTGCAGTCAGGGACCAGGCCAGGGCCAGGGGCCCCTGGGCACATCCTTTGGCCATTTTCCCTGGGAAAGAAAACTCACCAGTCCAGGTTCCTGATGTCAGTTTGTAGGGCTCCCTTGGGTCTATCAGGGCAGCACAACTTTGAGGAGGGGATAACTTCGGTTTGTGGTCCAAACTTCGATATAAGGATTCTTTGCAGTCGGGTCCCAACACTGTGCTTGCGGTCCCTGGGCACATCCTTTGTCAATTTTCCCTGGGAAAGAAAATACACCAGTCCAGGTTGCTGATGTCAAGATTTAGGGCTCCCTTGGGTCTATCAGGGCAGCAGAAATTTGAGGGGGGGACAACTTTGGTCAGTGATCCATCCTTCGATATAGGGATTCATTGCAGTGGGGCCCCAGGCCAGGGCCAGGGGCACCTGGGCTTATTCTTTGACCATTTTCCCTGGGAAAGAAAAGTCACCAGTCCAGGTTGCTGATGTCAGTTTGTAGGGCTCTCTTGGGTCTATCATTGCAGCACAAGTTATAGTTGGGGACAATTTCGGTGTGGGGTCCATCCTTCGATATAGGGATTCTTTGCAATCCGGTACCAGCCCAGGGCCAGGGGCCCCTGGGCACATCCTTTGGCCATTTTCCCTGGGAAAAAAAACTCACCAGTCCAGGTTCCTGATGTCACTTTGTAGGGCTCACTTGGGTCTATCTGGGCAGCAGAAATTTGAGGAGGGGACAATTTTAGTCTGCGATCCATACTTCGATATAAGGATTTTTTGAATTCAGTCCTGAGCCCAGGGCTAGGGGCCCCTGGGCACATCCTTTGGCAATTTTCCCTGGAAATGAAAGCTCACCAGTCCAGGTTGCTGATGTCAGTTTGTAGGGCTCCCTTGGGTCTATCAGGGCAGCACAAGTATGAGATGGGGACAACTTCAGTCTGGGGTCCATCCTTCGATATATGGATTTTTTGCATTCAGGCCCCAGCCCAGTGCCAGGGGCCCCTGGGCACATCCTTTGGCCATTTTCCCTGGGAAAGAAAACTCACCAGTCCAGGTTGCTGATGTCAGTTTGTAGGGCTCCCTTGGGTCTATCTGGGCAGCACAAGTATGAGATGGAGACAACTTCAGTCTGGGGTCCATCCTTCGATGTAAGGATTTTTTGCATTCAGGCTCCAGCCCAGGGCCAGGGGCCCCTGGGCACAACCTTTGGCCATTTTCCATGGGAAAAAAAAATCACCAGTCCAGGTTGCTGATGTCAGTTTGTAGGGCTCCCTTGGGTCTATCTGGGCACCACAAGTATGCGATGGGGACAATTTTGGTCTGGGGTCCAAATGTCGATATAAATATTTTTTGCAGTCAGGGCCCAGCCCAGTGCCAAGGCCCCCTGGGCACATCCTTTGGCCATCTCCCTGGGAAAGAAAGCTCACCAGTCCAGGTTCCTGATGTCACTTTGTAGGGCTCCCTTGGGTTTATCTGGGCAGCAGATATTTGAGGAGAGGACAACTTTGGTCTGCGATCTATCCTTCGATATAAGGATTTTTTGCATTCAGGCCCCAGCCCAGGTCCTTGGGGCCCCTAGGCACATCCTTTTGCTATTTTCCCTGGGAAAGAAAACTCACCAGTCCAGGTTGCTGATGTCAGTTTGTAGGGCTCCCTTGGGTCTATCAGGGCAGCACAAGTTTGAGGAGGGGACAACTTCGGTCTGGGGTCCATCCTTCGACATAAGGATTCTTTGCATTCAGGCCCCAGCCCAGGGTCAGGGGCCCCTTGGCAAATCCTTTGGCCGTTTTCCCTGCGAAAGAAAATTCACCAGTCCAGGTTGCTGATGTCAGTTTGTAGGGCTCCCTTGGGTCTATCAGGGCAGCACAAGTATGAGATGGGGACAACTTCAGTCTGGGGTCCATCCTTCGATAGAAGTATTTTTTGTAGTCAGGGCCCAGCCCTGTGCTTGCGGGCCCTGGGCACATCCTTTGGCCATTTTCCAGGGAAAGAAAATACACCAGTCCAGGTTCCTGATGTCAGTTTGTAGGGCTCACTTGGGTCTATCTGGGCAGCAGAAATTTGAGGAGGGGACAACTTTAGTCTGCGATCCATACTTCGACATAAGGATTTTTTGAATTCAGATACCAGCCCAGGGCTAGGGGCCCCTGGGCACATCCTTTGGCCATTTTCCCTGGAAATGAAACCTCACCAGTCCAGGTTGCTGATGTCAGTTTGTAGGGCTCCCTTGGGTCTATCAGGGCAGCACAAGTATGAAATGGGGACAATTTCCGTCTGGGGTCCATCCTTCGATATATGGATTTTTTGCATTCAGGCCCCAGCCCAGTGCCAGGGGCCCCTGGGCACATCCTTTGGCCATTTTCCCTGGGAAAGAAAACTCACCAGTCCAGGTTGCTGATGTCAGTTTGTAGGGCTCCCTTGGGTCTACCTGGGCAGCACAAGTTTGAGGAGGGGACAGATTTGGTCTGTGATCCATCCTTCGATATAGGGATTGTTTACAGTCAGATCCCAGCCTGGGGCCAGGGGCCCCTGGGCACATCCTTTGGCCATTTTCCCTGGGAAAGAAAACTCACAAGTCCAGGTTGCTGATGTCAGTTTCTAGGGCTCCCTTGGGTCTAACAGGGCAGCACAAGTATGATATGGGGACAACTTTGGTCTGGGGTCCATCCTTCGATATATGGATTCTTTGCAGTCAGGGCCCAGGCCAGGGCCAGGGGCCCCTGGGCACATTCTTTGGCCATTTTCCCTGGGAAAGAAAACTCACCAGACCAGGTTGCTGATGTCACTTTGTAGGGCTCACTTCCGTCTAACTTGGCAGCAGAAATTTGAGGAGGGGACCATTTTGGACTGCGATCCATCCTTCAATATAGGGATTATTTGAAGTCAGGCCTCACCCCAGGGCCAGGGGCCCCTGGGCACAACCTTTGACCATTTTCCCTGGGAAAGAATACTCACCGGTCCAGGTTGCTGATGTCAGTTTCTAGGGCTCCCTTGGGTCTATCAGGGCAGCACAAGTATGAGATGGGGACAACTTCAGTCTGGGGTCCATCCTTCGATAGAAGGATTTTTTGCAGTCAGGGCCCAGCCCTGTGCTTGCGGGCCCTGGGCATATCCTTTGGCCATTTTCCAGGGAAAGAAAATACACCAGTCCAGGTTGCTGATGTCAGTTTGTAGGGCTCCCTTGGGTCTATCTGGGCAGCACAACTTTGAGGAGGGGATAACTTCGGTTTGTGGTCCAAACTTCGATATAAGGATTCTTTGCAGTCGGGTCCCAACACTGTGCTTGGGGTCCCTGGGCACATCCTTTGTCTATTTTCCCTGGGAAAGAAAATACACCAGTCCAGGTTGCGGATGTCAATATTTAGGGCTCCCTTAGGTCTATCAGGGCAGCAGAAATTTGAGGAGGGGACAACTTTGGTCTGCGATCCATCCTTCGATATAGGGATTCTTTGCAGTCAGGCCCCAGGCCAGGTCCAGGGGCCCCTGGGCATATTCTTTGGCCATTTTCTCTGGGAAAGAAAACTCTCCAGTGCAGGTTGCTGATGTCAGTTTGTAGGGCTCTCTTGGGTCTATCATTGCAGCACAAGTTTTAGTTGGGGACAACTTCGGTGTGGGGTCCATCCTTCGATATAGGGATTCTTTGCAGTCAGGACCCAGAGCAGTGCCAGGGGCCCCTGGGCACATCCTTTGGCCATTTTCCCTGGGAAAAAAAACTCACCAGTCCAGGTTCCTGATGTCAGTTTGTAGGGCTCACTTGGGTCTATCAAGGCAGCAGAAATTTGAGGAGGGGACAACTTTAGTCTGCGATCCATACTTCGATATAAGGATTTTTTGAATTCAGTCCCCAGCCCAGGGCTAGGGGTCCCTGGGCACATCCTTTGGCAATTTTCCCTGGCAATGAAAGCTCACCAGTCCAGGTTGCTGATGTCAGTTTGTAGGGCTCCCTTGGGTCTATCAGGGCAGCACAAGTATGAGATGGGGACAACTTTGGTCTGGGGTCCATCCTTCGATATATGGATTTTTTGCATTCAGGCCCCAGCCCAGTGCCAGGGTCCCCTGGGCACATCCTTTGGCCATTTTCCCTGGGAAAGAAAACTCACCAGTCCAGGTTGCTGATGTCAGTTTGTAGGGCTCCCTTGGGTCTATCAGGGCAGCAGAAGTATGAGATGGAGACAATTTCAGTCTGGGGTCCATCCTTCAATATAAGGATTTTTTGCAGTCAGGCTCCAGCCAAGGGCCAGGGGCCCCTGGGCACAACCTTTGGCCATTTTCCCTGGGAAAAAATAATCACCAGTCCAGGTTGCTGATGTCAGTTTGTAGGGCTCCCTTGGGTCTATCAGGGCAGCAGAAATTTGAGGAGGGGACAACTTCTGTTCAGGGTCCAAACTTTGATATAAGGATTTTTTGCAGTCAGGGCCCAGCCCAGTGCCAGGGGCCCCTGGGCACATCGTTTGGCCATTTTCCCTGGGAAAGAAAACTCACCAGTCCTGGTTCCTGATGTCAGTTTGTAGGGCTCTCTTAGGTCTATCAAGGCAGCAGAAATTTGAGGAGGGGACAACTTCTGTTTGGGGTCCAAACTTTGATATAAGGATTCTTTGCAGTCGTGGCCCAGCCCAGTGCCAGGGGCCCCAGGGCAAATCCTTTGGCAATTTTCCCTGGATAAGAAAACTCACCACTGCGGGTTGCAGATGTCAGTTTGTAGGGCTCACTTGGGTCTATCTGGGAAGCAGAAATTTGAGGAGGGGACGAATTTGGTCTGTGATCCATCCTTCGATATAGGGATTATTTGCAGTCGGGCCCCAGCCCAGGGCTAGGGGCCCCTGGGCACATCGTTTGGCCATTTTCCCTGGGAAAGAAAACTCACCAGTCCAAGTTGCTGATGTCCGTTTGTAGGGCTTCCTTGGGTCTATCAGGGCAGCACATATTTTATTTGGGGACAACTTCGGTCTGGGGTCCATCCTTCAATATAAGGATTTTTTGCAGTCAGGGCCCAGCCAAGTGCGAGGGGCCCCTGGGCACATCATTTGGCCATTTTCCCTGGGAAAGAAAACTCACCAGTCCAGGTTGCTGATGTCAGTTTGTAGGGCTCCCTTGGCTCTATCAGGGCAGCACAAGTTCGAGGAGGGGACAACTTTGGTCTGTGATCCATCCTTCGATATATGGATTCTTTACAGTCAGGAACCACCCCAGGGCCAGGGGCCCCTGGGCACATCCTTTGGCCATTTTCCCTGGGAAAGAAAACTCACCAGTCCAGGTTGCTGATGTCAGTTTGTAGAACTCCCTTGGGTCTATCAGGGCAGCACAAGTATGAGATGGGGACAACTTTGGTCTGGGGTCCAAATGTCGATATAAAGATTTCTTGCAGTCAGGGCCCAGCCCAGTGCCAGAAGCCCCTGGGCACATCCTTTGGCCATTTTCCCTGGGAAAGAAAACTCACCAGTCCAGGTTCCAGACGTCACTTTGTAGGGCTCCATTGGGTTTATCTGGGCAGCAGAAATTTGAGGAGAGGACAACTTTGGTCTGCGATTCATCCTTCGATATAAGGATTTTTTGAATTCAGGCCCCAGCCCAGGTCCAGGGGCCCCTGGGCATATTCTTTGGCCATTTTCCCTGGGAAAGAAAACTCAGCAGTCCAGGTTGCTGATGTCAGTTTGTAGGGCTCCCTTGGGTCTATCAGGGCAGCACAAGTTTGAGGTGGGGACAACTTCGGTGTGGGGTGCATCCTTCGATATAAGGATTTTCTGCATTCAGGCCCCAACCCAGGGCCAGGGGCCCCTGGGCACATCCTTTGGCCATTTTCCATGGGAAAGAAAACTCACCAGTCCAGGTTGCTGATGTCAGTTTGTAGGGCTCCCTTGGGTCTAACAGGGCAGCACAAGTTTGAGGAGGGGAAAATTTCGGTCTGGGGTCCATCCTTCGACATGAGGATTCTTTGCATTCAGGCCCCAGCCCAGGGCCAGGGGCCCCTTGGCAATTCCTTTGGCCGTTTTCCCTGGGAAAGAAAATTCACCAGTCCAGGTTGCTGATGTCAGTTTGTAGGGCTCCCTTGGGTCTATCAGGGCAGCACAAGTATGAGATGGGGACAATTTCAGTCTGGGGTCCATCCTTCGATAGAAGGATTTTTTGCAGTCCGGGCCCAGGCCTGTGCTTGCGGCCCCCGGGCAAATCCTTTGGCCATTTTCCAGGGAAAGAAAATTCACCAGTCCAGGTTGCTGATGTCAGTTTGTAGGGCTCCATTGGGTCTATCTGGGCAGCAGAAATTTGAGGAGCGGACAATTTTGGTCTGCGATCCATCCTTCGATATAGGGATTCTTTGCAGTCAGGGCCTCGGCCAGGGCCAGGGGCCCCTGGGCACATCCTTTGGCCATTTTCCCTGGGAAAGAAAACTCACCAGTCCAGGTTGCTGATGTCAGTTTGTAGGGCTCCCTTGGGTCTATCAGGGCAGCACAACTTTGAGGAGGGGATAACTTTGGTTTGTGGTCCAAACTTGGATATAAGGATTTTTTGCAGTCGTGTCCCAACACAGTGCTTGGGGTCCCAGGGCACATCCTTTGCCAATTTTCCCTGGGAAAGAAAACTCACCAGTCCAGGTTGCTGATGTCAATATTTAGGGCTCCCTTGGGTCTATTAGGGCAGCAGAAATTTGAGGAGGGGACAACTTTGTTCTGCGATCCATACTTCGATATAAGGATTTTTTGAATTCAGTCCCCAGCCCAGGGCTAGGGGCCCCTGGGCACATCCTTTGGCAATTTTGCCTGGAAATGAAAGCTCACCAGTCCAGGTTGCTAATGTCAGTTTGTAGGGCTCCCTTGGGTCTATCAGGGCAGCACAAGTATGAGATGGGGACAACTTCGGTCTGGGGTCCATCCTTCGATATATGGATTTTTTGCATTCAGGCCCCAGCCCAGTGCCAGGGGCCCCTGGGCACATCCTTTGGCCATTTTCCCTGGGAAAGAAAACTCACCAGTCCAGGTTGCTGATGTCAGTTTGTAGGGCTCCCTTGGGTCTATCAGGGCAGCACAAGTATGAGATGGAGACAACTTCAGTCTGGGGTCCATCCTTCGATGTAAGGATTTTTTGCATTCAGGCTCCAGCCCAGGGCCAGGGACCCCTGGGCACAACCTTTGGCCACTTTCCATGGGAAAAAAAAATCACCAGTCCAGGTTGCTGATGTCAGTTTGTAGGGCTCCCTTGGGTCTATCAGGGCACCACAAGTATGCGATGGGGACAATTTTTGTCTGGGGTCCAAATGTCGATATAAATATTTTTTGCAGTCAGGGCCCAGCCCAGTGCCAGGGGCCCCTGGGCACATGCTTTGGCCATTTTCCCTGGGAAAGAAAACTCACCAGTCCAGGTTGCTTATGTCACTTTGTACGGCTCCCTTGGGTCTATCAGGGCAGCACAAGTTTGAGGAGGGGAAAACTTTGGTCGGTGATCCATCCTTCGATGCATGGATTCTTTACAGTCAGGCCCCAGCCTGGGGCCAGGGGCCCCTGGGCACATCCTTTGGCCATTTTCCCTGGGAAAGAAAACTCACAAGTCCAGGTTGCTGATGTCAGTGTGTAGGGCTCCCTTGGGTCTAACAGGGCAGCACAAGTATGATATGGGGACAACTTCAGTCTGGGGTCCATCCTTCGATATATGGATTATTTGAATTCAGGCCCCACCCCAGGGCCAGGGGCGACTGGGCACAACCTTTGACCATTTTCCCTGGGAAAGAATACTCACCGGTCCAGGTTGCTGATGTCAGTTTGTAGGGCTACCTTGGGTCTATCAGGGCAGCACAAGTTTGAGGAGGGGACAACTTCGGTCTGGGGTCCATCCTTCGACATAAGGATTCTTTGCATTCAGGCCCCAGCCCAGGGTCAGGGGCCCCTTGGCAAATCCTTTGGCCGTTTTCCCTGCGAAAGAAAATTCACCAGTCCAGGTTGCTGATGTCAGTTTGTAGGGCTCCCTTGGGTCTATCAGGGCAGCACAAGTATGAGATGGGGACAACTTCAGTCTGGGGTCCATCCTTCGATAGAAGGATTTTTTGCAGTCAGGGCCCAGCCCTGTGCTTGCGGGCCCTGGGCACATCCTTTGGCCATTTTCCAGGGAAAGAAAATACACCAGTCCAGGTTCCTGATGTCAGTTTGTAGGGCTCCCTTGGGTCTATCTGGGCAGCACAACTTTGAGGAGGGGATAACCTCGGTTTGTGGTCCAAACTTCGATATAAGGATTCTTTGCAGTCGTGTCCCAACACTGTGCTTGTGGTCCCTGGGCACATCCTTTGTCAATTTCCCCTGGGAAAGAAAATACACCAGTCCAGGTTGCTGATGTCAATATTTAGGGATCCCTTGGGTCTATCAGGGCAGCAGAAATTTGAGGAGGGGAAAACTTTGGTCTGCGATCCATCCTTCGATATAGGGATTCTTTGCAGTGGGGCCCCAGGCCAGGGCCAGGGGCCCCTGGGCACATCCTTTGGCCATTTTCCCTGGGAAAGAAAACTCACCAGTGCAGGTTGCTGATGTCAGTTTGTAGGGCTCTCTTGGGTCTATCAGTGCAGCACAAGTTTTAGTTGGGGACAACTTCGGTGTGGGGTCCATCCTTCGATATAGGGATTCTTTGCAGTCAGTTCCCAGGCCAGTGCCAGGGGCCCCTGGGCACATCCTTTGGCCATTTTCCCTGGGAAAAAAAACTCACCAGTCCAGGTTCCTGATGTCAGTTTGTAGGGCTCACTTGGGTCTATCTGGGCAGCAGAAATTTGAGGAGGGGACAACTTTAGTCTGCGATCCATACTTCGACATAAGGATTTTTTGAATTCAGATCCCAGCCCAGGGCTACGGGCCCCTGGGCACATCCTTTGGCCATTTTCCCTGGAAATGAAACCTCACCAGTCCAGGTTGCTGATGTCAGTTTGTAGGGCTCCCTTGGGTCTATCAGGGCAGCACAAGTATGAAATGGGGACAACTTCCGTCTGGGGTCCATCCTTCGATATATGGATTTTTTGCATTCAGGCCCCAGCCCAGTGCCAGGGGCCCCTGGGCACATCCTTTGGCCATTTTCCCTGGGAAAGAAAACTCACCAGTCCAGGTTGCTGATGTCAGTTTGTAGGGCTCCCTTGGGTCTACCTGGGCAGCGCAAGTTTGAGGAGGGGACAGATTTGGTCTGTGATCCATCCTTCGATATAGGGATTGTTTACAGTCAGATCCCAGCCTGGGGCCAGGGGCCCCTGGGCACATCCTTTGGCCATTTTCCCTGGGAAAGAAAACTCACCAGTCCAGGTTCCTGATGCCACTTTGTAGGGCTCCCTTGGGTCTAACAGGGCAGCACAAGTATGATATGGGGACAACTTTGGTCTGGGGTCCATCCTTCGATATATGGATTCTTTGCAGTCAGGGCCCAGGCCAGGGCCAGGGGCCCCTGGGCACATTCTTTGGCCATTTTCCCTGGGAAAGAAAACTCACCAGACCAGGATGCTGATGTCACTTTGTAGGGCTCACTTCCGTCTAACTTGGCAGCAGAAATTTGAGGAGGGGACCATTTTGGACTGCGATCCATCCTTCAATATAGGGATTATTTGCAGTCAGGCCTCACCCCAGGGCCAGGGGCCCCTGGGCACAACCTTTGACCATTTTCCCTGGGAAAGAATACTCACCGGTCCAGGTTGCTGATGTCAGTTTGTAGGGCTCCCTTGGGTCTATCTGGGCACAGGAATATTTAGCAGAGGACAACTTTGGTCTCCGATCCATCCTTCGATATAAGGATTCTTTGCACTTAGGGCCCAGCCCAGGACCAGGGGCCCCTGGGCACATCCTTTGGCCATTTTCCCTGGGTAAGAAAACTCACCAGTCCTGGTTCCTGATGTCAGTTTGTAGGGCTCCCTTAGGTCTATCAAGGCAGCAGAAATTTGAGGAGGGGACAACTTCTGTTTGGGGTCCAAACTTTGATATAAGGATTCTTTGTAGTCGGGGCCCAGCCCAGTGCCAGGGGCCCCAGGGCAAATCCTTTGGCAATTTTCCCTGGATAAGAAAAGCAGCAGTGCAGGTTGCAGATGTCAGTTTATAGGGCTCCCTTGGGTCTATCAGGGCAGCACAAGTTTGAGGAGGGGACAAATTTGGTCTGTGATCCATCCTTCGATATATGGATTCTTTACAGTCAGCCCCCACCCCAGGGCCAGGGGCCCCTGGGCACATCCTTTGGCCATTTTCCCTGGGAAAGAAAACTCACCAGTCCAGGTTGCTGATGTCAGTTTGTAGGGCTCCCTTGGGTCTAACAGGGCAGCACAAGTTTGAGGAGGGGACAACTTCGGTCTGGGGTCCATCCTTCGACATAAGGATTCTTTGCATTCAGGCCCCAGCCCAGGGTCAGGGGCCCCTTGGCAAATCCTTTGGCCGTTTTCCCTGCGAAAGAAAATTCACCAGTCCAGGTTGCTGATGTCAGTTTGTAGGGCTCCCTTGGGTCTATCTGGGCACCACAAGTATAAGATGGGGACAACTTTGGTCTGGGGTCCAAATATCGATATAAATATTTTTTGTAGTCAGGGCCCAGCCCAGTGCCAGGGGCCCCTGGGCACATCCTTTGGCCATTTTCCCTGGGAAAGAAAACTCACCAGTCCAGGTTCCGGACGTCACTTTGTAGGGCTCCCTTGGGTTTATCTGGGCAGCAGAAATTTGAGGAGAGGACAACCTTGGTCTGCGATCCATCCTTCGATATAAGGATTTTTTGCATTCAGGCCCCAGCCCATGTCCAGGGGTCCCTGGGCACATCCTTTGGCTATTTTCCCTGGGAAAGAAAACTCACCAGTCCAGGTTCCTGATGTCCGTTTGTAGGGCTCCCTTGGGTCTATCAGGGCAGCACAAGTTTGAGGAGGGGACAACTTCGGTCTGGGTACCATCCTTCGATATAAGGATTTTTGGCATTCAGGCCCCAACCCAGGGCCAGGCGCCCCTGTGCACATCCTTTGGCCATTTTCCCTGGGAAAGAAAACTCACCAGTCCAGGTTGCTGATGTCAGTTTGTAGGGCTCCCTTGGGTCTATCAGGGCAGCCCAAGTATGAGATGGGGACAACTTCGGTCTGGGGTCCATCCTTCGACATAAGGATTCTTTGCATTCAGGCCCCAGCCCAGGGCCAGGGGCCCCTTGGCAAATCCTTTGGCCGTTTTCCCTGGGAAAGAAAATACACCAGTCCAGGTTCCTGATGTCAGTTTGTAGGGCTCCCTTGGGTCTATCTGGGCAGCACAACTTTGAGGAGGGGATAACTTCGGTTCGTGGTCCAAACTTCGATATAAGGATTCTTTGCAGTCGGGTCACAACACTGTGCTTGGGATCCCTGGGCACATCCTTTGTCTATTTTCCCTGGGAAAGAAAATACACCAGCCCAGGTTGCGGATGTCAATATATAGGGCTCCCTTAGGTCTATCAGGGCAGCAGAAATTTGAGGAGGGGACAACTTTGGTCTGCGATCCATCCTTCGATATAGGGATTCTTTGCAGTCAGGCCCCAGGCCAGGTCCAGGGGCCCCTGGGCATATTCTTTGGCCATTTTCCCTGGGAAAGAAAACTCACCAGTCCAGGTTGCTGATGTCAGTGTGTAGGGCTCCCTTGGGTCTATCAGTGCAGCACAAGTTTTAGTTGGGGACAACTTCGGTGTGGGGTCCATCCTTCGATATAGGGATTCTTTGCAGTCAGGCCCCAGGCCAGGTCCAGGGGCCCCTGGGCATATTCTTTGGCCATTTTCCCTGGGAAAGAAAACTCACCAGTCCAGGTTGCTGATGTCAGTTTGTAGGGCTCCCTTGGGTCTAACAGGGCAGCACAAGTTTGAGGAGGGGACAACTTCGGTCTGGGGTCCATCCTTCGACATAAGGATTCTTTGCATTCAGGCCCCAGCCCAGGGTCAGGGGCCCCTTGGCAAATCCTTTGGCCGTTTTCCCTGCGAAAGAAAATTCACCAGTCCAGGTTGCTGATGTCAGTTTGTAGGGCTCCCTTGGGTCTATCAGGGCAGCACAAGTATGAGATGGGGACAACTTCAGTCTGGGGTCCATCCTTCGATAGAAGGATTTTTTGCAGTCAGGGCCCAGCCCTGTGCTTGCGGGCCCTGGGCACATCCTTTGGCCATTTTCCAGGGAAAGAAAATACACCAGTCCAGGTTCCTGATGTCAGTTTGTAGGGCTCCCTTGGGTCTATCTGGGCAGCACAACTTTGAGGAGGGGATAACCTCGGTTTGTGGTCCAAACTTCGATATAAGGATTCTTTCCAGTCGTGTCCCAACACTGTGCTTGTGCTCCCTGGGCACATCCTTTGTCAATTTCCCCTGGGAAAGAAAATACACCAGTCCAGGTTGCTGATGTCAATATTTAGGGATCCCTTGGGTCTATCAGGGCAGCAGAAATTTGAGGAGGGGAAAACTTTGGTCTGCGATCCATCCTTCGATATAGGGATTCTTTGCAGTGGGGCCCCAGGCCAGGGCCAGGGGCCCCTGGGCACATCCTTTGGCCATTTTCCCTGGGAAAGAAAACTCACCAGTGCAGGTTGCTGATGTCAGTTTGTAGGGCTCTCTTGGGTCTATCAGTGCAGCACAAGTTTTAGTTGGGGACAACTTCGGTGTGGGGTCCATCCTTCGATATAGGGATTCTTTGCAGTCAGTTCCCAGGCCAGTGCCAGGGGCCCCTGGGCACATCCTTTGGCCATTTTCCCTGGGAAAAAAAACTCAACAGTCCAGGTTCCTGATGTCAGTTTGTAGGGCTCACTTGGGTCTATCTGGGCAGCAGAAATTTGAGGAGGGGACAACTTTAGTCTGCGATCCATACTTCGACATAAGGATTTTTTGAATTCAGATCCCAGCCCAGGGCTAGGGGCCCCTGGGCACATCCTTTGGCCATTTTCCCTGGAAATGAAACCTCACCAGTCCAGGTTGCTGATGTCAGTTTGTAGGGCTCCCTTGGGTCTATCAGGGCAGCACAAGTATGAAATGGGGACAACTTCCGTCTGGGGTCCATCCTTCGATATATGGATTTTTTGCATTCAGGCCCCAGCCCAGTGCCAGGGGCCCCTGGGCACATCCTTTGGCCATTTTCCCTGGGAAAGAAAACTCACCAGTCCAGGTTGCTGATGTCAGTTTGTAGGGCTCCCTTGGGTCTACCTGGGCAGCGCAAGTTTGAGGAGGGGACAGATTTGGTCTGTGATCCATCCTTCGATATAGGGATTGTTTACAGTCAGATCCCAGCCTGGGGCCAGGGGCCCCTGGGCACATCCTTTGGCCATTTTCCCTGGGAAAGAAAACTCACCAGTCCAGGTTCCTGATGTCACTTTGTCGGGCTCCCTTGGGTCTAACAGGGCAGCACAAGTATGATATGGGGACAACTTTGGTCTGGGGTCCATCCTTCGATATATGGATTCTTTGCAGTCAGGGCCCAGGCCAGGGCCAGGGGCCCCTGGGCACATTATTTGGCCATTTTCCCTGGGAAAGAAAACTCACCAGACCAGGATGCTGATGTCACTTTGTAGGGCTCACTTCCGTCTAACTTGGCAGCAGAAATTTGAGGAGGGGACCATTTTGGACTGCGATCCATCCTTCAATATAGGGATTATTTGCAGTCAGGCCTCACCCCAGGGCCAGGGGCCCCTGGGCACAACCTTTGACCATTTTCCCTGGGAAAGAATACACACCGGTCCAGGTTGCTGATGTCAGTTTGTAGGGCTCCCTTGGGTCTATCTGGGCACAGGAATATTTAGCAGAGGACAACTTTGGTCTCCGATCCATCCTTCGATATAAGGATTCTTTGCACTTAGGGCCCAGCCCAGGACCAGGGGCCCCTGGGCACATCCTTTGGCCATTTTCCCTGGGTAAGAAAACTCACCAGTCCTGGTTCCTGATGTCAGTTTGTAGGGCTCCCTTAGGTCTATCAAGGCAGCAGAAATTTGAGGAGGGGACAACTTCTGTTTGGGGTCCAAACTTTGATATAAGGATTCTTTGTAGTCGGGGCCCAGCCCAGTGCCAGGGGCCCCAGGGCAAATCCTTTGGCAATTTTCCCTGGATAAGAAAAGCAGCAGTGCAGGTTGCAGATGTCAGTTTATAGGGCTCCCTTGGGTCTATCAGGGCAGCACAAGTTTGAGGAGGGGACAAATTTGGTCTGTGATCCATCCTTCGATATATGGATTCTTTACAGTCAGCCCCCACCCCAGGGCCAGGGGCCCCTGGGCAAATCCTTTGGCCATTTTCCCTGGGAAAGAAAACTCACCAGTCCAGGTTGCTGATGTCAGTTTGTAGGGCTTCCTTGGGTCTATCTGGGCACCACAAGTATAAGATGGGGACAACTTTGGTCTGGGGTCCAAATATCGATATAAATATTTTTTGTAGTCAGGGCCCAGCCCAGTGCCAGGGGCCCCTGGGCACATCCTTTGGCCATTTTCCCTGGGAAAGAAAACTCACCAGTCCAGGTTCCGGACGTCACTTTGTAGGGCTCCCTTGGGTTTATCTGGGCAGCAGAAATTTGAGGAGAGGACAACTTTGGTCTGCGATCCATCCATCGATATAAGGATTTTTTGCATTCAGGCCCCAGCCCATGTCCAGGGGTCCCTGGGCACATCCTTTGGCTATTTTCCCTGGGAAAGAAAACTCACCAGTCCAGGTTCCTGATGTCCGTTTGTAGGGCTCCCTTGGGTCTATCAGGGCAGCACAAGTTTGAGGAGGGGACAACTTCGGTCTGGGTACCATCCTTCGATATAAGGATTTTTTGCATTCAGGCCCCAACCCAGGGCCAGGCGCCCCTGTGCACATCCTTTGGCCATTTTCCCTGGGAAAGAAAACTCACCAGTCCAGGTTGCTGATGTCAGTTTGTAGGGCTCCCTTGGGTCTATCAGGGCAGCCCAAGTATGAGATGGGGACAACTTCGGTCTGGGGTCCATCCTTCGACATAAGGATTCTTTGCATTCAGGCCCCAGCCCAGGGCCAGGGGCCCCTTGGCAAATCCTTTGGCCGTTTTCCCTGGGAAAGAAAATACACCAGTCCAGGTTCCTGATGTCAGTTTGTAGGGCTCCCTTGGGTCTATCTGGGCAGCACAACTTTGAGGAGGGGATAACTTCGGTTCGTGGTCCAAACTTCGATATAAGGATTCTTTGCAGTCGGGTCACAACACTCTGCTTGGGATCCCTGGGCACATCCTTTGTCTATTTTCCCTGGGAAAGAAAATACACCAGCCCAGGTTGCGGATGTCAATATATAGGGCTCCCTTAGGTCTATCAGGGCAGCAGAAATTTGAGGAGGGGACAACTTTGGTCTGCGATCCATCCTTCGATATAGGGATTCTTTGCAGTCAGGCCCCAGGCCAGGTCCAGGGGCCCCTGGGCATATTCTTTGGCCATTTTCCCTGGGAAAGAAAAGTCACCAGTCCAGGTTGCTGATGTCAGTGTGTAGGGCTCCCTTGGGTCTATCAGTGCAGCACAAGTTTTAGTTGGGGACAACTTCGGTGTGGGGTCCATCCTTCGATATAGGGATTCTTTGCAGTCAGGCCCCAGGCCAGGTCCAGGGGCCCCTGGGCATATTCTTTGGCCATTTTCCCTGGGAAAGAAAACTCACCAGTCCAGGTTGCTGATGTCAGTTTGTAGGGCTCCCTTGGGTCTAACAGGGCAGCACAAGTTTGAGGAGGGGACAACTTCGGTCTGGGGTCCATCCTTCGACATAAGGATTCTTTGCATTCAGGCCCCAGCCCAGGGTCAGGGGCCCCTTGGCAAATCCTTTGGCCGTTTTCCCTGCGAAAGAAAATTCACCAGTCCAGGTTGCTGATGTCAGTTTGTAGGGCTCCCTTGGGTCTATCAGGGCAGCACAAGTATGAGATGGGGACAACTTCAGTCTGGGGTCCATCCTTCGATAGAAGGATTTTTTGCAGTCAGGGCCCAGCCCTGTGCTTGCGGGCCCTGGGCACATCCTTTGGCCATTTTCCAGGGAAAGAAAATACACCAGTCCAGGTTCCTGATGTCAGTTTGTAGGGCTCCCTTGGGTCTATCTGGGCAGCACAACTTTGAGGAGGGGATAACCTCGGTTTGTGGTCCAAACTTCGATATAAGGATTCTTTGCAGTCGTGTCCCAACACTGTGCTTGTGGTCCCTGGGCACATCCTTTGTCAATTTCCCCTGGGAAAGAAAATACACCAGTCCAGGTTGCTGATGTCAATATTTAGGGATCCCTTGGGTCTATCAGGGCAGCAGAAATTTGAGGAGGGGAAAACTTTGGTCTGCGATCCATCCTTCGATATAGGGATTCTTTGCAGTGGGGCCCCAGGCCAGGGCCAGGGGCCCCTGGGCACATCCTTTGGCCATTTTCCCTGGGAAAGAAAACTCACCAGTGCAGGTTGCTGATGTCAGTTTGTAGGGCTCTCTTGGGTCTATCAGTGCAGCACAAGTTTTAGTTGGGGACAACTTCGGTGTGGGGTCCATCCTTCGATATAAGGATTCTTTGCAGTCAGTTCCCAGGCCAGTGCCAGGGGCCCCTGGGCACATCCTTTGGCCATTTTCCCTGGGAAAAAAAACTCACCAGTCCAGGTTCCTGATGTCAGTTTGTAGGGCTCACTTGGGTCTATCTGGGCAGCAGAAATTTGAGGAGGGGACAACTTTAGTCTGCGATCCATACTTCGACATAAGGATTTTTTGAATTCAGATCCCAGCCCAGGGCTAGGGGCCCCTGGGCACATCCTTTGGCCATTTTCCCTGGAAATGAAACCTCACCAGTCCAGGTTGCTGATGTCAGTTTGTAGGGCTCCCTTGGGTCTATCAGGGCAGCACAAGTATGAAATGGGGACAACTTCGGTCTGGGGTCCATCCTTCGATATATGGATTTTTTGCATTCAGGCCCCAACCCAGGGCCAGGCGCCCCTGGGCACATCCTTTGGCCATTTTCCCTGGGAAAGAAAATTCACCAGTCCAGGTTGCTGATGTCAGTTTGTAGGGCTCCCTTGGGTCTATCAGGGCAGCACAAGTTTGAGGAGGGGACAACTTCGGTCTGGGGTCCATCCTTCGACATAAGGATTCTTTGCATTCAGGCCCCAGCCCAGGGCCAGGGGCCCCTTGGCAAATCCTTTGGCCGTTTTCCCTGGGAAAGAAAATTCACCAGTCCAGGTTGCTGATGTCAGTTTGTAGGGCTCCCTTGGGTCTATCTGGGCAGCAGAAATTTGAGGAGGGGAAAACTTTGGTCTGTGATCCATCCGTCGATATAGGGATCCTTTGCAGTCAGGGACCAGGCCAGGGCCAGGGGCCCCTGGGCACATCCTTTGGCCATTTTCCCTGGGAAAGAAAACTCACCAGTCCAGGTTCCTGATGTCAGTTTGTAGGGCTCCCTTGGGTCTATCAGGGCAGCACAACTTTGAGGAGGGGATAACTTCGGTTTGTGGTCCAAACTTCGATATAAGGATTCTTTGCAGTCGGGTCCCAACACTGTGCTTGCGGTCCCTGGGCACATCCTTTGTCAATTTTCCCTGGGAAAGAAAATACACCAGTCCAGGTTGCTGATGTCAAGATTTAGGGCTCCCTTGGGTCTATCAGGGCAGCAGAAATTTGAGGGGGGGACAACTTTGGTCAGTGATCCATCCTTCGATATAGGGATTCATTGCAGTGGGGCCCCAGGCCAGGGCCAGGGGCACCTGGGCTTATTCTTTGACCATTTTCCCTGGGAAAGAAAAGTCACCAGTCCAGGTTGCTGATGTCAGTTTGTAGGGCTCTCTTGGGTCTATCATTGCAGCACAAGTTATAGTTGGGGACAATTTCGGTGTGGGGTCCATCCTTCGATATAGGGATTCTTTGCAATCCGGTACCAGCCCAGGGCCAGGGGCCCCTGGGCACATCCTTTGGCCATTTTCCCTGGGAAAAAAAACTCACCAGTCCAGGTTCCTGATGTCACTTTGTAGGGCTCACTTGGGTCTATCTGGGCAGCAGAAATTTGAGGAGGGGACAATTTTAGTCTGCGATCCATCCTTCGATATAAGGATTTTTTGAATTCAGTCCTGAGCCCAGGGCTAGGGGCCCCTGGGCACATCCTTTGGCAATTTTCCCTGGAAATGAAAGCTCACCAGTCCAGGTTGCTGATGTCAGTTTGTAGGGCTCCCTTGGGTCTATCAGGGCAGCACAAGTATGAGATGGGGACAACTTCAGTCTGGGGTCCATCCTTCGATATATGGATTTTTTGCATTCAGGCCCCAGCCCAGTGCCAGGGGCCCCTGGGCACATCCTTTGGCCATTTTCCCTGGGAAAGAAAACTCACCAGTCCAGGTTGCTGATGTCAGTTTGTAGGGCTCCCTTGGGTCTATCTGGGCAGCACAAGTATGAGATGGAGACAACTTCAGTCTGGGGTCCATCCTTCGATGTAAGGATTTTTTGCATTCAGGCTCCAGCCCAGGGCCAGGGGCCCCTGGGCACAACCTTTGGCCATTTTCCATGGGAAAAAAAAATCACCAGTCCAGGTTGCTGATGTCAGTTTGTAGGGCTCCCTTGGGTCTATCTGGGCACCACAAGTATGCGATGGGGACAATTTTGGTCTGGGGTCCAAATGTCGATATAAATATTTTTTGCAGTCAGGGCCCAGCCCAGTGCCAAGGCCCCCTGGGCACATCCTTTGGCCATCTCCCTGGGAAAGAAAGCTCACCAGTCCAGGTTCCTGATGTCACTTTGTAGGGCTCCCTTGGGTTTATCTGGGCAGCAGATATTTGAGGAGAGGACAACTTTGGTCTGCGATCTATCCTTCGATATAAGGATTTTTTGCATTCAGGCCCCAGCCCAGGTCCTTGGGGCCCCTAGGCACATCCTTTTGCTATTTTCCCTGGGAAAGAAAACTCACCAGTCCAGGTTGCTGATGTCAGTTTGTAGGGCTCCCTTGGGTCTATCAGGGCAGCACAAGTTTGAGGAGGGGACAACTTCGGTCTGGGGTCCATCCTTCGACATAAGGATTCTTTGCATTCAGGCCCCAGCCCAGGGTCAGGGGCCCCTTGGCAAATCCTTTGGCCGTTTTCCCTGCGAAAGAAAATTCACCAGTCCAGGTTGCTGATGTCAGTTTGTAGGGCTCCCTTGGGTCTATCAGGGCAGCACAAGTATGAGATAGGGACAACTTCAGTCTGGGGTCCATCCTTCGATAGAAGTATTTTTTGTAGTCAGGGCCCAGCCCTGTGCTTGCGGGCCCTGGGCACATCCTTTGGCCATTTTCCAGGGAAAGAAAATACACCAGTCCAGGTTCCTGATGTCAGTTTGTAGGGCTCACTTGGGTCTATCTGGGCAGCAGAAATTTGAGGAGGGGACAACTTTAGTCTGCGATCCATACTTCGACATAAGGATTTTTTGAATTCAGATACCAGCCCAGGGCTAGGGGCCCCTGGGCACATCCTTTGGCCATTTTCCCTGGAAATGAAACCTCACCAGTCCAGGTTGCTGATGTCAGTTTGTAGGGCTCCCTTGGGTCTATCAGGGCAGCACAAGTATGAAATGGGGACAATTTCCGTCTGGGGTCCATCCTTCGATATATGGATTTTTTGCATTCAGGCCCCAGCCCAGTGCCAGGGGCCCCTGGGCACATCCTTTGGCCATTTTCCCTGGGAAAGAAAACTCACCAGTCCAGGTTGCTGATGTCAGTTTGTAGGGCTCCCTTGGGTCTACCTGGGCAGCACAAGTTTGAGGAGGGGACAGATTTGGTCTGTGATCCATCCTTCGATATAGGGATTGTTTACAGTCAGATCCCAGCCTGGGGCCAGGGGCCCCTGGGCACATCCTTTGGCCATTTTCCCTGGGAAAGAAAACTCACAAGTCCAGGTTGCTGATGTCAGTTTCTAGGGCTCCCTTGGGTCTAACAGGGCAGCACAAGTATGATATGGGGACAACTTTGGTCTGGGGTCCATCCTTCGATATATGGATTCTTTGCAGTCAGGGCCCAGGCCAGGGCCAGGGGCCCCTGGGCACATTCTTTGGCCATTTTCCCTGGGAAAGAAAACTCACCAGACCAGGTTGCTGATGTCACTTTGTAGGGCTCACTTCCGTCTAACTTGGCAGCAGAAATTTGAGGAGGGGACCATTTTGGACTGCGATCCATCCTTCAATATAGGGATTATTTGAAGTCAGGCCTCACCCCAGGGCCAGGGGCCCCTGGGCACAACCTTTGACCATTTTCCCTGGGAAAGAATACTCACCGGTCCAGGTTGCTGATGTCAGTTTCTAGGGCTCCCTTGGGTCTATCAGGGCAGCACAAGTATGAGATGGGGACAACTTCAGTCTGGGGTCCATCCTTCGATAGAAGGATTTTTTGCAGTCAGGGCCCAGCCCTGTGCTTGCGGGCCCTGGGCATATCCTTTGGCCATTTTCCAGGGAAAGAAAATACACCAGTCCAGGTTGCTGATGTCAGTTTGTAGGGCTCCCTTGGGTCTATCTGGGCAGCACAACTTTGAGGAGGGGATAACTTCGGTTTGTGGTCCAAACTTCGATATAAGGATTCTTTGCAGTCGGGTCCCAACACTGTGCTTGGGGTCCCTGGGCACATCCTTTGTCTATTTTCCCTGGGAAAGAAAATACACCAGTCCAGGTTGCGGATGTCAATATTTAGGGCTCCCTTAGGTCTATCAGGGCAGCAGAAATTTGAGGAGGGGACAACTTTGGTCTGCGATCCATCCTTCGATATAGGGATTCTTTGCAGTCAGGCCCCAGGCCAGGTCCAGGGGCCCCTGGGCATATTCTTTGGCCATTTTCTCTGGGAAAGAAAACTCACCAGTCCAGGTTGCTGATGTCAGTTTGTAGGGCTCTCTTGGGTCTATCATTGCAGCACAAGTTTTAGTTGGGGACAACTTCGGTGTGGGGTCCATCCTTCGATATAGGGATTCTTTGCAGTCAGGACCCAGAGCAGTGCCAGGGGCCCCTGGGCACATCCTTTGGCCATTTTCCCTGGGAAAAAAAACTCACCAGTCCAGGTTCCTGATGTCAGTTTGTAGGGCTCACTTGGGTCTATCAAGGCAGCAGAAATTTGAGGAGGGGACAACTTTAGTCTGCGATCCATACTTCGATATAAGGATTTTTTGAATTCAGTCCCCAGCCCAGGGCTAGGGGTCCCTGGGCACATCCTTTGGCAATTTTCCCTGGCAATGAAAGCTCACCAGTCCAGGTTGCTGATGTCAGTTTGTAGGGCTCCCTTGGGTCTATCAGGGCAGCACAAGTATGAGATGGGGACAACTTTGGTCTGGGGTCCATCCTTCGATATATGGATTTTTTGCATTCAGGCCCCAGCCCAGTGCCAGGGTCCCCTGGGCACATCCTTTGGCCATTTTCCCTGGGAAAGAAAACTCACCAGTCCAGGTTGCTGATGTCAGTTTGTAGGGCTCCCTTGGGTCTATCAGGGCAGCAGAAGTATGAGATGGAGACAATTTCAGTCTGGGGTCCATCCTTCAATATAAGGATTTTTTGCAGTCAGGCTCCAGCCAAGGGCCAGGGGCCCCTGGGCACAACCTTTGGCCATTTTCCCTGGGAAAAAATAATCACCAGTCCAGGTTGCTGATGTCAGTTTGTAGGGCTCCCTTGGGTCTATCAGGGCAGCAGAAATTTGAGGAGGGGACAACTTCTGTTCAGGGTCCAAACTTTGATATAAGGATTTTTTGCAGTCAGGGCCCAGCCCAGTGCCAGGGGCCCCTGGGCACATCGTTTGGCCATTTTCCCTGGGAAAGAAAACTCACCAGTCCTGGTTCCTGATGTCAGTTTGTAGGGCTCTCTTAGGTCTATCAAGGCAGCAGAAATTTGAGGAGGGGACAACTTCTGTTTGGGGTCCAAACTTTGATATAAGGATTCTTTGCAGTCGTGGCCCAGCCCAGTGCCAGGGGCCCCAGGGCAAATCCTTTGGCAATTTTCCCTGGATAAGAAAACTCACCACTGCGGGTTGCAGATGTCAGTTTGTAGGGCTCACTTGGGTCTATCTGGGAAGCAGAAATTTGAGGAGGGGACGAATTTGGTCTGTGATCCATCCTTCGATATAGGGATTATTTGCAGTCGGGCCCCAGCCCAGGGCTAGGGGCCCCTGGGCACATCGTTTGGCCATTTTCCCTGGGAAAGAAAACTCACCAGTCCAAGTTGCTGATGTCCGTTTGTAGGGCTTCCTTGGGTCTATCAGGGCAGCACATATTTTATTTGGGGACAACTTCGGTCTGGGGTCCATCCTTCAATATAAGGATTTTTTGCAGTCAGGGCCCAGCCAAGTGCGAGGGGCCCCTGGGCACATCGTTTGGCCATTTTCCCTGGGAAAGAAAACTCACCAGTCCAGGTTGCTGATGTCAGTTTGTAGGGCTCCCTTGGGTCTATCAGGGCAGCACAAGTTCGAGGAGGGGACAACTTTGGTCTGTGATCCATCCTTCGATATATGGATTCTTTACAGTCAGGAACCACCCCAGGGCCAGGGGCCCCTGGGCACATCCTTTGGCCATTTTCCCTGGGAAAGAAAACTCACCAGTCCAGGTTGCTGATGTCAGTTTGTAGAACTCCCTTGGGTCTATCAGGGCAGCACAAGTATGAGATGGGGACAACTTTGGTCTGGGGTCCAAATGTCGATATAAAGATTTCTTGCAGTCAGGGCCCAGCCCAGTGCCAGAAGCCCCTGGGCACATCCTTTGGCCATTTTCCCTGGGAAAGAAAACTCACCAGTCCAGGTTCCAGACGTCACTTTGTAGGGCTCCATTGGGTTTATCTGGGCAGCAGAAATTTGAGGAGAGGACAACTTTGGTCTGCGATTCATCCTTCGATATAAGGATTTTTTGAATTCAGGCCCCAGCCCAGGTCCAGGGGCCCCTGGGCATATTCTTTGGCCATTTTCCCTGGGAAAGAAAACTCAGCAGTCCAGGTTGCTGATGTCAGTTTGTAGGGCTCCCTTGGGTCTATCAGGGCAGCACAAGTTTGAGGTGGGGACAACTTCGGTGTGGGGTGCATCCTTCGATATAAGGATTTTCTGCATTCAGGCCCCAACCCAGGGCCAGGGGCCCCTGGGCACATCCTTTGGCCATTTTCCATGGGAAAGAAAACTCACCAGTCCAGGTTGCTGATGTCAGTTTGTAGGGCTCCCTTGGGTCTAACAGGGCAGCACAAGTTTGAGGAGGGGAAAATTTCGGTCTGGGGTCCATCCTTCGACATGAGGATTCTTTGCATTCAGGCCCCAGCCCAGGGCCAGGGGCCCCTTGGCAATTCCTTTGGCCGTTTTCCCTGGGAAAGAAAATTCACCAGTCCAGGTTGCTGATGTCAGTTTGTAGGGCTCCCTTGGGTCTATCAGGGCAGCACAAGTATGAGATGGGGACAATTTCAGTCTGGGGTCCATCCTTCGATAGAAGGATTTTTTGCAGTCCGGGCCCAGGCCTGTGCTTGCGGCCCCCGGGCAAATCCTTTGGCCATTTTCCAGGGAAAGAAAATTCACCAGTCCAGGTTGCTGATGTCAGTTTGTAGGGCTCCATTGGGTCTATCTGGGCAGCAGAAATTTGAGGAGCGGACAATTTTGGTCTGCGATCCATCCTTCGATATAGGGATTCTTTGCAGTCAGGGCCTCGGCCAGGGCCAGGGGCCCCTGGGAACATCCTTTGGCCATTTTCCCTGGGAAAGAAAACTCACCAGTCCAGGTTGCTGATGTCAGTTTGTAGGGCTCCCTTGGGTCTATCAGGGCAGCACAACTTTGAGGAGGGGATAACTTTGGTTTGTGGTCCAAACTTGGATATAAGGATTTTTTGCAGTCGTGTCCCAACACAGTGCTTGGGGTCCCAGGGCACATCCTTTGCCAATTTTCCCTGGGAAAGAAAACTCACCAGTCCAGGTTGCTGATGTCAATATTTAGGGCTCCCTTGGGTCTATTAGGGCAGCAGAAATTTGAGGAGGGGACAACTTTGTTCTGCGATCCATACTTCGATATAAGGATTTTTTGAATTCAGTCCCCAGCCCAGGGCTAGGGGCCCCTGGGCACATCCTTTGGCAATTTTGCCTGGAAATGAAAGCTCACCAGTCCAGGTTGCTAATGTCAGTTTGTAGGGCTCCCTTGGGTCTATCAGGGCAGCACAAGTATGAGATGGGGACAACTTCGGTCTGGGGTCCATCCTTCGATATATGGATTTTTTGCATTCAGGCCCCAGCCCAGTGCCAGGGGCCCCTGGGCACATCCTTTGGCCATTTTCCCTGGGAAAGAAAACTCACCAGTCCAGGTTGCTGATGTCAGTTTGTAGGGCTCCCTTGGGTCTATCAGGGCAGCACAAGTATGAGATGGAGACAACTTCAGTCTGGGGTCCATCCTTCGATGTAAGGATTTTTTGCATTCAGGCTCCAGCCCAGGGCCAGGGACCCCTGGGCACAACCTTTGGCCACTTTCCATGGGAAAAAAAAATCACCAGTCCAGGTTGCTGATGTCAGTTTGTAGGGCTCCCTTGGGTCTATCAGGGCACCACAAGTATGCGATGGGGACAATTTTTGTCTGGGGTCCAAATGTCGATATAAATATTTTTTGCAGTCAGGGCCCAGCCCAGTGCCAGGGGCCCCTGGGCACATGCTTTGGCCATTTTCCCTGGGAAAGAAAACTCACCAGTCCAGGTTGCTTATGTCACTTTGTACGGCTCCCTTGGGTCTATCAGGGCAGCACAAGTTTGAGGAGGGGAAAACTTTGGTCGGTGATCCATCCTTCGATGCATGGATTCTTTACAGTCAGGCCCCAGCCTGGGGCCAGGGGCCCCTGGGCACATCCTTTGGCCATTTTCCCTGGGAAAGAAAACTCACAAGTCCAGGTTGCTGATGTCAGTGTGTAGGGCTCCCTTGGGTCTAACAGGGCAGCACAAGTATGATATGGGGACAACTTCAGTCTGGGGTCCATCCTTCGATATATGGATTATTTGAATTCAGGCCCCACCCCAGGGCCAGGGGCCACTGGGCACAACCTTTGACCATTTTCCCTGGGAAAGAATACTCACCGGTCCAGGTTGCTGATGTCAGTTTGTAGGGCTACCTTGGGTCTATCTGGGCACAGGAATATTTAGCAGAGGACAACTTTGGTCTCAGATCCATCCTTCGATATAAGGATTCTTTGCAGTCAGGGCCCAGCCCAGTGCCAGGGGCCCCTGGGCACATCCTTTGGCCATTTTCCCTGGGAAAGAAAACTCACCAGTCCTGGTTCCTCATGTCAGTTTGTAGGGCTCCCTTAGGTCTCTCAAGGCAGCAGAAATTTGAGGAGGGGACAACTTCTGTTTGGGGTCCAAACTTTGATATAAGGATTTTTTGCAGTCAGGGCCCAGCCAAGTGCGAGGGGCCCCAGGGCAAATCCTTTGGCAATTTTCCCTGGATAAGAAAACTGACCAGTGCAGGTTGCAGACGTCAGTTTGTAGGGCTCACTTGGGTCTATCTGGGCAGCAGAAATTTGAGGAGGGGACGAATTTGGCCTGTGATCCATCCTTCGATATAGGGATTATTTGCAGTCGGGCCCCAGCCCAGGGCTAGGGGCCCCTGGGCACATCCTTTGGCAATTTTCCCTGGGAAAGAAAACTCACCAGTCCAGGTTGCTGATGTCCGTTTGTAGGGCTCCCTTGGGTCTATCAGGGCAGCACATATTTTATTTGGGGACAACTTCGGTCTGGGGTCCATCCTTCAATATAAGGATTTTTTGCAGTCAGGGCCCAGCCAAGTGCGAGGGGCCCCTGGACACATCCTTTGGCCATTTTCCCTGGGAAAGAAAACTCACCAGTCCAGGTTGCTGATGTCAGTTTGTAGGGCTCCCTTGGGTCTATCAGGGCAGCACAAGTTTGAGGAGGGGACAATTTTGGTCTGGGGTCCAAATGTCGATATAAATATTTTTTGCAGTCAGGGCCCAGCCCAGTGCCAGGGGCCCCTGGGCACATCCTTTGGCCATTTTCCCTGGGAAAGAAAACTCACCAGTCCAGGTTGCTGATGTCAGTTTGTAGGGCTCCCTTGGGTCTAACAGGGCAGCACAAGTATGATATGGGGACAACTTTGGTCTGTGATCCATACTTCGATATAGGGATCCTTTGCAGTCAGGGACCAGGCCAGGGCCAGGGGCCCCTGGGCACATCCTTTGGCCATTTTCCCTGGGAAAGAAAACTCACCAGTCCAGGTTGCTGATGTCAGTTTGTAGGGCTCTCTTGGGTCTATCAGGGCAGCACAACTTTGAGGAGGGGATAACTTCGGTTTGTGGTCCAAATTTCGATATAAGGATTCTTTACAGTCGGGTCCCAACACTGTGCTTGCGGTCCCTGGGCACATCCTTTGTCAATTTTCCCTGGGAAAGAAAATACACCAGTCCAGGTTGCTGATGTCAATATTTAGGGCTCCCTTGGGTCTATCAGGACAGCAGAAATTTGAGGAGGGGACAACTTTGGTCAGTGATCCATCCTTCGATATAGGGATTCATTGCAGTGGGGCCCCAGGCCAGGGCCAGCGGCCCCTGGGCATATTCTTTGGCCATTTTCCCTGGGAAAGAAAACTCACCAGTCCAGGTTGCTGATGTCAGTTTGTAGGGCTCTCTTGGGTCTATCATTGCAGCACAAGTTATAGTTGGGGACAATTTCGGTGTGGGGTCCATCCTTCGATATAGGGATTCTTTGCAATCCGGTACCAGCCCAGGGCCAGGGGCCCCTGGGCACATCCTTTGGCCATTTTCCCTGGGAAAAAAAACTCACCAGTCCAGGTTCCTGATGTCAGTTTGTAGGGCTCACTTGGGTCTATCTGGGCAGCAGAAATTTGAGGAGGGGACAATTTTATGCTGCGATCCATACTTCGATATAAGGATTTTTTGAATTCAGTCCCGAGACCAGGGCTAGGGGCCCCTGGGCACATCCTTTGGCAATTTTCCCTGGAAATGAAAGCTCACCAGTCCAGGTTGCTGATGTCAGTTTGTAGGGCTCCCTTGGGTCTATCAGGGCAGCACAAGTATGAGATGCGGACAACTTCGGTCTGGGGTCCATCCTTCGATATATGGATTTTTTGCATTCAGGCCCCAGCCCAGTGCCAGGGGCCCCTGGGCACATCCTTTGGCCATTTTCCCTGGGAAAGAAAACTCACCAGTCCAGGTTGCTGATGTCAGTTTGTAGGGCTCCCTTGGGTCTATCAGGGCAGCAGAAATTTGAGGAGGGGACAACTTCTGTTCAGGGTCCAAACTTTGATATAAGGATTTTTTGCAGTCAGGGCCCAGCCCAGTGCCAGGGGCCCCTGGGCACATCGTTTGGCCATTTTCCCTGGGAAAGAAAACTCACCAGTCCTGGTTCCTGATGTCAGTTTGTAGGGCTCCCTTAGGTCTATCAAGGCAGCAGAAATTTGAGGAGGGGACAACTTCTGTTTGGGGTCCAAACTTTGATATAAGGATTCTTTGCAGTCTAGGCCCAGCCCAGTGCCAGGGGCCCCAGGGCAAATCCTTTGGCAATTTTCCCTGGATAAGAAAACTCACCACTGCGGGTTGCAGATGTCAGTTTGTAGGGCTCACTTGGGTCTATCTGGGCAGCAGAAATTTGAGGAGGGGACGAATTTGGTCTGTGATCCATCCTTCGATATAGGGATTATTTGCAGTCGGGCCCCAGCCCAGGGCTAGGGGCCCCTGGGCACATCGTTTGGCCATTTTCCCTGGGAAAGAAAACTCACCAGTCCAGGTTGCTGATGTCCGTTTGTAGGGCTTCCTTGGGTCTATCAGGGCAGCACATATTTTATTTGGGGACAACTTCGGTCTGGGGTCCATCCTTCAATATAAGGATTTTTTGCAGTCAGGGCCCAGCCAAGTGCGAGGGGCCCCTGGGCACATCGTTTGGCCATTTTCCCTGGGAAAGAAAACTCACCAGTCCAGGTTGCTGATGTCAGTTTTTAGGGCTCCCTTGGGTCTATCAGGGCAGCACAAGTTTGAGGAGGGGACAAGTTTGGTCTGTGATCCATCCTTCGATATATGGATTCTTTACAGTCAGGAACCACCCCAGGGCCAGGGGCCCCTGGGCACATCCTTTGGCCATTTTCCCTGGGAAAGAAAACTCACCAGTCCAGGTTGCTGATGTCAGTTTGTAGAACTCCCTTGGGTCTATCAGGGCAGCACAAGTATGAGATGGGGACAACTTTGGTCTGGGGTCCAAATGTCGATATAAAGATTTCTTGCAGTCAGGGCCCAGCCCAGTGCCAGAAGCCCCTGGGCACATCCTTTGGCCATTTTCCCTGGGAAAGAAAACTCACCAGTCCAGGTTCCGGACGTCACTTTGTAGGGCTCCATTGGGTTTATCTGGGCAGCAGAAATTTGAGGAGAGGACAACTTTGGTCTGCGATTCATCCTTCGATATAAGGATTTTTTGAATTCAGGCCCCAGCCCAGGTCCAGGGGCCCCTGGGCATATTCTTTGGCCATTTTCCCTGGGAAAGAAAACTCAGCAGTCCAGGTTGCTGATGTCAGTTTGTAGGGCTCCCTTGGGTCTATCAGGGCAGCACAAGTTTGAGGTGGGGACAACTTCGGTGTGGGGTGCATCCTTCGATATAAGGATTTTCTGCATTCAGGCCCCAACCCAGGGCCAGGGGCCCCTGGGCACATCCTTTGGCCATTTTCCATGGGAAAGAAAACTCACCAGTCCAGGTTGCTGATGTCAGTTTGTAGGGCTCCCTTGGGTCTAACAGGGCAGCACAAGTTTGAGGAGGGGAAAATTTCGGTCTGGGGTCCATCCTTCGACATGAGGATTCTTTGCATTCAGGCCCCAGCCCAGGGCCAGGGGCCCCTTGGCAATTCCTTTGGCCGTTTTCCCTGGGAAAGAAAATTCACCAGTCCAGGTTCCTGATGTCAGTTTGTAGGGCTCCCTTGGGTCTATCAGGGCAGCACAAGTATGAGATGGGGACAATTTCAGTCTGGGGTCCATCCTTCGATAGAAGGATTTTTTGCAGTCCGGGCCCAGGCCTGTGCTTGCGGCCCCCGGGCAAATCCTTTGGCCATTTTCCAGGGAAAGAAAATTCACCAGTCCAGGTTGCTGATGTCAGTTTGTAGGGCTCCATTGGGTCTATCTGGGCAGCAGAAATTTGAGGAGGGGACAATTTTGGTCTGCGATCCATCCTTCGATATAGGGATTCTTTGCAGTCAGGGCCTCGGCCAGGGCCAGGGGACCCTGGGCACATCCTTTGGCCATTTTCCCTGGGAAAGAAAACTCACCAGTCCAGGTTGCTGATGTCAGTTTGTAGGGCTCCCTTGGGTCTATCAGGGCAGCACAACTTTGAGGAGGGGATAACTTTGGTTTGTGGTCCAAACTTGGATATAAGGATTCTTTGCAGTCGTGTCCCAACACTGTGCTTGGGGTCCCAGGGCACATCCTTTGCCAATTTTCCCTGGGAAAGAAAACTCACCAGTCCAGGTTGCTGATGTCAATATTTAGGGCTCCCTTGGGTCTATTAGGGCAGCAGAAATTTGAGGAGGGGACAACTTTGTTCTGCGATCCATACTTCGATATAAGGATTTTTTGAATTCAGTCCCCAGCCCAGGGCTAGGGGCCCCTGGGCACATCCTTTGGCAATTTTGCCTGGAAATGAAAGCTCACCAGTCCAGGTTGCTAATGTCAGTTTGTAGGGCTCCCTTGGGTCTATCAGGGCAGCACAAGTATGAGATGGGGACAACTTCGGTCTGGGGTCCATCCTTCGATATATGGATTTTTTGCATTCAGGCCCCAGCCCAGTGCCAGGGGCCCCTGGGCACATCCTTTGGCCATTTTCCCTGGGAAAGAAAACTCACCAGTCCAGGTTGCTGATGTCAGTTTGTAGGGCTCCCTTGGGTCTATCAGGGCACCACAAGTATGAGATGGAGACAACTTCAGTCTGGGGTCCATCCTTCGATGTAAGGATTTTTTGCATTCAGGCTCCAGCCCAGGGCCAGGGGCCCCTGGGCACAACCTTTGGCCACTTTCCATGGGAAAAAAAAATCACCAGTCCAGGTTGCTGATGTCAGTTTGTAGGGCTCCCTTGGGTCTATCAGGGCACCACAAGTATGCGATGGGGACAATTTTTGTCTGGGGTCCAAATGTCGATATAAATATTTTTTGCAGTCAGGGCCCAGCCCAGTGCCAGGGGCCCCTGGGCACATGCTTTGGCCATTTTCCCTGGGAAAGAAAACTCACCAGTCCAGGTTGCTTATGTCACTTTGTACGGCTCCCTTGGGTCTATCAGGGCAGCACAAGTTTGAGGAGGGGAAAACTTTGGTCGGTGATCCATCCTTCGATGCATGGATTCTTTACAGTCAGGCCCCAGCCTGGGGCCAGGGGCCCCTGGGCACATCCTTTGGCCATTTTCCCTGGGAAAGAAAACTCACAAGTCCAGGTTGCTGATGTCAGTGTGTAGGGCTCCCTTGGGTCTAACAGGGCAGCACAAGTATGATATGGGGACAACTTTGGTCTGGGGTCCATCCTTCGATATATGGATTATTTGAATTCAGGCCCCACCCCAGGGCCAGGGGCCCCTTGGCACAACCTTTGACCATTTTCCCTGGGAAAGAATACTCACCGGTCCAGGTTGCTGATGTCAGTTTGTAGGGCTCCCTTGGGTCTATCTGGGCACAGGAATATTTAGCAGAGGACAACTTTGGTCTCAGATCCATCCTTCGATATAAGGATTCTTTGCAGTCAGGGCCCAGCCCAGTGCCAGGGGCCCCTGGGCACATCCTTTGGCCATTTTCCCTGGGAAAGAAAACTCACCAGTCCTGGTTCCTTATGTCAGTTTGTAGGGCTCCCTTAGGTCTCTCAAGGCAGCAGAAATTTGAGGAGGGGACAACTTCTGTTTGGGGTCCAAACTTTGATATAAGGATTTTTTGCAGTCAGGGCCCAGCCAAGTGCGAGGGGCCCCAGGGAAAATCCTTTGGCAATTTTCCCTGGATAAGAAAACTGACCTGTGCAGGTTGCAGACGTCAGTTTGTAGGGCTCACTTGGGTCTATCTGGGCAGCAGAAATTTGAGGAGGGGACGAATTTGGCCTGTGATCCATCCTTCGATATAGGGATTATTTGCAGTCGGGCCCCAGCCCAGGGCTAGGGGCCCCTGGGCACATCCTTTGGCAATTTTCCCTGGGAAAGAAAACTCACCAGTCCAGGTTGCTGATGTCCGTTTGTAGGGCTCCCTTGGGTCTATCAGGGCAGCACATATTTTATTTGGGGACAACTTCGGTCTGGGGTCCATCCTTCAATATAAGGATTTTTTGCAGTCAGGGCCCAGCCAAGTGCGAGGGGCCCCTGGGCACATCGTTTGGCCATTTTCCCTGGGAAAGAAAACTCACCACTCCAGGTTGCTGATGTCAGTTTTTAGGGCTCCCTTGGGTCTATCAGGGCAGCACAAGTTTGAGGAGGGGACAATTTTGGTCTGTAATCCATCCTTCGATATATGGATTCTTTACAGTCAGGCCCCAGCCCAGGGCCAGGGGCCCCTGGGCACATCCTGTGGCCATTTTCCCTGGGAAAGAAAACTCACCAGTCCAGGTTCCTGATGTCAGTTTGTAGGGCTCCCTTGGGTCTATCTGGGCACCACAAGTATGAGATGGGGACAACTTTGGTCTGGGGTCCAAATGTCGATATAAATATTTTTTGCAGTCAGGGCCCAGCCCAGTGCCAGGGGCCCCTGGGCACATCCTTTGGCCATTTTCCCTGGGAAAGAAAACTCACCAGTCCAGGTTGCTGATGTCAGTTTGTAGGGCTCCCTTGGGTCTAACAGGGCAGCACAAGTATGATATGGGGACAACTTTGGTCTGGGGTCCATCCTTCGATATAAGGATTTTTTGCATTCAGGTCCCACCCCAGGGCCAGGCGCCCCTGGGCACATCCTTTGGCCATTTTCCCTGGGAAAGAAAACTCACCAGTCCAGGTTGCTGATGTCAGTTTGTAGGGCTCCCTTGGGTCTATCTGGGCAGCAGAAATTTGAGGAGGGGACAACTTTGGTCTGTGATCCATCCGTCGATATAGGGATCCTTTGCAGTCAGGGACCAGGCCAGGGCCAGGGGCCCCTGGGCACATCCTTTGGCCATTTTCCCTGGGAAAGAAAACTCACCAGTCCTGGTTCCTTATGTCAGTTTGTAGGGCTCCCTTAGGTCTCTCAAGGCAGCAGAAATTTGAGGAGGGGACAACTTCTGTTTGGGGTCCAAACTTTGATATAAGGATTTTTTGCAGTCAGGGCCCAGCCAAGTGCGAGGGGCCCCAGGGAAAATCCTTTGGCAATTTTCCCTGGATAAGAAAACTGACCAGTGCAGGTTGCAGACGTCAGTTTGTAGGGCTCACTTGGGTCTATCTGGGCAGCAGAAATTTGAGGAGGGGACGAATTTGGCCTGTGATCCATCCTTCGATATAGGGATTATTTGCAGTCGGTTCCCAGCCCAGGGCTAGGGGCCCCTGGGCACATCCTTTGGCAATTTTCCCTGGGAAAGAAAACTCACCAGTCCAGGTTGCTGATGTCCGTTTGTAGGGCTCCCTTGGGTCTATCAGGGCAGCACATATTTTATTTGGGGACAACTTCGGTCTGGGGTCCATCCTTCAATATAAGGATTTTTTGCAGTCAGGGCCCAGCCAAGTGCGAGGGGCCCCTGGGCACATCCTTTGGCCATTTTCCCTGGGAAAGAAAACTCACCAGTCCAGGTTGCTGATGTCAGTTTTTAGGGCTCCCTTGGGTCTATCAGGGCAGCACAAGTTTGAGGAGGGGACAATTTTGGTCTGTAATCCATCCTTCGATATATGGATTCTTTACAGTCAGGCCCCAGCCCAGGGCCAGGGGCCCCTGGGCACATCCTGTGGCCATTTTCCCTGGGAAAGAAAACTCACCAGTCCAGGTTCCTGATGTCAGTTTGTAGGGCTCCCTTGGGTCTATCTGGGCACCACAAGTATGAGATGGGGACAACTTTGGTCTGGGGTCCAAATGTCGATATAAATATTTTTTGCAGTCAGGGCCCAGCCCAGTGCCAGGGGCCCCTGGGCACATCCTTTGGCCATTTTCCCTGGGAAAGAAAACTCACCAGTCCAGGTTGCTGATGTCAGTTTGTAGGGCTCCCTTGGGTCTAACAGGGCAACACAAGTATGATATGGGGACAACTTTGGTCTGGGGTCCATCCTTCGATATAAGGATTTTTTGCATTCAGGTCCCACCCCAGGGCCAGGCGCCCCTGGGCACATCCTTTGGCCATTTTCCCTGGGAAAGAAAACTCACCAGTCCAGGTTGCTGATGTCAGTTTGTAGGGCTCCCTTGGGTCTATCAGGGCAGCACAAGTTTGAGGAGGGGACAACTTCGGTCTGGGGTCCATCCTTCGACATAAGGATTCTTTGCATTCAGGCCCCAGCCCAGGGCCAGGGGCCCCTTGGCAAATCCTTTGGCCGTTTTCCCTGGGAAAGAAAATTCACCAGTCCAGGTTGCTGATGTCAGTTTGTAGGGCTCCCTTGGGTCTATCTGGGCAGCAGAAATTTGAGGAGGGGACAACTTTGGTCTGTGATCCATCCGTCGATATAGGGATCCTTTGCAGTCAGGGACCAGGCCAGGGCCAGGGGCCCCTGGGCACATCCTTTGGCCATTTTCCCTGGGAAAGAAAACTCACCAGTCCAGGTTCCTGATGTCAGTTTGTAGGGCTCCCTTGGGTCTATCAGGGCAGCACAACTTTGAGGAGGGGATAACTTCGGTTTGTGGTCCAAACTTCGATATAAGGATTCTTTGCAGTTGGGTCCCAACACTGTGCTTGCGGTCCCTGGGCACATCCTTTGTCAATTTTCCCTGGGAAAGAAAATACACCAGTCCAGGTTGCTGATGTCAATATTTAGGGCTCCCTTGGGTCTATCAGGGCAGCAGAAATTTGAGGAGGGGACAACTTTGGTCAGTGATCCATCCTTCGATATAGGGATTCATTGCAGTGGGGCCCCAGGCCAGGTCCAGCGGCCCCTGGGCATATTCTTTGGCCATTTTCCCTGGGAAAGAAAACTCACCAGTCCAGGTTGCTGATGTCAGTTTGTAGGGCTCTCTTGGGTCTATCATTGCAGCACAAGTTATAGTTGGGGACAATTTCGGTGTGGGGTCCATCCTTCGATATAGGGATTCTTTGCAGTCCAGTACCAGCCCAGTGCCAGGGGCCCCTGGGCACATCCTTTGGTCATATTCCCTGGGAAAAAAAACTCACCAGTCCAGGTTCCTGATGTCAGTTTGTAGGGCTCACTTGGGTCTATCTGGGCAGCAGAAATTTGAGGAGGGGACAATTTTATTCTGCGATCCATACTTCGATATAAGGATTTTTTGAATTCAGTCCCGAGCCCAGGGCTAGGGGCCCCTGGGCACATCCTTTGGCAATTTTCCCTGGAAATGAAAGCTCACCAGTCCAGGTTGCTGATGTCAGTTTGTAGGGCTCCCTTGGGTCTATCAGGGCAGCACAAGTATGAGATGGGGACAACTTCGGTCTGGGGTCCATCCTTCGATATATGGATTTTTTGCATTCAGGCCCCAGCCCAGTGCCAGGGGCCCCTGGGCACATCCTTTGGCCATTTTCCCTGGGAAAGAAAACTCACCAGTCCAGGTTGCTGATGTCAGTTTGTAGGGCTCCCTTGGGTCTATCAGGGCACCACAAGTATGAGATGGAGACAACTTCAGTCTGGGGTCCATCCTTCGATGTAAGGATTTTTTGCATTCAGGCTCCAGCCCAGGGCCAGGGGCCCCTGGGCACAACCTTTGGCCATTTTCCATGGGAAAAAAAAATCACCAGTCCAGGTTGCTGATGTCAGTTTGTAGGGCTCCCTTGGGTCTATCTGGGCACCACAAGTATGCGATGGGGACAATTTTGGTCTAGGGTCCTAATGTCGATATAAATATTTTTTGCAGTCAGGGCCCAGCCCAGTGCCAGGGGCCCCTGGGCACATCCTTTGGCCATCTCCCTGGGAAAGAAAGCTCACCAGTCCAGGTTCCTGATGTCACTTTGTAGGGCTCCCTTGGGTTTATCTGGGCAGCAGATATTTGAGGAGAGGACAACTTTGGTCTGCGATCCATCCTTCGATATAAGGATTTTTTGCATTGAGGCCCCAGCCCAGGTCCAGAGGCCCCTGGGCACATCCTTTTGCTATTTTCCCTGGGAAAGAAAACTCACCAGTCCAGGTTGCTGATGTCAGTTTGTAGGGCTCCCTTGGGTCTATCAGGGCAGCACAAGTTTGAGGAGGGGACAACTTCGGTCTGGGGTCCATCCTTCGACATAAGGATTCTTTGCATTCAGGCCCCAGCCCAGGGTCAGGGGCCCCTTGGCAAATCCTTTGGCCGTTTTCCCTGCGAAAGAAAATTCACCAGTCCAGGTTGCTGATGTCAGTTTGTAGGGCTCCCTTGGGTCTATCAGGGCAGCACAAGTATGAGATGGGGACAACTTCAGTCTGGGGTCCATCCTTCGATAGAAGGATTTTTTGCAGTCAGGGCCCAGCCCTGTGCTTGCGGGCCCTGGGCACATCCTTTGGCCATTTTCCAGGGAAAGAAAATACACCAGTCCAGGTTCCTGATGTCAGTTTGTAGGGCTCCCTTGGGTCTATCTGGGCAGCACAACTTTGAGGAGGGGATAACTTCGGTTTGTGGTCCAAACTTCGATATAAGGATTCTTTGCAGTCTGGTCCCAACACTGTGCTTGGGGTCCCTGGGCACATCCTTTGTCAATTTCCCCTGGGAAAGAAAATACACCAGTCCAGGATGCTGATGTCAATATTTAGGGATCCCTTGGGTCTATCAGGGCAGCAGAAATTTGAGGAGGGGAAAACTTTGGTCTGCGATCCATCCCTCGATATAGGGATTCTTTGCAGTGGGGCCCCAGGCCAGGGCCAGGGGCCCCTGGGCACATCCTTTGGCCATTTTCCCTGGGAAAGAAAACTCACCAGTGCAGGTTGCTGATGTCAGTTTGTAGGGCTCTCTTGGGTCTATCAGTGCAGCACAAGTTTTAGTTGGGGACAACTTCGGTGTGGGGTCCATCCTTCGATATAGGGATTCTTTGCAGTCAGTTCCCAGGCCAGTGCCAGGGGCCCCTGGGCACATCCTTTGGCCATTTTCCCTGGGAAAGAAAACTCACCAGTCCAGGTTGCTGATGTCAGTTTGTAGGGCTCCCTTGGGTCTACCTGGGCAGTAAAATTTTGAGGAGGGGACAATTTTGGTCTGTAATCCATCCTTCGATATAGGGATTATTTGCAGTCGGGCCCCAGCCCAGGGCTAGGGGCCCCTGGGCACATCCTTTGGCAATTTTGCCTGGAAATGAAAGCTCACCAGTCCAGGTTGCTGATGTCAGTTTGTAGGGCTCCCTTGGGTCTATCAGGGCAGCACAAGTTTGAAGACGGGACAAATTTGGTCTGCGATTCATCCTTCGATATAAGGATTCTTTGAAGTCTGGTCCCAGCCCAAGGCCAGGGGACCCTGGGCACAACCTTTGTGCATTTTCCCTGGGAAAGAAAACTCACCAGTCCAGGTTGCTGATGTCAGTTTGTAGGGCTCCCTTGGGTCTATCAGGGCACCACAAGTATGAGATGGAGACAACTTCAGTCTGGGGTCCATCCTTCGATGTAAGGATTTTTTGCATTCAGGCTCCAGCCCAGGGCCAGGGGCCCCTGGGCACAACCTTTGGCCATTTTCCCTGGGAAAGAAAACTCACCAGTCCAGGTTGCTGATGTCAGTTTGTAGGGCTCCCTTGGGTCTATCAGGGCAGCACAAGTATGCGATGGGGACAACTTTGGTCTGGGGTCCAAATGTCGATATAAAGATTTCTTGCAGTCAGGGCCCAGCCCAGTGCCAGGGGCCCCTGGGCACATCCTTTGGCCATTTTCCCTGGGAAAGAAAACTCACCAGTCCAGGTTCCGGACCTCACTTTGTAGGGCTCCATTGGGTTTATCTGGGCAGCAGAAATTTGAGGAGAGGACAACTTTGGTCTGCGATTCATCCTTCGATATAAGGATTTTTTGAATTCAGGCCCCAGCCCAGGTCCAGGGGCCCCTGGGCATATTCTTTGGCCATTTTCCCTGGGAAAGAAAACTCACCAGTCCAGGTTGCTGATGTCAGTTTGTAGGGCTCCCTTGGGTCTATCAGGGCAGCACAAGTTTGAGGTGCGGACAACTTCGGTGTGGGGTGCATCCTTCGATATAAGGATTTTCAGCATTCAGGCCCCAACCCAGGGCCAGGGGCCCCTGGGCACATCCTTTGGCCATTTTCCCTGGGAAAGAAAACTCACCAGTCCAGGTTGCTGATGTCAGTTTGTAGGGCTCCCTTGGGTCTAACAGGGCAGCACAAGTTTGAGGAGGGGAAAATTTCGGTCTGGGGTCCATCCTTCGACATGAGGATTCTTTGCATTCAGGCCCCAGCCCAGGGCCAGGGGCCCCTTGGCAATTCCTTTGGCCGTTTTCCCTGGGAAAGAAAATTCACCAGTCCAGGTTCCTGATGTCAGTTTGTAGGGCTCCCTTGGGTCTATCAGGGCAGCACAAGTTTGAGATGGGGACAATTTCAGTCTGGGGTCCATCCTTCGATAGAAGGATTTTTTGCAGTCCGGGCCCAGGCCTGTGCTTGCGGCCCCTGGGCAAATCCTTTGGCCATTTTCCAGGGAAAGAAAATTCACCAGTCCAGGTTGCTGATGTCAGTTTGTAGGGCTCCATTGGGTCTATCTGGGCAGCAGAAATTTGAGGAGGGGACAATTTTGGTCTGCGATCCATCCTTCGATATAGGGATTCTTTGCAGTCAGGTCCAGGGGCCCCCGGGCGCGTACTTTGGCCATTTTCCCTGGGAAAGAAAACTCACCAGTCCAGGTTCCTGATGTCAGTTTGTAGGGCTCCCTTGGGTCTACCTGGGCAGTAAAATTTTGAGGAGGGGACAATTTTGGTCTGTAATCCATCCTTCGATATAGGGATTATTTGCAGTCGGGCCCCAGCCCAGGGCTAGGGGCCCCTGGGCACATCCTTTGGCAATTTTGCCTGGAAATGAAAGCTCACCAGTCCAGGTTGCTGATGTCAGTTTGTAGGGCTCCCTTGGGTCTATCAGGGCAGCACAAGTATGAGATGGGGACAACTTCGGTCTGGGGTCCATCCTTCGATATATGGATTTTTTGCATTCAGGCCCCAGCCCAGTGCCAGGGGCCCCTGGGCACATCCTTTGGCCATTTTCCCTGGGAAAGAAAACTCACCAGTCCAGGTTGCTGATGTCAGTTTGTAGGGCTCCCTTGGGTCTATCAGGGCAGCACAAGTATGAGATGGAGACAACTTCAGTCTGGGGTCCATCCTTCGATGTAAGGATTTTTTGCATTCAGGCTCCAGCCCAGTGCCAGGGGCCCCTGGGCACAACCTTTGGCCACTTTCCATGGGAAAAAAAATCACCAGTCCAGGTTGCTGATGTCAGTTTGTAGGGCTCCCTTGGGTCTATCAGGGCACCACAAGTATGCGATGGGGACAATTTTTGTCTGGGGTCCAAATGTCGATATAAATATTTTTTGCAGTCAGGGCCCAGCCCAGTGCCAGGGGCCCCTGGGCACATCCTTTGGCCATTTTCCCTGGGAAAGAAAACTCACCAGTCCAGGTTGCTGATGTCAGTTTGTAGGGCTCCCTTGGGTCTATCAGGGCAGCACAAGTTTGAGGAGGGGAAAACTTTGGTCTGTGATCCATCCTTCGATGCATGGATTCTTTACAGTCAGGCCCCAGCCTGGGGCCAGGGGCCCCTGGGCACATCCTTTGGCCATTTTCCCTGGGAAAGAAAACTCACAAGTCCAGGTTGCTGATGTCAGTGTGTAGGGCTCCCTTGGGTCTAACAGGGCAGCACAAGTATGATATGGGGACACCTTTGGTCTGGGGTCCATCCTTCGATATATGGATTATTTGAATTCAGGCCCCACCCCAGGGCCAGGGGCCCCTTGGCACAACCTTTGACCATTTTCCCTGGGAAAGAATACTCACCGGTCCAGGTTGCGGATGTCAGTTTGTAGGGCTACCTTGGGTCTATCTGGGCACAGGAATATTTAGCAGAGGACAACTTTGGTCTCAGATCCATCCTTCGATATAAGGATTCTTTGCAGTCAGGGCCCAGCCCAGTGCCAGGGGCCCCTGGGCACATCCTTTGGCCATTTTCCCTGGGAAAGAAAACTCACCAGTCCTGGTTCCTGATGTCAGTTTGTAGGGCTCCCTTAGGTCTCTCAAGGCAGCAGAAATTTGAGGAGGGGACAATTTCTGTTTGGGGTCCAAACTTTGATATAAGGATCCTTTGCAGTCAGGGCCCAGCCCAGTGCCAGGGGCCCCAGGGCAAATCCTTTGGCAATTTTCCCTGGATAAGAAAACTGACCAGTGCAGGTTGCAGACGTCAGTTTGTAGGGCTCACTTGGGTCTATCTGGGAAGCAGAAATTTGAGGAGGGGACGAATTTGGTCTGTGATCCATGCTTCGATATAGGGATTATTTGCAGTCGGGCCCCAGCCCAGGGCTAGGGGCCCCTGGGCACATCCTTTGGCAATTTTCCCTGGGAAAGAAAACTCACCAGTCCAGGTTGCTGATGTCCGTTTGTAGGGCTCCCTTGGGTCTATCAGGGCAGCACAAGTTTGAGGAGGGGACAATTTTGGTCTGTAATCCATCCTTCGATATAGGGATTCTTTACAGTCAGGCCCCAGCCCAGGGCCAGGGGCCCCTGGGCACATCCTTTGGCCATTTTGGGAAAGAAAACTCACCAGTCCAGGTTCCTGATGTCAGTTTGTAGGGCTCCCTTGGGTCTATCTGGGCACCACAAGTATGAGATGGGGACAACTTTGGTCTGGGGTCCAAATGTCGATATAAATATTTTTTGCAGTCAGGGCCCAGCCCAGTGCCAGGGGCCCCTGGGCACATCCTTTGGCCATTTTCCCTGGGAAAGAAAACTCACCAGTCCAGGTTCCTGATGTCACTTTGTAGGGCTCCCTTGGGTCTAACAGGGCAGCACAAGTATGATATGGGGACAACTTTGGTCTGGGGTCCATCCTTCGATATAAGGATTTTTTGCATTCAGGTCCCACCCCAGGGCCAGGCGCCCCTGGGCACATCCTTTGGCCATTTTCCCTGGGAAAGAAAACTCACCAGTCCAGGTTGCTGATGTCAGTTTGTAGGGCTCCCTTGGGTCTATCAGGGCAGCACAAGTTTGAGGAGGGGACAACTTCGGTCTGGGGTCCATCCTTCGACATAAGGATTCTTTGCATTCAGGCCCCAGCCCATGGCCAGGGGCCCCTTGGCAAATCCTTTGGCCGTTTTCCCTGGGAAAGAAAATTCACCAGTCCAGGTTGCTGATGTCAGTTTGTAGGGCTCCCTTGGGTCTATCAGGGCAGCACAAGTATGAGATGGAGACAACTTCAGTCTGGGGTCCATCCTTCGATGTAAGGATTTTTTGCATTCAGGCTCCAGCCCAGTGCCAGGGGCCCCTGGGCACAACCTTTGGCCACTTTCCATGGGAAAAAAAATCACCAGTCCAGGTTGCTGATGTCAGTTTGTAGGGCTCCCTTGGGTCTATCAGGGCACCACAAGTATGCGATGGGGACAATTTTTGTCTGGGGTCCAAATGTCGATATAAATATTTTTTGCAGTCAGGGCCCAGCCCAGTGCCAGGGGCCCCTGGGCACATCCTTTGGCCATTTTCCCTGGGAAAGAAAACTCACCAGTCCAGGTTGCTGATGTCAGTTTGTAGGGCTCCCTTGGGTCTATCAGGGCACCACAAGTTTGAGGAGGGGAAAACTTTGGTCTGTGATCCATCCTTCGATGCATGGATTCTTTACAGTCAGGCCCCAGCCTGGGGCCAGGGGCCCCTGGGCACATCCTTTGGCCATTTTCCCTGGGAAAGAAAACTCACAAGTCCAGGTTGCTGATGTCAGTGTGTAGGGCTCCCTTGGGTCTAACAGGGCAGCACAAGTATGATATGGGGACACCTTTGGTCTGGGGTCCATCCTTCGATATATGGATTATTTGAATTCAGGCCCCACCCCAGGGCCAGGGGCCCCTTGGCACAACCTTTGACCATTTTCCCTGGGAAAGAATACTCACCGGTCCAGGTTGCGGATGTCAGTTTGTAGGGCTACCTTGGGTCTATCTGGGCACAGGAATATTTAGCAGAGGACAACTTTGGTCTCAGATCCATCCTTCGATATAAGGATTCTTTGCAGTCAGGGCCCAGCCCAGTGCCAGGGGCCCCTGGGCACATCCTTTGGCCATTTTCCCTGGGAAAGAAAACTCACCAGTCCTGGTTCCTGATGTCAGTTTGTAGGGCTCCCTTAGGTCTCTCAAGGCAGCAGAAATTTGAGGAGGGGACAATTTCTGTTTGGGGTCCAAACTTTGATATAAGGATCCTTTGCAGTCAGGGCCCAGCCCAGTGCCAGGGACCCCAGGGCAAATCCTTTGGCAATTTTCCCTGGATAAGAAAACTGACCAGTGCAGGTTGCAGACGTCAGTTTGTAGGGCTCACTTGGGTCTATCTGGGAAGCAGAAATTTGAGGAGGGGACGAATTTGGTCTGTGATCCATGCTTCGATATAGGGATTATTTGCAGTCGGGCCCCAGCCCAGGGCTAGGGGCCCCTGGGCACATCCTTTGGCAATTTTCCCTGGGAAAGAAAACTCACCAGTCCAGGTTGCTGATGTCCGTTTGTAGGGCTCCCTTGGGTCTATCAGGGCAGCACAAGTTTGAGGAGGGGACAATTTTGGTCTGTAATCCATCCTTCGATATAGGGATTCTTTACAGTCAGGCCCCAGCCCAGGGCCAGGGGCCCCTGGGCACATCCTTTGGCCATTTTGGGAAAGAAAACTCACCAGTCCAGGTTCCTGATGTCAGTTTGTAGGGCTCCCTTGGGTCTATCTGGGCACCACAAGTATGAGATGGGGACAACTTTGGTCTGGGGTCCAAATGTCGATATAAATATTTTTTGCAGTCAGGGCCCAGCCCAGTGCCAGGGGCCCCTGGGCACATCCTTTGGCCATTTTCCCTGGGAAAGAAAACTCACCAGTCCAGGTTCCTGATGTCACTTTGTAGGGCTCCCTTGGGTCTAACAGGGCAGCACAAGTATGATATGGGGACAACTTTGGTCTGGGGTGCATCCTTCGATATAAGGATTTTTTGCATTCAGGTCCCACCCCAGGGCCAGGCGCCCCTGGGCACATCCTTTGGCCATTTTCCCTGGGAAAGAAAACTCACCAGTCCAGGTTGCTGATGTCAGTTTGTAGGGCTCCCTTGGGTCTATCAGGGCAGCACAAGTTTGAGGAGGGGACAACTTCGGTCTGGGGTCCATCCTTCGACATAAGGATTCTTTGCATTCAGGCCCCAGCCCATGGCCAGGGGCCCCTTGGCAAATCCTTTGGCCGTTTTCCCTGGGAAAGAAAATTCACCAGTCCAGGTTGCTGATGTCAGTTTGTAGGGCTCCCTTGGGTCTATCTGGGCAGCAGAAATTTGAGGAGGGGACAACTTTGGTCTGTGATCCATCCGTCGATATAGGGATCCTTTGCAGTCAGGGACCAGGCCAGGGCCAGGGGCCCCTGGGCACATCCTTTGGCCATTTTCCCTGGGAAAGAAAACTCACCAGTCCAGGTTCCTGATGTCAGTTTGTAGGGCTCCCTTGGGTCTATCAGGGCAGCACAACTTTGAGGAGGGGATAACTTCGGTTTGTGGTCCAAACTTCGATATAAGGATTCTTTGCAGTCGGGTCCCAACACTGTGCTTGCGGTCCCTGGGCACATCCTTTGTCAATTTTCCCTGGGAAAGAAAATACACCAGTCCAGGTTGCTGATGTCAATATTTAGGGCTCCCTTGGGTCTATCAGGGCAGCAGAAATTTGAGGAGGGGACAACTTTGGTCAGTGATCCATCCTTCGATATAGGGATTCATTGCAGTGGGGCCCCAGGCCAGGGCCAGCGGCCCCTGGGCATATTCTTTGGCCATTTTCCCTGGGAAAGAAAACTCACCAGTCCAGGTTGCTGATGTCAGTTTGTAGGGCTCTCTTGGGTCTATCATTGCAGCACAAGTTATAGTTGGGGACAATTTCGGTGTGGGATCCATCCTTCGATATAGGGATTCTTTGCAGTCCGGTACCAGCCCAGTGCCAGGGGCCCCTGGGCACATCCTTTGGCCATTTTCCCTGGAAAAAAAAACTCACCAGTCCAGGTTCCTGATGTCAGTTTGTAGGGCTCACTTGGGTCTATCTGGGCAGCAGAAATTTGAGGAGGGGACAATTTTATTCTGCGATCCATACTTCGATATAAGGATTTTTTGAATTCAGTCCCGAGCCCAGGGCTAGGGGCCCCTGGGCACATCCTTTGGCAATTTTCCCTGGAAATGAAAGCTCACCAGTCCAGGTTGCTGATGTCAGTTTGTAGGGCTCCCTTGGGTCTATCAGGGCAGCACAAGTATGAGATGGGGACAACTTCGGTCTGGGGTCCATCCTTCGATATATGGATTTTTTGCATTCAGGCCCCAGCCCAGTGCCAGGGGCCCCTGGGCACATCCTTTGGCCATTTTCCCTGGGAAAGAAAACTCACCAGTCCAGGTTGCTGATGTCAGTTTGTAGGGCTCCCTTGGGTCTATCAGGGCACCACAAGTATGAGATGGAGACAACTTCAGTCTGGGGTCCATCCTTCGATGTAAGGATTTTTTGCATTCAGGCTCCAGCCCAGGGCCAGGGGCCCCTGGGCACAACCTTTGGCAATTTTCCATGGGAAAAAAAAATCACCAGTCCAGGTTGCTGATGTCAGTTTGTAGGGCTCCCTTGGGTCTATCTGGACACCACAAGTATGCGATGGGGACAATTTTGGTCTGGGGTCCTAATGTCGATATAAATATTTTTTGCAGTCAGGGCCCAGCCCAGTGCCAGGGGCCCCTGGGCACATCCTTTGGCCATCTCCCTGGGAAAGAAAGCTCACCAGTCCAGGTTCCTGATGTCACTTTGTAGGGCTCCCTTGGGTTTATCTGGGCAGCAGATATTTGAGGAGAGGACAACTTTGGTCTGCGATCTATCCTTCGATATAAGGATTTTTTGCATTGAGGCCCCAGCCCAGGTCCAGAGGCCCCTGGGCACATCCTTTTGCTATTTTCCCTGGGAAAGAAAACTCACCAGTCCAGGTTGCTGATGTCAGTTTGTAGGGCTCCCTTGGGTCTATCAGGGCAGCACAAGTTTGAGGAGGGGACAACTTCGGTCTGGGGTCCATCCTTCGACATAAGGATTCTTTGCATTCAGGCACCAGCCCAGGGTCAGGGGCCCCTTGGCAAATCCTTTGGCCGTTTTCCCTGCGAAAGAAAATTCACCAGTCCAGGTTGCTGATGTCAGTTTGTAGGGCTCCCTTGGGTCTATCAGGGCAGCACAAGTATGAGATGGGGACAACTTCAGTCTGGGGTCCATCCTTCGATAGAAGGATTTTTTGCAGTCAGGGCCCAGCCCTGTGCTTGCGGGCCCTGGGCACATCCTTTGGCCATTTTCCAGGGAAAGAAAATACACCAGTCCAGGTTCCTGATGTCAGTTTGTAGGGCTCCCTTGGGTCTATCTGGGCAGCACAACTTTGAGGAGGGGATAACTTCGGTTTGTGGTCCAAACTTCGATATAAGGATTCTTTGCAGTCTGGTCCCAACACTGTGCTTGGGGTCCCTGGGCACATCCTTTGTCAATTTCCCCTGGGAAAGAAAATACACCAGTCCAGGTTGCTGATGTCAATATTTAGGGATCCCTTGGGTCTATCAGGGCAGCAGAAATTTGAGGAGGGGAAAACTTTGGTCTGCGATCCATCCTTCGATATAGGGATTCTTTGCAGTGGGGCCCCAGGCCAGGGCCAGGGGCCCCTGAGCACATCCTTTGGCCATTTTCCCTGGGAAAGAAAACTCACCAGTGCAGGTTGCTGATGTCAGTTTGTAGGGCTCTCTTGGGTCTATCAGTGCAGCACAAGTTTTAGTTGGGGACAACTTCGGTGTAGGGTCCATCCTTCGATATAGGGATTCTTTGCAGTCAGTTCCCAGGCCAGTGCCAGGGGCCCCTGGGCACATCCTTTGGCCATTTTCCCTGGGAAAGAAAACTCACCAGTCCAGGTTGCTGATGTCAGTTTGTAGGGCTCCCTTGGGTCTATCAGGGCACCACAAGTATGAGATGGAGACAACTTCAGTCTGGGGTCCATCCTTCGATATAAGGATTTTTTGCATTCAGGCTCCAGCCCAGGGCCAGGGGCCCCTGGGCACAACCTTTGGCCATTTTCCATGGGAAAAAAAAATCACCAGTCCAGGTTGCTGATGTCAGTTTGTAGGGCTCCCTTGGGTCTATCTGGGCACCACAAGTATGCGATGGGGACAATTTTGGTCTGGGGTCCAAATGTCGATATAAATATTTTTTGCAATCAGGGCCCAGCCCAGTGCCAGGGGCCCCTGGGCACATCCTTTGGCCACCTCCCTGGGAAAGAAAGCTCAACAGTCCAGGTTCCTGATGTCACTTTGTAGGGCTCCCTTGGGTTTATCTGGGCAGCAGATATTTGAGGAGAGGACAACTTTGGTCTGCGATCTATCCTTCGATATAAGGATTTTTTGCATTCAGGCCCCAGCCCAGGTCCAGGGGCCCCTAGGCACATCCTTTTGCTATTTTCCCTGGGAAAGAAAACTCACCAGTCCAGGTTGCTGATGTCAGTTTGTAGGGCTCCCTTGGGTCTATCAGGGCAGCACAAGTTTGAGGAGGGGACAACTTCGGTCTGGGGTCCATCCTTCGACATAAGGATTCTTTGCATTCAGGCCCCAGCCCAGGGTCAGGGGCCCCTTGGCAAATCCTTTGGCCGTTTTCCCTGCGAAAGAAAATTCACCAGTCCAGGTTGCTGATGTCAGTTTGTAGGGCTCCCTTGGGTCTATCAGGGCAGCACAAGTATGAGATGGGGACAACTTCAGTCTGGGGTCCATCCTTCGATAGAAGGATTTTTTGCAGTCAGGGCCCAGCCCTGTGCTTGCGGGCCCTGGGCACATCCTTTGGCCATTTTCCAGGGAAAGAAAATACACCAGTCCAGGTTCCTGATGTCAGTTTGTAGGGCTCCCTTGGGTCTATCTGGGCAGCACAACTTTGAGGAGGGGATAACTTCGGTTTGTGGTCCAAACTTCGATATAAGGATTCTTTGCAGTCTGGTCCCAGCACTGTGCTTGGGGTCCCAGGGCACATCCTTTGCCAATTTTCCCTGGGAAAGAAAACTCACCAGTCCAGGTTGCTGATGTCAATATTTAGGGCTCCCTTGGGTCTATTAGGGCAGCAGAAATTTGAGGAGGGGACAACTTTGTTCTGCGATCCATCCTTCGATATAGGGATTCTTTGCAGTGGGGCCCCAGGCCAGGGTCAGGGTCCCCTGGGCATATTCTTTGGCCATTTACCCTGGGAAAGAAAACTCACCAGTCCAGGTTGCTGATGTCAGTTTGTAGGGCTCCCTTGGGTCTATCAGTGCAGCACAAGTTTTAGTTGGGGACAATTTCGGTGTGGGGTCCATACTTCGATATAGGGATTCTTTGAAGTCAGGTCCCAGCCCAGTGCCAGGGGCCCCTGGGCACATCCTTTGGCCATATTCCCTGGGAAAAAAAACTCACCAGTCCAGGTTCCTGATGTCAGTTTGTAGGGCTCACTTGGGTCTATCTGGGAAGCAGAAATTTGAGGAGGGGACAACTTTAGTCTGCGATCTATCCTTCGATATAAGGATTTTTTGAATTCAGTCCCCAGCCCAGGGCTAGGGGCCCCTGGGCACAACCTTTGGCATTTTTCCCTGGAAATGAAAGCTCACCAGTCCAGGTTGCTGATGTCAGTTTGTAGGGCTCCCTTGGGTCTATCAGGGCAGCACAAGTATGAGATGGGGACAACTTCGGTCTGGGGTCCATCCTTTGATATATGGATTTTTTGCATTCAGGCCCCCCCCAGTGCCAGGGGCCCCTGGGCACATCCTTTGGCCATTTTCCCTGGGAAAGAAAACTCACCAGTCCAGGTTGCTGATGTCAGTTTGTAGGGCTCCCTTGGGTCTATCAGGGCACCACAAGTATGAGATGGAGACAACGTCAATCTGGGGTCCATCCTTCGTTATAAGGATTTTTTGCATTCAGGCTCCAGCCCAGGGCCAGGGGCCCCTGGGCATAACCTTTGGCCATTTTCCCTGGGAAAAATAATCACCAGTCCAGGTTGCTGATGTCAGTTTGTAGGGCTCCCTTGGGTCTATCAGGGCAGCACAAGTTTGAAGACGGGACAAATTTGGTCTGCGATTCATCCTTCGATATAAGGATTCTTTGAAGTCTGGTACCAGCCCAAGGCCAGGGGACCCTGGGCACACCCTTTGTGCATTTTCCCTGGGAAAGAAAACTCACCAGTCCAGGTTGCTGATGTCAGTTTGTAGGGCTCCCTTGGGTCTAACAGGGCAGCACAAGTATGAGATGGGGACAACTTTGGTCTGGGGTCCATCCTTCGATATATGGATTTTTTGCATTCAGGCTCCAGCCCAGGGCCAGGGGCCCCTGGGCACAACCTTTGGCCATTTTCCCTGGGAAAGAAAACTCACCAGTCCAGGTTGCTGATGTCAGTTTGTAGGGCTCCCTTGGGTCTATCAGGGCAGCACAGATTTGAGGAGGGGACAATTTCTGTTCAGGGTCCAAATTATTGATATACGGATTTTTTGAATTCAGGCCCCAGCCCAGTGCCAGGGGCCCCTGGGCACATCCTTTGGCAATTTTCCCTTGGAAAGAAAACTCACCAGTCCAGGTTGCTGATGTCACTTCGTGGGGCTCCCTTGGGTCTATCAGGGCAGCACAAGTTTGAGGAGGGGACAAATTTGGTCTGTGATCCATCCTTCGATATATGGATTCTTTACAGTCAGGTCCCAGCCCAAGGCCAGGGGCCCCTGGGCGCATCCTTTGGCCATTTTCCCAGGGAAAGAAAACTCACCAGTGCAGGTTCCTGATGTCAGTTTGTAGGGCTCCCTTGGGTCTAACAGGGCAGCACAAGTATGAGATGGGGACAACTTTGGTCTGGGGTCCATCCTTCGATATATGGATTTTTTGCATTCAGGCCCAACCCAGTGCCAGGGGCCCCTGGGCACAACCTTTGGGCATTTTCCCAGGGAAAGAAAACTCACCAGTCCAGGTTCCTGATGTCAGTTTGTAGGGCTCCCTTGGGTCTATCTGGGCAGCACAAGTATGAGGAGGGGTAACTTCTTTTTGGGGTCCAAACGTCGATATAAGGATTTTTTGCATTCAGGCTCCAACCCAGGGCCAGGGGCCCCTGGGCACATCCCTTGGCCATTTTTTCTGGGAAAGAAAATTCACCAGTCCAGGTTCCTGATGTCAGTTTGTAGGGCTCCCTTGGGTCTATCAGGGCAGCACAAGTTTGAGGAGGGGACAAATTTGGTCTGTGATCCATCCTTCGATATATGGATTCTTTACAGTCAGGCCCCACCCCAGGGCCAGGGGCCCCTGGGCACATCCTTTGGCCGTTTTCCCTGGGAAAGGAAACTCACCAGTCCAGGTTGCTGATGTCAGTTTGTAGGGCTCCCTTTGGTCTATCAGGGCAGCACAAGTATGAGATGGGGACAACTTTGGTCTGGGGTCCATCCTTCGATATATGGATTTTTTGAGGTCAGGGCCCAGCCCTCTGCTTGCGGACCCTGGGCACATCCTTTGGCCATTTTCCCTGGGAAAGAAAACTCAGCAGTCCAGGTTCCTGATGTCAGTTTGTAGGGCTCCCTTGGGTCTATCAGGGCACCACAACATTGAGGAGGGGATAACTTCGGTTTGTGGTCCCCAAACTTCGATATAAGGATTCTTTGCAGTCATGTCCCAGCCCTGTGCTTGCGGCCCCTGTGCACATCCTTTGGCCATTTTCCAGGGAAAGAAAACTCACCAGTCCAGGGTGCTGATGTCAATTCTTAGGGCTCCCTTGGGTCTATCAGGGCAACAGAAATTTGAGGAGGGGACAATTTTGGTCTGCGATCCATCCTTCGTTATAGGGATTTTTTGCGGTCAGTTCCCAGCCCAGGGCCAGGGGCCCCTGGGCACATCCTTTGGCCATTTTCCCTGGGAAAGAAAACTCACCAGTCCAAGTTGCTGATGTCAGTTTGTAGGGCTGCCTTGGGTCTATCAGGGCAGCACAAGTTTTAGTTGGGGACAACTTCGTTCTGGGGTCCATCCTTCGATATAGGGATTATTTCCAGTCCTGGCCCAGCCCAGTGCCAGGGGCCCCTGAGCACAACCTTTGGCCATTTTCCCTGGGAAAGAAAACTCACCAGTCCAGGTTCCGGATGTCAGTTTGTAGGGCTCACTTGGGTCTATCTGGGCAGCAGAAATTTGAGGAGGGGACAACTTTGGTCTGCGATCCTTCCTTCGATATAAGGATATTTTGCATTCAGTCCCCAGCCCAGGGATCGGGGCCCCTGGGCACATCCTTTGGCAATTTTACCTGGAAATGAAAGCTCACCAGTCCAGGTTCCTGATGTCAGTTTGTAGGGCTCCCTTGGGTCTATCAGGGCAGCACAAGTTTGAGGAGGGGACATCTTCGGTCTGGGGTCCATCCTTCGATATATGGAATTTTGCATTCAGGCCCCCCCCAGTGCCAGGGTCCCCTGGGCACATCCTTTGGCCATTTTCCCTGGGAAAGAAAACTCACAAGTCCAGGTTGCTGATGTCCGTTTGTAGGGCTCCCTTGGGTCTATCAGGGCAGCACAAGTATGAGATGGGGACAACTTCAGTCTGGGGTCCATCCTGCGATATAAGGATTTTTTGCAGTCAGGTGCCCAGCCCTGGGCCGTGGGCCCCAGGGCACATCCTTTGGCCATTTTCCCTGGGAAAGAAAACTCACCAGTCCAGGTTGCTGATGTCAGTTTGTAGGGCTCCCTTGGGTCTATCAGGGCAGCACAAGTTTGAGGAGGGGACAACTTTGGTCTGTGATCCATCCTTCAATATAGGGATTCTTTAAAGTCAGGCCCCACCCCAGGGCTAGGGGCCCCTGGGCACAACCTTTGGCCATTTTCCCTGGGAAAGAAAACTCACCAGTCCAGGTGGCTGATGTCAGTTTGTAGGGCTCACTTCCGTCTAACTTGGCAGCAGAAATTTGAGGAGGGGACAACTTCTGTTTTGGGTCCAAACTTTGATATAAGGATTCTTTGCAGTCAGGGCCCAGCCCAGTGCCAGGGGCCCCAGGGGAAATCCTTTGGCAATTTTCCCAGGATAGGAAAATTCACCAGTGCAGGTTGCTGATGTCAGTTTGTAGGGCTCACTTGGGTCTATCTGGGCAGCAGAAATTTGAGGATGGGACGACTTTGGTCTGTGATCCATCATTTGATATAGGGATTATTTGCAGTCGGGCCCCAGCCCAGGTCCAGGGGCCCCTGGGCACATCCTTTGGCCATTTTCCCTGGGGAAGAAAACTCACCAGTCCAGGTTGCTGATGTCAGTTTGTAGGGCTCCCTTGGGTCTATCAGGGCACCACAAGTATGAGATGGGGACAACTTTGGTCTGGGGTCCAAATGTCGATATAAAGATTTTTTGCGGTCAGGGCCCAGCCCAGTGCCAGGTGCCCCTGGGCACATCCTTTGGCCATTTTCCCTGGGAAAGAAAACTCAGCAGTCCAGGTTCCTGATGTCAATTTTTAGGGCTCCCTTGGGTCTAAGAGGGCAGCAGAAATTTGAGGAGGGGACAACTTTGTTCTGCGATCCATCCTTCGATATGGGGATTCTTTGCAGTCAGGCTCCAGCCCAGGGCCAGGGGCCCCTGGGCACATCCTTTGGCCATTTTCCCTGGGAAAGAAAACTCACCAGTCCAGGTTCCGGACGTCACTTTGTAGGGCTCACTTGAGTCTATCTGGGCAGCAGAAATTTGATGTGGGGACAACTTTAGTCTGCAATCCATCCTTCGATATAAGGATTTTTTGCATTCAGTCCCCAGCCCAGGGCTAGGGGCCCCTGGGCACATCCTTTGGCCATTTTCCCTGGGAAAGAAAACTCACCAGTCCAGGTTGCTGATGTCAGTTTGTAGGGCTCCCTTGGGTCTATCAGGGCAGCACAAGTTTGAGGAGGGGACAACTTTGGTCTGGGGTCCAGCCATCGATATAAGGATTCTTTGCATTCAGGCCCCAGCCAAGTGCCAGGGGCCCCTGGGCACATCCTTTGGCCATTATCCCTGGGAAAGAAAACTCACCAGTCCAGGTTCCTGATGTCAGTTAGTAGGGCTCCCTTGGGTCTATCAGGGAAGCAAATATTTTATTTGGGGACTACTTCGGTCTGGGGTCCATCCTTCAATATAAGGATTTTTTGCAGTCAGGGCCCAGCCCAATGCCAGGGGCCCCTGGGCACATCCTTTGGCCATTTTCACTGGGAAAGAAAGCTCACCAGTCCAGGTTGCTGATGTCAGTTTGTAGGGCTCCCTTGGCTCCATCAGGGCTGCACAAGTTTGAGGAAGGGACAACTTCGGTCTGCGATCCATCCTTCGATATAAGGATTTTTTGCATTCAGGTCCCACCCAGGGCACAGGGGTTCCTGGGCACACCCTTTGGCCATTTTTCCTAGGAAAGTAAACTCACCAGTCCAGGTTCCTGATGTCAGTTTGTAGGGCTCCCTTGGGTCTATCTGGGCAGCAGAAATTTGAGGTGGGGAAAACTATGGTCTGGGGTGCATCCTTCGATATAGGTATTATTTGCAGCCAGGCCGTGGCCCAGTGCCAGGGGCCCCTGGGAACACCCTTTGGCCATTTTCCCAGGGAAAGAAAACTCACCAGTCCAGGTTCCTGATGTCAGTTTGTAGGGCTCCCTAGGGTCTATCTGGGCAGCACAAGTATGAGATGGGGACAACTTCAGTCTGGGTTCCCTCCTTCGTTATAAGGATTTTTTGTAGTCAGGGCCCAGCCCTTCGCTTGCGGCCCCTGGGCACATCCTTTGGCCATTTTCCCTGGGAAAGAAAACTCACCAGTCCAGGTTGCTGATGTCAGTTTGTAGGGCTCCCTTGGGTCTATCAGGGCACCACAACTTTGAGGAGGGGATAACTTCGGTTTGTGGTCCAAACTTCGATATAAGGATTCTTTGCAGTCAGGTCCCAGCACTGTGCTTGCAGTCCCAGAGCACATCCTTTGTCAATTTTCCCTGGGAAAGAAAACTCACCAATCCAGGTTGCTGATGTCAATTTTTAGGGCGCCCTTGAGTCTATCAGGGCAGCATATATTTGAGGAGGGGACAACTTCGGTCTGGGGTCCATCCTTCGATATAGGGATTCTTTGCAGTCTGGTCAGCCCAGTGCCAGGGGCCCCTGGGCATATCCTTTGGCCATTTTCCCTGGAAATGAAAACTCACCAGTCCAGGTTCCTGATGTCAGTTTGTAGGGCTCCCTTGGGTCTATCAGGGCAGCACAAGTATGAGATGGGGACAACTTCAGTCTGGGGTCCATCCGTCGATAGAAGGATTTTTGGAACTCAGGGCCCAGCCCAGGGCCAGGGGCCCCTGGGCACATCCTTTGGCCATTATCCCTGGGAAAGAAAACTCACCAGTCCAGGTGCCTGATGTCAGTTTGTAGGGCTCCCTTGGGTCTATCAGGGCAGGAGAAATTTGAGGAGGGGACAACTTCTGTTTGGGGTCCAAACTTTGATATAAGGATTCTTTGCAGTCAAGCCCCAGCCCAGTGCCAGGGGCCCCAGGGCAAATCCTTTGGCAATTTTCCCTGGGGAAGAAAACTCACCAGTCCTGGTTGCTGATGTCAGTTTGTAGGGCTCCCTTGGGTCTATCAGGGCAGGAGAAATTTGAGGAGGGGACAACTTCTGTTTGGGGTCCAAACTTTGATATAAGGATTCTTTGCAGTCAAGCCCCAGCCCAGTGCCAGGGGCCCCAGGGCAAACCCTTTGGCAATTTTCCCTGGGAAAGAAAACTCACCAGTCCTGGTTGCTGATGTCAGTTTGTAGGGCTCCCTTGGGTCTATCTGGGAAGCAGAAATTTGAGGAGGGGACGACTTTGGTCTGTGATCCATCCTTCGATATAGGGATTCTTTGCAGTCAGGTCCCAGCCAAGGTCCAAGGGCCCCTGGGCACATGCTTTGGCCATTTTCCCTGGGAAAGAAAACTCACCAGTCCAGGTGCCTGATGTCCGTTTGTAGGGCTCCCTTGGGTCTATCAGGGCAACACATATTTTATTTGGGGATAACTTAGCTCTGGGGTCCATCCTTCAATATGAGGATTTTTTGCATTCAGGCCGCAGCCCAGGGCCGGGGGCCCCTGGGCACATCCTTTGGCCATTTTCCCTGGGAAAGAAAACTCACCAGTCCAGGTTCCTGATGTCAGTTTGTAGGGCTCCCTTGGGTCTATCAGGGCAGGAGAAATTTGAGGAGAGGACAACTTTGGTCTGCGATCCATCCTTCGATAAAAGGATTCTTTACAGTCAGGTCCCACTCCAGGGCCAGGGGCCCCTGAGCACATCCTTTGGCCATTTTCCCTGGAAAAGAAAATTCACCAGTCCAGGTTCCTGATGTCAGTTTGTAGGGCTCCCTTGGTTCTATCAGGGCAGCACAAGTATGAGATGGGGACAACTTCAGTCTGTGTTCCATCCTTCGATATAAGGATTTTTTGCAGTCAGGTCTCAGCCCAGCGGACAGGCGCCCCTGGGCACATCCTTTGGCCATTTTCCCTGGGAAAGAAAACTCACCAGTCCAGGTTCCTGAAGTCAGTTTGTAGGGCTCCCTTGGGTCTATATGGGCAGCAGAAATTTGAGGAGGGGACAACTTTGGTCTGTGATCCATCCTTCAATATAGGGATTATTTGCAGTCAGACCCTAGCCCAGTGCCAGGGGCCCCTGGGAACACCCTTTGGCCATTTTCCCAGGGAAAGAAAGCTCACTAGTCCAGGTTGCTGATGTCAGTTTGTAGGGCTCCCTTGGGTCTATCTGGGCAGCACAACTTTCAGGAGGGGACAACTTCGGTCTGCGATCCATCCTTCGATATAAGGATTCTTTACAGTCAGGCTCCACCCCAGGGCCAGGGGCCCCTGGGTACATCCTTTGGCCATTTTCCCTGGAAAAGAAAATTCACCAGTCCAGGTTCCTGATGTCAGTTTGTAGGGCTCCCTTGGTTCTCTCAGGGCAGCACAAGTATGAAATGGGGACAACTTCAGTCTGGGTTCCATCCTTCGATATAAGGATTTTTTGCAGTCAGGTCTCAGCCCAGGGGCCAGGCGCCCCTGGGCACATCCTTTGGCCATTTTCCCTGGGAAAGAAAACTCACCAGTCCAGTTTGCTGATGTCAGTTTGTAGGGCTTCCTTGGATCTATCAGCGCAGATAAATTTTGAGTAAGGGACAAATTCGGTCTGCGATCCGTCCTTCGATATAGGGATTCCTTACAGTCAGGAGCCAGCCCAGGGCCAGGGGCCCCTGGGCACATCCTTTGGCCATTTTTCCTAGGAAAGAAAACTCACCAGTCCAGGTTGCTAATGTCAGTTTTTAGGGCTCCCTTGGGTCTATCTGGGCAACAGAAATTTGAGGAGGGGAAAACTTCAGTTTGGGGTCCAAACGTCGATATAAAGATTCATTACAGTCAGGTCCCAGCCAAGTGCCAGGGGCCCCTGGGCACATCCTTTGGCCATTTTACCTGGGAAAGAAAACTCACCAGTCCAGGTTCCTGATGTCAGTTTGTAGGGCTCCCTTGGGTCTATCTGGGCAGCAGAAATTTGAGGAGTGGAAAACTTTGGTCTGCGATCCATCCTTCGATATAAGGATTCTTTACAGTCAGGTCCCACTCCAGGGCCAGGGGCACCTGAGCACATCCTTTGGCCATTTTCCCTGGAAAAGAAAATTCACCAGTCCAGGTTCCTGATGTCAGTTTGTAGGGCTCCCTTGGTTCTATCAGGGCAGCACAAGTATGAGATGGGGACAACTTCAGTCCGGGTTCCATCCTTCGATATAAGGATTTTTTGCAGTCAGGTCCCAGCCCAGGGGATAGGCGCCCCTGGGCACATCCTTTGGCCATTTTCCCTGGGAAAGAAAACTCACCAGTCCAGGTTGCTGATGTCAGTTTGTAGGGCTCCCTTGGGTCTATCAGGGCAGCACAAGTTTGAGGAAGGGACAATTTCGGTCTGCGATCCATCCTTTGATATAGGGATATTTTGCATTCAGGTTCCAGCCAGGGGCCAGGGGCCCCTGGGCACATCCTTTGGCCATTTATCCTAGGAAAGAAAACTCACCAGTCCAGGTTGCTGATGTCAGTTTGTAGGGCTCCCTTGGGTCTATCTGGGCAGCACAACTTTGAGGAGGGGACAACTTCGGTCTGCGATCCATCCTTCGATATAAGGATTCTTTACAGTCAGGCTCCACCCCAGGGCCAGGGGCCCCTGGGTACATCCTTTGGTCATTTTCCCTGGAAAAGAAAATTCACCAGTCCAGGTTGCTGATGTCAGTTTGTAGGGCTTCCTTGGGTCTATCAGGGCAGCACAAGTATGAGATGGGGACAACTTCAGTCTGTGTTCCATCCTTCGATATAAGGATTTTTTGCAGTCAGGTCCCAGCCCAGGGGCTAGGCGCCCCTGGGCACATCCTTTGGCCATTTTCCCCGGGAAAGAAAACTGACCAGTCCAGGTTGCTGATGTCAGTTTGTAGGGCTCCCTTGGGTCTATCTGGGCAGCAGAAATTTGAGGAGGTGACAGCTTTGGTCTGCGATCCATCCTTCGATATAGGGATTCTTTGCAGTTAGGGCCCAGGCTAGGGCCAGGGGCCCCTGGGCAAATCCTTTGGCCATTTTCCCAGGGAAAGAAAACTCACCAGTCCAGGTTGCTGATGTCAGTTTGTAGGGCTCCCTTGGGTCTATCAGGGCAGCACAACTTTGAGCAGAGGACAACTTCGGTTTGTGGTCCAAACTTCGATATATATATTTTTTGCAGTCAGGTCCCAGCACTGTGCTTGGGGTCCCAGGGCACACCCTTTCTCAATTTTCCCTGAGAAAGAAAACTCACAAGTCCAGGTTGCTGATGTCAATTTTTAGGGCTCCTTGGGTCTATCAGGGCAGCACAAGTTTTAGCTGGGGACAACTTCCGTCTGGGGTCCATCCTTCAATATAAGGATTTTTTGCATTCAGGCCCCAGCCCAGTGCCAGGGGCCCCAGGGAACATCCTTTGGCCATTTTCCCTGGGAAAGAAAACTCACCAGTCCAGGCTGCTGATGTCAGTTTGTAGGGATTTCTTGGGTCTAACAGAAAAGCAGAAATTTGAGGAGGGGACGACTTTGGTCTGTGATCCATCCGTCGATACAGGGATTTTTTGCAGTCAGGGCCCAGCCCAGGTCCAGGGGCCTCTGGGCACATCCTTTGGCCATTTTCCCTGGGAAAGAAAACTCACCAGTCCAGGTTGCTGATGTCCGTTTGTAGGGCTCCCTTGGGTCTATCAGGGCAGCACATATTTTATTTGGGGACAACTTCGGTCTGGGGTCCATCCTTCAATATAAGGATTTTTTGAATTCAGGCCCAAGCCCAGGGCCAGGGGCCCCTGGGCACATCCTTTGGCCATTTTCCCTGGTAAAGAAAACTCACCAGTCCAGGTTGCTGATATCAGTTTGTAGAGCTCCCTTGGGTCTATCAGGGCAGCACAAAATTGAGGAGGGGACAACTTTGGTCTGTGATCCATCCTTCGATATAGGGATTCTTTAGAGTCAGGCTCCACCCCAGGGCCAGGGGCCCCTGGGCACATCCTTTGGCAATTTTCCTTGGAAATGAAAGATCACCAGTCCAGGTTGCTGATGTCAGTTTGTAGGGCTCCCTTGGGTCTATCAGGGCAGCACAAGTATGAGATGGGGACAACTTCGGTCTGGGGTCCATCCTTCGATATAAGGATTTTTTGCAGTCAGGTCTCAGCCCAGGGCCAGGGGCCCCTGGGCACATCCTTTGGTCATTTTACCTGGGAAAGAAAACTCACCAGTCCAGGTTCCTGATGTCAGTTTGTAGGGCTCCCTTGGTTCTATCAGGGCAGCACAAGTATGAGATGGGGACAACTTCAGTCTGTGTTCCATCCTTCGATATAAGGATTTTTTGCAGTCAGGATCCAGCCCAGGGGCAGGCGCCCCTGGGCACATCCTTTGGCCATTTTCCCTGGGAAAGAAAACTCACCAGTCCAGTTTGCTGATGTCAGTTTGTAGGGCTTCCTTGGGTCTATCAGGGCAGCTCAATTTTGAGGAAAGGACAACTTCGGTCTGCGATCCATCCTTCGATATAGGGATATTTTGCATTCAAGTCCCAGCCAGGGCTCAGGGGCCCCTGGGCACATCCTTTTTCCATTTTCCCTGGGAAAGAAAACTCACCAGTCCAGGTTGCTGATGTCAGTTTGTAGGGCTCCCTTGGGTCTATCAGGGCAGCACAAGTTTGAGGAGGGGAAAACTTTGGTCTGTGATCCATCCTTCGATGCATGGATTCTTTACAGTCAGGCCCCAGCCTGGGGCCAGGGGCCCCTGGGCACATCCTTTGGCCATTTTCCCTGGGAAAGAAAACTCACAAGTCCAGGTTGCTGATGTCAGTGTGTAGGGCTCCCTTGGGTCTAACAGGGCAGCACAAGTATGATATGGGGACACCTTTGGTCTGGGGTCCATCCTTCGATATATGGATTATTTGAATTCAGGCCCCACCCCAGGGCCAGGGGCCCCTTGGCACAACCTTTGACCATTTTCCCTGGGAAAGAATACTCACCGGTCCAGGTTGCGGATGTCAGTTTGTAGGGCTACCTTGGGTCTATCTGGGCACAGGAATATTTAGCAGAGGACAACTTTGGTCTCAGATCCATCCTTCGATATAAGGATTCTTTGCAGTCAGGGCCCAGCCCAGTGCCAGGGGGCCCTGGGCACATCCTTTGGCCATTTTCCCTGGGAAAGAAAACTCACCAGTCCTGGTTCCTGATGTCAGTTTGTAGGGCTCCCTTAGGTCTCTCAAGGCAGCAGAAATTTGAGGAGGGGACAATTTCTGTTTGGGGTCCAAACTTTGATATAAGGATCCTTTGCAGTCAGGGCCCAGCCCAGTGCCAGGGGCCCCAGGGCAAATCCTTTGGCAATTTTCCCTGGATAAGAAAACTGACCAGTGCAGGTTGCAGACGTCAGTTTGTAGGGCTCACTTGGGTCTATCTGGGAAGCAGAAATTTGAGGAGGGGACGAATTTGGTCTGTGATCCATGCTTCGATATAGGGATTATTTGCAGTCGGGCCCCAGCCCAGGGCTAGGGGCCCCTGGGCACATCCTTTGGCAATTTTCCCTGGGAAAGAAAACTCACCAGTCCAGGTTGCTGATGTCCGTTTGTAGGGCTCCCTTGGGTCTATCAGGGCAGCACAAGTTTGAGGAGGGGACAATTTTGGTCTGTAATCCATCCTTCGATATAGGGATTCTTTACAGTCAGGCCCCAGCCCAGGGCCAGGGGCCCCTGGGCACATCCTTTGGCCATTTTGGGAAAGAAAACTCACCAGTCCAGGTTCCTGATGTCAGTTTGTAGGGCTCCCTTGGGTCTATCTGGGCACCACAAGTATGAGATGGGGACAACTTTGGTCTGGGGTCCAAATGTCGATATAAATATTTTTTGCAGTCAGGGCCCAGCCCAGTGCCAGGGGCCCCTGGGCACATCCTTTGGCCATTTTCCCTGGGAAAGAAAACTCACCAGTCCAGGTTCCTGATGTCACTTTGTAGGGCTCCCTTGGGTCTAACAGGGCAGCACAAGTATGATATGGGGACAACTTTGGTCTGGGGTCCATCCTTCGATATAAGGATTTTTTGCATTCAGGTCCCACCCCAGGGCCAGGCGCTCCTGGGCACATCCTTTGGCCATTTTCCCTGGGAAAGAAAACTCACCAGTCCAGGTTGCTGATGTCAGTTTGTAGGGCTCCCTTGGGTCTATCAGGGCAGCACAAGTTTGAGGAGGGGACAACTTCGGTCTGGGGTCCATCCTTCGACATAAGGATTCTTTGCATTCAGGCCCCAGCCCATGGCCAGGGGCCCCTTGGCAAATCCTTTGGCCGTTTTCCCTGGGAAAGAAAATTCACCAGTCCAGGTTGCTGATGTCAGTTTGTAGGGCTCCCTTGGGTCTATCAGGGCAGCACAAGTATGAGATGGAGACAACTTCAGTCTGGGGTCCATCCTTCGATGTAAGGATTTTTTGCATTCAGGCTCCAGCCCAGTGCCAGGGGCCCCTGGGCACAACCTTTGGCCACTTTCCATGGGAAAAAAAATCACCAGTCCAGGTTGCTGATGTCAGTTTGTAGGGCTCCCTTGGGTCTATCAGGGCACCACAAGTATGCGATGGGGACAATTTTTGTCTGGGGTCCAAATGTCGATATAAATATTTTTTGCAGTCAGGGCCCAGCCCAGTGCCAGGGGCCCCTGGGCACATCCTTTGGCCATTTTCCCTGGGAAAGAAAACTCACCAGTCCAGGTTGCTGATGTCAGTTTGTAGGGCTCCCTTGGGTCTATCAGGGCAGCACAAGTTTGAGGAGGGGAAAACTTTGGTCTGTGATCCATCCTTCGATGCATGGATTCTTTACAGTCAGGCCCCAGCCTGGGGCCAGGGGCCCCTGGGCACATCCTTTGGCCATTTTCCCTGGGAAAGAAAACTCACAAGTCCAGGTTGCTGATGTCAGTGTGTAGGGCTCCCTTGGGTCTAACAGGGCAGCACAAGTATGATATGGGGACACCTTTGGTCTGGGGTCCATCCTTCGATATATGGATTATTTGAATTCAGGCCCCACCCCAGGGCCAGGGGCCCCTTGGCACAACCTTTGACCATTTTCCCTGGGAAAGAATACTCACCGGTCCAGGTTGCGGATGTCAGTTTGTAGGGCTACCTTGGGTCTATCTGGGCACAGGAATATTTAGCAGAGGACAACTTTGGTCTCAGATCCATCCTTCGATATAAGGATTCTTTGCAGTCAGGGCCCAGCCCAGTGCCAGGGGCCCCTGGGCACATCCTTTGGCCATTTTCCCTGGGAAAGAAAACTCACCAGTCCTGGTTCCTGATGTCAGTTTGTAGGGCTCCCTTAGGTCTCTCAAGGCAGCAGAAATTTGAGGAGGGGACAATTTCTGTTTGGGGTCCAAACTTTGATATAAGGATCCTTTGCAGTCAGGGCCCAGCCCAGTGCCAGGGGCCCCAGGGCAAATCCTTTGGCAATTTTCCCTGGATAAGAAAACTGACCAGTGCAGGTTGCAGACATCAGTTTGTAGGGCTCACTTGGGTCTATCTGGGAAGCAGAAATTTGAGGAGGGGACGAATTTGGTCTGTGATCCATGCTTCGATATAGGGATTATTTGCAGTCGGGCCCCAGCCCAGGGCTAGGGGCCCCTGGGCACATCCTTTGGCAATTTTCCCTGGGAAAGAAAACTCACCAGTCCAGGTTGCTGATGTCCGTTTGTAGGGCTCCCTTGGGTCTATCAGGGCAGCACAAGTATGAGATGGGGACAACTTTGGTCTGGGGTCCAAACGTCGATATAAATATTTTTTGCAGTCAGGGCCCAGCCCAGTGCCAGGGGCCCCTGGGCACATCCTTTGGCCATTTTCCCTGGGAAAGAAAATTCACCAGTCCAGGTTGCTGATGTCAGTTTGTAGGGCTCCCTTGGGTCTATCTGGGCAGCAGAAATTTGAGGAGGGGACAACTTTGGTCTGTGATCCATCCGTCGATATAGGGATCCTTTGCAGTCAGGGACCAGGCCAGGGCCAGGGGCCCCTGGGCACATCCTTTGGCCATTTTCCCTGGGAAAGAAAACTCACCAGTCCAGGTTCCTGATGTCACTTTGTAGGGCTCCCTTGGGTCTAACAGGGCAGCACAAGTATGATATGGGGACAACTTTGGTCTGGGGTCCATCCTTCGATATAAGGATTTTTTGCATTCAGGTCCCACCCCAGGGCCAGGCGCCCCTGGGCACATCCTTTGGCCATTTTCCCTGGGAAAGAAAACTCACCAGTCCAGGTTCCTGATGTCAGTTTGTAGGGCTCCCTTGGGTCTATCAGGGCAGCACAACTTTGAGGAGGGGATAACTTCGGTTTGTGGTCCAAACTTCGATATAAGGATTCTTTGCAGTCGGGTCCCAACACTGTGCTTGCGGTCCCTGGGCACATCCTTTGTCAATTTTCCCTGGGAAAGAAAATACACCAGTCCAGGTTGCTGATGTCAATATTTAGGGCTCCCTTGGGTCTATCAGGGCAGCAGAAATTTGAGGAGGGGACAACTTTGGTCAGTGATCCATCCTTCGATATAGGGATTCATTGCAGTGGGGCCCCAGGCCAGGGCCAGCGGCCCCTGGGCATATTCTTTGGCCATTTTCCCTGGGAAAGAAAACTCACCAGTCCAGGTTGCTGATGTCAGTTTGTAGGGCTCTCTTGGGTCTATCATTGCAGCACAAGTTATAGTTGGGGACAATTTCGGTGTGGGATCCATCCTTCGATATAGGGATTCTTTGCAGTCCGGTACCAGCCCAGTGCCAGGGGCCCCTGGGCACATCCTTTGGCCATTTTCCCTGGAAAAAAAAACTCACCAGTCCAGGTTCCTGATGTCAGTTTGTAGGGCTCACTTGGGTCTATCTGGGCAGCAGAAATTTGAGGAGGGGACAATTTTATTCTGCGATCCATACTTCGATATAAGGATTTTTTGAATTCAGTCCCGAGCCCAGGGCTAGGGGCCCCTGGGCACATCCTTTGGCAATTTTCCCTGGAAATGAAAGCTCACCAGTCCAGGTTGCTGATGTCAGTTTGTAGGACTCCCTTGGGTCTATCAGGGCAGCACAAGTATGAGATGGGGACAACTTCGGTCTGGGGTCCATCCTTCGATATATGGATTTTTTGCATTCAGGCCCCAGCCCAGTGCCAGGGGCCCCTGGGCACATCCTTTGGCCATTTTCCCTGGGAAAGAAAACTCACCAGTCCAGGTTGCTGATGTCAGTTTGTAGGGCTCCCTTGGGTCTATCAGGGCACCACAAGTATGAGATGGAGACAACTTCAGTCTGGGGTCCATCCTTCGATGTAAGGATTTTTTGCATTCAGGCTCCAGCCCAGGGCCAGGGGCCCCTGGGCACAACCTTTGGCCATTTTCCATGGGAAAAAAAAATCACCAGTCCAGGTTGCTGATGTCAGTTTGTAGGGCTCCCTTGGGTCTATCTGGACACCACAAGTATGCGATGGGGACAATTTTGGTCTGGGGTCCTAATGTCGATATAAATATTTTTTGCAGTCAGGGCCCAGCCCAGTGCCAGGGGCCCCTGGGCACATCCTTTGGCCATCTCCCTGGGAAAGAAAGCTCACCAGTCCAGGTTCCTGATGTCACTTTGTAGGGCTCCCTTGGGTTTATCTGGGCAGCAGATATTTGAGGAGAGGACAACTTTGGTCTGCGATCTATCCTTCGATATAAGGATTTTTTGCATTGAGGCCCCAGCCCAGGTCCAGAGGCCCCTGGGCACATCCTTTTGCTATTTTCCCTGGGAAAGAAAACTCACCAGTCCAGGTTGCTGATGTCAGTTTGTAGGGCTCCCTTGGGTCTATCAGGGCAGCACAAGTTTGAGGAGGGGACAACTTCGGTCTGGGGTCCATCCTTCGACATAAGGATTCTTTGCATTCAGGCACCAGCCCAGGGTCAGGGGCCCCTTGGCAAATCCTTTGGCCGTTTTCCCTGCGAAAGAAAATTCACCAGTCCAGGTTGCTGATGTCAGTTTGTAGGGCTCCCTTGGGTCTATCAGGGCAGCACAAGTATGAGATGGGGACAACTTCAGTCTGGGGTCCATCCTTCGATAGAAGGATTTTTTGCAGTCAGGGCCCAGCCCTGTGCTTGCGGGCCCTGGGCACATCCTTTGGCCATTTTCCAGGGAAAGAAAATACACCAGTCCAGGTTCCTGATGTCAGTTTGTAGGGCTCCCTTGGGTCTATCTGGGCAGCACAACTTTGAGGAGGGGATAACTTCGGTTTGTGGTCCAAACTTCGATATAAGGATTCTTTGCAGTCTGGTCCCAACACTGTGCTTGGGGTCCCTGGGCACATCCTTTGTCAATTTCCCCTGGGAAAGAAAATACACCAGTCCAGGTTGCTGATGTCAATATTTAGGGATCCCTTGGGTCTATCAGGGCAGCAGAAATTTGAGGAGGGGAAAACTTTGGTCTGCGATCCATCCTTCGATATAGGGATTCTTTGCAGTGGGGCCCCAGGCCAGGGCCAGGGGCCCCTGAGCACATCCTTTGGCCATTTTCCCTGGGAAAGAAAACTCACCAGTGCAGGTTGCTGATGTCAGTTTGTAGGGCTCCCTTGGGTCTATCAGGGCACCACAAGTATGAGATGGAGACAACTTCAGTCTGGGGTCCATCCTTCGATATAAGGATTTTTTGCATTCAGGCTCCAGCCCAGGGCCAGGGGCCCCTGGGCACAACCTTTGGCCATTTTCCATGGGAAAAAAAAATCACCAGTCCAGGTTGCTGATGTCAGTTTGTAGGGCTCCCTTGGGTCTATCTGGGCACCACAAGTATGCGATGGGGACAATTTTGGTCTGGGGTCCAAATGTCGATATAAATATTTTTTGCAATCAGGGCCCAGCCCAGTGCCAGGGGCCCCTGGGCACATCCTTTGGCCACCTCCCTGGGAAAGAAAGCTCAACAGTCCAGGTTCCTGATGTCACTTTGTAGGGCTCCCTTGGGTTTATCTGGGCAGCAGATATTTGAGGAGAGGACAACTTTGGTCTGCGATCTATCCTTCGATATAAGGATTTTTTGCATTCAGGCCCCAGCCCAGGTCCAGGGGCCCCTAGGCACATCCTTTTGCTATTTTCCCTGGGAAAGAAAACTCACCAGTCCAGGTTGCTGATGTCAGTTTGTAGGGCTCCCTTGGGTCTATCAGGGCAGCACAAGTTTGAGGAGGGGACAACTTCGGTCTGGGGTCCATCCTTCGACATAAGGATTCTTTGCATTCAGGCCCCAGCCCAGGGTCAGGGGCCCCTTGGCAAATCCTTTGGCCGTTTTCCCTGCGAAAGAAAATTCACCAGTCCAGGTTGCTGATGTCAGTTTGTAGGGCTCCCTTGGGTCTATCAGGGCAGCACAAGTATGAGATGGGGACAACTTCAGTCTGGGGTCCATCCTTCGATAGAAGGATTTTTTGCAGTCAGGGCCCAGCCCTGTGCTTGCGGGCCCTGGGCACATCCTTTGGCCATTTTCCAGGGAAAGAAAATACACCAGTCCAGGTTCCTGATGTCAGTTTGTAGGGCTCCCTTGGGTCTATCTGGGCAGCACAACTTTGAGGAGGGGATAACTTCGGTTTGTGGTCCAAACTTCGATATAAGGATTCTTTGCAGTCTGGTCCCAACACTGTGCTTGGGGTCCCAGGGCACATCCTTTGCCAATTTTCCCTGGGAAAGAAAACTCACAAGTCCAGGTTGCTGATGTCAATATTTAGGGCTCCCTTGGGTCTATTAGGGCAGCAGAAATTTGAGGAGGGGACAACTTTGTTCTGCGATCCATCCTTCGATATAGGGATTCTTTGCAGTGGGGCCCCAGGCCAGGGTCAGGGTCCCCTGGGCATATTCTTTGGCCATTTACCCTGGGAAAGAAAACTCACCAGTCCAGGTTGCTGATGTCAGTTTGTAGGGCTCCCTTGGGTCTATCAGTGCAGCACAAGTTTTAGTTGGGGACAATTTCGGTGTGGGGTCCATACTTCGATATAGGGATTCTTTGAAGTCAGGTCCCAGCCCAGTGCCAGGGGCCCCTGGGCACATCCTTTGGCCATATTCCCTGGGAAAAAAAACTCACCAGTCCAGGTTCCTGATGTCAGTTTGTAGGGCTCACTTGGGTCTATCTGGGAAGCAGAAATTTGAGGAGGGGACAACTTTAGTCTGCGATCTATCCTTCGATATAAGGATTTTTTGAATTCAGTCCCCAGCCCAGGGCTAGGGGCCCCTGGGCACAACCTTTGGCATTTTTCCCTGGAAATGAAAGCTCACCAGTCCAGGTTGCTGATGTCAGTTTGTAGGGCTCCCTTGGGTCTATCAGGGCAGCACAAGTATGAGATGGGGACAACTTCGGTCTGGGGTCCATCCTTTGATATATGGATTTTTTGCATTCAGGCCCCCCCCAGTGCCAGGGGCCCCTGGGCACATCCTTTGGCCATTTTCCCTGGGAAAGAAAACTCACCAGTCCAGGTTGCTGATGTCAGTTTGTAGGGCTCCCTTGGGTCTATCAGGGCACCACAAGTATGAGATGGAGACAACGTCAATCTGGGGTCCATCCTTCGTTATAAGGATTTTTTGCATTCAGGCTCCAGCCCAGGGCCAGGGGCCCCTGGGCATAACCTTTGGCCATTTTCCCTGGGAAAAATAATCACCAGTCCAGGTTGCTGATGTCAGTTTGTAGGGCTCCCTTGGGTCTATCAGGGCAGCACAAGTTTGAAGACGGGACAAATTTGGTCTGCGATTCATCCTTCGATATAAGGATTCTTTGAAGTCTGGTACCAGCCCAAGGCCAGGGGACCCTGGGCACACCCTTTGCGCATTTTCCCTGGGAAAGAAAACTCACCAGTCCAGGTTGCTGATGTCAGTTTGTAGGGCTCCCTTGGGTCTAACAGGGCAGCACAAGTATGAGATGGGGACAACTTTGGTCTGGGGTCCATCCTTCGATATATGGATTTTTTGCATTCAGGCTCCAGCCCAGGGCCAGGGGCCCCTGGGCACAACCTTTGGCCATTTTCCCTGGGAAAGAAAACTCACCAGTCCAGGTTGCTGATGTCAGTTTGTAGGGCTCCCTTGGGTCTATCAGGGCAGCACAGATTTGAGGAGGGGACAATTTCTGTTCAGGGTCCAAATTATTGATATACGGATTTTTTGAATTCAGGCCCCAGCCCAGTGCCAGGGGCCCCTGGGCACATCCTTTGGCAATTTTCCCTTGGAAAGAAAACTCACCAGTCCAGGTTGCTGATGTCACTTCGTGGGGCTCCCTTGGGTCTATCAGGGCAGCACAAGTTTGAGGAGGGGACAAATTTGGTCTGTGATCCATCCTTCGATATATGGATTCTTTACAGTCAGGTCCCAGCCCAAGGCCAGGGGCCCCTGGGCGCATCCTTTGGCCATTTTCCCAGGGAAAGAAAACTCACCAGTGCAGGTTCCTGATGTCAGTTTGTAGGGCTCCCTTGGGTCTAACAGGGCAGCACAAGTATGAGATGGGGACAACTTTGGTCTGGGGTCCATCCTTCGATATATGGATTTTTTGCATTCAGGCCCCAGCCCAGTGCCAGGGGCCCCTGGGCACAACCTTTGGGCATTTTCCCAGGGAAAGAAAACTCACCAGTCCAGGTTCCTGATGTCAGTTTGTAGGGCTCCCTTGGGTCTATCTGGGCAGCACAAGTATGAGGAGGGGTAACTTCTTTTTGGGGTCCAAACGTCGATATAAGGATTTTTTGCATTCAGGCTCCAACCCAGGGCCAGGGGCCCCTGGGCACATCCCTTGGCCATTTTTTCTGGGAAAGAAAATTCACCAGTCCAGGTTCCTGATGTCAGTTTGTAGGGCTCCCTTGGGTCTATCAGGGCAGCACAAGTTTGAGGAGGGGACAAATTTGGTCTGTGATCCATCCTTCGATATATGGATTCTTTACAGTCAGGCCCCACCCCAGGGCCAGGGGCCCCTGGGCACATCCTTTGGCCGTTTTCCCTGGGAAAGGAAACTCACCAGTCCAGGTTGCTGATGTCAGTTTGTAGGGCTCCCTTTGGTCTATCAGGGCAGCACAAGTATGAGATGGGGACAACTTTGGTCTGGGGTCCATCCTTCGATATATGGATTTTTTGAGGTCAGGGCCCAGCCCTCTGCTTGCGGACCCTGGGCACATCCTTTGGCCATTTTCCCTGGGAAAGAAAACTCAGCAGTCCAGGTTCCTGATGTCAGTTTGTAGGGCTCCCTTGGGTCTATCAGGGCACCACAACATTGAGGAGGGGATAACTTCGGTTTGTGGTCCCCAAACTTCGATATAAGGATTCTTTGCAGTCATGTCCCAGCCCTGTGCTTGCGGCCCCTGTGCACATCCTTTGGCCATTTTCCAGGGAAAGAAAACTCACCAGTCCAGGGTGCTGATGTCAATTCTTAGGGCTCCCTTGGGTCTATCAGGGCAACAGAAATTTGAGGAGGGGACAATTTTGGTCTGCGATCCATCCTTCGTTATAGGGATTTTTTGCGGTCAGTTCCCAGCCCAGGGCCAGGGGCCCCTGGGCACATCCTTTGGCCATTTTCCCTGGGAAAGAAAACTCACCAGTCCAAGTTGCTGATGTCAGTTTGTAGGGCTGCCTTGGGTCTATCAGGGCAGCACAAGTTTTAGTTGGGGACAACTTCGTTCTGGGGTCCATCCTTCGATATAGGGATTATTTCCAGTCCTGGCCCAGCCCAGTGCCAGGGGCCCCTGAGCACAACCTTTGGCCATTTTCCCTGGGAAAGAAAACTCACCAGTCCAGGTTCCGGATGTCAGTTTGTAGGGCTCACTTGGGTCTATCTGGGCAGCAGAAATTTGAGGAGGGGACAACTTTGGTCTGCGATCCTTCCTTCGATATAAGGATATTTTGCATTCAGTCCCCAGCCCAGGGATCGGGGCCCCTGGGCACATCCTTTGGCAATTTTACCTGGAAATGAAAGCTCACCAGTCCAGGTTCCTGATGTCAGTTTGTAGGGCTCCCTTGGGTCTATCAGGGCAGCACAAGTTTGAGGAGGGGACATCTTCGGTCTGGGGTCCATCCTTCGATATATGGAATTTTGCATTCAGGCCCCCCCCAGTGCCAGGGTCCCCTGGGCACATCCTTTGGCCATTTTCCCTGGGAAAGAAAACTCACAAGTCCAGGTTGCTGATGTCCGTTTGTAGGGCTCCCTTGGGTCTATCAGGGCAGCACAAGTATGAGATGGGGACAACTTCAGTCTGGGGTCCATCCTGCGATATAAGGATTTTTTGCAGTCAGGTGCCCAGCCCAGGGCCGTGGGCCCCAGGGCACATCCTTTGGCCATTTTCCCTGGGAAAGAAAACTCACCAGTCCAGGTTGCTGATGTCAGTTTGTAGGGCTCCCTTGGGTCTATCAGGGCAGCACAAGTTTGAGGAGGGGACAACTTTGGTCTGTGATCCATCCTTCAATATAGGGATTCTTTAAAGTCAGGCCCCACCCCAGGGCTAGGGGCCCCTGGGCACAACCTTTGGCCATTTTCCCTGGGAAAGAAAACTCACCAGTCCAGGTGGCTGATGTCAGTTTGTAGGGCTCACTTCCGTCTAACTTGGCAGCAGAAATTTGAGGAGGGGACAACTTCTGTTTTGGGTCCAAACTTTGATATAAGGATTCTTTGCAGTCAGGGCCCAGCCCAGTGCCAGGGGCCCCAGGGGAAATCCTTTGGCAATTTTCCCAGGATAGGAAAATTCACCAGTGCAGGTTGCTGATGTCAGTTTGTAGGGCTCACTTGGGTCTATCTGGGCAGCAGAAATTTGAGGATGGGACGACTTTGGTCTGTGATCCATCATTTGATATAGGGATTATTTGCAGTCGGGCCCCAGCCCAGGTCCAGGGGCCCCTGGGCACATCCTTTGGCCATTTTCCCTGGGGAAGAAAACTCACCAGTCCAGGTTGCTGATGTCAGTTTGTAGGGCTCCCTTGGGTCTATCAGGGCACCACAAGTATGAGATGGGGACAACTTTGGTCTGGGGTCCAAATGTCGATATAAAGATTTTTTGCGGTCAGGGCCCAGCCCAGTGCCAGGTGCCCCTGGGCACATCCTTTGGCCATTTTCCCTGGGAAAGAAAACTCACCAGTCCAGGTTGCTGATGTCAATTTTTAGGGCTCCCTTGGGTCTAAGAGGGCAGCAGAAATTTGAGGAGGGGACAACTTTGTTCTGCGATCCATCCTTCGATATGGGGATTCTTTGCAGTCAGGCTCCAGCCCAGGGCCAGGGGCCCCTGGGCACATCCTTTGGCCATTTTCCCTGGGAAAGAAAACTCACCAGTCCAGGTTCCGGACGTCACTTTGTAGGGCTCACTTGAGTCTATCTGGGCAGCAGAAATTTGATGTGGGGACAACTTTAGTCTGCGATCCATCCTTCGATATAAGGATTTTTTGCATTCAGTCCCCAGCCCAGGGCTAGGGGCCCCTGGGCACATCCTTTGGCCATTTTCCCTGGGAAAGAAAACTCACCAGTCCAGGTTGCTGATGTCAGTTTGTAGGGCTCCCTTGGGTCTATCAGGGCAGCACAAGTTTGAGGAGGGGACAACTTTGGTCTGGGGTCCAGCCATCGATATAAGGATTCTTTGCATTCAGGCCCCAGCCAAGTGCCAGGGGCCCCTGGGCACATCCTTTGGCCATTATCCCTGGGAAAGAAAACTCACCAGTCCAGGTTCCTGATGTCAGTTAGTAGGGCTCCCTTGGGTCTATCAGGGAAGCAAATATTTTATTTGGGGACTACTTCGGTCTGGGGTCCATCCTTCAATATAAGGATTTTTTGCAGTCAGGGCCCAGCCCAATGCCAGGGGCCCCTGGGCACATCCTTTCGCCATTTTCACTGGGAAAGAAAGCTCACCAGTCCAGGTTGCTGATGTCAGTTTGTAGGGCTCCCTTGGCTCCATCAGGGCTGCACAAGTTTGAGGAAGGGACAACTTCGGTCTGCGATCCATCCTTCGATATAAGGATTTTTTGCATTCAGGTCCCACCCAGGGCACAGGGGTTCCTGGGCACACCCTTTGGCCATTTTTCCTAGGAAAGTAAACTCACCAGTCCAGGTTCCTGATGTCAGTTTGTAGGGCTCCCTTGGGTCTATCTGGCCAGCAGAAATTTGAGGTGGGGAAAACTATGGTCTGGGGTGCATCCTTCGATATAGGTATTATTTGCAGCCAGGCCGTGGCCCAGTGCCAGGGGCCCCTGGGAACACCCTTTGGCCATTTTCCCAGGGAAAGAAAACTCACCAGTCCAGGTTCCTGATGTCAGTTTGTAGGGCTCCCTAGGGTCTATCTGGGCAGCACAAGTATGAGATGGGGACAACTTCAGTCTGGGTTCCCTCCTTCGTTATAAGGATTTTTTGTAGTCAGGGCCCAGCCCTTCGCTTGCGGCCCCTGGGCACATCCTTTGGCCATTTTCCCTGGGAAAGAAAACTCACCAGTCCAGGTTGCTGATGTCAGTTTGTAGGGCTCCCTTGGGTCTATCAGGGCACCACAACTTTGAGGAGGGGATAACTTCGGTTTGTGGTCCAAACTTCGATATAAGGATTCTTTGCAGTCAGGTCCCAGCACTGTGCTTGCAGTCCCAGGGCACATCCTTTGTCAATTTTCCCTGGGAAAGAAAACTCACCAATCCAGGTTGCTGATGTCAATTTTTAGGGCTCCCTTGAGTCTATCAGGGCAGCATATATTTGAGGAGGGGACAACTTCGGTCTGGGGTCCATCCTTCGATATAGGGATTCTTTGCAGTCTGGTCAGCCCAGTGCCAGGGGCCCCTGGGCATATCCTTTGGCCATTTTCCCTGGAAATGAAAACTCACCAGTCCAGGTTCCTGATGTCAGTTTGTAGGGCTCCCTTGGGTCTATCAGGGCAGCACAAGTATGAGATGGGGACAACTTCAGTCTGGGGTCCATCCTTCGATAGAAGGATTTTTGGAACTCAGGGCCCAGCCCAGGGCCAGGGGCCCCTGGGCACATCCTTTGGCCATTATCCCTGGGAAAGAAAACTCACCAGTCCAGGTGCCTGATGTCAGTTTGTAGGGCTCCCTTGGGTCTATCAGGGCAGGAGAAATTTGAGGAGGGGACAACTTCTGTTTGGGGTCCAAACTTTGATATAAGGATTCTTTGCAGTCAAGCCCCAGCCCAGTGCCAGGGGCCCCAGGGCAAATCCTTTGGCAATTTTCCCTGGGGAAGAAAACTCACCAGTCCTGGTTGCTGATGTCAGTTTGTAGGGCTCCCTTGGGTCTATCAGGGCAGGAGAAATTTGAGGAGGGGACAACTTCTGTTTGGGGTCCAAACTTTGATATAAGGATTCTTTGCAGTCAAGCCCCAGCCCAGTGCCAGGGGCCCCAGGGCAAACCCTTTGGCAATTTTCCCTGGGAAAGAAAACTCACCAGTCCTGGTTGCTGATGTCAGTTTGTAGGGCTCCCTTGGGTCTATCTGGGAAGCAGAAATTTGAGGAGGGGACGACTTTGGTCTGTGATCCATCCTTCGATATAGGGATTCTTTGCAGTCAGGTCCCAGCCAAGGTCCAAGGGCCCCTGGGCACATGCTTTGGCCATTTTCCCTGGGAAAGAAAACTCACCAGTCCAGGTGCCTGATGTCCGTTTGTAGGGCTCCCTTGGGTCTATCAGGGCAACACATATTTTATTTGGGGATAACTTAGCTCTGGGGTCCATCCTTCAATATGAGGATTTTTTGCATTCAGGCCGCAGCCCAGGGCCGGGGGCCCCTGGGCACATCCTTTGGCCATTTTCCCTGGGAAAGAAAACTCACCAGTCCAGGTTCCTGATGTCAGTTTGTAGGGCTCCCTTGGGTCTATCAGGGCAGGAGAAATTTGAGGAGAGGACAACTTTGGTCTGCGATCCATCCTTCGATAAAAGGATTCTTTACAGTCAGGTCCCACTCCAGGGCCAGGGGCCCCTGAGCACATCCTTTGGCCATTTTCCCTTGAAAAGAAAATTCACCAGTCCAGGTTCCTGATGTCAGTTTGTAGGGCTCCCTTGGTTCTATCAGGGCAGCACAAGTATGAGATGGGGACAACTTCAGTCTGTGTTCCATCCTTCGATATAAGGATTTTTTGCAGTCAGGTCTCAGCCCAGCGGCCAGGCGCCCCTGGGCACATCCTTTGGCCATTTTCCCTGGGAAAGAAAACTCACCAGTCCAGGTTCCTGAAGTCAGTTTGTAGGGCTCCCTTGGGTCTATATGGGCAGCAGAAATTTGAGGAGGGGACAACTTTGGTCTGTGATCCATCCTTCAATATAGGGATTATTTGCAGTCAGACCCTAGCCCAGTGCCAGGGGCCCCTGGGAACACCCTTTGGCCATTTTCCCAGGGAAAGAAAGCTCACTAGTCCAGGTTGCTGATGTCAGTTTGTAGGGCTCCCTTGGGTCTATCTGGGCAGCACAACTTTCAGGAGGGGACAACTTCGGTCTGCGATCCATCCTTCGATATAAGGATTCTTTACAGTCAGGCTCCACCCCAGGGCCAGGGGCCCCTGGGTACATCCTTTGGCCATTTTCCCTGGAAAAGAAAATTCACCAGTCCAGGTTCCTGATGTCAGTTTGTAGGGCTCCCTTGGTTCTCTCAGGGCAGCACAAGTATGAAATGGGGACAACTTCAGTCTGGGTTCCATCCTTCGATATAAGGATTTTTTGCAGTCAGGTCTCAGCCCAGGGGCCAGGCGCCCCTGGGCACATCCTTTGGCCATTTTCCCTGGGAAAGAAAACTCACCAGTCCAGTTTGCTGATGTCAGTTTGTAGGGCTTCCTTGGATCTATCAGCGCAGATAAATTTTGAGTAAGGGACAAATTCGGTCTGCGATCCGTCCTTCGATATAGGGATTCCTTACAGTCAGGAGCCAGCCCAGGGCCAGGGGCCCCTGGGCACATCCTTTGGCCATTTTTCCTAGGAAAGAAAACTCACCAGTCCAGGTTGCTGATGTCAGTTTTTAGGGCTCCCTTGGGTCTATCTGGGCAACAGAAATTTGAGGAGGGGAAAACTTCAGTTTGGGGTCCAAACGTCGATATAAAGATTCATTACAGTCAGGTCCCAGCCAAGTGCCAGGGGCCCCTGGGCACATCCTTTGGCCATTTTACCTGGGAAAGAAAACTCACCAGTCCAGGTTCCTGATGTCAGTTTGTAGGGCTCCCTTGGGTCTATCTGGGCAGCAGAAATTTGAGGAGTGGAAAACTTTGGTCTGCGATCCATCCTTCGATATAAGGATTCTTTACAGTCAGGTCCCACTCCAGGGCCAGGGGCACCTGAGCACATCCTTTGGCCATTTTCCCTGGAAAAGAAAATTCACCAGTCCAGGTTCCTGATGTCAGTTTGTAGGGCTCCCTTGGTTCTATCAGGGCAGCACAAGTATGAGATGGGGACAACTTCAGTCCGGGTTCCATCCTTCGATATAAGGATTTTTTGCAGTCAGGTCCCAGCCCAGGGGATAGGCGCCCCTGGGCACATCCTTTGGCCATTTTCCCTGGGAAAGAAAACTCACCAGTCCAGGTTGCTGATGTCAGTTTGTAGAGCTCCCTTGGGTCTATCAGGGCAGCACAAGTTTGAGGAAGGGACAATTTCGGTCTGCGATCCATCCTTTGATATAGGGATATTTTGCATTCAGGTTCCAGCCAGGGGCCAGGGGCCCCTGGGCACATCCTTTGGCCATTTTTCCTAGGAAAGAAAACTCACCAGTCCAGGTTGCTGATGTCAGTTTGTAGGGCTCCCTTGGGTCTATCTGGGCAGCACAACTTTGAGGAGGGGACAACTTCGGTCTGCGATCCATCCTTCGATATAAGGATTCTTTACAGTCAGGCTCCACCCCAGGGCCAGGGGCCCCTGGGTACATCCTTTGGTCATTTTCCCTGGAAAAGAAAATTCACCAGTCCAGGTTGCTGATGTCAGTTTGTAGGGCTTCCTTGGGTCTATCAGGGCAGCACAAGTATGAGATGGGGACAACTTCAGTCTGTGTTCCATCCTTCGATATAAGGATTTTTTGCAGTCAGGTCCCAGCCCAGGGGCTAGGCGCCCCTGGGCACATCCTTTGGCCATTTTCCCCGGGAAAGAAAACTGACCAGTCCAGGTTGCTGATGTCAGTTTGTAGGGCTCCCTTGGGTCTATCTGGGCAGCAGAAATTTGAGGAGGTGACAGCTTTGGTCTGCGATCCATCCTTCGATATAGGGATTCTTTGCAGTTAGGGCCCAGGCTAGGGCCAGGGGCCCCTGGGCAAATCCTTTGGCCATTTTCCCAGGGAAAGAAAACTCACCAGTCCAGGTTGCTGATGTCAGTTTGTAGGGCTCCCTTGGGTCTATCAGGGCAGCACAACTTTGAGCAGAGGACAACTTCGGTTTGTGGTCCAAACTTCGATATATATATTTTTTGCAGTCAGGTCCCAGCACTGTGCTTGGGGTCCCAGGGCACACCCTTTCTCAATTTTCCCTGAGAAAGAAAACTCACAAGTCCAGGTTGCTGATGTCAATTTTTAGGGCTCCTTGGGTCTATCAGGGCAGCACAAGTTTTAGCTGGGGACAACTTCCGTCTGGGGTCCATCCTTCAATATAAGGATTTTTTGCATTCAGGCCCCAGCCCAGTGCCAGGGGCCCCAGGGAACATCCTTTGGCCATTTTCCCTGGGAAAGAAAACTCACCAGTCCAGGCTGCTGATGTCAGTTTGTAGGGATTTCTTGGGTCTAACAGGGAAGCAGAAATTTGAGGAGGGGACGACTTTGGTCTGTGATCCATCCGTCGATACAGGGATTTTTTGCAGTCAGGGCCCAGCCCAGGTCCAGGGGCCTCTGGGCACATCCTTTGGCCATTTTCCCCGGGAAAGAAAACTCACCAGTCCAGGTTGCTGATGTCCGTTTGTAGGGCTCCCTTGGGTCTATCAGGGCAGCACATATTTTATTTGGGGACAACTTCGGTCTGGGGTCCATCCTTCAATATAAGGATTTTTTGAATTCAGGCCCAAGCCCAGGGCCAGGGGCCCCTGGGCACATCCTTTGGCCATTTTCCCTGGTAAAGAAAACTCACCAGTCCAGGTTGCTGATATCAGTTTGTAGAGCTCCCTTGGGTCTATCAGGGCAGCACAAAATTGAGGAGGGGACAACTTTGGTCTGTGATCCATCCTTCGATATAGGGATTCTTTAGAGTCAGGCTCCACCCCAGGGCCAGGGGCCCCTGGGCACATCCTTTGGCAATTTTCCTTGGAAATGAAAGATCACCAGTCCAGGTTGCTGATGTCAGTTTGTAGGGCTCCCTTGGGTCTATCAGGGCAGCACAAGTATGAGATGGGGACAACTTCGGTCTGGGGTCCATCCTTCGATATAAGGATTTTTTGCAGTCAGGTCTCAGCCCAGGGCCAGGGGCCCCTGGGCACATCCTTTGGTCATTTTACCTGGGAAAGAAAACTCACCAGTCCAGGTTCCTGATGTCAGTTTGTAGGGCTTCCTTGGGTCTATCAGGGCAGCTCAATTTTGAGGAAAGGACAACTTCGGTCTGCGATCCATCCTTCGATATAGGGATATTTTGCATTCAAGTCCCAGCCAGGGCTCAGGGGCCCCTGGGCACATCCTTTGGCCATTTTCCCTAGGAAAGAAAACTCACCAGTCCAGGTTGCTGATGTCAGTTTGTAGGGCTCCCTTGGGTCTATCTGGGCAGCAGAAATTTGAGGAGGGGAAAACTTCGGTCTGCGATCCATCCTTCGATATAGGGATTATTTGCAGTCAGGCCCTAGCCCAGTGCCAGGGGCCCCTGGGCACATGCTTTGGCCATTTTCCCTGGGAAAGAAAACTCACCAGTCCAGGTTGCTGATGTCAGTTTGTAGGGCTCCCTTGGGTCTATCTGGGCAGCAGAAATTTGAGGAGGGGAAAACTTCGGTCTGCGATCCATCCTTCGATATAGGGATTATTTGCAGTCAGGCCCTAGCCCAGTGCCAGGGGCCCCTGGGCACATGCTTTGGCCATTTTCCCTGGGAAAGAAAACTCACCAGTCCAGGTTGCTGATGTCAGTTTGTAGGGCTCCCTTGGGTCTATCTGGGGAGCACAAGTTTGAGGAGGGGACAACTTCAGTCTTGGGTCCATCCTTCGATACAAGGATTATTAGCAATCAGGTCCCACCCCTATGCTTGGGGCCCCTGGGCACATCCTTTGGCCATTTTCCCTGGGAATGAAAGCTCACCAGTCCAGGTTGCTGATGTCAGTTTGTAGGGCTCTCTTGGGTCTATCAGGGCAGCACAAGTATCAGATGGGGACAATTTTGGTCTGCGGTCCATCTTTCGATATATGGATTCTTTACAGTCAGGACCCACCCCAGGGCCAGGGGCCCCTGGGCACATCCTTTGGCCATTTTCCCTGGGAAAGAAAACTCACCAGTCCAGGTTGCTGATGTCAGTTTGTAGGGCTCACTTGGGTCTAAGTTAGCAGCAGAAATTTGACGAGGGGCCAACTTTGGTCTGCGATCCATCCTTCAATATAGGGATTATTTGCAGTCAGGCCCTAGCCCAGGGCCAGGGGCCCCTGGGAACATCCTTTGGCCATTTTCCCTGGGAAAGAAAACTCACTAGTCCAGGTTGCTCATGTCAGCTTGTAGGGCACCCTTGAGTCTAAGTTGGCGGCAGAAATTTGAGGAGGGGACAACTTCGGTCTGTGATCCATCCTTCAATATAGAGATTATTTGCAGTCAGGCCGCAGCCCTGTGCCAGGGGCCCCTGGGCACATCCTTTGGCCATTTTCCCTGGAAAAGAAAGCTCACCAGTCCAGGTTGCTGATGTCAGTTTGTAGGGCTCCCTTGGCTCCATCAGGGCTGCACAAGTTTGAGGAAGGGACAACTTCGGTCTGCGATCCATCGTTCGATATAAGGATTTTTTGCATTCAGGTCCCACCCAGGGCCCAGGGGTTCCTGGGCACACCCTTTGGCCATTTTTCCTAGGAAAGTAAACTCACCAGTCCAGGTTCCTGATGTCAGTTTGTAGGGCTCCCTTGGGTCTATCTGGGCAGCAGAAATTTGAGGTGGGGAAAACTATGGTCTGGGGTGCATCCTTCGATATATGTATTATTTGCAGCCAGGCCCTAGCCCAGTGCCAGGGGCCCCTGGGAACACCCTTTGGCCATTTTCCCAGGGAAAGAAAACTCACCAGTCCAGGTTGCTGATGTCAGTTTGTAGGGCTCCCTTGGGTCTATCTGGGCAGCACAACTTTGAGGAGGGGACAACTTCGGTCTGCGATCCATCCTTCGATATAAGGATTCTTTACAGTCAGGCTCCACCCCAGGGCCAGGGGCCCCTGGGTACATCCTTTGGTCATTTTCCCTGGAAAAGAAAATTCACCAGTCCAGGTTGCTGATGTCAGTTTGTAGGGCTTCCTTGGGTCTATCAGGGCAGCACAAGTATGAGATGGGGACAACTTCAGTCTGTGTTCCATCCTTCGATATAAGGATTTTTTGCAGTCAGGTCCCAGCCCAGGGGCTAGGCGCCCCTGGGCACATCCTTTGGCCATTTTCCCCGGGAAAGAAAACTGACCAGTCCAGGTTGCTGATGTCAGTTTGTAGGGCTCCCTTGGGTCTATCTGGGCAGCAGAAATTTGAGGAGGTGACAGCTTTGGTCTGCGATCCATCCTTCGATATAGGGATTCTTTGCAGTTAGGGCCCAGGCTAGGGCCAGGGGCCCCTGGGCAAATCCTTTGGCCATTTTCCCAGGGAAAGAAAACTCACCAGTCCAGGTTGCTGATGTCAGTTTGTAGGGCTCCCTTGGGTCTATCAGGGCAGCACAACTTTGAGCAGAGGACAACTTCGGTTTGTGGTCCAAACTTCGATATATATATTTTTTGCAGTCAGGTCCCAGCACTGTGCTTGGGGTCCCAGGGCACACCCTTTCTCAATTTTCCCTGAGAAAGAAAACTCACAAGTCCAGGTTGCTGATGTCAATTTTTAGGGCTCCTTGGGTCTATCAGGGCAGCACAAGTTTTAGCTGGGGACAACTTCCGTCTGGGGTCCATCCTTCAATATAAGGATTTTTTGCATTCAGGCCCCAGCCCAGTGCCAGGGGCCCCAGGGAACATCCTTTGGCCATTTTCCCTGGGAAAGAAAACTCACCAGTCCAGGCTGCTGATGTCAGTTTGTAGGGATTTCTTGGGTCTAACAGGGAAGCAGAAATTTGAGGAGGGGACGACTTTGGTCTGTGATCCATCCGTCGATACAGGGATTTTTTGCAGTCAGGGCCCAGCCCAGGTCCAGGGGCCTCTGGGCACATCCTTTGGCCATTTTCCCTGGGAAAGAAAACTCACCAGTCCAGGTTGCTGATGTCCGTTTGTAGGGCTCCCTTGGGTCTATCAGGGCAGCACATATTTTATTTGGGGACAACTTCGGTCTGGGGTCCATCCTTCAATATAAGGATTTTTTGAATTCAGGCCCAAGCCCAGGGCCAGGGGCCCCTGGGCACATCCTTTGGCCATTTTCCCTGGTAAAGAAAACTCACCAGTCCAGGTTGCTGATATCAGTTTGTAGAGCTCCCTTGGGTCTATCAGGGCAGCACAAAATTGAGGAGGGGACAACTTTGGTCTGTGATCCATCCTTCGATATAGGGATTCTTTAGAGTCAGGCTCCACCCCAGGGCCAGGGGCCCCTGGGCACATCCTTTGGCAATTTTCCTTGGAAATGAAAGATCACCAGTCCAGGTTGCTGATGTCAGTTTGTAGGGCTCCCTTGGGTCTATCAGGGCAGCACAAGTATGAGATGGGGACAACTTCGGTCTGGGGTCCATCCTTCGATATAAGGATTTTTTGCAGTCAGGTCTCAGCCCAGGGCCAGGGGCCCCTGGGCACATCCTTTGGTCATTTTACCTGGGAAAGAAAACTCACCAGTCCAGGTTGCTGATGTCAGTTTGTAGGGCTCCCTTGGTTCTATCAGGGCAGCACAAGTATGAGATGGGGACAACTTCAGTCTGTGTTCCATCCTTCGATATAAGGATTTTTTGCAGTCAGGATCCAGCCCAGGGGCAGGCGCCCCTGGGCACATCCTTTGGCCATTTTCCCTGGGAAAGAAAACTCACCAGTCCAGTTTGCTGATGTCAGTTTGTAGGGCTTCCTTGGGTCTATCAGGGCAGCTCAATTTTGAGGAAAGGACAACTTTGGTCTGCGATCCATCCTTCGATATAGGGATATTTTGCATTCAAGTCCCAGCCAGGGCTCAGGGGCCCCTGGGCACATCCTTTGGCCATTTTCCCTAGGAAAGAAAACTCACCAGTCCAGGTTGCTGATGTCAGTTTGTAGGGCTCCCTTGGGTCTATCTGGGCAGCAGAAATTTGAGGAGGGGAAAACTTCGGTCTGCGATCCATCCTTCGATATAGGGATTATTTGCAGTCAGGCCCTAGCCCAGTGCCAGGGGCCCCTGGGCACATGCTTTGGCCATTTTCCCTGGGAAAGAAAACTCACCAGTCCAGGTTGCTGATGTCAGTTTGTAGGGCTCCCTTGGGTCTATCTGGGGAGCACAAGTTTGAGGAGGGGACAACTTCAGTCTTGGGTCCATCCTTCGATACAAGGATTATTAGCAATCAGGTCCCACCCCTATGCTTGGGGCCCCTGGGCACATCCTTTGGCCATTTTCCCTGGGAATGAAAGCTCACCAGTCCAGGTTGCTGATGTCAGTTTGTAGGGCTCTCTTGGGTCTATCAGGGCAGCACAAGTATCAGATGGGGACAATTTTGGTCTGCGGTCCATCTTTCGATATATGGATTCTTTACAGTCAGGACCCACCCCAGGGCCAGGGGCCCCTGGGCACATCCTTTGGCCATTTTCCCTGGGAAAGAAAACTCACCAGTCCAGGTTGCTGATGTCAGTTTGTAGGGCTCACTTGGGTCTAAGTTAGCAGCAGAAATTTGACGAGGGGCCAACTTTGGTCTGCGATCCATCCTTCAATATAGGGATTATTTGCAGTCAGGCCCTAGCCCAGGGCCAGGGGCCCCTGGGAACATCCTTTGGCCATTTTCCCTGGGAAAGAAAACTCACTAGTCCAGGTTGCTCATGTCAGCTTGTAGGGCACCCTTGGGTCTAAGTTGGCGGCAGAAATTTGAGGAGGGGACAACTTCGGTCTGTGATCCATCCTTCAATATAGAGATTATTTGCAGTCAGGCCGCAGCCCTGTGCCAGGGGCCCCTGGGCACATCCTTTGGCCATTTTCCCTGGAAAAGAAAGCTCACCAGTCCAGGTTGCTGATGTCAGTTTGTAGGGCTCCCTTGGCTCCATCAGGGCTGCACAAGTTTGAGGAAGGGACAACTTCGGTCTGCGATCCATCGTTCGATATAAGGATTTTTTGCATTCAGGTCCCACCCAGGGCCCAGGGGTTCCTGGGCACACCCTTTGGCCATTTTTCCTAGGAAAGTAAACTCACCAGTCCAGGTTCCTGATGTCAGTTTGTAGGGCTCCCTTGGGTCTATCTGGGCAGCAGAAATTTGAGGTGGGGAAAACTATGGTCTGGGGTGCATCCTTCGATATATGTATTATTTGCAGCCAGGCCCTAGCCCAGTGCCAGGGGCCCCTGGGAACACCCTTTGGCCATTTTCCCAGGGAAAGAAAACTCACCAGTCCAGGTTGCTGATGTCAGTTTGTAGGGCTCCCTTGGGTCTATCTGGGCAGCACAACTTTGAGGAGGGGACAACTTCGGTCTGCGATCCATCCTTCGATATAAGGATTCTTTACAGTCAGGCTCCACCCCAGGGCCAGGGGCCCCTGGGTACATCCTTTGGTCATTTTCCCTGGAAAAGAAAATTCACCAGTCCAGGTTGCTGATGTCAGTTTGTAGGGCTTCCTTGGGTCTATCAGGGCAGCACAAGTATGAGATGGGGACAACTTCAGTCTGTGTTCCATCCTTCGATATAAGGATTTTTTGCAGTCAGGTCCCAGCCCAGGGGCTAGGCGCCCCTGGGCACATCCTTTGGCCATTTTCCCCGGGAAAGAAAACTGACCAGTCCAGGTTGCTGATGTCAGTTTGTAGGGCTCCCTTGGGTCTATCTGGGCAGCAGAAATTTGAGGAGGTGACAGCTTTGGTCTGCGATCCATCCTTCGATATAGGGATTCTTTGCAGTTAGGGCCCAGGCTAGGGCCAGGGGCCCCTGGGCAAATCCTTTGGCCATTTTCCCAGGGAAAGAAAACTCACCAGTCCAGGTTGCTGATGTCAGTTTGTAGGGCTCCCTTGGGTCTATCAGGGCAGCACAACTTTGAGCAGAGGACAACTTCGGTTTGTGGTCCAAACTTCGATATATATATTTTTTGCAGTCAGGTCCCAGCACTGTGCTTGGGGTCCCAGGGCACACCCTTTCTCAATTTTCCCTGAGAAAGAAAACTCACAAGTCCAGGTTGCTGATGTCAATTTTTAGGGCTCCTTGGGTCTATCAGGGCAGCACAAGTTTTAGCTGGGGACAACTTCCGTCTGGGGTCCATCCTTCAATATAAGGATTTTTTGCATTCAGGCCCCAGCCCAGTGCCAGGGGCCCCAGGGAACATCCTTTGGCCATTTTCCCTGGGAAAGAAAACTCACCAGTCCAGGCTGCTGATGTCAGTTTGTAGGGATTTCTTGGGTCTAACAGGGAAGCAGAAATTTGAGGAGGGGACGACTTTGGTCTGTGATCCATCCGTCGATACAGGGATTTTTTGCAGTCAGGGCCCAGCCCAGGTCCAGGGGCCTCTGGGCACATCCTTTGGCCATTTTCCCTGGGAAAGAAAACTCACCAGTCCAGGTTGCTGATGTCCGTTTGTAGGGCTCCCTTGGGTCTATCAGGGCAGCACATATTTTATTTGGGGACAACTTCGGTCTGGGGTCCATCCTTCAATATAAGGATTTTTTGAATTCAGGCCCAAGCCCAGGGCCAGGGGCCCCTGGGCACATCCTTTGGCCATTTTCCCTGGTAAAGAAAACTCACCAGTCCAGGTTGCTGATATCAGTTTGTAGAGCTCCCTTGGGTCTATCAGGGCAGCACAAAATTGAGGAGGGGACAACTTTGGTCTGTGATCCATCCTTCGATATAGGGATTCTTTAGAGTCAGGCTCCACCCCAGGGCCAGGGGCCCCTGGGCACATCCTTTGACAATTTTCCTTGGAAATGAAAGATCACCAGTCCAGGTTGCTGATGTCAGTTTGTAGGGCTCCCTTGGGTCTATCAGGGCAGCACAAGTATGAGATGGGGACAACTTCGGTCTGGGGTCCATCCTTCGATATAAGGATTTTTTGCAGTCAGGTCTCAGCCCAGGGCCAGGGGCCCCTGGGCACATCCTTTGGTCATTTTACCTGGGAAAGAAAACTCACCAGTCCAGGTTGCTGATGTCAGTTTGTAGGGCTCCCTTGGTTCTATCAGGGCAGCACAAGTATGAGATGGGGACAACTTCAGTCTGTGTTCCATCCTTCGATATAAGGATTTTTTGCAGTCAGGATCCAGCCCAGGGGCAGGCGCCCCTGGGCACATCCTTTGGCCATTTTCCCTGGGAAAGAAAACTCACCAGTCCAGTTTGCTGATGTCAGTTTGTAGGGCTTCCTTGGGTCTATCAGGGCAGCTCAATTTTGAGGAAAGGACAACTTCGGTCTGCGATCCATCCTTCGATATAGGGATATTTTGCATTCAAGTCCCAGCCAGGGCTCAGGGGCCCCTGGGCACATCCTTTGGCCATTTTCCCTAGGAAAGAAAACTCACCAGTCCAGGTTGCTGATGTCAGTTTGTAGGGCTCCCTTGGGTCTATCTGGGCAGCAGAAATTTGAGGAGGGGAAAACTTCGGTCTGCGATCCATCCTTCGATATAGGGATTATTTGCAGTCAGGCCCTAGCCCAGTGCCAGGGGCCCCTGGGCACATGCTTTGGCCATTTTCCCTGGGAAAGAAAACTCACCAGTCCAGGTTGCTGATGTCAGTTTGTAGGGCTCCCTTGGGTCTATCTGGGGAGCACAAGTTTGAGGAGGGGACAACTTCAGTCTTGGGTCCATCCTTCGATACAAGGATTATTAGCAATCAGGTCCCACCCCTATGCTTGGGGCCCCTGGGCACATCCTTTGGCCATTTTCCCTGGGAATGAAAGCTCACCAGTCCAGGTTGCTGATGTCAGTTTGTAGGGCTCTCTTGGGTCTATCAGGGCAGCACAAGTATCAGATGGGGACAATTTTGGTCTGCGGTCCATCTTTCGATATATGGATTCTTTACAGTCAGGACCCACCCCAGGGCCAGGGGCCCCTGGGCACATCCTTTGGCCATTTTCCCTGGGAAAGAAAACTCACCAGTCCAGGTTGCTGATGTCAGTTTGTAGGGCTCACTTGGGTCTAAGTTAGCAGCAGAAATTTGACGAGGGGCCAACTTTGGTCTGCGATCCATCCTTCAATATAGGGATTATTTGCAGTCAGGCCCTAGCCCAGGGCCAGGGGCCCCTGGGAACATCCTTTGGCCATTTTCCCTGGGAAAGAAAACTCACTAGTCCAGGTTGCTCATGTCAGCTTGTAGGGCACCCTTGGGTCTAAGTTGGCGGCAGAAATTTGAGGAGGGGACAACTTCGGTCTGTGATCCATCCTTCAATATAGAGATTATTTGCAGTCAGGCCGCAGCCCTGTGCCAGGGGCCCCTGGGCACATCCTTTGGCCATTTTCCCTGGAAAAGAAAGCTCACCAGTCCAGGTTGCTGATGTCAGTTTGTAGGGCTCCCTTGGCTCCATCAGGGCTGCACAAGTTTGAGGAAGGGACAACTTCGGTCTGCGATCCATCGTTCGATATAAGGATTTTTTGCATTCAGGTCCCACCCAGGGCCCAGGGGTTCCTGGGCACACCCTTTGGCCATTTTTCCTAGGAAAGTAAACTCACCAGTCCAGGTTCCTGATGTCAGTTTGTAGGGCTCCCTTGGGTCTATCTGGGCAGCAGAAATTTGAGGTGGGGAAAACTATGGTCTGGGGTGCATCCTTCGATATATGTATTATTTGCAGCCAGGCCCTAGCCCAGTGCCAGGGGCCCCTGGGAACACCCTTTGGCCATTTTCCCAGGGAAAGAAAACTCACCAGTCCAGGTTGCTGATGTCAGTTTGTAGGGCTCCCTTGGGTCTATCTGGGCAGCACAACTTTGAGGAGGGGACAACTTCGGTCTGCGATCCATCCTTCGATATAAGGATTCTTTACAGTCAGGCTCCACCCCAGGGCCAGGGGCCCCTGGGTACATCCTTTGGTCATTTTTCCTAGGAAAGAAAATTCACCAGTCCAGGTTGCTGATGTCAGTTTGTAGGGCTTCCTTGGGTCTATCAGGGCAGCACAAGTATGAGATGGGGACAACTTCAGTCTGTGTTCCATCCTTCGATATAAGGATTTTTTGCAGTCAGGTCCCAGCCCAGGGGCTAGGCGCCCCTGGGCACATCCTTTGGCCATTTTCCCCGGGAAAGAAAACTGACCAGTCCAGGTTGCTGATGTCAGTTTGTAGGGCTCCCTTGGGTCTATCTGGGCAGCAGAAATTTGAGGAGGTGACAGCTTTGGTCTGCGATCCATCCTTCGATATAGGGATTCTTTGCAGTTAGGGCCCAGGCTAGGGCCAGGGGCCCCTGGGCAAATCCTTTGGCCATTTTCCCAGGGAAAGAAAACTCACCAGTCCAGGTTGCTGATGTCAGTTTGTAGGGCTCCCTTGGGTCTATCAGGGCAGCACAACTTTGAGCAGAGGACAACTTCGGTTTGTGGTCCAAACTTCGATATATATATTTTTTGCAGTCAGGTCCCAGCACTGTGCTTGGGGTCCCAGGGCACACCCTTTCTCAATTTTCCCTGAGAAAGAAAACTCACAAGTCCAGGTTGCTGATGTCAATTTTTAGGGCTCCTTGGGTCTATCAGGGCAGCACAAGTTTTAGCTGGGGACAACTTCCGTCTGGGGTCCATCCTTCAATATAAGGATTTTTTGCATTCAGGCCCCAGCCCAGTGCCAGGGGCCCCAGGGAACATCCTTTGGCCATTTTCCCTGGGAAAGAAAACTCACCAGTCCAGGCTGCTGATGTCAGTTTGTAGGGATTTCTTGGGTCTAACAGGGAAGCAGAAATTTGAGGAGGGGACGACTTTGGTCTGTGATCCATCCGTCGATACAGGGATTTTTTGCAGTCAGGGCCCAGCCCAGGTCCAGGGGCCTCTGGGCACATCCTTTGGCCATTTTCCCTGGGAAAGAAAACTCACCAGTCCAGGTTGCTGATGTCCGTTTGTAGGGCTCCCTTGGGTCTATCAGGGCAGCACATATTTTATTTGGGGACAACTTCGGTCTGGGGTCCATCCTTCAATATAACGATTTTTTGAATTCAGGCCCAAGCCCAGGGCCAGGGGCCCCTGGGCACATCCTTTGGCCATTTTCCCTGGTAAAGAAAACTCACCAGTCCAGGTTGCTGATATCAGTTTGTAGAGCTCCCTTGGGTCTATCAGGGCAGCACAAAATTGAGGAGGGGACAACTTTGGTCTGTGATCCATCCTTCGATATAGGGATTCTTTTGAGTCAGGCTCCACCCCAGGGCCAGGGGCCCCTGGGCACATCCTTTGGCAATTTTCCTTGGAAATGAAAGATCACCAGTCCAGGTTGCTGATGTCAGTTTGTAGGGCTCCCTTGGGTCTATCAGGGCAGCACAAGTATGAGATGGGGACAACTTCGGTCTGGGGTCCATCCTTCGATATAAGGATTTTTTGCAGTCAGGTCTCAGCCCAGGGCCAGGGGCCCCTGGGCACATCCTTTGGTCATTTTACCTGGGAAAGAAAACTCACCAGTCCAGGTTCCTGATGTCAGTTTGTAGGGCTCCCTTGGTTCTATCAGGGCAGCACAAGTATGAGATGGGGACAACTTCAGTCTGTGTTCCATCCTTCGATATAAGGATTTTTTGCAGTCAGGATCCAGCCCAGGGGCAGGCGCCCCTGGGCACATCCTTTGGCCATTTTCCCTGGGAAAGAAAACTCACCAGTCCAGTTTGCTGATGTCAGTTTGTAGGGCTTCCTTGGGTCTATCAGGGCAGCTCAATTTTGAGGAAAGGACAACTTCGGTCTGCGATCCATCCTTCGATATAGGGATATTTTGCACTCAAGTCCCAGCCAGGGCTCAGGGGCCCCTGGGCACATCCTTTGGCCATTTTCCCTAGGAAAGAAAACTCACCAGTCCAGGTTGCTGATGTCAGTTTGTAGGGCTCCCTTGGGTCTATCTGGGCAGCAGAAATTTGAGGAGGGGAAAACTTCGGTCTGCGATCCATCCTTCGATATAGGGATTATTTGCAGTCAGGCCCTAGCCCAGTGCCAGGGGCCCCTGGGCACATGCTTTGGCCATTTTCCCTGGGAAAGAAAACTCACCAGTCCAGGTTGCTGATGTCAGTTTGTAGGGCTCCCTTGGGTCTATCTGGGGAGCACAAGTTTGAGGAGGGGACAACTTCAGTCTTGGGTCCATCCTTCGATACAAGGATTATTAGCAATCAGGTCCCACCCCTATGCTTGGGGCCCCTGGGCACATCCTTTGGCCATTTTCCCTGGGAATGAAAGCTCACCAGTCCAGGTTGCTGATGTCAGTTTGTAGGGCTCTCTTGGGTCTATCAGGGCAGCACAAGTATCAGATGGGGACAATTTTGGTCTGCGGTCCATCTTTCGATATATGGATTCTTTACAGTCAGGACCCACCCCAGGGCCAGGGGCCCCTGGGCACATCCTTTGGCCATTTTCCCTGGGAAAGAAAACTCACCAGTCCAGGTTGCTGATGTCAGTTTGTAGGGCTCACTTGGGTCTAAGTTACCAGCAGAAATTTGACGAGGGGCCAACTTTGGTCTGCGATCCATCCTTCAATATAGGGATTATTTGCAGTCAGGCCCTAGCCCAGGGCCAGGGGCCCCTGGGAACATCCTTTGGCCATTTTCCCTGGGAAAGAAAACTCACTAGTCCAGGTTGCTCATGTCAGCTTGTAGGGCACCCTTGGGTCTAAGTTGGCGGCAGAAATTTGAGGAGGGGACAACTTCGGTCTGTGATCCATCCTTCAATATAGAGATTATTTGCAGTCAGGCCGCAGCCCTGTGCCAGGGGCCCCTGGGCACATCCTTTGGCCATTTTCCCTGGAAAAGAAAGCTCACCAGTCCAGGTTGCTGATGTCAGTTTGTAGGGCTCCCTTGGCTCCATCAGGGCTGCACAAGTTTGAGGAAGGGACAACTTCGGTCTGCGATCCATCGTTCGATATAAGGATTTTTTGCATTCAGGTCCCACCCAGGGCCCAGGGGTTCCTGGGCACACCCTTTGGCCATTTTTCCTAGGAAAGTAAACTCACCAGTCCAGGTTCCTGATGTCAGTTTGTAGGGCTCCCTTGGGTCTATCTGGGCAGCAGAAATTTGAGGTGGGGAAAACTATGGTCTGGGGTGCATCCTTCGATATATGTATTATTTGCAGCCAGGCCCTAGCCCAGTGCCAGGGGCCCCTGGGAACACCCTTTGGCCATTTTCCCAGGGAAAGAAAACTCACCAGTCCAGGTTGCTGATGTCAGTTTGTAGGGCTCCCTTGGGTCTATCTGGGCAGCACAACTTTGAGGAGGGGACAACTTCGGTCTGCGATCCATCCTTCGATATAAGGATTCTTTACAGTCAGGCTCCACCCCAGGGCCAGGGGCCCCTGGGTACATCCTTTGGTCATTTTCCCTGGAAAAGAAAATTCACCAGTCCAGGTTGCTGATGTCAGTTTGTAGGGCTTCCTTGGGTCTATCAGGGCAGCACAAGTATGAGATGGGGACAACTTCAGTCTGTGTTCCATCCTTCGATATAAGGATTTTTTGCAGTCAGGTCCCAGCCCAGGGGCTAGGCGCCCCTGGGCACATCCTTTGGCCATTTTCCCCGGGAAAGAAAACTGACCAGTCCAGGTTGCTGATGTCAGTTTGTAGGGCTCCCTTGGGTCTATCTGGGCAGCAGAAATTTGAGGAGGTGACAGCTTTGGTCTGCGATCCATCCTTCGATATAGGGATTCTTTGCAGTTAGGGCCCAGGCTAGGGCCAGGGGCCCCTGGGCAAATCCTTTGGCCATTTTCCCAGGGAAAGAAAACTCACCAGTCCAGGTTGCTGATGTCAGTTTGTAGGGCTCCCTTGGGTCTATCAGGGCAGCACAACTTTGAGCAGAGGACAACTTCGGTTTGTGGTCCAAACTTCGATATATATATTTTTTGCAGTCAGGTCCCAGCACTGTGCTTGGGGTCCCAGGGCACACCCTTTCTCAATTTTCCCTGAGAAAGAAAACTCACAAGTCCAGGTTGCTGATGTCAATTTTTAGGGCTCCTTGGGTCTATCAGGGCAGCACAAGTTTTAGCTGGGGACAACTTCCGTCTGGGGTCCATCCTTCAATATAAGGATTTTTTGCATTCAGGCCCCAGCCCAGTGCCAGGGGCCCCAGGGAACATCCTTTGGCCATTTTCCCTGGGAAAGAAAACTCACCAGTCCAGGCTGCTGATATCAGTTTGTAGAGCTCCCTTGGGTCTATCAGGGCAGCACAAAATTGAGGAGGGGACAACTTTGGTCTGTGATCCATCCTTCGATATAGGGATTCTTTAGAGTCAGGCTCCACCCCAGGGCCAGGGGCCCCTGGGCACATCCTTTGACAATTTTCCTTGGAAATGAAAGATCACCAGTCCAGGTTGCTGATGTCAGTTTGTAGGGCTCCCTTGGGTCTATCAGGGCAGCACAAGTATGAGATGGGGACAACTTCGGTCTGGGGTCCATCCTTCGATATAAGGATTTTTTGCAGTCAGGTCTCAGCCCAGGGCCAGGGGCCCCTGGGCACATCCTTTGGTCATTTTACCTGGGAAAGAAAACTCACCAGTCCAGGTTGCTGATGTCAGTTTGTAGGGCTCCCTTGGTTCTATCAGGGCAGCACAAGTATGAGATGGGGACAACTTCAGTCTGTGTTCCATCCTTCGATATAAGGATTTTTTGCAGTCAGGATCCAGCCCAGGGGCAGGCGCCCCTGGGCACATCCTTTGGCCATTTTCCCTGGGAAAGAAAACTCACCAGTCCAGTTTGCTGATGTCAGTTTGTAGGGCTTCCTTGGGTCTATCAGGGCAGCTCAATTTTGAGGAAAGGACAACTTCGGTCTGCGATCCATCCTTCGATATAGGGATATTTTGCATTCAAGTCCCAGCCAGGGCTCAGGGGCCCCTGGGCACATCCTTTGGCCATTTTCCCTAGGAAAGAAAACTCACCAGTCCAGGTTGCTGATGTCAGTTTGTAGGGCTCCCTTGGGTCTATCTGGGCAGCAGAAATTTGAGGAGGGGAAAACTTCGGTCTGCGATCCATCCTTCGATATAGGGATTATTTGCAGTCAGGCCCTAGCCCAGTGCCAGGGGCCCCTGGGCACATGCTTTGGCCATTTTCCCTGGGAAAGAAAACTCACCAGTCCAGGTTGCTGATGTCAGTTTGTAGGGCTCCCTTGGGTCTATCTGGGGAGCACAAGTTTGAGGAGGGGACAACTTCAGTCTTGGGTCCATCCTTCGATACAAGGATTATTAGCAATCAGGTCCCACCCCTATGCTTGGGGCCCCTGGGCACATCCTTTGGCCATTTTCCCTGGGAATGAAAGCTCACCAGTCCAGGTTGCTGATGTCAGTTTGTAGGGCTCTCTTGGGTCTATCAGGGCAGCACAAGTATCAGATGGGGACAATTTTGGTCTGCGGTCCATCTTTCGATATATGGATTCTTTACAGTCAGGACCCACCCCAGGGCCAGGGGCCCCTGGGCACATCCTTTGGCCATTTTCCCTGGGAAAGAAAACTCACCAGTCCAGGTTGCTGATGTCAGTTTGTAGGGCTCACTTGGGTCTAAGTTAGCAGCAGAAATTTGACGAGGGGCCAACTTTGGTCTGCGATCCATCCTTCAATATAGGGATTATTTGCAGTCAGGCCCTAGCCCAGGGCCAGGGGCCCCTGGGAACATCCTTTGGCCATTTTCCCTGGGAAAGAAAACTCACTAGTCCAGGTTGCTCATGTCAGCTTGTAGGGCACCCTTGGGTCTAAGTTGGCGGCAGAAATTTGAGGAGGGGACAACTTCGGTCTGTGATCCATCCTTCAATATAGAGATTATTTGCAGTCAGGCCGCAGCCCTGTGCCAGGGGCCCCTGGGCACATCCTTTGGCCATTTTCCCTGGAAAAGAAAGCTCACCAGTCCAGGTTGCTGATGTCAGTTTGTAGGGCTCCCTTGGCTCCATCAGGGCTGCACAAGTTTGAGGAAGGGACAACTTCGGTCTGCGATCCATCGTTCGATATAAGGATTTTTTGCATTCAGGTCCCACCCAGGGCCCAGGGGTTCCTGGGCACACCCTTTGGCCATTTTTCCTAGGAAAGTAAACTCACCAGTCCAGGTTCCTGATGTCAGTTTGTAGGGCTCCCTTGGGTCTATCTGGGCAGCAGAAATTTGAGGTGGGGAAAACTATGGTCTGGGGTGCATCCTTCGATATATGTATTATTTGCAGCCAGGCCCTAGCCCAGTGCCAGGGGCCCCTGGGAACACCCTTTGGCCATTTTCCCAGGGAAAGAAAACTCACCAGTCCAGGTTGCTGATGTCAGTTTGTAGGGCTCCCTTGGGTCTATCTGGGCAGCACAACTTTGAGGAGGGGACAACTTCGGTCTGCGATCCATCCTTCGATATAAGGATTCTTTACAGTCAGGCTCCACCCCAGGGCCAGGGGCCCCTGGGTACATCCTTTGGTCATTTTTCCTAGGAAAGAAAATTCACCAGTCCAGGTTGCTGATGTCAGTTTGTAGGGCTTCCTTGGGTCTATCAGGGCAGCACAAGTATGAGATGGGGACAACTTCAGTCTGTGTTCCATCCTTCGATATAAGGATTTTTTGCAGTCAGGTCCCAGCCCAGGGGCTAGGCGCCCCTGGGCACATCCTTTGGCCATTTTCCCCGGGAAAGAAAACTGACCAGTCCAGGTTGCTGATGTCAGTTTGTAGGGCTCCCTTGGGTCTATCTGGGCAGCAGAAATTTGAGGAGGTGACAGCTTTGGTCTGCGATCCATCCTTCGATATAGGGATTCTTTGCAGTTAGGGCCCAGGCTAGGGCCAGGGGCCCCTGGGCAAATCCTTTGGCCATTTTCCCAGGGAAAGAAAACTCACCAGTCCAGGTTGCTGATGTCAGTTTGTAGGGCTCCCTTGGGTCTATCAGGGCAGCACAACTTTGAGCAGAGGACAACTTCGGTTTGTGGTCCAAACTTCGATATATATATTTTTTGCAGTCAGGTCCCAGCACTGTGCTTGGGGTCCCAGGGCACACCCTTTCTCAATTTTCCCTGAGAAAGAAAACTCACAAGTCCAGGTTGCTGATGTCAATTTTTAGGGCTCCTTGGGTCTATCAGGGCAGCACAAGTTTTAGCTGGGGACAACTTCCGTCTGGGGTCCATCCTTCAATATAAGGATTTTTTGCATTCAGGCCCCAGCCCAGTGCCAGGGGCCCCAGGGAACATCCTTTGGCCATTTTCCCTGGGAAAGAAAACTCACCAGTCCAGGCTGCTGATGTCAGTTTGTAGGGATTTCTTGGGTCTAACAGGGAAGCAGAAATTTGAGGAGGGGACGACTTTGGTCTGTGATCCATCCGTCGATACAGGGATTTTTTGCAGTCAGGGCCCAGCCCAGGTCCAGGGGCCTCTGGGCACATCCTTTGGCCATTTTCCCTGGGAAAGAAAACTCACCAGTCCAGGTTGCTGATGTCCGTTTGTAGGGCTCCCTTGGGTCTATCAGGGCAGCACATATTTTATTTGGGGACAACTTCGGTCTGGGGTCCATCCTTCAATATAAGGATTTTTTGAATTCAGGCCCAAGCCCAGGGCCAGGGGCCCCTGGGCACATCCTTTGGCCATTTTCCCTGGTAAAGAAAACTCACCAGTCCAGGTTGCTGATATCAGTTTGTAGAGCTCCCTTGGGTCTATCAGGGCAGCACAAAATTGAGGAGGGGACAACTTTGGTCTGTGATCCATCCTTCGATATAGGGATTCTTTAGAGTCAGGCTCCACCCCAGGGCCAGGGGCCCCTGGGCACATCCTTTGGCAATTTTCCTTGGAAATGAAAGATCACCAGTCCAGGTTGCTGATGTCAGTTTGTAGGGCTCCCTTGGGTCTATCAGGGCAGCACAAGTATGAGATGGGGACAACTTCGGTCTGGGGTCCATCCTTCGATATAAGGATTTTTTGCAGTCAGGTCTCAGCCCAGGGCCAGGGGCCCCTGGGCACATCCTTTGGTCATTTTACCTGGGAAAGAAAACTCACCAGTCCAGGTTCCTGATGTCAGTTTGTAGGGCTCCCTTGGTTCTATCAGGGCAGCACAAGTATGAGATGGGGACAACTTCAGTCTGTGTTCCATCCTTCGATATAAGGATTTTTTGCAGTCAGGATCCAGCCCAGGGGCAGGCGCCCCTGGGCACATCCTTTGGCCATTTTCCCTGGGAAAGAAAACTCACCAGTCCAGTTTGCTGATGTCAGTTTGTAGGGCTTCCTTGGGTCTATCAGGGCAGCTCAATTTTGAGGAAAGGACAACTTCGGTCTGCGATCCATCCTTCGATATAGGGATATTTTGCACTCAAGTCCCAGCCAGGGCTCAGGGGCCCCTGGGCACATCCTTTGGCCATTTTCCCTAGGAAAGAAAACTCACCAGTCCAGGTTGCTGATGTCAGTTTGTAGGGCTCCCTTGGGTCTATCTGGGCAGCAGAAATTTGAGGAGGGGAAAACTTCGGTCTGCGATCCATCCTTCGATATAGGGATTATTTGCAGTCAGGCCCTAGCCCAGTGCCAGGGGCCCCTGGGCACATGCTTTGGCCATTTTCCCTGGGAAAGAAAACTCACCAGTCCAGGTTGCTGATGTCAGTTTGTAGGGCTCCCTTGGGTCTATCTGGGGAGCACAAGTTTGAGGAGGGGACAACTTCAGTCTTGGGTCCATCCTTCGATACAAGGATTATTAGCAATCAGGTCCCACCCCTATGCTTGGGGCCCCTGGGCACATCCTTTGGCCATTTTCCCTGGGAATGAAAGCTCACCAGTCCAGGTTGCTGATGTCAGTTTGTAGGGCTCTCTTGGGTCTATCAGGGCAGCACAAGTATCAGATGGGGACAATTTTGGTCTGCGGTCCATCTTTCGATATATGGATTCTTTACAGTCAGGACCCACCCCAGGGCCAGGGGCCCCTGGGCACATCCTTTGGCCATTTTCCCTGGGAAAGAAAACTCACCAGTCCAGGTTGCTGATGTCAGTTTGTAGGGCTCACTTGGGTCTAAGTTACCAGCAGAAATTTGACGAGGGGCCAACTTTGGTCTGCGATCCATCCTTCAATATAGGGATTATTTGCAGTCAGGCCCTAGCCCAGGGCCAGGGGCCCCTGGGAACATCCTTTGGCCATTTTCCCTGGGAAAGAAAACTCACTAGTCCAGGTTGCTCATGTCAGCTTGTAGGGCACCCTTGGGTCTAAGTTGGCGGCAGAAATTTGAGGAGGGGACAACTTCGGTCTGTGATCCATCCTTCAATATAGAGATTATTTGCAGTCAGGCCGCAGCCCTGTGCCAGGGGCCCCTGGGCACATCCTTTGGCCATTTTCCCTGGAAAAGAAAGCTCACCAGTCCAGGTTGCTGATGTCAGTTTGTAGGGCTCCCTTGGCTCCATCAGGGCTGCACAAGTTTGAGGAAGGGACAACTTCGGTCTGCGATCCATCGTTCGATATAAGGATTTTTTGCATTCAGGTCCCACCCAGGGCCCAGGGGTTCCTGGGCACACCCTTTGGCCATTTTTCCTAGGAAAGTAAACTCACCAGTCCAGGTTCCTGATGTCAGTTTGTAGGGCTCCCTTGGGTCTATCTGGGCAGCAGAAATTTGAGGTGGGGAAAACTATGGTCTGGGGTGCATCCTTCGATATATGTATTATTTGCAGCCAGGCCCTAGCCCAGTGCCAGGGGCCCCTGGGAACACCCTTTGGCCATTTTCCCAGGGAAAGAAAACTCACCAGTCCAGGTTGCTGATGTCAGTTTGTAGGGCTCCCTTGGGTCTATCTGGGCAGCACAACTTTGAGGAGGGGACAACTTCGGTCTGCGATCCATCCTTCGATATAAGGATTCTTTACAGTCAGGCTCCACCCCAGGGCCAGGGGCCCCTGGGTACATCCTTTGGTCATTTTCCCTGGAAAAGAAAATTCACCAGTCCAGGTTGCTGATGTCAGTTTGTAGGGCTTCCTTGGGTCTATCAGGGCAGCACAAGTATGAGATGGGGACAACTTCAGTCTGTGTTCCATCCTTCGATATAAGGATTTTTTGCAGTCAGGTCCCAGCCCAGGGGCTAGGCGCCCCTGGGCACATCCTTTGGCCATTTTCCCCGGGAAAGAAAACTGACCAGTCCAGGTTGCTGATGTCAGTTTGTAGGGCTCCCTTGGGTCTATCTGGGCAGCAGAAATTTGAGGAGGTGACAGCTTTGGTCTGCGATCCATCCTTCGATATAGGGATTCTTTGCAGTTAGGGCCCAGGCTAGGGCCAGGGGCCCCTGGGCAAATCCTTTGGCCATTTTCCCAGGGAAAGAAAACTCACCAGTCCAGGTTGCTGATGTCAGTTTGTAGGGCTCCCTTGGGTCTATCAGGGCAGCACAACTTTGAGCAGAGGACAACTTCGGTTTGTGGTCCAAACTTCGATATATATATTTTTTGCAGTCAGGTCCCAGCACTGTGCTTGGGGTCCCAGGGCACACCCTTTCTCAATTTTCCCTGAGAAAGAAAACTCACAAGTCCAGGTTGCTGATGTCAATTTTTAGGGCTCCTTGGGTCTATCAGGGCAGCACAAGTTTTAGCTGGGGACAACTTCCGTCTGGGGTCCATCCTTCAATATAAGGATTTTTTGCATTCAGGCCCCAGCCCAGTGCCAGGGGCCCCAGGGAACATCCTTTGGCCATTTTCCCTGGGAAAGAAAACTCACCAGTCCAGGCTGCTGATGTCAGTTTGTAGGGATTTCTTGGGTCTAACAGGGAAGCAGAAATTTGAGGAGGGGACGACTTTGGTCTGTGATCCATCCGTCGATACAGGGATTTTTTGCAGTCAGGGCCCAGCCCAGGTCCAGGGGCCTCTGGGCACATCCTTTGGCCATTTTCCCTGGGAAAGAAAACTCACCAGTCCAGGTTGCTGATGTCCGTTTGTAGGGCTCCCTTGGGTCTATCAGGGCAGCACATATTTTATTTGGGGACAACTTCGGTCTGGGGTCCATCCTTCAATATAAGGATTTTTTGAATTCAGGCCCAAGCCCAGGGCCAGGGGCCCCTGGGCACATCCTTTGGCCATTTTCCCTGGTAAAGAAAACTCACCAGTCCAGGTTGCTGATATCAGTTTGTAGAGCTCCCTTGGGTCTATCAGGGCAGCACAAAATTGAGGAGGGGACAACTTTGGTCTGTGATCCATCCTTCGATATAGGGATTCTTTAGAGTCAGGCTCCACCCCAGGGCCAGGGGCCCCTGGGCACATCCTTTGGCAATTTTCCTTGGAAATGAAAGATCACCAGTCCAGGTTGCTGATGTCAGTTTGTAGGGCTCCCTTGGGTCTATCAGGGCAGCACAAGTATGAGATGGGGACAACTTCGGTCTGGGGTCCATCCTTCGATATAAGGATTTTTTGCAGTCAGGTCTCAGCCCAGGGCCAGGGGCCCCTGGGCACATCCTTTGGTCATTTTACCTGGGAAAGAAAACTCACCAGTCCAGGTTCCTGATGTCAGTTTGTAGGGCTCCCTTGGTTCTATCAGGGCAGCACAAGTATGAGATGGGGACAACTTCAGTCTGTGTTCCATCCTTCGATATAAGGATTTTTTGCAGTCAGGATCCAGCCCAGGGGCAGGCGCCCCTGGGCACATCCTTTGGCCATTTTCCCTGGGAAAGAAAACTCACCAGTCCAGTTTGCTGATGTCAGTTTGTAGGGCTTCCTTGGGTCTATCAGGGCAGCTCAATTTTGAGGAAAGGACAACTTCGGTCTGCGATCCATCCTTCGATATAGGGATATTTTGCACTCAAGTCCCAGCCAGGGCTCAGGGGCCCCTGGGCACATCCTTTGGCCATTTTCCCTAGGAAAGAAAACTCACCAGTCCAGGTTGCTGATGTCAGTTTGTAGGGCTCCCTTGGGTCTATCTGGGCAGCAGAAATTTGAGGAGGGGAAAACTTCGGTCTGCGATCCATCCTTCGATATAGGGATTATTTGCAGTCAGGCCCTAGCCCAGTGCCAGGGGCCCCTGGGCACATGCTTTGGCCATTTTCCCTGGGAAAGAAAACTCACCAGTCCAGGTTGCTGATGTCAGTTTGTAGGGCTCCCTTGGGTCTATCTGGGGAGCACAAGTTTGAGGAGGGGACAACTTCAGTCTTGGGTCCATCCTTCGATACAAGGATTATTAGCAATCAGGTCCCACCCCTATGCTTGGGGCCCCTGGGCACATCCTTTGGCCATTTTCCCTGGGAATGAAAGCTCACCAGTCCAGGTTGCTGATGTCAGTTTGTAGGGCTCTCTTGGGTCTATCAGGGCAGCACAAGTATCAGATGGGGACAATTTTGGTCTGCGGTCCATCTTTCGATATATGGATTCTTTACAGTCAGGACCCACCCCAGGGCCAGGGGCCCCTGGGCACATCCTTTGGCCATTTTCCCTGGGAAAGAAAACTCACCAGTCCAGGTTGCTGATGTCAGTTTGTAGGGCTCACTTGGGTCTAAGTTACCAGCAGAAATTTGACGAGGGGCCAACTTTGGTCTGCGATCCATCCTTCAATATAGGGATTATTTGCAGTCAGGCCCTAGCCCAGGGCCAGGGGCCCCTGGGAACATCCTTTGGCCATTTTCCCTGGGAAAGAAAACTCACTAGTCCAGGTTGCTCATGTCAGCTTGTAGGGCACCCTTGGGTCTAAGTTGGCGGCAGAAATTTGAGGAGGGGACAACTTCGGTCTGTGATCCATCCTTCAATATAGAGATTATTTGCAGTCAGGCCGCAGCCCTGTGCCAGGGGCCCCTGGGCACATCCTTTGGCCATTTTCCCTGGAAAAGAAAGCTCACCAGTCCAGGTTGCTGATGTCAGTTTGTAGGGCTCCCTTGGCTCCATCAGGGCTGCACAAGTTTGAGGAAGGGACAACTTCGGTCTGCGATCCATCGTTCGATATAAGGATTTTTTGCATTCAGGTCCCACCCAGGGCCCAGGGGTTCCTGGGCACACCCTTTGGCCATTTTTCCTAGGAAAGTAAACTCACCAGTCCAGGTTCCTGATGTCAGTTTGTAGGGCTCCCTTGGGTCTATCTGGGCAGCAGAAATTTGAGGTGGGGAAAATTATGGTCTGGGGTGCATCCTTCGATATATGTATTATTTGCAGCCAGGCCCTAGCCCAGTGCCAGGGGCCCCTGGGAACACACTTTGGCCATTTTCACTGGGAAAGAAAACTCACCAGTCCAGGTTCCTGATGTCAGTTTATAGGGCTCCCTAGGGTCTATCTGGGCAGCACAAGTATGAGATGGGGACAACTTCAGTCTGGGTTCCCTCCTTCGTTATAAGGATTTTTTGTTGTCAGGGCCCAGCCCTTTGCTTGCGGCCCCTGGGCACATCTTTTGGCAATTTTCCCTGGGGAAGAAAACTCACCAGTCCTGGTTGCTGATGTCAGTTTGTAGGGCTCCCTTGGGTCTATCTGGGAAGCAGAAATTTGAGGAGGGGACGACTTTGGTCTGTGATCCATCCTTCGATATAGGGATTCTTTGCAGTCAGGTCCCAGCCCAGGTCCAAGGGCCCCTGGGCACATGCTTTGGCCATTTTCCCTGGGAAAGAAAACTCACCAGTCCAGGTGCCTGATGTCCGTTTGTAGGGCTCCCTTGGGTCTATCAGGGCAACACATATTTTATTTGGGGATAACTTAGCTCTGGGGTCCATCCTTCAATATGAGGATTTTTTGCATTCAGGCCCCAGCCCAGGGCCGGGGGCCCCTGGGCACATCCTTTGGCCATTTTCCCTGGGAAAGAAAACTCACCAGTCCAGGTTGCTGATGTCAGTTTGTAGGGCTCCCTTGGGTCTATCTGGGAAGCAGAAATTTGAGGAGGGGACATCTTGGGTCTGCGATCCATCCTTCGTATAGGGATTCTTTACAGTCAGGTTCCTGCCCAGGGCCAGGGGCCTCTTGGCCAATACTTGGCCATTTCCCCTGGGAAGGAAAAATCACCAGTCCAGGTTCCTGATATCAATTTGAAGGGCTCCCATAAGACTGGCTGGGCGGCAGACGTTTGAGCTTTCTCCCTGCGAGACACAATGGAGAAGTTTTTCGCTCTGATGCAGTCTAGTGCAGACGCACACTACGGCTCTCCGGAGCTGTCCGAAGCCAAGCGCCAGTCGCCGGCGTCTTTCGGCTGTAGCTGCGCTTCGGAGCGTACGGCTGCCGCTCCGCTCTTGTGTGCGCAAAGCAGCCGCTTCTCCTGCTCCGGGAGCCGGACAGAGCGGTAGCTTGTACGAGGGCAAAGAACGTTGCCGCAGGGAGACGACCTTGTGTGCACAGCCTTACGACTGCTAGAGGACGGTGGCTAAAGCTCCCTGCCTTTTCAATGCACTGCTGGCATGCTTTATTGAAGGTGTTCCGAGACAACTTTTCTGGGTTTTGACTTCGTCCTGATGAAGCCCCTCTTGGGAAATTTGTGCTCATCCCCGAAGGCTCGAGATGCAGAGAACTCGATGGCAGCTGCAGAAATGAAGGACTCCGTTGAGGTGTGGAGAAGCAAGAACGTAGCCAGCGCCTTGTGTTTGGGAGTCAGCAGCTGCTGGACTTTTGCGATTGCTTTCACTGTGCACTGAATGCCAGGACGGCATGTGCACGCTACAACAGCGAGCTGGGCAGGAGTGGTTCAGGAGAGAACGGGCATCAGGCAGCAGCTTACATAGTACCATGGAAAGAGCAGTGTTTTTGGAGTGTGCAGCAAATCCGTGTTTCTGGGCAAGGGAGGCATAAGTGCGCTGCGCTCCTAAGCTATCTCCCTGCGAGACACACTGCCAAAGCTTTTCGCTATGATGCAGTCTAGTGCAGACGCACACTACGGCTCTCCGGAGCTGTCCGAAGCCAAGCGCCGGTGGCCGGCGTCTTTCGGCTGAAGCTGCGCTTCGGAGCGTACGGCTGCCGCTCCGCTGTTGTGTGCGCGAAGCAGCCGCTTCACCTGCTCCGGGAGCCGGACAGAGCGGTAGCTTGTACGAGGGAGAAGAACGTTGCCGCAGAGCACCGGGCTTCTGCGCGCACCCTAAGGACTGCTAGTGGACCGTGGTGGCCGCTCGCCTGCCTCTTCAATTCCATTCTAACATGCTTTATTGAAGGTGTTCCGAGACAACTTTCCTGAGTTTTAACTTCGTCCTGATGCAGCCCCTCTTGGGAAACTCCTGCTCCTCCTCTGAGGCTCCGACAGGCAGAGATCTCGATGGCAACTGCAGAAATGAAGGGCTGCGTTGAGTTATCGAGAAGCAAGAACATAGCCAGCGCCTTGTGTTTGGGAGTCAGCAGCTGCTGGACTTTTGCGATTGCCTTCACTGTGCACTGAATGCTAGGAAGGCATGTGCACGTTAAAACAACGAGCTGGGCAAGAGCAGGGAGGGAGCACGGCCATCAGAGAGCATCTGGCATCTTGCCCTGGAAAGGGCAGTGTTTTTGGAGTATGCAGCAAATCCGTGTTTCTGGACAAGGGAGGCATAAGTGCGCTGCGCTCCTAAGCTATCTCCCTGCGAGACACACTGCCAAAGCTTTTCGCTATGATGCAGTCTAGTGCAGACGCACACTACGGCTCTCCGGAGCTGTCCGAAGCCAAGCGCCGGTGGCCGGCGTCTTCCGGCTGAAGCTGCGCTTCGGAGCGTACGGCTGCCGCTCCGCTCTTGTGTGCGCGAAGCAGCCGCTTCTCCTGCTCCGGGAGCCGGACAGAGCGGTAGCTTGTACGAGGGAGAAGAACGTTGCCGCAGAGCACCGGGCTTCTGCGCGCACCCTAAGGACTGCTAGTGGACCGTGGTGGCCGCTCGCCTGCCTCTTCAATTCCATTCTAACATGCTTTATTGAAGGTGTTCCAGGAAAATTTTCCTGAGTTTTGACTTCGTCCTGATGCAGCCCCTCCTGGGAAACTCCTGCTCCTCCTCTGAGGCTCCGAAATGCAGAGACCTCGATGGCAACTGCAGAAATGAAGGGCTGCGTTGAGTTGTCGAGAAGCAAGAACATAGCCAGCGCCTTGTGTTTGGGAGTCAGCAGCTGCTGGACTTTTGCGATTGCTTTCACTGTGCACTGAATGACAGGACGGCATGTGCACGCTACAACAACGAGCTGGGCAAGAGTGGGCAGAAGAGAACAGGCGTCAGACAGCAGCTTACATATTACCCTGGAAAGAGCAGTGTTCTTGGAGTGTGCAGCAAATCCGTGTTTCTGGACAAGGGAGGCATAAGTGCGCTGCGCTGCTACGCTTTCTCCCTGCGAGACACACTGCCAAAGCTTTTCGCTATCATGCAGTCTAGTGCAGACGCACACTACGGCTCTCCGGAGCTGTCCGAAGCCAAGCGCCAGTCGCCGGCGTCTTTCGGCTGAAGCTGCCCTACGGAGCGTACGGCTGCCGCTCCGCTGTTGTGTGCGCGAAGCAGCCGCTTCTCCTGCTCCGGGAGCCGGACAGAGCGGTAGCTTGTACGAGGGAGAAGAACGTTGCCGCAGGGAGACAACATTGTGTGCACAGCCTTGGCACTGCTAGAGGACGGTGCCTAAAGCTCCCTGCCTCTTCAATGCACTGCTGGCATGCTTTATTGAAGGTGTTCCGAGACAACTTTCCTGGGTTTTGACTTCGTCCCGATGCAGCCCCTCCTGGGAAATTGGTGCTCATCCCCTAAGGCTCGAGATGCAGAGAACTCGATGGCAGCTGCAGAAACGAAGGACTCCGTTGAAGTGTCTAGAAACAACAACGTAGACAAGCGCCCTGTGTTTGGGAGTCAGCCGCTGCTGGACTTTTGCGATTGCTTTCACTGTGCACTGAATACTAGGAAAGCATGTGCACGCTGCAACAACGAGCTGGGCAAGAGCAGGGAGGGAGCACGGCCATCAGACAGCAGCCTACATAGTACCGTGGAAAGAGCAGTGTTTTTGGAGTGTGCAGTAAAATCGTGTTTCTGGACAAGGGAGGCATAAGTGCGCTGCGCTCCTAAGCTATCTCCCTGCGAGACACACTGCCAAAGCTTTTCGCTATCATGCAGTCTAGTGCAGACGCACACTACGGCTCTCCGGAGCTGTCCGAAGCCAAGCGCCGGTCGCCGGCGTCTTCCGGCTGAAGCTGCGCTTCGGAGCGTACGGCTGCCGCTCCGCTGTTGTGTGCGCGAAGCAGCCGCTTCTCCTGCTCCGGGAGCCGGACAGAGCGGTAGCTTGTACGAGGCCGAAGAACGTTGCCGCAGGGAGACGACATTGTGTGCACAGCCTTGGCACTGCTAGAGGACGGTGCCTAAAGCTCCCTGCCTCTTCAATGCACTGCTGGCATGCTTTATTGAATGTGTTCCGAGACAACTTTTCTGGGTTTTGACTTCGTCCTGATGAAGCCCCTCTTTGGAAATTTGTGCTCATCCCAGAAGGCTCGAGATGCAGAGACCTCGATGGCAACTGCAGAAATGAAGGGCTGCGTTGAGTTGTCGAGAAGCAAGAACATAGCCAGCGCCTTGTGTTTGGGAGTCAGCAGCTGCTGGACTTTTACGATTGCTTTCACTGTGCACGGAATGCCAGGACGGCATGTGCACGCTACAACAACGAGCTGGGCAAGAGTAGCCGAAAGATCACGGTCGTCAGAAAGCAGCTTAATATTGCCCTGGAAAGGGCAGTGTTTTTGGAGTGTGCAGTAAAATCGTGTTTCTGGACAAGGGAGGCATAAGTGCGCTGCGCTGCTACGCTTTCTCCCTGCGGGACACACTGCCAAAGCTTTTCGCTATGATGCAGTCTAGTGCAGACGCACACTACGGCTCTCCGGAGCTGTCCGAAGCCAAGCGCCGGTCGCCGGCGTCTTTCGGCTGAAGCTGCGCTTCGGAGCGTACGGCTGTTGTGTGCGCGAAGCAGCCGCTTCTCCTGCCCCGGGAGCCGGACAGAGCGGTAGCTTGTACGAGAGCGAAGAACGTTGCCGCAGAGCACCGGGCTTCTGCGCGCACCCTAAGGACTGCTAGTGGACCGTGGTGGCCGCTCGCCTGCCTCTTCAAGTCCATTCTAGCATGCTTTATTGAAGGTGTTCCGAGACAACTTTCCTGAGTTTTGACTTCGTCCTGATGCAGCCCCTCTTGGGAAACTCGTGCTCGTCCTCTGAGGCTCCGACAGGCAGAGACCTCGATGGCAACTGCAGAAATGAAGGGCTGCGTTGAGTTATCGAGAAGCAAGAACATAGCCAGCGCCTTGTGTTTGGGAGTCAGCAGCTGCTGGACTTTTGCGATTGCTTTCACTGTGCACTGAATGCTAGGAAGGCATGTGCACGCTACAACAACGAGCTGGGCAAGAGTGGGCAGAAGAGAACAGGCGTCAGACAGCAGCTTACATATTACCCTGGAAAGAGCAGTGTTCTTGGAGTGTGCAGCAAATCCGTGTTTCTGGACAAGGGAGGCATAAGTGCGCTGCGCTGCTACGCTTTCTCCCTGCGAGACACACTGCCAAAGCTTTTCGCTATCATGCAGTCTAGTGCAGACGCACACTACGGCTCTCCGGAGCTGTCCGAAGCCAAGCGCCGGTCGCCGGCGTCTTTCGGCTGAAGCTGCCCTTCGGAGCGTACGGCTGCCGCTCCGCTGTTGTGTGCGCGAAGCAGCCGCTTCTCCTGCTCCGGGAGCCGGACAGAGCGGTAGCTTGTACGAGGGCGAAGAACGAAGCCGCAGAGCACCGGGCTACTACGCGCACCCTAAGGACTGCTAGAGGAACGTGGTGGCCGCTCGCCTGCCTCTTCAATTCCATTCTAACATGCTTTTTTGAAGGTGTTCCAGGACAATTTTCCTGAGTTTTGAATTCGTCCTGATGCAGCCCCTCCTGGGAAACTCCTGCTCCTCCTCTGAGGCTCCGAAATGCAGAGACCTCGATGGCAACTGCAGAAATGAAGGGCTGCGTTGAGTTGTCGAGAAGCAAGAACATAGCCAGCGCCTTGTGTTTGGGAGTCAGCCGCTGCTGGACTTTTGCGATTGCTTTCACTGTGCACTGAATGCTAGGAAGACATGTGCACGTTAAAACAACGAGCTGGGCAAGAGCAGGGAGGGAGCACGGGCATCAGACAGCAGCCTACATAGTACCATGGAAAGAGCAGTGTTTTTGGAGTGTGCAGTAAAATCGTGTTTCTGGACAAGGGAGGCATAAGTGCGCTGCGCTGCTACGCTTTCTCCCTGCGAGACACACTGCCAAAGCTTTTCGCTATGATGCAGTCTAGTGCAGACGCACACTACGGCTCTCCGGAGCTGTCCGAAGCCAAGCGCCGGTGGCCGGCGTCTTCCGGCTGAAGCTGCGCTTCGGAGCGTACGGCTGCCGCTCCGCTGTTGTGTGCGCGAAGCAGCCGCTTCTCCTGCTCCGGGAGCCGGACAGAGCGGTAGCTTGTACGAGGGAGAAGAACGAAGCCGCAGAACTCCGGGCTTCTGCGCGCACCCTAAGGACTGCTAGTGGACCGTGGTGGCCGCTCGCCTGCCTCTTCAATTCCATTCTAGCATGCTTTATTGGAGGTGTTCCAGGACAATTTTCCTTGGTTTTGACTTCGTCCTGATGCAGCCCCTCCTGGGAAACTCCTGCTCCTCCTCTGAGTCTCCGACATGCAGAGACCTCGATGGCAACTGCAGAAATGAAGGGCTGCGTTGAGTTGTCGAGAAGCAAGAACATAGCCAGCGCCTTGTGTTTGGGAGTCAGCAGCTGCTGGACTTTTGCGATTGCTTTCACTGTGCACGGAATGCCAGGACGGCATGTGCACCTTAAAACAACGAGCTGGGCAAGAGTAGCCGAAAGATCACGGTCGTCAGAAAGCAGCTTAATATTGCCCTGGAAAGGGCAGTGTTTTTGGAGTGTGCAGTAAAATCGTGTTTCTGGACAAGGGAGGCATAAGTGCGCTGCGCTGCTACGCTTTCTCCCTGCGGGACACACTGCCAAAGCTTTTCGCTATCATGCAGTCTAGTGCAGACGCACACTACGGCTCTCCGGAGCTGTACGAAGCTAAGCGCCGGTCGCCGGCGTCTTCCGGCTGAAGCTGCGCTTCGGAGCGTACGGCTGCCGCTCCGCTGTTGTGTGGGTGAAGCAGCCGCTTCTCCTGCTCCGGGAGTCGGATAGAGCGGTAGCTTGTACGAGGGCGAAGAACGTTGCCGCAGGGAGGCGACATTGTGTGCACAGCCTTGGCACTGCTAGAGGACGGTGGCTAAAGCTCCCTGCCTTTTCAATGCACTGCTGGCATGCTTTATTGAAGGTGTTCCGAGACAACTTTCCTGGGTTTTGACTTCGTCCTGATGCAGCCCCTCTTGGGAAATTTGTGCTCATCCCCGAAGGCTCGAGATGCAGAGAACTCGATGGCAACTGCAGAAATGAAGGACTCTGTTGAAGTGTCGAGAAGAAAGAACGTAGACAAGCGCCTTGTGTTTGGGAGTCAGCAGCTGCTGGACTTTTGCGATTGCTTTCACTGTGCACTGAATGCCAGGACGGCATGTGCACGCTACAACAGCGAGCTGGGCAGGGGTGGTTCAGGAGAGAACGGGCATCAGGCAGCAGCTTACATAGTACCATGGAAAGAGCAGTGTTTTTGGAGTGTGCAGCAAATCCGTGTTTCTGGACAAGGGAGGCATAAGTGCGCTGCGCTCCTAAGCTATCTCCCTGCGAGACACACTGCCAAAGCTTTTCGCTATCATGCAGTCTAGTGCAGACGCACACTACGGCTCTCCGGAGCTGTCCGAAGCCAAGCGCCGGTGGCCGGCGTCTTTCGGCTGAAGCTGCGCTTCGGAGCGTACGGCTGCCGCTCCGCTGTTGTGTGCGCGAAGCAGCCGCTTCACCTGCTCCGGGAGCCGGACAGAGCGGTAGCTTGTACGAGGGAGAAGAACGTTGCCGCAGAGCACCGGGCTTCTGCGCGCACCCTAAGGACTGCTAGTGGACCGTGGTGGCCGCTCGCCTGCCTCTTCAATTCCATTCTAACATGCTTTATTGAAGGTGTTCCGAGACAACTTTCCTGAGTTTTAACTTCGTCCTGATGCAGCCCCTCTTGGGAAACTCCTGCTCCTCCTCTGAGGCTCCGACAGGCAGAGATCTCGATGGCAACTGCAGAAATGAAGGGCTGCGTTGAGTTATCGAGAAGCAAGAACATAGCCAGCGCCTTGTGTTTGGGAGTCAGCAGCTGCTGGACTTTTGCGATTGCCTTCACTGTGCACTGAATGCTAGGAAGGCATGTGCACGTTAAAACAACGAGCTGGGCAAGAGCAGGGAGGGAGCACGGCCATCAGAGAGCATCTGGCATCTTGCCCTGGAAAGGGCAGTGTTTTTGGAGTATGCAGCAAATCCGTGTTTCTGGACAAGGGAGGCATAAGTGCGCTGCGCTCCTAAGCTATCTCCCTGCGAGACACACTGCCAAAGCTTTTCGCTATGATGCAGTCTAGTGCAGACGCACACTACGGCTCTCCGGAGCTGTCCGAAGCCAAGCGCCGGTGGCCGGCGTCTTCCGGCTGAAGCTGCGCTTCGGAGCGTACGGCTGCCGCTCCGCTCTTGTGTGCGCGAAGCAGCCGCTTCTCCTGCTCCGGGAGCCGGACAGAGCGGTAGCTTGTACGAGGGAGAAGAACGTTGCCGCAGAGCACCGGGCTTCTGCGCGCACCCTAAGGACTGCTAGTGGACCGTGGTGGCCGCTCGCCTGCCTCTTCAATTCCATTCTAACATGCTTTATTGAAGGTGTTCCGAGACAACTTTCCTGAGTTTTGACTTCGTCCTGATGCAGCCCCTCCTGGGAAACTCCTGCTCCTCCTCTGAGGCTCCGAAATGCAGAGACCTCGATGGCAACTGCAGAAATGAAGGGCTGCGTTGAGTTGTCGAGAAGCAAGAACATAGCCAGCGCCTTGTGTTTGGGAGTCAGCAGCTGCTGGACTTTTGCGATTGCTTTCACTGTGCACTGAATGACAGGACGGCATGTGCACGCTACAACAACGAGCTGGGCAAGAGTGGGCAGAAGAGAACAGGCGTCAGACAGCAGCTTACATATTACCCTGGAAAGAGCAGTGTTCTTGGAGTGTGCAGCAAATCCGTGTTTCTGGACAAGGGAGGCATAAGTGCGCTGCGCTGCTACGCTTTCTCCCTGCGAGACACACTGCCAAAGCTTTTCGCTATGATGCAGTCTAGTGCAGACGCACACTACGGCTCTCCGGAGCTGTCCGAAGCCAAGCGCCGGTCGCCGGCGTCTTTCGGCTGAAGCTGCCCTTCGGAGCGTACGGCTGCCGCTCCGCTGTTGTGTGCGCGAAGCAGCCGCTTCTCCTGCTCCGGGAGCCGGACAGAGCGGTAGCTTGTACGAGGGCGAAGAACGAAGCCGCAGAGCACCGGGCTACTACGCGCACCCTAAGGACTGCTAGAGGAACGTGGTGGCCGCTCGCCTGCCTCTTCAATTCCATTCTAACATGCTTTTTTGAAGGTGTTCCAGGACAATTTTCCTGAGTTTTGAATTCGTCCTGATGCAGCCCCTCCTGGGAAACTCCTGCTCCTCCTCTGAGGCTCCGAAATGCAGAGACCTCGATGGCAACTGCAGAAATGAAGGGCTGCGTTGAGTTGTCGAGAAGCAAGAACATAGCCAGCGCCTTGTGTTTGGGAGTCAGCAGCTGCTGGACTTTTGCGATTGCTTTCACTGTGCACTGAATGCCAGGACGGCATGTGCACCTTAAAACAACGAGCTGGGCAAGAGTAGCCGAAAGATCACGGTCGTCAGAAAGCAGCTTAATATTGCCCTGGAAAGGGCAGTGTTTTTGGAGTGTGCAGTAAAATCGTGTTTCTGGACAAGGGAGGCATAAGTGCGCTGCGCTGCTACGCTTTCTCCCTGCGGGACACACTGCCAAAGCTTTTCGCTATCATGCAGTCTAGTGCAGACGCACACTACGGCTCTCCGGAGCTGTACGAAGCTAAGCGCCGGTCGCCGGCGTCTTCCGGCTGAAGCTGCGCTTCGGAGCGTACGGCTGCCGCTCCGCTGTTGTGTGGGTGAAGCAGCCGCTTCTCCTGCTCCGGGAGTCGGATAGAGCGGTAGCTTGTACGAGGGCGAAGAACGTTGCCGCAGGGAGGCGACATTGTGTGCACAGCCTTGGCACTGCTAGAGGACGGTGGCTAAAGCTCCCTGCCTTTTCAATGCACTGCTGGCATGCTTTATTGAAGGTGTTCCGAGACAACTTTCCTGGGTTTTGACTTCGTCCTGATGCAGCCCCTCTTGGGAAATTTGTGCTCATCCCCGAAGGCTCGAGATGCAGAGAACTCGATGGCAACTGCAGAAATGAAGGACTCTGTTGAAGTGTCGAGAAGAAAGAACGTAGACAAGCGCCTTGTGTTTGGGAGTCAGCAGCTGCTGGACTTTTACGATTGCTTTCACTGTGCACGGAATGCCAGGACGGCATGTGCACCTTAAAACAACGAGCTGGGCAAGAGTAGCCGAAAGATCACGGTCGTCAGAAAGCAGCTTAATATTGCCCTGGAAAGGGCAGTGTTTTTGGAGTGTGCAGCAAATCCGTGTTTCTGGACAAGGGAGGCATAAGTGCGCTGCGCTGCTACGCTTTCTCCCTGCGGGACACACTGCCAAAGCTTTTCGCTATCATGCAGTCTAGTGCAGACGCACACTACGGCTCTCGGCTGCTGTCCGAAGCTAAGCGCCGGTCGCCGGCGTCTTCCGGCTGAAGCTGCGCTTCGGAGCGTACGGCTGCCGCTCCGCTGTTGTGTGCGCGAAGCAGCCGCTTCTCCTGCTCCGGGAGCCGGATAGAGCGGTAGCTTGTACGAGGGCAAAGAACGTTGCCGCAGGGAGGCGACATTGTGTGCACAGCCTTGGCACTGCTAGAGGACGGTGCCTAAAGCTCCCTGCCTTTTCAATGCACTGCTGGCATGCTTTATTGAAGGTGTTCCGAGACAACTTTCCTGGGTTTGACTTCGTCCTGATGCAGGAGGTGGAATCAGATGGTGTTTGGGATACTTCCTTCGATGTTTGGATATCTTAAGGTCGGCCACCAGCTGAAGGACAGGGGCCTCTAGATACATACACTGGCCATTTTCCCTGAGATTTAAAACTCACCAGTCCAGGTTGCTGATGTCACTTTGTACGGTTCTCTTCGGCGTAACAAGGAAGCATAAGTATGAGGCGGGGACGATTTTGGTCTGGGGTCCATCCAAAAATGTATGGAATTTCTGCAGTCAGGTCGCAGCAAAGGCACAGGTGACCCTGGGCACATCCTTTGGCCATTTTCCCTCGGAAGGAAAACTCACCAGTCCAGGTTGCTGATGTCAGTTTGTAGGGCTCACTTGGGTCTATCAGGGCAGCACAAGTATACGATGGGGACAATTTCAGTCTGGGGTCCATCCTTCGATATAAGGATTTTTTGCATTCAGGCCCCAGCCCAGGGCCAGGGGCCCCTGGGCACATACTTTGGCCATTTTCCCTGGGAAAGAAAACTCACCAGTCCAGGTTGCTGATGTCAGTTTGCAGGGCTCACTTGGGTCTATCTGGGCAGCATAAGTATGAGATGGGGACAACTTCAGTCTGGGGTCCATCCTTCGATATAAGGATTTTTTGCAGTCAAGCCCCAGCCGAGGGCCAGGGGCCCCTGGGCACATCCTTTGGCCATTTTCCCTGGGAAAGAAAACTCACCAGTCCAGGTTCCTGATGTCAGTTTGTAGGGCTCCCTTGGGTCTATCAGGGCAGCACAACTTTGAGGAGGGGACAATTTTGTTCTGTAATCCATCCTTCGATATAAGGATTCTTTACAGTCAGGTCCCAGCCAGGGGCCAGGGGCCCCTGGGCACATCCTTTGGCCATTTTCCCTGTGAGAGAAAACTCACCAGTCCAGGTTCCTGATGTCAGTTCGTAGGGCACCCTTAGGCCTATCTGGGCAGCACACGTATGAGATGGGGACAACTTCAGTCTGGGTTCCAAACTTCGATATAAGGATTCTTTGCAGTCAAGCCCCAGCCGAGGTCCATGGGCACCTGGGCACATTCTTTGGCCATTTGCCCTGGGAAAGAAAACTCACCAGTCCAGGTTCCTGATGTCAGTTTGTAGGGCTCCCTTGGGTCTATCAGGGCAGCACAAGTTTTAGGAGGGGACAACTTTGGTCTGGGGTCGATCCTTCGATATAGGGATTCTTTGCAGTCAGGACCCAGCCCAGGGCCAGGGGCCCCTGGGCACATCCTTTGGCCATTTACCCTGGGAAAGAAAACTCACCACTCCAGGTTGCTGATGTCAGTTTGTAGGGCTCCCTTGGGTCTATATGGGCAGCAGAAATTTGAGTAGGGGACAACTTTTGTCTGCGATCCATTCTTGAATATACAGATTTTTGCAGGCAGGTCCGAGCCCAGTGCCACGGGCCCCTGGGCACATCCTTTGGCCATTTTCCCTGGGAAAGAAAATTCACCAGTCCAGGTGCCTGATGTCAGTTTGTAGGGCTCCCTTGGGTCTATCAGGGCAGCACAAGTTTTAGGAGGGGACAACTTCAGTCTGGGGTCCATCCTTCGATATAGGGATTCTTTACAGTCAGGACCCAGCCCAGAGCCAGGGGCCCCTGAGCGCATCCTTTGTCCATTTTCCCTGGGAAAGAAAATTCACCAGTCCAGGTTCCTGATGTCAGTTTGTAGGGCTCCCTTGGGTCTATCAGGGCAGCACAAGTTTGAGGTGGGGACAACTTCGGTCTGGGGTGCGTCCTTCAATATAAGGATTCTTTGCAGTCAAGACTCAGCCCAGGGCCAGGGGCCCCTGGGCACATCTTTTGGCCATTTTCCCTGGGAAAGAAAACTCACCAGTCCAGGTTGCTGATGTCAGTTTGTAGGGCTCCCTTGGGTCTATCTGGGCAGCAGAAATTTGGGGAGAGGAAAAATTTGGTCTGCGATCCATCCTTCGATATAGGGATTCTTTGCAGTCAGGTCCCAGCCGAGTGCCAGGCGCCCCAGGGAACATCCTTTGGCCATTTTCCCTGGGAAAGAAAATTCACCAGTCCAGGTTCCTGATGTCAGTTTGTAGGGCTCCCTTGGGTCTATCTGGGCAGCACAAGTATGAGATGGGGACAACTTCAGTCTGGGGTCCATCCTTCGATATAAGGATTTTTTGCAGTCAAGCCCCAGCCGAGGGCCACGGGCCCCTGGGCACATCCTTTGGCCATTTTCCCTGGGAAAGAAAACTCACCAGTCCAGGTTGCTGATGTCAGATTGTAGGGCTCCCTTGGGTCTATCTGGGCAGCACAACTTTCAGGAGGGGATAAATTTGGTCTGTAATCCATCCTTCGATATAGGGATTATTTACAGTCAGGTCTCGGCCAGGGGCAAGGGGCCCATGGGCACATCCTTTGGCCATTTTCTCTGGGAAAGAAAACTCACCACTCCAGGTTCCGGATGTCAGTTTGTAGGGCTCCCTTGGGTCTATATGGGCAGCAGAAATTTGAGTAGGGGACAACATTTGTCTGCGATCCATTCTTGAATATACAGATTTTTTGCAGGCAGGTCCGAGCCCAGTGCCACGGGCCCCTGGGCACATCCTTTGGCCATTTTCCCTGGGAAAGAAAATTCACCAGTCCAGGTGCCTGATGTCAGTTTGTAGGGCTCCCTTGGGTCTATCAGGGCAGCACAAGTTTTAGGAGGGGACAACTTCAGTCTGGGGTCCATCCTTCGATATAGGGATTCTTTACAGTCAGGACCCAGCCCAGAGCCAGGGGCCCCTGAGCGCATCCTTTGGCCATTTTCCCTGGAAAAGAAAATTCACCAGTCCAGGTTCCTGATGTCAGTTTGTAGGGCTCCCTTGTGTCTATCAGGGCAGCACAAGTTTGAGGTGGGGACAACTTCGGTCTGGGGTGCGTCCTTCAATATAAGGATTCTTTGCAGTCAAGACTCAGCCCAGGGCCAGGGGCCCCTGGGCACATCTTTTGGCCATTTTCCCTGGGAAAGAAAACTCACCAGTCCAGGTTGCTGATGTCAGTTTGTAGGGCTCCCTTGGGTCTATCTGGGCAGCAGAAATTTGGGGAGAGGAAAAATTTGGTCTGCGATCCATCCTTCGATATAGGGATTCTTTGCAGTCAGGTCCCAGCCCAGTGCCAGGGGCCCCTGGGCACATCCTTTGGCCATTTTCCCTGGGAAAGAAAACTCACCAGTCCAGGTTCCTGATGTCAGTTCGTAGGGCTCCCTTGGGTCTATCTGGGCAGCACAACTTTGAGGAGGGGATAAATTTGGTCTGTAATCCATCCTTCGATATAGGGATTATTTACAGTCAGGTCCCGGCCAGGGGCAAGGGGCCCATGGGCACATCCTTTGGCCATTTTCTCTGGGAAAGAAAACTCACCACTCCAGATTCCGGATGTCGGTTTGTAGGGCTCCCTTGGGTCTATATGGGCAGCAGAAATTTGAGTAGGGGACAACATTTGTCTGCGATCCATTCTTGAATATACAGATTTTTTGCAGGCAGGTCCGAGCCCAGTGCCACGGGCCCCTGGGCACACCCTTTGGCCATTTTCCCTGGGAAAGAAAATTCACCAGTCCAGGTGCCTGATGTCAGTTTGTAGGGCTCCCTTGGTTCTATCAGGGCAGCACATCTTTGAGATGGGGACAACTTCGGTCTGCGGTCCATCCTTCGATATAAGGATTCTTTGCAGTCAGGTCACAGCCCTATGCCAGGGGCCCCAGGGCACACCCTTTCGCCATTTTCCGTGGGAAAGAAAATTCAACAGTCCAGGTTCCTGATGTCAGTTTGTAGGGCTCCCTTGGGTCTAAAAGGGCAGCACAAGTTTTAGGAGGGGACAACTTTGGTCTGGGTCCATCCTTCGATATAGGGATTCTTTACAGTCAGGGCCCAGCCCAGGGCCAGGGGCCCCTGGGCACATCCTTTGGCCATTTTCCCTGGGAAAGAAAACTCACCAGTGCAGGTTGCTGATGTCAGTTTGTAGGGCTCCCTTGGGTCTATCAGGGCAGCACAAGTTTGAGGTGGGGACAACTTCGGTCTGGGGTGCGTCCTTCAATATAAGGATTCTTTGCAGTCAAGCCCCAGCCCAGGGCCAGGGGCCCCTGGGCACATCCTTTGGCCATTTTCCCTGGGAGAGAAAACTCACCAGTCCAGGTTGCTGATGTCAGTTTGTAGGTCTCCCTTGGGTCTATCTGGGCAGCAGAAATTTGGGGAGCGGACAAGTTTGGTCTGCGATCCATCCTTCGATATAGGGATTCTTTGCAGTCAGGTCCCAGCCGAGTGCCAGGGGCCCCAGGGAACATCCTTTGGCCATTTTCCCTGGGAAAGAAAACTCACCAGTCCAGGTTCCTGATGTCAGTTTGTAGGGCTCCCTTGGGTCTATCAGGGCAGCACAAGTTTTAGGAGGGGACAATTTTGGTCTGTGATCCATCCTTCGATATAGGGATTCTTTACAGTCAGGATCCAGCCCAGGGCCAGCGGCCCCTGGGCACAACCTTTGGCCATTTTCCCTGGGAAAGAAAACTCACCAGTCCAGGTTGCTGATGTCAGTTTGTAGGGCTCCCTTGTGTCTATCAGGGCAGCACAAGTTTGAGGTGGGGACAACTTCGGTCTGGGGTGCGTCCTTCAATATAAGGATTCTTTGCAGTCAAGACTCAGCCCAGGGCCAGGGGCCCCTGGGCACATCCTTTGGCCATTTTCCCTGGGAGAGAAAACTCACCAGTCCAGGTTGCTGATGTCAGTTTGTAGGGCTCCCTTGGGTCTATCTGGGCAGCAGAAATTTGAGGAGGGGACAACTTTTGTCTGCGATCCATCCTTCAATATACGGATTATTTGCAGTCAGGTCCGAGCGCAGTGCCACGGGCCCCTGGGCACATCCTTTGGCCATTTTCCCTGGGAAAGAAAACTCACCAGTCCAGGTTCCTGATGTCAGTTTGTAGGGCTCCCTTGGGTCTATCTCGGCAGCACAAGTATGAGATGGGGACGACTTCTGTCTGGGGTCCATCCTTCAATATAAGGATTTTTAGCATTCAGGTCCCAGCCCAGTGATAGGGTCCCCAGGGCACATCCTTTGGCTATTTTTTCTGGGAAAGAAAACTCACCAGTCCAGGTTCCTGAGGTCAGTTTGTAGGGCTCCCTTTGGTCTATCCGGACAGCACAACTTTGTGGAGGGGACAACTTCGGTTTGGGGTCCATCCTTTGATATAAGGATTTTTTGCAGTCAGGTCCCAGCCCTGTGTTTGGGGCTCCAGGGCATATCCTTTGGCCATTTTTCCTGGGAAAGAAAACTCACCAGTCCAGGTTGCTGATGTCAGTTTGTAGGGCTCCCTTGGGTCTATCTGGGCAGCAGAAATTTGAGGAGGGGACAACTTCTGTCTGCGATCCATCCTTAAATATACGGACTTTTTGAAGTCAGGACCGAGCGCAGTGCCACGGGCCCCTGGGCACATTCTTTGGCCATTTTCCCTGGGAAAGAAAACTCAACAGTCCAGGTTCCTGATGTCAGTTTGTAGGGCTCCCTTGGGTCTATCAGGGCAGCACAAGTCTGAGGAGGGGACAACTTTGGTCTGGGTTCCATCCTTCGATATAGGGATTATTTGCAGTCCTGGCCCAGCCCAGTGCCAGGGGCCCCAGGGCACATCCTTTGGCCATTTTCCCTGGGAAAGAAAACTCACCAGTCCAGGTTCCTGATGTCAGTTTGTAGGGCTCCCTTGGGTCTAACAGGGCAGCACAAGTTTTAGGAGGGGACAACTTTGGTCTGTGATCCATCCTTCGATATAGTGATTCTTTACAGTCAGGACCCAGCCCAGTGCCAGGGGCCCCTGGGCACACACTTTGGCCATTTTCCCTGGGAAAGAAAACTCACCAGTCCAGGTTGCTGATGTCAGTTTGTAGGGCTCCCTTGGGTCTATCAGGGCAGCACATGTATGAGATGAGGACAACCTTGGTCTGGGGCCCATCCTTCGATATAAGGATTCTTTGCAGTCAAGACCCAGCCGAGGGCTCTGGGCCCCTGGGCACATCCTTTGGCCATTTTCCCTGGGAAAGAAAACTCACCAGCCCAGGTTCCTGATGTCAGTTTGTAGGGCTCCCTTGGGTCTATCAGGGCAGCACAAGTTTTAGGAGGGGACAACTTCGGTCTGGGGTCCATCCTTCGATATAGGGATTCTTTACAGTCAGGACCCAGCCCAGAGCCAGGGGCCCCTGAGCGCATCCTTTGGCCATTTTCCCTGGGAAAGAAAATTCACCAGTCCAGGTTCCTGATGTCAGTTTGTAGGGCTCCCTTGTGTCTATCAGGGCAGCACAAGTTTGAGGTGGGGAAAACTTCGGTCTGGGGTGCGTCCTTGGATATAAGGATTCTTTGCAGTCAAGACTCAGCCCAGGGCCAGGGGCCCCTGGGCACATCCTTTGGCCATTTTCCCTGTGAGAGAAAACTCACCAGTCCAGGTTGCTGATGTCAGTTTGTAGGTCTCCCTTGGGTCTATCTGGGCAGCAGAAATTTGGGGAGCGGAAAATTTTGGTCTGCGATCCATCCTTCGATATAGGGATTATTTGCAGTCAGGTCCCAGCCGAGTGCCAGGGGCCCCAGGGAACATCCTTTGGCCATTTTCCCTGGGAAAGAAAATTCACCAGTCCAGGTTGCTGATGTCAGTTTGTAGGGCTCCCTTGGGTCTATCTGGGCAGCAGAAATTTGAGGAGCGCACAAGTTTTGTCTGCGATCCATCCTTCGATATTGGGATCCTTTGCAGTCAGGTCCCAGCCGAGTGCCAGGCGCCCCAGGGAAAATCCTTTGGCCATTTTCCCTGGGAAAGAAAACTCACCAGTCCAGGTTCCTGATGTCAGTTTGTAGGGCTCCCTTGGGTCTGTCTGGGCAGCACAAGTATGAGGAGGGGACAACTTCAGTCTGGGGTCCATCCTTCGATATAAGGATTCTTTGCAGTCAAGCCCCAGCCGAGCGCCAGGGGCCCCTGGGCACATCCTTTGGCCATTTTCCCTGGGAAAGAAAACTCACCAGTCCAGGTTCCTGATGTCAGTTTGTAGGGCTCCCTTGGGTCTAACAGGGCAGCACAAGTTTTAGGAGGGGACAATTTTGGTCTGTGATCCATCCTTCGATATAGGGATTCTTTACAGTCAGGATCCAGCCCAGGGACAGCGGCCCCTGGGCACAACCTTTGGCCATTTCCCCTGGAAAAGAAAACTCACCAATCCAGGTTCCTGATGTCAGTTTGCAGGGCTCCCTTGTGTCTATCAGGGCAGCACAAGTTTGAGGTGGGGACAACTTCGGTCTGGGGTGCGTCCTTCAATATAAGGATTCTTTGCAGTCAAGCCCCAGCCCAGGGCCAGGGGCCCCTGGGCACATCCTTTGGCCATTTTCCCTGGGAGAGAAAACTCACCAGTCCAGGTTGCTGATGTCAGTTTGTAGGGCTCCCTTGGGTCTATCTGGGCAGCAGAAATTTGAGGAGGGGACAACTTTTGTCTGCGATCCATCCTTCAATATAGGGATTTTTTGAAGTCAGGTCCAAGCGCAGTGCCACGGGCCCCTGGGCACATCCTTTGGCCATTTTCCCTGGGAAAGAAAACTCACCAGTCCAGGTTCCTGATGTCAGTTTGTAGGGCTCCCTTGGGTCTATCACGGTAGCACATGTATGAGATGGGGACAACTTCAGTCGGGGGTCCATCCTTCGATATAACGATGTTTTACAGTCAGTGACCCAGCCCAGGGCAAGGGGCCCCAGGGCACATCCTTTTGCTATTTTCCCTGGGAAAGAAAACTCACCAGTCCAGGTTCCTGATGTCAGTTTGTAGGGCTCCCTTGGATCTATCTGGGCAGCACAAGTATGAGATGGGGACAACTTCAGTCTGGGGTCCATACTTCGATATAAGGATTCTTTGCAGTCAGGTCCCAGCCCTGTGTTTGGGGCTCCAGGGCATATCCTTCGGCCATTTTTCCTGGGAAAGAAAACTCACCAGTCCAGGTTCCTGATGTCAGTTTGTTGGTCTCCCTTTGGTCTATCCGGACAGCACAACTTTGTGGAGGGGACAACTTCGGTTTGGGGTGCATCCTTTGATGTAAGGATTTTTTGCAGTCAGGTCCCAGCCCTGTGTTTGGGGCTCCAGGGCATATCCTTTGGCCATTTTTCCTGGGAAAGAAAACTCACCAGTCCAGGTTCCTGATGTCAGTTTGTAGGGCTCTCTTGGGTCTATCTGGGCATCAGAAATTTGAGGAGCGGACAAGTTTGGTCTGCGATCCATCTTTTGATATAAGGATTCTTTGCAGTCAGGTCCCAGCCGAGTGCCAGGGGCCCCTGGGCACATCCTTTGGCCATTTTCCCTGGGAAAGAAAACTCACCACTCCAGGTTGCTGATGTCAGTTTGTAGGGCTCCCTTGGGTCTATATGGGCAGCAGAAATTTGAGTAGGGGACAACTTTTGTCTGCGATCCATTTTTGAATATACAGATTTTTGCAGGCAGGTCCGACCCCAGTGCCAGGGGCCCCAGGGCACATCCTTTCGCCATTTTCCGTGGGAAAGAAAATTCAACAGTCCAGGTTGCTGATGTCAGTTTGTAGGGCTCCCTTGGGTCTATCAGGGCAGCCCAATTATGAGATGGGGACAAGTTCGGTCTGGGGTGCGTCCTTGGATATAAGGATTCTTTGCAGTCAAGCCCCAGCCGAGGGCCAGGGGCCCCTGGGCACATCCTTTGGCCATTGTCCCTGGGAAAGAAAACTCACCAGTCCAGGTTCCTGATGTCAGTTTGTAGGGCTCCCTTGGGTCTAACAGGGCAGCACAAGTTTTAGGAGGGGACAACTTCGGTCTGGGGTCCATCCTTCGATATAGGGATTCTTTACAGTCAGGACCTAGCCCAGAGCCAGGGGCCCCTGAGCGCATCCTTTGGCCATTTTCCCTGGGAAAGAAAATTCACCAGTCCAGGTTCCTGATGTCAGTTTGTAGGGCTCCCTTGTGTCTATCAGGGCAGCACAAGTTTGAGGTGGGGACAACTTCGGTCTGGGGTGCGTCCTTCAATATAAGGATTCTTTGCAGTCAGGTCCCAACCGAGTGCCAGGGGCCCCAGGGAACATCCTTTGGCCATTTTCCCTGGGAAAGAAAATTCACCAGTCCAGGTTGCTGATGTCAGTTTGTAGGGCTCCCTTGGGTCTATCTGGGCAGCACAAGTATGAGATGGGGACAACTTCAGTCTGGGGTCCATACTTCGATATAAGGATTCTTTGCAGTCAAGCCCCAGCCGAGCGCCAGGGGCCCCTGGGCACATCCTTTGGCCATTTTCCCTGGGAAAGAAAACTCACCAGTCCAGGTTGCTGATGTCAGTTTGTAGGGCTCCCTTAGGTCTATCAGGGCAGTAGAAATTTGAGGAGGGGACAAATTTTGTCTGCGATCGATCCTTCAATATATGGATTTTTTGCAGTCAGGCCCCAGCCCAGTGCCAGGGGCCCCTGGGCACACCCTTTGGCCATTTTCCCTGGGAAAGACAACTCACCAGTCCAGGTTGCTGATGTCAGTTTGTAGGGCTCCCTTGGGTCTATCTGGGCAGCACAACTTTGAGGAGGGGATAATTTTGGTCTGTAATCCATCCTTCGATATAGGGATTATTTACAGTCAGGTCCAGGCCAGGGGCAAGGGGCCCCTGGGCACATCCTTTGGCCATTTTCTCTGGGAAAGAAAACTCACCACTCCAGATTCCGGATGTCGGTTTGTAGGGCTCCCTTGGGTCTATATGGGCAGCAGAAATTTGAGTAGGGGACAACATTTGTCTGCGATCCATTCTTGAATATACAGATTTTTTGCAGGCAGGTCCGAGCCCAGTGCCACGGGCCCCTGGGCACATCCTTTGGCCATTTTCCCTGGGAACGAAAATTCACCAGCCCAGGTGCCTGATCTCAGTTTGTAGGGCTCCCTTGGTTCTATCAGGGCAGCACATCTTTGAGATGGGGACAACTTCGGTCTGCGGTTCATCCTTCGATATAAGGATTCTTTGCAGTCAGGTCACAGCCCTATGCCAGGTGCCCCAGGGCACATCCTTTCGCCATTTTCCGTGGGAAAGAAAATTCAACAGTCCAGGTTCCTGATGTCAGTTTGTAGGGCTCCCTTGGGTCTAAAAGGGCAGCACAAGTTTTAGGAGGGGACAACTTCGGTCTGGGTCCATCCTTCGATATAGGGATTCTTTACAGTCAGGGCCCAGCCCAGGGCCAGGGTCCCCTGGGCACATCCTTTGGCCATTTTCCCTGGGAAAGAAAACTCACCAGTCCAGGTTGCTGATGTCAGTTTGTAGGGCTCCCTTGGGTCTATCAGGGCAGCACAAGTTTGAGGTGGGGACAACTTCGGTCTGGGGTGCGTCCTTCAATATAAGGATTCTTTGCAGTCAAGACCCAGCCCAGGGCCAGGGGCCCCTGGGCACATCCTTTGGCCATTTTCCCTGGGAGAGAAAACTCACCAGTCCAGGTTGCTGATGTCAGTTTGTAGGTCTCCCTTGGGTCTATCTGGGCAGCAGAAATTTGGGGAGCGGAAAATTTTGGTCTGCGATCCATCCTTCGATATAGGGATTCTTTGCAGTCAGGTCCCAGCCGAGTGCCAGGGGCCCCAGGGAACATCCTTTGGCCATTTTCCCTGGGAAAGAAAATTCACCAGTCCAGGTTGCTGATGTCAGTTTGTAGGTCTCCCTTGGGTCTATCTGGGCAGCACAAGTATGAGATGGGGACAACTTCAGTCTGGGGTCCATACTTCGATATAAGGATTCTTTGCAGTCAAGCCCCAGCCGAGCGCCAGGGGCCCCTGGGCACATCCTTTGGCCATTTTCCCTGGGAAAGAAAACTCACCAGTCCAGGTTCCTGATGTCAGTTTGTAGGGCTCCCTTGGGTCTATCAGGGCAGCACAAGTTTGAGGTGGGGACAACTTCGGTCTGGGGTGCGTCCTTCAATATAAGGATTCTTTGCAGTCAAGACCCAGCCCAGGGCCAGGGGCCCCTGGGCACATCCTTTGGCCATTTTCCCTGGGAGAGAAAACTCACCAGTCCAGGTTGCTGATGTCAGTTTGTAGGTCTCCCTTGGGTCTATCTGGGCAGCAGAAATTTGGGGAGCGGAAAAGTTTGGTCTGCGATCCATCCTTCGATATAGGGATTCTTTGCAGTCAGGTCCCAGCCGAGTGCCAGGGGCCCCAGGGAACATCCTTTGGCCATTTTCCCTGGGAAAGAAAACTCACCAGTCCAGGTTGCTGATGTCAGTTTGTAGGGCTCCCTTGGGTCTATCTGGGCAGCAGAAATTTGAGGAGCGCACAAGTTTTGTCTGCGATCCATCCTTCGATATTGGGATCCTTTGCAGTCAGGTCCCAGCCGAGTGCCAGGCGCCCCAGGGAAAACCCTTTGGCCATTTTCCCTGGGAAAGAAAACTCACCAGTCCAGGTTCCTGATGTCAGTTTGTAGGGCTCCCTTGGGTCTATCTGGGCAGCACAAGTATGAGATGGGGACAACTTCAGTCTGGGGTCCATACTTCGATATACGGATTCTTTGCAGTCAAGCCCCAGCCGAGCGCCAGGGGCCCCTGGGCACATCCTTTGGCCATTTTCCCTGGGAAAGAAAACTCACCAGTCCAGGTTCCTGATGTCAGTTTGTAGGGCTCCCTTGGGTCTAACAGGGCAGCACAAGTTTTAGGAGGGGACAATTTTGGTCTGTGATCCATCCTTCGATATAGGGATTCTTTACAGTCAGGATCCAGCCCTGGGCCAGCGGCCCCTGCGCACAACCTTTGGCCATTTTCCCTGGGAAAGAAAACTCACCAGTCCAGGTTCCTGATGTCAGTTTGTAGGGCTCCCTTGTGTCTATCAGGGCAGCACAAGTTTGAGGTGGGGACAACTTCGGTCTGGGGTGCGTCCTTCAATATAAGGATTCTTTGCAGTCAAGCCCCAGCCCAGGGCCAGGGGCCCCTGGGCACATCCTTTGGCCATTTTCCCTGGGAGAGAAAACTCACCAGTCCAGGTTGCTGATGTCAGTTTGTAGGGCTCCCTTGGGTCTATCTGGGCAGCAGAAATTTGAGGAGGGGACATCTTTTGTCTGCGATCCATCCTTCGATATAAGGATTTTTAGCATTCAGGTCCCAGCCCAGTGCTAGGGTCCCCAGGGCACATCCTTTGGCTATTTTCCCTGGGAAAGAAAACTCACCAGTCCAGGTTCCTGATGTCAGTTTGTAGGGCTCCCTTGGGTCTATCTCGGCAGCACAAGTATGAGATGGGGACGACTTCCGTCTGGGGTCCATCCTTCGATATAAGGATTCTTTGCAGTCAAGCCCCAGCCGAGGGCCCGGGGCCCCTGGGCACATCCTTTGGCCATTTTCCCTGGGAAAGAAAACTCACCAGTCCAGGTTCCTGATGTCAGTTTGTAGGGCTCCCTTTGGTCTATCCGGACAGCACAACTTTGTGGAGGGGACAACTTCGGTTTGGGGTCCATCCTTTGATATAAGGATTTTTTGCAGTCAGGTCCCAGCCCTGTGTTTGGGGCTCCAGGGCATATCCTTTGGCCATTTCTCCTGGGAAAGAAAACTCACCAGTCCAGGTTGCTGATGTCAGTTTGTAGGGCTCCCTTGGGTCTATCTGGGCAGCAGAAATTTGAGGAGGGGACAATTTTGTCTGCGATCCATCCTTAAATATACGGACTTTTTGAAGTCAGGTCCGAGCGCAGTGCCACGGGCCCCTGGGCACATCCTTTGGCCATTTTCCCTGGGAAAGAAAACTCACCAGTCCAGGTTGCTGATGTCAGTTTGTAGGGCTCCCTTGGGTCTATCAGGGCAGCACAAGTCTGAGGAGGGGACAACTTCGGTCTGGGTTCCATCCTTCGATATAAGGATTATTTGCAGTCCTGGCCGAGCCCAGTGCCAGGGGCCCCTGGGCACATCCTTTGGCCATTTTCCCTGGGAAAGAAAACTCACCAGTCCAGGTTCCTGATGTCAGTTTGTAGGGCTTGCTTGGGTCTAACAGGGCAGCACAAGTTTGAGGTGGGGACAACTTTGGTCTGTGATCCATCCTTCGATATAGTGATTCTTTGCAGTCAAGACCCAGCCCAGTGCCAGGGGCCCCTGGGCACACACTTTGGCCATTTTCCCTGGGAAAGAAAACTCACCAGTCCAGGTTGCTGATGTCAGTTTGTAGGGCTCCCTTGGGTCTATCAGGGCAGCACATGTATGAGATGGGGACAACTTTGGTCTGGGGCCCATCCTTCGATATAAGGATTCTTTGCAGTCAAGACCCAGCCGAGGGCTAGGGGCCCCAGGGCACATCCTTTGGCCATTTTCCCTGGGAAAGAAAACTCACCAGCCCAGGTTCCTGATGTCAGTTTGTAGGGCTCCCTTGGGTCTATCAGGGCAGCACAAGTTTTAGGAGGGGACAATTTTGGTCTGTGATCCATCCTTCGATATAGGGATTCTTTACAGTCAGGATCCAGCCCAGGGCCAGTGGCCCCTGGGCACAACCTTTGGCCATTTTCCCTGGGAAAGAAAATTCACCAGTCCAGGTTGCTGATGTCAGTTTGTAGGGCTCCCTTGGGTCTATCAGGGCAGCACATGTATGAGATGGGGACAACTTCAGTCTGGGGTCCATCCTTCGGTATAAGGATTCTTTGCAGTCAGGTCCCAGCCGAGTGCCAGGGGCCCCAGGGAACATCCTTTGGCCATTTTCCCTGGGAAAGAAAACTCACCAGTCCAGGTTGCTGATGCCAGTTTGTAGCGCTCACTTGGGTCTAACAGGGCAGCACAAGTTTTAGGAGGGGACAACTTTGGTTTGGGGTCCATCCTTCGATATAGGGATTCTTTACAGTCAGGGCCCTGCCCAGGGCCAGGGGCCCCTGGGCACATCCTTTGGCCATTTTCCCTGGGAAAGAAAATTCACCAGTCCAGGTTCCTGATGTCAGTTTGTAGGGCTCCCTTGGGTCTATCAGGGCAGCACAATTATGAGATGGGGACAAGTTGGGTCTGGGGTGCGTCCTTGGATATAAGGATTCTTTGCAGTCAAGCCCCAGCGGAGGGCCAGGGCCTCTGGGCACATCCTTTGGCCATTTTCCCTGGGAAAGAAAACTCACCAGTCCAGGTTGCTGATGTCAGTTTGTAGGGCTCCCTTGGGTCTATGTGGGCAGCAGAAATTTGGGGAGCGGAAATGTTTGGTCTGCGATCCATCCTTCGATATAGGGATTCTTTGCAGTCAGGTCCCAGCCGAGTGCCAGGGGCCCCAGGGAACATCCTTTGGCCATTTTCCCTGGGAAAGAAAATTCACCAGTCCAGGTTGCTGATGTCAGTTTGTAGGGCTCCCTTGGGTCTATCTGGGCAGCAGAAATTTGAGGAGCGCACAAGTTTTGTCTGCGATCCATCCTTCGATATTGGGATCCTTTGCAGTCAGGTCCCAGCCGAGTGCCAGGCGCCCCAGGGAAAATCCTTTGGCCATTTTCCCTGGGAAAGAAAACTCACCAGTCCAGGTTCCTGATGTCAGTTTGTAGGGCTCCCTTGGGTCTGTCTGGGCAGCACAAGTATGAGGAGGGGACAACTTCAGTCTGGGGTCCATCCTTCGATATAAGGATTCTTTGCAGTCAAGCCCCAGCCGAGCGCCAGGGGCCCCTGGGCACATCCTTTGGCCATTTTCCCTGGGAAAGAAAACTCACCAGTCCAGGTTCCTGATGTCAGTTTGTAGGGCTCCCTTGGGTCTAACAGGGCAGCACAAGTTTTAGGAGGGGACAATTTTGGTCTGTGATCCATCCTTCGATATAGGGATTCTTTACAGTCAGGATCCAGCCCAGGGCCAGCGGCCCCTGGGCACAACCTTTGGCCATTTTCCCTGGAAAAGAAAATTCACCAGTCCAGGTTCCTGATGTCAGTTTCTAGGGCTCCCTTGTGTCTATCAGGGCAGCACAAGTTTGAGGTGGGGACAACTTCAGTCTGGGGTCCATCCTTCGATATAGGGATTCTTTACAGTCAGGACCCAGCCCAGAGCCAGGGGCCCCTGAGCGCATCCTTTGTCCATTTTCCCTGGGAAAGAAAATTCACCAGTCCAGGTTCCTGATGTCAGTTTGTAGGGCTCCCTTGGGTCTATCAGGGCAGCACAAGTTTGAGGTGGGGACAACTTCGGTCTGGGGTGCGTCCTTCAATATAAGGATTCTTTGCAGTCAAGACTCAGCCCAGGGCCAGGGGCCCCTGGGCACATCTTTTGGCCATTTTCCCTGGGAAAGAAAACTCACCAGTCCAGGTTGCTGATGTCAGTTTGTAGGGCTCCCTTGGGTCTATCTGGGCAGCAGAAATTTGGGGAGAGGAAAAATTTGGTCTGCGATCCATCCTTCGATATAGGGATTCTTTGCAGTCAGGTCCCAGCCGAGTGCCAGGCGCCCCAGGGAACATCCTTTCGCCATTTTCCCTGGGAAAGAAAATTCACCAGTCCAGGTTCCTGATGTCAGTTTGTAGGGCTCCCTTGGGTCTATCTGGGCAGCACAAGTATGAGATGGGGACAACTTCAGTCTGGGGTCCATCCTTCGATATCAGGATTTTTTGTAGTCAAGCCCCAGCCGAGGGCCACGGGCCCCTGGGCACATCCTTTGGCCATTTTCCCTGGGAAAGAAAACTCACCAGTCCAGGTTCCTGATGTCAGATTGTAGGGCTCCCTTGGGTCTATCTGGGCAGCACAACTTTGAGGAGGGGATAAATTTGGTCTGTAATCCATCCTTCGATATAGGGATTATTTACAGTCAGGTCCCGGCCAGGGGCAAGGGGCCCATGGGCACATCCTTTGGCCATTTTCTCTGGGAAAGAAAACTCACCACTCCAGGTTCCGGATGTCAGTTTGTAGGGCTCCCTTGGGTCTATATGGGCAGCAGAAATTTGAGTAGGGGACAACATTTGTCTGCGATCCATTCTTGAATATACAGATTTTTTGCAGGCAGGTCCGAGCCCAGTGCCACGGGCCCCTGGGCACACCCTTTGGCCATTTTCCCTGGGAAAGGAAATTCACCAGTCCAGGTGCCTGATGTCAGTTTGTAGGGCTCCCTTGGGTCTATCAGGGCAGCACAAGTTTTAGGAGGGGACAACTTCAGTCTGGGGTCCATCCTTCGATATAGGGATTCTTTACAGTCAGGACCCAGCCCAGAGCCAGGGGCCCCTGAGCGCATCCTTTGGCCATTTTCCCTGGAAAAGAAAATTCACCAGTCCAGGTTCCTGATGTCAGTTTGTAGGGCTCCCTTGTGTCTATCAGGGCAGCACAAGTTTGAGGTGGGGACAACTTCGGTCTGGGGTGCGTCCTTCAATATAAGGATTCTTTGCAGTCAAGACTCAGCCCAGGGCCAGGGGCCCCTGGGCACATCTTTTGGCCATTTTCCCTGGGAAAGAAAACTCACCAGTCCAGGTTGCTGATGTCAGTTTGTAGGGCTCCCTTGGGTCTATCTGGGCAGCAGAAATTTGGGGAGAGGAAAAATTTGGTCTGCGATCCATCCTTCGATATAGGGATTCTTTGCAGTCAGGTCCCAGCCCAGTGCCAGGGGCCCCTGGGCACATCCTTTGGCCATTTTCCCTGGGAAAGAAAACTCACCAGTCCAGGTTCCTGATGTCAGTTCGTAGGGCTCCCTTGGGTCTATCTGGGCAGCACAACTTTGAGGAGGGGATAAATTTGGTCTGTAATCCATCCTTCGATATAGGGATTATTTACAGTCAGGTCCCGGCCAGGGGCAAGGGGCCCATGGGCACATCCTTTGGCCATTTTCTCTGGGAAAGAAAACTCACCACTCCAGATTCCGGATGTCGGTTTGTAGGGCTCCCTTGGGTCTATATGGGCAGCAGAAATTTGAGTAGGGGACAACATTTGTCTGCGATCCATTCTTGAATATACAGATTTTTTGCAGGCAGGTCCGAGCCCAGTGCCACGGGCCCCTGGGCACACCCTTTGGCCATTTTCCCTGGGAAAGAAAATTCACCAGTCCAGGTGCCTGATGTCAGTTTGTAGGGCTCCCTTGGTTCTATCAGGGCAGCACATCTTTGAGATGGGGACAACTTCGGTCTGCGGTCCATCCTTCGATATAAGGATTCTTTGCAGTCAGGTCACAGCCCTATGCCAGGGGCCCCAGGGCACACCCTTTCGCCATTTTCCGTGGGAAAGAAAATTCAACAGTCCAGGTTCCTGATGTCAGTTTGTAGGGCTCCCTTGGGTCTAAAAGGGCAGCACAAGTTTTAGGAGGGGACAACTTTGGTCTGGGTCCATCCTTCGATATAGGGATTCTTTACAGTCAGGGCCCAGCCCAGGGCCAGGGGCCCCTGGGCACATCCTTTGGCCATTTTCCCTGGGAAAGAAAACTCACCAGTGCAGGTTGCTGATGTCAGTTTGTAGGGCTCCCTTGGGTCTATCAGGGCAGCACAAGTTTGAGGTGGGGACAACTTCGGTCTGGGGTGCGTCCTTCAATATAAGGATTCTTTGCAGTCAAGCCCCAGCCCAGGGCCAGGGGCCCCTGGGCACATCCTTTGGCCATTTTCCCTGGGAGAGAAAACTCACCAGTCCAGGTTGCTGATGTCAGTTTGTAGGTCTCCCTTGGGTCTATCTGGGCAGCAGAAATTTGGGGAGCGGACAAGTTTGGTCTGCGATCCATCCTTCGATATAGGGATTCTTTGCAGTCAGGTCCCAGCCGAGTGCCAGGGGCCCCAGGGAACATCCTTTGGCCATTTTCCCTGGGAAAGAAAACTCACCAGTCCAGGTTCCTGATGTCAGTTTGTAGGGCTCCCTTGGGTCTAACAGGGCAGCACAAGTTTTAGGAGGGGACAATTTTGGTCTGTGATCCATCCTTCGATATAGGGATTCTTTACAGTCAGGATCCAGCCCAGGGCCAGCGGCCCCTGGGCACAACCTTTGGCCATTTTCCCTGGGAAAGAAAACTCACCAGTCCAGGTTGCTGATGTCAGTTTGTAGGGCTCCCTTGTGTCTATCAGGGCAGCACAAGTTTGAGGTGGGGACAACTTCGGTCTGGGGTGCGTCCTTCAATATAAGGATTCTTTGCAGTCAAGACTCAGCCCAGGGCCAGGGGCCCCTGGGCACATCCTTTGGCCATTTTCCCTGGGAGAGAAAACTCACCAGTCCAGGTTGCTGATGTCAGTTTGTAGGGCTCCCTTGGGTCTATCTGGGCAGCAGAAATTTGAGGAGGGGACAACTTTTGTCTGCGATCCATCCTTCAATATACGGATTATTTGCAGTCAGGTCCGAGCGCAGTGCCACGGGCCCCTGGGCACATCCTTTGGCCATTTTCCCTGGGAAAGAAAACTCACCAGTCCAGGTTCCTGATGTCAGTTTGTAGGGCTCCCTTGGGTCTATCTCGGCAGCACAAGTATGAGATGGGGACGACTTCTGTCTGGGGTCCATCCTTCAATATAAGGATTTTTAGCATTCAGGTCCCAGCCCAGTGATAGGGTCCCCAGGGCACATCCTTTGGCTATTTTTTCTGGGAAAGAAAACTCACCAGTCCAGGTTCCTGAGGTCAGTTTGTAGGGCTCCCTTTGGTCTATCCGGACAGCACAACTTTGTGGAGGGGACAACTTCGGTTTGGGGTCCATCCTTTGATATAAGGATTTTTTGCAGTCAGGTCCCAGCCCTGTGTTTGGGGCTCCAGGGCATATCCTTTGGCCATTTTTCCTGGGAAAGAAAACTCACCAGTCCAGGTTGCTGATGTCAGTTTGTAGGGCTCCCTTGGGTCTATCTGGGCAGCAGAAATTTGAGGAGGGGACAACTTCTGTCTGCGATCCATCCTTAAATATACGGACTTTTTGAAGTCAGGACCGAGCGCAGTGCCACGGGCCCCTGGGCACATTCTTTGGCCATTTTCCCTGGGAAAGAAAACTCAACAGTCCAGGTTCCTGATGTCAGTTTGTAGGGCTCCCTTGGGTCTATCAGGGCAGCACAAGTCTGAGGAGGGGACAACTTTGGTCTGGGTTCCATCCTTCGATATAGGGATTATTTGCAGTCCTGGCCCAGCCCAGTGCCAGGGGCCCCAGGGCACATCCTTTGGCCATTTTCCCTGGGAAAGAAAACTCACCAGTCCAGGTTCCTGATGTCAGTTTGTAGGGCTCCCTTGGGTCTATCAGGGCAGCACATGTATGAGATGAGGACAACCTTGGTCTGGGGCCCATCCTTCGATATAAGGATTCTTTGCAGTCAAGACCCAGCCGAGGGCTCTGGGCCCCTGGGCACATCCTTTGGCCATTTTCCCTGGGAAAGAAAACTCACCAGCCCAGGTTCCTGATGTCAGTTTGTAGGGCTCCCTTGGGTCTATCAGGGCAGCACAAGTTTTAGGAGGGGACAACTTCGGTCTGGGGTCCATCCTTCGATATAGGGATTCTTTACAGTCAGGACCCAGCCCAGAGCCAGGGGCCCCTGAGCGCATCCTTTGGCCATTTTCCCTGGGAAAGAAAATTCACCAGTCCAGGTTCCTGATGTCAGTTTGTAGGGCTCCCTTGTGTCTATCAGGGCAGCACAAGTTTGAGGTGGGGAAAACTTCGGTCTGGGGTGCGTCCTTCAATATAAGGATTCTTTGCAGTCAAGACTCAGCCCAGGGCCAGGGGCCCCTGGGCACATCCTTTGGCCATTTTCCCTGTGAGAGAAAACTCACCAGTCCAGGTTGCTGATGTCAGTTTGTAGGTCTCCCTTGGGTCTATCTGGGCAGCAGAAATTTGGGGAGCGGAAAATTTTGGTCTGCGATCCATCCTTCGATATAGGGATTATTTGCAGTCAGGTCCCAGCCGAGTGCCAGGGGCCCCAGGGAACATCCTTTGGCCATTTTCCCTGGGAAAGAAAATTCACCAGTCCAGGTTGCTGATGTCAGTTTGTAGGGCTCCCTTGGGTCTAACAGGGCAGCACAAGTTTTAGGAGGGGACAATTTTGGTCTGTGATCCATCCTTCGATATAGGGATTCTTTACAGTCAGGATCCAGCCCAGGGCCAGCGGCCCCTGGGCACAACCTTTGGCCATTTTCCCTGGGAAAGAAAACTCACCAGTCCAGGTTGCTGATGTCAGTTTGTAGGGCTCCCTTGTGTCTATCAGGGCAGCACAAGTTTGAGGTGGGGACAACTTCGGTCTGGGGTGCGTCCTTCAATATAAGGATTCTTTGCAGTCAAGACTCAGCCCAGGGCCAGGGGCCCCTGGGCACATCCTTTGGCCATTTTCCCTGGGAGAGAAAACTCACCAGTCCAGGTTGCTGATGTCAGTTTGTAGGGCTCCCTTGGGTCTATCTGGGCAGCAGAAATTTGAGGAGGGGACAACTTTTGTCTGCGATCCATCCTTCAATATACGGATTATTTGCAGTCAGGTCCGAGCGCAGTGCCACGGGCCCCTGGGCACATCCTTTGGCCATTTTCCCTGGGAAAGAAAACTCACCAGTCCAGGTTCCTGATGTCAGTTTGTAGGGCTCCCTTGGGTCTATCTCGGCAGCACAAGTATGAGATGGGGACGACTTCTGTCTGGGGTCCATCCTTCAATATAAGGATTTTTAGCATTCAGGTCCCAGCCCAGTGATAGGGTCCCCAGGGCACATCCTTTGGCTATTTTTTCTGGGAAAGAAAACTCACCAGTCCAGGTTCCTGAGGTCAGTTTGTAGGGCTCCCTTTGGTCTATCCGGACAGCACAACTTTGTGGAGGGGACAACTTCGGTTTGGGGTCCATCCTTTGATATAAGGATTTTTTGCAGTCAGGTCCCAGCCCTGTGTTTGGGGCTCCAGGGCATATCCTTTGGCCATTTTTCCTGGGAAAGAAAACTCACCAGTCCAGGTTGCTGATGTCAGTTTGTAGGGCTCCCTTGGGTCTATCTGGGCAGCAGAAATTTGAGGAGGGGACAACTTCTGTCTGCGATCCATCCTTAAATATACGGACTTTTTGAAGTCAGGACCGAGCGCAGTGCCACGGGCCCCTGGGCACATTCTTTGGCCATTTTCCCTGGGAAAGAAAACTCAACAGTCCAGGTTCCTGATGTCAGTTTGTAGGGCTCCCTTGGGTCTATCAGGGCAGCACAAGTCTGAGGAGGGGACAACTTTGGTCTGGGTTCCATCCTTCGATATAGGGATTATTTGCAGTCCTGGCCCAGCCCAGTGCCAGGGGCCCCAGGGCACATCCTTTGGCCATTTTCCCTGGGAAAGAAAACTCACCAGTCCAGGTTCCTGATGTCAGTTTGTAGGGCTCCCTTGGGTCTATCAGGGCAGCACATGTATGAGATGAGGACAACCTTGGTCTGGGGCCCATCCTTCGATATAAGGATTCTTTGCAGTCAAGACCCAGCCGAGGGCTCTGGGCCCCTGGGCACATCCTTTGGCCATTTTCCCTGGGAAAGAAAACTCACCAGCCCAGGTTCCTGATGTCAGTTTGTAGGGCTCCCTTGGGTCTATCAGGGCAGCACAAGTTTTAGGAGGGGACAACTTCGGTCTGGGGTCCATCCTTCGATATAGGGATTCTTTACAGTCAGGACCCAGCCCAGAGCCAGGGGCCCCTGAGCGCATCCTTTGGCCATTTTCCCTGGGAAAGAAAATTCACCAGTCCAGGTTCCTGATGTCAGTTTGTAGGGCTCCCTTGTGTCTATCAGGGCAGCACAAGTTTGAGGTGGGGAAAACTTCGGTCTGGGGTGCGTCCTTCAATATAAGGATTCTTTGCAGTCAAGACTCAGCCCAGGGCCAGGGGCCCCTGGGCACATCCTTTGGCCATTTTCCCTGTGAGAGAAAACTCACCAGTCCAGGTTGCTGATGTCAGTTTGTAGGTCTCCCTTGGGTCTATCTGGGCAGCAGAAATTTGGGGAGCGGAAAATTTTGGTCTGCGATCCATCCTTCGATATAGGGATTATTTGCAGTCAGGTCCCAGCCGAGTGCCAGGGGCCCCAGGGAACATCCTTTGGCCATTTTCCCTGGGAAAGAAAATTCACCAGTCCAGGTTGCTGATGTCAGTTTGTAGGGCTCCCTTGGGTCTATCTGGGCAGCAGAAATTTGAGGAGCGCACAAGTTTTGTCTGCGATCCATCCTTCGATATTGGGATCCTTTGCAGTCAGGTCCCAGCCGAGTGCCAGGCGCCCCAGGGAAAATCCTTTGGCCATTTTCCCTGGGAAAGAAAACTCACCAGTCCAGGTTCCTGATGTCAGTTTGTAGGGCTCCCTTGGGTCTGTCTGGGCAGCACAAGTATGAGGAGGGGACAACTTCAGTCTGGGGTCCATCCTTCGATATAAGGATTCTTTGCAGTCAAGCCCCAGCCGAGCGCCAGGGGCCCCTGGGCACATCCTTTGGCCATTTTCCCTGGGAAAGAAAACTCACCAGTCCAGGTTCCTGATGTCAGTTTGTAGGGCTCCCTTGGGTCTAACAGGGCAGCACAAGTTTTAGGAGGGGACAATTTTGGTCTGTGATCCATCCTTCGATATAGGGATTCTTTACAGTCAGGATCCAGCCCAGGGCCAGCGGCCCCTGGGCACAACCTTTGGCCATTTCCCCTGGAAAAGAAAACTCACCAATCCAGGTTCCTGATGTCAGTTTGCAGGGCTCCCTTGTGTCTATCAGGGCAGCACAAGTTTGAGGTGGGGACAACTTCGGTCTGGGGTGCGTCCTTCAATATAAGGATTCTTTGCAGTCAAGCCCCAGCCCAGGGCCAGGGGCCCCTGGGCACATCCTTTGGCCATTTTCCCTGGGAGAGAAAACTCACCAGTCCAGGTTGCTGATGTCAGTTTGTAGGGCTCCCTTGGGTCTATCTGGGCAGCAGAAATTTGAGGAGGGGACAACTTTTGTCTGCGATCCATCCTTCAATATAGGGATTTTTTGAAGTCAGGTCCAAGCGCAGTGCCACGGGCCCCTGGGCACATCCTTTGGCCATTTTCCCTGGGAAAGAAAACTCACCAGTCCAGGTTCCTGATGTCAGTTTGTAGGGCTCCCTTGGGTCTATCACGGTAGCACATGTATGAGATGGGGACAACTTCAGTCGGGGGTCCATCCTTCGATATAACGATGTTTTACAGTCAGTGACCCAGCCCAGGGCAAGGGGCCCCAGGGCACATCCTTTTGCTATTTTCCCTGGGAAAGAAAACTCACCAGTCCAGGTTCCTGATGTCAGTTTGTAGGGCTCCCTTGGATCTATCTGGGCAGCACAAGTATGAGATGGGGACAACTTCAGTCTGGGGTCCATACTTCGATATAAGGATTCTTTGCAGTCAGGTCCCAGCCCTGTGTTTGGGGCTCCAGGGCATATCCTTCGGCCATTTTTCCTGGGAAAGAAAACTCACCAGTCCAGGTTCCTGATGTCAGTTTGTTGGTCTCCCTTTGGTCTATCCGGACAGCACAACTTTGTGGAGGGGACAACTTCGGTTTGGGGTGCATCCTTTGATGTAAGGATTTTTTGCAGTCAGGTCCCAGCCCTGTGTTTGGGGCTCCAGGGCATATCCTTTGGCCATTTTTCCTGGGAAAGAAAACTCACCAGTCCAGGTTCCTGATGTCAGTTTGTAGGGCTCTCTTGGGTCTATCTGGGCATCAGAAATTTGAGGAGCGGACAAGTTTGGTCTGCGATCCATCTTTTGATATAAGGATTCTTTGCAGTCAGGTCCCAGCCGAGTGCCAGGGGCCCCTGGGCACATCCTTTGGCCATTTACCCTGGGAAAGAAAACTCACCACTCCAGGTTGCTGATGTCAGTTTGTAGGGCTCCCTTGGGTCTATATGGGCAGCAGAAATTTGAGTAGGGGACAACTTTTGTCTGCGATCCATTCTTGAATATACAGATTTTTGCAGGCAGGTCCGACCCCAGTGCCAGGGGCCCCAGGGCACATCCTTTCGCCATTTTCCGTGGGAAAGAAAATTCAACAGTCCAGGTTCCTGATGTCAGTTTGTAGGGCTCCCTTGGGTCTATCAGGGCAGCCCAATTATGAGATGGGGACAAGTTCGGTCTGGGGTGCGTCCTTGGATATAAGGATTCTTTGCAGTCAAGCCCCAGCCGAGGGCCAGGGGCCCCTGGGCACATCCTTTGGCCATTGTCCCTGGGAAAGAAAACTCACCAGTCCAGGTTCCTGATGTCAGTTTGTAGGGCTCCCTTGGGTCTAACAGGGCAGCACAAGTTTTAGGAGGGGACAACTTCGGTCTGGGGTCCATCCTTCGATATAGGGATTCTTTACAGTCAGGACCTAGCCCAGAGCCAGGGGCCCCTGAGCGCATCCTTTGGCCATTTTCCCTGGGAAAGAAAATTCACCAGTCCAGGTTCCTGATGTCAGTTTGTAGGGCTCCCTTGTGTCTATCAGGGCAGCACAAGTTTGAGGTGGGGACAACTTCGGTCTGGGGTGCGTCCTTCAATATAAGGATTCTTTGCAGTCAGGTCCCAACCGAGTGCCAGGGGCCCCAGGGAACATCCTTTGGCCATTTTCCCTGGGAAAGAAAATTCACCAGTCCAGGTTGCTGATGTCAGTTTGTAGGGCTCCCTTGGGTCTATCTGGGCAGCACAAGTATGAGATGGGGACAACTTCAGTCTGGGGTCCATACTTCGATATAAGGATTCTTTGCAGTCAAGCCCCAGCCGAGCGCCAGGGGCCCCTGGGCACATCCTTTGGCCATTTTCCCTGGGAAAGAAAACTCACCAGTCCAGGTTGCTGATGTCAGTTTGTAGGGCTCCCTTGGGTCTATCTGGGCAGCACAACTTTGAGGAGGGGATAATTTTGGTCTGTAATCCATCCTTCGATATAGGGATTATTTACAGTCAGGTCCAGGCCAGGGGCAAGGGGCCCCTGGGCACATCCTTTGGCCATTTTCTCTGGGAAAGAAAACTCACCACTCCAGATTCCGGATGTCGGTTTGTAGGGCTCCCTTGGGTCTATATGGGCAGCAGAAATTTGAGTAGGGGACAACATTTGTCTGCGATCCATTCTTGAATATACATATTTTTTGCAGGCAGGTCCGAGCCCAGTGCCACGGGCCCCTGGGCACATCCTTTGGCCATTTTCCCTGGGAACGAAAATTCACCAGCCCAGGTGCCTGATCTCAGTTTGTAGGGCTCCCTTGGTTCTATCAGGGCAGCACATCTTTGAGATGGGGACAACTTCGGTCTGCGGTTCATCCTTCGATATAAGGATTCTTTGCAGTCAGGTCACAGCCCTATGCCAGGTGCCCCAGGGCACATCCTTTCGCCATTTTCCGTGGGAAAGAAAATTCAACAGTCCAGGTTCCTGATGTCAGTTTGTAGGGCTCCCTTGGGTCTAAAAGGGCAGCACAAGTTTTAGGAGGGGACAACTTCGGTCTGGGTCCATCCTTCGATATAGGGATTCTTTGCAGTCAGGTCCCAGCCGAGTGCCAGGGGCCCCAGGGAACATCCTTTGGCCATTTTCCCTGGGAAAGAAAATTCACCAGTCCAGGTTGCTGATGTCAGTTTGTAGGTCTCCCTTGGGTCTATCTGGGCAGCACAAGTATGAGATGGGGACAACTTCAGTCTGGGGTCCATACTTCGATATAAGGATTCTTTGCAGTCAAGCCCCAGCCGAGCGCCAGGGGCCCCTGGGCACATCCTTTGGCCATTTTCCCTGGGAAAGAAAACTCACCAGTCCAGGTTCCTGATGTCAGTTTGTAGGGCTCCCTTGTGTCTATCAGGGCAGCACAAGTTTGAGGTGGGGACAACTTCGGTCTGGGGTGCGTCCTTCAATATAAGGATTCTTTGCAGTCAAGACTCAGCCCAGGGCCAGGGGCCCCTGGGCACATCCTTTGGCCATTTTCCCTGGGAGAGAAAACTCACCAGTCCAGGTTGCTGATGTCAGTTTGTAGGGCTCCCTTGGGTCTATCTGGGCAGCAGAAATTTGGGGAGCGGAAAAGTTTGGTCTGCGATCCATCCTTCGATATAGGGATTCTTTGCAGTCAGGTCCCAGCCGAGTGCCAGGGGCCCCAGGGAACATCCTTTGGCCATTTTCCCTGGGAAAGAAAACTCACCAGTCCAGGTTGCTGATGTCAGTTTGTAGGGCTCCCTTGGGTCTATCTGGGCAGCAGAAATTTGAGGAGCGCACAAGTTTTGTCTGCGATCCATCCTTCGATATTGGGATCCTTTGCAGTCAGGTCCCAGCCGAGTGCCAGGCGCCCCAGGGAAAACCCTTTGGCCATTTTCCCTGGGAAAGAAAACTCACCAGTCCAGGTTCCTGATGTCAGTTTGTAGGGCTCCCTTGGGTCTATCTGGGCAGCACAAGTATGAGATGGGGACAACTTCAGTCTGGGGTCCATACTTCGATATACGGATTCTTTGCAGTCAAGCCCCAGCCGAGCGCCAGGGGCCCCTGGGCACATCCTTTGGCCATTTTCCCTGGGAAAGAAAACTCACCAGTCCAGGTTCCTGATGTCAGTTTGTAGGGCTCCCTTGGGTCTAACAGGGCAGCACAAGTTTTAGGAGGGGACAATTTTGGTCTGTGATCCATCCTTCGATATAGGGATTCTTTACAGTCAGGATCCAGCCCTGGGCCAGCGGCCCCTGGGCACAACCTTTGGCCATTTTCCCTGGGAAAGAAAACTCACCAGTCCAGGTTCCTGATGTCAGTTTGTAGGGCTCCCTTGTGTCTATCAGGGCAGCACAAGTTTGAGGTGGGGACAACTTCGGTCTGGGGTGCGTCCTTCAATATAAGGATTCTTTGCAGTCAAGCCCCAGCCCAGGGCCAGGGGCCCCTGGGCACATCCTTTGGCCATTTTCCCTGGGAGAGAAAACTCACCAGTCCAGGTTGCTGATGTCAGTTTGTAGGGCTCCCTTGGGTCTATCTGGGCAGCAGAAATTTGAGGAGGGGACATCTTTTGTCTGCGATCCATCCTTCGATATAAGGATTTTTAGCATTCAGGTCCCAGCCCAGTGCTAGGGTCCCCAGGGCACATCCTTTGGCTATTTTCCCTGGGAAAGAAAACTCACCAGTCCAGGTTCCTGATGTCAGTTTGTAGGGCTCCCTTGGGTCTATCTCGGCAGCACAAGTATGAGATGGGGACGACTTCCGTCTGGGGTCCATCCTTCGATATAAGGATTCTTTGCAGTCAGGTCCCAGCCGAGTGCCAGGGGCCCCAGGGAACATCCTTTGGCCATTTTCCCTGGGAAAGAAAACTCACCAGTCCAGGTTGCTGATGCCAGTTTGTAGCGCTCACTTGGGTCTAACAGGGCAGCACAAGTTTTAGGAGGGGACAACTTTGGTTTGTGGTCCATCCTTCGATATAGGGATTCTTTACAGTCAGGGCCCTGCCCAGGGCCAGGGGCCCCTGGGCACATCCTTTGGCCATTTTCCCTGGGAAAGAAAATTCACCAGTCCAGGTTCCTGATGTCAGTTTGTAGGGCTCCCTTGGGTCTATCAGGGCAGCACAATTATGAGATGGGGACAAGTTGGGTCTGGGGTGCGTCCTTGGATATAAGGATTCTTTGCAGTCAAGCCCCAGCGGAGGGCCAGGGCCCCTGGGCACATCCTTTGGCCATTTTCCCTGGGAAAGAAAACTCACCAGTCCAGGTTGCTGATGTCAGTTTGTAGGGCTCCCTTGGGTCTATCTGGGCAGCAGAAATTTGGGGAGCGGAAATGTTTGGTCTGCGATCCATCCTTCGATATAGGGATTCTTTGCAGTCAGGTCCCAGCCGAGTGCCAGGGGCCCCAGGGAACATCCTTTGGCCATTTTCCCTGGGAAAGAAAATTCACCAGTCCAGGTTGCTGATGTCAGTTTGTAGGGCTCCCTTGGGTCTATCTGGGCAGCAGAAATTTGAGGAGCGCACAAGTTTTGTCTGCGATCCATCCTTCGATATTGGGATCCTTTGCAGTCAGGTCCCAGCCGAGTGCCAGGCGCCCCAGGGAAAATCCTTTGGCCATTTTCCCTGGGAAAGAAAACTCACCAGTCCAGGTTCCTGATGTCAGTTTGTAGGGCTCCCTTGGGTCTGTCTGGGCAGCACAAGTATGAGGAGGGGACAACTTCAGTCTGGGGTCCATCCTTCGATATAAGGATTCTTTGCAGTCAAGCCCCAGCCGAGCGCCAGGGGCCCCTGGGCACATCCTTTGGCCATTTTCCCTGGGAAAGAAAACTCACCAGTCCAGGTTCCTGATGTCAGTTTGTAGGGCTCCCTTGGGTCTAACAGGGCAGCACAAGTTTTAGGAGGGGACAATTTTGGTCTGTGATCCATCCTTCGATATAGGGATTCTTTACAGTCAGGATCCAGCCCAGGGCCAGCGGCCCCTGGGCACAACCTTTGGCCATTTCCCCTGGAAAAGAAAACTCACCAATCCAGGTTCCTGATGTCAGTTTGCAGGGCTCCCTTGTGTCTATCAGGGCAGCACAAGTTTGAGGTGGGGACAACTTCGGTCTGGGGTGCGTCCTTCAATATAAGGATTCTTTGCAGTCAAGCCCCAGCCCAGGGCCAGGGGCCCCTGGGCACATCCTTTGGCCATTTTCCCTGGGAGAGAAAACTCACCAGTCCAGGTTGCTGATGTCAGTTTGTAGGGCTCCCTTGGGTCTATCTGGGCAGCAGAAATTTGAGGAGGGGACAACTTTTGTCTGCGATCCATCCTTCAATATAGGGATTTTTTGAAGTCAGGTCCAAGCGCAGTGCCACGGGCCCCTGGGCACATCCTTTGGCCATTTTCCCTGGGAAAGAAAACTCACCAGTCCAGGTTCCTGATGTCAGTTTGTAGGGCTCCCTTGGGTCTATCACGGTAGCACATGTATGAGATGGGGACAACTTCAGTCGGGGGTCCATCCTTCGATATAACGATGTTTTACAGTCAGTGACCCAGCCCAGGGCAAGGGGCCCCAGGGCACATCCTTTTGCTATTTTCCCTGGGAAAGAAAACTCACCAGTCCAGGTTCCTGATGTCAGTTTGTAGGGCTCCCTTGGATCTATCTGGGCAGCACAAGTATGAGATGGGGACAACTTCAGTCTGGGGTCCATACTTCGATATAAGGATTCTTTGCAGTCAGGTCCCAGCCCTGTGTTTGGGGCTCCAGGGCATATCCTTTGGCCATTTTTCCTGGGAAAGAAAACTCACCAGTCCAGGTTCCTGATGTCAGTTTGTTGGTCTCCCTTTGGTCTATCCGGACAGCACAACTTTGTGGAGGGGACAACTTCGGTTTGGGGTCCATCCTTTGATGTAAGGATTCTTTGCAGTCAGGTCCCAGCCCTGTGTTTGGGGCTCCAGGGCATATCCTTTGGCCATTTTTCCTGGGAAAGAAAACTCACCAGTCCAGGTTGCTGATGTCAGTTTGTAGGGCTCTCTTGGGTCTATCTGGGCAGCAGAAATTTGAGGAGCGGACAAGTTTGGTCTGCGATCCATCTTTTGATATAAGGATTCTTTGCAGTCAGGTCCCAGCCGAGTGCCAGGGGCCCCAGGGAACATCCTTTGGCCATTTACCCTGGGAAAGAAAACTCACCACTCCAGGTTGCTGATGTCAGTTTGTAGGGCTCCCTTGGGTCTATATGGGCAGCAGAAATTTGAGTAGGGGACAACTTTTGTCTGCGATCCATTCTTGAATATACAGATTTTTGCAGGCAGGTCCGAGCCCAGTGCCAGGGGCCCCAGGGCACATCCTTTCGCCATTTTCCGTGGGAAAGAAAATTCAACAGTCCAGGTTGCTGATGTCAGTTTGTAGGGCTCCCTTGGGTCTATCAGGGCAGCCCAATTATGAGATGGGGACAAGTTCGGTCTGGGGCGCGTCCTTGGATATAAGGATTCTTTGCAGTCAAGCTCCAGCCCAGTGCCAGGGGCCCCTGGGCACATCCTTTGGCCATTTTCCCTGGGAAAGAAAACTCACCAGTCCAGGTTCCTGATGTCAGTTTGTAGGGCTCCCTTGGGTCTATCAGGGCAGCACAAGTTTGAGGTGGGGACAACTTCGGTCTGGGGTGCGTCCTTCAATATAAGGATTCTTTGCAGTCAAGACTCAGCCCAGGGCCAGGGGCCCCTGGGCACATCCTTTGGCCATTTTCCCTGGGAGAGAAAACTCACCAGTCCAGGTTGCTGATGTCAGTTTGTAGGTCTCCCTTGGGTCTATCTGGGCAGCAGAAATTTGGGGAGCGGAAAAGTTTGGTCTGCGATCCATCCTTCGATATAGGGATTCTTTGCAGTCAGGTCCCAGCCGAGTGCCAGGGGCCCCAGGGAACATCCTTTGGCCATTTTCCCTGGGAAAGAAAACTCACCAGTCCAGGTTCCTGATGTCAGTTTGTAGGGCTCCCTTGGGTCTATCACGGTAGCACATGTATGAGATGGGGACAACTTCAGTCGGGGGTCCATCCTTCGATATAATGATGTTTTACAGTCAGTGACCCAGCCCAGGGCCAGGGGCCCCAGGGCACATCCTTTTGCTATTTTCCCTGGGAAAGAAAACTCACCAGTCCAGGTTCCTGATGTCAGTTTGTAGGGCTCCCTTGGGTCTATCTCGGCAGCACAAGTATGAGATGGGGACAACTTCCGTCTGGGGTCCATCCTTCAATATAAGGATTTTTAGCATTCAGGTCCCAGCCCAGTGCTAGGGTCCCCAGGGCACATCCTTTGGCTATTTTTTCTGGGAAAGAAAAGTCACCAGTCCAGGTTGCTGATGTCAGTTTGTAGGGCTCCCTTGGGTCTATCTGGGCAGCAGAAATTTGAGGAGGGGACAACTTCTGTCTGCGATCCATCCTTAAATATACGGATTTTTTGAAGTCAGGTCCGAGCGCAGTGCCACGGGCCCCTGGGCACATCCTTTGGCCATTTTCCCTGGGAAAGAAAACTCACCAGTCCAGGTTCCTGATGTCAGTTTGTAGGGCTCCCTTGGGTCTATCAGGGCAGCACAAGTCTGAGGAGGGGACAACTTTGGTCTGGGTTCCATCCTTCGATATAAGGAATATTTGCAGTCCGGGCCCAGCCCAGTGCCAGGGGCCCCAGGGCACAGCCTTTGGCCATTTTCCCTGGGAAAGAAAACTCACCAGTCCAGGTTCCTGATGTCAGTTTGTAGGGCTCCCTTGGGTCTAACAGGGCAGCACAAGATTTAGGAGGGGACAACTTTGGTCTGTGATCCATCCTTCGATATAGTGATTCTTTGCAGTCAAGCCCCAGCCCAGTGCCAGGGGCCCCTGGGCACACACTTTGGCCATTTTCCCTGGGAAAGAAAACTCACCAGTCCAGGTTCCTGATGTCAGTTTGTAGGGCTCCCTTGGGTCTATCAGGGCAGCACATGTATGAGATGGGGACAAATTTGGTCTGGGGCCCATCCTTCGATATAAGGATTCTTTGCAGTCAAGACCCAGCCGAGGGCTAGGGGCCCCAGGGCACATCCTTTGGCCATTTTCCCTGGGAAAGAAAACTCACCAGTCCAGGTTGCTGATGTCAGTTTGTAGGGATCCCTTGGGTCTAACAGGGCAGCACAAGTTTTAGGAGGGGACAACTTTGGTTTGGGGTCCATCCTTCGATATAGGGATTCTTTACAGTCAGGGCCCTGCCCAGGGCCAGGGGCCCCTCGGCACATCCTTTGGCCATTTTCCCTGGGAAAGAAAATTCACCAGACCAGGTTCCTGATGTCAGTTTGTAGGGCTCCCTTGGGTCTATCAGGGCAGCACAATTATGAGATGGGGACAAGTTCGGTCTGGGGTGCGTCCTTGGATATAAGGATTCTTTGCAGTCAAGCCCCAGCGGAGGGCCAGGGCCCGTGGGCACATCCTTTGGCCATTTTCCCTGGGAAAGAAAACTCACCAGTCCAGGTTCCTGATGTCAGTTTGTAGGGCTCCCTTGGGTCTAACAGGGCAGCACAAGTTTTAGGAGGGGACAACTTCAGTCTGGGGTCCATCCTTCGATATAGGGATTCTTTACAGTCAGGACCCAGCCCAGAGCCAGGGCCCCCTGAGCGCATCCTTTGGCCATTTTCCCTGGGAAAGAAAATTCACCAGTCCAGGTTGCTGATGTCAGTTTGTAGGGCTCCCTTGGGTCTATCAGGGCAGCACAAGTTTGAGGTGGGGACAACTTCGGTCTGGGGTGCGTCCTTCAATATAAGGATTCTTTGCAGTCAAGCCCCAGCCCAGGGCCAGGGGCCCCTGGGCACATCCTTTGGCCATTTTCCCTGGGAGAGAAAACTCACCAGTCCAGGTTGCTGATGTCAGTTTGTAGGTCTCCCTTGGGTCTATCTGGGCAGCAGAAATTTGGGGAGCGGAAAATTTTGGTCTGTGATCCATCCTTCGATATAGGGATTCTTTGCAGTCAGGTCCCAGCCGAGTGCCAGGGGCCCCAGGGAACATACTTTGGCCATTTTCCCTGGGAAAGAAAATTCACCAGTCCAGGTTGCTGATGTCAGTTTGTAGGGCTCCCTTGGGTCTATCTGGGCAGCAGAAATTTGAGGAGCGCACAAGTTTTGTCTGCGATCCAGCTTTCGATATTGGGATCCTTTGCAGTCAGGTCCCAGCCGAGTGCCAGGCGCCCCAGGGAAAATCCTTTGGCCATTTTCCCTGGGAAAGAAAACTCACCAGTCCAGCTTGCTGATGTCAGTTTGTAGGGCTCCCTTGGGTCTGTCTGGGCATCACAAGTATGAGGAGGGGACAACTTCAGTCTGGGGTCCATCCTTCGATATAAGGATTCTTTGCAGTCAAGCCCCAGCCGAGCGCCAGGGGCCCCTGGGCACAACCTTTGGCCATTTTCCCTGGGAAAGAAAACTCACCAGTCCAGGTTCCTGATGTCAGTTTGTAGGGCTCCCTTGGGTCTAACAGGGCAGCACAAGTTTTAGGAGGGGACAATTTTGGTCTGTGATCCATCCTTCGATATAGGGATTCTTTACAGTCAGGATCCAGCCCAGGGCCAGCGGCCCCTGGGCACAACCTTTGGCCATTTCCCCTGGAAAAGAAAACTCACCAGTCCAGGTTCCTGATGTCAGTTTGTAGGGCACCCTTGTGTCTATCAGGGCAGCACAAGTTTGAGGTGGGGACAACTTCGGTCTGGGGTGCGTCCTTCAATATAAGGATTCTTTGCAGTCAAGACCCAGCCCAGGGCCAGGGGCCCCTGAGCACATCCTTTGGCCATTTTCCCTGGGAGAGAAAACTCACCAGTCCAGGTTGCTGATGTCAGTTTGTAGGGCTCCCTTGGGTCTATCTGGGCAGCAGAAATTTGAGGAGGGGACAACTTTTGTCTTCGATCCATCCTTCAATATAGGGATTTCTTGAAGTCAGGTCCAAGCGCAGTGCCACGGGCCCCTGGGCACATCCTTTGGCCATTTTCCCTGGGAAAGAAAACTCACCAGTCCAGGTTCCTGATGTCAGTTTGTAGGGCTCCCTTGGGTCTATCACGGTAGCACATGTATGAGATGGGGACAACTTCAGTTGGGGGTCCATCCTTCGATATAACGATGTTTTACAGTCAGTGACCCAGCCCAGGGCAAGGGGCCCCAGGGCACATCCTTTTGCTATTTTCCCTGGGAAAGAAAACTCACCAGTCCAGGTTGCTGATGTCAGTTTGTAGGGCTCCCTTGGATCTATCTGGGCAGCACAAGTATGAGATGGGGACAACTTCAGTCTGGGGTCCATACTTCGATATAAGGATTCTTTGCAGTCAGGTCCCAGCCCTGTGTTTGGGGCTCCAGGGCATACCCTTTGGCCATTTTTCCTGGGAAAGAAAACTCACCAGTCCAGGTTCCTGATATCAGTTTGTTGGTCTCCCTTTGGTCTATCCGGACAGCACAACTTTGTGGAGGGGACAACTTCGGTTTGGGGTCCATCCTTTGATGTAAGGATTTTTTGCAGTCAGGTCCCAGCCCTGTGTTTGGGGCTCCAGGGCATATCCTTTGGCCTTTTTTCCTGGGAAAGAAAACTCACCAGTCCAGGTTGCTGATGTCAGTTTGTAGGGCTCTCTTGGGTCTAACTGAGCAGCAGAAATTTGAGGAGCGGACAAGTTTGGTCTGCGATCCATCTTTTGATATAAGGATTCTTTGCAGTCAGGTCCCAGCCGAGTGCCAGGGGCCCCAGGGAACATCCTTTGGCCATTTACCCTGGGAGAGAAAACTCACCACTCCAGGTTGCTGATGTCAGTTTGCAGGGCTCCCTTGGGTCTATATGGGCAGCAGAAATTTGAGTAGGGGACAACTTTTGTCTGCGATCCATCCTTCGATATTGGGATCCTTTGCAGTCAGGTCCCAGCCGAGTGCCAGGCGCACCAGGGAAAAACCTTTGGCCATTTTCCCTGGGAAAGAAAACTCACCAGTCCAGGTTGCTGATGTCAGTTTGTAGGGCTCCCTTGGGTCTATCTGGGCAGCACAAGTATGAGATGGGGACAACTTCAGTCTGGGGTCCATACTTCGATATAAGGATTCTTTGCAGTCAAGCCCCAGCCGAGCGCCAGGGGCCCCTGGGCACATCCTTTGGCCATTTTCCCTGGGAAAGAAAACTCACCAGTCCAGGTTGCTGATGTCAGTTTGTAGGGCTCCCTTGTGTCTATCAGGGCAGCACAAGTTTGAGGTGGGGACAACTTCGGTCTGGGGTGCGTCCTTCAATATAAGGATTCTTTGCAGTCAAGACCCAGCCCAGGGCCAGGGGCCCCTGGGCACATCCTTTGACCATTTTCCCTGGGAAAGAAAACTCACCAGTCCAGGTTGCTGATGCCAGTTTGTAGGGCTCACTTGGGTCTAACAGGGCAGCACAAGTTTTAGGAGGGGACAACTTTGGTTTGGGGTCCATCCTTCGATATAGGGATTCTTTACAGTCAGGGCCCTGCCCAGGGCCAGGGGCCCCTGGGCACATCCTTTGGCCATTTTCCCTGGGAAAGAAAATTCACCAGACCAGGTTCCTGATGTCAGTTTGTAGGGCTCCCTTGGGTCTATCAGGGCAGCACAATTATGAGATGGGGACAAGTTCGGTCTGGGGTGCGTCCTTGGATATAAGGATTCTTTGCAGTCAAGCCCCAGCCCAGGGCCAGGGCCCGTGGGCACATCCATTGGCCATTTTCCCTGGGAAAGAAAACTCACCAGTCCAGGTTCCTGATGTCAGATTGTAGGGCTCCCTTGGGTCTAACAGGGCAGCACAAGTTTTAGGAGGGGACAACTTCGGTCTGGGGTCCATCCTTCGATATAGGGATTCTTTACAGTCAGGACCCAGCCCAGAGCCAGGGGCCCCTGAGCGCATCCTTTGGCCATTTTCCCTGGGAAAGAAAACTCACCAGTCCAGGTTCCTGATGTCAGTTTGTAGGGCTCCCTGTGGTCTATCCGGGCAGCAGAAGTTTGAGGTGGGGACAACTTCGGTCTGGGGTGCGTCCTTCAATATAAGGATTTTTTGCAGTCAGGTCCCAGCCCTGAGTTTGGGGCTCCAGGGCACATCCTTTGGCCATTTTTCCTGGGAAAGAAAACTCACCAGTCCAGGTTGCTGATGTCAGTTTGTAGGGCTCCCTTGGGTCTATCTGGGCAGCAGAAATTTGAGGAGGGGACAACTTCTGTCTGCGATCCATCCTTAAATATACGGATTTTTTGAAGTCAGGTCCGAGCGCAGTGCCACGGGCCCCTGGGCACATCCTTTGGCCATTTTCCCTGGGAAAGAAAACTCACCAGTCCAGGTTGCTGATGTCAGTTTGTAGGGCTCCCTTGGGTCTATCTGGGCAGCAGAAATTTGAGGAGTGGAAAACTTTGGTCTGCGATCCATCCTTCGATATAAGGATTCTTTACAGTCAGGTCCCACTCCAGGGCCAGGGGCACCTGAGCACATCCTTTGGCCATTTTCCCTGGGAAAGAAAATTCACCAGTCCAGGTTCCTGATGTCAGTTTGTAGGGCTCCCTTGGTTCTATCAGGGCAGCACAAGTATGGGATGGGGACAACTTCAGTCCGGGTTCCATCCTTCGATATAAGGATTTTTTGCAGTCAGGTCCCAGCCCAGGGGATAGGCGCCCCTGGGCACATCCTTTGGCCATTTTCCCTGGGAAAGAAAACTCACCAGTCCAGGTTGCTGATGTCAGTTTGTAGGGCTCCCTTGGGTCTATCAGGGCAGCACAAGTTTGAGGAAGGGACAATTTCGGTCTGTGATCCATCCTTTGATATAGGGATATTTTGCATTCAGGTTCCAGCCACGGGCCAGGGGCCCCTGGGCACATCCTTTGGCCATTTTTCCTAGGAAAGAAAACTCACCAGTCCAGGTTGCTGATGTCAGTTTGTAGGGCTCCCTTGGGTCTATCTGGGCAGCACAACTTTGAGGAGGGGACAACTTCGGTCTGCGATCCATCCTTCGATATAAGGATTCTTTGCAGTCAGGCTCCACCCCAGGGCCAGGGGCCCCTGGGTACATCCTTTGGTCATTTTCCCTGGAAAAGAAAATTCACCAGTCCAGGTTGCTGATGTCAGTTTGTAGGGCTTCCTTGGGTCTATCAGGGCAGCACAAGTATGAGATGGGGACAACTTCAGTCTGTGCTCCATCCTTCGATATAAGGATTTTTTGCAGTCAGGTCCCAGCCCAGGGGCTATGCGCCCCTGGGCACATCCTTTGGCCATTTTCCCCGGGAAAGAAAACTCACCAGTCCAGGTTGCTGATGTCAGTTTGTAGGGCTCCCTTGGGTCTATCTGGGCAGCAGAAATTTGAGGAGGTGACAGCTTTGGTCTGCGATCCATCCTTCGATATAGGGATTCTTTGCAGTTAGGGCCCAGGCTAGGGCCAGGGGCCCCTGGGCAAATCCTTTGGCCATTTTCCCAGGGAAAGAAAACTAACCAGTCCAGGTTGCTGATGTCAGTTTGTAGGGCTCCCTTGGGTCTATCAGGGCAGCACAACTTTGAGCAGAGGACAACTTCGGTTTGTGGTCCAAACTTCTATATATATATTTTTTGCAGTCAGGTCCCAGCACTGTGCTTGGGGTCCCAGGGCACACCCTTTTTTCAATTTTCCCTGAGAAAGAAAACTCACCAGTCCAGGTTGCTGATGTCAATTTTTAGGGCTCCTTGGGTCTATCAGGGCAGCACAAGTTTTAGCTGGGGACAACTTCCGTCTGGGGACCATCCTTCAATATAAGGATTTTTTGCATTCAGGCCCCAGCCCAGTGCCAGGGGCCTCTGGGCACATCCTTTGGCCATTTTCCCTGGGAAAGAAAACTCACCAGTCCAGGTTCCTGATGTCAGTTTGTAGGGCTCCCTTGGGTCTATCAGGGCAGCACATATTTTATTTGGGGACAACTTCGGTCTGGGGTCCATCCTTCAATATAAGGATTTTTTGAATTCAGGCCCCAGCCCAGGGCCAGGGGCCCCTGGGCACATCCTTTGGCCATTTTCCCTGGGAAAGAAAACTCACCAGTCCAGGTTGCTGATATCAGTTTGTAGAGCTCCCTTGGGTCTATCAGGGCAGCACAAAATTGAGGAGGGGACAACTTTGGTCTGTGATCCATCCTTCGATATAGGGATTCTTTAGAGTCAGGCTCCACCGCAGGGCCAGGGGCCCCTGGGCACATCCTTTGGCAATTTTCCTTGGAAATGAAAGATCACCAGTCCAGGTTGCTGATGTCAGTTTGTAGGGCTCCCTTGGGTCTATCAGGGCAGCACAAGTATGAGATGGGGAGAACTTCGGTCTGGGGTCCATCCTTCGATATAAGGATTTTTTGCAGTCAGGTCTCAGCCCAGGGCCAGGGGCCCCTGGGCACATCCTTTGGTCATTTTACCTGGGAAAGAAAACTCACCAGTCCAGGTTCCTGATGTCAGTTTGTAGGGCTCCCTTGGTTCTATCAGGGCAGCACAAGTATGAGATGGGGACAACTTCAGTCTGTGTTCCATCCTTCGATATAAGGATTTTTTGCAGTCAGGTCTCAGCCCAGGGGCAGGCGCCCCTGGGCACATCCTTTGGCCATTTTCCCTGGGAAAGAAAACTCACCAGTCCAGTTTGCTGATGTCAGTTTGTAGGGCTTCCTTGGGTCTATCAGGGCAGCTCAATTTTGAGGAAAGGACAACTTCGGTCTGCGATCCATCCTTCGATATAGGGATATTTTACATTCAAGTCCCAGCCAGGGCTCAGGGGCCCCTGGGCACATCCTTTGGCCATTTTCCCTAGGAAAGAAAACTCACCAGTCCAGGTTGCTGATGTCAGTTTGTAGGGCTCCCTTGAGCCTATCTGGGGAGCACAAGTTTGAGGAGGGGACAACTTCAGTCTGGGGTCCATCCTTCAATACAAGGATTATTAGCAATCAGGTCCCACCCCTATGCTTGGGGCCCCTGGGCACATCCTTTGGCCATTTTCCCTGGGAATGAAAGCTCACCAGTCCAGGTTGCTGATGTCAGTTTGTAGGGCTCTCTTGGGTCTATCAGGGCAGCACAAGTATCAGATGGGGACAATTTTGGTCTGCGGTCCATCTTTCGATATATGGATTCTTTACAGTCAGGACCCACCCCAGGGCCAGGGGCCCCTGGGCACATCCTTTGGCCATTTTCCCTGGGAAAGAAAACTCACCAGTCCAGGTTGCTGATGTCAGTTTGTAGGGCTCACTTGGGTCTAAGTTAGCAGCAGAAATTTGAGGAGGGGCCAACTTTGGTCTGCGATCCATCCTTCAATATAGGGATTATTTGCAGTCAGGCCCTACCCCAGGGCCAGGTGCCCCTGGGAACATCCTTTGGCCATTTTCCCTGGGAAAGAAAACTCACTACTCCAGGTTGCTCATGTCAGCTTGTAGGGCACCCTTGGGTCTAAGTAGGCGGCAGAAATTTGAGGAGGGGACAACTTCGGTCTGTGATCCATCCTTCAATATAGAGATTATTTGCAGTCAGGCCGCAGCCCTGTGCCAGGGGCCCCTGGGCACATCCTTTGGCCATTTTCCCTGGGAAAGAAAACTCACCAGTCCAGGTTGCTGATGTCAGTTTGTAGGGCTCCCTTGGCTCCATCAGGGATGCACAAGTTTGAGGAAGGGACAACTTCGGTCTGCGATCCATCCTTCGATATAAGGATTTTTTGCATTCAGGTCCCACCCAGGGCCCAGGGGTTCCTGGGCACACCCTTTGGCCATTTTTCCTAGGAAAGTAAACTCACCAGTCCAGGTTCCTGATGTCAGTTTGTAGGGCTCCCTTGGGTCTATCTGGGCAGCAGAAATTTGAGGTGGGGAAAACTATGGTCTGGGGTGCATCCTTCGATATAGGTATTATTTGCAGCCAGGCCCTAGCCCAGTGCCAGGGGCCCCTGGGAACACCCTTTGGCCATTTTCCCAGGGAAAGAAAACTCACCAGTCCAGGTTCCTGATGTCAGTTTATAGGGCTCCCTAGGGTCTATCTGGGCAGCACAAGTATGAGATGGGGACAACTTCAGTCTGGGTTCCCTCCTTCGTTATAAGGATTTTTTGTAGTCAGGGCCCAGCCCTTTGCTTGCGGCCCCTGGGCACATCCTTTGGCCATTTTCCCTGGGAAAGAAAGCTCACCAGTCCAGGTTCCTGATGTCAGTTTGTAGGGCTCCCTTGGGTCTATCAGGGCAGCACAACTTTGAGGAGGGGATAACTTCGGTTTGTGGTCCAAACTTCGATATAAGGATTCTTTGCAGTCAGGTCCCAGCACTGTGCTTGCAGTCCCAGGGCACATCCTTTGTCAATTTTCCCTGGGAAAGAAAACTCACCAATCCAGGTTGCTGATGTCAATTTTTAGGGCTCCCTTGGGTCTATCAGGGCAGCACATATTTGAGGAGGGGACAACTTCGGTGTGGGGTCCATCCTTCGATATAGGGATTCTTTGCAGTCTGGTCAGCCCAGTGCCAGGGGCCCCTGGGCATATCCTTTGGCCATTTTCCCTGGAAATGAAAACTCACCAGTCCAGGTTGCTGATGTCAGTTTGTAGGGCTCCCTTGGGTCTATCAGGGCAGCACAAGTATGAGATGGGGACAACTTCAGTCTGGGGTCCATCCTTCGATAGAAGGATTTTTGGAACTCAGGGCCCAGCCCAGGGCCAGGGGCCCCTGGGCACATCCTTTGGCCATTATCCCTGGGAAAGAAAACTCACCAGTCCAGGTGCCTGATGTCAGTTTGTAGGGCTCCCTTGGGTCTATCAGGGCAGCACAAGTTTGGAGAGGGGACAATTTTGGTCTGCGATTCATCCTTCGATGTAAGGATTCTTTGAAGTCTGGGCCCAGCCCAGGGCCAGGAGCCCCTGGGCACATCCTTTGGCCATTTTCCCTGGGAAAGAAAACTCACCAGTCCAGGTTCCTGATGTCAGTTTGTAGGGCTCCCTTGGGTCTATCAGGGCAGCAGAAATTTGAGGAGGGGACAACTTCTCTTTGGGGTCCAAACTTTGATATAAGGATTCTTTGCAGTCAAGCCCCAGCCCAGTGCCAGGGGCCCCAGGGCAAATCCTTTGGCAATTTTCCCTGGGAAAGAAAACTCACCAGTCCTGGTTGCTGATGTCAGTTTGTAGGGATTTCTTGGGTCTATCTGGGAAGCAGAAATTTGAGGAGGGGACGACTTTGGTCTGTGATCCATCCTTCGATATAGGGATTCTTTGCAGTCAGGTTCCAGCCCAGGTCCAAGGGCCCCTGGGCACATGCTTTGGCCATTTTCCCTGGGAAAGAAAACTCACCAGTCGGGGTGCCTGATGTCCGTTTGTAGGGCTCCCTTGGGTCTATCAGGGCAACACATATTTTATTTGGGGATAACTTAGCTCTGGGGTCCATCCTTCAATATGAGGATTTTTTGCATTCAGGCCCCAGCCCAGGGCCGGGGGCCCCTGGGCACATCCTTTGGCCATTTTCCCTGGGAAAGAAAACTCACCAGTCCAGGTTGCTGATGTCAGTTTGTAGGGCTCCCTTGGGTCTATCAGGGCAGCACAAGTTTTAGTTGGGGACAACTTTGGTCTGTGATCCATCCTTCGATATATGGATTCTTTACAGTCAGGGCCCAGCCCAGGGCCAGGGGCCCCTGGGCACATCCTTTGGCCATTTTCCCTGGGAAAGAAAACTCACCAGTCCAGGTTGCTGATGTCAGTTTGTAGGGGACCCTTGGGTCTATCTGGGAAGCAGAAATTTGCGGAGGGGACATCTTGGGTCTGCGATCCATCCTTCGTATAGGGATTCTTTACAGTCAGGTTCCTGCCCAGGGCCAGGGGCCTCTTGGCCAATACTTGGCCATTTCCCCTGGGAAGGAAAAATCACCAGTCCAGGTTCCTGATATCAATTTGAAGGGCTCCCATAAGACTGGCTGGGCGGCAGAAGTTTGAGCTTTCTCCCTGCGAGCCACAATGGAGAAGTTTTTCGCTCTGATGCAGTCTAGTGCAGACGCACACTACGGCTCTCCGGAGCTGTCCGAAGCCCAGTGCCGGTCGCCGGCGTCTTTCGGCTGTAGCTGCGCTTCGGAGCGTACGGTTGCCGCTGCGCTCTTGTGTGCGCGAAGCAGCCGCTTCTCCTGCTCCGGGAGCCGGACAGAGCGGTAGCTTGTACGAGGGCAAAGAACGTTGCCGCAGGGAGACGACCTTGTGTGCACAGCCTTACGACTGCTAGAGGACGGTGGCTAAAGCTCCCTGCCTTTTCAATGCACTGCTGGCATGCTTTATTGAAGGTGTTCCGAGACAACTTTTCTGGGTTTTGACTTCGTCCTGATGAAGCCCCGCTTGGGAAATTGGTGCTCATCCCCGAAGGCTCGAGATGCAGAGAACTCGATGGCAGCTGCAGAAATGAAGGGCTGCGTTGAGTTGTCGAGAAGCAAGAACATAGCCAGCGCCTTGTGTTTGGGAGTCAGCAGCTGCTGGACTTTTGCGATTGCTTTCACTGTGCACTGAATGCCAGGACGGCATGTGCACGCTACAACAACGAGCTGGGCAAGAGTGGGCAGAAGAGAACAGGCGTCAGACAGCAGCTTACATATTACCATGGAAAGAGCAGTGTTCTTGGAGTGTGCAGCAAATCCGTGTTTCTGGACAAGGGAGGCATAAGTGCGCTGCGCTGCTACGCTTTCTCCCTGCGAGACACACTGCCAAAGCTTTTCGCTATCATGCAGTCTAGTGCAGACGCACACTACGGCTCTCCGGAGCTGTCCGAAGCCAAGCGCCGGTGGCCGGCGTCTTTCGGCTGAAGCTGCCCTTCGGAGCGTACGGCTGCCGCTCCGCTGTTGTGTGCGCGAAGCAGCCGCTTCTCCTGCTCCGGGAGCCGGACAGAGCGGTAGCTTGTACGAGGGCGAAGAACGTTGCCGCAGGGAGACAACATTGTGTGCACAGCCTTGGCACTGCTAGAGGACGGTGGCTAAAGCTCCCTGCCTCTTCAATGCACTGCTGGCATGCTTTATTGAAGGTGTTCCGAGACAACTTTCCTGGGTTTTGACTTCGTCCCGATGCTACCCCTCCTGGGAAATTGGTGCTCATCCCCTAAGGCTCGAGATGCAGAGAACTCGATGGCAGCTGCAGAAATGAAGGACTCCGTTGAAGTGTCTAGAAACAACAACGTAGACAAGCGCCTTGTGTTTGGGAGTCAGCCGCTGCTGGACTTTTGCGATTGCTTTCACTGTGCACTGAATACTAGGAAAGCATGTGCACGCTGCAACAACGAGCTGGGCAAGAGCAGGGAGGGAGCACGGGCATCAGACAGCAGCCTACATAGTACCATGGAAAGAGCAGTGTTTTTGGAGTGTGCAGTAAAATCGTGTTTCTGGACAAGGGAGGTATAAGTGCGCTGCGCTCCTAAGCTATCTCCCTGCGAGACACACTGCCAAAGCTTTTCGCTATCATGCAGTCTTGTGCAGACGCACACTACGGCTCTCCGGAGCTGTCCGAAGCCAAGCGCCGGTCGCCGGCGTCTTCCGGCTGAAGCTGCGCTTCGGAGCGTACGGCTGCCGCTCCGCTGTTGTGTGCGCGAAGCAGCCGCTTCTCCTGCTCCGGGAGCCGGACAGAGCGGTAGCTTGTACGAGAGCGAAGAACGTTGCCGCAGAGCACCGGGCTTCTACGCGCACCCTAAGGACTGCTAGTGGACCGTGGTGGCCGCTCGCCTGCCTCTTCAATTCCATTCTAACATGCTTTATTGAAGGTGTTCCGAGACAACTTTCCTGAGTTTTGAATTCGTCCTGATGCAGCCCCTCTTGGGAAACTCCTGCTCCTCCTCTGAGGCTCCGACAGGCAGAGACCTCGATGGCAACTGCAGAAATGAAGGGCTGCGTTGAGTTGTCGAGAAGCAAGAACATAGCCAGCGCCTTGTGTTTGGGAGTCAGCAGCTGCAGGACTTTTGCGATTGCTTTCACTGTGCACTGAATGCTAGGAAGGCATGTGCACGTTAAAACAACGAGCTGGGCAAGAGCAGGGAGGGAGCACGGGCATCAGAGAGCATCTGGCATCTTGCCCTGGAAAGGGCAGTGTTTTTGGAGTATGCAGCAAATCCGTGTTTCTGGACAAGGGAGGCATAAGTGCGCTGCGCTGCTACGCTTTCTCCCTGCGAGACACACTGCCAAAGCTTTTCGCTATCATGCAGTCTAGTGCAGACGCACACTACGGCTCTCCGGAGCTGTCCGAAGCCAAGCGCCGGTGGCCGGCGTCTTTCGGCTGAAGCTGCCCTTCGGAGCGTACGGCTGCCGCTCCGCTGTTGTGTGCGCGAAGCAGCCGCTTCTCCTGCTCCGGGAGCCGGACAGAGCGGTAGCTTGTACGAGGCCGAAGAACGTTGCCGCAGGGAGACGACATTGTGTGCACAGCCTTGGCACTGCTAGAGGACGGTGCCTAAAGCTCCCTGCCTCTTCAATGCACTGCTGGCATGCTTTATTGAAGGTGTTCCGAGACAACTTTTCTGGGTTTTGACTTCGTCCTGATGAAGCCCCTCTTGGAAAATTGGTGCTCATCCCCGAAGGCTCGAGATGCAGAGACCTCGATGGCAACTGCAGAAATGAAGGGCTGCGTTGAGTTGTCGAGAAGCAAGAACATAGCCAGCGCCTTGTGTTTGGGAGTCAGCAGCTGCTGGACTTTTGCGATTGCTTTCACTGTGCACTGAATGCCAGGACGGCATGTGCACGCTACAACAACGAGCTGGGCAAGAGTGGGCAGAAGAGAACAGGCGTCAGACAGCAGCTTACATATTACCCTGGAAAGAGCAGTGTTCTTGGAGTGTGCAGCAAATCCGTGTTTCTGGACAAGGGAGGCATAAGTGCGCTGCGCTGCTACGCTTTCTCCCTGCGAGACACACTGCCAAAGCTTTTCGCTATCATGCAGTCTAGTGCAGACGCACACTACGGCTCTCCGGAGCTGTCCGAAGCCAAGCGCCGGTCGCCGGCGTCTTTCGGCTGAAGCTGCCCTTCGGAGCGTACGGCTGCCGCTCCGCTGTTGTGTGCGCAAAGCAGCCGCTTCTCCTGCTCCGGGAGCCGGACAGAGCGGTAGCTTGTACGAGGGTGAAGAACGTTGCCGCAGGGAGACGACATTGTGTGCACAGCCTTGGCACTGCTAGAGGACGGTGCCTAAAGCTCCCTGCCTCTTCAATGCACTGCTGGCATGCTTTATTGAATGTGTTCCGAGACAACTTTCCTGGGTTTTGACTTCGTCCCGATGCAGCCCCTCCTGGGAAATTGGTGCTCATCCCCTAAGGCTCGAGATGCAGAGAACTCGATGGCAGCTGCAGAAATGAAGGACTCCGTTGAAGTGTCTAGAAACAACAACGTAGACAAGCGCCTTGTGTTTGGGAGTCAGCCGCTGCTGGACTTTTGCGATTGCTTTCACTGTGCACTGAATACTAGGAAAGCATGTGCACGCTGCAACAACGAGCTGGGCAAGAGCAGGGAGGGAGCACGGGCATCAGACAGCAGCCTACATAGTACCATGGAAAGAGCAGTGTTTTTGGAGTGTGCAGCAAATCCGTGTTTCTGGGCAAGGGAGGCATAAGTGCGCTGCGCTCCTAAGCTATCTCCCTGCGAGACACACTGCCAAAGCTTTTCGCTATGATGCAGTCTAGTGCAGACGCACACTACGGCTCTCCGGAGCTGTACGAAGCCAAGCGCCGGTCGCCGGCGTCTTCCGGCTGAAGCTGCGCTTCGGAGCGTACGGCTGCCGCTCCGCTGTTGTGTGCGCGAAGCAGCCGCTTCACCTGCTCCGGGAGCCGGACAGAGCGGTAGCTTGTACGAGGACGAAGAACGAAGCCGCAAAGCACCGGGCTTCTGCGCGCACCCTAAGGACTGCTAGTGGACCGTGGTGGCCGCTCGCCTGCCTCTTCAATTCCATTCTAACATGCTTTATTGAAGGTGTTCCGAGACAACTTTCCTGAGTTTTAACTTCGTCCTGATGCAGCCCCTCTTGGGAAACTCCTGCTCCTCCTCTGAGGCTCCGACAGGCAGAGACCTCGATGGCAACTGAAGAAATGAAGGGCTGCGTTGAGTTGTCGAGAAGCAAGAACATAGCCAGCGCCTTGTGTTTGGGAGTCAGCAGCTGCAGGACTTTTGCGATTGCTTTCACTGTGCACTGAATGCTAGGAAGGCATGTGCACGTTAAAACAACGAGCTGGGCAAGAGCAGGGAGGGAGCACGGGCATCAGAGAGCATCTGGCATCTTGCCCTGGAAAGGGCAGTGTTTTTGGAGTATGCAGCAAATCCGTGTTTCTGGACAAGGGAGGCATAAGTGCGCTGCGCTGCTACGCTTTCTCCCTGCGAGACACACTGCCAAAGCTTTTCGCTATCATGCAGTCTAGTGCAGACGCACACTACGGCTCTCCGGAGCTGTCCGAAGCCAAGCGCCGGTCGCCGGCGTCTTTCGGCTGAAGCTGCGCTTCGGAGCGTACGGCTGCCGCTCCGCTGTTGTGTGCGCGAAGCAGCCGCTTCTCCTGCTCCGGGAGCCGGACAGAGCGGTAGCTTGTACGAGGGAGAAGAACGTTGCCGCAGAGCACCGGGCTTCTGCGCGCACCCTAAGGACTTCTAGTGGACCGTGGTGGCCGCACGCCTGCCTCTTCAATTCCATTCTAACATGCTTTATTGAAGGTGTTCCAGGACAATTTTCCTGAGTTTTGAATTCGTCCTGATGCAGCCCCTCCTGGGAAACTCCTGCTCGTCCTCTGAGGCTCCGAAATGCAGAGACCTCGATGGCAACTGCAGAAATGAAGGACTCCGTTGAAGTGTCTAGAAACAACAACGTAGACAAGCGCCTTGTGTTTGGGAGTCAGCCGCTGCTGGACTTTTGCGATTGCTTTCACTGTGCACTGAATACTAGGAAAGCATGTGCACGCTGCAACAACGAGCTGGGCAAGAGCAGGGAGGGAGCACGGGCATCAGACAGCAGCCTACATAGTACCATGGAAAGAGCAGTGTTTTTGGAGTGTGCAGTAAAATCGTGTTTCTGGACAAGGGAGGTATACGTGCGCTGCGCTCCTAAGCTATCTCCCTGCGAGACACACTGGCAAAGCTTTTCGCTATCATGCAGTCTTGTGCAGACGCACACTACGGCTCTCCGGAGCTGTCCGAAGCCAAGCGCCGGTCGCCGGCGTCTTCCGGCTGAAGCTGCGCTTCGGAGCGTACGGCTGCCGCTCCGCTGTTGTGTGCGCGAAGCAGCCGCTTCTCCTGCTCCGGGAGCCGGACAGAGCGGTAGCTTGTACGAGGGCGAAGAACGTTGCCGCAGGGAGACGACATTGTGTGCACAGCCTTGGCACTGCTAGAGGACGGTGCCTAAAGCTCCCTGCCTCTTCAACGCACTGCTGGCATACTTTATTGAATGTGTTCCGAGACAACTTTTCCTGAGTTTTGACTTCGTCCTGATGAAGCCCCTCTTGGGAAATTTGTGCTCATCCCCGAAGGCTCGAGATGCAGAGAACTCGATGGCAACTGAAGAAATGAAGGGCTGCGTTGAGTTGTCGAGAAGCAAGAACATAGCCAGCGCCTTGTGTTTGGGAGTCAGCAGCTGCTGGACTTTTGCGATTGCTTTCACTGTGCACTGAATGCCAGGACGGCATGTGCACGCTACAACAACGAGCTGGGCAAGAGTGGGCAGAAGAGAACAGGCGTCAGACAGCAGCTTACATATTACCCTGGAAAGAGCAGTGTTTTTGGAGTGTGCAGCAAATCCGTGTTTCTGGACAAGGGAGGCATAAGTGCGCTGCGCTGCTACGCTTTCTCCCTGCGAGACACACTGCCAAAGCTTTTCGCTATCATGCAGTCTAGTGCAGACGCACACTACGGCTCTCCGGAGCTGTCCGAAGCCAAGCGCCGGTCGCCGGCGTCTTTCGGCTGAAGCTGCCCTTCGGAGCGTACGGCTGCCGCTCCGCTGTTGTGTGCGCGAAGCAGCCGCTTCTCCTGCTCCGGGAGCCGGACAGAGCGGTAGCTTGTACGAGAGCGAAGAACGTTGCCGCAGAGCACCGGGCTTCTACGCGCACCCTAAGGACTGCTAGTGGACCGTGGTGGCCGCTCGCCTGCCTCTTCAATTCCATTCTAACATGCTTTATTGAAGGTGTTCCGAGACAACTTTCCTGAGTTTTGACTTCGTCCTGATGCAGCCCCTCTTGGGAAACTCGTGCTCGTCCTCTGAGTCTCCGACATGCAGAGACCTCGATGGCAACTGCAGAAATGAAGGGCTGCGTTGAGTTATCGAGAAGCAAGAACATAGCCAGCGCCTTGTGTTTGGGAGTCAGCAGCTGCTGGACTTTTGCGATTGCTTTCACTGTGCACTGAATGCCAGGACGGCATGTGCACGCTACAACAACGAGCTGGGCAAGAGTAGCCGAAAGATCACGGCCGTCAGAAAGCAGCTTAATATTGCCCTGGAAAGGGCAGTGTTTTTGGAGTGTGCAGTAAAATCGTGTTTCTGGACAAGGGAGGCATAAGTGCGCTGCGCTCCTAAGCTATCTCCCTGCGAGACACACTGCCAAAGCTTTTCGTTATCATGCAGTCTAGTGCAGACGCACACTACGGCTCTCCGGAGCTGTCCGAAGCCAAGCGCCGGTGGCCGGCGTCTTTCGGCTGAAGCAGCGCTTCGGAGCGTACGGCTGTTGTGTGCGCGAAGCAGCCACTTCTCCTGCTCCGGGAGCCGGACAGAGCGGTAGCTTGTACGAGAGCGAAGAACGTTGCCGCAGAGCACCGGGCTTCTACGCGCACCCTAAGGACTGCTAGAGAAACGTGGTGGCCGCTCGCCTGCCTCTTCAAGTCCATTCTAGCATGCTTTATTGAAGGTGTTCCGAGACAACTTTCCTGAGTTTTAACTTCGTCCTGATGCAGCCCCTCTTGGGAAACTCGTGCTCCTCCTCTGAGGCTCCGACAGGCAGAGACCTCGATGGCAACTGCAGAAATGAAGGGCTGCGTTGAGTTGTCGAGAAGCAAGAACATAGCCAGCGCCTTGTGTTTGGGAGTCAGCAGCTGCTGGACTTTTACGATTGCTTTCACTGTGCACTGAATGCTAGGAAGGCATGTGCACGTTAAAACAACGAGCTGGGCAAGAGCAGGGAGGGAGCACGGCCATCAGAGAGCATCTGGCATCTTGCCCTGGAAAGGGCAGTGTTTTTGGAGTGTGCAGCAAATCCGTGTTTCTGGACAAGGGAGGCATAAGTGCGCTGCGCTCCTAAGCTATCTCCCTGCGAGACACACTGCCAAAGCTTTTCGCTATCATGCAGTCTAGTGCAGACGCACACTACGGCTCTCCGGAGCTGTCCGAAGCCAAGCGCCGGTCGCCGGCGTCTTTCGGCTGAAGCTGCCCTTCGGAGCGTACGGCTGCCGCTCCGCTGTTGTGTGCGCGAAGCAGTCGCTTCTCCTGCTCCGGGAGCCGGACAGAGCGGTAGCTTGTACGTGGGCGAAGAACGTTGCCGCAGGGAGACGACATTGTGTGCACAGCCTTGGCACTGCTAGAGGACGGTGGCTAAAGCTCCCTGCCTCTTCAATGCACTGCTGGCATACTTTATTGAATGTGTTCCGAGACAACTTTTCTGGGTTTGACTTCGTCCTGATGCAGCCCCTCCTGGGAAACTCGTGCTCCTCCTCTGAGGCTCCGACAGGCAGAGACCTCGATGGCAACTGAAGAAATGAAGGACTCCGTTGAAGTGTCGAGAAGAAAGAACGTAGACAAGCGCCTTGTGTTTGGGAGTCAGCAGCTGCTGGACTTTTGCGATTGCTTTCACTGTGCACTGAATGCTAGGAAAGCATGTGCACGTTAAAACAACGAGCTGGGCAAGAGCAGGGAGGGAGCACGGGCATCAGAGAGCATCTGGCATCTTGCCCTGGAAAGGGCAGTGTTTTTGGAGTATGCAGCAAATCCGTGTTTCTGGACAAGGGAGGCATAAGTGCGCTGCGCTCCTAAGCTATCTCCCTGCGAGACACACTGCCAAAGCTTTTCGCTATGATGCAGTCTAGTGCAGACGCACACTACGGCTCTCCGGAGCTGTCCGAAGCCAAGCGCCGGTCGCCGGCGTCTTCCGGCTGAAGCTGCGCTTCGGAGCGTACTGCTGCCGCTCCGCTGTTGTGTGCGCGAAGCAGCCGCTTCACCTGCTCCGGGAGCCGGACAGAGCGGTAGCTTGTACGAGGGAGAAGAACGAAGCCGCAGAGCACCGGGCTTCTACGCGCACCCTAAGGACTGCTAGAGGACCGTGGTGGCCGCTCGCCTGCCTCTTCAATTCCATTCTAACATGCTTTATTGAAGGTGTTCCAGGACAATTTTCCTGAGTTTTGAATTCGTCCTGATGCAGCCCCTCCTGGGAAACTCCTGCTCCTCCTCTGAGGCTCCGAAATGCAGAGACCTCGATGGCAACTGCAGAAATGAAGGGCTGCGTTGAGTTATCGAGAAGCAAGAACATAGCCAGGGCCTTGTGTTTGGGAGTCAGCAGCTGCTGGACTTTTGCGATTGCTTTCACTGTGCACTGAATGCCAGGACGGCATGTGCACGCTACAACAACGAGCTGGGCAAGAGTGGGTAGAAGAGAACAGGCGTCAGACAGCAGCTTACATATTACCCTGGAAAGAGCAGTGTTCTTGGAGTATGCAGCAAATCCGTGTTTCTGGACAAGGGAGACATAAGTGCGCTGCGCTGCTACGCTTTCTCCCTGCGAGACACACTGCCAAAGCTTTTCGCTATCATGCAGTCTAGTGCAGACGCACACTACGGCTCTCCGGAGCTGTCCGAAGCCAAGCGCCGGTGGCCGGCGTCTTTCGGCTGAAGCTGCCCTTCGGAGCGTACGGCTGCCGCTCCGCTGTTGTGTGCGCGAAGCAGCCGCTTCTCCTGCTCCGGGAGCCGGACAGAGCGGTAGCTTGTACGAGGGCGAAGAACGTTGCCGCAGGGAGACAACATTGTGTGCACAGCCTTGGCACTGCTAGAGGACGGTGCCTAAAGCTCCCTGCCTCTTCAATGCACTGCTGGCATGCTTTATTGAAGGTGTTCCGAGACAACTTTCCTGGGTTTTGACTTCGTCCCGATGCAGCCCCTCCTGGGAAATTGGTGCTCATCCCCTAAGGCTCGAGATGCAGAGAACTCGATGGCAGCTGCAGAAATGAAGGACTCCGTTGAAGTGTCTAGAAACAACAACGTAGACAAGCGCCTTGTGTTTGGGAGTCAGCCGCTGCTGGACTTTTGCGATTGCTTTCACTGTGCACTGAATACTAGGAAAGCATGTGCACGCTGCAACAACGAGCTGGGCAAGAGCAGGGAGGGAGCACGGGCATCAGACAGCAGCCTACATAGTACCATGGAAAGAGCAGTGTTTTTGGAGTGTGCAGTAAAATCGTGTTTCTGGACAAGGGAGGTATACGTGCGCTGCGCTCCTAAGCTATCTCCCTGCGAGACACACTGGCAAAGCTTTTCGCTATCATGCAGTCTTGTGCAGACGCACACTACGGCTCTCCGGAGCTGTCCGAAGCCAAGCGCCGGTCGCCGGCGTCTTCCGGCTGAAGCTGCGCTTCGGAGCGTACGGCTGCCGCTCCGCTGTTGTGTGCGCGAAGCAGCCGCTTCTCCTGCTCCGGGAGCCGGACAGAGCGGTAGCTTGTACGAGGGCGAAGAACGTTGCCGCAGGGAGACGACATTGTGTGCACAGCCTTGGCACTGCTAGAGGACGGTGCCTAAAGCTCCCTGCCTCTTCAACGCACTGCTGGCATACCTTATTGAATGTGTTCCGAGACAACTTTTCCTGAGTTTTGACTTCGTCCTGATGAAGCCCCTCTTGGGAAATTTGTGCTCATCCCCGAAGGCTCGAGATGCAGAGAACTCGATGGCAACTGAAGAAATGAAGGGCTGCGTTGAGTTGTCGAGAAGCAAGAACATAGCCAGCGCCTTGTGTTTGGGAGTCAGCAGCTGCTGGACTTTTGCGATTGCTTTCACTGTGCACTGAATGCCAGGACGGCATGTGCACGCTACAACAACGAGCTGGGCAAGAGTGGGCAGAAGAGAACAGGCGTCAGACAGCAGCTTACATATTACCCTGGAAAGAGCAGTGTTTTTGGAGTGTGCAGCAAATCCGTGTTTCTGGACAAGGGAGGCATAAGTGCGCTGCGCTGCTACGCTTTCTCCCTGCGAGACACACTGCCAAAGCTTTTCGCTATGATGCAGTCTAGTGCAGACGCACACTACGGCTCTCCGGAGCTGTCCGAACCGAAGCGCCGGTCGCCGGCGTCTTTCGGCTGAAGCTGCCCTTCGGAGCGTACGGCTGCCGCTCCGCTGTTGTGTGCGCGAAGCAGCCGCTTCTCCTGCTCCGGGAGCCGGACAGAGCGGTAGCTTGTACGAGAGCGAAGAACGTTGCCGCAGAGCACCGGGCTTCTACGCGCACCCTAAGGACTGCTAGTGGACCGTGGTGGCCGCTCGCCTGCCTCTTCAAGTCCATTCTAGCATGCTTTATTGAAGGTGTTCCGAGACAACTTTCCTGAGTTTTGACTTCGTCCTGATGCAGCCCCTCTTGGGAAACTCGTGCTCCTCCTCTGAGGCTCCGACAGGCAGAGACCTCGATGGCAACTGCAGAAATGAAGGGCTGCGTTGAGTTATCGAGAAGCAAGAACATAGCCAGCGCCTTGTGTTTGGGAGTCAGCAGCTGCTGGACTTTTACGATTGCTTTCACTGTGCACTGAATGCTAGGAAGGCATGTGCACGTTAAAACAACGAGCTGGGCAAGAGCAGGGAGGGAGCACGGGCATCAGAGAGCATCTGGCATCTTGCCCTGGAAAGGGCAGTGTTTTTGGAGTGTGCAGCAAATCCGTGTTTCTGGACAAGGGAGGCATAAGTGCGCTGCGCTCCTAAGCTATCTCCCTGCGAGACACACTGCCAAAGCTTTTCGCTATCATGCAGTCTAGTGCAGACGCACACTACGGCTCTCCGGAGCTGTCCGAAGCCAAGCGCCGGTCGCCGGCGTCTTTCGGCTGAAGCTGCCCTTCGGAGCGTACGGCTGCCGCTCCGCTGTTGTGTGCGCGAAGCAGTCGCTTCTCCTGCTCCGCGAGCCGGACAGAGCGGTAGCTTGTACGTGGGCGAAGAACGTTGCCGCAGGGAGACGACATTGTGTGCACAGCCTTGGCACTGCTAGAGGACGGTGGCTAAAGCTCCCTGCCTCTTCAATGCACTGCTGGCATACTTTATTGAATGTGTTCCGAGACAACTTTTCTGGGTTTGACTTCGTCCTGATGCAGCCCCTCCTGGGAAACTCGTGCTCCTCCTCTGAGGCTCCGACAGGCAGAGACCTCGATGGCAACTGAAGAAATGAAGGACTCTGTTGAAGTGTCGAGAAGAAAGAACGTAGACAAGCGCCTTGTGTTTGGGAGTCAGCAGCTGCTGGACTTTTGCGATTGCTTTCACTGTGCACTGAATGCTAGGAAAGCATGTGCACGTTAAAACAACGAGCTGGGCAAGAGCAGGGAGGGAGCACGGGCATCAGAGAGCATCTGGCATCTTGCCCTGGAAAGGGCAGTGTTTTTGGAGTATGCAGCAAATCCGTGTTTCTGGACAAGGGAGGCATAAGTGCGCTGCGCTCCTAAGCTATCTCCCTGCGAGACACACTGCCAAAGCTTTTCGCTATGATGCAGTCTAGTGCAGACGCACACTACGGCTCTCCGGAGCTGTCCGAAGCCAAGCGCCGGTCGCCGGCGTCTTCCGGCTGAAGCTGCGCTTCGGAGCGTACGGCTGCCGCTCCGCTGTTGTGTGCGCGAAGCAGCCGCTTCACCTGCTCCGGGAGCCGGACAGAGCGGTAGCTTGTACGAGGGAGAAGAACGAAGCCGCAGAGCACCGGGCTTCTGCCCGCACCCTAAGGACTGCTAGAGGACCGTGGTGGCCGCTCGCCTGCCTCTTCAATTCCATTCTAACATGCTTTATTGAAGGTGTTCCAGGACAATTTTCCTGAGTTTTGAATTCGTCCTGATGCAGCCCCTCCTGGGAAACTCCTGCTCCTCCTCTGAGGCTCCGAAATGCAGAGACCTCGATGGCAACTGCAGAAATGAAGGGCTGCGTTGAGTTGTCGAGAAGCAAGAACATAGCCAGCGCCTTGTGTTTGGGAGTCAGCAGCTGCTGGACTTTTGCGATTGCTTTCACTGTGCACTGAATGCCAGGACGGCATGTGCACGCTACAACAACGAGCTGGGCAAGAGTGGGTAGAAGAGAACAGGCGTCAGACAGCAGCTTACATATTACCCTGGAAAGAGCAGTGTTCTTGGAGTGTGCAGCAAATCCGTGTTTCTGGACAAGGGAGGCATAAGTGCGCTGCGCTGCTACGCTTTCTCCCTGCGAGACACACTGCCAAAGCTTTTCGCTATCATGCAGTCTAGTGCAGACGCACACTACGGCTCTCCGGAGCTGTCCGAAGCCAAGCGCCGGTCGCCGGCGTCTTTCGGCTGAAGCTGCCCTTCGGAGCGTACGGCTGCCGCTCCGCTGTTGTGTGCGCGAAGCAGCCGCTTCTCCTGCTCCGGGAGCCGGACAGAGCGGTAGCTTGTACGTGGGCGAAGAACGTTGCCGCAGGGAGACAACATTGTGTGCACAGCCTTGGCACTGCTAGAGGACGGTGGCTAAAGCTCCCTGCCTCTTCAATGCACTGCTGGCATGCTTTATTGAATGTGTTCCGAGACAACTTTCCTGGGTTTTGACTTCGTCCCGATGCAGCCCCTCCTGGGAAATTGGTGCTCATCCCCTAAGGCTCGAGATGCAGAGAACTCGATGGCAGCTGCAGAAATGAAGGACTCCGTTGAAGTGTCTAGAAACAACAACGTAGACAAGCGCCTTGTGTTTGGGAGTCAGCCGCTGCTGGACTTTTGCGATTGCTTTCACTGTGCACTGAATACTAGGAAAGCATGTGCACGCTGCAACAACGAGCTGGGCAAGAGCAGGGAGGGAGCACGGGCATCAGACAGCAGCCTACATAGTACCATGGAAAGAGCAGTGTTTTTGGAGTGTGCAGTAAAATCGTGTTTCTGGACAAGGGAGGTATACGTGCGCTGCGCTCCTAAGCTATCTCCCTGCGAGACACACTGGCAAAGCTTTTCGCTATCATGCAGTCTTGTGCAGACGCACACTACGGCTCTCCGGAGCTGTCCGAAGCCAAGCGCCGGTCGCCGGCGTCTTCCGGCTGAAGCTGCCCTTCGGAGCGTACGGCTGCCGCTCCGCTGTTGTGTGCGCGAAGCAGCCGCTTCTCCTGCTCCGGGAGCCGGACAGAGCGGTAGCTTGTACGAGGCCGAAGAACGTTGCCGCAGGGAGACGACATTGTGTGCACAGCCTTGGCACTGCTAGAGGACGGTGCCTAAAGCTCCCTGCCTCTTCAACGCACTACTGGCATACTTTATTGAATGTGTTCCGAGACAACTTTTCCTGAGTTTTGACTTCGTCCTGATGAAGCCCCTCTTGGGAAATTTGTGCTCATCCCCGAAGGCTCGAGATGCAGAGAACTCGATGGCAACTGCAGAAATGAAGGGCTGCGTTGAGTTGTCGAGAAGCAAGAACATAGCCAGCGCCTTGTGTTTGGGAGTCAGCAGCTGCTGGACTTTTGCGATTGCTTTCACTGTGCACTGAATGCCAGGACGGCATGTGCACGCTACAACAACGAGCTGGGCAAGAGTAGCCGAAAGATCACGGCCGTCAGAAAGCAGCTTAATATTGCCCTGGAAAGGGCAGTGTTTTTGGAGTGTGCAGTAAAATCGTGTTTCTGGACAAGGGAGGCATAAGTGCGCTGCGCTCCTAAGCTTTCTCCCTGCGAGACACACTGGCAAAGCTTTTCGCTATCATGCAGTCTAGTGCAGACGCACACTACGGCTCTCCGGAGCTGTCCGAAGCCAAGCGCCGGTGGCCGGCGTCTTTCGGCTGAAGCTGCGCTTCGGAGCGTACGGCTGTTGTGTGCGCGAAGCAGCCGCTTCTCCTGCTCCGGGAGCCGGACAGAGCGGTAGCTTGTACGTGGGCGAAGAACGTTGCCGCAGAGCACCGGGCTTCTACGCGCACCCTAAGGACTGCTAGTGGACCGTGGTGGCCGCTCGCCTGCCTCTTCAAGTCCATTCTAGCATGCTTTATTGAAGGTGTTCCGAGACAACTTTCCTGAGTTTTGACTTCGTCCTGATGCAGCCCCTCTTGGGAAACTCGTGCTCCTCCTCTGAGGCTCCGACAGGCAGAGACCTCGATGGCAACTGCAGAAATGAAGGACTCCGTTGAAGTGTCGAGAAGAAAGAACATAGCCAGCGCCTTGTGTTTGGGAGTCAGCAGCTGCTGGACTTTTACGATTGCTTTCACTGTGCACTGAATGCTAGGAAGGCATGTGCACGTTAAAACAACGAGCTGGGCAAGAGCAGGGAGGGAGCACGGGCATCAGAGAGCATCTGGCATCTTGCCCTGGAAAGGGCAGTGTTTTTGGAGTGTGCAGCAAATCCGTGTTTCTGGACAAGGGAGGCATAAGTGCGCTGCGCTCCTAAGCTATCTCCCTGCGAGACACACTGCCAAAGCTTTTCGCTATGATGCAGTCTAGTGCAGACACACACTACGGCTCTCCGGAGCTGTCCGAAGCCAAGCGCCGGTCGCCGGCGTCTTTCGGCTGAAGCTGCCCTTCGGAGCGTACGGCTGCCGCTCCGCTGTTGTGTGCGCGAAGCAGTCGCTTCTCCTGCTCCGCGAGCCGGACAGAGCGGTAGCTTGTACGTGGGCGAAGAACGTTGCCGCAGGGAGACGACATTGTGTGCACAGCCTTGGCACTGCTAGAGGACGGTGGCTAAAGCTCCCTGCCTCTTCAATGCACTGCTGGCATACTTTATTGAATGTGTTCCGAGACAACTTTTCTGGGTTTGACTTCGTCCTGATGCAGCCCCTCCTGGGAAACTCGTGCTCCTCCTCTGAGGCTCCGACAGGCAGAGACCTCGATGGCAACTGAAGAAATGAAGGACTCTGTTGAAGTGTCGAGAAGAAAGAACGTAGACAAGCGCCTTGTGTTTGGGAGTCAGCAGCTGCTGGACTTTTGCGATTGCTTTCACTGTGCACTGAATGCTAGGAAAGCATGTGCACGTTAAAACAACGAGCTGGGCAAGAGCAGGGAGGGAGCACGGGCATCAGAGAGCATCTGGCATCTTGCCCTGGAAAGGGCAGTGTTTTTGGAGTATGCAGCAAATCCGTGTTTCTGGACAAGGGAGGCATAAGTGCGCTGCGCTCCTAAGCTATCTCCCTGCGAGACACACTGCCAAAGCTTTTCGCTATCATGCAGTCTAGTGCAGACGCACACTACGGCTCTCCGGAGCTGTCCGAAGCCAAGCGCCGGTCGCCGGCGTCTTCCGGCTGAAGCTGCGCTTCGGAGCGTACGGCTGCCGCTCCGCTGTTGTGTGCGCGAAGCAGCCGCTTCACCTGCTCCGGGAGCCGGACAGAGCGGTAGCTTGTACGAGGGAGAAGAACGAAGCCGCAGAGCACCGGGCTTCTGCCCGCACCCTAAGGACTGCTAGAGGACCGTGGTGGCCGCTCGCCTGCCTCTTCAATTCCATTCTAACATGCTTTATTGAAGGTGTTCCAGGACAATTTTCCTGAGTTTTGAATTCGTCCTGATGCAGCCCCTCCTGGGAAACTCCTGCTCCTCCTCTGAGGCTCCGAAATGCAGAGACCTCGATGGCAACTGCAGAAATGAAGGGCTGCGTTGAGTTGTCGAGAAGCAAGAACATAGCCAGCGCCTTGTGTTTGGGAGTCAGCAGCTGCTGGACTTTTGCGATTGCTTTCACTGTGCACTGAATGCCAGGACGGCATGTGCACGCTACAACAACGAGCTGGGCAAGAGTGGGTAGAAGAGAACAGGCGTCAGACAGCAGCTTACATATTACCCTGGAAAGAGCAGTGTTCTTGGAGTGTGCAGCAAATCCGTGTTTCTGGACAAGGGAGGCATAAGTGCGCTGCGCTGCTACGCTTTCTCCCTGCGAGACACACTGCCAAAGCTTTTCGCTATCATGCAGTCTAGTGCAGACGCACACTACGGCTCTCCGGAGCTGTCCGAAGCCAAGCGCCGGTCGCCGGCGTCTTTCGGCTGAAGCTGCCCTTCGGAGCGTACGGCTGCCGCTCCGCTGTTGTGTGCGCGAAGCAGCCGCTTCTCCTGCTCCGGGAGCCGGACAGAGCGGTAGCTTGTACGAGGGCGAAGAACGTTGCCGCAGGGAGACAACATTGTGTGCACAGCCTTGGCACTGCTAGAGGACGGTGGCTAAAGCTCCCTGCCTCTTCAATGCACTGCTGGCATGCTTTATTGAAGGTGTTCCGAGACAACTTTCCTGGGTTTTGACTTCGTCCCGATGCAGCCCCTCCTGGGAAATTGGTGCTCATCCCCTAAGGCTCGAGATGCAGAGAACTCGATGGCAGCTGCAGAAATGAAGGACTCCGTTGAAGTGTCTAGAAACAACAACGTAGACAAGCGCCTTGTGTTTGGGAGTCAGCCGCTGCTGGACTTTTGCGATTGCTTTCACTGTGCACTGAATACTAGGAAAGCATGTGCACGCTGCAACAACGAGCTGGGCAAGAGCAGGGAGGGAGCACGGCCATCAGACAGCAGCCTACATAGTACCATGGAAAGAGCCGTGTTTTTGGAGTGTGCAGTAAAATCGTGTTTCTGGACAAGGGAGGTATAAGTGCGCTGCGCTCCTAAGCTATCTCCCTGCGAGACACACTGCCAAAGCTTTTCGCTATCATGCAGTCTTGTGCAGACGCACACTACGGCTCTCCGGAGCTGTCCGAAGCCAAGCGCCGGTCGCCGGCGTCTTCCGGCTGAAGCTGCGCTTCGGAGCGTACGGCTGCCGCTCCGCTGTTGTGTGCGCGAAGCAGCCGCTTCTCCTGCTCCGGGAGCCGGACAGAGCGGTAGCTTGTACGAGGGCGAAGAACGTTGCCGCAGGGAGACGACATTGTGTGCACAGCCTTGGCACTGCTAGAGGACGGTGCCTAAAGCTCCCTGCCTCTTCAACGCACTGCTGGCATACCTTATTGAATGTGTTCCGAGACAACTTTTCCTGAGTTTTGACTTCGTCCTGATGAAGCCCCTCTTGGGAAATTTGTGCTCATCCCCGAAGGCTCGAGATGCAGAGAACTCGATGGCAACTGAAGAAATGAAGGGCTGCGTTGAGTTGTCGAGAAGCAAGAACATAGCCAGCGCCTTGTGTTTGGGAGTCAGCAGCTGCTGGACTTTTGCGATTGCTTTCACTGTGCACTGAATGCCAGGACGGCATGTGCACGCTACAACAACGAGCTGGGCAAGAGTGGGCAGAAGAGAACAGGCGTCAGACAGCAGCTTACATATTACCCTGGAAAGAGCAGTGTTTTTGGAGTGTGCAGCAAATCCGTGTTTCTGGACAAGGGAGGCATAAGTGCGCTGCGCTGCTACGCTTTCTCCCTGCGAGACACACTGCCAAAGCTTTTCGCTATGATGCAGTCTAGTGCAGACGCACACTACGGCTCTCCGGAGCTGTCCGAACCGAAGCGCCGGTCGCCGGCGTCTTTCGGCTGAAGCTGCCCTTCGGAGCGTACGGCTGCCGCTCCGCTGTTGTGTGCGCGAAGCAGCCGCTTCTCCTGCTCCGGGAGCCGGACAGAGCGGTAGCTTGTACGAGAGCGAAGAACGTTGCCGCAGAGCACCGGGCTTCTACGCGCACCCTAAGGACTGCTAGTGGACCGTGGTGGCCGCTCGCCTGCCTCTTCAAGTCCATTCTAGCATGCTTTATTGAAGGTGTTCCGAGACAACTTTCCTGAGTTTTGACTTCGTCCTGATGCAGCCCCTCTTGGGAAACTCGTGCTCCTCCTCTGAGGCTCCGACAGGCAGAGACCTCGATGGCAACTGCAGAAATGAAGGGCTGCGTTGAGTTATCGAGAAGCAAGAACATAGCCAGCGCCTTGTGTTTGGGAGTCAGCAGCTGCTGGACTTTTACGATTGCTTTCACTGTGCACTAAATGCTAGGAAGGCATGTGCACGTTAAAACAACGAGCTGGGCAAGAGCAGGGAGGGAGCACGGGCATCAGAGAGCATCTGGCATCTTGCCCTGGAAAGGGCAGTGTTTTTGGAGTGTGCAGCAAATCCGTGTTTCTGGACAAGGGAGGCATAAGTGCGCTGCGCTCCTAAGCTATCTCCCTGCGAGACACACTGCCAAAGCTTTTCGCTATCATGCAGTCTAGTGCAGACGCACACTACGGCTCTCCGGAGCTGTCCGAAGCCAAGCGCCGGTCGCCGGCGTCTTTCGGCTGAAGCTGCCCTTCGGAGCGTACGGCTGCCGCTCCGCTGTTGTGTGCGCGAAGCAGTCGCTTCTCCTGCTCCGCGAGCCGGACAGAGCGGTAGCTTGTACGTGGGCGAAGAACGTTGCCGCAGGGAGACGACATTGTGTGCACAGCCTTGGCACTGCTAGAGGACGGTGGCTAAAGCTCCCTGCCTCTTCAATGCACTGCTGGCATGCTTTATTGAATGTGTTCCGAGACAACTTTTCTGGGTTTGACTTCGTCCTGATGCAGCCCCTCCTGGGAAACTCGTGCTCCTCCTCTGAGGCTCCGACAGGCAGAGACCTCGATGGCAACTGAAGAAATGAAGGACTCTGTTGAAGTGTCGAGAAGAAAGAACGTAGACAAGCGCCTTGTGTTTGGGAGTCAGCAGCTGCTGGACTTTTGCGATTGCTTTCACTGTGCACTGAATGCTAGGAAAGCATGTGCACGTTAAAACAACGAGCTGGGCAAGAGCAGGGAGGGAGCACGGGCATCAGAGAGCATCTGGCATCTTGCCCTGGAAAGGGCAGTGTTTTTGGAGTATGCAGCAAATCCGTGTTTCTGGACAAGGGAGGCATAAGTGCGCTGCGCTCCTAAGCTATCTCCCTGCGAGACACACTGCCAAAGCTTTTCGCTATGATGCAGTCTAGTGCAGACGCACACTACGGCTCTCCGGAGCTGTCCGAAGCCAAGCGCCGGTCGCCGGCGTCTTCCGGCTGAAGCTGCGCTTCGGAGCGTACGGCTGCCGCTCCGCTGTTGTGTGCGCGAAGCAGCCGCTTCACCTGCTCCGGGAGCCGGACAGAGCGGTAGCTTGTACGAGGGAGAAGAACGAAGCCGCAGAGCACCGGGCTTCTGCCCGCACCCTAAGGACTGCTAGAGGACCGTGGTGGCCGCTCGCCTGCCTCTTCAATTCCATTCTAACATGCTTTATTGAAGGTGTTCCAGGACAATTTTCCTGAGTTTTGAATTCGTCCTGATGCAGCCCCTCCTGGGAAACTCCTGCTCCTCCTCTGAGGCTCCGAAATGCAGAGACCTCGATGGCAACTGCAGAAATGAAGGGCTGCGTTGAGTTGTCGAGAAGCAAGAACATAGCCAGCGCCTTGTGTTTGGGAGTCAGCAGCTGCTGGACTTTTGCGATTGCTTTCACTGTGCACTGAATGCCAGGACGGCATGTGCACGCTACAACAACGAGCTGGGCAAGAGTGGGTAGAAGAGAACAGGCGTCAGACAGCAGCTTACATATTACCCTGGAAAGAGCAGTGTTCTTGGAGTGTGCAGCAAATCCGTGTTTCTGGACAAGGGAGGCATAAGTGCGCTGCGCTGCTACGCTTTCTCCCTGCGAGACACACTGCCAAAGCTTTTCGCTATCATGCAGTCTAGTGCAGACGCACACTACGGCTCTCCGGAGCTGTCCGAAGCCAAGCGCCGGTCGCCGGCGTCTTTCGGCTGAAGCTGCCCTTCGGAGCGTACGGCTGCCGCTCCGCTGTTGTGTGCGCGAAGCAGCCGCTTCTCCTGCTCCGGGAGCCGGACAGAGCGGTAGCTTGTACGTGGGCGAAGAACGTTGCCGCAGGGAGACAACATTGTGTGCACAGCCTTGGCACTGCTAGAGGACGGTGGCTAAAGCTCCCTGCCTCTTCAATGCACTGCTGGCATGCTTTATTGAATGTGTTCCGAGACAACTTTCCTGGGTTTTGACTTCGTCCCGATGCAGCCCCTCCTGGGAAATTGGTGCTCATCCCCTAAGGCTCGAGATGCAGAGAACTCGATGGCAGCTGCAGAAATGAAGGACTCCGTTGAAGTGTCTAGAAACAACAACGTAGACAAGCGCCTTGTGTTTGGGAGTCAGCCGCTGCTGGACTTTTGCGATTGCTTTCACTGTGCACTGAATACTAGGAAAGCATGTGCACGCTGCAACAACGAGCTGGGCAAGAGCAGGGAGGGAGCACGGCCATCAGACAGCAGCCTACATAGTACCATGGAAAGAGCAGTGTTTTTGGAGTGTGCAGTAAAATCGTGTTTCTGGACAAGGGAGGTATACGTGCGCTGCGCTCCTAAGCTATCTCCCTGCGAGACACACTGGCAAAGCTTTTCGCTATCATGCAGTCTTGTGCAGACGCACACTACGGCTCTCCGGAGCTGTCCGAAGCCAAGCGCCGGTCGCCGGCGTCTTTCGGCTGAAGCTGCCCTTCGGAGCGTACGGCTGCCGCTCCGCTGTTGTGTGCGCGAAGCAGCCGCTTCTCCTGCTCCGGGAGCCGGACAGAGCGGTAGCTTGTACGAGGCCGAAGAACGTTGCCGCAGGGAGACGACATTGTGTGCACAGCCTTGGCACTGCTAGAGGACGGTGCCTAAAGCTCCCTGCCTCTTCAACGCACTGCTGGCATACTTTATTGAATGTGTTCCGAGACAACTTTTCCTGAGTTTTGACTTCGTCCTGATGAAGCCCCTCTTGGGAAATTTGTGCTCATCCCCGAAGGCTCGAGATGCAGAGAACTCGATGGCAACTGCAGAAATGAAGGGCTGCGTTGAGTTGTCGAGAAGCAAGAACATAGCCAGCGCCTTGTGTTTGGGAGTCAGCAGCTGCTGGACTTTTGCGATTGCTTTCACTGTGCACTGAATGCCAGGACGGCATGTGCACGCTACAACAACGAGCTGGGCAAGAGTAGCCGAAAGATCACGGCCGTCAGAAAGCAGCTTAATATTGCCCTGGAAAGGGCAGTGTTTTTGGAGTGTGCAGTAAAATCGTGTTTCTGGACAAGGGAGGCATAAGTGCGCTGCGCTCCTAAGCTTTCTCCCTGCGAGACACACTGGCAAAGCTTTTCGCTATCATGCAGTCTAGTGCAGACGCACACTACGGCTCTCCGGAGCTGTCCGAAGCCAAGCGCCGGTGGCCGGCGTCTTTCGGCTGAAGCTGCGCTTCGGAGCGTACGGCTGTTGTGTGCGCGAAGCAGCCGCTTCTCCTGCTCCGGGAGCCGGACAGAGCGGTAGCTTGTACGTGGGCGAAGAACGTTGCCGCAGAGCACCGGGCTTCTACGCGCACCCTAAGGACTGCTAGTGGACCGTGGTGGCCGCTCGCCTGCCTCTTCAAGTCCATTCTAGCATGCTTTATTGAAGGTGTTCCGAGACAACTTTCCTGAGTTTTGACTTCGTCCTGATGCAGCCCCTCTTGGGAAACTCGTGCTCCTCCTCTGAGGCTCCGACAGGCAGAGACCTCGATGGCAACTGCAGAAATGAAGGGCTGCGTTGAGTTATCGAGAAGCAAGAACATAGCCAGCGCCTTGTGTTTGGGAGTCAGCAGCTGCTGGACTTTTACGATTGCTTTCACTGTGCACTGAATGCTAGGAAGGCATGTGCACGTTAAAACAACGAGCTGGGCAAGAGCAGGGAGGGAGCACGGGCATCAGAGAGCATCTGGCATCTTGCCCTGGAAAGGGCAGTGTTTTTGGAGTGTGCAGCAAATCCGTGTTTCTGGACAAGGGAGGCATAAGTGCGCTGCGCTCCTAAGCTATCTCCCTGCGAGACACACTGCCAAAGCTTTTCGCTATCATGCAGTCTAGTGCAGACGCACACTACGGCTCTCCGGAGCTGTCCGAAGCCAAGCGCCGGTCGCCGGCGTCTTTCGGCTGAAGCTGCCCTTCGGAGCGTACGGCTGCCGCTCCGCTGTTGTGTGCGCGAAGCAGTCGCTTCTCCTGCTCCGCGAGCCGGACAGAGCGGTAGCTTGTACGTGGGCGAAGAACGTTGCCGCAGGGAGACGACATTGTGTGCACAGCCTTGGCACTGCTAGAGGACGGTGGCTAAAGCTCCCTGCCTCTTCAATGCACTGCTGGCATGCTTTATTGAATATGTTCCGAGACAACTTTTCTGGGTTTGACTTCGTCCTGATGCAGCCCCTCCTGGGAAACTCGTGCTCCTCCTCTGAGGCTCCGACAGGCAGAGACCTCGATGGCAACTGAAGAAATGAAGGACTCTGTTGAAGTGTCGAGAAGAAAGAACGTAGACAAGCGCCTTGTGTTTGGGAGTCAGCAGCTGCTGGACTTTTGCGATTGCTTTCACTGTGCACTGAATGCTAGGAAAGCATGTGCACGTTAAAACAACGAGCTGGGCAAGAGCAGGGAGGGAGCACGGGCATCAGAGAGCATCTGGCATCTTGCCCTGGAAAGGGCAGTGTTTTTGGAGTATGCAGCAAATCCGTGTTTCTGGACAAGGGAGGCATAAGTGCGCTGCGCTCCTAAGCTATCTCCCTGCGAGACACACTGCCAAAGCTTTTCGCTATGATGCAGTCTAGTGCAGACGCACACTACGGCTCTCCGGAGCTGTCCGAAGCCAAGCGCCGGTCGCCGGCGTCTTCCGGCTGAAGCTGCGCTTCGGAGCGTACGGCTGCCGCTCCGCTGTTGTGTGCGCGAAGCAGCCGCTTCACCTGCTCCGGGAGCCGGACAGAGCGGTAGCTTGTACGAGGGAGAAGAACGAAGCCGCAGAGCACCGGGCTTCTGCCCGCACCCTAAGGACTGCTAGAGGACCGTGGTGGCCGCTCGCCTGCCTCTTCAATTCCATTCTAACATGCTTTATTGAAGGTGTTCCAGGACAATTTTCCTGAGTTTTGAATTCGTCCTGATGCAGCCCCTCCTGGGAAACTCCTGCTCCTCCTCTGAGGCTCCGAAATGCAGAGACCTCGATGGCAACTGCAGAAATGAAGGGCTGCGTTGAGTTGTCGAGAAGCAAGAACATAGCCAGCGCCTTGTGTTTGGGAGTCAGCAGCTGCTGGACTTTTGCGATTGCTTTCACTGTGCACTGAATGCCAGGACGGCATGTGCACGCTACAACAACGAGCTGGGCAAGAGTGGGTAGAAGAGAACAGGCGTCAGACAGCAGCTTACATATTACCCTGGAAAGAGCAGTGTTCTTGGAGTGTGCAGCAAATCCGTGTTTCTGGACAAGGGAGGCATAAGTGCGCTGCGCTGCTACGCTTTCTCCCTGCGAGACACACTGCCAAAGCTTTTCGCTATCATGCAGTCTAGTGCAGACGCACACTACGGCTCTCCGGAGCTGTCCGAAGCCAAGCGCCGGTCGCCGGCGTCTTTCGGCTGAAGCTGCCCTTCGGAGCGTACGGCTGCCGCTCCGCTGTTGTGTGCGCGAAGCAGCCGCTTCTCCTGCTCCGGGAGCCGGACAGAGCGGTAGCTTGTACGAGGCCGAAGAACGTTGCCGCAGGGAGACGACATTGTGTGCACAGCCTTGGCACTGCTAGAGGACGGTGCCTAAAGCTCCCTGCCTCTTCAACGCACTGCTGGCATACTTTATTGAATGTGTTCCGAGACAACTTTTCCTGAGTTTTGACTTCGTCCTGATGAAGCCCCTCTTGGGAAATTTGTGCTCATCCCCGAAGGCTCGAGATGCAGAGAACTCGATGGCAACTGCAGAAATGAAGGGCTGCGTTGAGTTGTCGAGAAGCAAGAACATAGCCAGCGCCTTGTGTTTGGGAGTCAGCAGCTGCTGGACTTTTGCGATTGCTTTCACTGTGCACTGAATGCCAGGACGGCATGTGCACGCTACAACAACGAGCTGGGCAAGAGTAGCCGAAAGATCACGGCCGTCAGAAAGCAGCTTAATATTGCCCTGGAAAGGGCAGTGTTTTTGGAGTGTGCAGTAAAATCGTGTTTCTGGACAAGGGAGGCATAAGTGCGCTGCGCTCCTAAGCTTTCTCCCTGCGAGACACACTGGCAAAGCTTTTCGCTATCATGCAGTCTAGTGCAGACGCACACTACGGCTCTCCGGAGCTGTCCGAAGCCAAGCGCCGGTGGCCGGCGTCTTTCGGCTGAAGCTGCGCTTCGGAGCGTACGGCTGTTGTGTGCGCGAAGCAGCCGCTTCTCCTGCTCCGGGAGCCGGACAGAGCGGTAGCTTGTACGTGGGCGAAGAACGTTGCCGCAGAGCACCGGGCTTCTACGCGCACCCTAAGGACTGCTAGTGGACCGTGGTGGCCGCTCGCCTGCCTCTTCAAGTCCATTCTAGCATGCTTTATTGAAGGTGTTCCGAGACAACTTTCCTGAGTTTTGACTTCGTCCTGATGCAGCCCCTCTTGGGAAACTCGTGCTCCTCCTCTGAGGCTCCGACAGGCAGAGACCTCGATGGCAACTGCAGAAATGAAGGGCTGCGTTGAGTTGTCGAGAAGCAAGAACATAGCCAGCGCCTTGTGTTTGGGAGTCAGCAGCTGCTGGACTTTTACGATTGCTTTCACTGTGCACTGAATGCTAGGAAGGCATGTGCACGTTAAAACAACGAGCTGGGCAAGAGCAGGGAGGGAGCACGGGCATCAGAGAGCATCTGGCATCTTGCCCTGGAAAGGGCAGTGTTTTTGGAGTGTGCAGCAAATCCGTGTTTCTGGACAAGGGAGGCATAAGTGCGCTGCGCTCCTAAGCTATCTCCCTGCGAGACACACTGCCAAAGCTTTTCGCTATGATGCAGTCTAGTGCAGACACACACTACGGCTCTCCGGAGCTGTCCGAAGCCAAGCGCCGGTCGCCGGCGTCTTTCGGCTGAAGCTGCCCTTCGGAGCGTACGGCTGCCGCTCCGCTGTTGTGTGCGCGAAGCAGTCGCTTCTCCTGCTCCGCGAGCCGGACAGAGCGGTAGCTTGTACGTGGGCGAAGAACGTTGCCGCAGGGAGACGACATTGTGTGCACAGCCTTGGCACTGCTAGAGGACGGTGGCTAAAGCTCCCTGCCTCTTCAATGCACTGCTGGCATACTTTATTGAATGTGTTCCGAGACAACTTTTCTGGGTTTGACTTCGTCCTGATGCAGCCCCTCCTGGGAAACTCGTGCTCCTCCTCTGAGGCTCCGACAGGCAGAGACCTCGATGGCAACTGAAGAAATGAAGGACTCTGTTGAAGTGTCGAGAAGAAAGAACGTAGACAAGCGCCTTGTGTTTGGGAGTCAGCAGCTGCTGGACTTTTGCGATTGCTTTCACTGTGCACTGAATGCTAGGAAAGCATGTGCACGTTAAAACAACGAGCTGGGCAAGAGCAGGGAGGGAGCACGGGCATCAGAGAGCATCTGGCATCTTGCCCTGGAAAGGGCAGTGTTTTTGGAGTATGCAGCAAATCCGTGTTTCTGGACAAGGGAGGCATAAGTGCGCTGCGCTCCTAAGCTATCTCCCTGCGAGACACACTGCCAAAGCTTTTCGCTATGATGCAGTCTAGTGCAGACGCACACTACGGCTCTCCGGAGCTGTCCGAAGCCAAGCGCCGGTCGCCGGCGTCTTCCGGCTGAAGCTGCGCTTCGGAGCGTACGGCTGCCGCTCCGCTGTTGTGTGCGCGAAGCAGCCGCTTCACCTGCTCCGGGAGCCGGACAGAGCGGTAGCTTGTACGAGGGAGAAGAACGAAGCCGCAGAGCACCGGGCTTCTGCCCGCACCCTAAGGACTGCTAGAGGACCGTGGTGGCCGCTCGCCTGCCTCTTCAATTCCATTCTAACATGCTTTATTGAAGGTGTTCCAGGACAATTTTCCTGAGTTTTGAATTCGTCCTGATGCAGCCCCTCCTGGGAAACTCCTGCTCCTCCTCTGAGGCTCCGAAATGCAGAGACCTCGATGGCAACTGCAGAAATGAAGGGCTGCGTTGAGTTGTCGAGAAGCAAGAACATAGCCAGCGCCTTGTGTTTGGGAGTCAGCAGCTGCTGGACTTTTGCGATTGCTTTCACTGTGCACTGAATGCCAGGACGGCATGTGCACGCTACAACAACGAGCTGGGCAAGAGTGGGTAGAAGAGAACAGGCGTCAGACAGCAGCTTACATATTACCCTGGAAAGAGCAGTGTTCTTGGAGTGTGCAGCAAATCCGTGTTTCTGGACAAGGGAGGCATAAGTGCGCTGCGCTGCTACGCTTTCTCCCTGCGAGACACACTGCCAAAGCTTTTCGCTATCATGCAGTCTAGTGCAGACGCACACTACGGCTCTCCGGAGCTGTCCGAAGCCAAGCGCCGGTCGCCGGCGTCTTTCGGCTGAAGCTGCCCTTCGGAGCGTACGGCTGCCGCTCCGCTGTTGTGTGCGCGAAGCAGCCGCTTCTCCTGCTCCGGGAGCCGGACAGAGCGGTAGCTTGTACGAGGGCGAAGAACGTTGCCGCAGGGAGACAACATTGTGTGCACAGCCTTGGCACTGCTAGAGGACGGTGGCTAAAGCTCCCTGCCTCTTCAATGCACTGCTGGCATGCTTTATTGAAGGTGTTCCGAGACAACTTTCCTGGGTTTTGACTTCGTCCCGATGCAGCCCCTCCTGGGAAATTGGTGCTCATCCCCTAAGGCTCGAGATGCAGAGAACTCGATGGCAGCTGCAGAAATGAAGGACTCCGTTGAAGTGTCTAGAAACAACAACGTAGACAAGCGCCTTGTGTTTGGGAGTCAGCCGCTGCTGGACTTTTGCGATTGCTTTCACTGTGCACTGAATACTAGGAAAGCATGTGCACGCTGCAACAACGAGCTGGGCAAGAGCAGGGAGGGAGCACGGCCATCAGACAGCAGCCTACATAGTACCATGGAAAGAGCCGTGTTTTTGGAGTGTGCAGTAAAATCGTGTTTCTGGACAAGGGAGGTATAAGTGCGCTGCGCTCCTAAGCTATCTCCCTGCGAGACACACTGCCAAAGCTTTTCGCTATCATGCAGTCTTGTGCAGACGCACACTACGGCTCTCCGGAGCTGTCCGAAGCCAAGCGCCGGTCGCCGGCGTCTTCCGGCTGAAGCTGCGCTTCGGAGCGTACGGCTGCCGCTCCGCTGTTGTGTGCGCGAAGCAGCCGCTTCTCCTGCTCCGGGAGCCGGACAGAGCGGTAGCTTGTACGAGGGCGAAGAACGTTGCCGCAGGGAGACGACATTGTGTGCACAGCCTTGGCACTGCTAGAGGACGGTGCCTAAAGCTCCCTGCCTCTTCAACGCACTGCTGGCATACCTTATTGAATGTGTTCCGAGACAACTTTTCCTGAGTTTTGACTTCGTCCTGATGAAGCCCCTCTTGGGAAATTTGTGCTCATCCCCGAAGGCTCGAGATGCAGAGAACTCGATGGCAACTGAAGAAATGAAGGGCTGCGTTGAGTTGTCGAGAAGCAAGAACATAGCCAGCGCCTTGTGTTTGGGAGTCAGCAGCTGCTGGACTTTTGCGATTGCTTTCACTGTGCACTGAATGCCAGGACGGCATGTGCACGCTACAACAACGAGCTGGGCAAGAGTGGGCAGAAGAGAACAGGCGTCAGACAGCAGCTTACATATTACCCTGGAAAGAGCAGTGTTTTTGGAGTGTGCAGCAAATCCGTGTTTCTGGACAAGGGAGGCATAAGTGCGCTGCGCTGCTACGCTTTCTCCCTGCGAGACACACTGCCAAAGCTTTTCGCTATGATGCAGTCTAGTGCAGACGCACACTACGGCTCTCCGGAGCTGTCCGAACCGAAGCGCCGGTCGCCGGCGTCTTTCGGCTGAAGCTGCCCTTCGGAGCGTACGGCTGCCGCTCCGCTGTTGTGTGCGCGAAGCAGCCGCTTCTCCTGCTCCGGGAGCCGGACAGAGCGGTAGCTTGTACGAGAGCGAAGAACGTTGCCGCAGAGCACCGGGCTTCTACGCGCACCCTAAGGACTGCTAGTGGACCGTGGTGGCCGCTCGCCTGCCTCTTCAAGTCCATTCTAGCATGCTTTATTGAAGGTGTTCCGAGACAACTTTCCTGAGTTTTGACTTCGTCCTGATGCAGCCCCTCTTGGGAAACTCGTGCTCCTCCTCTGAGGCTCCGACAGGCAGAGACCTCGATGGCAACTGCAGAAATGAAGGGCTGCGTTGAGTTGTCGAGAAGCAAGAACATAGCCAGCGCCTTGTGTTTGGGAGTCAGCAGCTGCTGGACTTTTACGATTGCTTTCACTGTGCACTGAATGCTAGGAAGGCATGTGCACGTTAAAACAACGAGCTGGGCAAGAGCAGGGAGGGAGCACGGGCATCAGAGAGCATCTGGCATCTTGCCCTGGAAAGGGCAGTGTTTTTGGAGTGTGCAGCAAATCCGTGTTTCTGGACAAGGGAGGCATAAGTGCGCTGCGCTCCTAAGCTATCTCCCTGCGAGACACACTGCCAAAGCTTTTCGCTATGATGCAGTCTAGTGCAGACGCACACTACGGCTCTCCGGAGCTGTCCGAAGCCAAGCGCCGGTCGCCGGCGTCTTTCGGCTGAAGCTGCCCTTCGGAGCGTACGGCTGCCGCTCCGCTGTTGTGTGCGCGAAGCAGTCGCTTCTCCTGCTCCGCGAGCCGGACAGAGCGGTAGCTTGTACGTGGGCGAAGAACGTTGCCGCAGGGAGACGACATTGTGTGCACAGCCTTGGCACTGCTAGAGGACGGTGGCTAAAGCTCCCTGCCTCTTCAATGCACTGCTGGCATACTTTATTGAATGTGTTCCGAGACAACTTTTCTGGGTTTGACTTCGTCCTGATGCAGCCCCTCCTGGGAAACTCGTGCTCCTCCTCTGAGGCTCCGACAGGCAGAGACCTCGATGGCAACTGAAGAAATGAAGGACTCTGTTGAAGTGTCGAGAAGAAAGAACGTAGACAAGCGCCTTGTGTTTGGGAGTCAGCAGCTGCTGGACTTTTGCGATTGCTTTCACTGTGCACTGAATGCTAGGAAAGCATGTGCACGTTAAAACAACGAGCTGGGCAAGAGCAGGGAGGGAGCACGGGCATCAGAGAGCATCTGGCATCTTGCCCTGGAAAGGGCAGTGTTTTTGGAGTATGCAGCAAATCCGTGTTTCTGGACAAGGGAGGCATAAGTGCGCTGCGCTCCTAAGCTATCTCCCTGCGAGACACACTGCCAAAGCTTTTCGCTATGATGCAGTCTAGTGCAGACGCACACTACGGCTCTCCGGAGCTGTCCGAAGCCAAGCGCCGGTCGCCGGCGTCTTCCGGCTGAAGCTGCGCTTCGGAGCGTACGGCTGCCGCTCCGCTGTTGTGTGCGCGAAGCAGCCGCTTCACCTGCTCCGGGAGCCGGACAGAGCGGTAGCTTGTACGAGGGAGAAGAACGAAGCCGCAGAGCACCGGGCTTCTGCCCGCACCCTAAGGACTGCTAGAGGACCGTGGTGGCCGCTCGCCTGCCTCTTCAATTCCATTCTAACATGCTTTATTGAAGGTGTTCCAGGACAATTTTCCTGAGTTTTGAATTCGTCCTGATGCAGCCCCTCCTGGGAAACTCCTGCTCCTCCTCTGAGGCTCCGAAATGCAGAGACCTCGATGGCAACTGCAGAAATGAAGGGCTGCGTTGAGTTGTCGAGAAGCAAGAACATAGCCAGCGCCTTGTGTTTGGGAGTCAGCAGCTGCTGGACTTTTGCGATTGCTTTCACTGTGCACTGAATGCCAGGACGGCATGTGCACGCTACAACAACGAGCTGGGCAAGAGTGGGTAGAAGAGAACAGGCGTCAGACAGCAGCTTACATATTACCCTGGAAAGAGCAGTGTTTTTGGAGTGTGCAGCAAATCCGTGTTTCTGGACAAGGGAGGCATAAGTGCGCTGCGCTGCTACGCTTTCTCCCTGCGAGACACACTGCCAAAGCTTTTCGCTATCATGCAGTCTAGTGCAGACGCACACTACGGCTCTCCGGAGCTGTCCGAAGCCAAGCGCCGGTCGCCGGCGTCTTTCGGCTGAAGCTGCCCTTCGGAGCGTACGGCTGCCGCTCCGCTGTTGTGTGCGCGAAGCAGCCGCTTCTCCTGCTCCGGGAGCCGGACAGAGCGGTAGCTTGTACGTGGGCGAAGAACGTTGCCGCAGGGAGACAACATTGTGTGCACAGCCTTGGCACTGCTAGAGGACGGTGGCTAAAGCTCCCTGCCTCTTCAATGCACTGCTGGCATGCTTTATTGAATGTGTTCCGAGACAACTTTCCTGGGTTTTGACTTCGTCCCGATGCAGCCCCTCCTGGGAAATTGGTGCTCATCCCCTAAGGCTCGAGATGCAGAGAACTCGATGGCAGCTGCAGAAATGAAGGACTCCGTTGAAGTGTCTAGAAACAACAACGTAGACAAGCGCCTTGTGTTTGGGAGTCAGCCGCTGCTGGACTTTTGCGATTGCTTTCACTGTGCACTGAATACTAGGAAAGCATGTGCACGCTGCAACAACGAGCTGGGCAAGAGCAGGGAGGGAGCACGGCCATCAGACAGCAGCCTACATAGTACCATGGAAAGAGCAGTGTTTTTGGAGTGTGCAGTAAAATCGTGTTTCTGGACAAGGGAGGTATACGTGCGCTGCGCTCCTAAGCTATCTCCCTGCGAGACACACTGGCAAAGCTTTTCGCTATCATGCAGTCTTGTGCAGACGCACACTACGGCTCTCCGGAGCTGTCCGAAGCCAAGCGCCGGTCGCCGGCGTCTTCCGGCTGAAGCTGCCCTTCGGAGCGTACGGCTGCCGCTCCGCTGTTGTGTGCGCGAAGCAGCCGCTTCTCCTGCTCCGGGAGCCGGACAGAGCGGTAGCTTGTACGAGGCCGAAGAACGTTGCCGCAGGGAGACGACATTGTGTGCACAGCCTTGGCACTGCTAGAGGACGGTGCCTAAAGCTCCCTGCCTCTTCAACGCACTGCTGGCATACTTTATTGAATGTGTTCCGAGACAACTTTTCCTGAGTTTTGACTTCGTCCTGATGAAGCCCCTCTTGGGAAATTTGTGCTCATCCCCGAAGGCTCGAGATGCAGAGAACTCGATGGCAACTGCAGAAATGAAGGGCTGCGTTGAGTTGTCGAGAAGCAAGAACATAGCCAGCGCCTTGTGTTTGGGAGTCAGCAGCTGCTGGACTTTTGCGATTGCTTTCACTGTGCACTGAATGCCAGGACGGCATGTGCACGCTACAACAACGAGCTGGGCAAGAGTAGCCGAAAGATCACGGCCGTCAGAAAGCAGCTTAATATTGCCCTGGAAAGGGCAGTGTTTTTGGAGTGTGCAGTAAAATCGTGTTTCTGGACAAGGGAGGCATAAGTGCGCTGCGCTCCTAAGCTTTCTCCCTGCGAGACACACTGGCAAAGCTTTTCGCTATCATGCAGTCTAGTGCAGACGCACACTACGGCTCTCCGGAGCTGTCCGAAGCCAAGCGCCGGTGGCCGGCGTCTTTCGGCTGAAGCTGCGCTTCGGAGCGTACGGCTGTTGTGTGCGCGAAGCAGCCGCTTCTCCTGCTCCGGGAGCCGGACAGAGCGGTAGCTTGTACGAGAGCGAAGAACGTTGCCGCAGAGCACCGGGCTTCTACGCGCACCCTAAGGACTGCTAGTGGACCGTGGTGGCCGCTCGCCTGCCTCTTCAAGTCCATTCTAGCATGCTTTATTGAAGGTGTTCCAGGACAATTTTCCTGAGTTTTGAATTCGTCCTGATGCAGCCCCTCCTGGGAAACTCGTGCTCCTCCTCTGAGGCTCCGACAGGCAGAGACCTCGATGGCAACTGCAGAAATGAAGGGCTGCGTTGAGTTGTCGAGAAGCAAGAACATAGCCAGCGCCTTGTGTTTGGGAGTCAGCAGCTGCTGGACTTTTACGATTGCTTTCACTGTGCACTGAATGCTAGGAAGGCATGTGCACGTTAAAACAACGAGCTGGGCAAGAGCAGGGAGGGAGCACGGGCATCAGAGAGCATCTGGCATCTTGCCCTGGAAAGGGCAGTGTTTTTGGAGTGTGCAGCAAATCCGTGTTTCTGGACAAGGGAGGCATAAGTGCGCTGCGCTCCTAAGCTATCTCCCTGCGAGACACACTGCCAAAGCTTTTCGCTATCATGCAGTCTAGTGCAGACGCACACTACGGCTCTCCGGAGCTGTCCGAAGCCAAGCGCCGGTCGCCGGCGTCTTTCGGCTGAAGCTGCCCTTCGGAGCGTACGGCTGCCGCTCCGCTGTTGTGTGCGCGAAGCAGTCGCTTCTCCTGCTCCGCGAGCCGGACAGAGCGGTAGCTTGTACGTGGGCGAAGAACGTTGCCGCAGGGAGACGACATTGTGTGCACAGCCTTGGCACTGCTAGAGGACGGTGGCTAAAGCTCCCTGCCTCTTCAATGCACTGCTGGCATACTTTATTGAATGTGTTCCGAGACAACTTTTCTGGGTTTGACTTCGTCCTGATGCAGCCCCTCCTGGGAAACTCGTGCTCCTCCTCTGAGGCTCCGACAGGCAGAGACCTCGATGGCAACTGAAGAAATGAAGGACTCTGTTGAAGTGTCGAGAAGAAAGAACGTAGACAAGCGCCTTGTGTTTGGGAGTCAGCAGCTGCTGGACTTTTGCGATTGCTTTCACTGTGCACTGAATGCTAGGAAAGCATGTGCACGTTAAAACAACGAGCTGGGCAAGAGCAGGGAGGGAGCACGGGCATCAGAGAGCATCTGGCATCTTGCCCTGGAAAGGGCAGTGTTTTTGGAGTATGCAGCAAATCCGTGTTTCTGGACAAGGGAGGCATAAGTGCGCTGCGCTCCTAAGCTATCTCCCTGCGAGACACACTGCCAAAGCTTTTCGCTATCATGCAGTCTAGTGCAGACGCACACTACGGCTCTCCGGAGCTGTCCGAAGCCAAGCGCCGGTCGCCGGCGTCTTCCGGCTGAAGCTGCGCTTCGGAGCGTACGGCTGCCGCTCCGCTGTTGTGTGCGCGAAGCAGCCGCTTCACCTGCTCCGGGAGCCGGACAGAGCGGTAGCTTGTACGAGGGAGAAGAACGAAGCCGCAGAGCACCGGGCTTCTGCCCGCACCCTAAGGACTGCTAGAGGACCGTGGTGGCCGCTCGCCTGCCTCTTCAATTCCATTCTAACATGCTTTATTGAAGGTGTTCCAGGACAATTTTCCTGAGTTTTGAATTCGTCCTGATGCAGCCCCTCCTGGGAAACTCCTGCTCCTCCTCTGAGGCTCCGAAATGCAGAGACCTCGATGGCAACTGCAGAAATGAAGGGCTGCGTTGAGTTGTCGAGAAGCAAGAACATAGCCAGCGCCTTGTGTTTGGGAGTCAGCAGCTGCTGGACTTTTGCGATTGCTTTCACTGTGCACTGAATGCCAGGACGGCATGTGCACGCTACAACAACGAGCTGGGCAAGAGTGGGTAGAAGAGAACAGGCGTCAGACAGCAGCTTACATATTACCCTGGAAAGAGCAGTGTTCTTGGAGTGTGCAGCAAATCCGTGTTTCTGGACAAGGGAGGCATAAGTGCGCTGCGCTGCTACGCTTTCTCCCTGCGAGACACACTGCCAAAGCTTTTCGCTATCATGCAGTCTAGTGCAGACGCACACTACGGCTCTCCGGAGCTGTCCGAAGCCAAGCGCCGGTCGCCGGCGTCTTTCGGCTGAAGCTGCCCTTCGGAGCGTACGGCTGCCGCTCCGCTGTTGTGTGCGCGAAGCAGCCGCTTCTCCTGCTCCGGGAGCCGGACAGAGCGGTAGCTTGTACGAGGGCGAAGAACGTTGCCGCAGGGAGACAACATTGTGTGCACAGCCTTGGCACTGCTAGAGGACGGTGGCTAAAGCTCCCTGCCTCTTCAATGCACTGCTGGCATGCTTTATTGAAGGTGTTCCGAGACAACTTTCCTGGGTTTTGACTTCGTCCCGATGCAGCCCCTCCTGGGAAATTGGTGCTCATCCCCTAAGGCTCGAGATGCAGAGAACTCGATGGCAGCTGCAGAAATGAAGGACTCCGTTGAAGTGTCTAGAAACAACAACGTAGACAAGCGCCTTGTGTTTGGGAGTCAGCCGCTGCTGGACTTTTGCGATTGCTTTCACTGTGCACTGAATACTAGGAAAGCATGTGCACGCTGCAACAACGAGCTGGGCAAGAGCAGGGAGGGAGCACGGCCATCAGACAGCAGCCTACATAGTACCATGGAAAGAGCCGTGTTTTTGGAGTGTGCAGTAAAATCGTGTTTCTGGACAAGGGAGGTATAAGTGCGCTGCGCTCCTAAGCTATCTCCCTGCGAGACACACTGCCAAAGCTTTTCGCTATCATGCAGTCTTGTGCAGACGCACACTACGGCTCTCCGGAGCTGTCCGAAGCCAAGCGCCGGTCGCCGGCGTCTTCCGGCTGAAGCTGCGCTTCGGAGCGTACGGCTGCCGCTCCGCTGTTGTGTGCGCGAAGCAGCCGCTTCTCCTGCTCCGGGAGCCGGACAGAGCGGTAGCTTGTACGAGGGCGAAGAACGTTGCCGCAGGGAGACGACATTGTGTGCACAGCCTTGGCACTGCTAGAGGACGGTGCCTAAAGCTCCCTGCCTCTTCAACGCACTGCTGGCATACCTTATTGAATGTGTTCCGAGACAACTTTTCCTGAGTTTTGACTTCGTCCTGATGAAGCCCCTCTTGGGAAATTTGTGCTCATCCCCGAAGGCTCGAGATGCAGAGAACTCGATGGCAACTGAAGAAATGAAGGGCTGCGTTGAGTTGTCGAGAAGCAAGAACATAGCCAGCGCCTTGTGTTTGGGAGTCAGCAGCTGCTGGACTTTTGCGATTGCTTTCACTGTGCACTGAATGCCAGGACGGCATGTGCACGCTACAACAACGAGCTGGGCAAGAGTGGGCAGAAGAGAACAGGCGTCAGACAGCAGCTTACATATTACCCTGGAAAGAGCAGTGTTTTTGGAGTGTGCAGCAAATCCGTGTTTCTGGACAAGGGAGGCATAAGTGCGCTGCGCTGCTACGCTTTCTCCCTGCGAGACACACTGCCAAAGCTTTTCGCTATGATGCAGTCTAGTGCAGACGCACACTACGGCTCTCCGGAGCTGTCCGAACCGAAGCGCCGGTCGCCGGCGTCTTTCGGCTGAAGCTGCCCTTCGGAGCGTACGGCTGCCGCTCCGCTGTTGTGTGCGCGAAGCAGCCGCTTCTCCTGCTCCGGGAGCCGGACAGAGCGGTAGCTTGTACGAGAGCGAAGAACGTTGCCGCAGAGCACCGGGCTTCTACGCGCACCCTAAGGACTGCTAGTGGACCGTGGTGGCCGCTCGCCTGCCTCTTCAAGTCCATTCTAGCATGCTTTATTGAAGGTGTTCCGAGACAACTTTCCTGGGTTTTGACTTCGTCCTGATGCAGCCCCTCTTGGGAAACTCGTGCTCCTCCTCTGAGGCTCCGACAGGCAGAGACCTCGATGGCAACTGCAGAAATGAAGGGCTGCGTTGAGTTGTCGAGAAGCAAGAACATAGCCAGCGCCTTGTGTTTGGGAGTCAGCAGCTGCTGGACTTTTACGATTGCTTTCACTGTGCACTGAATGCTAGGAAGGCATGTGCACGTTAAAACAACGAGCTGGGCAAGAGCAGGGAGGGAGCACGGGCATCAGAGAGCATCTGGCATCTTGCCCTGGAAAGGGCAGTGTTTTTGGAGTGTGCAGCAAATCCGTGTTTCTGGACAAGGGAGGCATAAGTGCGCTGCGCTCCTAAGCTATCTCCCTGCGAGACACACTGCCAAAGCTTTTCGCTATGATGCAGTCTAGTGCAGACGCACACTACGGCTCTCCGGAGCTGTCCGAAGCCAAGCGCCGGTGGCCGGCGTCTTTCGGCTGAAGCTGCCCTTCGGAGCGTACGGCTGCCGCTCCGCTGTTGTGTGCGCGAAGCAGTCGCTTCTCCTGCTCCGCGAGCCGGACAGAGCGGTAGCTTGTACGTGGGCGAAGAACGTTGCCGCAGGGAGACGACATTGTGTGCACAGCCTTGGCACTGCTAGAGGACGGTGGCTAAAGCTCCCTGCCTCTTCAATGCACTGCTGGCATACTTTATTGAATGTGTTCCGAGACAACTTTTCTGGGTTTGACTTCGTCCTGATGCAGCCCCTCCTGGGAAACTCGTGCTCCTCCTCTGAGGCTCCGACAGGCAGAGACCTCGATGGCAACTGAAGAAATGAAGGACTCTGTTGAAGTGTCGAGAAGAAAGAACGTAGACAAGCGCCTTGTGTTTGGGAGTCAGCAGCTGCTGGACTTTTGCGATTGCTTTCACTGTGCACTGAATGCTAGGAAAGCATGAACACGTTAAAACAACGAGCTGGGCAAGAGCAGGGAGGGAGCACGGGCATCAGAGAGCATCTGGCATCTTGCCCTGGAAAGGGCAGTGTTTTTGGAGTATGCAGCAAATCCGTGTTTCTGGACAAGGGAGGCATAAGTGCGCTGCGCTCCTAAGCTATCTCCCTGCGAGACACACTGCCAAAGCTTTTCGCTATGATGCAGTCTAGTGCAGACGCACACTACGGCTCTCCGGAGCTGTCCGAAGCCAAGCGCCGGTCGCCGGCGTCTTCCGGCTGAAGCTGCGCTTCGGAGCGTACGGCTGCCGCTCCGCTGTTGTGTGCGCGAAGCAGCCGCTTCTCCTGCTCCGGGAGCCGGACAGAGCGGTAGCTTGTACGAGGGAGAAGAACGAAGCCGCAGAGCACCGGGCTTCTGCCCGCACCCTAAGGACTGCTAGAGGACCGTGGTGGCCGCTCGCCTGCCTCTTCAATTCCATTCTAACATGCTTTATTGAAGGTGTTCCAGGACAATTTTCCTGAGTTTTGAATTCGTCCTGATGCAGCCCCTCCTGGGAAACTCCTGCTCCTCCTCTGAGGCTCCGAAATGCAGAGACCTCGATGGCAACTGCAGAAATGAAGGGCTGCGTTGAGTTGTCGAGAAGCAAGAACATAGCCAGCGCCTTGTGTTTGGGAGTCAGCAGCTGCTGGACTTTTGCGATTGCTTTCACTGTGCACTGAATGCCAGGACGGCATGTGCACGCTACAACAACGAGCTGGGCAAGAGTGGGTAGAAGAGAACAGGCGTCAGACAGCAGCTTACATATTACCCTGGAAAGAGCAGTGTTTTTGGAGTGTGCAGCAAATCCGTGTTTCTGGACAAGGGAGGCATAAGTGCGCTGCGCTGCTACGCTTTCTCCCTGCGAGACACACTGCCAAAGCTTTTCGCTATCATGCAGTCTAGTGCAGACGCACACTACGGCTCTCCGGAGCTGTCCGAAGCCAAGCGCCGGTCGCCGGCGTCTTTCGGCTGAAGCTGCCCTTCGGAGCGTACGGCTGCCGCTCCGCTGTTGTGTGCGCGAAGCAGCCGCTTCTCCTGCTCCGGGAGCCGGACAGAGCGGTAGCTTGTACGTGGGCGAAGAACGTTGCCGCAGGGAGACAACATTGTGTGCACAGCCTTGGCACTGCTAGAGGACGGTGGCTAAAGCTCCCTGCCTCTTCAATGCACTGCTGGCATGCTTTATTGAATGTGTTCCGAGACAACTTTCCTGGGTTTTGACTTCGTCCCGATGCAGCCCCTCCTGGGAAATTGGTGCTCATCCCCTAAGGCTCGAGATGCAGAGAACTCGATGGCAGCTGCAGAAATGAAGGACTCCGTTGAAGTGTCTAGAAACAACAACGTAGACAAGCGCCTTGTGTTTGGGAGTCAGCCGCTGCTGGACTTTTGCGATTGCTTTCACTGTGCACTGAATACTAGGAAAGCATGTGCACGCTGCAACAACGAGCTGGGCAAGAGCAGGGAGGGAGCACGGGCATCAGACAGCAGCCTACATAGTACCATGGAAAGAGCAGTGTTTTTGGAGTGTGCAGTAAAATCGTGTTTCTGGACAAGGGAGGTATACGTGCGCTGCGCTCCTAAGCTATCTCCCTGCGAGACACACTGGCAAAGCTTTTCGCTATCATGCAGTCTTGTGCAGACGCACACTACGGCTCTCCGGAGCTGTCCGAAGCCAAGCGCCGGTCGCCGGCGTCTTCCGGCTGAAGCTGCGCTTCGGAGCGTACGGCTGCCGCTCCGCTGTTGTGTGCGCGAAGCAGCCGCTTCTCCTGCTCCGGGAGCCGGACAGAGCGGTAGCTTGTACGAGGCCGAAGAACGTTGCCGCAGGGAGACGACATTGTGTGCACAGCCTTGGCACTGCTAGAGGACGGTGCCTAAAGCTCCCTGCCTCTTCAACGCACTGCTGGCATACTTTATTGAATGTGTTCCGAGACAACTTTTCCTGAGTTTTGACTTCGTCCTGATGAAGCCCCTCTTGGGAAATTTGTGCTCATCCCCGAAGGCTCGAGATGCAGAGAACTCGATGGCAACTGCAGAAATGAAGGGCTGCGTTGAGTTGTCGAGAAGCAAGAACATAGCCAGCGCCTTGTGTTTGGGAGTCAGCAGCTGCTGGACTTTTGCGATTGCTTTCACTGTGCACTGAATGCCAGGACGGCATGTGCACGCTACAACAACGAGCTGGGCAAGAGTAGCCGAAAGATCACGGCCGTCAGAAAGCAGCTTAATATTGCCCTGGAAAGGGCAGTGTTTTTGGAGTGTGCAGTAAAATCGTGTTTCTGGACAAGGGAGGCATAAGTGCGCTGCGCTCCTAAGCTTTCTCCCTGCGAGACACACTGGCAAAGCTTTTCGCTATCATGCAGTCTAGTGCAGACGCACACTACGGCTCTCCGGAGCTGTCCGAAGCCAAGCGCCGGTGGCCGGCGTCTTTCGGCTGAAGCTGCGCTTCGGAGCGTACGGCTGTTGTGTGCGCGAAGCAGCCGCTTCTCCTGCTCCGGGAGCCGGACAGAGCGGTAGCTTGTACGAGGGCGAAGAACGTTGCCGCAGAGCACCGGGCTTCTACGCGCACCCTAAGGACTGCTAGTGGACCGTGGTGGCCGCTCGCCTGCCTCTTCAAGTCCATTCTAGCATGCTTTATTGAAGGTGTTCCGAGACAACTTTCCTGAGTTTTGACTTCGTCCTGATGCAGCCCCTCTTGGGAAACTCGTGCTCCTCCTCTGAGGCTCCGACAGGCAGAGACCTCGATGGCAACTGCAGAAATGAAGGGCTGCGTTGAGTTGTCGAGAAGCAAGAACATAGCCAGCGCCTTGTGTTTGGGAGTCAGCAGCTGCTGGACTTTTACGATTGCTTTCACTGTGCACTGAATGCTAGGAAGGCATGTGCACGTTAAAACAACGAGCTGGGCAAGAGCAGGGAGGGAGCACGGGCATCAGAGAGCATCTGGCATCTTGCCCTGGAAAGGGCAGTGTTTTTGGAGTGTGCAGCAAATCCGTGTTTCTGGACAAGGGAGGCATACGTGCGCTGCGCTCCTAAGCTATCTCCCTGCGAGACACACTGCCAAAGCTTTTCGCTATCATGCAGTCTAGTGCAGACGCACACTACGGCTCTCCGGAGCTGTCCGAAGCCAAGCGCCGGTCGCCGGCGTCTTTCGGCTGAAGCTGCCCTTCGGAGCGTACGGCTGCCGCTCCGCTGTTGTGTGCGCGAAGCAGTCGCTTCTCCTGCTCCGCGAGCCGGACAGAGCGGTAGCTTGTACGTGGGCGAAGAACGTTGCCGCAGGGAGACGACATTGTGTGCACAGCCTTGGCACTGCTAGAGGACGGTGGCTAAAGCTCCCTGCCTCTTCAATGCACTGCTGGCATACTTTATTGAATGTGTTCCGAGACAACTTTTCTGGGTTTGACTTCGTCCTGATGCAGCCCCTCCTGGGAAACTCGTGCTCCTCCTCTGAGGCTCCGACAGGCAGAGACCTCGATGGCAACTGAAGAAATGAAGGACTCTGTTGAAGTGTCGAGAAGAAAGAACGTAGACAAGCGCCTTGTGTTTGGGAGTCAGCAGCTGCTGGACTTTTGCGATTGCTTTCACTGTGCACTGAATGCTAGGAAAGCATGTGCACGTTAAAACAACGAGCTGGGCAAGAGCAGGGAGGGAGCACGGGCATCAGAGAGCATCTGGCATCTTGCCCTGGAAAGGGCAGTGTTTTTGGAGTATGCAGCAAATCCGTGTTTCTGGACAAGGGAGGCATAAGTGCGCTGCGCTCCTAAGCTATCTCCCTGCGAGACACACTGCCAAAGCTTTTCGCTATGATGCAGTCTAGTGCAGACGCACACTACGGCTCTCCGGAGCTGTCCGAAGCCAAGCGCCGGTCGCCGGCGTCTTCCGGCTGAAGCTGCGCTTCGGAGCGTACGGCTGCCGCTCCGCTGTTGTGTGCGCGAAGCAGCCGCTTCACCTGCTCCGGGAGCCGGACAGAGCGGTAGCTTGTACGAGGGAGAAGAACGAAGCCGCAGAGCACCGGGCTTCTGCCCGCACCCTAAGGACTGCTAGAGGACCGTGGTGGCCGCTCGCCTGCCTCTTCAATTCCATTCTAACATGCTTTATTGAAGGTGTTCCAGGACAATTTTCCTGAGTTTTGAATTCGTCCTGATGCAGCCCCTCCTGGGAAACTCCTGCTCCTCCTCTGAGGCTCCGAAATGCAGAGACCTCGATGGCAACTGCAGAAATGAAGGGCTGCGTTGAGTTGTCGAGAAGCAAGAACATAGCCAGCGCCTTGTGTTTGGGAGTCAGCAGCTGCTGGACTTTTGCGATTGCTTTCACTGTGCACTGAATGCCAGGACGGCATGTGCACGCTACAACAACGAGCTGGGCAAGAGTGGGTAGAAGAGAACAGGCGTCAGACAGCAGCTTACATATTACCCTGGAAAGAGCAGTGTTCTTGGAGTGTGCAGCAAATCCGTGTTTCTGGACAAGGGAGGCATAAGTGCGCTGCGCTGCTACGCTTTCTCCCTGCGAGACACACTGCCAAAGCTTTTCGCTATCATGCAGTCTAGTGCAGACGCACACTACGGCTCTCCGGAGCTGTCCGAAGCCAAGCGCCGGTGGCCGGCGTCTTTCGGCTGAAGCAGCTCTTCGGAGCGTACGGCTGTTGTGTGCGCGAAGCAGCCGCTTCTCCTGCTCCGGGAGCCGGACAGAGCGGTAGCTTGTACGAGGGCGAAGAACGTTGCCGCAGGGAGACAACATTGTGTGCACAGCCTTGGCACTGCTAGAGGACGGTGGCTAAAGCTCCCTGCCTCTTCAATGCACTGCTGGCATGCTTTATTGAAGGTGTTCCGAGACAACTTTCCTGTGTTTTGACTTCGTCCCGATGCAGCCCCTCCTGGGAAATTGGTGCTCATCCCCTAAGGCTCGAGATGCAGAGAACTCGATGGCAGCTGCAGAAATGAAGGACTCCGTTGAAGTGTCTAGAAACAACAACGTAGACAAGCGCCTTGTGTTTGGGAGTCAGCCGCTGCTGGACTTTTGCGATTGCTTTCACTGTGCACTGAATACTAGGAAAGCATGTGCACGCTGCAACAACGAGCTGGGCAAGAGCAGGGAGGGAGCACGGGCATCAGACAGCAGCCTACATAGTACCATGGAAAGAGCAGTGTTTTTGGAGTGTGCAGTAAAATCGTGTTTCTGGACAAGGGAGGTATACGTGCGCTGCGCTCCTAAGCTATCTCCCTGCGAGACACACTGGCAAAGCTTTTCGCTATCATGCAGTCTTGTGCAGACGCACACTACGGCTCTCCGGAGCTGTCCGAAGCCAAGCGCCGGTCGCCGTCGTCTTCCGGCTGAAGCTGCCCTTCGGAGCGTACGGCTGCCGCTCCGCTGTTGTGTGCGCGAAGCAGCCGCTTCTCCTGCTCCGGGAGCCGGACAGAGCGGTAGCTTGTACGAGGCCGAAGAACGTTGCCGCAGGGAGACGACATTGTGTGCACAGCCTTGGCACTGCTAGAGGACGGTGCCTAAAGCTCCCTGCCTCTTCAACGCACTGCTGGCATACTTTATTGAATGTGTTCCGAGACAACTTTTCCTGAGTTTTGACTTCGTCCTGATGAAGCCCCTCTTGGGAAATTTGTGCTCATCCCCGAAGGCTCGAGATGCAGAGAACTCGATGGCAACTGCAGAAATGAAGGGCTGCGTTGAGTTGTCGAGAAGCAAGAACATAGCCAGCGCCTTGTGTTTGGGAGTCAGCAGCTGCTGGACTTTTGCGATTGCTTTCACTGTGCACTGAATGCCAGGACGGCATGTGCACGCTACAACAACGAGCTGGGCAAGAGTAGCCGAAAGATCACGGCCGTCAGAAAGCAGCTTAATATTGCCCTGGAAAGGGCAGTGTTTTTGGAGTGTGCAGTAAAATCGTGTTTCTGGACAAGGGAGGCATAAGTGCGCTGCGCTCCTAAGCTTTCTCCCTGCGAGACACACTGGCAAAGCTTTTCGCTATCATGCAGTCTAGTGCAGACGCACACTACGGCTCTCCGGAGCTGTCCGAAGCCAAGCGCCGGTGGCCGGCGTCTTTCGGCTGAAGCTGCGCTTCGGAGCGTACGGCTGTTGTGTGCGCGAAGCAGCCGCTTCTCCTGCTCCGGGAGCCGGACAGAGCGGTAGCTTGTACGAGGGCGAAGAACGTTGCCGCAGGGAGACAACATTGTGTGCACAGCCTTGGCACTGCTAGAGGACGGTGGCTAAAGCTCCCTGCCTCTTCAATGCACTGCTGGCATGCTTTATTGAAGGTGTTCCGAGACAACTTTCCTGTGTTTTGACTTCGTCCCGATGCAGCCCCTCCTGGGAAATTGGTGCTCATCCCCTAAGGCTCGAGATGCAGAGAACTCGATGGCAGCTGCAGAAATGAAGGACTCCGTTGAAGTGTCTAGAAACAACAACGTAGACAAGCGCCTTGTGTTTGGGAGTCAGCCGCTGCTGGACTTTTGCGATTGCTTTCACTGTGCACTGAATACTAGGAAAGCATGTGCACGCTGCAACAACGAGCTGGGCAAGAGCAGGGAGGGAGCACGGGCATCAGACAGCAGCCTACATAGTACCATGGAAAGAGCAGTGTTTTTGGAGTGTGCAGTAAAATCGTGTTTCTGGACAAGGGAGGTATACGTGCGCTGCGCTCCTAAGCTATCTCCCTGCGAGACACACTGGCAAAGCTTTTCGCTATCATGCAGTCTTGTGCAGACGCACACTACGGCTCTCCGGAGCTGTCCGAAGCCAAGCGCCGGTCGCCGGCGTCTTCCGGCTGAAGCTGCCCTTCGGAGCGTACGGCTGCCGCTCCGCTGTTGTGTGCGCGAAGCAGCCGCTTCTCCTGCTCCGGGAGCCGGACAGAGCGGTAGCTTGTACGAGGCCGAAGAACGTTGCCGCAGGGAGACGACATTGTGTGCACAGCCTTGGCACTGCTAGAGGACGGTGCCTAAAGCTCCCTGCCTCTTCAACGCACTGCTGGCATACTTTATTGAATGTGTTCCGAGACAACTTTTCCTGAGTTTTGACTTCGTCCTGATGAAGCCCCTCTTGGGAAATTTGTGCTCATCCCCGAAGGCTCGAGATGCAGAGAACTCGATGGCAACTGAAGAAATGAAGGGCTGCGTTGAGTTGTCGAGAAGCAAGAACATAGCCAGCGCCTTGTGTTTGGGAGTCAGCAGCTGCTGGACTTTTGCGATTGCTTTCACTGTGCACTGAATGCCAGGACGGCATGTGCACGCTACAACAACGAGCTGGGCAAGAGTGGGCAGAAGAGAACAGGCGTCAGACAGCAGCTTACATATTACCCTGGAAAGAGCAGTGTTTTTGGAGTGTGCAGCAAATCCGTGTTTCTGGACAAGGGAGGCATAAGTGCGCTGCGCTGCTACGCTTTCTCCCTGCGAGACACACTGCCAAAGCTTTTCGCTATGATGCAGTCTAGTGCAGACGCACACTACGGCTCTCCGGAGCTGTCCGAACCGAAGCGCCGGTCGCCGGCGTCTTTCGGCTGAAGCTGCCCTTCGGAGCGTACGGCTGCCGCTCCGCTGTTGTGTGCGCGAAGCAGCCGCTTCTCCTGCTCCGGGAGCCGGACAGAGCGGTAGCTTGTACGAGAGCGAAGAACGTTGCCGCAGAGCACCGGGCTTCTACGCGCACCCTAAGGACTGCTAGTGGACCGTGGTGGCCGCTCGCCTGCCTCTTCAAGTCCATTCTAGCATGCTTTATTGAAGGTGTTCCGAGACAACTTTCCTGAGTTTTGACTTCGTCCTGATGCAGCCCCTCTTGGGAAACTCGTGCTCCTCCTCTGAGGCTCCGACAGGCAGAGACCTCGATGGCAACTGCAGAAATGAAGGGCTGCGTTGAGTTATCGAGAAGCAAGAACATAGCCAGCGCCTTGTGTTTGGGAGTCAGCAGCTGCTGGACTTTTACGATTGCTTTCACTGTGCACTGAATGCTAGGAAGGCATGTGCACGTTAAAACAACGAGCTGGGCAAGAGCAGGGAGGGAGCACGGGCATCAGAGAGCATCTGGCATCTTGCCCTGGAAAGGGCAGTGTTTTTGGAGTGTGCAGCAAATCCGTGTTTCTGGACAAGGGAGGCATAAGTGCGCTGCGCTCCTAAGCTATCTCCCTGCGAGACACACTGCCAAAGCTTTTCGCTATCATGCAGTCTAGTGCAGACGCACACTACGGCTCTCCGGAGCTGTCCGAAGCCAAGCGCCGGTCGCCGGCGTCTTTCGGCTGAAGCTGCCCTTCGGAGCGTACGGCTGCCGCTCCGCTGTTGTGTGCGCGAAGCAGTCGCTTCTCCTGCTCCGCGAGCCGGACAGAGCGGTAGCTTGTACGTGGGCGAAGAACGTTGCCGCAGGGAGACGACATTGTGTGCACAGCCTTGGCACTGCTAGAGGACGGTGGCTAAAGCTCCCTGCCTCTTCAATGCACTGCTGGCATACTTTATTGAATGTGTTCCGAGACAACTTTTCTGGGTTTGACTTCGTCCTGATGCAGCCCCTCCTGGGAAACTCGTGCTCCTCCTCTGAGGCTCCGACAGGCAGAGACCTCGATGGCAACTGAAGAAATGAAGGACTCTGTTGAAGTGTCGAGAAGAAAGAACGTAGACAAGCGCCTTGTGTTTGGGAGTCAGCAGCTGCTGGACTTTTGCGATTGCTTTCACTGTGCACTGAATGCTAGGAAAGCATGTGCACGTTAAAACAACGAGCTGGGCAAGAGCAGGGAGGGAGCACGGGCATCAGAGAGCATCTGGCATCTTGCCCTGGAAAGGGCAGTGTTTTTGGAGTATGCAGCAAATCCGTGTTTCTGGACAAGGGAGGCATAAGTGCGCTGCGCTCCTAAGCTATCTCCCTGCGAGACACACTGCCAAAGCTTTTCGCTATGATGCAGTCTAGTGCAGACGCACACTACGGCTCTCCGGAGCTGTCCGAAGCCAAGCGCCGGTCGCCGGCGTCTTCCGGCTGAAGCTGCGCTTCGGAGCGTACGGCTGCCGCTCCGCTGTTGTGTGCGCGAAGCAGCCGCTTCACCTGCTCCGGGAGCCGGACAGAGCGGTAGCTTGTACGAGGGAGAAGAACGAAGCCGCAGAGCACCGGGCTTCTGCCCGCACCCTAAGGACTGCTAGAGGACCGTGGTGGCCGCTCGCCTGCCTCTTCAATTCCATTCTAACATGCTTTATTGAAGGTGTTCCGAGACAATTTTCCTGAGTTTTGAATTCGTCCTGATGCAGCCCCTCCTGGGAAACTCCTGCTCCTCCTCTGAGGCTCCGAAATGCAGAGACCTCGATGGCAACTGCAGAAATGAAGGGCTGCGTTGAGTTGTCGAGAAGCAAGAACATAGCCAGCGCCTTGTGTTTGGGAGTCAGCAGCTGCTGGACTTTTGCGATTGCTTTCACTGTGCACTGAATGCCAGGACGGCATGTGCACGCTACAACAACGAGCTGGGCAAGAGTGGGTAGAAGAGAACAGGCGTCAGACAGCAGCTTACATATTACCCTGGAAAGAGCAGTGTTCTTGGAGTGTGCAGCAAATCCGTGTTTCTGGACAAGGGAGGCATAAGTGCGCTGCGCTGCTACGCTTTCTCCCTGCGAGACACACTGCCAAAGCTTTTCGCTATCATGCAGTCTAGTGCAGACGCACACTACGGCTCTCCGGAGCTGTCCGAAGCCAAGCGCCGGTCGCCGGCGTCTTTCGGCTGAAGCTGCCCTTCGGAGCGTACGGCTGCCGCTCCGCTGTTGTGTGCGCGAAGCAGCCGCTTCTCCTGCTCCGGGAGCCGGACAGAGCGGTAGCTTGTACGTGGGCGAAGAACGTTGCCGCAGGGAGACAACATTGTGTGCACAGCCTTGGCACTGCTAGAGGACGGTGGCTAAAGCTCCCTGCCTCTTCAATGCACTGCTGGCATGCTTTATTGAATGTGTTCCGAGACAACTTTCCTGGGTTTTGACTTCGTCCCGATGCAGCCCCTCCTGGGAAATTGGTGCTCATCCCCTAAGGCTCGAGATGCAGAGAACTCGATGGCAGCTGCAGAAATGAAGGACTCCGTTGAAGTGTCTAGAAACAACAACGTAGACAAGCGCCTTGTGTTTGGGAGTCAGCCGCTGCTGGACTTTTGCGATTGCTTTCACTGTGCACTGAATACTAGGAAAGCATGTGCACGCTGCAACAACGAGCTGGGCAAGAGCAGGGAGGGAGCACGGGCATCAGACAGCAGCCTACATAGTACCATGGAAAGAGCAGTGTTTTTGGAGTGTGCAGTAAAATCGTGTTTCTGGACAAGGGAGGTATACGTGCGCTGCGCTCCTAAGCTATCTCCCTGCGAGACACACTGGCAAAGCTTTTCGCTATCATGCAGTCTTGTGCAGACGCACACTACGGCTCTCCGGAGCTGTCCGAAGCCAAGCGCCGGTCGCCGGCGTCTTCCGGCTGAAGCTGCCCTTCGGAGCGTACGGCTGCCGCTCCGCTGTTGTGTGCGCGAAGCAGCCGCTTCTCCTGCTCCGGGAGCCGGACAGAGCGGTAGCTTGTACGAGGCCGAAGAACGTTGCCGCAGGGAGACGACATTGTGTGCACAGCCTTGGCACTGCTAGAGGACGGTGCCTAAAGCTCCCTGCCTCTTCAACGCACTGCTGGCATACTTTATTGAATGTGTTCCGAGACAACTTTTCCTGAGTTTTGACTTCGTCCTGATGAAGCCCCTCTTGGGAAATTTGTGCTCATCCCCGAAGGCTCGAGATGCAGAGAACTCGATGGCAACTGCAGAAATGAAGGGCTGCGTTGAGTTGTCGAGAAGCAAGAACATAGCCAGCGCCTTGTGTTTGGGAGTCAGCAGCTGCTGGACTTTTGCGATTGCTTTCACTGTGCACTGAATGCCAGGACGGCATGTGCACGCTACAACAACGAGCTGGGCAAGAGTAGCCGAAAGATCACGGCCGTCAGAAAGCAGCTTAATATTGCCCTGGAAAGGGCAGTGTTTTTGGAGTGTGCAGTAAAATCGTGTTTCTGGACAAGGGAGGCATAAGTGCGCTGCGCTCCTAAGCTTTCTCCCTGCGAGACACACTGGCAAAGCTTTTCGCTATCATGCAGTCTAGTGCAGACGCACACTACGGCTCTCCGGAGCTGTCCGAAGCCAAGCGCCGGTGGCCGGCGTCTTTCGGCTGAAGCAGCGCTTCGGAGCGTACGGCTGTTGTGTGCGCGAAGCAGCCGCTTCTCCTGCTCCGGGAGCCGGACAGAGCGGTAGCTTGTACGTGGGCGAAGAACGTTGCCGCAGAGCACCGGGCTTCTACGCGCACCCTAAGGACTGCTAGTGGACCGTGGTGGCCGCTCGCCTGCCTCTTCAAGTCCATTCTAGCATGCTTTATTGAAGGTGTTCCGAGACAACTTTCCTGAGTTTTGACTTCGTCCTGATGCAGCCCCTCTTGGGAAACTCGTGCTCCTCCTCTGAGGCTCCGACAGGCAGAGACCTCGATGGCAACTGCAGAAATGAAGGGCTGCGTTGAGTTGTCGAGAAGCAAGAACATAGCCAGCGCCTTGTGTTTGGGAGTCAGCAGCTGCTGGACTTTTGCGATTGCTTTCACTGTGCACTGAATGCTAGGAAGGCATGTGCACGTTAAAACAACGAGCTGGGCAAGAGCAGGGAGGGAGCACGGGCATCAGAGAGCATCTGGCATCTTGCCCTGGAAAGGGCAGTGTTTTTGGAGTATGCAGCAAATCCGTGTTTCTGGACAAGGGAGGCATAAGTGCGCTGCGCTCCTAAGCTATCTCCCTGCGAGACACACTGCCAAAGCTTTTCGCTATGTTGCAGTCTAGTGCAGACGCACACTACGGCTCTCCGGAGCTGTCCGAAGCCAAGCGCCGGTCGCCGGCGTCTTCCGGCTGAAGCTGCGCTTCGGAGCGTACGGCTGCCGCTCCGCTGTTGTGTGCGCGAAGCAGCCGCTTCACCTGCTCCGGGAGCCGGACAGAGCGGTAGCTTGTACGAGGGAGAAGAACGAAGCCGCAGAGCACCGGGCTTCTGCCCGCACCCTAAGGACTGCTAGAGGACCGTGGTGGCCGCTCGCCTGCCTCTTCAATTCCATTCTAACATGCTTTATTGAAGGTGTTCCAGGACAATTTTCCTGAGTTTTGACTTCGTCCTGATGAAGCCCCTCCTGGGAAACTCCTGCTCCTCCTCTGAGGCTCCGAAATGCAGAGACCTCGATGGCAACTGCAGAAATGAAGGGCTGCGTTGAGTTGTCGAGAAGCAAGAACATAGCCAGCGCCTTGTGTTTGGGAGTCAGCAGCTGCTGGACTTTTGCGATTGCTTTCACTGTGCACTGAATGCCAGGACGGCATGTGCACGCTACAACAACGAGCTGGGCAAGAGTGGGTAGAAGAGAACAGGCGTCAGACAGCAGCTTACATATTACCCTGGAAAGAGCAGTGTTCTTGGAGTGTGCAGCAAATCCGTGTTTCTGGACAAGGGAGGCATAAGTGCGCTGCGCTGCTACGCTTTCTCCCTGCGAGACACACTGCCAAAGCTTTTCGCTATCATGCAGTCTAGTGCAGACGCACACTACGGCTCTCCGGAGCTGTCCGAAGCCAAGCGCCGGTCGCCGGCGTCTTTCGGCTGAAGCTGCCCTTCGGAGCGTACGGCTGCCGCTCCGCTGTTGTGTGCGCGAAGCAGCCGCTTCTCCTGCTCCGGGAGCCGGACAGAGCGGTAGCTTGTACGAGGGCGAAGAACGTTGCCGCAGGGAGACAACATTGTGTGCACAGCCTTGGCACTGCTAGAGGACGGTGGCTAAAGCTCCCTGCCTCTTCAATGCACTGCTGGCATGCTTTATTGAAGGTGTTCCGAGACAACTTTCCTGGGTTTTGACTTCGTCCCGATGCAGCCCCTCCTGGGAAATTGGTGCTCATCCCCTAAGGCTCGAGATGCAGAGAACTCGATGGCAGCTGCAGAAATGAAGGACTCCGTTGAAGTGTCTAGAAACAACAACGTAGACAAGCGCCTTGTGTTTGGGAGTCAGCCGCTGCTGGATTTTTGCGATTGCTTTCACTGTGCACTGAATACTAGGAAAGCATGTGCACGCTGCAACAACGAGCTGGGCAAGAGCAGGGAGGGAGCACGGGCATCAGACAGCAGCCTACATAGTACCATGGAAAGAGCAGTGTTTTTGGAGTGTGCAGTAAAATCGTGTTTCTGGACAAGGGAGGTATACGTGCGCTGCGCTCCTAAGCTATCTCCCTGCGAGACACACTGGCAAAGCTTTTCGCTATCATGCAGTCTTGTGCAGACGCACACTACGGCTCTCCGGAGCTGTCCGAAGCCAAGCGCCGGTCGCCGGCGTCTTCCGGCTGAAGCTGCGCTTCGGAGCGTACGGCTGCCGCTCCGCTGTTGTGTGCGCGAAGCAGCCGCTTCTCCTGCTCCGGGAGCCGGACAGAGCGGTAGCTTGTACGAGGCCGAAGAACGTTGCCGCAGGGAGACGACATTGTGTGCACAGCCTTGGCACTGCTAGAGGACGGTGGCTAAAGCTCCCTGCCTCTTCAATGCACTGCTGGCATACTTTATTGAATGTGTTCCGAGACAACTTTTCTGGGTTTGACTTCGTCCTGATGCAGCCCCTCTTGGGAAACTCGTGCTCCTCCTCTGAGGCTTTGACAGGCAGAGACCTCGATGGCAACTGAAGAAATGAAGGACTCTGTTGAAGTGTCGAGAAGAAAGAACGTAGACAAGCGCCTTGTGTTTGGGAGTCAGCAGCTGCTGGACTTTTGCGATTGCTTTCACTGTGCACTGAATGCCAGGACGGCATGTGCACGTTAAAACAACGAGCTGGGCAAGAGATGGAAGGGAGCACAACCATCAGAGAGCATCTGGCATCTTGCCCTGGAAAGGGCAGTGTTTTTGGAGTGTGCAGCAAATCCGTGTTTCTGGACAAGGGAGGCATAATTGCGCTGCGCTCCTAAGCTATCTCCCTGCGAGACACACTGCCAAAGCTTTTCGTTATCATGCAGTCTAGTGCAGACGCACACTACGGCTCTCCGGAGCTGTCCGAAGCCAAGCGCCGGTGGCCGGCGTCTTTCGGCTGAAGCAGCGCTTCGGAGCGTACGGCTGTTGTGTGCGCGAAGCAGCCGCTTCTCCTGCTCCGGGAGCCGGACAGAGCGGTAGCTTGTACGAGGACGAAGAACGAAGCCGCAGAGCACCGGGCTTCTGCGCGCACCCTAAGGACTGCTAGTGGACCGTGGTGGCCGCTCGCCTGCCTCTTCAATTCCATTCTAGCATGCTTTATTGAATGTGTTCCGAGACAACTTTCCTGAGTTTTGACTTCGTCCTGATGCAGCCCCTCTTGGGAAACTCGTGCTCCTCCTGTGAGGCTCCGACAGGCAGAGACCTCGATGGCAACTGCAGAAATGAAGGGCTGCGTTGAGTTATCGAGAAACAAGAACATAGCCAGCGCCTTGTGTTTGGGAGTCAGCAGCTGCTGGACTTTTGCGATTGCTTTCACTGTGCACTGAATGCCAGGACGGCATGTGCACCTTAAAACAACGAGCTGGGCAAGAGTAGCCGAAAGATCACGGTCGTCAGAACGCAGCTTAATATTGCCCTGGAAAGGGCAGTGTTTTTGGAGTGTGCAGTAAAATCGTGTTTCTGGACAAGGGAGGCATAAGTGCGCTGCGCTGCTACGCTTTCTCCCTGCGGGACACACTGGCAAAGCTTTTCGCTATCATGCAGTCTAGTGCAGACGCACACTACGGCTCTCCGGAGCTGTCCGAAGCCAAGCGCCGGTCGCCGGCGTCTTCCGGCTGAAGCAGCGCTTCGGAGCGTACGGCTGCCGCTCCGCTGTTGTGTGGGTGAAGCAGCCGCTTCTCCTGCTCCGGGAGTCGGATAGAGCGGTAGCTTGTACGAGGGCGAAGAACGTTGCCGCAGGGAGGCGACATTGTGTGCACAGCCTTGGCACTGCTAGAGGACGGTGCCTAAAGCTCCCTGCCTTTTCAATGCACTGCTGGCATGCTTTATTGAAGGTGTTCCGAGACAATTTTCCTGAGTTTTGAATTCGTCCTGATGCAGCCCCTCTTGGGAAATTTGTGCTCATCCCCGAAGGCTCGAGATGCAGAGAACTCGATGGCAGCTGCAGAAATGAAGGACTCTGTTGAAGTGTCGAGAAGAAAGAACGTAGACAAACGCCTTGTGTTTGGGAGTCAGCAGCTGCTGGACTTTTGCGATTGCTTTCACTGTGCACGGAATGCCAGGACGGCATGTGCACGCTACAACAACGAGCTGGGCAAGAGTAGCCGAAAGATCACGGCCGTCAGAAAGCAGCTTAATATTGCCCTGGAAAGGGCAGTGTTTTTGGAGTGTGCAGCAAATCCGTGTTTCTGGACAAGGGAGGCATAAGTGCGCTGCGCTGCTACGCTTTCTCCCTGCGGGACACACTGCCAAAGCTTTTCGCTATCATGCAGTCTAGTGCAGACGCACACTACGGCTCTCGGCTGCTGTCCGAAGCTAAGCGCCGGTCGCCGGCGTCTTCCGGCTGAAGCAGCGCTTCGGAGCGTACGGCTGCCGCTCCGCTGTTGTGTGCGAGAAGCAGCCGCTTCTCCTGCTCCGGGAGCCGGATAGAGCGGTAGCTTGTACGAGGGCAAAGAACGTTGCCGCAGGGAGGCGACATTGTGTGCACAGCCTTGGCACTGCTAGAGGACGGTGCCTAAAGCTCCCTGCCTTTTCAATGCACTGCTGGCATGCTTTATTGAAGGTGTTCCGAGACAACTTTCCTGGGTTTGACTTCGTCCTGATGCAGGAGGTGGAATCAGATGGTGTTTGGGATACTTCCTTCGATGTTTGGATATCTTAAGGTCGGCCACCAGCTGAAGGACAGGGGCCTCTAGATACATACACTGGCCCTTTTCCCTGAGATTTAAAACTCACCAGTCCAGGTTGCTGATGTCACTTTGTACGGTTCTCTTCGGCGTAACAAGGAAGCATAAGTATGAGGCGGGGACGATTTTGGTCTGGGGTCCATCCAAAAATGTATGGAATTTCTGCAGTCAGGTCGCAGCAAAGGCACAGGTGACCCTGGGCACATCCTTTGGCCATTTTCCCTCGGAAGGAAAACTCACCAGTCCAGGTTGCTGATGTCAGTTTGTAGGGCTCACTTGGGTCTATCAGGGCAGCACAAGTATAAGATGGGGACAATTTCAGTCTGGGGTCCATCCTTCGATATAAGGATTTTTTGCATTCAGGCCCCAGCCCAGGGCCAGGGGCCCCTGGGCACATCCTTTGGCCATTTTCCCTGGGAAAGAAAACTCACCAGTCCAGGTTCCTGATGTCAGTTTGTAGGGCTCACTTGGGTCTATCTGGGCAGCATAAGTATGAGATGGGGACAACTTCAGTCTGGGTTCCAAACTTCGATATAAGGATTTTTTGCAGTCAAGCCCCAGCCGAGGTCCATGGGCACCTGGGCACATTCTTTGGCCATTTTCCCTGGGAAAGAAAACTCACCAGTCCAGGTTCCTGATGTCAGTTTGTAGGGCTCCCTTGGGTCTATCAGGGCAGCACAAGTTTTAGGAGGGGACAACTTTGGTCTGGGGTCGATCCTTCGATATAGGGATTCTTTGCAGTCAGGACCCAGCCCAGGGCCAGGGCCCCCTGGGCACATCCTTTGGCCATTTACCCTGGGAAAGAAAACTCACCACTCCAGGTTGCTGATGTCAGTTTGTAGGGCTCCCTTGGGTCTATATGGGCAGCAGAAATTTGAGTAGGGGACAACTTTTGTCTGCGATCCATTCTTGAATATACAGATTTTTGCAGGCAGGTCCGAGCCCAGTGCCACGGGCCCCTGGGCACATCCTTTGGCCATTTTCCCTGGGAAAGAAAATTCACCAGTCCAGGTGCCTGATGTCAGTTTGTAGGGCTCCCTTGGGTCTATCAGGGCAGCACGAGTTTTAGGAGGGCACAACTTCAGTCTGGGGTCCATCCTTCGATATAGGGATTCTTTACAGTCAGGACCCAGCCCAGAGCCAGGGGCCCCTGAGCGCATCCTTTGGCCATTTTCCCTGGAAAAGAAAATTCACCAGTCCAGGTTGCTGATGTCAGTTTGTAGGGCTCCCTTGTGTCTATCAGGGCAGCACAAGTTTGAGGTGGGGACAACTTCGGTCTGGGGTGCGTCCTTCAATATAAGGATTCTTTGTAGTCAAGACTCAGCCCAGGGCCAGGGGCCCCTGGGCACATCTTTTGGCCATTTTCCCTGGGAAAGAAAACTCACCAGTCCAGGTTGCTGATGTCAGTTTGTAGGGCTGCCTTGGGTCTATCTGGGCAGCAGAAATTTGGGGAGAGGAAAAATTTGGTCTGCGATCCAACCTTCGACATAGGGATTCTTTGCAGTCAGGTCCCAGCCGAGTGCCAGGTGCCCCAGGGAACATCCTTTGGCCATTTTCCCTGGGAAAGAAAATTCACCAGTCCAGGTTCCTGATGTCAGTTTGTAGGGCCCCCTTGGGTCTATCTGGGCAGCACAAGTATGAGATGGGGACAACTTCGGTCTGGGGTCCATCCTTCGATATAAGGATTTTTTGCAGTCAAGCCCCAGCCGAGGGCCAGGGTCCCCTGGGCACATCCTTTGGCCATTTTCCCTGGGAAAGAAAACTCACCAGTCCAGGTTGCTGATGTCAGTTTGTAGGGCTCCCTTGGGTCTATCAGGGCAGTAGAAATTTGAGGAGGGGACAAATTTTGTCTGCGATCCATCCTTCAATATATGGATTTTTTGCAGTCAGGTCCGAGCCCAGTGCCACGGGCCCCTGGGCACATCCTTTGGCCATTTTCCCTGGGAAAGAAAACTCACCAGTCCAGGTTGCTGATGTCAGTTCGTAGGGCTCCCTTGGGTCTATCTGGGCAGCACAACTTTGAGGAGGGGATAAATTTGGTCTGTAATCCATCCTTTGATATAGGGATTATTTACAGTCAGGTCCCGGCCAGGGGCAAGGGGCCCATGGGCACATCCTTTGGCCATTTTCTCTGGGAAAGAAAAATCACCACTCCAGGTTCCGGATGTCAGTTTGTAGGGCTCCCTTGGGTCTATATGGGCAGCAGAAATTTGAGTAGGGGACAACATTTGTCTGCGATCCATTCTTGAATATACAGATTTTTTGCAGGCAGGTCCGAGCCCAGTGCCACGGGCCCCTGGGCACATCCTTTGGCCATTTTCCCTGGGAAAGAAAATTCACCAGTCCAGGTGCCTGATGTCAGTTTGTAGGGCTCCCTTGGTTCTATCAGGGCAGCACATCTTTGAGATGGGGACAACTTCGGTCTGCGGTCCATCCTTCGATATAAGGATTCTTTGCAGTCAGGTCACAGCCCTATGCCAGGGGCCCCAGGGCACACCCTTTCGCCATTTTCCGTGGGAAAGAAAATTCAACAGTCCAGGTTCCTGATGTCAGTTTGTAGGGCTCCCTTGGGTCTAAAAGGGCAGCACTAGTTTTAGGAGGGTACAACTTTGGTCTGGGTCCATCCTTCGATATAGGGATTCTTTACAGTCAGGGCCCAGCCCAGGGCCAGGGTCCCCTGGGCACATCCTTTCGCCATTTTCCCTGGGAAAGAAAACTCACCAGTCCAGGTTGCTGATGTCAGTTTGTAGGGCTCCCTTGGGTCTATCAGGGCAGCACAAGTTTGAGGTGGGGACAACTTCGGTCTGGGGTGCGTCCTTCAATATAAGGATTCTTTGCAGTCAAGTCCCAGCCCAGGGCCAGGGGCCCCTGGGCACATCCTTTGGCCATTTTCCCTGGGAGAGAAAACTCACCAGTCGAGGTTGCTGAAGTCAGTTTGTAGGGCTCCCTTGGGTCTATCTGGGCAGCAGAAATTTGGGGAGCGGAAAAGTTTGGTCTGCGATCCATCCTTCGATATAGGGATTCTTTGCAGTCAGGTCGCAGCCGAGTGCCAGGGGCCCCAGGGAACATCCTTTGGCCATTTTCCCTGGGAAAGAAAACTCACCAGTCCAGGTTGCTGATGTCAGTTTGTAGGGCTCCCTTGGGTCTATCTGGGCAGCAGAAATTTGAGGAGCGCACAAGTTTTGTCTGCGATCCATCCTTCGATATTGGGATCCTTTGCAGTCAGGTCCCAGCCGAGTGCCAGGCGCCCCAGGGAACATCCTTTGGCCATTTTCCCTGGGAAAGAAAACTCACCAGTCCAGGTTCCTGATGTCAGTTTGTAGGGCTCCCTTGGGTCTATCTGGGCAGCACAAGTATGAGATGGGGACAACTTCAGTCTGGGGTCCATACTTCGATATAAGGATTCTTTGCAGTCAAGCCCCAGCCGAGGGCCAGGGGCCCCTGGGCACATCCTTTGGCCATTTTCCCTGGGAAAGAAAACTCACCAGTCCAGGTTCCTGATGTCAGTTTGTAGGGCTCCCTTGGGTCTAACAGGGCAGCACAAGTTTTAAGAGGGGACAATTTTGGTCTGTGATCCATCCTTCGATATAGGGATTCTTTACAGTCAGGATCCAGCCCAGGGCCAGCGGCCCCTGGGCTCAACCTTTGGCCATTTTCCCTGGGAAAGAAAACTCACCAGTCCAGGTTCCTGATGTCAGTTTGTAGGGCTCCCTTGTGTCTATCAGGGCAGCACAAGTTTGAGGTGGGGACAACTTCGGTCTGGGGTGCGTCCTTCAATATAAGGATTCTTTGTAGTCAAGACTCAGCCCAGGGCCAGGGGCCCCTGGGCACATCCTTTGGCCATTTTCCCTGGGAGAGAAAACTCACCAGTCCAGGTTGCTGATGTCAGTTTTTAGGGCTCCCTTGGGTCTATCTGGGCAGCAGAAATTTGAGGAGGGGACAACTTTTGTCTGCGATCCATCCTTCAATATAGGGATTTTTTGAAGTCAGGTCGAAGCGCAGTGCCACGGGCCCCTGGGCACATCCTTAGGCCATTTTCCCTGGGAAAGAAAACTCACCAGTCCAGGTTCCTGATGTCAGTTTGTAGGGCTCCCTTGGGTCTATCACGGTAGCACATGTATGAGATGGGGACAACTTCAGTCGGGGGTCCATCCTTCGATATAATGATGTTTTACAGTCAGTGACCCAGCCCAGGGCCAGGGGCCCCAGGGCACATCCTTTTGCTATTTTCCCTGGGAAAGAAAACTCACCAGTCCAGGTTCCTGATGTCAGTTTGTAGGGCTCCCTTGGGTCTATCTCGGCAGCACAAGTATGAGATGGGGACAACTTCCGTCTGGGGTCCATCCTTCAATATAAGGATTTTTAGCATTCAGGTCCCAGCCCAGTGCTAGGGTCCCCAGGGCATATCCTTTGGCTATTTTCCCTGGGAAAGAAAACTCACCAGTCCAGGTTCCTGATGTCAGTTTGTAGGGCTCCCTTTGGTCTATCCGGACAGCACAACTTTGTGGAGGGGACAACTTCGGTTTGGGGTCCATCCTTTGATATAAGGATTTTTTGCAGTCAGGTCCCAGCCCTGTGTTTGGGGCTCCAGGGCATATCCTTTGGCCATTTTTCCTGGGAAAGAAAACTCACCACTCCAGGTTGCTGATGTCAGTTTGTAGGGCTCCCTTGGGTCTATCTGGGCAGCAGAAATTTGAGGAGGGGACAACTTCTGTCTGCAATCCATCCTTAAATATACGGATTTTTTGAAGTCAGGTCCGAGCGCAGTGCCACGGGCCCCTGGGCACATCCTTTGGCCATTTTCCCTGGGAAAGAAAACTCACCAGTCCAGGTTCCTGATGTCAGTTTGTAGGGCTCCCTTGGGTCTATCACGGTAGCACAAGTCTGAGGAGGGGACAACTTTGGTCTGGGTTCCATCCTTCGATATAAGGATTATTTGCAGTCCTGGCCCAGCCCAGTGCCAGGGGCCCCAGGGCACATCCTTTGGCCATTTTCCCTGGGAAAGAAAACTCACCAGTCCAGGTTCCTGATGTCAGTTTGTAGGGCTCCCTTGGGTCTATCAGGGCAGCAGAAGTTTTAGGAGGGGACAACTTTGGTCTGTGATCCATCCTTCGATATAGTGATTCTTTACAGTCAGGACCCAGCCCAGTGCCAGGGGCCCCTGGGCACACACTTTGGCCATTTTCCCTGGGAAAGAAAACTCACCAGTCCAGGTTGCTGATGTCAGTTTGTAGGGCTCCCTTGGGTCTATCTGGGCAGCACAAGTATGAGATGGGGAAAACTTCAGTCTGGGGTCCATACTTCGATATAAGGATTCTTTGCAGTCAAGCCCCAGCCGAGGGCCAGGGGCCCCTGGGCACATCCTTTGGCCATTTTCCCTGGGAAAGAAAACTCACCAGTCCAGGTTCCTGATGTCAGTTTGTAGGGCTCCCTTGGGTCTAACAGGGCAGCACAAGTTTTAAGAGGGGACAATTTTGGTCTGTGATCCATCCTTCGATATAGGGATTCTTTACAGTCAGGATCCAGCCCAGGGCCAGCGGCCCCTGGGCACAACCTTTGGCCATTTTCCCTGGGAAAGAAAACTCACCAGTCCAGGTTCCTGATGTCAGTTTGTAGGGCTCCCTTGTGTCTATCAGGGCAGCACAAGTTTGAGGTGGGGACAACTTCGGTCTGGGGTGCGTCCTTCAATATAAGGATTCTTTGCAGTCAAGACTCAGCCCAGGGCCAGGGGCCCCTGGGCACATCCTTTGGCCATTTTCCCTGGGAGAGAAAACTCACCAGTCCAGGTTGCTGATGTCAGTTTTTAGGGCTCCCTTGGGTCTATCTGGGCAGCAGAAATTTGAGGAGGGGACAACTTTTGTCTGCGATCCATCCTTCAATATAGGGATTTTTTGAAGTCAGGTCGAAGCGCAGTGCCACGGGCCCCTGGGCACATCCTTAGGCCATTTTCCCTGGGAAAGAAAACTCACCAGTCCAGGTTCCTGATGTCAGTTTGTAGGGCTCCCTTGGGTCTATCACGGTAGCACATGTATGAGATGGGGACAACTTCAGTCGGGGGTCCATCCTTCGATATAATGATGTTTTACAGTCAGTGACCCAGCCCAGGGCCAGGGGCCCCAGGGCACATCCTTTTGCTATTTTCCCTGGGAAAGAAAACTCACCAGTCCAGGTTCCTGATGTCAGTTTGTAGGGCTCCCTTGGGTCTATCTCGGCAGCACAAGTATGAGATGGGGACAACTTCCGTCTGGGGTCCATCCTTCAATATAAGGATTTTTAGCATTCAGGTCCCAGCCCAGTGCTAGGGTCCCCAGGGCATATCCTTTGGCTATTTTCCCTGGGAAAGAAAACTCACCAGTCCAGGTTCCTGATGTCAGTTTGTAGGGCTCCCTTTGGTCTATCCGGACAGCACAACTTTGTGGAGGGGACAACTTCGGTTTCGGGTCCATCCTTTGATATAAGGATTTTTTGCAGTCAGGTCCCAGCCCTGTGTTTGGGGCTCCAGGGCATATCCTTTGGCCATTTTTCCTGGGAAAGAAAACTCACCACTCCAGGTTGCTGATGTCAGTTTGTAGGGCTCCCTTGGGTCTATCTGGGCAGCAGAAATTTGAGGAGGGGACAACTTCTGTCTGCAATCCATCCTTAAATATACGGATTTTTTGAAGTCAGGTCCGAGTGCAGTGCCACGGGCCCCTGGGCACATCCTTTGGCCATTTTCCCTGGGAAAGAAAACTCACCAGTCCAGGTTCCTGATGTCAGTTTGTAGGGCTCCCTTGGGTCTATCACGGTAGCACAAGTCTGAGGAGGGGACAACTTTGGTCTGGGTTCCATCCTTCGATATAAGGATTATTTGCAGTCCTGGCCCAGCCCAGTGCCAGGGGCCCCAGGGCACATCCTTTGGCCATTTTCCCTGGGAAAGAAAACTCACCAGTCCAGGTTCCTGATGTCAGTTTGTAGGGCTCCCTTGGGTCTATCAGGGCAGCAGAAGTTTTAGGAGGGGACAACTTTGGTCTGTGATCCATCCTTCGATATAGTGATTCTTTACAGTCAGGACCCAGCCCAGTGCCAGGGGCCCCTGGGCACACACTTTGGCCATTTTCCCTGGGAAAGAAAACTCACCAGTCCAGGTTGCTGATGTCAGTTTGTAGGGCTCCCTTGGGTCTATCTGGGCAGCACATGTATGAGATGGGGACAACTTTGGTCTGGGGCCCATCCTTCGATATAAGGATTCTTTGCAGTCAAGACCCAGCCGAGGGCTAGGGGCCCCAGGGCACATCCTTTGGCCATTTTCCCTGGGAAAGAAAACTCACCAGCCCAGGTTTCTGATGTCAGTTTGTAGGGCTCCCTTGGGTCTATCAGGGCAGCACAAGTTTTAGGAGGGGACAATTTTGGTCTGTGATCCATCCTTCGATATAGGGATTCTTTACAGTCAGGATCCAGCCCAGGGCCAGTGGCCCCTGGGCACAACCTTTGGCCATTTTCCCTGGGAAAGAAAACTCACCAGTCCAGGTTGCTGATGTCAGTTTGTAGGGCTCCCTTGGGTCTATCAGGGCAGCACAAGTATGAGATGGGGACAACTTCAGTCTGGGGTCCATCCTTCGGTATAAGGATTCTTTGCAGTCAGGTCCCAGCCGAGTGCCAGGGGCCCCAGGGAACATCCTTTGGCCATTTTCCCTGGGAAAGAAAACTCACCAGTCCAGGTTGCTGATGTCAGTTTGTAGGGCTCCCTTGGGTCTAACAGGGCAGCACAAGTTTTAGGAGGGGACAAATTTGGTTTGGGGTCCATCCTTCGATATAGGGATTCTTTACAGTCATGGCCCTGCCCAGGGCCAGGGGCCCCTGGGCACATCCTTTGGCCATTTTCCCTGGGAAAGAAAATTCAACAGTCCAGGTTCCTGATGTCAGTTTGTAGGGCTCCCTTGGGTCTATCAGGGCAGCACAATTATGAGATGGGGACAAGTTCGGTCTGGGGTGCGTCCTTGGATATAAGGATTCTTTGCAGTCAAGCCCCAGCGGAGGGCCAGGGCCCCTGGGCACATCCTTTGGCCATTTTCCCTGGGAAAGAAAACTCACCAGTCCAGGTTCCTGATGTCAGTTTGTAGGGCTCCCTTGGGTCTAACAGGGCAGCACAAGTTTTAGGAGGGGACAACTTCGGTCTGGGGTCCATCCTTCGATATAGGGATTCTTTACAGTCAGGACCCAGCCCAGAGCCAGGGGCCCCTGAGCGCATCCTTTGGCCATTTTCCCTGGGAAAGAAAATTCACCAGTCCAGGTTCTTGATGTGAGTTTGTAGGGCTCCCTTGTGTCTATCAGGGCAGCACAAGTTTGAGGTGGGGACAACTTCGGTCTGGGGTGCGTCCTTCAATATAAGGATTCTTTGCAGTCAAGCCCCAGCCCAGGGCCAGGGGCCCCTGGGCACATCCTTTGGCCATTTTCCCTGGGAGAGAAAACTCACCAGTCCAGGTTGCTGATGTCAGTTTGTAGGTCTCCCTTGGGTCTATCTGGGCAGCAGAAATTTGGGGAGCGGAAAATTTTGGTCTGCGATCCATCCTTCGATATAGGGATTCTTTGCAGTCAGGTCCCAGCCGAGTGCCAGGGGCCCCAGGGAACATCCTTTGGCCATTTTCCCTGGGAAAGAAAATTCACCAGTCCAGGTTGCTGATGTCAGTTTGTAGGGCTCCCTTGGGTCTATCTGGGCAGCAGAAATTTGAGGAGCGCACAAGTTTTGTCTGCGATCCATCCTTCGATATTGGGATCCTTTGCAGTCAGGTCCCAGCCGAGTGCCAGGCGCCCCAGGGAAAATCCTTTGGCCATTTTCCCTGGGAAAGAAAACTCACCAGTCCAGGTTCCTGATGTCAGTTTGTAGGGCTCCCTTGGGTCTGTCTGGGCAGCACAAGTATGAGGAGGGGACAACTTCAGTCTGGGGTCCATCCTTCAATATAAGGATTCTTTGCAGTCAAGCCCCAGCCGAGCGCCAGGGGCCCCTGGGAACATCCTTTGGCCATTTTCCCTGGGAAAGAAAACTCACCAGTCCAGGTTCCTGATGTCAGTTTGTAGGGCTCCCTTGGGTCTAACAGGGCAGCACAAGTTTTAGGAGGGGACAATTTTGGTCTGTGATCCATCCTTCGATATAGGGATTCTTTACAGTCAGGATCCAGCCCAGGGCCAGCGGCCCCTGGGCACAACCTTTGGCCATTTCCCCTGGAAAAGAAAACTCAGCAGTGCAGGTTCCTGATGTCAATTTGTAGGGCTCCCTTGTGTCTATCAGGGCAGCACAAGTTTGAGGTGGGGACAACTTCGGTCTGGGGTGCGTCCTTCAATATAAGGATTTTTTGCATTCAGGGCCCAGCCCAGGGCCAGGGGCCCCTGGGCACATCCTTTGGCCATTTTCCCTGGGAGAGAAAACTCACCAGTCCAGGTTGCTGATGTCAGTTTGTAGGGCTCCCTTGGGTCTATCTGGGCAGCAGAAATTTGAGGAGGGGACAACTTTTGTCTGCGATCCATCCTTCAATATAGGGATTTTTTGAAGTCAGGTCCAAGCGCAGTGCCACGGGCCCCTGGGCACATCCTTAGGCCATTTTCCCTGGGAAAGAAAACTCACCAGTCCAGGTTCCTGATGTCAGTTTGTAGGGCTCCCTTGGGTCTATCACGGTAGCACATGTATGAGATGGCGACAACTTCAGTCGGGGGTCCATCCTTCGATATAACGATGTTTTACAGTCAGTGACCCAGCCCAGGGCAAGGGGCCCCAGGGCACATCCTTTTGCTATTTTCCCTGGGAAAGAAAACTCACCAGTCCAGGTTCCTGATGTCAGTTTGTAGGGCTCCCTTGGATCTATCTGGGCAGCACAAGTATGAGATGGGGACAACTTCAGTCTGGGGTCCATACTTCGATATAAGGATTCTTTGCAGTCAGGTCCCAGCCCTGTGTTTGGGGCTCCAGGGCATATCCTTTGGCCATTTTTCCTGTGAAAGAAAACTCACCAGTCCAGGTTCCTGATGTCAGTTTGTAGGGCTCTCTTGGGTCTATCTGGGCAGCAGAAATTTGAGGAGCGGACAAGTTTGGTCTGCGATCCATCTTTTGATATAAGGATTCTTTGCAGTCAGGTCCCAGCCGAGTGCCAGGGGCCCCTGGGCACATCCTTTGGCCATTTACCCTGGGAGAGAAAACTCACCACTCCAGGTTGCTGATGTCAGTTTGTAGGGCTCCCTTGGGTCTATATGGGCAGCAGAAATTTGAGTAGGGGACTACTTTTGTCTGCGATCCATTCTTGAATATACAGATTTTTGCAGGCAGGTCCGAGCCCAGTGCCAGGGGCCCCAGGGCACATCCTTTCGCCATTTTCCGTGGGAAAGAAAATTCAACAGTCCAGGTTCCTGATGTCAGTTTGTAGGGCTCCCTTGGGTCTATCAGGGCAGCCCAATTATGAGATGGGGACAAGTTCGGTCTGGGGTGCGTCCTTGGATATAAGGATTCTTTGCAGTCAAGCCCCAGCCGAGGGCCAGGGGCCCCTGGGCACATCCTTTGGCCATTTTCCCTGGGAAAGAAAACTCACCAGTCCAGGTTCCTGATGTCAGTTTGTAGGGCTCCCTTGGGTCTAACAGGGCAGCACAAGTTTTAGGAGGGGACAACTTCGGTCTGGGGTCCATCCTTCGATATAGGGATTCTTTACAGTCAGGACCTAGCCCAGAGCCAGGGGCCCCTGAGCGCATCCTTTGGCCATTTTCCCTGGGAAAGAAAATTCACCAGTCCTGGTTCCTGATGTCAGTTTGTAGGGCTCCCTTGTGTCTATCAGGGCAGCACAAGTTTGAGGTGGGGACAACTTCGGTCTGGGGTGCGTCCTTCAATATAAGGATTCTTTGCAGTGAGGACCCTGCCCAGGGCCAGGGGCCCCTGGGCACATCTTTTGGCCATTTTCCCTGGGAAGGAAAACTCACCAGTCCAGGTTGCTGATGTCAGTTTGTAGGGCTCCCTTGGGTCTATCTGGGCAGCAGAAATTTGGGGAGCGGAAAAATTTGGTCTGCGATCCATCCTTCGATATAGGGATTCTTTGCAGTCAGGTCCCAGCCGAGTGCCAGGGGCCCCAGGGCACATCCTTTGGCCATTTTCCCTGGGAAAGAAAATTCACCAGTCCAGGTTGCTGATGTCAGTTTGTAGGGCTCCCTTGGGTCTATCTGGGCAGCACAAGTATGAGATGGGGACAACTTCAGTCTGGGGTCCATACTTCGATATAAGGATTCTTTGCAGTCAAGCCCCAGCCGAGCGCCAGGGGCCCCTGGGCACATCCTTTGGCCATTTTCCCTGGGAAAGAAAACTCACCAGTCCAGGTTGCTGATGTCAGTTTGTAGGGCTCCCTTGGGTCTATCAGGGCAGTAGAAATTTGAGGAGGGGACAAATTTTGTCTGCGATCCATCCTTCAATATATGGATTTTTTGCAGTCACGCCCCAGCCCAGTGCCAGGGGCCCCTGGGCACACCCTTTGGCCATTTTCCCTGGGAAAGAAAACTCACCAGTCCAGGTTGCTGATGTCAGTTTGTAGGGCTCCCTTGGGTCTATCTGGGCAGCACAACTTTGAGGAGGGGATAATTTTGGTCTGTAATCCATCCTTCGATATAGGGATTATTTACTGTCAGGTCCCGGCCAGGGGCAAGGGGACCCTGGGCACATCCTTTGGCCATTTTCCCTGGGAAAGAAAACTCACCACTCCAGGTTCTGGATGTCAGTTTGTAGGGCTCCCTTGGGTCTATATGGGCAGCAGAAATTTGAGTAGGGGACAACATTTGTCTGCGATCCATTCTTGAATATACAGATTTTTTGCAGGCAGGTCCGAGCCCAGTGCCACGGGCCCCTGGGCACATCCTTTGGCCATTTTCCCTGGGAACGAAAATTCACCAGTCCAGGTTCCTGATGTCAGTTTGTAGGGCTCCCTTGGTTCTATCAGGGCAGCACATCTTTGAGATGGGGACAACTTCGGTCTGCGGTTCATCCTTCGATATAAGGATTCTTTGCAGTCAGGTCACAGCCCTATGCCAGGGGCCCCAGGGCACATCCTTTCGCCATTTTCCGTGGGAAAGAAAATTCAACAGTCCAGGTTCCTGATGTCAGTTTGTAGGGCTCCCTTGGGTCTAAAAGGGCAGCACAAGTTTTAGGAGGGTACAACTTTGGTCTGGGTCCATCCTTCGATATAGGGATTCTTTACAGTCAGGGCCCAGCCCAGGGCCAGGGGCCCCTGGGCACATCCTTTGGCCATTTTCCCTGGGAAAGAAAACTCACCAGTCCAGGTTGCTGATGTCAGTTTGTAGGGCTCCCTTGGGTCTATCAGGGCAGCACAAGTTTGAGGTGGGGACAACTTCGGTCTGGGGTGCGTCCTTCAATATAAGGATTCTTTGCAGTCAAGCCCCAGCCCAGGGCCAGGGGCCCCTGGGCACATCCTTTGGCCATTTTCCCTGGGAGAGAAAACTCACCAGTCCAGGTTGCTGATGTCAGTTTGTAGGTCTCCCTTGGGTCTATCTGGGCAGCAGAAATTTGGGGAGCGGAAAATTTTGGTCTGCGATCCATCCTTCGATATAGGGATTCTTTGCAGTCAGGTCCCAGCCGAGTGCCAGGGGCCCCAGGGAACATCCTTTGGCCATTTTCCCTGGGAAAGAAAATTCACCAGTCCAGGTTGCTGATGTCAGTTTGTAGGGCTCCCTTGGGTCTATCTGGGCAGCAGAAATTTGAGGAGCGCACAAGTTTTGTCTGCGATCCATCCTTTGATATTGGGATCCTTTGCAGTCAGGTCCCAGCCGAGTGCCAGGCGCCCCAGGGAAAAACCTTTGGCCATTTTCACTGGGAAAGAAAACTCACCAGTCCAGGTTCCTGATGTCAGTTTGTAGGGCTCCCTTGGGTCTATCTGGGCAGCACAAGCATGAGATGGGGACAACTTCAGTCTGGGGTCCATACTTCGATATAAGGATTCTTTGCAGTCAAGCCCCAGCCGAGCGCCAGGGGCCCCTGGGCACATCCTTTGGCCATTTTCCCTGGGAAAGAAAACTCACCAGTCCAGGTTCCTGATGTCAGTTTGTAGGGCTCCCTTGGGTCTATCAGGGCAGCACAAGTTTGAGGTGGGGACAACTTCGGTCTGGGGTGCGTCCTTCAATATAAGGATTCTTTGCAGTCAAGCCCCAGCCCAGGGCCAGGGGCCCCTGGGCACATCCTTTGGCCATTTTCCCTGGGAGAGAAAACTCACCAGTCCAGGTTGCTGATGTCAGTTTGTAGGTCTCCCTTGGGTCTATCTGGGCAGCAGAAATTTGGGGAGCGGAAAAGTTTGGTCTGCGATCCATCCTTCGATATAGGGATTCTTTGCAGTCAGGTCCCAGCCGAGTGCCAGGGGCCCCTGGGCACATCCTTTGGCCATTTTCCCTGGGAAAGAAAACTCACCAGTCCAGGTTCCTGATGTCAGTTTGTAGGGCTCCCTTGGGTCTAACAGGGCAGCACAAGTATGAGATGGGGACAACTTCAGTCTGGGGTCCATACTTCGATATAAGGATTCTTTGCAGTCAAGCCCCAGCCGAGCGCCAGGGGCCCCTGGGCACATCCTTTGGCCATTTTCCCTGGGAAAGAAAACTCACCAGTCCAGGTTCCTGATGTCAGTTTGTAGGGCTCCCTTGGGTCTAACAGGGCAGCACAAGTTTTAGGAGGGGACAATTTTGGTCTGTGATCCATCCTTCGATATAGGGATTCTTTACAGTCAGGATCCAGCCCAGGGCCAGCGGCCCCTGGGCACAACCTTTGGCCATTTTCCCTGGGAAAGAAAACTCACCAGTCCAGGTTCCTGATGTCAGTTTGTAGGGCTCCCTTGTGTCTATCAGGGCAGCACAAGTTTGAGGTGGGGACAACTTCGGTCTGGGGTGCGTCCTTCAATATAAGGATTCTTTGCAGTCAAGACCCAGCCCAGGGCCAGGGGCCCCTGGGCACATCCTTTGGCCATTTTCCCTGGGAAAGAAAACTCACCAGTCCAGGTTGCTGATGTCAGTTTGTAGGGCTCCCTTGGGTTTATCTGGGCAGCAGAAATTTGAGGTGGGGACAACTTTTGTCTGTGATCCATCCTTCAATATACGGATTCTTTGCAGTCAGGTCCCAGCCGAGTGCCAGGGGCCCCTGGGCACATCCTTTGGCCATTTACCCTGGGAAAGAAAACTCACCACTCCAGGTTGCTGATGTCAGTTTGTAGGGCTCCCTTGGGTCTATATGGGCAGCAGAAATTTGAGTAGGGGACTACTTTTGTCTGCGATCCATTCTTGAATATACAGATTTTTGCAGGCAGGTCCGAGCCCAGTGCCAGGGGCCCCAGGGCACATCCTTTCGCCATTTTCCGTGGGAAAGAAAATTCAACAGTCCAGGTTCCTGATGTCAGTTTGTAGGGCTCCCTTGGGTCTATCAGGGCAGCCCAATTATGAGATGGGGACAAGTTCGGTCTGGGGTGCGTCCTTGGATATAAGGATTCTTTGCAGTCAAGCCCCAGCCGAGGGCCAGGGGCCCCTGGGCACATCCTTTGGCCATTTTCCCTGGGAAAGAAAACTCACCAGTCCAGGTTCCTGATGTCAGTTTGTAGGGCTCCCTTGGGTCTAACAGGGCAGCACAAGTTTTAGGAGGGGACAACTTCGGTCTGGGGTCCATCCTTCGATATAGGGATTCTTTACAGTCAGGGCCCAGCCCAGGGCCAGGGGCCCCTGGGCACATCCTTTGGCCATTTTCCCTGGGAAAGAAAACTCACCAGTCCAGGTTGCTGATGTCAGTTTGTAGGGCTCCCTTGGGTCTATCAGGGCAGCACAAGTTTGAGGTGGGGACAACTTCGGTCTGGGGTGCGTCCTTCAATATAAGGATTCTTTGCAGTCAAGCCCCAGCCGAGCGCCAGGGGCCCCTGGGCACATCCTTTGGCCATTTTCCCTGGGAGAGAAAACTCACCAGTCCAGGTTGCTGATGTCAGTTTGTAGGTCTCCCTTGGGTCTATCTGGGCAGCAGAAATTTGGGGAGCGGAAAATTTTGGTCTGCGATCCATCCTTCGATATAGGGATTCTTTGCAGTCAGGTCCCAGCCGAGTGCCAGGGGCCCCAGGGAACATCCTTTGGCCATTTTCCCTGGGAAAGAAAATTCACCAGTCCAGGTTGCTGATGTCAGTTTGTAGGGCTCCCTTGGGTCTATCTGGGAAGCAGAAATTTGAGGAGCGCACAAGTTTTGTCTGCGATCCATCCTTCGATATTGGGATCCTTTGCAGTCAGGTCCCAGCCGAGTGCCAGGCGCCCCAGGGAAAAACCTTTGGCCATTTTCCCTGGGAAAGAAAACTCACCAGTCCAGGTTCCTGATGTCAGTTTGTAGGGCTCCCTTGGGTCTATCTGGGCAGCACAAGCATGAGATGGGGACAACTTCAGTCTGGGGTCCATACTTCGATATAAGGATTCTTTGCAGTCAAGCCCCAGCCGAGCGCCAGGGGCCCCTGGGCACATCCTTTGGCCATTTTCCCTGGGAAAGAAAACTCACCAGTCCAGGTTCCTGATGTCAGTTTGTAGGGCTCCCTTGGGTCTATCAGGGCAGCACAAGTTTGAGGTGGGGACAACTTCGGTCTGGGGTGCGTCCTTCAATATAAGGATTCTTTGCAGTCAAGCCCCAGCCCAGGGCCAGGGGCCCCTGGGCACATCCTTTGGCCATTTTCCCTGGGAGAGAAAACTCACCAGTCCAGGTTGCTGATGTCAGTTTGTAGGTCTCCCTTGGGTCTATCTGGGCAGCAGAAATTTGGGGAGCGGAAAAGTTTGGTCTGCGATCCATCCTTCGATATAGGGATTCTTTGCAGTCAGGTCCCAGCCGAGTGCCAGGGGCCCCTGGGCACATCCTTTGGCCATTTTCCCTGGGAAAGAAAACTCACCAGTCCAGGTTCCTGATGTCAGTTTGTAGGGCTCCCTTGGGTCTAACAGGGCAGCACAAGTATGAGATGGGGACAACTTCAGTCTGGGGTCCATACTTCGATATAAGGATTCTTTGCAGTCAAGCCCCAGCCGAGCGCCAGGGGCCCCTGGGCACATCCTTTGGCCATTTTCCCTGGGAAAGAAAACTCACCAGTCCAGGTTCCTGATGTCAGTTTGTAGGGCTCCCTTGGGTCTAACAGGGCAGCACAAGTTTTAGGAGGGGACAATTTTGGTCTGTGATCCATCCTTCGATATAGGGATTCTTTACAGTCAGGATCCAGCCCAGGGCCAGCGGCCCCTGGGCACAACCTTTGGCCATTTTCCCTGGGAAAGAAAACTCACCAGTCCAGGTTCCTGATGTCAGTTTGTAGGGCTCCCTTGTGTCTATCAGGGCAGCACAAGTTTGAGGTGGGGACAACTTCGGTCTGGGGTGCGTCCTTCAATATAAGGATTCTTTGCAGTCAAGACCCAGCCCAGGGCCAGGGGCCCCTGGGCACATCCTTTGGCCATTTTCCCTGGGAGAGAAAACTCACCAGTCCAGGTTGCTGATGTCAGTTTGTAGGGCTCCCTTGGGTCTATCTGGGCAGCAGAAATTTGAGGAGGGGACAACTTTTGTCTGTGATCCATCCTTCAATATACGGATTCTTTGCAGTCAGGTCCCAGCCGAGTGCCAGGGGCCCCTGGGCACATCCTTTGGCCATTTACCCTGGGAAAGAAAACTCACTAGTCCAGGTTCCTGATGTCAGTTTGTAGGGCTCCCTTGGGTCTATATGGGCAGCAGAAATTTGAGTAGGGGACTACTTTTGTCTGCGATCCATTCTTGAATATACAGATTTTTGCAGGCAGATCCGAGCCCAGTGCCAGGGGCCCCAGGGCACATCCTTTCGCCATTTTCCGTGGGAAAGAAAATTCAACAGTCCAGGTTCCTGATGTCAGTTTGTAGGGCTCACTTGGGTCTATCAGGGCAGCCCAATTATGAGATGGGGACAAGTTCGGTCTGGGGTGCGTCCTTGGATATAAGGATTCTTTGCAGTCAAGCCCCAGCCGAGGGCCAGGGGCCCCTGGGCACATCCTTTGGCCATTTTCCCTGGGAAAGAAAACTCACCAGTCCAGGTTCCTGATGTCAGTTTGTAGGGCTCCCTTGGGTCTAACAGGGCAGCACAAGTTTTAGGAGGGGACAACTTCGGTCTGGGGTCCATCCTTCGATATAGGGATTCTTTACAGTCAGGACCTAGCCCAGAGCCAGGGGCCCCTGAGCGCATCCTTTGGCCATTTTCCCTGGGAAAGAAAATTCACCAGTCCTGGTTCCTGATGTCAGTTTGTAGGGCTCCCTTGTGTCTATCAGGGCAGCACAAGTTTGAGGTGGGGACAACTTCGGTCTGGGGTGCGTCCTTCAATATAAGGATTCTTTGCAGTGAGGACCCTGCCCAGGGCCAGGGGCCCCTGGGCACACCATTTGGCCATTTTCCCTGGGAAGGAAAACTCACCAGTCCAGGTTGCTGATGTCAGTTTGTAGGGCTCCCTTGGGTCTATCTGGGCAGCAGAAATTTGGGGAGCGGAAAAATTTGGTCTGCGATCCATCCTTCGATATAGGGATTCTTTGCAGTCAGGTCCCAGCCGAGTGCCAGGGGCCCCAGGGAACATCCTTTGGCCATTTTCCCTGGGAAAGAAAATTCACCAGTCCAGGTTGCTGATGTCAGTTTGTAGGGCTCCCTTGGGTCTATCTGGGCAGCACAAGTATGAGATGGGGACAACTTCAGTCTGGGGTCCATACTTCGATATAAGGATTCTTTGCAGTCAAGCCCCAGCCGAGCGCCAGGGGCCCCTGGGCACATCCTTTGGCCATTTTCCCTGGGAAAGAAAACTCACCAGTCCAGGTTGCTGATGTCAGTTTGTAGGGCTCCCTTGGGTCTATCAGGGCAGTAGAAATTTGAGGAGGGGACAAATTTTGTCTGCGATCCATCCTTCAATATATGGATTTTTTGCAGTCACGCCCCAGCCCAGTGCCAGGGGCCCCTGGGCACACCCTTTGGCCATTTTCCCTGGGAAAGAAAACTCACCAGTCCAGGTTGCTGATGTCAGTTTGTAGGGCTCCCTTGGGTCTATCTGGGCAGCACAACTTTGAGGAGGGGATAATTTTGGTCTGTAATCCATCCTTCGATATAGGGATTATTTACAGTCAGGTCCCGGCCAGGGGCAAGGGGCCCCTGGGCACATCCTTTGGCCATTTTCCCTGGGAAAGAAAACTCACCACTCCAGGTTCTGGATGTCAGTTTGTAGGGCTCCCTTGGGTCTATATGGGCAGCAGAAATTTGAGTAGGGGACAACATTTGTCTGCGATCCATTCTTGAATATACAGATTTTTTGCAGGCAGGTCCGAGCCCAGTGCCACGGGCCCCTGGGCACATCCTTTGGCCATTTTCCCTGGGAACGAAAATTCACCAGTCCAGGTTCCTGATGTCAGTTTGTAGGGCTCCCTTGGTTCTATCAGGGCAGCACATCTTTGAGATGGGGACAACTTCGGTCTGCGGTTCATCCTTCGATATAAGGATTCTTTGCAGTCAGGTCACAGCCCTATGCCAGGGGCCCCAGGGCACATCCTTTCGCCATTTTCCGTGGGAAAGAAAATTCAACAGTCCAGGTTCCTGATGTCAGTTTGTAGGGCTCCCTTGGGTCTAAAAGGGCAGCACAAGTTTTAGGAGGGTACAACTTCGGTCTGGGTCCATCCTTCGATATAGGGATTCTTTACAGTCAGGGCCCAGCCCAGGGCCAGGGGCCCCTGGGCACATCCTTTGGCCATTTTCCCTGGGAAAGAAAACTCACCAGTCCAGGTTCCTGATGTCAGTTTGTAGGGCTCCCTTGTGTCTATCAGGGCAGCACAAGTTTGAGGTGGGGACAACTTCGGTCTGGGGTGCGTCCTTCAATATAAGGATTCTTTGCAGTCAGGTCCCAGCCGAGTGCCAGGGGCCCCAGGGAACATCCTTTGGCCATTTTCCCTGGGAAAGAAAATTCACCAGTCCAGGTTGCTGATGTCAGTTTGTAGGGCTCCCTTGGGTCTATCTGGGCAGCAGAAATTTGAGGAGCGCACAAGTTTTGTCTGCGATCCATCCTTCGATATTGGGATCCTTTGCAGTCAGGTCCCAGCCGAGTGCCAGGCGCCCCAGGGAAAAACCTTTGGCCATTTTCACTGGGAAAGAAAACTCACCAGTCCAGGTTCCTGATGTCAGTTTGTAGGGCTCCCTTGGGTCTATCTGGGCAGCACAAGCATGAGATGGGGACAACTTCAGTCTGGGGTCCATACTTCGATATAAGGATTCTTTGCAGTCAAGCCCCAGCCGAGCGCCAGGGGCCCCTGGGCACATCCTTTGGCCATTTTCCCTGGGAAAGAAAACTCACCAGTCCAGGTTCCTGATGTCAGTTTGTAGGGCTCCCTTGGGTCTATCAGGGCAGCACAAGTTTGAGGTGGGGACAGCTTCGGTCTGGGGTGCGTCCTTCAATATAAGGATTCTTTGCAGTCAAGCCCCAGCCCAGGGCCAGGGGCCCCTGGGCACATCCTTTGGCCATTTTCCCTGGGAGAGAAAACTCACCAGTCCAGGTTGCTGATGTCAGTTTGTAGGTCTCCCTTGGGTCTATCTGGGCAGCAGAAATTTGGGGAGCGGAAAAGTTTGGTCTGCGATCCATCTTTCAATATAGGGATTCTTTGCAGTCAGGTCCCAGCCAAGTGCCAGGGGCCCCTGGGCACATCCTTTGGCAATTTTCCTTGGAAATGAAAGATCACCAGTCCAGGTTGCTGATGTCAGTTTGTAGGGCTCCCTTGGGTCTATCAGGGCAGCACAAGTATGAGATGGGGAGAACTTCGGTCTGGGGTCCATCCTTCGATATAAGGATTTTTTGCAGTCAGGTCTCAGCCCAGGGCCAGGGGCCCCTGGGCACATCCTTTGGTCATTTTACCTGGGAAAGAAAACTCACCAGTCCAGGTTGCTGATGTCAGTTTGTAGGGCTCCCTTGAGCCTATCTGGGGAGCACAAGTTTGAGGAGGGGACAACTTCAGTCTGGGGTCCATCCTTCAATACAAGGATTATTAGCAATCAGGTCCCACCCCTATGCTTGGGGCCCCTGGGCACATCCTTTGGCCATTTTCCCTGGGAATGAAAGCTCACCAGTCCAGGTTGCTGATGTCAGTTTGTAGGGCTCTCTTGGGTCTATCAGGGCAGCACAAGTATCAGATGGGGACAATTTTGGTCTGCGGTCCATCTTTCGATATATGGATTCTTTACAGTCAGGACCCACCCCAGGGCCAGGGGCCCCTGGGCACATCCTTTGGCCATTTTCCCTGGGAAAGAAAACTCACCAGTCCAGGTTGCTGATGTCAGTTTGTAGGGCTCACTTGGGTCTAAGTTAGCAGCAGAAATTTGAGGAGGGGCCAACTTTGGTCTGCGATCCATCCCTCAATATAGGGATTATTTGCAGTCAGGCCCTACCCCAGGGCCAGGTGCCCCTGGGAACATCCTTTGGCCATTTTCCCTGGGAAAGAAAACTCACTACTCCAGGTTGCTCATGTCAGCTTGTAGGGCACCCTTGGGTCTAAGTTGGCGGCAGAAATTTGAGGAGGGGACAACTTCGGTCTGTGATCCATCCTTCAATATAGAGATTATTTGCAGTCAGGCCGCAGCCCTGTGCCAGGGGCCCCTGGGCACATCCTTTGGCCATTTTCCCTGGGAAAGAAAACTCACCAGTCCAGGTTGCTGATGTCAGTTTGTAGGGCTCCCTTGGCTCCATCAGGGATGCACAAGTTTGAGGAAGGGACAACTTCGGTCTGCGATCCATCCTTCGATATAAGGATTTTTTGCATTCAGGTCCCACCCAGGGCCCAGGGGTTCCTGGGCACACCCTTTGGCCATTTTTCCTAGGAAAGTAAACTCACCAGTCCAGGTTCCTGATGTCAGTTTGTAGGGCTCCCTTGGGTCTATCTGGGCAGCAGAAATTTGAGGTGGGGAAAACTATGGTCTGGGGTGCATCCTTCGATATAGGTATTATTTGCAGCCAGGCCCTAGCCCAGTGCCAGGGGCCCCTGGGAACACCCTTTGGCCATTTTCCCAGGGAAAGAAAACTCACCAGTCCAGGTTCCTGATGTCAGTTTATAGGGCTCCCTAGGGTCTATCTGGGCAGCACAAGTATGAGATGGGGACAACTTCAGTCTGGGTTCCCTCCTTCGTTATAAGGATTTTTTGTAGTCAGGGCCCAGCCCTTTGCTTGCGGCCCCTGGGCACATCCTTTGGCCATTTTCCCTGGGAGAGAAAACTCACCAGTCCAGGTTGCTGATGTCAGTTTGTAGGTCTCCCTTGGGTCTATCTGGGCAGCAGAAATTTGGGGAGCGGAAAAGTTTGGTCTGCGATCCATCCTTCAATATAGGGATTCTTTGCAGTCAGGTCCCAGCACTGTGCTTGCAGTCCCAGGGCACATCCTTTGTCAATTTTCCCTGGGAAAGAAAACTCACCAATCCAGGTTGCTGATGTCAATTTTTAGGGCTCCCTTGGGTCTATCAGGGCAGCACATATTTGAGGAGGGGACAACTTCGGTCTGGGGTCCATCCTTCGATATAGGGATTCTTTGCAGTCTGGTCAGCCCAGTGCCAGGGGCCCCTGGGCATATCCTTTGGCCATTTTCCCTGGAAATGAAAACTCACCAGTCCAGGTTGCTGATGTCAGTTTGTAGGGCTCCCTTGGGTCTATCAGGGCAGCACAAGTATGAGATGGGGACAACTTCAGTCTGGGGTCCATCCTTCGATAGAAGGATTTTTGGAACTCAGGGGCCAGCCCAGGGCCAGGGGCCCCTGGGCACATCCTTTGGCCATTATACCTGGGAAAGAAAACTCACCAGTCCAGGTGCCTGATGTCAGTTTGTAGGGCTCCCTTGGGTCTATCAGGGCAGCACAAGTTTGAGGAGGGGACAATTTTGGTCTGCGATTCATCCTTCGATGTAAGGATTCTTTGAAGTCTGGGCCCAGCCCAGGGCCAGGAGCCCCTGGGCACATCCTTTGGCCATTTTCCCTGGGAAAGAAAACTCACCAGTCCAGGTTCCTGATGTCAGTTTGTAGGGCTCCCTTGGGTCTATCAGGGCAGCAGAAATTTGAGGAGGGGACAACTTCTGTTTGGGGTCCAAACTTTGATATAAGGATTCTTTGCAGTCAAGCCCCAGCCCAGTGCCAGGGGCCCCAGGGCAAAGCCTTTGGCAATTTTCCCTGGGAAAGAAAACTCACCAGTCCTGGTTGCTGATGTCAGTTTGTAGGGATTTCTTGGGTCTATCTAGGAAGCAGAAATTTGAGGAGGGGACGACTTTGGTCTGTGATCCATCCTTCGATATAGGGATTCTTTGCAGTCAGGTTCCAGCCCAGGTCCAAGGGCCCCTGGGCACATGCTTTGGCCATTTTCCCTGGGAAAGAAAACTCACCAGTCGAGGTGCCTGATGTCCGTTTGTAGGGCTCCCTTGGGTCTATCAGGGCAACACATATTTTATTTGGGGATAACTTAGCTCTGGGGTCCATCCTTCAATATGAGGATTTTTTGCATTCAGGCCCCAGCCCAGGGCCGGGGGCCCCTGGGCACATCCTTTGGCCATTTTCCCTGGGAAAGAAAACTCACCAGTCCAGGTTGCTGATGTCAGTTTGTAGGGCTCCCTTGGGTCTATCAGGGCAGCACAAGTTTTAGTTGGGGACAACTTTGGTCTGTGATCCATCCTTCGATATAGGGATTCTTTACAGTCAGGATCCAGCCCAGGGCCAGGGGCCCCTGGGAACATCCTTTGGCCATTTTCCCTGGGAAAGAAAACTCACCAGTCCAGGTTGCTGATGTCAGTTTGTAGGGGACCCTTGGGTCTATCTGGGAAGCAGAAATTTGCGGAGGGGACATCTTGGGTCTGCGATCCATCCTTCGTATAGGGATTCTTTACAGTCAGGTTCCTGCCCAGGGCCAGGGGCCTCTTGGCCAATACTTGGCCATTTCCCCTGGGAAGGAAAAATCACCAGTCCAGGTTCCTGATATCAATTTGAAGGGCTCCCATAAGACTGGCTGGGCGGCAGAAGTTTGAGCTTTCTCCCTGCGAGACACAATGGAGAAGTTTTTCGCTCTGATGCAGTCTAGTGCAGACGCACACTACGGCTCTCCGGAGCTGTCCGAAGCCCAGTGCCGGTCGCCGGCGTCTTTCGGCTGTAGCTGCGCTTCGGAGCGTACGGCTGCCGCTGCGCTCTTGTGTGCGCGAAGCAGCCGCTTCTCCTGCTCCGGGAGCCGGACAGAGCGGTAGCTTGTACGAGGGCAAAGAACGTTGCCGCAGGGAGACGACCTTGTGTGCACAGCCTTACGACTGCTAGAGGACGGTGGCTAAAGCTCCCTGCCTTTTCAATGCACTGCTGGCATGCTTTATTGAAGGTGTTCCGAGACAACTTTTCTGGGTTTTGACTTCGTCCTGATGAAGCCCCTCTTGGGAAATTTGTGCTCATCCCCGAAGGCTCGAGATGCAGAGAACTCGATGGCAGCTGCAGAAATGAAGGGCTGCGTTGAGTTGTCGAGAAGCAAGAACATAGCCAGCGCCTTGTGTTTGGGAGTCAGCAGCTGCTGGACTTTTGCGATTGCTTTCACTGTGCACTGAATGCCAGGACGGCATGTGCACGTTAAAACAACGAGCTGGGCAAGAGTGGGCAGAAGAGAACAGGCGTCAGACAGCAGCTTACATATTACCATGGAAAGAGCAGTGTTCTTGGAGTGTGCAGCAAATCCGTGTTTCTGGACAAGGGAGGCATAAGTGCGCTGCGCTGCTACGCTTTCTCCCTGCGAGACACACTGCCAAAGCTTTTCGCTATCATGCAGTCTAGTGCAGACGCACACTACGGCTCTCCGGAGCTGTCCGAAGCCAAGCGCCGGTGGCCGGCGTCTTTCGGCTGAAGCTGCCCTTCGGAGCGTACGGCTGCCGCTCCGCTGTTGTGTGCGCGAAGCAGCCGCTTCTCCTGCTCCGGGAGCCGGACAGAGCGGTAGCTTGTACGAGGGCGAAGAACGTTGCCGCAGGGAGACAACATTGTGTGCACAGCCTTGGCACTGCTAGAGGACGGTGGCTAAAGCTCCCTGCCTCTTCAATGCACTGCTGGCATGCTTTATTGAAGGTGTTCCGAGACAACTTTCCTGGGTTTTGACTTCGTCCTGATGAAGCCCCTCCTGGGAAATTTGTGCTCATCCCCTAAGGCTCGAGATGCAGAGAACTCGATGGCAGCTGCAGAAATGAAGGACTCCGTTGAAGTGTCTAGAAACAACAACGTAGACAAGCGCCTTGTGTTTGGGAGTCAGCCGCTGCTGGACTTTTGCGATTGCTTTCACTGTGCACTGAATACTAGGAAAGCATGTGCACGCTGCAACAACGAGCTGGGCAAGAGCAGGGAGGGAGCACGGGCATCAGACAGCAGCCTACATAGTACCATGGAAAGAGCAGTGTTTTTGGAGTGTGCAGTAAAATCGTGTGTCTGGACAAGGGAGGTATAAGTGCGCTGCGCTCCTAAGCTATCTCCCTGCGAGACACACTGCCAAAGCTTTTCGCTATGATGCAGTCTTGTGCAGACGCACACTACGGCTCTCCGGAGCTGTCCGAAGCCAAGCGCCGGTGGCCGGCGTCTTCCGGCTGAAGCTGCGCTTCGGAGCGTACGGCTGCCGCTGCGCTCTTGTGTGCGCGAAGCAGCCGCTTCTCCTGCTCCGGGAGCCGGACAGAGCGGTAGCTTGTACGAGAGCGAAGAACGAAGCCGCAGAGCACCGGGCTTCTACGCGCACCCTAAGGACTGCTAGTGGACCGTGGTGGCCGCTCGCCTGCCTCTTCAATTCCATTCTAACATGCTTTATTGAAGGTGTTCCGAGACAACTTTCCTGAGTTTTAACTTCGTCCTGATGCAGCCCCTCTTGGGAAACTCGTGCTCGTCCTCTGAGGCTCCGACAGGCAGAGACCTCGATGGCAACTGCAGAAATGAAGGGCTGCGTTGAGTTGTCGAGAAGCAAGAACATAGCCAGCGCCTTGTGTTTGGGAGTCAGCAGCTGCAGGACTTTTGCGATTGCTTTCACTGTGCACTGAATGCTAGGAAGGCATGTGCACGTTAAAACAACGAGCTGGGCAAGAGCAGGGAGGGAGCACGGGCATCAGAGAGCATCTGGCATCTTGCCCTGGAAAGGGCAGTGTTTTTGGAGTATGCAGCAAATCCGTGTTTCTGGACAAGGGAGGCATAAGTGCGCTGCGCTGCTACGCTTTCTCCCTGCGAGACACACTGCCAAAGCTTTTCGCTATCATGCAGTCTAGTGCAGACGCACACTACGGCTCTCCGGAGCTGTCCGAAGCCAAGCGCCGGTCGCCGGCGTCTTTCGGCTGAAGCTGCCCTTCGGAGCGTACGGCTGCCGCTCCGCTGTTGTGTGCGCGAAGCAGCCGCTTCTCCTGCTCCGCGAGCCGGACAGAGCGGTAGCTTGTACGAGGGCGAAGAACGTTGCCGCAGGGAGACAACATTGTGTGCACAGCCTTGGCACTGCTAGAGGACGGTGGCTAAAGCTCCCTGCCTCTTCAATGCACTGCTGGCATGCTTTATTGAAGGTGTTCCGAGACAACTTTCCTGGGTTTTGACTTCGTCCCGATGCAGCCCCTCCTGGGAAATTGGTGCTCATCCCCTAAGGCTCGAGATGCAGAGAACTCGATGGCAGCTGCAGAAATGAAGGGCTGCGTTGAGTTGTCGAGAAGCAAGAACATAGCCAGCGCCTTGTGTTTGGGAGTCAGCAGCTGCTGGACTTTTGCGATTGCTTTCACTGTGCACTGAATGCCAGGACGGCATGTGCACGCTACAACAACGAGCTGGGCAGGAGTGGGCAGAAGAGAACAGGCGTCAGACAGCAGCTTACATATTACCCTGGAAAGAGCAGTGTTCTTGGAGTGTGCAGCAAATCCGTGTTTCTGGACAAGGGAGGCATAAGTGCGCTGCGCTGCTACGCTTTCTCCCTGCGAGACACACTGCCAAAGCTTTTCGCTATGATGCAGTCTAGTGCAGACGCACACTACGGCTCTCCGGAGCTGTCCGAAGCCAAGCGCCGGTCGCCGGCGTCTTCCGGCTGAAGCTGCCCTTCGGAGCGTACGGCTGCCGCTCCGCTGTTGTGTGCGCAAAGCAGCCGCTTCTCCTGCTCCGCGAGCCGGACAGAGCGGTAGCTTGTACGAGGGTGAAGAACGTTGCCGCAGGGAGACGACATTGTGTGCACAGCCTTGGCACTGCTAGAGGACGGTGCCTAAAGCTCCCTGCCTCTTCAATGCACTGCTGGCATGCTTTATTGAATGTGTTCCGAGACAACTTTTCTGGGTTTTGACTTCGTCCTGATGAAGCCCCTCCTGGGAAATTTGTGCTCATCCCCTAAGGCTCGAGATGCAGAGAACTCGATGGCAGCTGCAGAAATGAAGGACTCCGTTGAAGTGTCTAGAAACAACAACGTAGACAAGCGCCTTGTGTTTGGGAGTCAGCCGCTGCTGGACTTTTGCGATTGCTTTCACTGTGCACTGAATACTAGGAAAGCATGTGCACGCTGCAACAACGAGCTGGGCAAGAGCAGGGAGGGAGCACGGGCGTCAGACAGCAGCTTACATATTACCCTGGAAAGAGCAGTGTTCTTGGAGTGTGCAGCAAATCCGTGTTTCTGGACAAGGGAGGCATAAGTGCGCTGCGCTGCTACGCTTTCTCCCTGCGAGACACACTGCCAAAGCTTTTCGCTATCATGCAGTCTAGTGCAGACGCACACTACGGCTCTCCGGGGCTGTCCGAAGCCAAGCGCCGGTCGCCGGCGTCTTTCGGCTGAAGCTGCGCTTCGGAGCGTACGGCTGTTGTGTGCGCGAAGCAGCCGCTTCTCCTGCTCCGGGAGCCGGACAGAGCGGTAGCTTGTACGAGAGCGAAGAACGTTGCCGCAGAGCACCGGGCTTCTACGCGCACCCTAAGGACTGCTAGTGGACCGTGGTGGCCGCTCGCCTGCCTCTTCAATTCCATTCTAACATGCTTTATTGAAGGTGTTCCGAGACAACTTTCCTGAGTTTTAACTTCGTCCTGATGCAGCCCCTCTTGGGAAACTCCTGCTCCTCCTCTGAGGCTCCGACAGGCAGAGACCTCGATGGCAACTGCAGAAATGAAGGGCTGCGTTGAGTTGTCGAGAAGCAAGAACATAGCCAGCGCCTTGTGTTTGGGAGTCAGCAGCTGCTGGACTTTTGCGATTGCTTTCACTGTGCACTGAATGCCAGGACGGCATGTGCACGCTACAACAGCGAGCTGGGCAGGAGTGGTTCAGGAGAGAACGGGCGTCAGACAGCAGCTTACATAGTACCATGGAAAGAGCAGTGTTTTTGGAGTGTGCAGCAAATCCGTGTTTCTGGGCAAGGGAGGCATAAGTGCGCTGCGCTCCTAAGCTATCTCCCTGCGAGACACACTGCCAAAGCTTTTCGCTATGATGCAGTCTAGTGCAGACGCACACTACGGCTCTCCGGAGCTGTCCGAAGCCAAGCGCCGGTCGCCGGCGTCTTTCGGCTGAAGCTGCGCTTCGGAGCGTACGGCTGCCGCTCCGCTGTTGTGTGCGCGAAGCAGCCGCTTCACCTGCTCCGTGAGCCGGACAGAGCGGTAGCTTGTACGAGGGCGAAGAACGTTGCCGCAGAGCACCGGGCTTCTGCGCGCACCCTAAGGACTGCTAGTGGACCGTGGTGGCCGCTCGCCTGCCTCTTCAATTCCATTCTAACATGCTTTATTGAAGGTGTTCCGAGACAACTTTCCTGAGTTTTAACTTCGTCCTGATGCAGCCCCTCTTGGGAAACTCCTGCTCCTCCTCTGAGGCTCCGACAGGCAGAGATCTCGATGGCAACTGCAGAAATGAAGGGCTGCGTTGAGTTATCGAGAAGCAAGATCATAGCCAGGGCCTTGTGTTTGGGAGTCAGCAGCTGCTGGACTTTTGCGATTGCTTTCACTGTGCACTGAATGCTAGGAAGGCATGTGCACGTTAAAACAACGAGCTGGGCAAGAGCAGGGAGGGAGCACGGGCATCAGAGAGCATCTGGCATCTTGCCCTGGAAAGGGCAGTGTTTTTGGAGTATGCAGCAAATCCGTGTTTCTGGACAAGGGAGGTATAAGTGCGCTTCGCTCCTAAGCTATCTCCCTGCGAGACACACTGCCAAAGCTTTTCGCTATCATGCAGTCTAGTGCAGACGCACACTACGGCTCTCCGGAGCTGTCCGAAGCCAAGCGCCGGTCGCCGGCGTCTTCCGGCTGAAGCTGCGCTTCGGAGCGTACGGCTGCCGCTCCGCTGTTGTGTGCGCGAAGCAGCCGCTTCACCTGCTCCGGGAGCCGGACAGAGCGGTAGCTTGTACGAGGGAGAAGAACGAAGCCGCAGAGCACCGGGCTTCTGCGCGCACCCTAAGGACTTCTAGTGGACCTTGGTGGCCGCACGCCTGCCTCTTCAATTCCATTCTAACATGCTTTATTGAAGGTGTTCCAGGACAATTTTCCTGAGTTTTGAATTCGTCCTGATGCAGCCCCTCCTGGGAAACTCCTGCTCCTCCTCTGAGGCTCCGAAATGCAGAGACCTCGATGGCAACTGCAGAAATGAAGGGCTGCGTTGAGTTGTCGAGAAGCAAGAACATAGCCAGCGCCTTGTGTTTGGGAGTCAGCAGCTGCTGGACTTTTGCGATTGCTTTCACTGTGCACTGAATGCCAGGACGGCATGTGCACGCTACAACAACGAGCTGGGCAAGAGTGGGCAGAAGAGAACAGGCGTCAGACAGCAGCTTACATATTACCCTGGAAAGAGCAGTGTTCTTGGAGTGTGCAGCAAATCCGTGTTTCTGGACAAGGGAGGCATAAGTGCGCTGCGCTGCTACGCTTTCTCCCTGCGAGACACACTGCCAAAGCTTTTCGCTATCATGCAGTCTAGTGCAGACGCACACTACGGCTCTCCGGAGCTGTACGAAGCCAAGCGCCGGTCGCCGGCGTCTTTCGGCTGAAGCTGCCCTTCGGAGCGTACGGCTGCCGCTCCGCTGTTGTGTGCGCGAAGCAGCCGCTTCACCTGCTCCGGGAGCCGGACAGAGCGGTAGCTTGTACGAGAGCGAAGAACGTTGCCGCAGAGCACCGGGCTTCTACGCGCACCCTAAGGACTGCTAGTGGACCGTGGTGGCCGCTCGCCTGCCTCTTCAATTCCATTCTAACATGCTTTATTGAAGGTGTTCCGAGACAACTTTCCTGAGTTTTAACTTCGTCCTGATGCAGCCCCTCTTGGGAAACTCCTGCTCCTCCTCTGAGGCTCCGACAGGCAGAGATCTCGATGGCAACTGCAGAAATGAAGGGCTGCGTTGAGTTATCGAGAAGCAAGATCATAGCCAGGGCCTTGTGTTTGGGAGTCAGCAGCTGCTGGACTTTTGCGATTGCTTTCACTGTGCACTGAATGCTAGGAAGGCATGTGCACGTTAAAACAACGAGCTGGGCAAGAGCAGGGAGGGAGCACGGGCATCAGAGAGCATCTGGCATCTTGCCCTGGAAAGGGCAGTGTTTTTGGAGTATGCAGCAAATCCGTGTTTCTGGACAAGGGAGGCATAAGTGCGCTGCGCTGCTACGCTTTCTCCCTGCGAGACACACTGCCAAAGCTTTTCGCTATCATGCAGTCTAGTGCAGACGCACACTACGGCTCTCCGGAGCTGTCCGAAGCCAAGCGCCGGTGGCCGGCGTCTTTCGGCTGAAGCTGCCCTTCGGAGCGTACGGCTGCCGCTCCGCTGTTGTGTGCGCGAAGCAGCCGCTTCTCCTGCTCCGGGAGCCGGACAGAGCGGTAGCTTGTACGAGGGCGAAGAACGTTGCCGCAGGGAGACAACATTGTGTGCACAGCCTTGGCACTGCTAGAGGACGGTGGCTAAAGCTCCCTGCCTCTTCAATGCACTGCTGGCATGCTTTATTGAAGGTGTTCCGAGACAACTTTCCTGGGTTTTGACTTCGTCCCGATGCAGCCCCTCCTGGGAAATTGGTGCTCATCCCCTAAGGCTCGAGATGCAGAGAACTCGATGGCAGCTGCAGAAATGAAGGACTCCGTTGAAGTGTCTAGAAACAACAACGTAGACAAGCGCCTTGTGTTTGGGAGTCAGCCGCTGCTGGACTTTTGCGATTGCTTTCACTGTGCACTGAATACTAGGAAAGCATGTGCACGCTGCAACAACGAGCTGGGCAAGAGCAGGGAGGGAGCACGGGCATCAGACAGCAGCCTAAATAGTACCATGGAAAGAGCAGTGTTTTTGGAGTGTGCAGTAAAATCGTGTTTCTGGACAAGGCAGGTATAAGTGCGCTGCGCTCCTAAGCTATCTCCCTGCGAGACACACTGCCAAAGCTTTTCGCTATCATGCAGTCTTGTGCAGACGCACACTACGGCTCTCCGGAGCTGTCCGAAGCCAAGCGCCGGTCGCCGGCGTCTTCCGGCTGAAGCTGCGCTTCGGAGCGTACGGCTGCCGCTCCGCTGTTGTGTGCGCGAAGCAGCCGCTTCTCCTGTTCCGGGAGCCGGACAGAGCGGTAGCTTGTACGAGGCCGAAGAACGTTGCCGCAGGGAGACGACATTGTGTGCACAGCCTTGGCACTGCTAGAGGACGGTGCCTAAAGCTCCCTGCCTCTTCAATGCACTGCTGGCATGCTTTATTGAATGTGTTCCGAGACCACTTTTCTGGGTTTTGACTTCGTCCTGATGAAGCCCCTCTTGGGAAATTTGTGCTCATCCCCGAAGGCTCGAGATGCAGAGACCTCGATGGCAACTGCAGAAATGAAGGGCTGCGTTGAGTTGTCGAGAAGCAAGAACATAGCCAGCGCCTTGTGTTTGGGAGTCAGCAGCTGCTGGACTTTTACGATTGCTTTCACTGTGCACGGAATGCCAGGACGGCATGTGCACGCTACAACAACGAGCTGGGCAAGAGTAGCCGAAAGATCACGGCCGTCAGAAAGCAGCTTAATATTGCCCTGGAAAGGGCAGTGTTTTTGGAGTGTGCAGTAAAATCGTGTTTCTGGACAAGGGAGGCATAAGTGCGCTGCGCTGCTACGCTTTCTCCCTGCGAGACACACTGCCAAAGCTTTTCGCTATCATGCAGTCTAGTGCAGACGCACACTACGGCTCTCCGGGGCTGTCCGAAGCCAAGCGCCGGTCGCCGGCGTCTTTCGGCTGAAGCTGCGCTTCGGAGCGTACGGCTGTTGTGTGCGCGAAGCAGCCGCTTCTCCTGCTCCGGGAGCCGGACAGAGCGGTAGCTTGTACGAGAGCGAAGAACGTTGCCGCAGAGCACCGGGCTTCTACGCGCACCCTAAGGACTGCTAGTGGACCGTGGTGGCCGCTCGCCTGCCTCTTCAATTCCATTCTAACATGCTTTATTGAAGGTGTTCCGAGACAACTTTCCTGAGTTTTAACTTCGTCCTGATGCAGCCCCTCTTGGGAAACTCCTGCTCCTCCTCTGAGGCTCCGACAGGCAGAGACCTCGATGGCAACTGCAGAAATGAAGGGCTGCGTTGAGTTGTCGAGAAGCAAGAACATAGCCAGCGCCTTGTGTTTGGGAGTCAGCAGCTGCTGGACTTTTGCGATTGCTTTCACTGTGCACTGAATGCCAGGACGGCATGTGCACGCTACAACAGCGAGCTGGGCAGGAGTGGTTCAGGAGAGAACGGGCATCAGACAGCAGCTTACATAGTACCATGGAAAGAGCAGTGTTTTTGGAGTGTGCAGCAAATCCGTGTTTCTGGGCAAGGGAGGCATAAGTGCGCTGCGCTCCTAAGCTATCTCCCTGCGAGACACACTGCCAAAGCTTTTCGCTATGATGCAGTCTAGTGCAGACGCACACTACGGCTCTCCGGAGCTGTCCGAAGCCAAGCGCCGGTCGCCGGCGTCTTTCGGCTGAAGCTGCGCTTCGGAGCGTACGGCTGCCGCTCCGCTGTTGTGTGCGCGAAGCAGCCGCTTCACCTGCTCCGTGAGCCGGACAGAGCGGTAGCTTGTACGAGGGCGAAGAACGTTGCCGCAGAGCACCGGGCTTCTGCGCGCACCCTAAGGACTGCTAGTGGACCGTGGTGGCCGCTCGCCTGCCTCTTCAATTCCATTCTAACATGCTTTATTGAAGGTGTTCCGAGACAACTTTCCTGAGTTTTAACTTCGTCCTGATGCAGCCCCTCTTGGGAAACTCCTGCTCCTCCTCTGAGGCTCCGACAGGCAGAGATCTCGATGGCAACTGCAGAAATGAAGGGCTGCGTTGAGTTATCGAGAAGCAAGATCATAGCCAGGGCCTTGTGTTTGGGAGTCAGCAGCTGCTGGACTTTTGCGATTGCTTTCACTGTGCACTGAATGCTAGGAAGGCATGTGCACGTTAAAACAACGAGCTGGGCAAGAGCAGGGAGGGAGCACGGGCATCAGAGAGCATCTGGCATCTTGCCCTGGAAAGGGCAGTGTTTTTGGAGTATGCAGCAAATCCGTGTTTCTGGACAAGGGAGGTATAAGTGCGCTTCGCTCCTAAGCTATCTCCCTGCGAGACACACTGCCAAAGCTTTTCGCTATCATGCAGTCTAGTGCAGACGCACACTACGGCTCTCCGGAGCTGTACGAAGCCAAGCGCCGGTCGCCGGCGTCTTCCGGCTGAAGCTGCGCTTCGGAGCGTACGGCTGCCGCTCCGCTGTTGTGTGCGCGAAGCAGCCGCTTCACCTGCTCCGGGAGCCGGACAGAGCGGTAGCTTGTACGAGGGAGAAGAACGAAGCCGCAGAGCACCGGGCTTCTGCGCGCACCCTAAGGACTTCTAGTGGACCTTGGTGGCCGCACGCCTGCCTCTTCAATTCCATTCTAACATGCTTTATTGAAGGTGTTCCGAGACAACTTTCCTGAGTTTTGAATTCGTCCTGATGCAGCCCCTCCTGGGAAACTCCTGCTCCTCCTCTGAGGCTCCGAAATGCAGAGACCTCGATGGCAACTGCAGAAATGAAGGGCTGCGTTGAGTTGTCGAGAAGCAAGAACATAGCCAGCGCCTTGTGTTTGGGAGTCAGCAGCTGCTGGACTTTTGCGATTGCTTTCACTGTGCACTGAATGCCAGGACGGCATGTGCACGCTACAACAACGAGCTGGGCAAGAGTGGGCAGAAGAGAACAGGCGTCAGACAGCAGCTTACATATTACCCTGGAAAGAGCAGTGTTCTTGGAGTGTGCAGCAAATCCGTGTTTCTGGACAAGGGAGGCATAAGTGCGCTGCGCTGCTACGCTTTCTCCCTGCGAGACACACTGCCAAAGCTTTTCGCTATCATGCAGTCTAGTGCAGACGCACACTACGGCTCTCCGGAGCTGTACGAAGCCAAGCGCCGGTGGCCGGCGTCTTTCGGCTGAAGCTGCCCTTCGGAGCGTACGGCTGCCGCTCCGCTGTTGTGTGCGCGAAGCAGCCGCTTCTCCTGCTCCGGGAGCCGGACAGAGCGGTAGCTTGTACGAGAGCGAAGAACGTTGCCGCAGAGCACCGGGCTTCTACGCGCACCCTAAGGACTGCTAGTGGACCGTGGTGGCCGCTCGCCTGCCTCTTCAATTCCATTCTAACATGCTTTATTGAAGGTGTTCCGAGACAACTTTCCTGAGTTTTAACTTCGTCCTGATGCAGCCCCTCTTGGGAAACTCCTGCTCCTCCTCTGAGGCTCCGACAGGCAGAGATCTCGATGGCAACTGCAGAAATGAAGGGCTGCGTTGAGTTATCGAGAAGCAAGATCATAGCCAGGGCCTTGTGTTTGGGAGTCAGCAGCTGCTGGACTTTTGCGATTGCTTTCACTGTGCACTGAATGCTAGGAAGGCATGTGCACGTTAAAACAACGAGCTGGGCAAGAGCAGGGAGGGAGCACGGGCATCAGAGAGCATCTGGCATCTTGCCCTGGAAAGGGCAGTGTTTTTGGAGTATGCAGCAAATCCGTGTTTCTGGACAAGGGAGGCATAAGTGCGCTGCGCTGCTACGCTTTCTCCCTGCGAGACACACTGCCAAAGCTTTTCGCTATCATGCAGTCTAGTGCAGACGCACACTACGGCTCTCCGGAGCTGTCCGAAGCCAAGCGCCGGTGGCCGGCGTCTTTCGGCTGAAGCTGCCCTTCGGAGCGTACGGCTGCCGCTCCGCTGTTGTGTGCGCGAAGCAGCCGCTTCTCCTGCTCCGGGAGCCGGACAGAGCGGTAGCTTGTACGAGGGCGAAGAACGTTGCCGCAGGGAGACAACATTGTGTGCACAGCCTTGGCACTGCTAGAGGACGGTGGCTAAAGCTCCCTGCCTCTTCAATGCACTGCTGGCATGCTTTATTGAAGGTGTTCCGAGACAACTTTCCTGGGTTTTGACTTCGTCCCGATGCAGCCCCTCCTGGGAAATTGGTGCTCATCCCCTAAGGCTCGAGATGCAGAGAACTCGATGGCAGCTGCAGAAATGAAGGACTCCGTTGAAGTGTCTAGAAACAACAACGTAGACAAGCGCCTTGTGTTTGGGAGTCAGCCGCTGCTGGACTTTTGCGATTGCTTTCACTGTGCACTGAATACTAGGAAAGCATGTGCACGCTGCAACAACGAGCTGGGCAAGAGCAGGGAGGGAGCACGGGCATCAGACAGCAGCCTAAATAGTACCATGGAAAGAGCAGTGTTTTTGGAGTGTGCAGTAAAATCGTGTTTCTGGACAAGGCAGGTATAAGTGCGCTGCGCTCCTAAGCTATCTCCCTGCGAGACACACTGGCAAAGCTTTTCGCTATCATGCAGTCTTGTGCAGACGCACACTACGGCTCTCCGGAGCTGTCCGAAGCCAAGCGCCGGTCGCCGGCGTCTTCCGGCTGAAGCTGCGCTTCGGAGCGTACGGCTGCCGCTCCGCTGTTGTGTGCGCGAAGCAGCCGCTTCTCCTGCTCCGGGAGCCGGACAGAGCGGTAGCTTGTACGAGGCCGAAGAACGTTGCCGCAGGGAGACGACATTGTGTGCACAGCCTTGGCACTGCTAGAGGACGGTGCCTAAAGCTCCCTGCCTCTTCAATGCACTGCTGGCATGCTTTATTGAATGTGTTCCGAGACCACTTTTCTGGGTTTTGACTTCGTCCTGATGAAGCCCCTCTTGGGAAATTTGTGCTCATCCCCGAAGGCTCGAGATGCAGAGACCTCGATGGCAACTGCAGAAATGAAGGGCTGCGTTGAGTTGTCGAGAAGCAAGAACATAGCCAGCGCCTTGTGTTTGGGAGTCAGCAGCTGCTGGACTTTTACGATTGCTTTCACTGTGCACGGAATGCCAGGACGGCATGTGCACGCTACAACAACGAGCTGGGCAAGAGTAGCCGAAAGATCACGGCCGTCAGAAAGCAGCTTAATATTGCCCTGGAAAGGGCAGTGTTTTTGGAGTGTGCAGTAAAATCGTGTTTCTGGACAAGGGAGGCATAAGTGCGCTGCGCTGCTACGCTTTCTCCCTGCGAGACACACTGCCAAAGCTTTTCGCTATGATGCAGTCTAGTGCAGACGCACACTACGGCTCTCCGGAGCTGTCCGAAGCCAAGCGCCGGTGGCCGGCGTCTTTCGGCTGAAGCTGCGCTTCGGAGCGTACGGCTGTTGTGTGAGCGAAGCAGCCGCTTCTCCTGCTCCGGGAGCCGGACAGAGCGGTAGCTTGTACGAGAGCGAAGAACGTTGCCGCAGAGCACCGGGCTTCTACGCGCACCCTAAGGACTGCTAGTGGACCGTGGTGGCCGCTCGCCTGCCTCTTCAATTCCATTCTAACATGCTTTATTGAAGGTGTTCCGAGACAACTTTCCTGAGTTTTAACTTCGTCCTGATGCAGCCCCTCTTGGGAAACTCCTGCTCCTCCTCTGAGGCTCCGACAGGCAGAGACCTCGATGGCAACTGCAGAAATGAAGGGCTGCGTTGAGTTATCGAGAAGCAAGAACATAGCCAGGGCCTTGTGTTTGGGAGTCAGCAGCTGCTGGACTTTTGCGATTGCTTTCACTGTGCACTGAATGCCAGGACGGCATGTGCACGCTACAACAGCGAGCTGGGCAGGAGTGGTTCAGGAGAGAACGGGCATCAGACAGCAGCTTACATAGTACCATGGAAAGAGCAGTGTTTTTGGAGTGTGCAGCAAATCCGTGTTTCTGGGCAAGGGAGGCATAAGTGCGCTGCGCTCCTAAGCTATCTCCCTGCGAGACACACTGCCAAAGCTTTTCGCTATGATGCAGTCTAGTGCAGACGCACACTACGGCTCTCCGGAGCTGTCCGAAGCCAAGCGCCGGTCGCCGGCGTCTTTCGGCTGAAGCTGCCCTTCGGAGCGTACGGCTGCCGCTCCGCTGTTGTGTGCGCGAAGCAGCCGCTTCACCGGCTCCGTGAGCCGGACAGAGCGGTAGCTTGTACGAGAGCGAAGAACGTTGCCGCAGAGCACCGGGCTTCTACGCGCACCCTAAGGACTGCTAGTGGACCGTGGTGGCCGCTCGCCTGCCTCTTCAATTCCATTCTAACATGCTTTATTGAAGGTGTTCCGAGACAACTTTCCTGAGTTTTAACTTCGTCCTGATGCAGCCCCTCTTGGGAAACTCCTGCTCCTCCTCTGAGGCTCCGACAGGCAGAGATCTCGATGGCAACTGCAGAAATGAAGGGCTGCGTTGAGTTATCGAGAAGCAAGATCATAGCCAGGGCCTTGTGTTTGGGAGTCAGCAGCTGCTGGACTTTTGCGATTGCTTTCACTGTGCACTGAATGCTAGGAAGGCATGTGCACGTTAAAACAACGAGCTGGGCAAGAGCAGGGAGGGAGCACGGGCATCAGAGAGCATCTGGCATCTTGCCCTGGAAAGGGCAGTGTTTTTGGAGTATGCAGCAAATCCGTGTTTCTGGACAAGGGAGGTATAAGTGCGCTTCGCTCCTAAGCTATCTCCCTGCGAGACACACTGCCAAAGCTTTTCGCTATCATGCAGTCTAGTGCAGACGCACACTACGGCTCTCCGGAGCTGTCCGAAGCCAAGCGCCGGTGGCCGGCGTCTTCCGGCTGAAGCTGCGCTTCGGAGCGTACGGCTGCCGCTCCGCTGTTGTGTGCGCGAAGCAGCCGCTTCACCTGCTCCGGGAGCCGGACAGAGCGGTAGCTTGTACGAGGGAGAAGAACGAAGCCGCAGAGCACCGGGCTTCTGCGCGCACCCTAAGGACTTCTAGTGGACCTTGGTGGCCGCACGCCTGCCTCTTCAATTCCATTCTAACATGCTTTATTGAAGGTGTTCCAGGACAATTTTCCTGAGTTTTGAATTCGTCCTGATGCAGCCCCTCCTGGGAAACTCCTGCTCCTCCTCTGAGGCTCCGAAATGCAGAGACCTCGATGGCAACTGCAGAAATGAAGGGCTGCGTTGAGTTGTCGAGAAGCAAGAACATAGCCAGCGCCTTGTGTTTGGGAGTCAGCAGCTGCTGGACTTTTGCGATTGCTTTCACTGTGCACTGAATGCCAGGACGGCATGTGCACGCTACAACAACGAGCTGGGCAAGAGTGGGCAGAAGAGAACAGGCGTCAGACAGCAGCTTACATATTACCCTGGAAAGAGCAGTGTTCTTGGAGTGTGCAGCAAATCCGTGTTTCTGGACAAGGGAGGCATAAGTGCGCTGCGCTGCTACGCTTTCTCCCTGCGAGACACACTGCCAAAGCTTTTCGCTATCATGCAGTCTAGTGCAGACGCACACTACGGCTCTCCGGAGCTGTACGAAGCCAAGCGCCGGTCGCCGGCGTCTTTCGGCTGAAGCTGCCCTTCGGAGCGTACGGCTGCCGCTCCGCTGTTGTGTGCGCGAAGCAGCCGCTTCTCCTGCTCCGGGAGCCGGACAGAGCGGTAGCTTGTACGAGAGCGAAGAACGTTGCCGCAGAGCACCGGGCTTCTACGCGCACCCTAAGGACTGCTAGTGGACCGTGGTGGCCGCTCGCCTGCCTCTTCAATTCCATTCTAACATGCTTTATTGAAGGTGTTCCGAGACAACTTTCCTGAGTTTTAACTTCGTCCTGATGCAGCCCCTCTTGGGAAACTCCTGCTCCTCCTCTGAGGCTCCGACAGGCAGAGACCTCGATGGCAACTGCAGAAATGAAGGGCTGCGTTGAGTTGTCGAGAAGCAAGAACATAGCCAGCGCCTTGTGTTTGGGAGTCAGCAGCTGCTGGACTTTTGCGATTGCTTTCACTGTGCACTGAATGCCAGGACGGCATGTGCACGCTACAACAGCGAGCTGGGCAGGAGTGGTTCAGGAGAGAACGGGCATCAGACAGCAGCTTACATAGTACCATGGAAAGAGCAGTGTTTTTGGAGTGTGCAGCAAATCCGTGTTTCTGGGCAAGGGAGGCATAAGTGCGCTGCGCTCCTAAGCTATCTCCCTGCGAGACACACTGCCAAAGCTTTTCGCTATGATGCAGTCTAGTGCAGACGCACACTACGGCTCTCCGGAGCTGTCCGAAGCCAAGCGCCGGTCGCCGGCGTCTTTCGGCTGAAGCTGCGCTTCGGAGCGTACGGCTGCCGCTCCGCTGTTGTGTGCGCGAAGCAGCCGCTTCACCTGCTCCGTGAGCCGGACAGAGCGGTAGCTTGTACGAGGGCGAAGAACGTTGCCGCAGAGCACCGGGCTTCTGCGCGCACCCTAAGGACTGCTAGTGGACCGTGGTGGCCGCTCGCCTGCCTCTTCAATTCCATTCTAACATGCTTTATTGAAGGTGTTCCGAGACAACTTTCCTGAGTTTTAACTTCGTCCTGATGCAGCCCCTCTTGGGAAACTCCTGCTCCTCCTCTGAGGCTCCGACAGGCAGAGATCTCGATGGCAACTGCAGAAATGAAGGGCTGCGTTGAGTTATCGAGAAGCAAGATCATAGCCAGGGCCTTGTGTTTGGGAGTCAGCAGCTGCTGGACTTTTGCGATTGCTTTCACTGTGCACTGAATGCTAGGAAGGCATGTGCACGTTAAAACAACGAGCTGGGCAAGAGCAGGGAGGGAGCACGGGCATCAGAGAGCATCTGGCATCTTGCCCTGGAAAGGGCAGTGTTTTTGGAGTATGCAGCAAATCCGTGTTTCTGGACAAGGGAGGTATAAGTGCGCTTCGCTCCTAAGCTATCTCCCTGCGAGACACACTGCCAAAGCTTTTCGCTATCATGCAGTCTAGTGCAGACGCACACTACGGCTCTCCGGAGCTGTACGAAGCCAAGCGCCGGTCGCCGGCGTCTTCCGGCTGAAGCTGCGCTTCGGAGCGTACGGCTGCCGCTCCGCTGTTGTGTGCGCGAAGCAGCCGCTTCACCTGCTCCGGGAGCCGGACAGAGCGGTAGCTTGTACGAGGGAGAAGAACGAAGCCGCAGAGCACCGGGCTTCTGCGCGCACCCTAAGGACTTCTAGTGGACCTTGGTGGCCGCACGCCTGCCTCTTCAATTCCATTCTAACATGCTTTATTGAAGGTGTTCCAGGACAATTTTCCTGAGTTTTGAATTCGTCCTGATGCAGCCCCTCCTGGGAAACTCCTGCTCCTCCTCTGAGGCTCCGAAATGCAGAGACCTCGATGGCAACTGCAGAAATGAAGGGCTGCGTTGAGTTGTCGAGAAGCAAGAACATAGCCAGCGCCTTGTGTTTGGGAGTCAGCAGCTGCTGGACTTTTGCGATTGCTTTCACTGTGCACTGAATGCCAGGACGGCATGTGCACGCTACAACAACGAGCTGGGCAAGAGTGGGCAGAAGAGAACAGGCGTCAGACAGCAGCTTACATATTACCCTGGAAAGAGCAGTGTTCTTGGAGTGTGCAGCAAATCCGTGTTTCTGGACAAGGGAGGCATAAGTGCGCTGCGCTGCTACGCTTTCTCCCTGCGAGACACACTGCCAAAGCTTTTCGCTATCATGCAGTCTAGTGCAGACGCACACTACGGCTCTCCGGAGCTGTACGAAGCCAAGCGCCGGTCGCCGGCGTCTTTCGGCTGAAGCTGCCCTTCGGAGCGTACGGCTGCCGCTCCGCTGTTGTGTGCGCGAAGCAGCCGCTTCTCCTGCTCCGGGAGCCGGACAGAGCGGTAGCTTGTACGAGAGCGAAGAACGTTGCCGCAGAGCACCGGGCTTCTACGCGCACCCTAAGGACTGCTAGTGGACCGTGGTGGCCGCTCGCCTGCCTCTTCAATTCCATTCTAACATGCTTTATTGAAGGTGTTCCGAGACAACTTTCCTGAGTTTTAACTTCGTCCTGATGCAGCCCCTCTTGGGAAACTCCTGCTCCTCCTCTGAGGCTCCGACAGGCAGAGATCTCGATGGCAACTGCAGAAATGAAGGGCTGCGTTGAGTTATCGAGAAGCAAGATCATAGCCAGGGCCTTGTGTTTGGGAGTCAGCAGCTGCTGGACTTTTGCGATTGCTTTCACTGTGCACTGAATGCTAGGAAGGCATGTGCACGTTAAAACAACGAGCTGGGCAAGAGCAGGGAGGGAGCACGGGCATCAGAGAGCATCTGGCATCTTGCCCTGGAAAGGGCAGTGTTTTTGGAGTATGCAGCAAATCCGTGTTTCTGGACAAGGGAGGCATAAGTGCGCTGCGCTGCTACGCTTTCTCCCTGCGAGACACACTGCCAAAGCTTTTCGCTATCATGCAGTCTAGTGCAGACGCACACTACGGCTCTCCGGAGCTGTCCGAAGCCAAGCGCCGGTGGCCGGCGTCTTTCGGCTGAAGCTGCCCTTCGGAGCGTACGGCTGCCGCTCCGCTGTTGTGTGCGCGAAGCAGCCGCTTCTCCTGCTCCGGGAGCCGGACAGAGCGGTAGCTTGTACGAGGGCGAAGAACGTTGCCGCAGGGAGACAACATTGTGTGCACAGCCTTGGCACTGCTAGAGGACGGTGGCTAAAGCTCCCTGCCTCTTCAATGCACTGCTGGCATGCTTTATTGAAGGTGTTCCGAGACAACTTTCCTGGGTTTTGACTTCGTCCCGATGCAGCCCCTCCTGGGAAATTGGTGCTCATCCCCTAAGGCTCGAGATGCAGAGAACTCGATGGCAGCTGCAGAAATGAAGGACTCCGTTGAAGTGTCTAGAAACAACAACGTAGACAAGCGCCTTGTGTTTGGGAGTCAGCCGCTGCTGGACTTTTGCGATTGCTTTCACTGTGCACTGAATACTAGGAAAGCATGTGCACGCTGCAACAACGAGCTGGGCAAGAGCAGGGAGGGAGCACGGGCATCAGACAGCAGCCTAAATAGTACCATGGAAAGAGCAGTGTTTTTGGAGTGTGCAGTAAAATCGTGTTTCTGGACAAGGCAGGTATAAGTGCGCTGCGCTCCTAAGCTATCTCCCTGCGAGACACACTGCCAAAGCTTTTCGCTATCATGCAGTCTTGTGCAGACGCACACTACGGCTCTCCGGAGCTGTCCGAAGCCAAGCGCCGGTCGCCGGCGTCTTCCGGCTGAAGCTGCGCTTCGGAGCGTACGGCTGCCGCTCCGCTGTTGTGTGCGCGAAGCAGCCGCTTCTCCTGCTCCGGGAGCCGGACAGAGCGGTAGCTTGTACGAGGCCGAAGAACGTTGCCGCAGGGAGACGACATTGTGTGCACAGCCTTGGCACTGCTAGAGGACGGTGCCTAAAGCTCCCTGCCTCTTCAATGCACTGCTGGCATGCTTTATTGAATGTGTTCCGAGACCACTTTTCTGGGTTTTGACTTCGTCCTGATGAAGCCCCTCTTGGGAAATTTGTGCTCATCCCCGAAGGCTCGAGATGCAGAGACCTCGATGGCAACTGCAGAAATGAAGGGCTGCGTTGAGTTGTCGAGAAGCAAGAACATAGCCAGCGCCTTGTGTTTGGGAGTCAGCAGCTGCTGGACTTTTACGATTGCTTTCACTGTGCACGGAATGCCAGGACGGCATGTGCACGCTACAACAACGAGCTGGGCAAGAGTAGCCGAAAGATCACGGCCGTCAGAAAGCAGCTTAATATTGCCCTGGAAAGGGCAGTGTTTTTGGAGTGTGCAGTAAAATCGTGTTTCTGGACAAGGGAGGCATAAGTGCGCTGCGCTGCTACGCTTTCTCCCTGCGAGACACACTGCCAAAGCTTTTCGCTATGATGCAGTCTAGTGCAGACGCACACTACGGCTCTCCGGAGCTGTCCGAAGCCAAGCGCCGGTGGCCGGCGTCTTTCGGCTGAAGCTGCGCTTCGGAGCGTACGGCTGTTGTGTGAGCGAAGCAGCCGCTTCTCCTGCTCCGGGAGCCGGACAGAGCGGTAGCTTGTACGAGAGCGAAGAACGTTGCCGCAGAGCACCGGGCTTCTACGCGCACCCTAAGGACTGCTAGTGGACCGTGGTGGCCGCTCGCCTGCCTCTTCAATTCCATTCTAACATGCTTTATTGAAGGTGTTCCGAGACAACTTTCCTGAGTTTTAACTTCGTCCTGATGCAGCCCCTCTTGGGAAACTCCTGCTCCTCCTCTGAGGCTCCGACAGGCAGAGACCTCGATGGCAACTGCAGAAATGAAGGGCTGCGTTGAGTTATCGAGAAGCAAGAACATAGCCAGGGCCTTGTGTTTGGGAGTCAGCAGCTGCTGGACTTTTGCGATTGCTTTCACTGTGCACTGAATGCCAGGACGGCATGTGCACGCTACAACAGCGAGCTGGGCAGGAGTGGTTCAGGAGAGAACGGGCATCAGACAGCAGCTTACATAGTACCATGGAAAGAGCAGTGTTTTTGGAGTGTGCAGCAAATCCGTGTTTCTGGGCAAGGGAGGCATAAGTGCGCTGCGCTCCTAAGCTATCTCCCTGCGAGACACACTGCCAAAGCTTTTCGCTATGATGCAGTCTAGTGCAGACGCACACTACGGCTCTCCGGAGCTGTCCGAAGCCAAGCGCCGGTCGCCGGCGTCTTTCGGCTGAAGCTGCCCTTCGGAGCGTACGGCTGCCGCTCCGCTGTTGTGTGCGCGAAGCAGCCGCTTCACCGGCTCCGTGAGCCGGACAGAGCGGTAGCTTGTACGAGAGCGAAGAACGTTGCCGCAGAGCACCGGGCTTCTACGCGCACCCTAAGGACTGCTAGTGGACCGTGGTGGCCGCTCGCCTGCCTCTTCAATTCCATTCTAACATGCTTTATTGAAGGTGTTCCGAGACAACTTTCCTGAGTTTTAACTTCGTCCTGATGCAGCCCCTCTTGGGAAACTCCTGCTCCTCCTCTGAGGCTCCGACAGGCAGAGATCTCGATGGCAACTGCAGAAATGAAGGGCTGCGTTGAGTTATCGAGAAGCAAGATCATAGCCAGGGCCTTGTGTTTGGGAGTCAGCAGCTGCTGGACTTTTGCGATTGCTTTCACTGTGCACTGAATGCTAGGAAGGCATGTGCACGTTAAAACAACGAGCTGGGCAAGAGCAGGGAGGGAGCACGGGCATCAGAGAGCATCTGGCATCTTGCCCTGGAAAGGGCAGTGTTTTTGGAGTATGCAGCAAATCCGTGTTTCTGGACAAGGGAGGTATAAGTGCGCTTCGCTCCTAAGCTATCTCCCTGCGAGACACACTGCCAAAGCTTTTCGCTATGATGCAGTCTAGTGCAGACGCACACTACGGCTCTCCGGAGCTGTCCGAAGCCAAGCGCCGGTGGCCGGCGTCTTCCGGCTGAAGCTGCGCTTCGGAGCGTACGGCTGCCGCTCCGCTGTTGTGTGCGCGAAGCAGCCGCTTCACCTGCTCCGGGAGCCGGACAGAGCGGTAGCTTGTACGAGGGAGAAGAACGAAGCCGCAGAGCACCGGGCTTCTGCGCGCACCCTAAGGACTTCTAGTGGACCTTGGTGGCCGCACGCCTGCCTCTTCAATTCCATTCTAACATGCTTTATTGAAGGTGTTCCAGGACAATTTTCCTGAGTTTTGAATTCGTCCTGATGCAGCCCCTCCTGGGAAACTCCTGCTCCTCCTCTGAGGCTCCGAAATGCAGAGACCTCGATGGCAACTGCAGAAATGAAGGGCTGCGTTGAGTTGTCGAGAAGCAAGAACATAGCCAGCGCCTTGTGTTTGGGAGTCAGCAGCTGCTGGACTTTTGCGATTGCTTTCACTGTGCACTGAATGCCAGGACGGCATGTGCACGCTACAACAACGAGCTGGGCAAGAGTGGGCAGAAGAGAACAGGCGTCAGACAGCAGCTTACATATTACCCTGGAAAGAGCAGTGTTCTTGGAGTGTGCAGCAAATCCGTGTTTCTGGACAAGGGAGGCATAAGTGCGCTGCGCTGCTACGCTTTCTCCCTGCGAGACACACTGCCAAAGCTTTTCGCTATCATGCAGTCTAGTGCAGACGCACACTACGGCTCTCCGGAGCTGTACGAAGCCAAGCGCCGGTCGCCGGCGTCTTTCGGCTGAAGCTGCCCTTCGGAGCGTACGGCTGCCGCTCCGCTGTTGTGTGCGCGAAGCAGCCGCTTCTCCTGCTCCGGGAGCCGGACAGAGCGGTAGCTTGTACGAGAGCGAAGAACGTTGCCGCAGAGCACCGGGCTTCTACGCGCACCCTAAGGACTGCTAGTGGACCGTGGTGGCCGCTCGCCTGCCTCTTCAATTCCATTCTAACATGCTTTATTGAAGGTGTTCCGAGACAACTTTCCTGAGTTTTAACTTCGTCCTGATGCAGCCCCTCTTGGGAAACTCCTGCTCCTCCTCTGAGGCTCCGACAGGCAGAGACCTCGATGGCAACTGCAGAAATGAAGGGCTGCGTTGAGTTGTCGAGAAGCAAGAACATAGCCAGCGCCTTGTGTTTGGGAGTCAGCAGCTGCAGGACTTTTGCGATTGCTTTCACTGTGCACTGAATGCTAGGAAGGCATGTGCACGTTAAAACAACGAGCTGGGCAAGAGCAGGGAGGGAGCACGGGCATCAGAGAGCATCTGGCATCTTGCCCTGGAAAGGGCAGTGTTTTTGGAGTATGCAGCAAATCCGTGTTTCTGGACAAGGGAGGCATAAGTGCGCTGCGCTGCTACGCTTTCTCCCTGCGAGACACACTGCCAAAGCTTTTCGCTATCATGCAGTCTAGTGCAGACGCACACTACGGCTCTCCGGAGCTGTCCGAAGCCAAGCGCCGGTGGCCGGCGTCTTTCGGCTGAAGCTGCCCTTCGGAGCGTACGGCTGCCGCTCCGCTGTTGTGTGCGCGAAGCAGCCGCTTCTCCTGCTCCGGGAGCCGGACAGAGCGGTAGCTTGTACGAGGGCGAAGAACGTTGCCGCAGGGAGACAACATTGTGTGCACAGCCTTGGCACTGCTAGAGGACGGTGGCTAAAGCTCCCTGCCTCTTCAATGCACTGCTGGCATGCTTTATTGAAGGTGTTCCGAGACAACTTTCCTGGGTTTTGACTTCGTCCCGATGCAGCCCCTCCTGGGAAATTGGTGCTCATCCCCTAAGGCTCGAGATGCAGAGAACTCGATGGCAGCTGCAGAAATGAAGGACTCCGTTGAAGTGTCTAGAAACAACAACGTAGACAAGCGCCTTGTGTTTGGGAGTCAGCCGCTGCTGGACTTTTGCGATTGCTTTCACTGTGCACTGAATACTAGGAAAGCATGTGCACGCTGCAACAACGAGCTGGGCAAGAGCAGGGAGGGAGCACGGGCATCAGACAGCAGCCTACATAGTACCATGGAAAGAGCAGTGTTTTTGGAGTGTGCAGTAAAATCGTGTTTCTGGACAAGGGAGGTATAAGTGCGCTGCGCTCCTAAGCTATCTCCCTGCGAGACACACTGCCAAAGCTTTTCGCTATCATGCAGTCTAGTGCAGACGCACACTACGGCTCTCCGGAGCTGTCCGAAGCCAAGCGCCGGTCGCCGGCGTCTTCCGGCTGAAGCTGCGCTTCGGAGCGTACGGCTGCCGCTCCGCTGTTGTGTGCGCGAAGCAGCCGCTTCTCCTGCTCCGGGAGCCGGACAGAGCGGTAGCTTGTACGAGGCCGAAGAACGTTGCCGCAGGGAGACGACATTGTGTGCACAGCCTTGGCACTGCTAGAGGACGGTGCCTAAAGCTCCCTGCCTCTTCAATGCACTGCTGGCATGCTTTATTGAATGTGTTCCGAGACCACTTTTCTGGGTTTTGACTTCGTCCTGATGAAGCCCCTCTTGGGAAATTTGTGCTCATCCCCGAAGGCTCGAGATGCAGAGACCTCGATGGCAACTGCAGAAATGAAGGGCTGCGTTGAGTTGTCGAGAAGCAAGAACATAGCCAGCGCCTTGTGTTTGGGAGTCAGCAGCTGCTGGACTTTTACGATTGCTTTCACTGTGCACGGAATGCCAGGACGGCATGTGCACGCTACAACAACGAGCTGGGCAAGAGTAGCCGAAAGATCACGGCCGTCAGAAAGCAGCTTAATATTGCCCTGGAAAGGGCAGTGTTTTTGGAGTGTGCAGTAAAATCGTGTTTCTGGACAAGGGAGGCATAAGTGCGCTGCGCTGCTACGCTTTCTCCCTGCGAGACACACTGCCAAAGCTTTTCGCTATGATGCAGTCTAGTGCAGACGCACACTACGGCTCTCCGGAGCTGTCCGAAGCCAAGCGCCGGTGGCCGGCGTCTTTCGGCTGAAGCTGCGCTTCGGAGCGTACGGCTGTTGTGTGAGCGAAGCAGCCGCTTCTCCTGCTCCGGGAGCCGGACAGAGCGGTAGCTTGTACGAGAGCGAAGAACGTTGCCGCAGAGCACCGGGCTTCTACGCGCACCCTAAGGACTGCTAGTGGACCGTGGTGGCCGCTCGCCTGCCTCTTCAATTCCATTCTAACATGCTTTATTGAAGGTGTTCCGAGACAACTTTCCTGAGTTTTAACTTCGTCCTGATGCAGCCCCTCTTGGGAAACTCCTGCTCCTCCTCTGAGGCTCCGACAGGCAGAGACCTCGATGGCAACTGCAGAAATGAAGGGCTGCGTTGAGTTATCGAGAAGCAAGAACATAGCCAGCGCCTTGTGTTTGGGAGTCAGCAGCTGCTGGACTTTTGCGATTGCTTTCACTGTGCACTGAATGCCAGGACGGCATGTGCACGCTACAACAGCGAGCTGGGCAGGAGTGGTTCAGGAGAGAACGGGCATCAGACAGCAGCTTACATAGTACCATGGAAAGAGCAGTGTTTTTGGAGTGTGCAGCAAATCCGTGTTTCTGGGCAAGGGAGGCATAAGTGCGCTGCGCTCCTAAGCTATCTCCCTGCGAGACACACTGCCAAAGCTTTTCGCTATGATGCAGTCTAGTGCAGACGCACACTACGGCTCTCCGGAGCTGTCCGAAGCCAAGCGCCGGTCGCCGGCGTCTTTCGGCTGAAGCTGCGCTTCGGAGCGTACGGCTGCCGCTCCGCTGTTGTGTGCGCGAAGCAGCCGCTTCACCGGCTCCGTGAGCCGGACAGAGCGGTAGCTTGTACGAGGACGAAGAACGAAGCCGCAGAGCACCGGGCTTCTGCGCGCACCCTAAGGACTGCTAGTGGACCGTGGTGGCCGCTCGCCTGCCTCTTCAATTCCATTCTAACATGCTTTATTGAAGGTGTTCCGAGACAACTTTCCTGAGTTTTAACTTCGTCCTGATGCAGCCCCTCTTGGGAAACTCCTGCTCCTCCTCTGAGGCTCCGACAGGCAGAGATCTCGATGGCAACTGCAGAAATGAAGGGCTGCGTTGAGTTATCGAGAAGCAAGATCATAGCCAGGGCCTTGTGTTTGGGAGTCAGCAGCTGCTGGACTTTTGCGATTGCTTTCACTGTGCACTGAATGCTAGGAAGGCATGTGCACGTTAAAACAACGAGCTGGGCAAGAGCAGGGAGGGAGCACGGGCATCAGAGAGCATCTGGCATCTTGCCCTGGAAAGGGCAGTGTTTTTGGAGTATGCAGCAAATCCGTGTTTCTGGACAAGGGAGGTATAAGTGCGCTTCGCTCCTAAGCTATCTCCCTGCGAGACACACTGCCAAAGCTTTTCGCTATCATGCAGTCTAGTGCAGACGCACACTACGGCTCTCCGGAGCTGTCCGAAGCCAAGCGCCGGTGGCCGGCGTCTTCCGGCTGAAGCTGCGCTTCGGAGCGTACGGCTGCCGCTCCGCTGTTGTGTGCGCGAAGCAGCCGCTTCACCTGCTCCGGGAGCCGGACAGAGCGGTAGCTTGTACGAGGGAGAAGAACGAAGCCGCAGAGCACCGGGCTTCTGCGCGCACCCTAAGGACTTCTAGTGGACCTTGGTGGCCGCACGCCTGCCTCTTCAATTCCATTCTAACATGCTTTATTGAAGGTGTTCCAGGACAATTTTCCTGAGTTTTGAATTCGTCCTGATGCAGCCCCTCCTGGGAAACTCCTGCTCCTCCTCTGAGGCTCCGAAATGCAGAGACCTCGATGGCAACTGCAGAAATGAAGGGCTGCGTTGAGTTGTCGAGAAGCAAGAACATAGCCAGCGCCTTGTGTTTGGGAGTCAGCAGCTGCTGGACTTTTGCGATTGCTTTCACTGTGCACTGAATGCCAGGACGGCATGTGCACGCTACAACAACGAGCTGGGCAAGAGTGGGCAGAAGAGAACAGGCGTCAGACAGCAGCTTACATATTACCCTGGAAAGAGCAGTGTTCTTGGAGTGTGCAGCAAATCCGTGTTTCTGGACAAGGGAGGCATAAGTGCGCTGCGCTGCTACGCTTTCTCCCTGCGAGACACACTGCCAAAGCTTTTCGCTATCATGCAGTCTAGTGCAGACGCACACTACGGCTCTCCGGAGCTGTACGAAGCCAAGCGCCGGTCGCCGGCGTCTTTCGGCTGAAGCTGCCCTTCGGAGCGTACGGCTGCCGCTCCGCTGTTGTGTGCGCGAAGCAGCCGCTTCTCCTGCTCCGGGAGCCGGACAGAGCGGTAGCTTGTACGAGAGCGAAGAACGTTGCCGCAGAGCACCGGGCTTCTACGCGCACCCTAAGGACTGCTAGTGGACCGTGGTGGCCGCTCGCCTGCCTCTTCAATTCCATTCTAACATGCTTTATTGAAGGTGTTCCGAGACAACTTTCCTGAGTTTTAACTTCGTCCTGATGCAGCCCCTCTTGGGAAACTCCTGCACCTCCTCTGAGGCTCCGACAGGCAGAGATCTCGATGGCAACTGCAGAAATGAAGGGCTGCGTTGAGTTATCGAGAAGCAAGATCATAGCCAGGGCCTTGTGTTTGGGAGTCAGCAGCTGCTGGACTTTTGCGATTGCTTTCACTGTGCACTGAATGCTAGGAAGGCATGTGCACGTTAAAACAACGAGCTGGGCAAGAGCAGGGAGGGAGCACGGGCATCAGAGAGCATCTGGCATCTTGCCCTGGAAAGGGCAGTGTTTTTGGAGTATGCAGCAAATCCGTGTTTCTGGACAAGGGAGGTATAAGTGCGCTTCGCTCCTAAGCTATCTCCCTGCGAGACACACTGCCAAAGCTTTTCGCTATCATGCAGTCTAGTGCAGACGCACACTACGGCTCTCCGGAGCTGTCCGAAGCCAAGCGCCGGTGGCCGGCGTCTTCCGGCTGAAGCTGCGCTTCGGAGCGTACGGCTGCCGCTCCGCTGTTGTGTGCGCGAAGCAGCCGCTTCACCTGCTCCGGGAGCCGGACAGAGCGGTAGCTTGTACGAGGGAGAAGAACGAAGCCGCAGAGCACCGGGCTTCTGCGCGCACCCTAAGGACTTCTAGTGGACCTTGGTGGCCGCAGGCCTGCCTCTTCAATTCCATTCTAACATGCTTTATTGAAGGTGTTCCAGGACAATTTTCCTGAGTTTTGAATTCGTCCTGATGCAGCCCCTCCTGGGAAACTCCTGCTCCTCCTCTGAGGCTCCGAAATGCAGAGACCTCGATGGCAACTGCAGAAATGAAGGGCTGCGTTGAGTTGTCGAGAAGCAAGAACATAGCCAGCGCCTTGTGTTTGGGAGTCAGCAGCTGCTGGACTTTTGCGATTGCTTTCACTGTGCACTGAATGCCAGGACGGCATGTGCACGCTACAACAACGAGCTGGGCAAGAGTGGGCAGAAGAGAACAGGCGTCAGACAGCAGCTTACATATTACCCTGGAAAGAGCAGTGTTCTTGGAGTGTGCAGCAAATCCGTGTTTCTGGACAAGGGAGGCATAAGTGCGCTGCGCTGCTACGCTTTCTCCCTGCGAGACACACTGCCAAAGCTTTTCGCTATCATGCAGTCTAGTGCAGACGCACACTACGGCTCTCCGGAGCTGTACGAAGCCAAGCGCCGGTCGCCGGCGTCTTTCGGCTGAAGCTGCCCTTCGGAGCGTACGGCTGCCGCTCCGCTGTTGTGTGCGCAAAGCAGCCGCTTCTCCTGCTCCGGGAGCCGGACAGAGCGGTAGCTTGTACGAGGGTGAAGAACGTTGCCGCAGGGAGACGACATTGTGTGCACAGCCTTGGCACTGCTAGAGGACGGTGCCTAAAGCTCCCTGCCTCTTCAATGCACTGCTGGCATGCTTTATTGAATGTGTTCCGAGACAACTTTTCTGGGTTTTGACTTCGTCCCGATGCAGCCCCTCCTGGGAAATTGGTGCTCATCCCCTAAGGCTCGAGATGCAGAGAACTCGATGGCAGCTGCAGAAATGAAGGACTCCGTTGAAGTGTCTAGAAACAACAACGTAGACAAGCGCCTTGTGTTTGGGAGTCAGCCGCTGCTGGACTTTTGCGATTGCTTTCACTGTGCACTGAATACTAGGAAAGCATGTGCACGCTGCAACAACGAGCTGGGCAAGAGCAGGGAGGGAGCACGGCCATCAGACAGCAGCCTACATAGTACCATGGAAAGAGCCGTGTTTTTGGAGTGTGCAGTAAAATCGTGTTTCTGGACAAGGGAGGTATAAGTGCGCTGCGCTCCTAAGCTATCTCCCTGCGAGACACACTGCCAAAGCTTTTCGCTATCATGCAGTCTTGTGCAGACGCACACTACGGCTCTCCGGAGCTGTCCGAAGCCAAGCGCCGTTCGCCGGCGTCTTCCGGCTGAAGCTGCGCTTCGGAGCGTACGGCTGCCGCTCCGCTGTTGTGTGCGCGAAGCAGTCGCTTCTCCTGCTCCGCGAGCCGGACAGAGCGGTAGCTTGTACGAGGCCGAAGAACGTTGCCGCAGGGAGACGACATTGTGTGCACAGCCTTGGCACTGCTAGAGGACGGTGCCTAAAGCTCCCTGCCTCTTCAATGCACTGCTGGCATGCTTTATTGAATGTGTTCCGAGACAACTTTTCTGGGTTTTGACTTCGTCCTGATGAAGCCCCTCTTGGGAAATTTGTGCTCATCCCCGAAGGCTCGAGATGCAGAGACCTCGATGGCAACTGCAGAAATGAAGGGCTGCGTTGAGTTGTCGAGAAGCAAGAACATAGCCAGCGCCTTGTGTTTGGGAGTCAGCAGCTGCTGGACTTTTGCGATTGCTTTCACTGTGCACTGAATGCCAGGACGGCATGTGCACGCTACAACAACGAGCTGGGCAAGAGTGGGCAGAAGAGAACAGGCGTCAGACAGCAGCTTAATATTGCCCTGGAAAGGGCAGTGTTTTTGGAGTGTGCAGCAAAATCGTGTTTCTGGACAAGGGAGGCATAAGTGCGCTGCGCTGCTACGCTTTCTCCCTGCGAGACACACTGCCAAAGCTTTTCGCTACGATGCAGTCTAGTGCAGACGCACACTACGGCTCTCCGGAGCTGTCCGAAGCCAAGCGCCGGTCGCCGGCGTCTTTCGGCTGAAGCTGCCCTTCGGAGCGTACGGCTGTTGTGTGCGCGAAGCAGCCGCTTCTCCTGCTCCGGGAGCCGGACAGAGCGGTAGCTTGTACGAGGCCGAAGAACGTTGCCGCAGGGAGACGACATTGTGTGCACAGCCTTGGCACTGCTAGAGGACGGTGCCTAAAGCTCCCTGCCTCTTCAACGCACTGCTGGCATACTTTATTGAATGTGTTCCGAGACAACTTTTCCTGAGTTTTGACTTCGTCCTGATGAAGCCCCTCTTGGGAAATTTGTGCTCATCCCCGAAGGCTCGAGATGCAGAGAACTCGATGGCAACTGAAGAAATGAAGGGCTGCGTTGAGTTGTCGAGAAGCAAGAACATAGCCAGCGCCTTGTGTTTGGGAGTCAGCAGCTGCTGGACTTTTGCGATTGCTTTCACTGTGCACTGAATGCCAGGACGGCATGTGCACGCTACAACAACGAGCTGGGCAAGAGTGGGCAGAAGAGAACAGGCGTCAGACAGCAGCTTACATAGTACCCTGGAAAGAGCAGTGTTCTTGGAGTGTGCAGCAAATCCGTGTTTCTGGACAAGGGAGGCATAAGTGCGCTGCGCTCCTAAGCTATCTCCCTGCGAGACACACTGCCAAAGCTTTTCGCTATGATGCAGTCTTGTGCAGACGCACACTACGGCTCTCCGGAGCTGTCCGAAGCCAAGCGCCGGTGGCCGGCGTCTTCCGGCTGAAGCTGCGCTTCGGAGCGTACGGCTGCCGCTCCGCTGTTGTGTGCGCGAAGCAGCCGCTTCTCCTGCTCCGGGAGCCGGACAGAGCGGTAGCTTGTACGAGGCCGAAGAACGTTGCCGCAGGGAGACGACATTGTGTGCACAGCCTTGGCACTGCTAGAGGACGGTGGCTAAAGCTCCCTGCCTCTTCAATGCACTGCTGGCATGCTTTATTGAATGTGTTCCGAGACAACTTTCCTGAGTTTTAACTTCGTCCTGATGCAGCCCCTCTTGGGAAACTCCTGCTCCTCCTCTGAGGCTCCGACAGGCAGAGATCTCGATGGCAACTGCAGAAATGAAGGGCTGCGTTGAGTTATCGAGAAGCAAGATCATAGCCAGGGCCTTGTGTTTGGGAGTCAGCAGCTGCTGGACTTTTGCGATTGCTTTCACTGTGCACTGAATGCTAGGAAGGCATGTGCACGTTAAAACAACGAGCTGGGCAAGAGCAGGGAGGGAGCACGGGCATCAGAGAGCATCTGGCATCTTGCCCTGGAAAGGGCAGTGTTTTTGGAGTATGCAGCAAATACGTGTTTCTGGACAAGGGAGGCATAAGTGCGCTTCGCTCCTAAGCTATCTCCCTGCGAGACACACTGCCAAAGCTTTTCGCTATCATGCAGTCTAGTGCAGACGCACACTACGGCTCTCCGGAGCTGTCCGAAGCCAAGCGCCGGTCGCCGGCGTCTTCCGGCTGAAGCTGCGCTTCGGAGCGTACGGCTGCCGCTCCGCTGTTGTGTGCGCGAAGCAGCCGCTTCACCTGCTCCGGGAGCCGGACAGAGCGGTAGCTTGTACGAGGACGAAGAACGAAGCCGCAGAGCACCGGGCTTCTGCGCGCACCCTAAGGACTGCTAGTGGACCGTGGTGGCCGCTCGCCTGCCTCTTCAATTCCATTCTAACATGCTTTATTGAAGGTGTTCCGAGACAACTTTCCTGAGTTTTAACTTCGTCCTGATGCAGCCCCTCTTGGGAAACTCCTGCTCCTCCTCTGAGGCTCCGACAGGCAGAGATCTCGATGGCAACTGCAGAAATGAAGGGCTGCGTTGAGTTATCGAGAAGCAAGATCATAGCCAGGGCCTTGTGTTTGGGAGTCAGCAGCTGCTGGACTTTTGCGATTGCTTTCACTGTGCACTGAATGCTAGGAAGGCATGTGCACGTTAAAACAACGAGCTGGGCAAGAGCAGGGAGGGAGCACGGGCATCAGAGAGCATCTGGCATCTTGCCCTGGAAAGGGCAGTGTTTTTGGAGTATGCAGCAAATCCGTGTTTCTGGACAAGGGAGGCATAAGTGCGCTTCGCTCCTAAGCTATCTCCCTGCGAGACACACTGCCAAAGGTTTTCGCTATCATGCAGTCTAGTGCAGACGCACACTACGGCTCTCCGGAGCTGTCCGAAGCCAAGCGCCGGTCGCCGGCGTCTTCCGGCTGAAGCAGCGCTTCGGAGCGTACGGCTGCCGCTCCGCTGTTGTGTGCGCGAAGCAGCCGCTTCACCTGCTCCGGGAGCCGGACAGAGCGGTAGCTTGTACGAGGGAGAAGAACGAAGCCGCAGAGCACCGGGCTTCTGCGCGCACCCTAAGGACTTCTAGTGGACCGTGGTGGCCGCACGCCTGCCTCTTCAATTCCATTCTAACATGCTTTATTGAAGGTGTTCCAGGACAATTTTCCTGAGTTTTGAATTCGTCCTGATGCAGCCCCTCCTGGGAAACTCCTGCTCCTCCTCTGAGGCTCCGAAATGCAGAGACCTCGATGGCAACTGCAGAAATGAAGGGCTGCGTTGAGTTGTCGAGAAGCAAGAACATAGCCAGCGCCTTGTGTTTGGGAGTCAGCAGCTGCTGGACTTTTGCGATTGCTTTCACTGTGCACTGAATGCCAGGACGGCATGTGCACGCTACAACAACGAGCTGGGCAAGAGTGGGCAGAAGAGAACAGGCGTCAGACAGCAGCTTACATATTACCCTGGAAAGAGCAGTGTTCTTGGAGTGTGCAGCAAATCCGTGTTTCTGGACAAGGGAGGCATAAGTGCGCTGCGCTGCTACGCTTTCTCCCTGCGAGACACACTGCCAAAGCTTTTCGCTATCATGCAGTCTAGTGCAGACGCACACTACGGCTCTCCGGAGCTGTACGAAGCCAAGCGCCGGTCGCCGGCGTCTTTCGGCTGAAGCTGCCCTTCGGAGCGTACGGCTGCCGCTCCGCTGTTGTGTGCGCGAAGCAGCCGCTTCTCCTGCTCCGGGAGCCTGACAGAGCGGTAGCTTGTACGAGAGCGAAGAACGTTGCCGCAGAGCACCGGGCTTCTACGCGCACCCTAAGGACTGCTAGTGGACCGTGGTGGCCGCTCGCCTGCCTCTTCAATTCCATTCTAACATGCTTTATTGAAGGTGTTCCGAGACAACTTTCCTGAGTTTTAACTTCGTCCTGATGCAGCCCCTCTTGGGAAACTCGTGCTCGTCCTCTGAGGCTCCGACATGCAGAGACCTCGATGGCAACTGCAGAAATGAAGGGCTGCGTTGAGTTATCGAGAAGCAAGAACATAGCCAGCGCCTTGTGTTTGGGAGTCAGCAGCTGCTGGACTTTTGCGATTGCTTTCACTGTGCACTGAATGCCAGGACGGCATGTGCACGCTACAACAACGAGCTGGGCAAGAGTGGGCAGAAGAGAACAGGCGTCAGAAAGCAGCTTAATATTGCCCTGGAAAGGGCAGTGTTTTTGGAGTGTGCAGTAAAATCGTGTTTCTGGACAAGGGAGGCATAAGTGCGCTGCGCTCCTAAGCTTTCTCCCTGCGAGACACACTGGCAAAGCTTTTCGCTATGATGCAGTCTATTGCAGACGCACACTACGGCTCTCCGGAGCTGTCCGAAGCCAAGCGCCGGTGGCCGGCGTCTTTCGGCTGAAGCAGCGCTTCGGAGCGTACGGCTGTTGTGTGCGCGAAGCAGCCGCTTCTCCTGCTCCGGGAGCCGGACAGAGCGGTAGCTTGTACGAGGGCGAAGAACGTTGCCGCAGAGCACCGGGCTTCTACGCGCACCCTAAGGACTGCTAGTGGACCGTGGTGGCCGCTCGCCTGCCTCTTCAAGTCCATTCTAGCATGATTTATTGAAGGTGTTCCGAGACAACTTTCCTGAGTTTTGACTTCGTCCTGATGCAGCCCCTCTTGGGAAACTCGTGCTCCTCCTCTGAGGCTCCGACAGGCAGAGACCTCGATGGCAACTGCAGAAATGAAGGGCTGCGTTGAGTTATCGAGAAGCAAGAACATAGCCAGCGCCTTGTGTTTGGGAGTCAGCAGCTGCTGGACTTTTACGATTGCTTTCACTGTGCACTGAATGCTAGGAAGGCATGTGCACGTTAAAACAACGAGCTGGGCAAGAGCAGGGAGGGAGCACGGCCATCAGAGAGCATCTGGCATCTTGCCCTGGAAAGTGCAGTGTTTTTGGAGTGTGCAGCAAATCCGTGTTTCTGGACAAGGGAGGCATAAGTGCGCTTCGCTCCTAAGCTATCTCCCTGCGAGACACACTGCCAAAGCTTTTCGCTATCATGCAGTCTAGTGCAGACGCACACTACGGCTCTCCGGAGCTGTCCGAAGCCAAGCGCCGGTGGCCGGCGTCTTTCGGCTGAAGCTGCGCTTCGGAGCGTACGGCTGCCGCTCCGCTGTTGTGTGCGCGAAGCAGTCGCTTCTCCTGCTCCGGGAGCCGGACAGAGCGGTAGCTTGTACGTGGGCGAAGAACGTTACCGCAGGGAGACGACATTGTGTGCACAGCCTTGGCACTGCTAGAGGACGGTGGCTAAAGCTCCCTGCCTCTTCAATGCACTGCTGGCATACTTTATTGAATGTGTTCCGAGACAACTTTTCTGGGTTTGACTTCGTCCTGATGCAGCCACTCTTGGGAAACTCGTGCTCCTCCTCTGAGGCTCCGACAGGCAGAGACCTCGATGGCAACTGAAGAAATGAAGGACTCTGTTGAAGTGTCGAGAAGAAAGAACGTAGGCAAGCGCCTTGTGTTTGGGAGTCAGCAGCTGCTGGACTTTTGCGATTGCTTTCACTGTGCACTGAATACTAGGAAAGCATGTGCACGCTGCAACAACGAGCTGGGCAAGAGCAGGGAGGGAGCACGGGCATCAGACAGCAGCCTACATAGTACCATGGAAAGAGCAGTGTTTTTGGAGTGTGCAGTAAAATCGTGTTTCTGGACAAGGGAGGTATACGTGCGCTGCGCTCCTAAGCTATCTCCCTGCGAGACACACTGCCAAAGCTTTTCGCTATCATGCAGTCTTGTGCAGACGCACACTACGGCTCTCCGGAGCTGTCCGAAGCCAAGCGCCGTTCGCCGGCGTCTTCCGGCTGAAGCTGCGCTTCGGAGCGTACGGCTGCCGCTCCGCTGTTGTGTGCGCGAAGCAGCCGCTTCTCCTGCTCCGGGAGCCGGACAGAGCGGTAGCTTGTACGAGGCCGAAGAACGTTGCCGCAGGGAGACGACATTGTGTGCACAGCCTTGGCACTGCTAGAGGACGGTGCCTAAAGCTCCCTGCCTCTTCAACGCACTGCTGGCATACTTTATTGAATGTGTTCCGAGACAACTTTTCCTGAGTTTTGACTTCGTCCTGATGAAGCCCCTCTTGGGAAATTTGTGCTCATCCCCGAAGGCTCGAGATGCAGAGAACTCGATGGCAACTGAAGAAATGAAGGGCTGCGTTGAGTTGTCGAGAAGCAAGAACATAGCCAGCGCCTTGTGTTTGGGAGTCAGCAGCTGCTGGACTTTTACGATTGCTTTCACTGTGCACGGAATGCCAGGACGGCATGTGCACGCTACAACAACGAGCTGGGCAAGAGTAGCCGAAAGATCACGGCCGTCAGAAAGCAGCTTAATATTGCCCTGGAAAGGGCAGTGTTTTTGGAGTGTGCAGTAAAATCGTGTTTCTGGACAAGGGAGGCATAAGTGCGCTGCGCTCCTAAGCTATCTCCCTGCGAGACACACTGCCAAAGCTTTTCGCTATCATGCAGTCTAGTGCAGACGCACACTACGGCTCTCCGGAGCTGTCCGAAGCCAAGCGCCGGTGGCCGGCGTCTTTCGGCTGAAGCAGCGCTTCGGAGCGTACGGCTGTTGTGTGCGCGAAGCAGCCGCTTCTCCTGCTCCGGGAGCCGGACAGAGCGGTAGCTTGTACGAGAGCGAAGAACGTTGCCGCAGAGCACCGGGCTTCTACGCGCACCCTAAGGACTGCTAGTGGACCGTGGTGGCCGCTCGCCTGCCTCTTCAATTCCATTCTAGCATGCTTTATTGAAGGTGTTCCGAGACAACTTTCCTGAGTTTTGACTTCGTCCTGATGCAGCCCCTCTTGGGAAACTCGTGCTCCTCCTCTGAGGCTCCGACAGGCAGAGACCTCGATGGCAACTGCAGAAATGAAGGGCTGCGTTGAGTTATCGAGAAGCAAGAACATAGCCAGCGCCTTGTGTTTGGGAGTCAGCAGCTGCTGGACTTTTACGATTGCTTTCACTGTGCACTGAATGCTAGGAAGGCATGTGCACGTTAAAACAACGAGCTGGGCAAGAGCAGGGAGGGAGCACGGCCATCAGAGAGCATCTGGCATCTTGCCCTGGAAAGGGCAGTGTTTTTGGAGTATGCAGCAAATCCGTGTTTCTGGACAAGGGAGGCATAAGTGCGCTGCGCTCCTAAGCTATCTCCCTGCGAGACACACTGCCAAAGCTTTTCGCTATCATGCAGTCTAGTGCAGACGCACACTACGGCTCTCCGGAGCTGTCCGAAGCCAAGCGCCGGTGGCCGGCGTCTTCCGGCTGAAGCTGCGCTTCGGAGCGTACGGCTGCCGCTCCGCTGTTGTGTGCGCGAAGCAGTCGCTTCTCCTGCTCCGGGAGCCGGACAGAGCGGTAGCTTGTACGAGGGAGAAGAACGAAGCCGCAGAGCACCGGGCTTCTACGCGCACCCTAAGGACTGCTAGAGGAACGTGGTGGCCGCTCGCCTGCCTCTTCAATTCCATTCTAGCATGCTTTATTGAAGGTGTTCCAGGACAACTTTCCTGAGTTTTGAATTCGTCCTGATGCAGCCCCTCCTGGGAAACTCCTGCTCCTCCTGTGAGGCTCCGAAATGCAGAGATCTCGATGGCAACTGAAGAAATGAAGGACTCTGTTGAAGTGTCGAGAAGAAAGAACGTAGACAAGCGCCTTGTGTTTGGGAGTCAGCAGCTGCTGGACTTTTGCGATTGCTTTCACTGTGCACTGAATACTAGGAAAGCATGTGCACGCTGCAACAACGAGCTGGGCAAGAGCAGGGAGGGAGCACGGGCATCAGACAGCAGCCTACATAGTACCATGGAAAGAGCAGTGTTTTTGGAGTGTGCAGTAAAATCGTGTTTCTGGACAAGGGAGGTATAAGTGCGCTGCGCTCCTAAGCTATCTCCCTGCGAGACACACTGCCAAAGCTTTTCGCTATCATGCAGTCTTGTGCAGACGCACACTACGGCTCTCCGGAGCTGTCCGAAGCCAAGCGCCGGTCGCCGGCGTCTTTCGGCTGAAGCAGCGCTTCGGAGCGTACGGCTGCCGCTCCGCTGTTGTGTGCGCGAAGCAGCCGCTTCTCCTGCTCCGGGAGCCGGACAGAGCGGTAGCTTGTACGAGGGCGAAGAACGTTGCCGCAGGGAGACGACATTGTGTGCACAGCCTTGGCACTGCTAGAGGACGGTGGCTAAAGCTCCCTGCCTCTTCAATGCACTGCTGGCATACTTTATTGAATGTGTTCCGAGACAACTTTTCTGGGTTTGACTTCGTCCTGATGCAGCCCCTCTTGGGAAACTCGTGCTCCTCCTCTGAGGCTCCGACAGGCAGAGACCTCGATGGCAACTGAAGAAATGAAGGACTCTGTTGAAGTGTCGAGAAGAAAGAACGTAGACAAGCGCCTTGTGTTTGGGAGTCAGCAGCTGCTGGACTTTTGCGATTGCTTTCACTGTGCACTGAATGCCAGGACGGCATGTGCACGTTAAAACAACGAGCTGGGCAAGAGATGGAAGGGAGCACAACCATCAGAGAGCATCTGGCATCTTGCCCTGGAAAGGGCAGTGTTTTTGGAGTGTGCAGCAAATCCGTGTTTCTGGACAAGGGAGGCATAATTGCGCTGCGCTCCTAAGCTATCTCCCTGCGAGACACACTGCCAAAGCTTTTCGTTATCATGCAGTCTAGTGCAGACGCACACTACGGCTCTCCGGTGCTGTCCGAAGCCAAGCGCCGGTGGCCGGCGTCTTTCGGCTGAAGCAGCGCTTCGGAGCGTACGGCTGTTGTGTGCGCGAAGCAGCCGCTTCTCCTGCTCCGGGAGCCGGACAGAGCGGTAGCTTGTACGAGAGCGAAGAACGAAGCCGCAGAGCACCGGGCTTCTGCGCGCACCCTAAGGACTGCTAGTGGACCGCGGTGGCCGCTCGCCTGCCTCTTCAATTCCCTTCTTGCATGCTTTATTGAAGGTGTTCCGAGACAACTTTCCTGAGTTTTGACTTCCTCCTGATGCAGCCCCTCTTGGGAAACTCGTGCTCGTCCTCTGAGTTTCCGAGTGCAGAGACCTCGATGGCAACTGCAGAAATGAAGGGCTGCGTTGAGTTATCGAGAAACAAGAACATAGCCAGCGCCTTGTGTTTGGGAGTCAGCAGCTGCTGGACTTTTACGATTGCTTTCACTGTGCACTGAATGCCAGGACGGCATGTGCACCTTAAAACAACGAGCTGGGCAAGAGTAGCCGAAAGATCACGGTCGTCAGAAAGCAGCTTAATATTGCCCTGGAAAGGGCAGTGTTTTTGGAGTGTGCAGTAAAATCGTGTTTCTGGACAAGGGAGGCATAAGTGCGCTGCGCTGCTACGCTTTCTCCCTGCGGGACACACTGCCAAAGCTTTTCGCTATGATGCAGTCTAGTGCATACTCACACTACGGCTCTCCGGAGCTGTCCGAAGCTAAGCGCCGGTCGCCGGCGTCTTCCGGCTGAAGCAGCGCTTCGGAGCGTACGGCTGCCGCTCCGCTGTTGTGTGGGTGAAGCAGCCGCTTCTCCTGCTCCGGGAGTCGGATAGAGCGGTAGCTTGTACGAGGGCGAAGAACGTTGCCGCAGGGAGGCGACATTGTGTGCACAGCCTTGGCACTGCTAGAGGACGGTGCCTAAAGCTCCCTGCCTTTTCAATGCACTGCTGGCATGCTTTATTGAAGGTGTTCCGAGACAATTTTCCTGAGTTTTGAATTCGTCCTGATGCAGCCCCTCTTGGGAAATTTGTGCTCATCCCCGAAGGCTCGAGATGCAGAGAACTCGATGGCAGCTGCAGAAATGAAGGACTCTGTTGAAGTGTCGAGAATAAAGAACGTAGACAAGCGCCTTGTGTTTGGGAGTCAGCAGCTGCTGGACTTTTGCGATTGCTTTCACTGTGCACGGAATGCCAGGACGGCATGTGCACGCTACAACAACGAGCTGGGCAAGAGTAGCCGAAAGATCACGGCCGTCAGAAAGCAGCTTAATATTGCCCTGGAAAGGGCAGTGTTTTTGGAGTGTGCAGCAAATCCGTGTTTCTGGACAAGGGAGGCATAAGTGCGCTGCGCTGCTACGCTTTCTCCCTGCGGGACACACTGGCAAAGCTTTTCGCTATCATGCAGTCTAGTGCAGACGCACACTACGGCTCTCGGCTGCTGTCCGAAGCTAAGCGCCGGTCGCCGGCGTCTTTCGGCTGAAGCAGCGCTTCGGAGCGTACGGCTGCCGCTCCGCTGTTGTGTGCGCGAAGCAGCCGCTTCTCCTGCTCCGGGAGCCGGATAGAGCGGTAGCTTGTACGAGGGCAAAGAACGTTGCCGCAGGGAGGCGACATTGTGTGCACAGCCTTGGCACTGCTAGAGGACGGTGCCTAAAGCTCCCTGCCTTTTCAATGCACTGCTGGCATGCTTTATTGAAGGTGTTCCGAGACAACTTTCCTGGGTTTGACTTCGTCCTGATGCAGGAGGTGGAATCAGATGGTGTTCGGGATACTTCCTTCGATGTTTGGATATCTTAAGGTCGGCCACCAGCTGAAGGACAGGGGCCTCTAGATACATACACTGGCCCTTTTCCCTGAGATTTAAAACTCACCAGTCCAGGTTGCTGATGTCACTTTGTACGGTTCTCTTCGGCGTAACAAGGAAGCATAAGTATGAGGCGGGGACGATTTTGGTCTGGGGTCCATCCAAAAATGTATGGAATTTCTGCAGTCAGGTCGCAGCAAAGGCACAGGTGACCCTGGGCACATCCTTTGGCCATTTTCCCTCGGAAGGAAAACTCACCAGTCCAGGTTGCTGATGTCAGTTTGTAGGGCTCACTTGGGTCTATCAGGGCAGCACAAGTATAAGATGGGGACAACTTCAGTCTGGGGTCCATCCTTCGATATAAGGATTTTTTGCATTCAGGCCCCAGCCCAGGGCCAGGGGCCCCTGGGCACATCCTTTGGCCATTTTCCCTGGGAAAGAAAACTCACCAGTCCAGGTTCCTGATGTCAGTTTGTAGGGCTCACTTGGGTCTATCTGGGCAGCATAAGTATGAGATGGGGACAACTTCAGTCTGGGTTCCAAACTTCGATATAAGGATTTTTTGCAGTCAAGCCCCAGCCGAGGTCCATGGGCACCTGGGCACATTCTTTGGCCATTTTCCCTGGGAAAGAAAACTCACCAGTCCAGGTTCCTGATGTCAGTTTGTAGGGCTCCCTTGGGTCTATCAGGGCAGCACAAGTTTTAGGAGGGGACAACTTTGGTCTGGGGTCGATCCTTCGATATAGGGATTCTTTGCAGTCAAGTCCCAGCCCAGGGCCAGGGGCCCCTGGGCACATCCTTGGGCCATTTACCCTGGGAAAGAAAACTCACCACTCCAGGTTGCTGATGTCAGTTTGTAGGGCTCCCTTGGGTCTATATGGGCAGCAGAAATTCGAGTAGGGGACAACTTTTGTCTGCGATCCATTCTTGAATATACAGATTTTTGCAGGCAGGTCCGAGCCCAGTGCCACGGGCCCCTGGGCACATCCTTTGGCCATTTTCCCTGGGAAAGAAAATTCACCAGTCCAGGTGCCTGATGTCAGTTTGTAGGGCTCCCTTGTGTCTATCAGGGCAGCACAAGTTTGAGGTGGGGACAACTTCGGTCTGGGGTGCGTCCTTCAATATAAGGATTCTTTGCAGTCAAGACTCAGCCCAGGGCCAGGGGCCCCTGGGCACATCTTTTGGCCATTTTCCCTGGGAAAGAAAACTCACCAGTCCAGGTTCCTGATGTCAGTTTGTAGGGCTGCCTTGGGTCTATCTGGGCAGCAGAAATTTGGGGAGAGGAAAAATTTGGTCTGCGATCCATACTTCGACATAGGGATTCTTTGCAGTCAGGTCCCAGCCGAGTGCCAGGTGCCCCAGGGAACATCCTTTGGCCATTTTCCCTGGGAAAGAAAACTCACCAGTCCAGGTTGCTGATGTCAGTTTGTAGGGCCCCCTTGGGTCTATCTGGGCAGCACAAGTATGAGATGGGGACAACTTCAGTCTGGGGTCCATCCTTCGATATAAGGATTTTTTGCAGTCAAGCCCCAGCCGAGGGCCAGGGGCCCCTGGGCACATCCTTTGGCCATTTTCCCTGGGAAAGAAAACTCACCAGTCCAGGTTGCTGATGTCAGTTTGTAGGGCTCCCTTGGGTCTATCAGGGCAGTAGAAATTTGAGGAGGGGACAAATTTTGTCTGCGATCCATCCTTCAATATATGGATTTTTTGCAGTCAGGTCCGAGCCCAGTGCCACGGGCCCCTGGGCACATCCTTTGGCCATTTTCCCTGGGAAAGAAAACTCACCAGTCCAGGTTGCTGATGTCAGTTCGTAGGGCTCCCTTGGGTCTATCTGGGCAGCACAACTTTGAGGAGGGGATAAATTTGGTCTGTAATCCATCCTTCGATATAGGGATTATTTACAGTCAGGTCCCGGCCAGGGGCAAGGGGCCCATGGGCACATCCTTTGGCCATTTTCTCTGGGAAAGAAAACTCACCACTCCAGGTTCCGGATGTCAGTTTGTAGGGCTCCCTTGGGTCTATATGGGCAGCAGAAATTTGAGTAGGGGACAACATTTGTCTGCGATCCATTCTTGAATATACAGATTTTTTGCAGGCAGGTCCGAGCCCAGTGCCACGGGCCCCTGGGCACATCCTTTGGCCGTTTTCCCTGGGAAAGAAAATTCACCAGTCCAGGTGCCTGATGTCAGTTTGTAGGGCTCCCTTGGTTCTATCAGGGCAGCACATCTTTGAGATGGGGACAACTTCGGTCTGCGGTCCATCCTTCGATATAAGGATTCTTTGCAGTCAGGTCACAGCCCTATGCCAGGGGCCCCAGGGCACACCCTTTCGCCATTTTCCGTGGGAAAGAAAATTCAACAGTCCAGGTTCCTGATGTCAGTTTGTAGGGCTCCCTTGGGTCTATCAGGGCAGCACAAGTTTGAGGTGGGGACAACTTCGGTCTGGGGTGCGTCCTTCAATATAAGGATTCTTTGCAGTCAGGCCCCAGCCCAGGGCCAGGGGCCCCTGGGCACATCCTTTGGCCATTTTCCCTGGGAGAGAAAACTCACCAGTCCAGGTTGCTGAAGTCAGTTTGTAGGGCTCCCTTGGGTCTATCTGGGCAGCAGAAATTTGGGGAGCGGAAAAGTTTGGTCTGCGATCCATCCTTCGATATAGGGATTCTTTGCAGTCAGGTCCCAGCCGAGTGCCAGGGGCCCCAGGGAACATCCTTTGGCCATTTTCCCTGGGAAAGAAAACTCACCAGTCCAGGTTCCTGATGTCAGTTTGTAGGGCTCCCTTGGGTCTATCTGGGCAGCAGAAATTTGAGGAGCGCACAAGTTTTGTCTGCGATCCATCCTTCGATATTGGGATCCTTTGCAGTCAGGTCCCAGCCGAGTGCCAGGCGCCCCAGGGAACATCCTTTGGCCATTTTCCCTGGGAAAGAAAACTCACCAGTCCAGGTTCCTGATGTCAGTTTGTAGGGCTCCCTTGGGTCTATCTGGGCAGCACAAGTATGAGATGGGGACAACTTCAGTCTGGGGTCCATACTTCGATATAAGGATTCTTTGCAGTCAAGCCCCAGCCGAGGGCCAGGGGCCCCTGGGCACATCCTTTGGCCATTTTCCCTGGGAAAGAAAACTCACCAGTCCAGGTTCCTGATGTCAGTTTGTAGGGCTCCCTTGGGTCTAACAGGGCAGCACAAGTTTTAAGAGGGGACAATTTTGGTCTGTGATCCATCCTTCGATATAGGGATTCTTTACAGTCAGGATCCAGCCCAGGGCCAGCGGCCCCTGGGCACAACCTTTGGCCATTTTCCCTGGGAAAGAAAACTCACCAGTCCAGGTTCCTGATGTCAGTTTGTAGGGCTCCCTTGTGTCTATCAGGGCAGCACAAGTTTGAGGTGGGGACAACTTCGGTCTGGGGTGCGTCCTTCAATATAAGGATTCTTTGCAGTCAAGACTCAGCCCAGGGCCAGGGGCCCCTGGGCACATCCTTTGGCCATTTTCCCTGGGAGAGAAAACTCACCAGTCCAGGTTGCTGATGTCAGTTTGTAGGGCTCCCTTGGGTCTATCTGGGCAGCAGAAATTTGAGGAGGGGACAACTTTTGTCTGCGATCCATCCTTCAATATAGGGATTTTTTGAAGTCAGGTCGAAGCGCAGTGCCACGGGCCCCTGGGCACATCCTTTGGCCATTTTCCCTGGGAAAGAAAACTCACCAGTCCAGGTTCCTGATGTCAGTTTGTAGGGCTCCCTTGGGTCTATCACGGTAGCACATGTATGAGATGGGGACAACTTCAGTCGGGGGTCCATCCTTCGATATAATGATGTTTTACAGTCAGTGACCCAGCCCAGGGCCAGGGGCCCCAGGGCACATCCTTTTGCTATTTTCCCTGGGAAAGAAAACTCACCAGTCCAGGTTCCTGATGTCAGTTTGTAGGGCCCCCTTGGGTCTATCTCGGCAGCACAAGTATGAGATGGGGACAACTTCCGTCTGGGGTCCATCCTTCAATATAAGGATTTTTAGCATTCAGGTCCCAGCCCAGTGCTAGGGTCCCCAGGGCACATCCTTTGGCTATTTTTTCTGGGAAAGAAAACTCACCAGTCCAGGTTCCTGATGTCAGTTTGTAGTGCTCCCTTTGGTCTATCCGGACAGCACAACTTTGTGGAGGGGACAACTTCGGTTTGGGGTCCATCCTTTGATATAAGGATTTTTTGCAGTCAGGTCCCAGCCCTGTGTTTGGGGCTCCAGGGCATATCCTTTGGCCATTTTTCCTGGGAAAGAAAACTCACCAGTCCAGGTTGCTGATGTCAGTTTGTAGGGCTCCCTTGGGTCTATCTGGGCAGCAGAAATTTGAGGAGGGGACAACTTCTGTCTGCGATCCATCCTTAAATATACGGATTTTTTGAAGTCAGGTCCGAGCGCAGTGCCACGGGCCCCTGGGCACATCCTTTGGCCATTTTCCCTGGGAGAGAAAACTCACCAGTCCAGGTTCCTGATGTCAGTTTGTAGGGCTCCCTTGGGTCTATCACGGTAGCACAAGTCTGAGGAGGGGACAACTTTGGTCTGGGTTCCATCCTTCGATATAAGGATTATTGGCAGTCCTGGCCCAGCCCAGTGCCAGGGGCCCCAGGGCACATCCTTTGGCCATTTTCCCTGGGAAAGAAAACTCACCAGTCCAGGTTCCTGATGTCAGTTTGTAGGGCTCCCTTGGGTCTATCAGGGCAGCACAAGTTTTAGGAGGGGACAATTTTGGTCTGTGATCCATCCTTCGATATAGGGATTCTTTACAGTCAGGATCCAGCCCAGGGCCAGTGGCCCCTGGGCACAACCTTTGGCCATTTTCCCTGGGAAAGAAAACTCACCAGTCCAGGTTGCTGATGCCAGTTTGTAGGGCTCCCTTGGGTCTAACAGGGCAGCACAAGTTTTAGGAGGGGACAACTTTGGTTTGGGGTCCATCCTTCGATATAGGGATTCTTTACAGTCATGGCCCTGCCCAGGGCCAGGGGCCCCTGGGCACATCCTTTGGCCATTTTCCCTGGGAAAGAAAATTCACCAGTCCAGGTTCCTGATGTCAGTTTGTAGGGCTCCCTTGGGTCTAACAGGGCAGCACAAGTTTTAGGAGGGGACAACTTCGGTCTGGGGTCCATCCTTCGATATAGGGATTCTTTACAGTCAGGACCCAGCCCAGAGCCAGGGGCCCCTGAGCGCATCCTTTGGCCATTTTCCCTGGGAAACAAAAATTCACCAGTCCAGGTTCTTGATGTGAGTTTGTAGGGCTCCCTTGTGTCTATCAGGGCAGCACAAGTTTGAGGTGGGGACAACTTCGGTCTGGGGTGCGTCCTTCAATATAAGGATTTTTTTCAGTCAAGACTCAGCCCAGGGCCAGGGGCCCCTGGGCACATCCTTTGGCCATTTTCCCTGGGAGAGAAAACTCACCAGTCCAGGTTCCTGATGTCAGTTTGTAGGTCTCCCTTGGGTCTATCTGGGCAGCAGAAATTTGGGGAGCGGAAAATTTTGGTCTGCGATCCATCCTTCGATATAGGGATTTTTTGCAGTCAGGTCCCAGCCGAGTGCCAGGGGCCCCAGGGAACATCCTTTGGCCATTTTCCCTGGGAAAGAAAATTCACCAGTCCAGGTTGCTGATGTCAGTTTGTAGGGCTCCCTTGGGTCTATCTGGGCAGCAGAAATTTGAGGAGCGCACAAGTTTTGTCTGCGATCCATCCTTCGATATTGGGATCCTTTGCAGTCAGGTCCCAGCCGAGTGCCAGGCGCCCCAGGGAAAAACCTTTGGCCATTTTCACTGGGAAAGAAAACTCACCAGTCCAGGTTCCTGATGTCAGTTTGTAGGGCTCCCTTGGGTCTATCTGGGCAGCACAAGCATGAGATGGGGACAACTTCAATCTGGGGTCCATACTTCGATATAAGGATTCTTTGCAGTCAAGCCCCAGCCGAGCGCCAGGGGCCCCTGGGCACATCCTTTGGCCATTTTCCCTGGGAAAGAAAACTCACCAGTCCAGGTTCCTGATGTCAGTTTGTAGGGCTCCCTTGGGTCTATCAGGGCAGCACAAGTTTGAGGTGGGGACAACTTCGGTCTGGGGTGCGTCCTTCAATATAAGGATTCTTTGCAGTCAAGACCCAGCCCAGGGCCAGGGGCCCCTGGGCACATCCTTTGGCCATTTTCCCTGGGAGAGAAAACTCACCAGTCCAGGTTGCTGATGTCAGTTTGTAGGTCTCCCTTGGGTCTATCTGGGCAGCAGAAATTTGGGGAGCGGAAAAGTTTGGTCTGCGATCCATCCTTCGATATAGGGATTCTTTGCAGTCAGGTCCCAGCCGAGTGCCAGGGGCCCCTGGGCACATCCTTTGGCCATTTTCCCTGGGAAAGAAAACTCACCAGTCCAGGTTCCTGATGTCAGTTTGTAGGGCTCCCTTGGGTCTAACAGGGCAGCACAAGTATGAGATGGGGACAACTTCAGTCTGGGGTCCATCCTTCGATATAAGGATTCTTTGCAGTCAAGCCCCAGCCGAGCGCCAGGGGCCCCTGGGCACATCCTTTGGCCATTTTCCCTGGGAAAGAAAACTCACCAGTCCAGGTTCCTGATGTCAGTTTGTAGGGCTCCCTTGGGTCTAACAGGGCAGCACAAGTTTTAGGAGGGGACAATTTTGGTCTGTGATCCATCCTTCGATATAGGGATTCTTTACAGTCAGGATCCAGCCCAGGGCCAGCGGCCCCTGGGCACAACCTTTGGCCATTTTCCCTGGGAAAGAAAATTCAACAGTCCAGGTTCCTGATGTCAGTTTGTAGGGCTCCCTTGGGTCTATCAGGGCAGCCCAATTATGAGATGGGGACAAGTTCGGTCTGGGGTGCGTCCTTGGATATAAGGATTCTTTGCAGTCAAGCCCCAGCCGAGGGCCAGGGGCCCCTGGGCACATCCTTTGGCCATTTTCCCTGGGAAAGAAAACTCACCAGTCCAGGTTCCTGATGTCAGTTTGTAGGGCTCCCTTGGGTCTAACAGGGCAGCACAAGTTTTAGGAGGGGACAACTTCGGTCTGGGGTCCATCCTTCGATATAGGGATTCTTTACAGTCAGGGCCCAGCCCAGGGCCAGGGGCCCCTGGGCACATCCTTTGGCCATTTTCCCTGGGAAAGAAAACTCACCAGTCCAGGTTGCTGATGTCAGTTTGTAGGGCTCCCTTGGGTCTATCAGGGCAGCACAAGTTTGAGGTGGGGACAACTTCGGTCTGGGGTGCGTCCTTCAATATAAGGATTCTTTGCAGTCAAGCCCCAGCCGAGCGCCAGGGGCCCCTGGGCACATCCTTTGGCCATTTTCCCTGGGAGAGAAAACTCACCAGTCCAGGTTGCAGATGTCAGTTTGTAGGTCTCCCTTGGGTCTATCTGGGCAGCAGAAATTTGGGGAGCGGAAAATTTTGGTCTGCGATCCATCCTTCGATATAGGGATTCTTTGCAGTCAGGTCCCAGCCGAGTGCCAGGGGCCCCAGGGAACATCCTTTGGCCATTTTCCCTGGGAAAGAAAATTCACCAGTCCAGGTTGCTGATGTCAGTTTGTAGGGCTCCCTTGGGTCTATCTGGGCAGCAGAAATTTGAGGAGCGCACAAGTTTTGTCTGCGATCCATCCTTCGATATTGGGATCCTTTGCAGTCAGGTCCCAGCCGAGTGCCAGGCGCCCCAGGGAAAAACCTTTGGCCATTTTCACTGGGAAAGAAAACTCACCAGTCCAGGTTCCTGATGTCAGTTTGTAGGGCTCCCTTGGGTCTATCTGGGCAGCACAAGCATGAGATGGGGACAACTTCAGTCTGGGGTCCATACTTCGATATAAGGATTCTTTGCAGTCAAGCCCCAGCCGAGCGCCAGGGGCCCCTGGGCACATCCTTTGGCCATTTTCCCTGGGAAAGAAAACTCACCAGTCCAGGTTGCTGATGTCAGTTTGTAGGGCTCCCTTGGGTCTATCAGGGCAGCACAAGTTTGAGGTGGGGACAACTTCGGTCTGGGGTGCGTCCTTCAATATAAGGATTCTTTGCAGTCAAGACCCAGCCCAGGGCCAGGGGCCCCTGGGCACATCCTTTGGCCATTTTCCCTGGGAGAGAAAACTCACCAGTCCAGGTTGCTGATGTCAGTTTGTAGGTCTCCCTTGGGTCTATCTGGGCAGCAGAAATTTGGGGAGCGGAAAAGTTTGGTCTGCGATCCATCCTTCGATATAGGGATTCTTTGCAGTCAGGTCCCAGCCGAGTGCCAGGGGCCCCTGGGCACATCCTTTGGCCATTTTCCCTGGGAAAGAAAACTCACCAGTCCAGGTTCCTGATGTCAGTTTGTAGGGCTCCCTTGGATCTAACAGGGCAGCACAAGTATGAGATGGGGACAACTTCAGTCTGGGGTCCATACTTCGATATAAGGATTCTTTGCAGTCAAGCCCCAGCCGAGCGCCAGGGGCCCCTGGGCACATCCTTTGGCCATTTTCCCTGGGAAAGAAAACTCACCAGTCCAGGTTCCTGATGTCAGTTTGTAGGGCTCCCTTGGGTCTAACAGGGCAGCACAAGTTTTAGGAGGGGACAATTTTGGTCTGTGATCCATCCTTCGATATAGGGATTCTTTACAGTCAGGATCCAGCCCAGGTCCAGCGGCCCCTGGGCACAACCTTTGGCCATATTCCCTGGGAAAGAAAACTCACCAGTCCAGGTTCCTGATGTCAGTTTGTAGGGCTCCCTTGTGTCTATCAGGGCAGCACAAGTTTGAGGTGGGGACAACTTCGGTCTGGGGTGCGTCCTTCAATATAAGGATTCTTTGCAGTCAAGACTCAGCCCAGGGCCAGGGGCCCCTGGGCACATCCTTTGGCCATTTTCCCTGGGAGAGAAAACTCACCAGTCCAGGTTGCTGATGTCAGTTTGTAGGGCTCCCTTGGGTCTATCAGGGCAGCACAAGTTTGAGGTGGGGACAACTTCGGTCTGGGGTGCGTCCTTCAATATAAGGATTCTTTGCAGTCAAGACCCAGCCCAGGGCCAGGGGCCCCTGGGCACATCCTTTGGCCATTTTCCCTGGGAGAGAAAACTCACCAGTCCAGGTTGCTGATGTCAGTTTGTAGGTCTCCCTTGGGTCTATCTGGGCAGCAGAAATTTGGGGAGCGGAAAAGTTTGGTCTGCGATCCATCCTTCGATATAGGGATTCTTTGCAGTCAGGTCCCAGCCGAGTGCCAGGGGCCCCTGGGCACATCCTTTGGCCATTTTCCCTGGGAAAGAAAACTCACCAGTCCAGGTTCCTGATGTCAGTTTGTAGGGCTCCCTTGGGTCTATCTGGGCAGCACAAGTATGAGATGGGGACAACTTCAGTCTGGGGTCCATACTTCGATATAAGGATTCTTTGCAGTCAAGCCCCAGCCGAGCGCCAGGGGCCCCTGGGCACATCCTTTGGCCATTTTCCCTGGGAAAGAAAACTCACCAGTCCAGGTTCCTGATGTCAGTTTGTAGGGCTCCCTTGGGTCTAACAGGGCAGCACAAGTTTTAGGAGGGGACAATTTTGGTCTGTGATCCATCCTTCGATATAGGGATTCTTTACAGTCAGGATCCAGCCCAGGGCCAGCGGCCCCTGGGCACAACCTTTGGCCATATTCCCTGGGAAAGAAAACTCACCAGTCCAGGTTCCTGATGTCAGTTTGTAGGGCTCCCTTGTGTCTATCAGGGCAGCACAAGTTTGAGGTGGGGACAACTTCGGTCTGGGGTGCGTCCTTCAATATAAGGATTCTTTGCAGTCAAGACTCAGCCCAGGGCCAGGGGCCCCTGGGCACATCCTTTGGCCATTTTCCCTGGGAGAGAAAACTCACCAGTCCAGGTTGCTGATGTCAGTTTGTAGGGCTCCCTTGGGTCTATCTGGGCAGCAGAAATTTGAGGAGGGGACAACTTTTGTCTGTGATCCATCCTTCAATATACGGATTCTTTGCAGTCAGGTCCCAGCCGAGTGCCAGGGGCCCCTGGGCACATCCTTTGGCCATTTTCACTGGGAAAGAAAACTCACCAGTCCAGGTTCCTGATGTCAGTTTGTAGGGCTCCCTTGGGTCTATATGGGCAGCAGAAATTTGAGTAGGGGACTACTTTTGTCTGCGATCCATTCTTGAATATACAGATTTTTGCAGGCAGGTCCGAGCCCAGTGCCAGGGGCCCCAGGGCACATCCTGTCGCCATTTTCCGTGGGAAAGAAAATTCAACAGTCCAGGTTCCTGATGTCAGTTTGTAGGGCTCCCTTGGGTCTATCAGGGCAGCCCAATTATGAGATGGGGACAAGTTCGGTCTGGGGTGCGTCCTTGGATATAAGGATTCTTTGCAGTCAAGCCCCAGCCGAGGGCCAGGGGCCCCTGGGCACATCCTTTGGCCATTTTCCCTGGGAAAGAAAACTCACCAGTCCAGGTTCCTGATGTCAGTTTGTAGGGCTCCCTTGGGTCTAACAGGGCAGCACAAGTTTTAGGAGGGGACAACTTCGGTCTGGGGTCCATCCTTCGATATAGGGATTCTTTACAGTCAGGACCTAGCCCTGAGCCAGGGGCCCCTGAGCGCATCCTTTGGCCATTTTCCCTGGGAAAGAAAATTCACCAGTCCTGGTTCCTGATGTCAGTTTGTAGGGCTCCCTTGTGTCTATCAGGGCAGCACAAGTTTGAGGTGGGGACAACTTCGGTCTGGGGTGCGTCCTTCAATATAAGGATTCTTTGCAGTGAGGACCCTGCCCAGGGCCAGGGGCCCCTGGGCACACCCTTTGGCCATTTTCCCTGGGAAGGAAAACTCACCACTCCAGGTTGCTGATGTCAGTTTATAGGGCTCCCTTGGGTCTATCTGGGCAGCAGAAATTTGGGGAGCGGAAAAATTTGGTCTGCGATCCATCCTTCGATATAGGGATTCTTTGCAGTCAGGTCCCAGCCGAGTGCCAGGGGCCCCAGGGAACATCCTTTGGCCATTTTCCCTGGGAAAGAAAATTCACCAGTCCAGGTTGCTGATGTCAGTTTGTAGGGCTCCCTTGGGTCTATCTGGGCAGCACAAGTATGAGATGGGGACAACTTCAGTCTGGGGTCCATACTTCGATATAAGGATTCTTTGCAGTCAAGCCCCAGCCGAGCGCCAGGGGCCCCTGGGCACATCCTTTGGCCATTTTCCCTGGGAAAGAAAACTCACCAGTCCAGGTTCCTGATGTCAGTTTGTAGGGCTCCCTTGGGTCTATCAGGGCAGTAGAAATTTGAGGAGGGGACAAATTTTGTCTGCGATCCATCCTTCAATATATGGATTTTTTGCAGTCACGCCCCAGCCCAGTGCCAGGGGCCCCTGGGCACACCCTTTGGCCATTTTCCCTGGGAAAGAAAACTCACCAGTCCAGGTTGCTGATGTCAGTTTGTAGGGCTCCCTTGGGTCTATCTGGGCAGCACAACTTTGAGGAGGGGATAATTTTGGTCTGTAATCCATCCTTCGATATAGGGATTATTTACAGTCAGGTCCCGGCCAGGGGCAAGGGGCCCCTGGGCACATCCTTTGGCCATTTTCCCTGGGAAAGAAAACTCACCACTCCAGGTTCTGGATGTCAGTTTGTAGGGCTCCCTTGGGTCTATATGGGCAGCAGAAATTTGAGTAGGGGACAACATTTGTCTGCGATCCATTCTTGAATATACAGATTTTTTGCAGGCAGGTCCGAGCCCAGTGCCACGGGCCCCTGGGCACATCCTTTGGCCATTTTCCCTGGGAACGAAAATTCACCAGTCCAGGTTCCTGATGTCAGTTTGTAGGGCTCCCTTGGTTCTATCAGGGCAGCACATCTTTGAGATGGGGACAACTTCGGTCTGCGGTTCATCCTTCGATATAAGGATTCTTTGCAGTCAGGTCACAGCCCTATGCCAGGGGCCCCAGGGCACATCCTTTCGCCATTTTCCGTGGGAAAGAAAATTCAACAGTCCAGGTTCCTGATGTCAGTTTGTAGGGCTCCCTTGGGTCTATCAGGGCAGCACAAGTTTTAGGAGGGTACAACTTCGGTCTGGGTCCATCCTTCGATATAGGGATTCTTTACAGTCAGGGCCCAGCCCAGGGCCAGGGGCCCCTGGGCACATCCTTTGGCCATTTTCCCTGGGAAAGAAAACTCACCAGTCCAGGTTGCTGATGTCAGTTTGTAGGGCTCCCTTGGGTCTATCAGGGCAGCACAAGTTTGAGGTGGGGACAACTTCGGTCTGGGGTGCGTCCTTCAATATAAGGATTCTTTGCAGTCAGGTCCCAGCCGAGTGCCAGGGGCCCCAGGGAACATCCTTTGGCCATTTTCCCTGGGAAAGAAAATTCACCAGTCCAGGTTGCTGATGTCAGTTTGTAGGGCTCCCTTGGGTCTATCTGGGCAGCAGAAATTTGAGGAGCGCACAAGTTTTGTCTGCGATCCATCCTTCGATATTGGGATCCTTTGCAGTCAGGTCCCAGCCGAGTGCCAGGCGCCCCAGGGAAAAACCTTTGGCCATTTTCACTGGGAAAGAAAACTCACCAGTCCAGGTTCCTGATGTCAGTTTGTAGGGCTCCCTTGGGTCTATCTGGGCAGCACAAGCATGAGATGGGGACAACTTCAGTCTGGGGTCCATACTTCGATATAAGGATTCTTTGCAGTCAAGCCCCAGCCGAGCGCCAGGGGCCCCTGGGCACATCCTTTGGCCATTTTCCCTGGGAAAGAAAACTCACCAGTCCAGGTTCCTGATGTCAGTTTGTAGGGCTCCCTTGGGTCTATCAGGGCAGCACAAGTTTGAGGTGGGGACAACTTCGGTCTGGGGTGCGTCCTTCAATATAAGGATTCTTTGCAGTCAAGCCCCAGCCCAGGGCCAGGGGCCCCTGGGCACATCCTTTGGCCATTTTCCCTGGGAGAGAAAACTCACCAGTCCAGGTTGCTGATGTCAGTTTGTAGGTCTCCCTTGGGTCTATCTGGGCAGCAGAAATTTGGGGAGCGGAAAAGTTTGGTCTGCGATCCATCCTTCAATATAGGGATTCTTTGCAGTCAGGTCCCAGCCGAGTGCCAGGGGCCCCTGGGCACATCCTCTGGCCATTTTCCCTGGGAAAGAAAACTCACCAGTCCAGGTTCCTGATGTCAGTTTGTAGGGCTCCCTTGGGTCTAACAGGGCAGCACAAGTATGAGATGGGGACAACTTCAGTCTGGGGTCCATACTTCGATATAAGGATTCTTTGCAGTCAAGCCCCAGCCGAGCGCCAGGGGCCCCTGGGCACATCCTTTGGCCATTTTCCCTGGGAAAGAAAACTCACCAGTCCAGGTTCCTGATGTCAGTTTGTAGGGCTCCCTTGGGTCTAACAGGGCAGCACAAGTTTTAGGAGGGGACAATTTTGGTCTGTGATCCATCCTTCGATATAGGGATTCTTTACAGTCAGGATCCAGCCCAGGGCCAGCGGCCCCTGGGCACAACCTTTGGCCATTTTCCCTGGGAAAGAAAACTCACCAGTCCAGGTTCCTGATGTCAGTTTGTAGGGCTCCCTTGTGTCTATCAGGGCAGCACAAGTTTGAGGTGGGGACAACTTCGGTCTGGGGTGTGTCCTTCAATATAAGGATTCTTTGCAGTCAAGACCCAGCCCAGGGCCAGGGGCCCCTGGGCACATCCTTTGGCCATTTTCCCTGGGAGAGAAAACTCACCAGTCCAGGTTGCTGATGTCAGTTTGTAGGGCTCCCTTGGGTCTATCTGGGCAGCAGAAATTTGAGGAGGGGACAACTTTTGTCTGTGATCCATCCTTCAATATACGGATTCTTTGCAGTCAGGTCCCAGCCGAGTGCCAGGGGCCCCAGGGAACATCCTTTGGCCATTTTCCCTGGGAAAGAAAATTCACCAGTCCAGGTTGCTGATGTCAGTTTGTAGGGCTCCCTTGGGTCTATCTGGGCAGTACAAGTATGAGATGGGGACAACTTCAGTCTGGGGTCCATACTTCGATATAAGGATTCTTTGCAGTCAAGCCCCAGCCGAGCGCCAGGGGCCCCTGGGCACATCCTTTGGCCATTTTCCCTGGGAAAGAAAACTCACCAGTCCAGGTTGCTGATGTCAGTTTGTAGGGCTCCCTTGGGTCTATCAGGGCAGTAGAAATTTGAGGAGGGGACAAATTTTGTCTGCGATCCATCCTTCAATATATGGATTTTTTGCAGTCACGCCCCAGCCCAGTGCCAGGGGCCCCTGGGCACACCCTTTGGCCATTTTCCCTGGGAAAGAAAACTCACCAGTCCAGGTTGCTGATGTCAGTTTGTAGGGCTCCCTTGGGTCTATCTGGGCAGCACAACTTTGAGGAGGGGATAATTTTGGTCTGTAATCCATCCTTCGATATAGGGATTATTTACAGTCAGGTCCCGGCCAGGGGCAAGGGGCCCCTGGGCACATCCTTTGGCCATTTTCCCTGGGAAAGAAAACTCACCACTCCAGGTTCTGGATGTCAGTTTGTAGGGCTCCCTTGGGTCTATATGGGCAGCAGAAATTTGAGTAGGGGACAACATTTGTCTGCGATCCATTCTTGAATATACAGATTTTTTGCAGGCAGGTCCGAGCCCAGTGCCACGGGCCCCTGGGCACATCCTTTGGCCATTTTCCCTGGGAACGAAAATTCACCAGTCCAGGTTCCTGATGTCAGTTTGTAGGGCTCCCTTGGTTCTATCAGGGCAGCACATCTTTGAGATGGGGACAACTTCGGTCTGCGGTTCATCCTTCGATATAAGGATTCTTTGCAGTCAGGTCACAGCCCTATGCCAGGGGCCCCAGGGCACATCCTTTCGCCATTTTCCGTGGGAAAGAAAATTCAACAGTCCAGGTTCCTGATGTCAGTTTGTAGGGCTCCCTTGGGTCTAAAAGGGCAGCACAAGTTTTAGGAGGGTACAACTTCGGTCTGGGTCCATCCTTCGATATAGGGATTCTTTACAGTCAGGGCCCAGCCCAGGGCCAGGGGCCCCTGGGCACATCCTTTGGCCATTTTCCCTGGGAAAGGAAACTCACCAGTCCAGGTTGCTGATGTCAGTTTGTAGGGCTCCCTTGGGTCTATCTGGGCAGCACAAGTTTGAGGTGGGGACAACTTCGGTCTGGGGTGCGTCCTTCAATATAAGGATTCTTTGCAGTCAAGCCCCAGCCCAGGGCCAGGGGCCCCTGGGCACATCCTTTGGCCATTTTCCCTGGGAGAGAAAACTCACCAGTCCAGGTTGCTGATGTCAGTTTGTAGGTCTCCCTTGGGTCTATCTGGGCAGCAGAAATTTGGGGAGCGGAAAATTTTGGTCTGCGATCCATCCTTCGATATAGGGATTCTTTGCAGTCAGGTCCCAGCCGAGTGCCAGGGGCCCCAGGGAACATCCTTTGGCCATTTTCCCTGGGAAAGAAAATTCACCAGTCCAGGTTGCTGATGTCAGTTTGTAGGGCTCCCTTGGGTCTATCTGGGCAGCAGAAATTTGAGGAGCGCACAAGTTTTGTCTGCGATCCATCCTTCGATATTGGGATCCTTTGCAGTCAGGTCCCAGCCGAGTGCCAGGCGCCCCAGGGAAAAACCTTTGGCCATTTTCACTGGGAAAGAAAACTCACCAGTCCAGGTTCCTGATGTCAGTTTGTAGGGCTCCCTTGGGTCTATCTGGGCAGCACAAGCATGAGATGGGGACAACTTCAGTCTGGGGTCCATACTTCGATATAAGGATTCTTTGCAGTCAAGCCCCAGCCGAGCGCCAGGGGCCCCTGGGCACATCCTTTGGCCATTTTCCCTGGGAAAGAAAACTCACCAGTCCAGGTTCCTGATGTCAGTTTGTAGGGCTCCCTTGGGTCTATCAGGGCAGCACAAGTTTGAGGTGGGGACAACTTCGGTCTGGGGTGCGTCCTTCAATATAAGGATTCTTTGCAGTCAAGCCCCAGCCCAGGGCCAGGGGCCCCTGGGCACATCCTTTGGCCATTTTCCCTGGGAGAGAAAACTCACCAGTCCAGGTTGCTGATGTCAGTTTGTAGGTCTCCCTTGGGTCTATCTGGGCAGCAGAAATTTGGGGAGCGGAAAAGTTTGGTCTGCGATCCATCCTTCGATATAGGGATTCTTTGCAGTCAGGTCCCAGCCGAGTGCCAGGGGCCCCAGGGAACATCCTTTGGCCATTTTCCCTGGGAAAGAAAATTCACCAGTCCAGGTTCCTGATGTCAGTTTGTAGGGCTCCCTTGGGTCTATCTGGGCAGCAGAAATTTGAGGAGCGCACAAGTTTTGTCTGCGATCCATCCTTCGATATTGGGATCCTTTGCAGTCAGGTCCCAGCCGAGTGCCAGGCGCCCCAGGGAACATCCTTTGGCCATTTTCCCTGGGAAAGAAAACTCACCAGTCCAGGTTCCTGATGTCAGTTTGTAGGGCTCCCTTGGGTCTATCTGGGCAGCACAAGTATGAGATGGGGACAACTTCAGTCTGGGGTCCATACTTCGATATAAGGATTCTTTGCAGTCAAGCCCCAGCCGAGCGCCAGGGGCCCCTGGGCACATCCTTTGGCCATTTTCCCTGGGAAAGAAAACTCACCAGTCCAGGTTCCTGATGTCAGTTTGTAGGGCTCCCTTGGGTCTAACAGGGCAGCACAAGTTTTAAGAGGGGACAATTTTGGTCTGTGATCCATCCTTCGATATAGGGATACTTTACAGTCAGGATCCAGCCCAGGGCCAGCGGCCCCTGGGCACATCCTTTGGCCATTTTCCCTGGGAAAGAAAACTCACCAGTCCAGGTTCCTGATGTCAGTTTGTAGGTCTCCCTTGGGTCTATCTGGGCAGCAGAAATTTGGGGAGCGGAAAAGTTTGGTCTGCGATCCATCCTTCAATATAGGGATTCTTTGCAGTCAGGTCCCAGCCGAGTGCCAGGGGCCCCTGGGCACATCCTTTGGCCATTTTCCCTGGGAAAGAAAACTCACCAGTCCAGGTTCCTGATGTCAGTTTGTTGGTCTCCCTTTGGTCTATCCGGACAGCACAACTTTGTGGAGGGGACAACTTCGGTTTGGGGTCCATCCTTTGATGTAAGGATTTTATGCAGTCAGGTCCCAGCCCTGTGTTTGGGGCTCCAGGGCATATCCTTTGGCCATTTTTCCTGGGAAAGAAAACTCAACAGTCCAGGTTGCTGATGTCAGTTTGTAGGGCTCCCTTGGGTCTATATGGGCAGCAGAAATTTGAGTAGGGGACAACTTTTGTCTGCGATCCATCCTTCGATATTGGGATCCTTTGCAGTCAGGTCCCAGCCGAGTGCCAGGCGCACCAGGGAAAAAGCTTTGGGCATTTTCCCTGGGAAAGAAAACTCACCAGTCCAGGTTCCTGATGTCAGTTTGTAGGGCTCCCTTGGGTCTATCTGGGCAGCACAAGTATGAGATGGGGATAACTTCAGTCTGGGGTCCATACTTCGATATAAGGATTCTTTGCAGTCAAGCCCCAGCCGAGCGCCAGGGGCCCCTGGGCACATCCTTTGGCCATTTTCCCTGGGAAAGAAAACTCACCAGTCCAGGTTGCTGATGTCAGTTTGTAGGGCTCCCTTGGGTCTATCACGGTAGCACATGTATGAGATGGGGACAACTTCAGTCGGGGGTCCATCCTTCGATATAACGATGTTTTACAGTCAGTGACCCAGCCCAGGGCCAGGGGCCCCAGGGCACATCCTTTTGCTATTTTCCCTGGGAAAGAAAACTCACCAGTCCAGGTTCCTGATGTCAGTTTGTAGGGCTCCCTTGGGTCTATCTCGGCAGCACAAGTATGAGATGGGGACGACTTCCGTCTGGGGTCCATCCTTCGATATAAGGATTTTTAGCATTCAGGTCCCAGCCCAGTGCTAGGGTCCCCAGGGCACATCCTTTGGCTATTTTCCCTGGGAAAGAAAACTCACCAGTCCAGGTTGCTGATGTCAGTTTGTAGGGCTCCCTTGGGTCTATCAGGGCAGCACAAGTCTGAGGAGGGGACAACTTCGGTCTGGGTTCCATCCTTCGATATAAGGATTATTTGCAGTCCTGGCCCAGCCCAGTGCCAGGGGCCCCTGGGCACATCCTTTGGCCATTTTCCCTGGGAAAGAAAACTCACCAGTCCAGGTTCCTGATGTCAGTTTGTAGGGCTTGCTTGGGTCTAACAGGGCAGCACAAGTTTTAGGAGGGGACAACTTTGGTCTGTGATCCATCCTTCGATATAGTGATTCTTTGCAGTCAAGCTCCAGCCCAGTGCCAGGGGCCCCTGGGCACACACTTTGGCCATTTTCCCTGGGAGAGAAAACTCACCAGTCCAGGTTGCTGATGTCAGTTTGTAGGGCTCCCTTGGGTCTATCTGGGCAGCAGAAATTTGAGGAGGGGACAAATTTTGTCTGCGATCCATCCTTCAATATAGGGATTTTTTGAAGTCAGGTCGAAGCGCAGTGCCACGGGCCCCTGGGCACATCCTTTGGCCATTTTCCCTGGGAAAGAAAACTCACCAGTCCAGGTTCCTGATGTCAGTTTGTAGGGCTCCCTTGGGTCTATCACGGTAGCACATGTATGAGATGGGGACAACTTCAGTCGGGGGTCCATCCTTCGATATAACGATGTTTTACAGTCAGTGACCCAGCCCAGGGCAAGGGGCCCCAGGGCACATCCTTTTGCTATTTTCCCTGGGAAAGAAAACTCACCAGTCCAGGTTGCTGATGTCAGTTTGTAGGGCTCCCTTGGGTCTATCTGGGCAGCACAAGTATGAGATGGGGCCAACTTCAGTCTGGGGTCCATACTTCGATATAAGGATTCTTTGCAGTCAGGTCCCAGCCCTGTGTTTGGGGCTCCAGGGCATATCCTTTGGCCATTTTTCCTGTGAAAGAAAACTCACCAGTCCAGGTTCCTGATGTCAGTTTGTTGGTCTCCCTTTGGTCTATCCGGACAGCACAACTTTGTGGAGGGGACAACTTCGGTTTGGGGTCCATCCTTTGATGTAAGGATTTTATGCAGTCAGGTCCCAGCCCTGTGTTTGGGGCTTCAGGGCATATCCTTTGGCCATTTTTCCTGGGAAAGAAAACTCAACAGTCCAGGTTGCTGATGTCAGTTTGTAGGGCTCTCTTGGGTCTATCTGGGCAGCAGAAATTTGAGGAGCGCACAAGTTTGGTCTGCGATCCATCTTTTGATATAAGGATTCTTTGCAGTCAGGTCCCAGCCGAGTGACAGGGGCCCCAGGGAACATCCTTTGGCCATTTTCCCTGGGAGAGAAAACTCACCACTCCAGGTTGCTGATGTCAGTTTGTAGGGCTCCCTTGGGTCTATATGGGCAGCAGAAATTTGAGTAGGGGACAACTTTTGTCTGCGATCCATCCTTCGATATTGGGATCCTTTGCAGTCAGGTCCCAGCCGAGTGCCAGGCGCACCAGGGAAAAAGCTTTGGGCATTTTCCCTGGGAAAGAAAACTCACCAGTCCAGGTTCCTGATGTCAGTTTGTAGGGCTCCCTTGGGTCTATCTGGGCAGCACAAGTATGAGATGGGGACAACTTCAGTCTGGGGTCCATACTTCGATATAAGGATTCTTTGCAGTCAAGCCCCAGCCGAGCGCCAGGGGCCCCTGGGCACATCCTTTGGCCATTTTCCCTGGGAAAGAAAACTCACCAGTCCAGGTTCCTGATGTCAGTTTGTAGGGCTCCCTTGTGTCTATCAGGGCAGCACAAGTTTGAGGTGGGGACAACTTCGGTCTGGGGTGCATCCTTCAATATAAGGATTCTTTGCAGTCAAGACCCAGCCCAGGGCCAGGGGCCCCTGGGCACATCCTTTGGCCATTTTCCCTGGGAAAGAAAACTCACCAGTCCAGGTTGCTGATGTCAGTTTGTAGGTCTCCCATGGGTCTATCTGGGCAGCAGAAATTTGAGGAGGGGACAACTTTTGTCTGCGATCCATCCTTCAATATACGGATTTTTTGCATTCAGGTCCGAGCGCAGTGCCACGGGCCACTGGGCACATCCTTTGGCCATTTTCCCTGGGAAAGAAAACTCACCAGTCCAGGTTGCTGATGTCAGTTTGTAGGGCTCCCTTGGGTCTATCACGGTAGCACATGTATGAGATGGGGACAACTTCAGTCGGGGTTCCATCCTTCGATATAACGATGTTTTACAGTCAGTGACCCAGCCCAGGGCCAGGGGCCCCAGGGCACATCCTTTTGCTATTTTCCCTGGGAAAGAAAACTCACCAGTCCAGGTTCCTGATGTCAGTTTGTAGGGCTCCCTTGGGTCTATCTCGGCAGCACAAGTATGAGATGGGGACGACTTCCGTCTGGGGTCCATCCTTCGATATAAGGATTTTTAGCATTCAGGTCCCAGCCCAGTGCTAGGGTCCCCAGGGCACATCCTTTGGCTATTTTCCCTGGGAAAGAAAACTCACCAGTCCAGGTTGCTGATGTCAGTTTGTAGGGCTCCCTTGGGTCTAACAGGGCAGCACAAGTTTTAGGAGGGGACAACTTTGGTCTGTGATCCATCCTTCGATATAGGGATTCTTTGCAGTCAAGCCCCAGCCCAGTGCCAGGGGCCCCTGGGCACACACTTTGGCCATTTTCCCTGGGAAAGAAAACTCACCAGTCCAGGTTGCTGATGTCAGTTTGTAGGGCTCCCTTGGGTCTATCAGGGCAGCACATGTATGAGATGGGGACAAATTTGGTCTGGGGCCCATCCTTCGATATAAGGATTCTTTGCAGTCAAGACGCAGCCGAGGGCTAGGGGCCCCAGGGCACATCCTTTGGCCATTTTCCCTGGGAAAGAAAACTCACCAGTCCAGGTTGCTGATGTCAGTTTGTAGGGCTCCCTTGGGTCTAACAGGGCAGCACAAGTTTTAGGAGGGGACAACTTTGGTTTGGGGTCCATCCTTCGATATAGGGATTCTTTACAGTCAGGGCCCTGCCCAGGGCCAGGGGCCCCTCGGCACATCCTTTGGCCATTTTCCCTGGGAAAGAAAATTCACCAGTCCAGGTTGCTGATGTCAGATTGTAGGGCTCCCTTGGGTCTATCAGGGCAGCACAATTATGAGATGGGGACAAGTTCGGTCTGGGGTGCGTCCTTGGATATAAGGATTCTTTGCAGTCAAGCCCCAGCGGAGGGCCAGGGCCCCTGGGCACATCCTTTGGCCATTTTCCCTGGGAAAGAAAACTCACCAGTCCAGGTTCCTGATGTGAGTTTGTAGGGCTCCCTTGTGTCTATCAGGGCAGCACAAGTTTGAGGTGGGGACAACTTCAGTCTGGGGTGCGTCCTTCAATATAAGGATTCTTTGCAGTCAAGACCCAGCCCAGGGCCAGGGGCCCCTGGGCACATTGTTTGGCCATTTTCCCTGGGAGAGAAAACTCAACAGTCCAGGTTGCTGATGTCAGTTTGTAGGTCTCCCTTGGGTCTATCTGGGCAGCAGAAATTTGGGGAGCGGAAAATTTTGGTGTGCGATCCATCCTTCGATATAGGGATTCTTTGCAGTCAGGTCCCAGCCGAGTGCCAGGGGCCCCAGGGAACATCCTTTGGCCATTTTCCCTGGGAAAGAAAATTCACCAGTCCAGGTTGCTGATGTCAGTTTGTAGGGCTCCCTTGGGTCTATCTGGGCAGCAGAAATTTGAGGAGCGCACAAGTTTTGTCTGCGATCCATCCTTCGATATTGGGATCCTTTGCAGTCAGGTCCCAGCCGAGTGCCAGGCGCCCCAGGGGAAATCCTTTGGCCATTTTCCCTGGGAAAGAAAACTCACCAGTCCAGGTTCCTGATGTCAGTTTGTAGGGCTCCCTTGGGTCTGTCTGGGCAGCACAAGTATGAGGAGGGGACAACTTCAGTCTGGGGTCCATCCTACGATATAAGGATTCTTTGCAGTCAAGCCCCAGCCGAGCGCCAGGGGCCCCTGGGCACAACCTTTGGCCATTTTCCCTGGGAAAGAAAACTCACCAGTCCAGGTTGCTGATGTCAGTTTGTAGGGCTCCCTTGGGTCTATCTGGGCAGCAGAAATTTGAGGAGGGGACAACTTTTGTCTGCGATCCATCCTTCAATATACGGATTTTTTGCATTCAGGTCCGAGCGCAGTGCCACGGGCCACTGGGCACATCCTTTGGCCATTTTCCCTGGGAAAGAAAACTCACCAGTCCAGGTTCCTGATGTCAGTTTGTAGGGCTCCCTTGGGTCTATCACGGTAGCACATGTATGAGATGGGGACAACTTCAGTCGCGGGTCCATCCTTCGATATAACGATGTTTTACAGTCAGTGACCCAGCCCAGGGCCAGGGGCCCCAGGGCACATCCTTTTGCTATTTTCCCTGGGAAAGAAAACTCACCAGTCCAGGTTTCTGATGTCAGTTTGTAGGGCTCCCTTGGGTCTATCTCGGCAGCACAAGTATGAGATGGGGACGACTTCCGTCTGGGGTCCATCCTTCGATATAAGGATTTTTAGCATTCAGGTCCCAGCCCAGTGCTAGGGTCCCCAGGGCACATCCTTTGGCTATTTTCCCAGGGAAAGAAAACTCACCAGTCCAGGTTCCTGATGTCAGTTTGTAGGGCTCCCTTGGGTCTAACAGGGCAGCACAAGTTTTAGGAGGGGACAACTTTGGTCTGTGATCCATCCTTCGATATAGTGATTCTTTGCAGTCAAGCTCCAGCCCAGTGCCAGGGGCCCCTGGGCACACACTTTGGCCATTTTCCCTGGGAAAGAAAACTCACCAGTCCAGGTTGCTGATGTCAGTTTGTAGGGCTCCCTTGGGTCTATCAGGGCAGCACATGTATGAGATGGGGACAAATTTGGTCTGGGGCCCATCCTTCGATATAAGGATTCTTTGCAGTCAAGACGCAGCCGAGGGCTAGGGGCCCCAGGGCACATCCTTTGGCCATTTTCCCTGGGAAAGAAAACTCACCAGTCCAGGTTGCTGATGTCAGTTTGTAGGGCTCCCTTGGGTCTAACAGGGCAGCACAAGTTTTAGGAGGGGACAACTTTGGTTTGGGGTCCATCCTTCGATGTAGGGATTCTTTACAGTCAGGGCCCTGCCCAGGGCCAGGGGCCCCTCGGCACATCCTTTGGCCATTTTCCCTGGGAAAGAAAATTCACCAGTCCAGGTTCCTGATGTCAGTTTGTAGGGCTCCCTTGGGTCTATCAGGGCAGCACAATTATGAGATGGGGACAAGTTCGGTCTGGGGTGCGTCCTTGGATATAAGGATTCTTTGCAGTCAAGCCCCAGCGGAGGGCCAGGGCCCCTGGGCACATCCTTTGGCCATTTTCCCTGGGAAAGAAAACTCACCAGTCCAGGTTCCTGATGTCAGTTTGTAGGGCTCCCTTGGGTCTAACAGGGCAGCACAAGTTTTAGGAGGGGACAACTTCGGTCTGGGGTCCATCCTTCGATATAGGGATTCTTTACAGTCAGGACCCAGCCCAGAGCCAGGGGCCCCTGAGCGCATCCTTTGGCCATTTTCCCTGGGAAAGAAAACTCACCAGTCCAGGTTCCTGATGTCAGTTTGTAGGGCTCCCTTGTGTCTATCAGGGCAGCACAAGTTTGAGGTGGGGACAACTTCGGTCTGGGGTGCGTCCTTCAATATAAGGATTCTTTGCAGTCAAGACCCAGCCCAGGGCCAGGGGCCCCTGGGCACATCCTTTGGCCATTTTCCCTGGGAGAGAAAACTCACCAGTCCAGGTTGCTGATGTCAGTTTGTAGGTCTCCCTTGGGTCTATCTGGGCAGCAGAAATTTGGGGAGCGGAAAATTTTGGTCTGCGATCCATCCTTCGATATAGGAATTCTTTGCAGTCAGGTCCCAGCCGAGTGCCAGGGGCCCCAGGGAACATCCTTTGGCCATTTTCCCTGGGAAAGAAAACTCACCAGTCCAGGTTCCTGATGTCAGTTTGTAGGGCTCCCTTGGGTCTAACAGGGCAGCACAAGTTTTAGGAGGGGACAATTTTGGTCTGTGATCCATCCTTCGATATATGGATTCTTTACAGTCAGGATCCAGCCCAGGGCCAGCGGCCCCTGGGCACAACCTTTGGCCATTTCCCCTGGAAAAGAAAACTCACCAGTCCAGGTTCCTGATGTCAGTTTGTAGGGCTCCCTTGTGTCTATCAGGGCAGCACAAGTTTGAGGTGGGGACAACTTCGGTCTGGGGTGCGTCCTTCAATATAAGGATTCTTTGCAGTCAAGACCCAGCCCAGGGCCAGGGGCCCCTGGGCACATCCTTTGGCCATTTTCCCTGGGAGAGAAAACTCACCAGTCCAGGTTGCTGATGTCAGTTTGTAGGGCTCCCTTGGGTCTATCTGGGCAGCAGAAATTTGAGGAGGGGACAACTTTTGTCTGCGATCCATCCTTCAATATATGGATTTTTTGAAGTCAGGTCGAAGCGCAGTGCCACGGGCCCCTGGGCACATCCTTTGGCCATTTTCCCTGGGAAAGAAAACTCACCAGTCCAGGTTCCTGATGTCAGTTTGTAGGGCTCCCTTGGGTCTATCACGGTAGCACATGTATGAGATGGGGACAACTTCCGTCGGGGGTCCATCCTTCGATATAACGATGTTTTACAGTCAGTGACCCGGCCCAGGGCAAGGGGCCCCAGGGCACATCCTTTTGCTATTTTCCCTGGGAAAGAAAACTCACCAGTCCAGGTTGCTGATGTCAGTTTGTAGGGCTCCCTTGGATCTATCTGGGCAGCACAAGTATGAGATGGGGACAACTTCAGTCTGGGGTCCATACTTCGATATAAGGATTCTTTGCAGTCAGGTCCCAGCCCTGTGTTTGGGGCTCCAGGGCATAACCTTTGGCCATTTTTCCTGGGAAAGAAAACTCACCAGTCCAGGTTCCTGATGTCAGTTTGTTGGTCTCCCTTTGGTCTATCCGGACAGCACAACTTTGTGGAGGGGACAACTTCGGTTTGGGGTCCATCCTTTGATGTAAGGATTTTTTGCAGTCAGGTCCCAACCCTGTGTTTGGGGCTCCAGGGCATATCCTTTGGCCATTTTTCCTGGGAAAGAAAACTCACCAGTCCAGGTTGCTGATGTCAGTTTGTAGGGCTCTCTTGGGTCGATCTGGGCAGCAGAAATTTGAGGAGCGGACAAGTTTGGTCTGCGATCCATCTTTTGATATAAGGATTCTTTGCAGTCAGGTCCCAGCCGAGTGCCAGGGGCCCCAGGGAACATCCTTTGGCCATTTTCCCTGGGAGAGAAAACTCACCAGTCCAGGTTGCTGATGTCAGTTTGTAGGGCTCCCTTGGGTCTAACAGGGCAGCACAAGTTTTAGGAGGGGACAACTTTGGTCTGTGATCCATCCTTCGATATAGGGATTCTTTGCAGTCAAGCCCCAGCCCAGTGCCAGGGGCCCCTGGGCACACACTTTGGCCATTTTCCCTGGGAAAGAAAACTCACCAGTCCAGGTTGCTGATGTCAGTTTGTAGGGCTCCCTTGGGTCTATCAGGGCAGCACATGTATGAGATGGGGACAAATTTGGTCTGGGGCCCATCCTTCGATATAAGGATTCTTTGCAGTCAAGACGCAGCCGAGGGCTAGGGGCCCCAGGGCACATCCTTTGGCCATTTTCCCTGGGAAAGAAAACTCACCAGTCCAGGTTGCTGATGTCAGTTTGTAGGGCTCCCTTGGGTCTAACAGGGCAGCACAAGTTTTAGGAGGGGACAACTTTGGTTTGGGGTCCATCCTTCGATATAGGGATTCTTTACAGTCAGGGCCCTGCCCAGGGCCAGGGGCCCCTCGGCACATCCTTTGGCCATTTTCCCTGGGAAAGAAAATTCACCAGTCCAGGTTGCTGATGTCAGTTTGTAGGGCTCCCTTGGGTCTATCAGGGCAGCACAATTATGAGATGGGGACAAGTTCGGTCTGGGGTGCGTCCTTGGATATAAGGATTCTTTGCAGTCAAGCCCCAGCGGAGGGCCAGGGCCCCTGGGCACATCCTTTGGCCATTTTCCCTGGGAAAGAAAACTCACCAGTCCAGGTTCCTGATGTGAATTTGTAGGGCTCCCTTGTGTCTATCAGGGCAGCACAAGTTTGAGGTGGGGACAACTTCAGTCTGGGGTGCGTCCTTCAATATAAGGATTCTTTGCAGTCAAGACCCAGCCCAGGGCCAGGGGCCCCTGGGCACATTGTTTGGCCATTTTCCCTGGGAGAGAAAACTCAACAGTCCAGGTTGCTGATGTCAGTTTGTAGGTCTCCCTTGGGTCTATCTGGGCAGCAGAAATTTGGGGAGCGGAAAATTTTGGTGTGCGATCCATCCTTCGATATAGGGATTCTTTGCAGTCAGGTCCCAGCCGAGTGCCAGGGGCCCCAGGGAACATCCTTTGGCCATTTTCCCTGGGAAAGAAAATTCACCAGTCCAGGTTGCTGATGTCAGTTTGTAGGGCTCCCTTGGGTCTATCTGGGCAGCAGAAATTTGAGGAGCGCACAAGTTTTGTCTGCGATCCATCCTTCGATATTGGGATCCTTTGCAGTCAGGTCCCAGCCGAGTGCCAGGCGCCCCAGGGGAAATCCTTTGGCCATTTTCCCTGGGAAAGAAAACTCACCAGTCCAGGTTCCTGATGTCAGTTTGTAGGGCTCCCTTGGGTCTGTCTGGGCAGCACAAGTATGAGGAGGGGACAACTTCATTCTGGGGTCCATCCTACGATATAAGGATTCTTTGCAGTCAAGCCCCAGCCGAGCGCCAGGGGCCCCTGGGCACAACCTTTGGCCATTTTCCCTGGGAAAGAAAACTCACCAGTCCAGGTTGCTGATGTCAGTTTGTAGGGCTCCCTTGGGTCTATCTGGGCAGCAGAAATTTGAGGAGGGGACAACTTTTGTCTGCGATCCATCCTTCAATATACGGATTTTTTGCATTCAGGTCCGAGCGCAGTGCCACGGGCCACTGGGCACATCCTTTGGCCATTTTCCCTGGGAAAGAAAACTCACCAGTCCAGGTTCCTGATGTCAGTTTGTAGGGCTCCCTTGGGTCTATCACGGTAGCACATGTATGAGATGGGGACAACTTCAGTCGCGGGTCCATCCTTCGATATAACGATGTTTTACAGTCAGTGACCCAGCCCAGGGCCAGGGGCCCCAGGGCACATCCTTTTGCTATTTTCCCTGGGAAAGAAAACTCACCAGTCCAGGTTTCTGATGTCAGTTTGTAGGGCTCCCTTGGGTCTATCTCGGCAGCACAAGTATGAGATGGGGACGACTTCCGTCTGGGGTCCATCCTTCGATATAAGGATTTTTAGCATTCAGGTCCCAGCCCAGTGCTAGGGTCCCCAGGGCACATCCTTTGGCTATTTTCCCAGGGAAAGAAAACTCACCAGTCCAGGTTCCTGATGTCAGTTTGTAGGGCTCCCTTGGGTCTAACAGGGCAGCACAAGTTTTAGGAGGGGACAACTTTGGTCTGTGATCCATCCTTCGATATAGTGATTCTTTGCAGTCAAGCTCCAGCCCAGTGCCAGGGGCCCCTGGGCACACACTTTGGCCATTTTCCCTGGGAAAGAAAACTCACCAGTCCAGGTTGCTGATGTCAGTTTGTAGGGCTCCCTTGGGTCTATCAGGGCAGCACATGTATGAGATGGGGACAAATTTGGTCTGGGGCCCATCCTTCGATATAAGGATTCTTTGCAGTCAAGACCCAGCCGAGGGCTAGGGGCCCCAGGGCACATCCTTTGGCCATTTTCCCTGGGAAAGAAAACTCACCAGTCCAGGTTGCTGATGTCAGTTTGTAGGGCTCCCTTGGGTCTAACAGGGCAGCACAAGTTTTAGGAGGGGACAACTTTGGTTTGGGGTCCATCCTTCGATGTAGGGATTCTTTACAGTCAGGGCCCTGCCCAGGGCCAGGGGCCCCTCGGCACATCCTTTGGCCATTTTCCCTGGGAAAGAAAATTCACCAGTCCAGGTTCCTGATGTCAGTTTGTAGGGCTCCCTTGGGTCTATCAGGGCAGCACAATTATGAGATGGGGACAAGTTCGGTCTGGGGTGCGTCCTTGGATATAAGGATTCTTTGCAGTCAAGCCCCAGCGGAGGGCCAGGGCCCCTGGGCACATCCTTTGGCCATTTTCCCTGGGAAAGAAAACTCACCAGTCCAGGTTCCTGATGTCAGTTTGTAGGGCTCCCTTGGGTCTAACAGGGCAGCACAAGTTTTAGGAGGGGACAACTTCGGTCTGGGGTCCATCCTTCGATATAGGGATTCTTTACAGTCAGGACCCAGCCCAGAGCCAGGGGCCCCTGAGCGCATCCTTTGGCCATTTTCCCTGGGAAAGAAAACTCACCAGTCCAGGTTCCTGATGTCAGTTTGTAGGGCTCCCTTGTGTCTATCAGGGCAGCACAAGTTTGAGGTGGGGACAACTTCGGTCTGGGGTGCGTCCTTCAATATAAGGATTCTTTGCAGTCAAGACCCAGCCCAGGGCCAGGGGCCCCTGGGCACATCCTTTGGCCATTTTCCCTGGGAGAGAAAACTCACCAGTCCAGGTTGCTGATGTCAGTTTGTAGGTCTCCCTTGGGTCTATCTGGGCAGCAGAAATTTGGGGAGCGGAAAATTTTGGTCTGCGATCCATCCTTCGATATAGGAATTCTTTGCAGTCAGGTCCCAGCCGAGTGCCAGGGGCCCCAGGGAACATCCTTTGGCCATTTTCCCTGGGAAAGAAAACTCACCAGTCCAGGTTCCTGATGTCAGTTTGTAGGGCTCCCTTGGGTCTAACAGGGCAGCACAAGTTTTAGGAGGGGACAATTTTGGTCTGTGATCCATCCTTCGATATAGGGATTCTTTACAGTCAGGATCCAGCCCAGGGCCAGCGGCCCCTGGGCACAACCTTTGGCCATTTCCCCTGGAAAAGAAAACTCACCAGTCCAGGTTCCTGATGTCAGTTTGTAGGGCTCCCTTGTGTCTATCAGGGCAGCACAAGTTTGAGGTGGGGACAACTTCGGTCTGGGGCGCGTCCTTCAATATAAGGATTCTTTGCAGTCAAGACCCAGCCCAGGGCCAGGGGCCCCTGGGCACATCCTTTGGCCATTTTCCCTGGGAGAGAAAACTCACCAGTCCAGGTTGCTGATGTCAGTTTGTAGGGCTCCCTTGGGTCTATCTGGGCAGCAGAAATTTGAGGAGGGGACAACTTTTGTCTGCGATCCATCCTTCAATATATGGATTTTTTGAAGTCAGGTCGAAGCGCAGTGCCACGGGCCCCTGGGCACATCCTTTGGCCATTTTCCCTGGGAAAGAAAACTCACCAGTCCAGGTTCCTGATGTCAGTTTGTAGGGCTCCCTTGGGTCTATCACGGTAGCACATGTATGAGATGGGGACAACTTCCGTCGGGGGTCCATCCTTCGATATAACGATGTTTTACAGTCAGTGACCCGGCCCAGGGCAAGGGGCCCCAGGGCACATCCTTTTGCTATTTTCCCTGGGAAAGAAAACTCACCAGTCCAGGTTCCTGATGTCAGTTTGTTGGTCTCCCTTTGGTCTATCCGGACAGCACAACTTTGTGGAGGGGACAACTTCGGTTTGGGGTCCATCCTTTGATGTAAGGATTTTTTGCAGTCAGGTCCCAACCCTGTGTTTGGGGCTCCAGGGCATATCCTTTGGCCATTTTTCCTGGGAAAGAAAACTCACCAGTCCAGGTTGCTGATGTCAGTTTGTAGGGCTCTCTTGGGTCGATCTGGGCAGCAGAAATTTGAGGAGCGGACAAGTTTGGTCTGCGATCCATCTTTTGATATAAGGATTCTTTGCAGTCAGGTCCCAGCCGAGTGCCAGGGGCCCCAGGGAACATCCTTTGGCCATTTTCCCTGGGAGAGAAAACTCACCAGTCCAGGTTGCTGATGTCAGTTTGTAGGGCTCCCTTGGGTCTATCTGGGCAGCACAATTATGAGATGGGGACAACTTCAGTCTGGGGTCCATACTTCGATATAAGGATTCTTTGCAGTCAAGCCCCAGCCGAGCGCCAGGGGCCCCTGGGCACAACCTTTGGCCATTTTCCCTGGGAAAGAAAACTCACCAGTCCAGGTTCCTGATGTCAGTTTGTAGGGCTCCCTTGTGTCTATCAGGGCAGCACAAGTTTGAGGTGGGGACAACTTCGGTCTGGGTTGCATCCTTCAATATAAGGATTCTTTGCAGTCAAGACCCAGCCCAGGGCCAGGGGCCCCTGGGCACACACTTTGGCCATTGTCCCTGGGAAAGAAAACTCACCAGTCCAGGTTGCTGATGTCACTTTGTAGGTCTCCCTTGGGTCTATCTGGGCAGCAGAAATTTGAGGAGGGGACAACTTTTGTCTGCGATCCATCCTTCAATATACGGATTTTTTGCATTCAGGTCCGAGCGCAGTGCCACGGGCCACTGGGCACATCCTTTGGCCATTTTCCCTGGGAAAGAAAACTCACCAGTCCAGGTTCCTGATGTCAGTTTGTAGGGCTCCCTTGGGTCTATCACGGTAGCACATGTATGAGATGGGGACAACTTCAGTCGGGGGTCCATCCTTCGATATAACGATGTTTTACAGTCAGTGACCCAGCCCAGGGCCAGGGGCCCCAGGGCACATCCTTTTGCTATTTTCCCTGGGAAAGAAAACTCACCAGTCCAGGTTCCTGATGTCAGTTTGTAGGGCTCCCTTGGGTCTATCTCGGCAGCACAAGTATGAGATGGGGACGACTTCCGTCTGGGGTCCATCCTTCGATATAAGGATTTTTAGCATTCAGGTCCCAGCCCAGTGCTAGGGTCCCCAGGGCACATCCTTTGGCTATTTTCCCTGGGAAAGAAAACTCACCAGTCCAGGTTCCTGATGTCAGTTTGTAGGGCTCCCTTGGGTCTAACAGGGCAGCACAAGTTTTAGGAGGGGACAACTTTGGTCTGTGATCCATCCTTCGATATAGTGATTCTTTGCAGTCAAGCTCCAGCCCAGTGCCAGGGGCCCGTGGGCACACACTTTGGCCATTTTCCCTGGGAAAGAAAACTCACCAGTCCAGGTTGCTGATGTCAGTTTGTAGGGCTCCCTTGGGTCTAACAGGGCAGCACAAGTTTTAGGAGGGGACAACTTTGGTTTGGGGTCCATCCTTCGATATAGGGATTCTTTAGAGTCAGGGCCCTGCCCAGGGCCAGGGGCCCCTCGGCACATCCTTTGGCCATTTTCCCTGGGAAAGAAAACTCACCAGTCCAGGTTGCTGATGTCAGTTTGTAGGGCTCCCTTGGGTCTATCAGGGCAGCACAATTATGAGATGGGGACAAGTTCGGTCTGGGGTGCGTCCTTGGATATAAGGATTCTTTGCAGTCAAGCCCCAGCGGAGGGCCAGGGCCCCTGGGCACATCCTTTGGCCATTTTCCCTGGGAAAGAAAACTCACCAGTCCAGGTTCCTGATGTCAGTTTGTAGGGCTCCCTTGGGTCTAACAGGGCAGCACAAGTTTTAGGAGGGGACAACTTCGGTCTGGGGTCCATCCTTCGATATAGGGATTCTTTACAGTCAGGACCCAGCCCAGAGCCAGGGGCCCCTAAGCGCATCCTTTGGCCATTTTCCCTGGGAAAGAAAATTCACCAGTCCAGGTTCCTGATGTGAGTTTGTAGGGCTCCCTTGTGTCTATCAGGGCAGCACAAGTTTGAGGTGGGGACAACTTCGGTCTGGGGTGCGTCCTTCAATATAAGGATTCTTTGCAGTCAAGACCCAGCCCAGGGCCAGGGGCCCCTGGGCACATCCTTTGGCCATTTTCCCTGGGAGAGAAAACTCACCAGTCCAGGTTGCTGATGTCAGTTTGTAGGGCTCCCTTGGGTCTATCTGGGCAGCAGAAATTTGAGGAGCGCACAAGTTTTGTCTGCGATCCATCCTTCGATATTGGGATCCTTTGCAGTCAGGTCCCAGCCGAGAGCCAGGGGCCCCTGGGCACAACCTTTGGCCATTTTCCCTGGGAAAGAAAACTCACCAGTCCAGGTTCCTGATGTCAGTTTGTAGGGCTCCCTTGGGTCTAACAGGGCAGCACAAGTTTTAGGAGGGGACAATTTTGGTCTGTGATCCATCCTTCGATATAGGGATTCTTTACAGTCAGGATCCAGCCCAGGGCCAGCGGCCCCTGGGCACAACCTTTGGCCATTTCCCCTGGAAAAGAAAACTCACCAGTCCAGGTTCCTGATGTCAGTTTGTAGGGCTCCCTTGTGTCTATCAGGGCAGCACAAGTTTGAGGTGGGGACAACTTCGGTCTGGGTTGCATCCTTCAATATAAGGATTCTTTGCAGTCAAGACCCAGCCCAGGGCCAGGGGCCCCTGGGCACATCCTTTGGCCATTTTCCCTGGGAAAGAAAACTCACCAGTCCAGGTTGCTGATGTCAGTTTGTAGGTCTCCCTTGGGTCTATCTGGGCAGCAGAAATTTGAGGAGGGGACAACTTTTGTCTGCGATCCATCCTTCAATATACGGATTTTTTGCATTCAGGTCCGAGCGCAGTGCCACGGGCCACTGGGCACATCCTTTGGCCATTTTCCCTGGGAAAGAAAACTCACCAGTCCAGGTTCCTGATGTCAGTTTGTAGGGCTCCCTTGGGTCTATCACGGTAGCACATGTATGAGATGGGGACAACTTCAGTCGGGGGTCCATCCTTCGATATAACGATGTTTTACAGTCAGTGACCCAGCCCAGGGCCAGGGGCCCCAGGGCACATCCTTTTGCTATTTTCCCAGGGAAAGAAAACTCACCAGTCCAGGTTTCTGATGTCAGTTTGTAGGGCTCCCTTGGGTCTATCTCGGCAGCACAAGTATGAGATGGGGACGACTTCCGTCTGGGGTCCATCCTTCGATATAAGGATTTTTAGCATTCAGGTCCCAGCCCAGTGCTAGGGTCCCCAGGGCACATCCTTTGGCTATTTTCCCTGGGAAAGAAAACTCACCAGTCCAGGTTCCTGATGTCAGTTTGTAGGGCTCCCTTGGGTCTATCTGGGCAGCAAAAGTATGAGATCGGAACAACTTCAGTCTGGGGTCCATCCTTCGATATAAGGATTCTTTGCAGTCAAGCCCCAGCCGAGGGCCAGGGGCCCCTGGGCACATCCTTTGGCCATTTTCCCTGGGAAAGAAAACTCACCAGTCCAGGTTCCTGATGTCAGTTTGTAGGGCTCCCTTTGGTCTATCCGGACAGCACAACTTTGTGGAGGGGACAACTTCGGTGTGGGGTCCATCCTTTGATATAAGGATTATTTGCAGTCAGGTCCCAGCCCTGTGTTTGGGGCTCCAGGGCATATCCTTTGGCCATTTTTCCTGGGAAAGAAAACTCACCAGTCCAGGTTGCTGATGTCAGTTTGTAGGGCTCCCTTGGGTCTATCTGGGCAGCAGAAATTTGAGGAGGGGACAACTTCTGTCTGCGATCCATCCTTAAATATACGGATTTTTTGAAGTCAGGTCCGAGCGCAGTGCCACGGGCCCCTGGGCACATCCTTTGGCCATTTTCCCTGGGAAAGAAAACTCACCAGTCCAGGTTCCTGATGTCAGTTTGTAGGGCTCCCTTGGGTCTATCAGGGCAGCACAAGTCTGAGGAGGGGACAATTTCGGTCTGGGTTCCATCCTTCGATATAAGGATTATTTGCAGTCCTGGCCCAGCCCAGTGCCAGGGGCCCCAGGGCACATCCTTTCGCCATTTTCCCTGGGAAAGAAAACTCACCAGTCCAGGTTCCTGATGTCAGTTTGTAGGGCTCCCTTGGGTCTAACAGGGCAGCACAAGTTTTAGGAGGGGACAACTTTGGTCTGTGATCCATCCTTCGATATAGTGATTCTTTACAGTCAGGTCCCAGCCCAGTGCAAGGGACCCCTGGGCACACACTTTGGCCATTTTCCCTGGGAAAGAAAACTCACCAGTCCAGGTTGCTGATGTCAGTTTGTAGGGCTCCCTTGGGTCTATCAGGGCAGCACATGTATGAGATGGGGACAACTTTGGTCTGGGGCCCATCCTTCGATATACGGATTCTTTGCAGTCAAGACCCAGCCGAGGGCTAGGGGCCCCAGGGCACATCCTTTGGCCATTTTCCCTGGGAAAGAAAACTCACCAGTCCAGGTTCCTGATGTCAGTTTGTAGGGCTCCCTTGGGTCTATCAGGGCAGCACAAGTTTTAGGAGGGGACAATTTTGGTCTGTGATCCATCCTTCGATATAGGGATTCTTTACAGTCAGGATCCAGCCCAGGGCCAGTGGCCCCTGGGCACACACTTTGGCCATTTTCCCTGGGAAAGAAAACTCACCAGTCCAGGTTGCTGATGTCAGTTTGTAGGGCTCCCTTGGGTCTATCAGGGCAGCACATGTATGAGATGGGGACAACTTCAGTCTGGGGTCCATCCTTCGGTATAAGGATTCTTTGCAGTCCTGGCCCAGCCCAGTGCCAGGGGCCACTGGGCACATCCTTTCGCCTTTTCCCTGGGAAAGAAAACTCACCAGTCCAGGTTCCTGATGTCAGTTTGTAGGGCTCCCTTGGGTCTAACAGGGCAGCCGAAGTTTTAGGAGGGGACAATTTTGGTCTGTGATCCATCCTTTGATGTAGTGATTCTTTACAGTCAGGCCCCAGCCCAGTGCCAGGGGCCCCTGGGCACACACTTTGGCCATTTTCCCTGGGAAAGAAAACTCACCAGTCCAGGTTGCTGATGCCAGTTTGTAGGGCTCACTTGGGTCTAACAGGGCAGCACAAGTTTTAGGAGGGGACAACTTTGGTTTGGGGTCCTTCCTTCGATATAGGGATTCTTTACAGTCAGGGTCCTGCCCAGGGCCAGGGGCCCCTGGGCACATCCTTTGGCCATTTTCCCTGGGAAAGAAAATTCACCAGACCAGGTTCCTGATGTCAGTTTGTAGGGCTCCCTTGGGTCTATCAGGGCAGCACAATTATGAGATGGGGACAAGTTCGGTCTGGGGTGCGTCCTTGGATATAAGGATTCTTTGCAGTCAAGCCCCAGCGGAGGGCCAGGGCCCGTGGGCACATCCATTGGCCATTTTCCCTGGGAAAGAAAACTCACCAGTCCAGGTTCCTGATGTCAGTTTGTAGGGCTCCCTTGGGTCTAACAGGGCAGCACAAGTTTTAGGAGGGGACAACTTCGGTCTGGGGTCCATCCTTCGATATAGGGATTCTTTACAGTCAGGACCCAGCCCAGAGCCAGGGGCCCCTGAGCGCATCCTTTGGCCATTTTCCCTGGGAAAGAAAACTCACCAGTCCAGGTTCCTGATGTCAGTTTGTAGGGCTCCCTGTGGTCTATCCGGGGAGCAGAAGTTTGAGGTGGGGACAAGTTCGGTCTGGGGTGCGTCCTTCAATATAAGGATTTTTTGCAGTCAGGTCCCAGCCCTGTGTTTGGGGCTCCAGGGCACATCCTTTGGCCATTTTTCCTGGGAAAGAAAACTCACCAGTCCAGGTTGCTGATGTCAGTTTGTAGGGCTCCCTTGGGTCTATCTGGGCAGCAGAAATTTGAGGAGGGGACAACTTCTGTCTGCGATCCATCCTTAAATATACGGATTTTTTGAAGTCAGGTCCGAGCGCAGTGCCACGGGCCCCTGGGCACGTCCTTTGGCCATTTTCCCTGGGAAAGAAAACTCACCAGTCCAGGTTCCTGATGTCAGTTTGTAGGGCTCCCTTTGGTCTATCAGGGCAGCACAAGTATGAGATGGGGACAACTTCGGTCTGGGTTCCATCCTTCGATATCAGGATTATTTGCAGTCCTGGCCCAGCCCAGTGCCAGGGGCCCCTGGGCACATCCTTTCGCCTTTTCCCTGGGAAAGAAAACTCACCAGTCCAGGTTGCTGATGTCAGTTTGTTGGTCTCCCTTGGGTCTATCTGGGCAGCAGAAATTTGGGGAGCGGAAAATTTTGGTCTGCGATCCATCCTTCGATATAGGGATTCTTTGCAGTCAGGTCCCAGCCGAGTGCCAGGGGCCCCAGGGAACATCCTTTGGCCATTTTCCCTGGGAAAGAAAATTCACCAGTCCAGGTTGCTGATGTCAGTTTGTAGGGCTCCCTTGGGTCTATCTGGGCAGCAGAAATTTGAGGAGCGCACAAGTTTTGTCTGCGATCCATCCTTCGATATTGGGATCCTTTGCAGTCAGGTCCTAGCCGAGTGCCAGGCGCCCCAGGGAAAACCCTTTGGCCATTTTCCCTGGGAAAGAAAACTCACCAGTCCAGGTTCCTGATGTCAGTTTGTAGGGCTCCCTTGGGTCTATCTGGGCAGCACAAGTATGAGATGGGGACAACTTCAGTCTGGGGTCCATACTTCGATATAAGGATTCTTTGCAGTCAAGCCCCAGCCGAGCGCCAGGGGCCCCTGGGCACATCCTTTGGCCATTTTCCCTGGGAAAGAAAACTCACCAGTCCAGGTTCCTGATGTCAGTTTGTAGGGCTCCCTTGGGTCTAACAGGGCAGCACAAGTTTTAGGAGGGGACAATTTTGGTCTGTGATCCATCCTTCGATATAGGGATTCTTTACAGCCAGGATCCAGCCCAGGGCCAGCGGCCCCTGGGCACAACCTTTGGCCATTTTCCCTGGAAAAGAAAACTCACCAGTCCAGGTTGCTGATGTCAGTTTGTAGGGCTCCCTTGGGTCTATCAGGGCAGCACAAGTTTGATGTGGGGACAACTTCGGTCTGGGGTGCGTCCTTCAATATAAGGATTCTTTGCAGTCAAGACCCAGCCCAGGGCCAGGAGCCCCTGGGCACATCCTTTGGCCATTTTCCCTGGGAGAGAAAACTCACCAGTCCAGGTTGCTGATGTCAGTTTGTAGGTCTTCCTTGGGTCTCTCTGGGCAGCGGAAATTTGAGGAGGGGACAACTTTTGTCTGCGATCCATCCTTCAATATACGGATTTTTTGCAGTCACGTCCGAGCGCAGTGCCACGGGCCCCTGGGCACATCCTTTGGCCATTTTCCCTGGGAAAGAAAACTCACCAGTCCAGGTTCCTGATGTCAGTTTGTAGGGCTCCCTTGGGTCTATCACGGTAGCACATGTATGAGATGGGGACAACTTCAGTCGGGGGTCCATCCTTCGATATAACGATGTTTTACAGTCAGTGACCCAGCCCAGGGCCGGGGGCCCCAGGGCACATCCTTTTGCTATTTTCCCTGGGAAAGAAAACTCACCAGTCCAGGTTGCTGATGTCAGTTTGTAGGGCTCCCTTGGGTCTATCTCGGCAGCACAAGTATGAGATGGGAACAACTTCCGTCTGGGGTCCATCCTTCGATATAAGGATTTTTAGCATTCAGGTCCCAGCCCAGTGCTAGGGTCCCCAGGGCACATCCTTTGGCTATTTTCCCTGGGAAAGAAAACTCACCAGTCCAGGTTCCTGATGTCAGTTTGTAGGGCTCCCTTGGGTCTATCTGGGCAGCAAAAGTATGAGATCGGGACAACTTCAGTCTGGGGTCCATCCTTCGATATAAGGATTCTTTGCAGTCAAGCCCCAGCCGAGGGCCAGGGGCCCCTGGGCACATCCTTTGATCATTTTCCCTGGGAAAGAAAACTCACCAGTCCAGGTTCCTGATGTCAGTTTGTAGGGCTCCCTTTGGTCTATCCGGGCAGCACAACTTTGTGGAGGGGACAACTTCGGTTTGGGGTCCATCCTTTGATATAAGGATTTTATGCAGTCAGGTCCCAGCCCTGTGTTTGGGGCTCCAGGGCATATCCTTTGGCCATTTTTCCTGGGAAAGAAAACTCACCAGTCCAGGTGGCTGATGTCAGTTTGTAGGGCTCCCTTGGGTCTATCTGGGCAGCAGAAATTTGAGGAGGGGACAACTTCTGTCTGCAATCCATCCTTAAATATACGTATTTTTTGAAGTCAGGTCCGAGCGCAGTGCCACGGGCCCCTGGGCACATCCTTTGGCCATTTTCCCTGGGAAAGAAACCTCACCAGTCCAGGTTGCTGATGTCAGTTTGTAGGGCTCCCTTGGGTCTATCAGGGCAGCACATGTATGAGATGGGGACAACTTCATTCTGGGGTCCATCCTTCGATATAAGGATTTTTTGCAGTCAGGGCCCAGCCCATGGCCAGGGGCCCCAGGGCACAGCCTTTGGCCATTTTCCCTGGGAAAGAAAAGTCACTAGTCCAGGTTCCTGATGTCAGTTTGTAGGGCTCCCTTGGGTCTATCAGGGCAGCACAACTTTGTGGAGGGGACAACTTCGGTTTGGGGTCCAAACTTCGATATAAGGATTTTTTGCAGTCAAGTCCCAGCCCTGTGTTTGGGGCTCCAGGGCACATCCTTTGGCAATTTTCCCTGGGAAAGAAAACTCACCAGTCCAGGTTGCTCATGTCAGTTTGTAGGGCTCCCTTGGGTCTATCTGGGCAGTAAAACTATGAGATGGGGACAACTTCAGTCTGTGGTCCATCCTTTGATATAAGGATTCTTTGCCGTCAAGCCCCAGCCGAGGGCAAGGGGCCCCTGGGCACATCCTTTGGCCATTTTCCCTGGGAAAGAAAACTCACCAGTCCTGGTTGCTGATGTCAGTTTGTAGGGCTCCCTTGGGTCTATCAGGGCAGCACAAGTTTCTGGAGGGGACAACTTCGGTTTGGGGTCCAAACTTCGATATAAGGATTTTTTGCAGTCAGGTCCCATCCCTGTGTTTGGGGCTCCACGGCACACCCTTTGGCAATTTTCCCTGGGAAAGAGAACTCACCAGTCCAGGTTGCTGATGTCAGTTTGTAGGGCTCCCTTGGGTCTATTTGGGCAGCAAAAATTTGAGGAGGGGACAACTTTTGTCTGCGATCAATCCTTCAATATACGGATATTTGCAGTCATGTCCGAGCGCAGTGCCATGGGCCCCTGGGCACATCCTTTGGCCATTTTCCCTGGGAAAGAAAATTCACCAGTCCAGGTTCCTGATGTCAGTTTGTAGGGCTCCCTTGGTTCTATCAGGGCAGCACAAGTATGAGATGGGGACAACTTCATTCTGGGTTCCATCCTTCGACATAAGGATTATTTGTAGCCCTGGCCCAGCCCAGTGCCAGGGGCCCCTGGGCACATCCTTTGGCCATTTTCCCTGGGAAAGAAAACTCACCAGTCCAGGTTCCTGGTGTCAGTTTGTAGGGCTCCCTTGGTTCTATCAGGGCAGCACAAGTATGAGATGGGGACAACTTCAGTCTGGGGTCCATCCTTCGATATAAGGATTCTTTGCAGTCAAGCCCCAGCCGAGGGCCAGGGGCCCCTGGGCACATCCTTTGGCCATTTTCCCTGGGGAAGAAAACTCACCAGTCCAGGTTGCTGATGTCAGTTTGTAGGGCTCCCTTGGGTCTATCAGGGCAGCACATGTATGAGATGGGGACAACTTCAGTCTGGGGTCCTTCCGTTGATATAAGGATTATTTGCAGTCAGGACCCAGCCCAGGGGCAGGGGCCCCAGGGCACATCCTTTGGCCATTTTCCCTGGGAAAGAAAACTCACCAGCCCAGGTTGCTGATGTCAGTTTGTAGGGCTCCCTTGGGTCTAACAGGGCAGCACAAGTTTTATGAGGGGACAACTTCGGTCTGGGGTCCATCCTTCGATATAGCGATTCTTTACCGTCAGATCCCAGCCCGGGCCAGGGGCCCCTGGGCACATCCTTTCGCCATTTTCCCTGGGAAAGAAAACTCACCAGTCCAGGTTGCTGATGTCAGTTTGTAGGGCTCCCTTGGGTCTACCCGGGCAGCACAACTTTGAGGAGGGGACAATTTTAGTCTGTATTCATCCTTTGGTATAGGGATTCTTTAGAGTCAGGTCCCAGCCAGGGGCCAGGGGCCCCTGGGCACATCCTTTGGCCATTTTCCCTGGGAAAGAAAACTCACCAGTCCAGGTTGCTGATGTCAGTTTGTAGGGCTCCCTTGGGTCTATCAGGGCAGCACATGTATGAGATGGGGACAACTTCATTCTGGGGTCCATCCTTCGATATAAGGATTATTTGCAGTCAGGTCCCAGCCCAGTGCCAGGGGCCCCAGGGCACAGCCTTTGGCCATTTTCCCTGGGAAAGAAAAGTCACTAGTCCAGGTTCCTGATGTCAGTTTGTAGGGCTCCCTTCGGTCTATCAGGGCAGCACAACTTTGTGGAGGGGACAACTTCGGTTTGGGGTCCAAACTTCGATATAAGGATATTTTGCAGTCAAGTGCCAGCCCTGTGTTTGGGGCTCCAGGGCACATCCTTTGGCCATTTACCCTGGGAAAGAAAACTCACCAGTCCAGGTTGCTCATGTCAGTTTGTAGGGCTCCCTTGGGTCTATCTGGGCAGCAAAAGTATGAGATGGGGACAACTTCAGTCTGTGGTCCATCCTTCGATATAAGGATTCTTTGCAGTCAAGCCCCAGCTGAGGGCCAGGGGCCCCTGGGCACACCCTTTGGCTATTTTCCCTGGGAAAGAAAACTCACCAGTCCAGGTTGCTGATGTCAGTTTGTAGGGCTCCCTTGGGTCTATCTGGGCAGCACAACTTTGTGGAGGGGACAACTTCGGTTTGGGGTCCAAACTTCGATATAAGGATTTTTTGCAGTCAGGTCCCATCCCTGTGTTTGGGGCTCTACGGCACATCCTTTGGCAATTTTCCCTGGGAAAGAGAACTCACCAGTCAAGGTTGCTGATGTCAGTTTGTAGGGCTCCCTTGGATCTATTTGGGCAGCAGAAATTTGAGGAGGGGATAACTTTTTTCTGCGATCAATCCTTCAATATACGGATATTTACAGTCATGTCCGAGCGCAGTGCCACGGGCCCCTGGGCACATCCTTTGGCCATTTTCCCTGGGAAAGAAAATTCACCAGTCCAGGTTCTTGATGTCAGTTTGTAGGGCTCCCTTGGTTCTATCAGGGCAGCACAAGTGTGAGATGGGGACAACTTCGGTCTGGGTTCCATCCTTCGATATAAGGATTATTTGCAGTCAGGTCCCAGCGCAGTGCCAGGGGCCCCTGGGCACATCCTTTGGCCATTTTCCCTGGGAAAGAAGACTCACCAGTCCAGGTTCCCGGTGTCAGTTTGTAGGGCTCCCTTGGGTCTATCTGGGCAGCAGAAATTTGAGGAGCGGAAAATATTGGTCTGCGAACAATCCTTCGATATAAGGATTCTTTGCAGTCAGGTCCCAGCCGAGTGCCAAGGGCCCCAGGGAACATCCTTTCGCAATTTTCCACGGAAAAGAAAATTCACCAGTCCACGTTCCTGATGTCAGTTTGTAGGGCTCCCTTGGTTCTATCAGGGCAGCACAAGTATGAGATGGGGAAAACTTCAGTCTGGGGTCCATCCTTCGATATAGTGATTCTTTACAGTCAGGCCCCGGCCCAGTGCCAGGGGCCCCTGGGCACATCCTTTGGCCATTTTCCCTGGGAAAGAAAACTCACCAGTCCAGGTTGCTGATGTCAGTTTGTAGGGCTCCCTTGGGTCTATCAGGGCAGCACATGTATGAGATGGGGAGAACTTCAGTCGGGGGTCCATCCTTCGATATAAGGATTATTTGCAGTCAAGTCCCAGCCCAGGGCCAGGGGCCCCAGGGCACATCCTTTGGCCATTTTCCCTGGGAAAGAGAACTCACTAGTCCAGGTTGCTGATGTCAGTTTGTAGGGCTCACTTAGGTCTATCTGGGTAGCACAACTTTCAGGAGGGGACAAGTTTGGTCTGGGGCCCATCCTTCGATATAAGGATTTTTAGCAGTCAGGTTCCAGCCAGGGGCCAGGGTCCCCAGGGAACATCCTTTGGCCATTTTCCCTGGGAAAGAAAACTCACCAGTCCAGGTTGCTGATGCCAGTTTGTAGGGCTCACTTAGGTCTATCTGAGTAGCACAACTTTCAGGAGGGGACAACTTTGGTCTGGGGCTCATCCTTCGATATAAGGATTTTTAGCAGTCAGGTTCCAGCCAGGGGCCAGGGTCCCCAGGGCACATCCTTTGGCTATTTTCCCTGGGAAAGAGAACTCACCAGTCAAGGTTGCTGATGTCAGTTTGTAGGGCTCTCTTGGGTCTATTTGGGCAGCAGAAATTTGAGGAGGGGATAAATTTGTCTGCGATCAATCCTTCAATATACGGATATTTGCAGTCATGTCCGAGCGCAGTGCCACGGGCCCCTGGGCACATCCTTTGGCCATTTTCCCTGGGAAAGAAAATTCACCAGTCCAGGTTCCTGATGTCAGTTTGTAGGGCTCCCTTGGTTCTATCAGGGCAGCACAGGTATGAGATGGGGACAACTTCGGTCTGGGTTCCATCCTTCGATATAAGGATTATTTGCAGTCAGGTCCCAGCCCAGTGCCAGGGGCCCCTGGGCACATCCTTTGGCCATTTTCCCTGGGAAAGAAGACTCACCAGTCCAGGTTCCCGGTGTCAGTTTGTAGGGCTCCCTTGGGTCTATCTGGGCAGCAGAAATTTGAGGAGCGGAAAATATTGGTCTGCGATCTATCCTTCGATATAAGGATTCTTTGCAGTCAGGTCCCAGCCGAGTGCCAAGGGCCCCAGGGAACATCCTTTCGCAATTTTCCACGGAAAAGAAAATTCACCAGTCCAGGTTCCTGATGTCAGTTTGTAGGGCTCCCTTGGTTCTAACAGGGCAGCACAAGTATGAGATGGGGACAACTTCAGTCTGGGGTCCATCCTTCGATATAAGGATTATTTGCAGTCAAGCCCCAGCCCATGGCCAGGGGCCCCAGGGCACAGCCTTTGGCCATTTTCCCTGGGAAAGAAAACTCACTAGTCCAGGTTGCTGATGTCAGTTTGTAGGGCTCCCTTGGGTCTATCAGGGCAGCACAACTTTGTGGAGGGGACAACTTCGGTTTGGGGTCCAAACTTCGATATAAGGATATTTTGCAGTCAAGTCCCAGCCCTGTGTTTGGGGCTCCAGGGCACATCCTTTGGCAATTTTCCCTGGGAAAGAAAACTCACCAGTCCAGGTTCCCGGTGTCAGTTTGTAGGGCTCCCTTGGGTCTATCTGGGCAGCACAAGTATGAGATGGGGACAGCTTCGGTCTGCGGTTCCATCCTTCGATATAAGGATTATTTGCAGTCAGGTCCCAGCCCAGTGCCAGGGGCCCCTGGGCACATCCTTTGGCCATTTTCCCTGGGAAAGAAAACTCACCAGTCCAGGTTGCTGATGTCAGTTTGTAGGGCTCCCTTGGGTCTATCAGGGCAGCACATGTATGAGATGGGGACAACTTCATTCTGGGGTCCATCCTTCGATATAAGGATTTTTTGCAGTCAGGGCCCAGCCCATGGCCAGGGGCCCCAGGGCACAGCCTTTGGCCATTTTCCCTGGGAAAGAAAAGTCACTAGTCCAGGTTGCTGATGTCAGTTTGTAGGGCTCCCTTGGGTCTATCAGGGCAGCACAACTTTGTGGAGGGGACAATTCCGGTTTGGGGTCCAAACTTCGATATAAGGATTTTTTGCAGTCAAGTCCCAGCCCTGTGTTTGGGGCTCCAGGGCACATCCTTTGGCAATTTTCCCTGGGAAAAAAAACTCACCAGTGCAGGTTGCTCATGTCAGTTTGTAGGGCTCCCTTGGGTCTATCTGGGCAGCAAAAGTATGAGATGGGGACAACTTCAGTCTGTGGTCCATCCTTCGATATAAGGATTCTTTGCAGTCAAGCCCCAGCCGAGGGCAAGGGGCCCCTGGGCACATCCTTTGGCCATTTTCCCTGGGAAAGAAAACTCACCAGTCCAGGTTGCTGATGTCAGTTTGTAGGGCTCCCTTGGGTCTATCAGGGCAGCACAAGTTTCTGGAGGGGACAACTTCGGTTTGGGGTCAATCCTTCAATATACGGATATTTGCAGTCATGTCCGAGCGCAGTGTCATGGGTCCCTGGGCACATCCTTTGGCCATTTTCCCTGGGAAAGAAAATTCACCAGTCCAGGTTCCTGATGTCAGTTTGTAGGGCTCCCTTGGTTCTATCAGGGCAGCACAAGTATGAGATGGGGACAACTTCAGTCTGGGTTCCATCCTTCGATATAAGGATTATTTGCAGTCCTGGCCCAGCCCAGTGCCAGGGGCCCCAGGGCACACCCTTTGGCCATTTTCCCTGGGAAAGAAAACTCACCAGTCCAGGTTCCTGGTGTCAGTTTGTAGGGCTCCCTTGGGTCTATCTGGGCAGCAGACATTTGAGGAGCGGAAAATATTTGTCTGCGATCTATCCTTCGATATAAGGATTCTTTTCTGTCAGGTCGCAGCCGAGTGCCAAGGGCCCCAGGGAACATCCTTTCGCAATTTTCCCTGGGAAAGAAAATTCACCAGTCCAGGTTCCTGATGTCAGTTTGTAGGGCTCCCTTGGTTCTATCAGGGCAGCACATATATGAGATGGGGACAACTTCAGTCTGGGGTCCATCCGTCGATATAAGGATTATTTGCAGTCAAGCCCCAGCCCAGGGGCAGGGGCCCCAGGGCACAGCCTTTGGCCATTTTCCCTGGGAAAGAAAACTCACTAGTCCAGGTTCCTGATGTCAGTTTGTAGGGCTCCCTTGGGTCTATCAGGGCAGCACAACTTTGTGGAGGGGACAACTTCGGTTTGGGGTCCAAACTTCGATATAAGGATATTTTGCAGTCAAGTCCCAGCCCTGTGTTTGGGGCTCCAGGGCACATCCTTTGGCAATTTTCCCTGGGAAAGAAAACTCACCAGTCCAGGTTCCCGGTGTCAGTTTGTAGGGCTCCCTTGGGTCTATCTGGGCAGCACAAGTATGAGATGGGGACAGCTTCGGTCTGCGGTTCCATCCTTCGATATAAGGATTATTTGCAGTCCTGGCCCAGCCCAGTGCCAGGGGCCCCTGGGCACATCCTTTGGCCATTTTCCCTGGGAAAGAAAACTCACCAGTCCAGGTTGCTGATGTCAGTTTGTAGGGCTCCCTTGGGTCTATCAGGGCAGCACATGTATGAGATGGGGACAACTTCGGTCTGGGGTCCATCCTTCGATATAAGGATTTTTTGCAGTCAGGGCCCAGCCCATGGCCAGGGGCCCCAGGGCACAGCCTTTGGCCATTTTCCCTGGGAAAGAAAAGTCACTAGTCCAGGTTGCTGATGTCAGTTTGTAGGGCTCCCTTGGGTCTATCAGGGCAGCACAACTTTGTGGAGGGGACAATTCCGGTTTGGGGTCCAAACTTCGATATAAGGATTTTTTGCAGTCAAGTCCCAGCCCTGTGTTTGGGGCTCCAGGGCACATCCTTTGGCAATTTTCCCTGGGAAAAAAAACTCACCAGTGCAGGTTGCTCATGTCAGTTTGTAGGGCTCCCTTGGGTCTATCTGGGCAGCAAAAGTATGAGATGGGGACAACTTCAGTCTGTGGTCCATCCTTCGATATAAGGATTCTTTGCAGTCAAGCCCCAGCCGAGGGCAAGGGGCCCCTGGGCACATCCTTTGGCCATTTTCCCTGGGAAAGAAAACTCACCAGTCCAGGTTGCTGATGTCAGTTTGTAGGGCTCCCTTGGGTCTATCAGGGCAGCACAAGTTTCTGGAGGGGACAACTTCGGTTTGGGGTCAATCCTTCAATATACGGATATTTGCAGTCATGTCCGAGCGCAGTGTCATGGGTCCCTGGGCACATCCTTTGGCCATTTTCCCTGGGAAAGAAAATTCACCAGTCCAGGTTCCTGATGTCAGTTTGTAGGGCTCCCTTGGTTCTATCAGGGCAGCACAAGTATGAGATGGGGACAACTTCAGTCTGGGTTCCATCCTTCGATATAAGGATTATTTGCAGTCCTGGCCCAGCCCAGTGCCAGGGGCCCCAGGGCACACCCTTTGGCCATTTTCCCTGGGAAAGAAAACTCACCAGTCCAGGTTCCTGGTGTCAGTTTGTAGGGCTCCCTTGGGTCTATCTGGGCAGCAGACATTTGAGGAGCGGAAAATATTTGTCTGCGATCTATCCTTCGATATAAGGATTCTTTTCTGTCAGGTCGCAGCCGAGTGCCAAGGGCCCCAGGGAACATCCTTTCGCAATTTTCCCTGGGAAAGAAAATTCACCAGTCCAGGTTCCTGATGTCAGTTTGTAGGGCTCCCTTGGTTCTATCAGGGCAGCACATATATGAGATGGGGACAACTTCAGTCTGGGGTCCATCCGTCGATATAAGGATTATTTGCAGTCAAGCCCCAGCCCAGGGGCAGGGGCCCCAGGGCACATCCTTTGGCCATTTTCCCTGGGAAAGAAGACTCACCAGCCCAGGTTCCTGATGTCAGTTTGTAGGGCTCCCTTGGGTCTAACAGGGCAGCACAACTTTTATGAGGGGACAACTTCGGTCTGGGGTCCATCCTTCGATATTGGGATTCTTTACCGTCAGGCCCCAGCCCAGTGCCAGGGGCCCCTGGGCACATCCTTTCGCCATTTTCCGTGGGAAAGAAAACTCACCAGTCCAGGTTGCTGATGTCAGTTTGTAGGGCTCCCTTGGGTCTACCTGGGCAGCATAAATTTGAGGAGGGGACAATTTTAGTCTGTATTCATCCTTTGGTATAGGGATTCTTTAGAGTCAGGTCCCAGCCAGGGGCCAGGGGCCCCTGGGCACATCCTTTGGCCATTTTCCCTGGGAAAGAAAACTCACCAGTCCAGGTTCCCGGTGTCAGTTTGTAGGGCTCCCTTGGGTCTATCAGGGCAGCACATGTATGAGATGGGGACAACTTCAGTCGGGGGTCCATCCTTCGATATAAGGAGTATTTGCAGTCAGGGCCCAGCCCAGGGGCAGGGGCCCCAGGGCACAGCCTTTGGCCATTTTCCCTGGGAAAGAAAAGTCACTAGTCCAGGTTGCTGATGTCAGTTTGTAGGGCTCCCTTGGGTCTATCAGGGCAGCATAACTTTGTGGAGGGGACAACTTCGGTTTGGGGTCCAAACTTCGATATAAGGATTTTTTGCAGTCAAGTCCCAGCCCTGTGTTTGGGGCTCCAGGGCACATCCTTTGGCAATTTTCCCTGGGAAAGAAAACTCACCAGTCCAGGTTGCTGATGTCAGTTTTTAGGGCTCCCTTGGGTCTATCTGGGCAGCAAAAGTATGAGATGGGGACAACTTCAGTCTGTGGTCCATCCTTCGATATAAGGATTCTTTGCAGTCAAGCCCCAGCCGAGGGCCTAGGGCCCCTGGGCACATCCTTTGGCCATTTTCCCTTGGAAAGAAAACTCACCAGTCCAGGTTGCTGATCTCAGTTTGTAGGGCTCCAATGGGTCTATCTGGGCAGCAGAAATTTGAGGAGCGGAAAATATTGGTCTGCGAACAATCCTTCGATATAAGTATTCTTTGCAGTCAGGTCCCAGCCGAGTGCCAGGGTCCCCAGGGCACATCCTTTGGCCATTTTCCTTGGGAAAGAAAACTCACCAGTCCAGGTTCCTGATGTCAGTTTGTAGGGCTCCCTTTGTTCTGTCAGGGCAGCACAACTTTGTGGAGGGGACAACTTCGGTTTGGGGTCCATCCTTCGATATAAGGATTTTTTGCAGTCAGGTCCCAGCCCTGTGTTTGGGGCTCCAGGGCACATCCTTTGGCAATTTTCCCTGGGAAAGAAGACTCACCAGTCCAGGTTGCTGATGTCAGTTTGTAGGGCTCCCTTGGGTCTACCTGGGCAGCACAACTTTGAGGAGGGGACAATTTTAGTCTGTAATCCATCCTTCGATATAGGGTTTTTTTACAGTCAGGTCCCAGCCAGGGGCCAGGGGCCTCTGGGCACATCCTTTGGCCATTTTCCCTGGAAAAGAAAACTCACCAGTCCAGGTTGCTGATGTCCCTTTGTAGGGCTCCCTTTGGTCTATATGGGCAGCAGAAGTATTAGATGGGGACAACTTCAGTGTGGGGTCCATCCTTCGATATAAGGATTTTTTGCAGTCAAGTCCCAGCCCTGTGTTTGGGGCTCCAGGGCACATCCTTTGGCCATTTTCCCAAGGAATGAAAACTCACCAGTCCAGGTTGCTGATGTCAGTTTGTAGGGCTCCCTTGGGTCTAACAGGGCAGCACAAGTTTTAGGAGGGGACAACTTTGGTCTGTGATCCATCCTTCGATGTAGTGATTCTTTACAGTCAGGCCCCTGCCCAGTGCCAGGGGCCCCTGGGCACATCCTTTGGCCATTTTCCCTGGGAAAGAAAACTCACCAGTCCAGGTTGCTGATGTCAGTTTGTAGGGCTCCCTTGGGTCTATCAGGGCAGCACATGTATGAGATGGGGACAACTTCAGTCGGGGGTCCATCCTTCGATATAAGGAGTATTTGCAGTCAAGCCCCAGCCCAATGCCAGGGGCCCCAGGGCACATCCTTTGGCCATTTTCCCTGGGAAAGAGAACTCACTAGTCCAGGTTGCTGATGCCAGTTTGTAGGGCTCACTTAGGTCTATCTGGGTAGCACAACTTTCAGGAGGGGACAAGTTTGGTCTGGGGCCCATCCTTCGATATAAGGATTTTTAGCAGTCAGGTTCCAGCCAGGGGCCAGGGTCCCCAGGGAACATCCTTTGGCAATTTTCCCTGGGAAAGAAAACTCACCAGTCCAGGTTGCTGATGCCAGTTTGTAGGGCTCACTTAGGTCTATCTGGGTAGCACAACTTTCAGGAGGGGACAAGTTTGGTCTGGGGCTCATCCTTCGATATAAGGATTTTTAGCAGTCAGGTTCCAGCCAGGGGCCAGTGTCCCCAGGGCACATCCTTTGGCTATTTTCCCTGGGAAAGAGAACTCACCAGTCAAGGTTGCTGATGTCAGTTTGTAGGGCTCTCTTGGGTCTATTTGGGCAGCAGAAATTTGAGGAGGGGATAACTTTTGTCTGCGATCTATCCTTCAATATACGGATATTTGCAGTCATGTCCGAGCGCAGTGCCACGGGCCCCTGGGCACATCCTTTGGCCATTTTCCCTGGGAAAGAAAATTCACCAGTCCAGGTTCCTGATGTCAGTTTGTAGGGCTCCCTTGGTTCTATCAGGGCAGCACATGTATGAGATGGGGACAACTTCGGTCTGGGTTCCATCCTTCGATATAAGGATTATTTGCAGTCAGGCCCCAGCCCAGTGCCAGGGGCCCCTGGGCACATCCTTTGGCCATTTTCCCTGGGAAAGAAGACTCACCAGTCCAGGTTCCCGGTGTCAGTTTGTAGGGCTCCCTTGGGTCTATCTGGGCAGCAGAAATTTGAGGAGCGGAAAATATTGGTCTGCGATCTATCCTTCGATATAAGGATTCTTTGCAGTCAGGTCCCAGCCGAGTGCCAAGGGCCCCAGGGAACATCCTTTCGCAATTTTCCACGGAAAAGAAAATTCACCAGTCCAGGTTCCTGATGTCAGTTTGTAGGGCTCCCTTGGTTCTAACAGGGCAGCACAAGTATGAGATGGGGACAACTTCAGTCTGGGGTCCATCCTTCGATATAAGGATTCTTTGCAGTCAAGTCCCAGCCCTCTGTTTGGGGCTCCAGGGCACATCCTTTGGCAATTTTCCCTGGGAAAGAAAACTCACCAGTTGAGGTTGTTGATGTCAGTTTGTAGGGCTCCCTTGGGTCTATCTGGGCAGCACAACTTTGTGGAGGGGACAACTTCGGTTTGGGGTCCAAACTTCGATATAAGGATTTTTTGCAGTCAAGTCCCAGCCCTGTGTTTGGGGCTCCAGGGCACATCCTTTGGCAATTTTCCCTGGGAAAGAAAACTCACCAGTCGAGGTTGCTGATGTCAGTTTGTAGGGCTCCCTTGGGTCTATCTGGGCAGCATAAGTATGAGATGGGGACAACTTTGGTCTGCGGTTCCATCCTTCGATATAAGGATTATTTGCAGTCAGGTCCCAGCCCAGTGCCAGGGTCCCCTGGGCACATCCTTTGGCCATTTTCCCTGGGAAAGAAAACTCACCAGTCCAGGTTGCTGATGTCAGTTTGTAGGGCTCCCTTGTGTCTATCAGGGCAGCACAAGTTTGAGGTGGGGACAACTTCGGTCTGGGGCGCGTCCTTCAATATAAGGATTCTTTGCAGTCAAGACCCAGCCCAGGGCCAGGGGCCCCTGGGCACATCCTTTGGCCATTTTCCCTGGGAGAGAAAACTCACCAGTCCAGGTTGCTGATGTCAGTTTGTAGGGCTCCCTTGGGTCTATCTGGGCAGCAGAAATTTGAGGAGGGGACAACTTTTGTCTGCGATCCATCCTTCAATATATGGATTTTTTGAAGTCAGGTCGAAGCGCAGTGCCACGGGCCCCTGGGCACATCCTTTGGCCATTTTCCCTGGGAAAGAAAACTCACCAGTCCAGGTTCCTGATGTCAGTTTGTAGGGCTCCCTTGGGTCTATCACGGTAGCACATGTATGAGATGGGGACAACTTCCGTCGGGGGTCCATCCTTCGATATAACGATGTTTTACAGTCAGTGACCCGGCCCAGGGCAAGGGGCCCCAGGGCACATCCTTTTGCTATTTTCCCTGGGAAAGAAAACTCACCAGTCCAGGTTGCTGATGTCAGTTTGTAGGGCTCCCTTGGATCTATCTGGGCAGCACAAGTATGAGATGGGGACAACTTCAGTCTGGGGTCCATACTTCGATATAAGGATTCTTTGCAGTCAGGTCCCAGCCCTGTGTTTGGGGCTCCAGGGCATAACCTTTGGCCATTTTTCCTGGGAAAGAAAACTCACCAGTCCAGGTTCCTGATGTCAGTTTGTTGGTCTCCCTTTGGTCTATCCGGACAGCACAACTTTGTGGAGGGGACAACTTCGGTTTGGGGTCCATCCTTTGATGTAAGGATTTTTTGCAGTCAGGTCCCAACCCTGTGTTTGGGGCTCCAGGGCATATCCTTTGGCCATTTTTCCTGGGAAAGAAAACTCACCAGTCCAGGTTGCTGATGTCAGTTTGTAGGGCTCTCTTGGGTCGATCTGGGCAGCAGAAATTTGAGGAGCGGACAAGTTTGGTCTGCGATCCATCTTTTGATATAAGGATTCTTTGCAGTCAGGTCCCAGCCGAGTGCCAGGGGCCCCAGGGAACATCCTTTGGCCATTTTCCCTGGGAGAGAAAACTCACCAGTCCAGGTTGCTGATGTCAGTTTGTAGGGCTCCCTTGGGTCTATCTGGGCAGCACAATTATGAGATGGGGACAACTTCAGTCTGGGGTCCATACTTCGATATAAGGATTCTTTGCAGTCAAGCCCCAGCCGAGCGCCAGGGGCCCCTGGGCACAACCTTTGGCCATTTTCCCTGGGAAAGAAAACTCACCAGTCCAGGTTCCTGATGTCAGTTTGTAGGGCTCCCTTGTGTCTATCAGGGCAGCACAAGTTTGAGGTGGGGACAACTTCGGTCTGGGTTGCATCCTTCAATATAAGGATTCTTTGCAGTCAAGACCCAGCCCAGGGCCAGGGGCCCCTGGGCACACACTTTGGCCATTGTCCCTGGGAAAGAAAACTCACCAGTCCAGGTTGCTGATGTCACTTTGTAGGTCTCCCTTGGGTCTATCTGGGCAGCAGAAATTTGAGGAGGGGACAACTTTTGTCTGCGATCCATCCTTCAATATACGGATTTTTTGCATTCAGGTCCGAGCGCAGTGCCACGGGCCACTGGGCACATCCTTTGGCCATTTTCCCTGGGAAAGAAAACTCACCAGTCCAGGTTCCTGATGTCAGTTTGTAGGGCTCCCTTGGGTCTATCACGGTAGCACATGTATGAGATGGGGACAACTTCCGTCGGGGGTCCATCCTTCGATATAACGATGTTTTACAGTCAGTGACCCAGCCCAGGGCCAGGGGCCCCAGGGCACATCCTTTTGCTATTTTCCCTGGGAAAGAAAACTCACCAGTCCAGGTTGCTGATGTCAGTTTGTAGGGCTCCCTTGGGTCTATCTCGGCAGCACAAGTATGAGATGGGGACGACTTCCGTCTGGGGTCCATCCTTCGATATAAGGATTTTTAGCATTCAGGTCCCAGCCCAGTGCTAGGGTCCCCAGGGCACATCCTTTGGCTATTTTCCCTGGGAAAGAAAACTCACCAGTCCAGGTTCCTGATGTCAGTTTGTAGGGCTCCCTTGGGTCTAACAGGGCAGCACAAGTTTTAGGAGGGGACAACTTTGGTCTGTGATCCATCCTTCGATATAGTGATTCTTTGCAGTCAAGCTCCAGCCCAGTGCCAGGGGCCCGTGGGCACACACTTTGGCCATTTTCCCTGGGAAAGAAAACTCACCAGTCCAGGTTGCTGATGTCAGTTTGTAGGGCTCCCTTGGGTCTAACAGGGCAGCACAAGTTTTAGGAGGGGACAACTTTGGTTTGGGGTCCATCCTTCGATATAGGGATTCTTTAGAGTCAGGGCCCTGCCCAGGGCCAGGGGCCCCTCGGCACATCCTTTGGCCATTTTCCCTGGGAAAGAAAACTCACCAGTCCAGGTTGCTGATGTCAGTTTGTAGGGCTCCCTTGGGTCTATCAGGGCAGCACAATTATGAGATGGGGACAAGTTCGGTCTGGGGTGCGTCCTTGGATATAAGGATTCTTTGCAGTCAAGCCCCAGCGGAGGGCCAGGGCCCCTGGGCACATCCTTTGGCCATTTTCCCTGGGAAAGAAAACTCACCAGTCCAGGTTCCTGATGTCAGTTTGTAGGGCTCCCTTGGGTCTAACAGGGCAGCACAAGTTTTAGGAGGGGACAACTTCGGTCTGGGGTCCATCCTTCGATATAGGGATTCTTTACAGTCAGGACCCAGCCCAGAGCCAGGGGCCCCTAAGCGCATCCTTTGGCCATTTTCCCTGGGAAAGAAAATTCACCAGTCCAGGTTCCTGATGTGAGTTTGTAGGGCTCCCTTGTGTCTATCAGGGCAGCACAAGTTTGAGGTGGGGACAACTTCGGTCTGGGGTGCGTCCTTCAATATAAGGATTCTTTGCAGTCAAGACCCAGCCCAGGGCCAGGGGCCCCTGGGCACATCCTTTGGCCATTTTCCCTGGGAGAGAAAACTCACCAGTCCAGGTTGCTGATGTCAGTTTGTAGGGCTCCCTTGGGTCTATCTGGGCAGCAGAAATTTGAGGAGCGCACAAGTTTTGTCTGCGATCCATCCTTCGATATTGGGATCCTTTGCAGTCAGGTCCCAGCCGAGAGCCAGGGGCCCCTGGGCACAACCTTTGGCCATTTTCCCTGGGAAAGAAAACTCACCAGTCCAGGTTCCTGATGTCAGTTTGTAGGGCTCCCTTGGGTCTAACAGGGCAGCACAAGTTTTAGGAGGGGACAATTTTGGTCTGTGATCCATCCTTCGATATAGGGATTCTTTACAGTCAGGATCCAGCCCAGGGCCAGCGGCCCCTGGGCACAACCTTTGGCCATTTCCCCTGGAAAAGAAAACTCACCAGTCCAGGTTCCTGATGTCAGTTTGTAGGGCTCCCTTGTGTCTATCAGGGCAGCACAAGTTTGAGGTGGGGACAACTTCGGTCTGGGTTGCATCCTTCAATATAAGGATTCTTTGCAGTCAAGACCCAGCCCGGGGCCAGGGGCCCCTGGGCACATCCTTTGGCCATTTTCCCTGGGAAAGAAAACTCACCAGTCCAGGTTGCTGATGTCAGTTTGTAGGTCTCCCTTGGGTCTATCTGGGCAGCAGAAATTTGAGGAGGGGACAACTTTTGTCTGCGATCCATCCTTCAATATACGGATTTTTTGCATTCAGGTCCGAGCGCAGTGCCACGGGCCACTGGGCACATCCTTTGGCCATTTTCCCTGGGAAAGAAAACTCACCAGTCCAGGTTCCTGATGTCAGTTTGTAGGGCTCCCTTGGGTCTATCACGGTAGCACATGTATGAGATGGGGACAACTTCAGTCGGGGGTCCATCCTTCGATATAACGATGTTTTACAGTCAGTGACCCAGCCCAGGGCCAGGGGCCCCAGGGCACATCCTTTTGCTATTTTCCCAGGGAAAGAAAACTCACCAGTCCAGGTTTCTGATGTCAGTTTGTAGGGCTCCCTTGGGTCTATCTCGGCAGCACAAGTATGAGATGGGGACGACTTCCGTCTGGGGTCCATCCTTCGATATAAGGATTTTTAGCATTCAGGTCCCAGCCCAGTGCTAGGGTCCCCAGGGCACATCCTTTGGCTATTTTCCCTGGGAAAGAAAACTCACCAGTCCAGGTTCCTGATGTCAGTTTGTAGGGCTCCCTTGGGTCTATCTGGGCAGCAAAAGTATGAGATCGGAACAACTTCAGTCTGGGGTCCATCCTTCGATATAAGGATTCTTTGCAGTCAAGCCCCAGCCGAGGGCCAGGGGCCCCTGGGCACATCCTTTGGCCATTTTCCCTGGGAAAGAAAACTCACCAGTCCAGGTTCCTGATGTCAGTTTGTAGGGCTCCCTTTGGTCTATCCGGACAGCACAACTTTGTGGAGGGGACAACTTCGGTGTGGGGTCCATCCTTTGATATAAGGATTATTTGCAGTCAGGTCCCAGCCCTGTGTTTGGGGCTCCAGGGCATATCCTTTGGCCATTTTTCCTGGGAAAGAAAACTCACCAGTCCAGGTTGCTGATGTCAGTTTGTAGGGCTCCCTTGGGTCTATCTGGGCAGCAGAAATTTGAGGAGGGGACAACTTCTGTCTGCGATCCATCCTTAAATATACGGATTTTTTGAAGTCAGGTCCGAGCGCAGTGCCACGGGCCCCTGGGCACATCCTTTGGCCATTTTCCCTGGGAAAGAAAACTCACCAGTCCAGGTTCCTGATGTCAGTTTGTAGGGCTCCCTTGGGTCTATCAGGGCAGCACAAGTCTGAGGAGGGGACAATTTCGGTCTGGGTTCCATCCTTCGATATAAGGATTATTTGCAGTCCTGGCCCAGCCCAGTGCCAGGGGCCCCAGGGCACATCCTTTCGCCATTTTCCCTGGGAAAGAAAACTCACCAGTCCAGGTTCCTGATGTCAGTTTGTAGGGCTCCCTTGGGTCTAACAGGGCAGCACAAGTTTTAGGAGGGGACAACTTTGGTCTGTGATCCATCCTTCGATATAGTGATTCTTTACAGTCAGGTCCCAGCCCAGTGCAAGGGACCCCTGGGCACACACTTTGGCCATTTTCCCTGGGAAAGAAAACTCACCAGTCCAGGTTGCTGATGTCAGTTTGTAGGGCTCCCTTGGGTCTATCAGGGCAGCACATGTATGAGATGGGGACAACTTTGGTCTGGGGCCCATCCTTCGATATACGGATTCTTTGCAGTCAAGACCCAGCCGAGGGCTAGGGGCCCCAGGGCACATCCTTTGGCCATTTTCCCTGGGAAAGAAAACTCACCAGTCCAGGTTCCTGATGTCAGTTTGTAGGGCTCCCTTGGGTCTATCAGGGCAGCACAAGTTTTAGGAGGGGACAATTTTGGTCTGTGATCCATCCTTCGATATAGGGATTCTTTACAGTCAGGATCCAGCCCAGGGCCAGTGGCCCCTGGGCACACACTTTGGCCATTTTCCCTGGGAAAGAAAACTCACCAGTCCAGGTTGCTGATGTCAGTTTGTAGGGCTCCCTTGGGTCTATCAGGGCAGCACATGTATGAGATGGGGACAACTTCAGTCTGGGGTCCATCCTTCGGTATAAGGATTCTTTGCAGTCCTGGCCCAGCCCAGTGCCAGGGGCCACTGGGCACATCCTTTCGCCTTTTCCCTGGGAAAGAAAACTCACCAGTCCAGGTTCCTGATGTCAGTTTGTAGGGCTCCCTTGGGTCTAACAGGGCAGCCGAAGTTTTAGGAGGGGACAATTTTGGTCTGTGATCCATCCTTTGATGTAGTGATTCTTTACAGTCAGGCCCCAGCCCAGTGCCAGGGGCCCCTGGGCACACACTTTGGCCATTTTCCCTGGGAAAGAAAACTCACCAGTCCAGGTTGCTGATGCCAGTTTGTAGGGCTCACTTGGGTCTAACAGGGCAGCACAAGTTTTAGGAGGGGACAACTTTGGTTTGGGGTCCTTCCTTCGATATAGGGATTCTTTACAGTCAGGGTCCTGCCCAGGGCCAGGGGCCCCTGGGCACATCCTTTGGCCATTTTCCCTGGGAAAGAAAATTCACCAGACCAGGTTCCTGATGTCAGTTTGTAGGGCTCCCTTGGGTCTATCAGGGCAGCACAATTATGAGATGGGGACAAGTTCGGTCTGGGGTGCGTCCTTGGATATAAGGATTCTTTGCAGTCAAGCCCCAGCGGAGGGCCAGGGCCCGTGGGCACATCCATTGGCCATTTTCCCTGGGAAAGAAAACTCACCAGTCCAGGTTCCTGATGTCAGTTTGTAGGGCTCCCTTGGGTCTAACAGGGCAGCACAAGTTTTAGGAGGGGACAACTTCGGTCTGGGGTCCATCCTTCGATATAGGGATTCTTTACAGTCAGGACCCAGCCCAGAGCCAGGGGCCCCTGAGCGCATCCTTTGGCCATTTTCCCTGGGAAAGAAAACTCACCAGTCCAGGTTCCTGATGTCAGTTTGTAGGGCTCCCTGTGGTCTATCCGGGGAGCAGAAGTTTGAGGTGGGGACAAGTTCGGTCTGGGGTGCGTCCTTCAATATAAGGATTTTTTGCAGTCAGGTCCCAGCCCTGTGTTTGGGGCTCCAGGGCACATCCTTTGGCCATTTTTCCTGGGAAAGAAAACTCACCAGTCCAGGTTGCTGATGTCAGTTTGTAGGGCTCCCTTGGGTCTATCTGGGCAGCAGAAATTTGAGGAGGGGACAACTTCTGTCTGCGATCCATCCTTAAATATACGGATTTTTTGAAGTCAGGTCCGAGCGCAGTGCCACGGGCCCCTGGGCACGTCCTTTGGCCATTTTCCCTGGGAAAGAAAACTCACCAGTCCAGGTTCCTGATGTCAGTTTGTAGGGCTCCCTTTGGTCTATCAGGGCAGCACAAGTATGAGATGGGGACAACTTCGGTCTGGGTTCCATCCTTCGATATCAGGATTATTTGCAGTCCTGGCCCAGCCCAGTGCCAGGGGCCCCTGGGCACATCCTTTCGCCTTTTCCCTGGGAAAGAAAACTCACCAGTCCAGGTTGCTGATGTCAGTTTGTTGGTCTCCCTTGGGTCTATCTGGGCAGCAGAAATTTGGGGAGCGGAAAATTTTGGTCTGCGATCCATCCTTCGATATAGGGATTCTTTGCAGTCAGGTCCCAGCCGAGTGCCAGGGGCCCCAGGGAACATCCTTTGGCCATTTTCCCTGGGAAAGAAAATTCACCAGTCCAGGTTGCTGATGTCAGTTTGTAGGGCTCCCTTGGGTCTATCTGGGCAGCAGAAATTTGAGGAGCGCACAAGTTTTGTCTGCGATCCATCCTTCGATATTGGGATCCTTTGCAGTCAGGTCCTAGCCGAGTGCCAGGCGCCCCAGGGAAAACCCTTTGGCCATTTTCCCTGGGAAAGAAAACTCACCAGTCCAGGTTCCTGATGTCAGTTTGTAGGGCTCCCTTGGGTCTATCTGGGCAGCACAAGTATGAGATGGGGACAACTTCAGTCTGGGGTCCATACTTCGATATAAGGATTCTTTGCAGTCAAGCCCCAGCCGAGCGCCAGGGGCCCCTGGGCACATCCTTTGGCCATTTTCCCTGGGAAAGAAAACTCACCAGTCCAGGTTCCTGATGTCAGTTTGTAGGGCTCCCTTGGGTCTAACAGGGCAGCACAAGTTTTAGGAGGGGACAATTTTGGTCTGTGATCCATCCTTCGATATAGGGATTCTTTACAGCCAGGATCCAGCCCAGGGCCAGCGGCCCCTGGGCACAACCTTTGGCCATTTTCCCTGGAAAAGAAAACTCACCAGTCCAGGTTGCTGATGTCAGTTTGTAGGGCTCCCTTGGGTCTATCAGGGCAGCACAAGTTTGATGTGGGGACAACTTCGGTCTGGGGTGCGTCCTTCAATATAAGGATTCTTTGCAGTCAAGACCCAGCCCAGGGCCAGGAGCCCCTGGGCACATCCTTTGGCCATTTTCCCTGGGAGAGAAAACTCACCAGTCCAGGTTGCTGATGTCAGTTTGTAGGTCTTCCTTGGGTCTCTCTGGGCAGCGGAAATTTGAGGAGGGGACAACTTTTGTCTGCGATCCATCCTTCAATATACGGATTTTTTGCAGTCACGTCCGAGCGCAGTGCCACGGGCCCCTGGGCACATCCTTTGGCCATTTTCCCTGGGAAAGAAAACTCACCAGTCCAGGTTCCTGATGTCAGTTTGTAGGGCTCCCTTGGGTCTATCACGGTAGCACATGTATGAGATGGGGACAACTTCAGTCGGGGGTCCATCCTTCGATATAACGATGTTTTACAGTCAGTGACCCAGCCCAGGGCCGGGGGCCCCAGGGCACATCCTTTTGCTATTTTCCCTGGGAAAGAAAACTCACCAGTCCAGGTTGCTGATGTCAGTTTGTAGGGCTCCCTTGGGTCTATCTCGGCAGCACAAGTATGAGATGGGAACAACTTCCGTCTGGGGTCCATCCTTCGATATAAGGATTTTTAGCATTCAGGTCCCAGCCCAGTGCTAGGGTCCCCAGGGCACATCCTTTGGCTATTTTCCCTGGGAAAGAAAACTCACCAGTCCAGGTTCCTGATGTCAGTTTGTAGGGCTCCCTTGGGTCTATCTGGGCAGCAAAAGTATGAGATCGGGACAACTTCAGTCTGGGGTCCATCCTTCGATATAAGGATTCTTTGCAGTCAAGCCCCAGCCGAGGGCCAGGGGCCCCTGGGCACATCCTTTGATCATTTTCCCTGGGAAAGAAAACTCACCAGTCCAGGTTCCTGATGTCAGTTTGTAGGGCTCCCTTTGGTCTATCCGGGCAGCACAACTTTGTGGAGGGGACAACTTCGGTTTGGGGTCCATCCTTTGATATAAGGATTTTATGCAGTCAGGTCCCAGCCCTGTGTTTGGGGCTCCAGGGCATATCCTTTGGCCATTTTTCCTGGGAAAGAAAACTCACCAGTCCAGGTGGCTGATGTCAGTTTGTAGGGCTCCCTTGGGTCTATCTGGGCAGCAGAAATTTGAGGAGGGGACAACTTCTGTCTGCAATCCATCCTTAAATATACGTATTTTTTGAAGTCAGGTCCGAGCGCAGTGCCACGGGCCCCTGGGCACATCCTTTGGCCATTTTCCCTGGGAAAGAAACCTCACCAGTCCAGGTTGCTGATGTCAGTTTGTAGGGCTCCCTTGGGTCTATCAGGGCAGCACATGTATGAGATGGGGACAACTTCATTCTGGGGTCCATCCTTCGATATAAGGATTTTTTGCAGTCAGGGCCCAGCCCATGGCCAGGGGCCCCAGGGCACAGCCTTTGGCCATTTTCCCTGGGAAAGAAAAGTCACTAGTCCAGGTTCCTGATGTCAGTTTGTAGGGCTCCCTTGGGTCTATCAGGGCAGCACAACTTTGTGGAGGGGACAACTTCGGTTTGGGGTCCAAACTTCGATATAAGGATTTTTTGCAGTCAAGTCCCAGCCCTGTGTTTGGGGCTCCAGGGCACATCCTTTGGCAATTTTCCCTGGGAAAGAAAACTCACCAGTCCAGGTTGCTCATGTCAGTTTGTAGGGCTCCCTTGGGTCTATCTGGGCAGTAAAACTATGAGATGGGGACAACTTCAGTCTGTGGTCCATCCTTTGATATAAGGATTCTTTGCCGTCAAGCCCCAGCCGAGGGCAAGGGGCCCCTGGGCACATCCTTTGGCCATTTTCCCTGGGAAAGAAAACTCACCAGTCCTGGTTGCTGATGTCAGTTTGTAGGGCTCCCTTGGGTCTATCAGGGCAGCACAAGTTTCTGGAGGGGACAACTTCGGTTTGGGGTCCAAACTTCGATATAAGGATTTTTTGCAGTCAGGTCCCATCCCTGTGTTTGGGGCTCCACGGCACACCCTTTGGCAATTTTCCCTGGGAAAGAGAACTCACCAGTCCAGGTTGCTGATGTCAGTTTGTAGGGCTCCCTTGGGTCTATTTGGGCAGCAAAAATTTGAGGAGGGGACAACTTTTGTCTGCGATCAATCCTTCAATATACGGATATTTGCAGTCATGTCCGAGCGCAGTGCCATGGGCCCCTGGGCACATCCTTTGGCCATTTTCCCTGGGAAAGAAAATTCACCAGTCCAGGTTCCTGATGTCAGTTTGTAGGGCTCCCTTGGTTCTATCAGGGCAGCACAAGTATGAGATGGGGACAACTTCATTCTGGGTTCCATCCTTCGACATAAGGATTATTTGTAGCCCTGGCCCAGCCCAGTGCCAGGGGCCCCTGGGCACATCCTTTGGCCATTTTCCCTGGGAAAGAAAACTCACCAGTCCAGGTTCCTGGTGTCAGTTTGTAGGGCTCCCTTGGTTCTATCAGGGCAGCACAAGTATGAGATGGGGACAACTTCAGTCTGGGGTCCATCCTTCGATATAAGGATTCTTTGCAGTCAAGCCCCAGCCGAGGGCCAGGGGCCCCTGGGCACATCCTTTGGCCATTTTCCCTGGGGAAGAAAACTCACCAGTCCAGGTTGCTGATGTCAGTTTGTAGGGCTCCCTTGGGTCTATCAGGGCAGCACATGTATGAGATGGGGACAACTTCAGTCTGGGGTCCATCCGTTGATATAAGGATTATTTGCAGTCAGGACCCAGCCCAGGGGCAGGGGCCCCAGGGCACATCCTTTGGCCATTTTCCCTGGGAAAGAAAACTCACCAGCCCAGGTTGCTGATGTCAGTTTGTAGGGCTCCCTTGGGTCTAACAGGGCAGCACAAGTTTTAGGAGGGGACAACTTCGGTCTGGGGTCCATCCTTCGATATAGCGATTCTTTACCGTCAGATCCCAGCCCGGGCCAGGGGCCCCTGGGCACATCCTTTCGCCATTTTCCCTGGGAAAGAAAACTCACCAGTCCAGGTTGCTGATGTCAGTTTGTAGGGCTCCCTTGGGTCTACCCGGGCAGCACAACTTTGAGGAGGGGACAATTTTAGTCTGTATTCATCCTTTGGTATAGGGATTCTTTAGAGTCAGGTCCCAGCCAGGGGCCAGGGGCCCCTGGGCACATCCTTTGGCCATTTTCCCTGGGAAAGAAAACTCACCAGTCCAGGTTGCTGATGTCAGTTTGTAGGGCTCCCTTGGGTCTATCAGGGCAGCACATGTATGAGATGGGGACAACTTCATTCTGGGGTCCATCCTTCGATATAAGGATTATTTGCAGTCAGGTCCCAGCCCAGTGCCAGGGGCCCCAGGGCACAGCCTTTGGCCATTTTCCCTGGGAAAGAAAAGTCACTAGTCCAGGTTCCTGATGTCAGTTTGTAGGGCTCCCTTCGGTCTATCAGGGCAGCACAACTTTGTGGAGGGGACAACTTCGGTTTGGGGTCCAAACTTCGATATAAGGATATTTTGCAGTCAAGTGCCAGCCCTGTGTTTGGGGCTCCAGGGCACATCCTTTGGCCATTTACCCTGGGAAAGAAAACTCACCAGTCCAGGTTGCTCATGTCAGTTTGTAGGGCTCCCTTGGGTCTATCTGGGCAGCAAAAGTATGAGATGGGGACAACTTCAGTCTGTGGTCCATCCTTCGATATAAGGATTCTTTGCAGTCAAGCCCCAGCTGAGGGCCAGGGGCCCCTGGGCACACCCTTTGGCTATTTTCCCTGGGAAAGAAAACTCACCAGTCCAGGTTGCTGATGTCAGTTTGTAGGGCTCCCTTGGGTCTATCTGGGCAGCACAACTTTGTGGAGGGGACAACTTCGGTTTGGGGTCCAAACTTCGATATAAGGATTTTTTGCAGTCAGGTCCCATCCCTGTGTTTGGGGCTCTACGGCACATCCTTTGGCAATTTTCCCTGGGAAAGAGAACTCACCAGTCAAGGTTGCTGATGTCAGTTTGTAGGGCTCCCTTGGATCTATTTGGGCAGCAGAAATTTGAGGAGGGGATAACTTTTTTCTGCGATCAATCCTTCAATATACGGATATTTACAGTCATGTCCGAGCGCAGTGCCACGGGCCCCTGGGCACATCCTTTGGCCATTTTCCCTGGGAAAGAAAATTCACCAGTCCAGGTTCTTGATGTCAGTTTGTAGGGCTCCCTTGGTTCTATCAGGGCAGCACAAGTGTGAGATGGGGACAACTTCGGTCTGGGTTCCATCCTTCGATATAAGGATTATTTGCAGTCAGGTCCCAGCGCAGTGCCAGGGGCCCCTGGGCACATCCTTTGGCCATTTTCCCTGGGAAAGAAGACTCACCAGTCCAGGTTCCCGGTGTCAGTTTGTAGGGCTCCCTTGGGTCTATCTGGGCAGCAGAAATTTGAGGAGCGGAAAATATTGGTCTGCGAACAATCCTTCGATATAAGGATTCTTTGCAGTCAGGTCCCAGCCGAGTGCCAAGGGCCCCAGGGAACATCCTTTCGCAATTTTCCACGGAAAAGAAAATTCACCAGTCCACGTTCCTGATGTCAGTTTGTAGGGCTCCCTTGGTTCTATCAGGGCAGCACAAGTATGAGATGGGGAAAACTTCAGTCTGGGGTCCATCCTTCGATATAGTGATTCTTTACAGTCAGGCCCCGGCCCAGTGCCAGGGGCCCCTGGGCACATCCTTTGGCCATTTTCCCTGGGAAAGAAAACTCACCAGTCCAGGTTGCTGATGTCAGTTTGTAGGGCTCCCTTGGGTCTATCAGGGCAGCACATGTATGAGATGGGGAGAACTTCAGTCGGGGGTCCATCCTTCGATATAAGGATTATTTGCAGTCAAGTCCCAGCCCAGGGCCAGGGGCCCCAGGGCACATCCTTTGGCCATTTTCCCTGGGAAAGAGAACTCACTAGTCCAGGTTGCTGATGTCAGTTTGTAGGGCTCACTTAGGTCTATCTGGGTAGCACAACTTTCAGGAGGGGACAAGTTTGGTCTGGGGCCCATCCTTCGATATAAGGATTTTTAGCAGTCAGGTTCCAGCCAGGGGCCAGGGTCCCCAGGGAACATCCTTTGGCCATTTTCCCTGGGAAAGAAAACTCACCAGTCCAGGTTGCTGATGCCAGTTTGTAGGGCTCACTTAGGTCTATCTGAGTAGCACAACTTTCAGGAGGGGACAACTTTGGTCTGGGGCTCATCCTTCGATATAAGGATTTTTAGCAGTCAGGTTCCAGCCAGGGGCCAGGGTCCCCAGGGCACATCCTTTGGCTATTTTCCCTGGGAAAGAGAACTCACCAGTCAAGGTTGCTGATGTCAGTTTGTAGGGCTCTCTTGGGTCTATTTGGGCAGCAGAAATTTGAGGAGGGGATAAATTTGTCTGCGATCAATCCTTCAATATACGGATATTTGCAGTCATGTCCGAGCGCAGTGCCACGGGCCCCTGGGCACATCCTTTGGCCATTTTCCCTGGGAAAGAAAATTCACCAGTCCAGGTTCCTGATGTCAGTTTGTAGGGCTCCCTTGGTTCTATCAGGGCAGCACAGGTATGAGATGGGGACAACTTCGGTCTGGGTTCCATCCTTCGATATAAGGATTATTTGCAGTCAGGTCCCAGCCCAGTGCCAGGGGCCCCTGGGCACATCCTTTGGCCATTTTCCCTGGGAAAGAAGACTCACCAGTCCAGGTTCCCGGTGTCAGTTTGTAGGGCTCCCTTGGGTCTATCTGGGCAGCAGAAATTTGAGGAGCGGAAAATATTGGTCTGCGATCTATCCTTCGATATAAGGATTCTTTGCAGTCAGGTCCCAGCCGAGTGCCAAGGGCCCCAGGGAACATCCTTTCGCAATTTTCCACGGAAAAGAAAATTCACCAGTCCAGGTTCCTGATGTCAGTTTGTAGGGCTCCCTTGGTTCTAACAGGGCAGCACAAGTATGAGATGGGGACAACTTCAGTCTGGGGTCCATCCTTCGATATAAGGATTATTTGCAGTCAAGCCCCAGCCCATGGCCAGGGGCCCCAGGGCACAGCCTTTGGCCATTTTCCCTGGGAAAGAAAACTCACTAGTCCAGGTTGCTGATGTCAGTTTGTAGGGCTCCCTTGGGTCTATCAGGGCAGCACAACTTTGTGGAGGGGACAACTTCGGTTTGGGGTCCAAACTTCGATATAAGGATATTTTGCAGTCAAGTCCCAGCCCTGTGTTTGGGGCTCCAGGGCACATCCTTTGGCAATTTTCCCTGGGAAAGAAAACTCACCAGTCCAGGTTCCCGGTGTCAGTTTGTAGGGCTCCCTTGGGTCTATCTGGGCAGCACAAGTATGAGATGGGGACAGCTTCGGTCTGCGGTTCCATCCTTCGATATAAGGATTATTTGCAGTCAGGTCCCAGCCCAGTGCCAGGGGCCCCTGGGCACATCCTTTGGCCATTTTCCCTGGGAAAGAAAACTCACCAGTCCAGGTTGCTGATGTCAGTTTGTAGGGCTCCCTTGGGTCTATCAGGGCAGCACATGTATGAGATGGGGACAACTTCATTCTGGGGTCCATCCTTCGATATAAGGATTTTTTGCAGTCAGGGCCCAGCCCATGGCCAGGGGCCCCAGGGCACAGCCTTTGGCCATTTTCCCTGGGAAAGAAAACTCACTAGTCCAGGTTGCTGATGTCAGTTTGTAGGGCTCCCTTGGGTCTATCAGGGCAGCACAACTTTGTGGAGGGGACAATTCCGGTTTGGGGTCCAAACTTCGATATAAGGATTTTTTGCAGTCAAGTCCCAGCCCTGTGTTTGGGGCTCCAGGGCACATCCTTTGGCAATTTTCCCTGGGAAAAAAAACTCACCAGTGCAGGTTGCTCATGTCAGTTTGTAGGGCTCCCTTGGGTCTATCTGGGCAGCAAAAGTATGAGATGGGGACAACTTCAGTCTGTGGTCCATCCTTCGATATAAGGATTCTTTGCAGTCAAGCCCCAGCCGAGGGCAAGGGGCCCCTGGGCACATCCTTTGGCCATTTTCCCTGGGAAAGAAAACTCACCAGTCCAGGTTGCTGATGTCAGTTTGTAGGGCTCCCTTGGGTCTATCAGGGCAGCACAAGTTTCTGGAGGGGACAACTTCGGTTTGGGGTCAATCCTTCAATATACGGATATTTGCAGTCATGTCCGAGCGCAGTGTCATGGGTCCCTGGGCACATCCTTTGGCCATTTTCCCTGGGAAAGAAAATTCACCAGTCCAGGTTCCTGATGTCAGTTTGTAGGGCTCCCTTGGTTCTATCAGGGCAGCACAAGTATGAGATGGGGACAACTTCAGTCTGGGTTCCATCCTTCGATATAAGGATTATTTGCAGTCCTGGCCCAGCCCAGTGCCAGGGGCCCCAGGGCACACCCTTTGGCCATTTTCCCTGGGAAAGAAAACTCACCAGTCCAGGTTCCTGGTGTCAGTTTGTAGGGCTCCCTTGGGTCTATCTGGGCAGCAGACATTTGAGGAGCGGAAAATATTTGTCTGCGATCTATCCTTCGATATAAGGATTCTTTTCTGTCAGGTCGCAGCCGAGTGCCAAGGGCCCCAGGGAACATCCTTTCGCAATTTTCCCTGGGAAAGAAAATTCACCAGTCCAGGTTCCTGATGTCAGTTTGTAGGGCTCCCTTGGTTCTATCAGGGCAGCACATATATGAGATGGGGACAACTTCAGTCTGGGGTCCATCCGTCGATATAAGGATTATTTGCAGTCAAGCCCCAGCCCAGGGGCAGGGGCCCCAGGGCACAGCCTTTGGCCATTTTCCCTGGGAAAGAAAACTCACTAGTCCAGGTTCCTGATGTCAGTTTGTAGGGCTCCCTTGGGTCTATCAGGGCAGCACAACTTTGTGGAGGGGACAACTTCGGTTTGGGGTCCAAACTTCGATATAAGGATATTTTGCAGTCAAGTCCCAGCCCTGTGTTTGGGGCTCCAGAGCACATCCTTTGGCAATTTTCCCTGGGAAAGAAAACTCACCAGTCCAGGTTCCCGGTGTCAGTTTGTAGGGCTCCCTTGGGTCTATCTGGGCAGCACAAGTATGAGATGGGGACAGCTTCGGTCTGCGGTTCCATCCTTCGATATAAGGATTATTTGCAGTCCTGGCCCAGCCCAGTGCCAGGGGCCCCTGGGCACATCCTTTGGCCATTTTCCCTGGGAAAGAAAACTCACCAGTCCAGGTTGCTGATGTCAGTTTGTAGGGCTCCCTTGGGTCTATCAGGGCAGCACATGTATGAGATGGGGACAACTTCGGTCTGGGGTCCATCCTTCGATATAAGGATTTTTTGCAGTCAGGGCCCAGCCCATGGCCAGGGGCCCCAGGGCACAGCCTTTGGCCATTTTCCCTGGGAAAGAAAAGTCACTAGTCCAGGTTGCTGATGTCAGTTTGTAGGGCTCCCTTGGGTCTATCAGGGCAGCACAACTTTGTGGAGGGGACAATTCCGGTTTGGGGTCCAAACTTCGATATAAGGATTTTTTGCAGTCAAGTCCCAGCCCTGTGTTTGGGGCTCCAGGGCACATCCTTTGGCAATTTTCCCTGGGAAAAAAAACTCACCAGTGCAGGTTGCTCATGTCAGTTTGTAGGGCTCCCTTGGGTCTATCTGGGCAGCAAAAGTATGAGATGGGGACAACTTCAGTCTGTGGTCCATCCTTCGATATAAGGATTCTTTGCAGTCAAGCCCCAGCCGAGGGCAAGGGGCCCCTGGGCACATCCTTTGGCCATTTTCCCTGGGAAAGAAAACTCACCAGTCCAGGTTGCTGATGTCAGTTTGTAGGGCTCCCTTGGGTCTATCAGGGCAGCACAAGTTTCTGGAGGGGACAACTTCGGTTTGGGGTCAATCCTTCAATATACGGATATTTGCAGTCATGTCCGAGCGCAGTGTCATGGGTCCCTGGGCACATCCTTTGGCCATTTTCCCTGGGAAAGAAAATTCACCAGTCCAGGTTCCTGATGTCAGTTTGTAGGGCTCCCTTGGTTCTATCAGGGCAGCACAAGTATGAGATGGGGACAACTTCAGTCTGGGTTCCATCCTTCGATATAAGGATTATTTGCAGTCCTGGCCCAGCCCAGTGCCAGGGGCCCCAGGGCACACCCTTTGGCCATTTTCCCTGGGAAAGAAAACTCACCAGTCCAGGTTCCTGGTGTCAGTTTGTAGGGCTCCCTTGGGTCTATCTGGGCAGCAGACATTTGAGGAGCGGAAAATATTTGTCTGCGATCTATCCTTCGATATAAGGATTCTTTTCTGTCAGGTCGCAGCCGAGTGCCAAGGGCCCCAGGGAACATCCTTTCGCAATTTTCCATGGAAAAGAAAATTCACCAGTCCAGGTTCCTGATGTCAGTTTGTAGGGCTCCCTTGGGTCTATCAGGGCAGCACATATATGAGATGGGGACAACTTCAGTCTGGGGTCCATCCGTCGATATAAGGATTATTTGCAGTCAAGCCCCAGCCCAGGGGCAGGGGCCCCAGGGCACATCCTTTGGCCATTTTCCCTGGGAAAGAAAACTCACCAGCCCAGGTTCCTGATGTCAGTTTGTAGGGCTCCCTTGGGTCTAACAGGGCAGCACAACTTTTATGAGGGGACAACTTCGGTCTGGGGTCCATCCTTCGATATTGGGATTCTTTACCGTCAGGCCCCAGCCCAGTGCCAGGGGCCCCTGGGCACATCCTTTCGCCATTTTCCGTGGGAAAGAAAACTCACCAGTCCAGGTTGCTGATGTCAGTTTGTAGGGCTCCCTTGGGTCTACCTGGGCAGCAGAAATTTGAGGAGGGGACAATTTTAGTCTGTATTCATCCTTTGGTATAGGGATTCTTTAGAGTCAGGTCCCAGCCAGGGGCCAGGGGCCCCTGGGCACATCCTTTGGCCATTTTCCCTGGGAAAGAAAACTCACCAGTCCAGGTTGCTGATGTCAGTTTGTAGGGCTCCCTTGGGTCTATCAGGGCAGCACATGTATGAGATGGGGACAACTTCAGTCGGGGGTCCATCCTTCGATATAAGGAGTATTTGCAGTCAGGGCCCAGCCCAGGGGCAGGGGCCCCAGGGCACAGCCTTTGGCCATTTTCCCTGGGAAAGAAAAGTCACTAGTCCAGGTTGCTGATGTCAGTTTGTAGGGCTCCCTTGGGTCTATCAGGGCAGCATAACTTTGTGGAGGGGACAACTTCGGTTTGGGGTCCAAACTTCGATATAAGGATTTTTTGCAGTCAAGTCCCAGCCCTGTGTTTGGGGCTCCAGGGCACATCCTTTGGCAATTTTCCCTGGGAAAGAAAACTCACCAGTCCAGGTTGCTGATGTCAGTTTTTAGGGCTCCCTTGGGTCTATCTGGGCAGCAAAAGTATGAGATGGGGACAACTTCAGTCTGTGGTCCATCCTTCGATATAAGGATTCTTTGCAGTCAAGCCCCAGCCGAGGGCCTAGGGCCCCTGGGCACATCCTTTGGCCATTTTCCCTTGGAAAGAAAACTCACCAGTCCAGGTTGCTGATCTCAGTTTGTAGGGCTCCCTTGGGTCTATCTGGGCAGCAGAAATTTGAGGAGCGGAAAATATTGGTCTGCGAACAATCCTTCGATATAAGTATTCTTTGCAGTCAGGTCCCAGCCGAGTGCCAGGGTCCCCAGGGCACATCCTTTGGCCATTTTCCTTGGGAAAGAAAACTCACCAGTCCAGGTTCCTGATGTCAGTTTGTAGGGCTCCCTTTGTTCTGTCAGGGCAGCACAACTTTGTGGAGGGGACAACTTCGGTTTGGGGTCCATCCTTCGATATAAGGATTTTTTGCAGTCAGGTCCCAGCCCTGTGTTTGGGGCTCCAGGGCACATCCTTTGGCAATTTTCCCTGGGAAAGAAGACTCACCAGTCCAGGTTGCTGATGTCAGTTTGTAGGGCTCCCTTGGGTCTACCTGGGCAGCACAACTTTGAGGAGGGGACAATTTTAGTCTGTAATCCATCCTTCGATATAGGGTTTTTTTACAGTCAGGTCCCAGCCAGGGGCCAGGGGCCTCTGGGCACATCCTTTGGCCATTTTCCCTGGAAAAGAAAACTCACCAGTCCAGGTTGCTGATGTCCCTTTGTAGGGCTCCCTTTGGTCTATATGGGCAGCAGAAGTATTAGATGGGGACAACTTCAGTGTGGGGTCCATCCTTCGATATAAGGATTTTTTGCAGTCAAGTCCCAGCCCTGTGTTTGGGGCTCCAGGGCACATCCTTTGGCCATTTTCCCAAGGAATGAAAACTCACCAGTCCAGGTTGCTGATGTCAGTTTGTAGGGCTCCCTTGGGTCTAACAGGGCAGCACAAGTTTTAGGAGGGGACAACTTTGGTCTGTGATCCATCCTTCGATGTAGTGATTCTTTACAGTCAGGCCCCTGCCCAGTGCCAGGGGCCCCTGGGCACATCCTTTGGCCATTTTCCCTGGGAAAGAAAACTCACCAGTCCAGGTTGCTGATGTCAGTTTGTAGGGCTCCCTTGGGTCTATCAGGGCAGCACATGTATGAGATGGGGACAACTTCAGTCGGGGGTCCATCCTTCGATATAAGGAGTATTTGCAGTCAAGCCCCAGCCCAATGCCAGGGGCCCCAGGGCACATCCTTTGGCCATTTTCCCTGGGAAAGAGAACTCACTAGTCCAGGTTGCTGATGCCAGTTTGTAGGGCTCACTTAGGTCTATCTGGGTAGCACAACTTTCAGGAGGGGACAAGTTTGGTCTGGGGCCCATCCTTCGATATAAGGATTTTTAGCAGTCAGGTTCCAGCCAGGGGCCAGGGTCCCCAGGGAACATCCTTTGGCAATTTTCCCTGGGAAAGAAAACTCACCAGTCCAGGTTGCTGATGCCAGTTTGTAGGGCTCACTTAGGTCTATCTGGGTAGCACAACTTTCAGGAGGGGACAAGTTTGGTCTGGGGCTCATCCTTCGATATAAGGATTTTTAGCAGTCAGGTTCCAGCCAGGGGCCAGTGTCCCCAGGGCACATCCTTTGGCTATTTTCCCTGGGAAAGAGAACTCACCAGTCAAGGTTGCTGATGTCAGTTTGTAGGGCTCTCTTGGGTCTATTTGGGCAGCAGAAATTTGAGGAGGGGATAACTTTTGTCTGCGATCTATCCTTCAATATACGGATATTTGCAGTCATGTCCGAGCGCAGTGCCACGGGCCCCTGGGCACATCCTTTGGCCATTTTCCCTGGGAAAGAAAATTCACCAGTCCAGGTTCCTGATGTCAGTTTGTAGGGCTCCCTTGGTTCTATCAGGGCAGCACATGTATGAGATGGGGACAACTTCGGTCTGGGTTCCATCCTTCGATATAAGGATTATTTGCAGTCAGGCCCCAGCCCAGTGCCAGGGGCCCCTGGGCACATCCTTTGGCCATTTTCCCTGGGAAAGAAGACTCACCAGTCCAGGTTCCCGGTGTCAGTTTGTAGGGCTCCCTTGGGTCTATCTGGGCAGCAGAAATTTGAGGAGCGGAAAATATTGGTCTGCGATCTATCCTTCGATATAAGGATTCTTTGCAGTCAGGTCCCAGCCGAGTGCCAAGGGCCCCAGGGAACATCCTTTCGCAATTTTCCACGGAAAAGAAAATTCACCAGTCCAGGTTCCTGATGTCAGTTTGTAGGGCTCCCTTGGTTCTAACAGGGCAGCACAAGTATGAGATGGGGACAACTTCAGTCTGGGGTCCATCCTTCGATATAAGGATTCTTTGCAGTCAAGTCCCAGCCCTCTGTTTGGGGCTCCAGGGCACATCCTTTGGCAATTTTCCCTGGGAAAGAAAACTCACCAGTTGAGGTTGTTGATGTCAGTTTGTAGGGCTCCCTTGGGTCTATCTGGGCAGCACAACTTTGTGGAGGGGACAACTTCGGTTTGGGGTCCAAACTTCGATATAAGGATTTTTTGCAGTCAAGTCCCAGCCCTGTGTTTGGGGCTCCAGGGCACATCCTTTGGCAATTTTCCCTGGGAAAGAAAACTCACCAGTCGAGGTTGCTGATGTCAGTTTGTAGGGCTCCCTTGGGTCTATCTGGGCAGCATAAGTATGAGATGGGGACAACTTTGGTCTGCGGTTCCATCCTTCGATATAAGGATTATTTGCAGTCAGGTCCCAGCCCAGTGCCAGGGTCCCCTGGGCACATCCTTTGGCCATTTTCCCTGGGAAAGAAAACTCACCAGTCCAGGTTGCTGATGTCAGTTTGTAGGGCTCCCTTGGGTCTATCAGGGCAGCACATATATGAGATGGGGACATCTTCAGTCTGGGGTCCATCCGTCTATATAAGGATTTTTTGCAGTTAGGACCCCAGCCCAGGGGCAGGGGCCCCAGGGCACATCCTTTGGCCATTTTCCCTGGGAAAGAAAACTCACCAGTCCAGGTTCCTGATGTCAGTTTGTAGGGCTCCCTTTGGTCTGTCAGGGCAGCACAACTTTGTGGAGGGGACAACTTCGGTTTGGGGTCCATCCTTCGATATAAGGATTTTTTGCAGTCAGGTCCCAGCCCTGTGTTTGGGGCTCCAGGGCACATCCTTTGGCCATTTTCCCTGGGAAAGAAAACTCACCATCCCAGGTTCCTGATGTCAGTTTGTAGGGCTCCCTTGGGTCTAACAGGGCAGCACAAGTTTTAGGAGGGGACAACTTCGGTCTGGGGTCCATCCTTCGATATAGGGATTCTTTTCCGTCAGGTACCAGCCGAGGGCCAGGGGCCCCTGGGCACATCCTTTGGCCATTTTCCCTGGGAAAGAAAACTCACCAGTCCAGGTTCCTGATATTAGTTTGTAGGGCTCCCTTGGGTCTAACAGGGCAGCACAACTTTGAGGAGGGGACAATTTTAGTCTGTAATCCATCCTTCGATATAGGGTTTTTTTACAGTCAGGTCCCAGCCAGGGTCCAGGGGCCTCTGGGCACATCCTTTGGCCATTTTCCCTGGGAAAGAAAACTCACCAGTCCAGGTTGCTGATGTCAGTTTTTAGGGCTCCCTTGGGTCTATCAGGGCAGCACATGTATGAGATGGGGACAACTTCATTCTGGGGTCCATCCTTCGATATAAGGATTTTTTGCAGTCAGGGCCCAGCCCATGGCCAGGGGCCCCAGGGCACAGCCTTTGGCCATTTTCCCTGGGAAAGAAAAGTCACTAGTCCAGGTTGCTGATGTCAGTTTGTAGGGCTCCCTTGGGTCTATCAGGGCAGCATAACTTTGTGGAGGGGACAACTTCGGTTTGGGGTCCAAACTTCGATATAAGGATTTTTTGCAGTCAAGTCCCAGCCCTGTGTTTGGGGCTCCAGGGCACATCCTTTGGCAATTTTCCCTGGGAAAGAAAACTCACCAGTCCAGGTTGCTGATGTCAGTTTGTAGGGCTCCCTTGGGTCTATCTGGGCAGCAAAAGTATGAGATGGGGACAACTTCAGTCTGTGGTCCATCCTTCGATATAAGGATTCTTTCCAGTCAAGCCCCAGCCGAGGGCAAGGGGCCCCTGGGCACATCCTTTGGCCATTTTCCCTGGGAAAGAAAACTCACCAGTCCAGGTTGCTGATGTCAGTTTCTAGGGCTCCCTTGGGTCTATCAGGGCAGCACAACTTTCTGGAGGGGACAACTTCGGTTTGGGGTCCAAACTTCGATATAAGGACTTTTTGCAGTCAGGTCCCCTCCCTGTGTTTGGGGCTCCACGGCACATCCTTTCGCAATTTTCCCTGGGAAAGAGAACTCACCAGTCCAGGTTGCTGATGTCAGTTTGTAGGGCTCCCTTGGGTCTATTTGGGCAGCAGAAATTTGAGGAGGGGAGAACTTTTGTCTGCGATCAATCCTTCAATATACGGATATTTGCAGTCATGTGCGAGCGCAGTGCCATGGGCCCCTGGACACATCCTTTGGCCATTTTCCCTGGGAAAGAAAATTCACCAGTCCAGGTTCCTGATGTCAGTTTGTAGGGCTCCCTTGGTTCTATCAGGGCAGCACAAGTATGAGATGGGGACAACTTCAGTCTGGGTTCCATCCTTCGATATAAGGATTATTTGCAGTCCTGGCCCAGCCCAGTGCCAGGGGCCCTAGGGCACAGCCTTTGGCCATTTTCCCTGGGAAAGAAAACTCACCAGTCCAGGTTCCTGGTGTCAGTTTGTAGGGCTCCCTTGGGTCTATCTGGGCAGCAGAAATTTGAGGAGCGGAAAATATTTCTCTGCGATCTATCCTTCGATATAAGGATTCTTTGCTGTCAGGTCCCAGCCGAGTGCCAAGGGCCCCAGGGAACAACCTTTCGCAATTTTCCATGGAAAAGAAAATTCACCAGTCCAGGTTCCTGATGTCAGTTTGTAGGGCTCCCTTTTGTCTATCAGGGCAGCACATATATGAGATGGGGACAACTTCAGTCTGGGGTCCATCCGTCGATATAAGGATTATTTGCAGTCAAGCCCCAGCCCAGGGCCAGGGGCCCCAGGGGACAACCTTTGGCCATTTTCCCTGGGAAAGAAAACTCACCAGCCCAGGTTCCTGATGTCAGTTTGTAGGGCTCCCTTGGGTCTAACAGGGCAGCACAAATTTTAGGAGGGGACAACTTCGGTCTGGGGTCCATCCTTCGATATAGGGATTCTTTACCGTCAGGCCCCAGCCCAGTGCCAGGGGCCCCTGGGCACATCCTTTCGCCATTTTCCCTGGGAAAGAAAACTCACCAGTCCAGGTTGCTGATGTCAGTTTGTAGGGCTCCGTTGGGTCTACCCGGGCAGCACAACTTTGAGGAGGGGACAATTTTAGTCTGTATTCATCCTTTGGTATAGGGATTCTTTAGAGTCAGGTCCCAGCCAGGGTCCAGGGGCCCCTGGGCACATCCTTTGGCCATTTACCCTGGGAAAGAATACTCACCAGTCGAGGTTGCTGATGTCAGTTTGTAGGGCTCCCTTGGGTCTATCAGGGCAGCACATGTATGAGATGGGGACAACTTCAGTCTGGGGTCCATCCTTCGATATAAGGATTTTTTGCAGTCAGGGCCCAGCCCATGGCCAGGGGCCCCAGGGCACAGCCTTTGGGCATTTTCCCTGGGAAAGAAAACTCACTAGTCCAGGTTGCTGATGTCAATTTGTAGGGCTCCCTTGGGTCTATCAGGGCAGCACAACTTTGTGGAGGGGACAATTTCTGTTTGGGGTCCAAACTTCGATACAAGGATTTTTTGCAGTCAAGTCCCAGCCCTGTGTTTGGGGATCCAGGGCACATCCTTTGGCAATTTTCCCTGGGAAAGAAAACTCACCAGTCCAGGTTGCTGATGTCAGTTTGTACGGCTCCCTTGGGTCTATCAGGGCAGCACAACTTTCTGGAGGGTACAACTTCGGTTTGGGGTCCAAACTTCGATATAAGGATTTTTTGCAGTCAGGTCCCATCCCTGTGTTTGGGGCTCCACGGCACATCCTTTGGCAATTTTCCCTGGGAAAGAGAACTCACCAGTCCAGGTTGCTGATGTCAGTTTGTAGGGCTCCCTTGGGTCTATTTGGGCAGCAGAAATTTGAGGAGGGGATAAATTTTGTCTGCGATCAATCCTTCAATATACGGATATTTGCAGTCATGTCCGAGCGCAGTGCCACGGGCCCCTGGGCACATCCTTTGGCCATTTTCCCTGGGAAAGAAAATTCACCAGTCCAGGTTGCTGATGTCAGTTTGTAGGGCTCCCTTGGTTCTATCAGGGCAGCACAAGTATGAGATGGGGACAACTTCGGTCTGGGTTCCATCCTTCGATATAAGGATTATTTGCAGTCCTGGCCCAGCCCAGTGCCAGGGGCCCCTGGGCACATCCTTTGGCCATTTTCCCTGGGAAAGAAGACTCACCAGTCCAGGTTGCTGATGTCAGTTTGTAGGGCTCCCTTGGGTCTATCAGGGCAGCACATATATGAGATGGGGACAACTTCAGTCTGGGGTCCATCCGTCGATATAAGGATTTTTTGGAGTCAGGACCCAGCCCTGGGGCAGGGGCCCCAGGGCACATCCTTTGGCCATTTTCCCTGGGAAAGAAAACTCACCAGTCCAGGTTCCTGATGTCAGTTTGTAGGGCTCCCTTTGGTCTGTCAGGGCAGCTTAACTTTGTGGAGGGGACAACTTCGGTTTGGGGTCCATCCTTCGATATAAGGATTTTTTGCAGTCAGGTCCCAGCCCTGTGTTTGGGGCTCCAGGGCACATCCTTTGGCCATTTTCCCTGGGAAAGAAAACTCACCAGTCCAGGTTGCTGATGTCAGTTTGTAGGGCTCCCTTGGGTCTACCTGGGCAGCACAACTTTGAGGAGGCGACAATTTTAGTCTGTAATCCATCCTTCGATATAGGGTTTTTTTACAGTCAGGTCCCAGCCAGGGTCCAGGGGCCTCTGGGCACATCCTTTGGCCATTTTCCCTGGAAAAGAAAACTCACCAGTCCAGGTTGCTGATGTCCCTTTGTAGGGCTCCCTTGGGTCTATCAGGGCAGCAGAAGTATTAGATGGGGACAACTTCATTCTGGGGTCCATCCTTCGATATAAGGATTTTTTGCAGTCAAGTCCCAGCCCTGTGTTTGTGGCCCCTGGGCACATCCTTTGGCCATTTTCCGAAGGAATGAAAACTCACCAGTCCAGGTTGCTGATGTCAGTTTGTAGGGCTCCCTTGGGTCTAACAGGGCAGCACAAGTTTTAGGAGGGGACAACTTTGGTCTGTGATCCATCCTTCGATGTAGTGATTCTTTACAGTCAGGCCCCAGCCCAGTGCCAGGGGCCCCTGGGCACATCCTTTGGCCATTTTCCCTGGGAAAGAAAACTCACCAGTCCAGGTTGCTGATGTCAGTTTGTAGGGCTCCCTTGGGTCTATCAGGGCAGCACATGTATGAGATGGGGACAACTTCAGTCGGGGGTCCATCCTTCGATATAAGGATTATTTGCAGTCAGGTCCCAGCCCAGGGCCAGGGGCCCCTGGGCACATCCTTTGGCCATTTTCCCTGGGAAAGAAGACTCACCAGTCCAGGTTCCCGGTGTCAGTTTGTAGGGCTCCCTTGGGTCTATCTGGGCAGCAGAAATTTGAGGAGCGGAAAATATTGGTCTGCGATCTATCCTTCGATATAAGGATTCTTTGCAGTCAGGTCCCAGCCGAGTGCCAAGGGCCCCAGGGAACATCCTTTCGCAATTTTCCACGGAAAAGAAAATTCACCAGTCCAGGTTCCTGATGTCAGTTTGTAGGGCTCCCTTGGTTCTAACAGGGCAGCACAAGTATGAGATGGGGACAACTTCAGTCTGGGGTCCATCCTTCGATATAAGGATTCTTTGCAGTCAAGCCCCAGCCCATGGCCAGGGGCCCCAGGGCACAGCCTTTGGCCATTTTCCCTGGGAAAGAAAACTCACTAGTCCAGGTTGCTGATGTCAGTTTGTAGGGCTCCCTTGGGTCTATCAGGGCAGCACAACTTTGTGGAGGGGACAACTTCGGTTTGGGGTCCAAACTTCGATATAAGGATTTTTTGCAGTCAAGTCCCAGCCCTGTGTTTGGGGCTCCAGGGCACATCCTTTGGCAATTTTCCCTGGGAAAGAAAACTCACCAGTCCAGGTTGCTGATGTCAGTTTTTAGGGCTCCCTTGGGTCTATCTGGGCAGCAAAAGTATGAGATGGGGACAACTTCAGTCTGTGGTCCATCCTTCGATATAAGGATTCTTTGCAGTCAAGCCCCAGCCGAGGGCCTAGGGCCCCTGGGCACATCCTTTGGCCATTTTCCCTTGGAAAGAAAACTCACCAGTCCAGGTTGCTGATCTCAGTTTGTAGGGCTCCCTTGGGTCTATCTGGGCAGCAGAAATTTGAGGAGCGGAAAATATTGGTCTGCGAACAATCCTTCGATATAAGTATTCTTTGCAGTCAGGTCCCAGCCGAGTGCCAGGGTCCCCAGGGCACATCCTTTGGCCATTTTCCTTGGGAAAGAAAACTCACCAGTCCAGGTTCCTGATGTCAGTTTGTAGGGCTCCCTTTGTTCTGTCAGGGCAGCACAACTTTGTGGAGGGGACAACTTCGGTTTGGGGTCCATCCTTCGATATAAGGATTTTTTGCAGTCAGGTCCCAGCCCTGTGTTTGGGGCTCCAGGGCACATCCTTTGGCAATTTTCCCTGGGAAAGAAGACTCACCAGTCCAGGTTGCTGATGTCAGTTTGTAGGGCTCCCTTGGGTCTACCTGGGCAGCACAACTTTGAGGAGGGGACAATTTTAGTCTGTAATCCATCCTTCGATATAGGGTTTTTTTACAGTCAGGTCCCAGCCAGGGGCCAGGGGCCTCTGGGCACATCCTTTGGCCATTTTCCCTGGAAAAGAAAACTCACCAGTCCAGGTTGCTGATGTCCCTTTGTAGGGCTCCCTTTGGTCTATATGGGCAGCAGAAGTATTAGATGGGGACAACTTCAGTGTGGGGTCCATCCTTCGATATAAGGATTTTTTGCAGTCAAGTCCCAGCCCTGTGTTTGGGGCTCCAGGGCACATCCTTTGGCCATTTTCCCAAGGAATGAAAACTCACCAGTCCAGGTTGCTGATGTCAGTTTGTAGGGCTCCCTTGGGTCTAACAGGGCAGCACAAGTTTTAGGAGGGGACAACTTTGGTCTGTGATCCATCCTTCGATGTAGTGATTCTTTACAGTCAGGCCCCTGCCCAGTGCCAGGGGCCCCTGGGCACATCCTTTGGCCATTTTCCCTGGGAAAGAAAACTCACCAGTCCAGGTTGCTGATGTCAGTTTGTAGGGCTCCCTTGGGTCTATCAGGGCAGCACATGTATGAGATGGGGACAACTTCAGTCGGGGGTCCATCCTTCGATATAAGGAGTATTTGCAGTCAAGCCCCAGCCCAATGCCAGGGGCCCCAGGGCACATCCTTTGGCCATTTTCCCTGGGAAAGAGAACTCACTAGTCCAGGTTGCTGATGCCAGTTTGTAGGGCTCACTTAGGTCTATCTGGGTAGCACAACTTTCAGGAGGGGACAAGTTTGGTCTGGGGCCCATCCTTCGATATAAGGATTTTTAGCAGTCAGGTTCCAGCCAGGGGCCAGGGTCCCCAGGGAACATCCTTTGGCAATTTTCCCTGGGAAAGAAAACTCACCAGTCCAGGTTGCTGATGCCAGTTTGTAGGGCTCACTTAGGTCTATCTGGGTAGCACAACTTTCAGGAGGGGACAAGTTTGGTCTGGGGCTCATCCTTCGATATAAGGATTTTTAGCAGTCAGGTTCCAGCCAGGGGCCAGTGTCCCCAGGGCACATCCTTTGGCTATTTTCCCTGGGAAAGAGAACTCACCAGTCAAGGTTGCTGATGTCAGTTTGTAGGGCTCTCTTGGGTCTATTTGGGCAGCAGAAATTTGAGGAGGGGATAACTTTTGTCTGCGATCTATCCTTCAATATACGGATATTTGCAGTCATGTCCGAGCGCAGTGCCACGGGCCCCTGGGCACATCCTTTGGCCATTTTCCCTGGGAAAGAAAATTCACCAGTCCAGGTTCCTGATGTCAGTTTGTAGGGCTCCCTTGGTTCTATCAGGGCAGCACATGTATGAGATGGGGACAACTTCGGTCTGGGTTCCATCCTTCGATATAAGGATTATTTGCAGTCAGGCCCCAGCCCAGTGCCAGGGGCCCCTGGGCACATCCTTTGGCCATTTTCCCTGGGAAAGAAGACTCACCAGTCCAGGTTCCCGGTGTCAGTTTGTAGGGCTCCCTTGGGTCTATCTGGGCAGCAGAAATTTGAGGAGCGGAAAATATTGGTCTGCGATCTATCCTTCGATATAAGGATTCTTTGCAGTCAGGTCCCAGCCGAGTGCCAAGGGCCCCAGGGAACATCCTTTCGCAATTTTCCACGGAAAAGAAAATTCACCAGTCCAGGTTCCTGATGTCAGTTTGTAGGGCTCCCTTGGTTCTAACAGGGCAGCACAAGTATGAGATGGGGACAACTTCAGTCTGGGGTCCATCCTTCGATATAAGGATTCTTTGCAGTCAAGTCCCAGCCCTCTGTTTGGGGCTCCAGGGCACATCCTTTGGCAATTTTCCCTGGGAAAGAAAACTCACCAGTTGAGGTTGTTGATGTCAGTTTGTAGGGCTCCCTTGGGTCTATCTGGGCAGCACAACTTTGTGGAGGGGACAACTTCGGTTTGGGGTCCAAACTTCGATATAAGGATTTTTTGCAGTCAAGTCCCAGCCCTGTGTTTGGGGCTCCAGGGCACATCCTTTGGCAATTTTCCCTGGGAAAGAAAACTCACCAGTCGAGGTTGCTGATGTCAGTTTGTAGGGCTCCCTTGGGTCTATCTGGGCAGCATAAGTATGAGATGGGGACAACTTTGGTCTGCGGTTCCATCCTTCGATATAAGGATTATTTGCAGTCAGGTCCCAGCCCAGTGCCAGGGTCCCCTGGGCACATCCTTTGGCCATTTTCCCTGGGAAAGAAAACTCACCAGTCCAGGTTGCTGATGTCAGTTTGTAGGGCTCCCTTGGGTCTATCAGGGCAGCACATATATGAGATGGGGACATCTTCAGTCTGGGGTCCATCCGTCTATATAAGGATTTTTTGCAGTTAGGACCCCAGCCCAGGGGCAGGGGCCCCAGGGCACATCCTTTGGCCATTTTCCCTGGGAAAGAAAACTCACCAGTCCAGGTTCCTGATGTCAGTTTGTAGGGCTCCCTTTGGTCTGTCAGGGCAGCACAACTTTGTGGAGGGGACAACTTCGGTTTGGGGTCCATCCTTCGATATAAGGATTTTTTGCAGTCAGGTCCCAGCCCTGTGTTTGGGGCTCCAGGGCACATCCTTTGGCCATTTTCCCTGGGAAAGAAAACTCACCATCCCAGGTTCCTGATGTCAGTTTGTAGGGCTCCCTTGGGTCTAACAGGGCAGCACAAGTTTTAGGAGGGGACAACTTCGGTCTGGGGTCCATCCTTCGATATAGGGATTCTTTTCCGTCAGGTACCAGCCGAGGGCCAGGGGCCCCTGGGCACATCCTTTGGCCATTTTCCCTGGGAAAGAAAACTCACCAGTCCAGGTTCCTGATATTAGTTTGTAGGGCTCCCTTGGGTCTAACAGGGCAGCACAACTTTGAGGAGGGGACAATTTTAGTCTGTAATCCATCCTTCGATATAGGGTTTTTTTACAGTCAGGTCCCAGCCAGGGTCCAGGGGCCTCTGGGCACATCCTTTGGCCATTTTCCCTGGGAAAGAAAACTCACCAGTCCAGGTTGCTGATGTCAGTTTGTAGGGCTCCCTTGGGTCTATCAGGGCAGCACATGTATGAGATGGGGACAACTTCATTCTGGGGTCCATCCTTCGATATAAGGATTTTTTGCAGTCAGGGCCCAGCCCATGGCCAGGGGCCCCAGGGCACAGCCTTTGGCCATTTTCCCTGGGAAAGAAAAGTCACTAGTCCAGGTTGCTGATGTCAGTTTGTAGGGCTCCCTTGGGTCTATCAGGGCAGCATAACTTTGTGGAGGGGACAACTTCGGTTTGGGGTCCAAACTTCGATATAAGGATTTTTTGCAGTCAAGTCCCAGCCCTGTGTTTGGGGCTCCAGGGCACATCCTTTGGCAATTTTCCCTGGGAAAGAAAACTCACCAGTCCAGGTTGCTGATGTCAGTTTGTAGGGCTCCCTTGGGTCTATCTGGGCAGCAAAAGTATGAGATGGGGACAACTTCAGTCTGTGGTCCATCCTTCGATATAAGGATTCTTTCCAGTCAAGCCCCAGCCGAGGGCAAGGGGCCCCTGGGCACATCCTTTGGCCATTTTCCCTGGGAAAGAAAACTCACCAGTCCAGGTTGCTGATGTCAGTTTCTAGGGCTCCCTTGGGTCTATCAGGGCAGCACAACTTTCTGGAGGGGACAACTTCGGTTTGGGGTCCAAACTTCGATATAAGGACTTTTTGCAGTCAGGTCCCCTCCCTGTGTTTGGGGCTCCACGGCACATCCTTTCGCAATTTTCCCTGGGAAAGAGAACTCACCAGTCCAGGTTGCTGATGTCAGTTTGTAGGGCTCCCTTGGGTCTATTTGGGCAGCAGAAATTTGAGGAGGGGAGAACTTTTGTCTGCGATCAATCCTTCAATATACGGATATTTGCAGTCATGTGCGAGCGCAGTGCCATGGGCCCCTGGACACATCCTTTGGCCATTTTCCCTGGGAAAGAAAATTCACCAGTCCAGGTTCCTGATGTCAGTTTGTAGGGCTCCCTTGGTTCTATCAGGGCAGCACAAGTATGAGATGGGGACAACTTCAGTCTGGGTTCCATCCTTCGATATAAGGATTATTTGCAGTCCTGGCCCAGCCCAGTGCCAGGGGCCCTAGGGCACAGCCTTTGGCCATTTTCCCTGGGAAAGAAAACTCACCAGTCCAGGTTCCTGGTGTCAGTTTGTAGGGCTCCCTTGGGTCTATCTGGGCAGCAGAAATTTGAGGAGCGGAAAATATTTCTCTGCGATCTATCCTTCGATATAAGGATTCTTTGCTGTCAGGTCCCAGCCGAGTGCCAAGGGCCCCAGGGAACAACCTTTCGCAATTTTCCATGGAAAAGAAAATTCACCAGTCCAGGTTCCTGATGTCAGTTTGTAGGGCTCCCTTTTGTCTATCAGGGCAGCACATATATGAGATGGGGACAACTTCAGTCTGGGGTCCATCCGTCGATATAAGGATTATTTGCAGTCAAGCCCCAGCCCAGGGCCAGGGGCCCCAGGGGACAACCTTTGGCCATTTTCCCTGGGAAAGAAAACTCACCAGCCCAGGTTCCTGATGTCAGTTTGTAGGGCTCCCTTGGGTCTAACAGGGCAGCACAAATTTTAGGAGGGGACAACTTCGGTCTGGGGTCCATCCTTCGATATAGGGATTCTTTACCGTCAGGCCCCAGCCCAGTGCCAGGGGCCCCTGGGCACATCCTTTCGCCATTTTCCCTGGGAAAGAAAACTCACCAGTCCAGGTTGCTGATGTCAGTTTGTAGGGCTCCGTTGGGTCTACCCGGGCAGCACAACTTTGAGGAGGGGACAATTTTAGTCTGTATTCATCCTTTGGTATAGGGATTCTTTAGAGTCAGGTCCCAGCCAGGGTCCAGGGGCCCCTGGGCACATCCTTTGGCCATTTACCCTGGGAAAGAATACTCACCAGTCGAGGTTGCTGATGTCAGTTTGTAGGGCTCCCTTGGGTCTATCAGGGCAGCACATGTATGAGATGGGGACAACTTCAGTCTGGGGTCCATCCTTCGATATAAGGATTTTTTGCAGTCAGGGCCCAGCCCATGGCCAGGGGCCCCAGGGCACAGCCTTTGGGCATTTTCCCTGGGAAAGAAAACTCACTAGTCCAGGTTGCTGATGTCAATTTGTAGGGCTCCCTTGGGTCTATCAGGGCAGCACAACTTTGTGGAGGGGACAATTTCTGTTTGGGGTCCAAACTTCGATACAAGGATTTTTTGCAGTCAAGTCCCAGCCCTGTGTTTGGGGATCCAGGGCACATCCTTTGGCAATTTTCCCTGGGAAAGAAAACTCACCAGTCCAGGTTGCTGATGTCAGTTTGTACGGCTCCCTTGGGTCTATCAGGGCAGCACAACTTTCTGGAGGGTACAACTTCGGTTTGGGGTCCAAACTTCGATATAAGGATTTTTTGCAGTCAGGTCCCATCCCTGTGTTTGGGGCTCCACGGCACATCCTTTGGCAATTTTCCCTGGGAAAGAGAACTCACCAGTCCAGGTTGCTGATGTCAGTTTGTAGGGCTCCCTTGGGTCTATTTGGGCAGCAGAAATTTGAGGAGGGGATAAATTTTGTCTGCGATCAATCCTTCAATATACGGATATTTGCAGTCATGTCCGAGCGCAGTGCCACGGGCCCCTGGGCACATCCTTTGGCCATTTTCCCTGGGAAAGAAAATTCACCAGTCCAGGTTGCTGATGTCAGTTTGTAGGGCTCCCTTGGTTCTATCAGGGCAGCACAAGTATGAGATGGGGACAACTTCGGTCTGGGTTCCATCCTTCGATATAAGGATTATTTGCAGTCCTGGCCCAGCCCAGTGCCAGGGGCCCCTGGGCACATCCTTTGGCCATTTTCCCTGGGAAAGAAGACTCACCAGTCCAGGTTGCTGATGTCAGTTTGTAGGGCTCCCTTGGGTCTATCAGGGCAGCACATATATGAGATGGGGACAACTTCAGTCTGGGGTCCATCCGTCGATATAAGGATTTTTTGGAGTCAGGACCCAGCCCTGGGGCAGGGGCCCCAGGGCACATCCTTTGGCCATTTTCCCTGGGAAAGAAAACTCACCAGTCCAGGTTCCTGATGTCAGTTTGTAGGGCTCCCTTTGGTCTGTCAGGGCAGCTTAACTTTGTGGAGGGGACAACTTCGGTTTGGGGTCCATCCTTCGATATAAGGATTTTTTGCAGTCAGGTCCCAGCCCTGTGTTTGGGGCTCCAGGGCACATCCTTTGGCCATTTTCCCTGGGAAAGAAAACTCACCAGTCCAGGTTGCTGATGTCAGTTTGTAGGGCTCCCTTGGGTCTACCTGGGCAGCACAACTTTGAGGAGGCGACAATTTTAGTCTGTAATCCATCCTTCGATATAGGGTTTTTTTACAGTCAGGTCCCAGCCAGGGTCCAGGGGCCTCTGGGCACATCCTTTGGCCATTTTCCCTGGAAAAGAAAACTCACCAGTCCAGGTTGCTGATGTCCCTTTGTAGGGCTCCCTTGGGTCTATCAGGGCAGCAGAAGTATTAGATGGGGACAACTTCATTCTGGGGTCCATCCTTCGATATAAGGATTTTTTGCAGTCAAGTCCCAGCCCTGTGTTTGTGGCCCCTGGGCACATCCTTTGGCCATTTTCCGAAGGAATGAAAACTCACCAGTCCAGGTTGCTGATGTCAGTTTGTAGGGCTCCCTTGGGTCTAACAGGGCAGCACAAGTTTTAGGAGGGGACAACTTTGGTCTGTGATCCATCCTTCGATGTAGTGATTCTTTACAGTCAGGCCCCAGCCCAGTGCCAGGGGCCCCTGGGCACATCCTTTGGCCATTTTCCCTGGGAAAGAAAACTCACCAGTCCAGGTTGCTGATGTCAGTTTGTAGGGCTCCCTTGGGTCTATCAGGGCAGCACATGTATGAGATGGGGACAACTTCAGTCGGGGGTCCATCCTTCGATATAAGGATTATTTGCAGTCAGGTCCCAGCCCAGGGCCAGGGGCCCCTGGGCACATCCTTTGGCCATTTTCCCTGGGAAAGAAGACTCACCAGTCCAGGTTCCCGGTGTCAGTTTGTAGGGCTCCCTTGGGTCTATCTGGGCAGCAGAAATTTGAGGAGCGGAAAATATTGGTCTGCGATCTATCCTTCGATATAAGGATTCTTTGCAGTCAGGTCCCAGCCGAGTGCCAAGGGCCCCAGGGAACATCCTTTCGCAATTTTCCACGGAAAAGAAAATTCACCAGTCCAGGTTCCTGATGTCAGTTTGTAGGGCTCCCTTGGTTCTAACAGGGCAGCACAAGTATGAGATGGGGACAACTTCAGTCTGGGGTCCATCCTTCGATATAAGGATTCTTTGCAGTCAAGCCCCAGCCCATGGCCAGGGGCCCCAGGGCACAGCCTTTGGCCATTTTCCCTGGGAAAGAAAACTCACTAGTCCAGGTTGCTGATGTCAGTTTGTAGGGCTCCCTTGGGTCTATCAGGGCAGCACAACTTTGTGGAGGGGACAACTTCGGTTTGGGGTCCAAACTTCGATATAAGGATATTTTGCAGTCAAGTCCCAGCCCTGTGTTTGGGGCTCCAGGGCACATCCTTTGGCAATTTTCCCTGGGAAACAAAACTCACCAGTCCAGGTTGCTGATGTCAGTTTGTAGGGCTCCCTTGGGTCTATCTGGGCAGCACAAGTATGAGATGGGGACAGCTTCGGTCTGCGGTTCCATCCTTCGATATAAGGATTATTTGCAGTCAGGTCCCAGCCCAGTGCCAGGGGCCCCTGGGCACATCCTTTGGCCATTTTCCCTGGGAAAGAAAACTCACCAGTCCAGGTTGCTGATGTCAGTTTGTAGGGCTCCCTTGGGTCTATCAGGGCAGCACATGTATGAGATGGGGACAACTTCATTCTGGGGTCCATCCTTCGATATAAGGATTTTTTGCAGTCAGGGCCCAGCCCATGGCCAGGGGCCCCAGGGCACAGCCTTTGGCCATTTTCCCTGGGAAAGAAAAGTCACTAGTCCAGGTTGCTGATGTCAGTTTGTAGGGCTCCCTTGGGTCTATCAGGGCAGCACAACATTGTGGAGGGGACAATTCCGGTTTGGGGTCCAAACTTCGATATAAGGATTTTTTGCAGTCAAGTCCCAGCCCTGTGTTTGGGGCTCCAGGGCACATCCTTTGGCAATTTTCCCTGGGAAAAAAAACTCACCAGTGCAGGTTGCTCATGTCAGTTTGTAGGGCTCCCTTGGGTCTATCTGGGCAGCAAAAGTATGAGATGGGGACAACTTCAGTCTGTGGTCCATCCTTCGATATAAGGATTCTTTGCAGTCAAGCCCCAGCCGAGGGCAAGGGGCCCCTGGGCACATCCTTTGGCCATTTTCCCTGGGAAAGAAAACTCACCAGTCCAGGTTGCTGATGTCAGTTTGTAGGGCTCCCTTGGGTCTATCAGGGCAGCACAACTTTCTGGAGGGGACAACTTCGGTTTGGGGTCAATCCTTCAATATACGGATATTTGCAGTCATGTCCGAGCGCAGTGTCATGGGTCCCTGGGCACATCCTTTGGCCATTTTCCCTGGGAAAGAAAATTCACCAGTCCAGGTTGCTGATGTCAGTTTGTAGGGCTCCCTTGGTTCTATCAGGGCAGCACAAGTATGAGATGGGGACAACTTCAGTCTGGGTTCCATCCTTCGATATAAGGATTATTTGCAGTCCTGGCCCAGCCCAGTGCCAGGGGCCCCAGGGCACACCCTTTGGCCATTTTCCCTGGGAAAGAAAACTCACCAGTCCAGGTTCCTGGTGTCAGTTTGTAGGGCTCCCTTGGGTCTATCTGGGCAGCAGACATTTGAGGAGCGGAAAATATTTGTCTGCGATCTATCCTTCGATATAAGGATTCTTTTCTGTCAGGTCGCAGCCGAGTGCCAAGGGCCCCAGGGAACATCCTTTCGCAATTTTCCATGGAAAAGAAAATTCACCAGTCCAGGTTCCTGATGTCAGTTTGTAGGGCTCCCTTGGGTCTATCAGGGCAGCACATATATGAGATGGGGACAACTTCAGTCTGGGGTCCATCCGTCGATATAAGGATTATTTGCAGTCAAGCCCCAGCCCAGGGGCAGGGGCCCCAGGGCACATCCTTTGGCCATTTTCCCTGGGAAAGAAAACTCACCAGCCCAGGTTCCTGATGTCAGTTTGTAGGGCTCCCTTGGGTCTAACAGGGCAGCACAACTTTTAGGAGGGGACAACTTCGGTCTGGGGTCCATCCTTCGATATTGGGATTCTTTACCGTCAGGCCCCAGCCCAGTGCCAGGGGCCCCTGGGCACATCCTTTCGCCATTTTCCGTGGGAAAGAAAACTCACCAGTCCAGGTTGCTGATGTCAGTTTGTAGGGCTCCCTTGGGTCTACCTGGGCAGCACAACTTTGAGGAGGGGACAATTTTAGTCTGTATTCATCCTTTGGTATAGGGATTCTTTAGAGTCAGGTCCCAGCCAGGGGCCAGGGGCCCCTGGGCACATCCTTTGGCCATTTTCCCTGGGAAAGAAAACTCACCAGTCCAGGTTGCTGATGTCAGTTTGTAGGGCTCCCTTGGGTCTATCAGGGCAGCACATGTATGAGATGGGGACAACTTCATTCTGGGGTCCATCCTTCGATATAAGGATTTTTTGCAGTCAGGGCCCAGCCCATGGCCAGGGGCCCCAGGGCACAGCCTTTGGCCATTTTCCCTGGGAAAGAAAAGTCACTAGTCCAGGTTGCTGATGTCAGTTTGTAGGGCTCCCTTGGGTCTATCAGGGCAGCATAACTTTGTGGAGGGGACAACTTCGGTTTGGGGTCCAAACTTCGATATAAGGATTTTTTGCAGTCAAGTCCCAGCCCTGTGTTTGGGGCTCCAGGGCACATCCTTTGGCAATTTTCCCTGGGAAAGAAAACTCACCAGTCCAGGTTGCTGATGTCAGTTTTTAGGGCTCCCTTGGGTCTATCTGGGCAGCAAAAGTATGAGATGGGGACAACTTCAGTCTGTGGTCCATCCTTCGATATAAGGATTCTTTGCAGTCAAGCCCCAGCCGAGGGCCTAGGGCCCCTGGGCACATCCTTTGGCCATTTTCCCTTGGAAAGAAAACTCACCAGTCCAGGTTGCTGATGTCAGTTTGTAGGGCTCCCTTGGGTCTATCTGGGCAGCAGAAATTTGAGGAGCGGAAAATATTGGTCTGCGAACAATCCTTCGATATAAGTATTCTTTGCAGTCAGGTCCCAGCCGAGTGCCAGGGTCCCCAGGGCACATCCTTTGGCCATTTTCCTTGGGAAAGAAAACTCACCAGTCCAGGTTCCTGATGTCAGTTTGTAGGGCTCCCTTTGGTCTGTCAGGGCAGCACAACTTTGTGGAGGGGACAACTTCGGTTTGGGGTCCATCCTTCGATATAAGGATTTTTTGCAGTCAGGTCCCAGCCCTGTGTTTGGGGCTCCAGGGCACATCCTTTGGCCATTTTCCCTGGGAAAGAAGACTCACCAGTCCAGGTTGCTGATGTCAGTTTGTAGGGCTCCCTTGGGTCTACCTGGGCAGCACAACTTTGAGGAGGGGACAATTTTAGTCTGTAATCCATCCTTCGATATAGGGTTTTTTTACAGTCAGGTCCCAGCCAGGGGCCAGGGGCCTCTGGGCACATCCTTTGGCCATTTTCCCTGGAAAAGAAAACTCACCAGTCCAGGTTGCTGATGTCCCTTTGTAGGGCTCCCTTTGGTCTATATGGGCAGCAGAAGTATTAGATGGGGACAACTTCAGTGTGGGGTCCATCCTTCGATATAAGGATTTTTTGCAGTCAAGTCCCAGCCCTGTGTTTGGGGCTCCATGGCACATCCTTTGGCCATTTTCCCAAGGAATGAAAACTCACCAGTCCAGGTTGCTGATGTCAGTTTGTAGGGCTCCCTTGGGTCTAACAGGGCAGCACAAGTTTTAGGAGGGGACAACTTTGGTCTGTGATCCATCCTTCGATGTAGTGATTCTTTACAGTCAGGCCCCAGCCGAGTGCCAGGGGCCCCTGGGCACATCCTTTGGCCATTTTCCCTGGGAAAGAAAACTCACCAGTCCAGGTTGCTGATGTCAGTTTGTAGGGCTCCCTTGGGTCTATCAGGGCAGCACATGTATGAGATGGGGACAACTTCAGTCGGGGGTCCATCCTTCGATATAAGGATTATTTGCAGTCAGGTCCCAGCCCAGGGCCAGGGGCCCCTGGGCACATCCTTTGGCCATTTTCCCTGGGAAAGAAGACTCACCAGTCCAGGTTCCCGGTGTCAGTTTGTAGGGCTCCCTTGGGTCTATCTGGGCAGCAGAAATTTGAGGAGCGGAAAATATTGGTCTGCGATCTATCCTTCGATATAAGGATTCTTTGCAGTCAGGTCCCAGCCGAGTGCCAAGGGCCCCAGGGAACATCCTTTCGCAATTTTCCACGGAAAAGAAAATTCACCAGTCCAGGTTCCTGATGTCAGTTTGTAGGGCTCCCTTGGTTCTAACAGGGCAGCACAAGTATGAGATGGGGACAACTTCAGTCTGGGGTCCATCCTTCGATATAAGGATTCTTTGCAGTCAAGACCCAGCCCATGGCCAGGGGCCCCAGGGCACAGCCTTTGGCCATTTTCCCTGGGAAAGAAAACTCACTAGTCCAGGTTGCTGATGTCAGTTTGTAGGGCTCCCTTGGGTCTATCAGGGCAGCACAACTTTGTGGAGGGGACAACTTCGGTTTGGGGTCCAAACTTCGATATAAGGATATTTTGCAGTCAAGTCCCAGCCCTGTGTTTGGGGCTCCAGGGCACATCCTTTGGCAATTTTCCCTGGGAAAGAAAACTCACCAGTCCAGGTTGCTGATGTCAGTTTGTAGGGCTCCCTTGGGTCTATCTGGGCAGCACAAGTATGAGATGGGGACAGCTTCGGTCTGCGGTTCCATCCTTCGATATAAGGATTATTTGCAGTCAGGTCCCAGCCCAGTGCCAGGGGCCCCTGGGCACATCCTTTGGCCATTTTCCCTGGGAAAGAAAACTCACCAGTCCAGGTTGCTGATGTCAGTTTGTAGGGCTCCCTTGGGTCTATCAGGGCAGCACATGTATGAGATGGGGACAACTTCATTCTGGGGTCCATCCTTCGATATAAGGATTTTTTGCAGTCAGGGCCCAGCCCATGGCCAGGGGCCCCAGGGCACAGCCTTTGGCCATTTTCCCTGGGAAAGAAAAGTCACTAGTCCAGGTTGCTGATGTCAGTTTGTAGGGCTCCCTTGGGTCTATCAGGGCAGCACAACTTTGTGGAGGGGACAATTCCGGTTTGGGGTCCAAACTTCGATATAAGGATTTTTTGCAGTCAAGTCCCAGCCCTGTGTTTGGGGCTCCAGGGCACATCCTTTGGCAATTTTCCCTGGGAAAAAAAACTCACCAGTGCAGGTTGCTCATGTCAGTTTGTAGGGCTCCCTTGGGTCTATCTGGGCAGCAAAAGTATGAGATGGGGACAACTTCAGTCTGTGGTCCATCCTTCGATATAAGGATTCTTTGCAGTCAAGCCCCAGCCGAGGGCAAGGGGCCCCTGGGCACATCCTTTGGCCATTTTCCCTGGGAAAGAAAACTCACCAGTGCAGGTTGCTGATGTCAGTTTGTAGGGCTCCCTTGGGTCTATCAGGGCAGCACAACTTTCTGGAGGGGACAACTTCGGTTTGGGGTCAATCCTTCAATATACGGATATTTGCAGTCATGTCCGAGCGCAGTGTCATGGGTCCCTGGGCACATCCTTTGGCCATTTTCCCTGGGAAAGAAAATTCACCAGTCCAGGTTCCTGATGTCAGTTTGTAGGGCTCCCTTGGTTCTATCAGGGCAGCACAAGTATGAGATGGGGACAACTTCAGTCTGGGTTCCATCCTTCGATATAAGGATTATTTGCAGTCCTGGCCCAGCCCAGTGCCAGGGGCCCCAGGGCACACCCTTTGGCCATTTTCCCTGGGAAAGAAAACTCACCAGTCCAGGTTCCTGGTGTCAGTTTGTAGGGCTCCCTTGGGTCTATCTGGGCAGCAGACATTTGAGGAGCGGAAAATATTTGTCTGCGATCTATCCTTCGATATAAGGATTCTTTTCTGTCAGGTCCCAGCCGAGTGCCAAGGGCCCCAGGGAACATCCTTTCGCAATTTTCCATGGAAAAGAAATTTCACCAGTCCAGGTTCCTAATGTCAGTTTGTAGGGCTCCCTTGGGTCTATCAGGGCAGCACATATATGAGATGGGGACAACTTCAGTCTGGGGTCCATCCGTCGATATAAGGATTATTTGCAGTCAAGCCCCAGCCCAGGGGCAGGGGCCCCAGGGCACATCCTTTGGCCATTTTCCCTGGGAAAGAAAACTCACCAGCCCAGGTTCCTGATGTCAGTTTGTAGGGCTCCCTTGGGTCTAACAGGGTAGCACAACTTTTAGGAGGGGACAACTTCGGTCTGGGGTCCATCCTTCGATATTGGGATTCTTTACCGTCAGGCCCCAGCCCAGTGCCAGGGGCCCCTGGGCACATCCTTTCGCCATTTTCCGTGGGAAAGAAAACTCACCAGTCCAGGTTGCTGATGTCAGTTTGTAGGGCTCCCTTGGGTCTACCTGGGCAGCACAACTTTGAGGAGGGGACAATTTTAGTCTGTATTCATCCTTTGGTATAGGGATTCTTTAGAGTCAGGTCCCAGCCAGGGGCCAGGGGCCCCTGGGCACATCCTTTGGCCATTTTCCCTGGGAAAGAAAACTCACCAGTCCAGGTTGCTGATGTCAGTTTGTAGGGCTCCCTTGGGTCTATCAGGGCAGCACATGTATGAGATGGGGACAACTTCATTCTGGGGTCCATCCTTCGATATAAGGATTTTTTGCAGTCAGGGCCCAGCCCATGGCCAGGGGCCCCAGGGCACAGCCTTTGGCCATTTTCCCTGGGAAAGAAAAGTCACTAGTCCAGGTTGCTGATGTCAGTTTGTAGGGCTCCCTTGGGTCTATCAGGGCAGCATAACTTTGTGGAGGGGACAACTTCGGTTTGGGGTCCAAACTTCGATATAAGGATTTTTTGCAGTCAAGTCCCAGCCCTGTGTTTGGGGCTCCAGGGCACATCCTTTGGCAATTTTCCCTGGGAAAGAAAACTCACCAGTCCAGGTTGCTGATGTCAGTTTTTAGGGCTCCCTTGGGTCTATCTGGGCAGCAAAAGTATGAGATGGGGACAACTTCAGTCTGTGGTCCATCCTTCGATATAAGGATTCTTTGCAGTCAGGACCCAGCCGAGGGCCTAGGGCCCCTGGGCACATCCTTTGGCCATTTTCCCTTGGAAAGAAAACTCACCAGTCCAGGTTGCTGATGTCAGTTTGTAGGGCTCCCTTGGGTCTATCTGGGCAGCAGAAATTTGAGGAGCGGAAAATATTGGTCTGCGAACAATCCTTCGATATAAGTATTCTTTGCAGTCAGGTCCCAGCCGAGTGCCAGGGTCCCCAGGGCACATCCTTTGGCCATTTTCCTTGGGAAAGAAAACTCACCAGTCCAGGTTCCTGATGTCAGTTTGCAGGGCTCCCTTTGGTCTGTCAGGGCAGCACAACTTTGTGGAGGGGACAACTTCGGTTTGGGGTCCATCCTTCGATATAAGGATTTTTTGCAGTCAGGTCCCAGCCCTGTGTTTGGGGCTCCAGGGCACAGCCTTTGGCCATTTTCCCTGGGAAAGAAGACTCACCAGTCCAGGTTGCTGATGTCAGTTTGTAGGGCTCCCTTGGGTCTACCTGGGCAGCACAACTTTGAGGAGGGGACAATTTTAGTCTGTAATCCATCCTTCGATATAGGGTTTTTTTACAGTCAGGTCCCAGCCAGGGGCCAGGGGCCTCTGGGCACATCCTTTGGCCATTTTCCCTGGAAAAGAAAACTCACCAGTCCAGGTTGCTGATGTCCCTTTGTAGGGCTCCCTTTGGTCTATATGGGCAGCAGAAGTATTAGATGGGGACAACTTCATTCTGGGGTCCATCCTTCGATATAAGGATTTTTTGCAGTCAAGTCCCAGCCCTGTGTTTGGGGCTCCAGGGCACATCCTTTGGCCATTTTCCCAAGGAATGAAAACTCACCAGTCCAGGTTGCTGATGTCAGTTTGTAGGGCTCCCTTGGGTCTAACAGGGCAGCACAAGTTTTAGGAGGGGACAACTTTGGTCTGTGATCCATCCTTCGATGTAGTGATTCTTTACAGTCAGGCCCCTGCCCAGTGCCAGGGGCCCCTGGGCACATCCTTTGGCCATTTTCCCTGGGAAAGAAAACTCACCAGTCCAGGTTGCTGATGTCAGTTTGTAGGGCTCCCTTGGGTCTATCAGGGCAGCACATGTATGAGATGGGGACAACTTCAGTCGGGGGTCCATCCTTCGATATAAGGATTATTTGCAGTCAAGCCCCAGCCCAGGGCCAGGGGCCCCAGGGCACATCCTTTGGCCATTTTCCCTGGGAAAGAGAACTCACTAGTCCAGGTTGCTGATGCCAGTTTGTAGGGCTCACTTAGGTCTATCTGGGTAGCACAACTTTCAGGAGGGGACAAGTTTGGTCTGGGGCCCATCCTTCGATATAAGGATTTTTAGCAGTCAGGTTCCAGCCAGGGGCCAGGGTCCCCAGGGAACATCCTTTGGCAATTTTCCCTGGGAAAGAAAACTCACCAGTCCAGGTTGCTGATGCCAGTTTGTAGGGCTCACTTAGGTCTATCTGGGTAGCACAACTTTCAGGAGGGGACAAGTTTGGTCTGGGGCTCATCCTTCGATATAAGGATTTTTAGCAGTCAGGTTCCAGCCAGGGGCCAGTGTCCCCAGGGCACATCCTTTGGCTATTTTCCCTGGGAAAGAGAACTCACCAGTCAAGGTTGCTGATGTCAGTTTGTAGGGTTCTCTTGGGTCTATTTGGGCAGCAGAAATTTGAGGAGGGGATAACTTTTGTCTGCGATCAATCCTTCAATATACGGATATTTGCAGTCATGTCCGAGCGCAGTGCCACGGGCCCCTGGGCACATCCTTTGGCCATTTTCCCTGGGAAAGAAAATTCACCAGTCCAGGTTCCTGATGTCAGTTTGTAGGGCTCCCTTGGTTCTATCAGGGCAGCACATGTATGAGATGGGGACAACTTCGGTCTGGGTTCCATCCTTCGATATAAGGATTATTTGCAGTCAGGCCCCAGCCCAGTGCCAGGGGCCCCTGGGCACATCCTTTGGCCATTTTCCCTGGGAAAGAAGACTCACCAGTCCAGGTTCCCGGTGTCAGTTTGTAGGGCTCCCTTGGGTCTATCTGGGCAGCAGAAATTTGAGGAGCGGAAAATATTGGTCTGCGATCTATCCTTCGATATAAGGATTCTTTGCAGTCAGGTCCCAGCCGAGTGCCAAGGGCCCCAGGGAACATCCTTTCGCAATTTTCCACGGAAAAGAAAATTCACCAGTCCAGGTTCCTGATGTCAGTTTGTAGGGCTCCCTTGGTTCTAACAGGGCAGCACAAGTATGAGATGGGGACAACTTCAGTCTGGGGTCCATCCTTCGATATAAGGATTCTTTGCAGTCAAGCCCCAGCCCATGGCCAGGGGCCCCAGGGCACAGCCTTTGGCCATTTTCCCTGGGAAAGAAAACTCACCAGTCCAGGTTGCTGATGTCAGTTTGTAGGGCTCCCTTGGGTCTATCTGGGCAGCACAACTTTGTGGAGGGGACAACTTCGGTTTGGGGTCCAAACTTCGATATAAGGATTTTTTGCAGTCAAGTCCCAGCCCTCTGTTTGGGGCTCCAGGGCACATCCTTTGGCAATTTTCCCTGGGAAAGAAAACTCACCAGTCCAGGTTGCTGATGTCAGTTTGTAGGGCTCCCTTGGGTCTATCTGGGCAGCATAAGTATGAGATGGGGACAACTTTGGTCTGCGGTTCCATCCTTCGATATAAGGATTATTTGCAGTCAGGTCCCAGCCCAGTGCCAGGGTCCCCTGGGCACATCCTTTGGCCATTTTCCCTGGGAAAGAAAACTCACCAGTCCAGGTTGCTGATGTCAGTTTGTAGGGCTCCCTTGGGTCTATCAGGGCAGCACATATATGAGATGGGGACATCTTCAGTCTGGGGTCCATCCGTCTATATAAGGATTTTTTGCAGTTAGGACCCCAGCCCAGGGGCAGGGGCCCCAGGGCACATCCTTTGGCCATTTTCCCTGGGAAAGAAAACTCACCAGTCCAGGTTCCTGATGTCAGTTTGTAGGGCTCCCTTTGGTCTGTCAGGGCAGCACAACTTTGTGGAGGGGACAACTTCGGTTTGGGGTCCATCCTTCGATATAAGGATTTTTTGCAGTCAGGTCCCAGCCCTGTGTTTGGGGCTCCAGGGCACATCCTTTGGCCATTTTCCCTGGGAAAGAAAACTCACCATCCCAGGTTCCTGATGTCAGTTTGTAGGGCTCCCTTGGGTCTAACAGGGCAGCACAAGTTTTAGGAGGGGACAACTTCGGTCTGGGGTCCATCCTTCGATATAGGGATTCTTTTCCGTCAGGTACCAGCCGAGGGCCAGGGGCCCCTGGGCACATCCTTTGGCCATTTTCCCTGGGAAAGAAAACTCACCAGTCCAGGTTCCTGATATTAGTTTGTAGGGCTCCCTTGGGTCTAACAGGGCAGCACAACTTTGAGGAGGGGACAATTTTAGTCTGTAATCCATCCTTTGGTATAGGGATTCTTTAGAGTCAGGTCCCAGCCAGGGGCCAGGGGCCCCTGGGCACATCCTTTGGCCATTTTCCCTGGGAAAGAAAACTCACCAGTCCAGGTTGCTGATGTCAGTTTTTAGGGCTCCCTTGGGTCTATCAGGGCAGCACATGTATGAGATGGGGACAACTTCATTCTGGGGTCCATCCTTCGATATAAGGATTTTTTGCAGTCAGGGCCCAGCCCATGGCCAGGGGCCCCAGGGCACAGCCTTTGGCCATTTTCCCTGGGAAAGAAAAGTCACTAGTCCAGGTTGCTGATGTCAGTTTGTAGGGCTCCCTTGGGTCTATCAGGGCAGCATAACTTTGTGGAGGGGACAACTTCGGTTTGGGGTCCAAACTTCGATATAAGGATTTTTTGCAGTCAAGTCCCAGCCCTGTGTTTGGGGCTCCAGGGCACATCCTTTGGCAATTATCCCTGGGAAAGAAAACTCACCAGTCCAGGTTGCTGATGTCAGTTTGTAGGGCTCCCTTGGGTCTACCCGGGCAGCACAACTTTGAGGAGGGGACAATTTTAGTCTGTATTCATCCTTTGGTATTGGGATTCTTTAGAGTCAGGTCCCAGCCAGGGTCCAGGGGCTCCTGGGCACATCCTTTGGCCATTTTCCCTGGGAAAGAATACTCACCAGTCGAGGTTGCTGATGTCAGTTTGTAGGGCTCCCTTGGGTCTATCAGGGCAGCACATGTATGAGATGGGGACAACTTCATTCTGGGGTCCATCCTTCGATATAAGGATTTTTTGCAGTCAGGGCCCAGCCCATGGCCAGGGGCCCCAGGGCACAGCCTTTGGGCATTTTCCCTGGGAAAGAAAACTCACTAGTCCAGGTTGCTGATGTCAATTTGTAGGGCTCCCTTGGGTCTATCAGGGCAGCACAACTTTGTGGAGGGGACAATTTCGGTTTGGGGTCCAAACTTCGATACAAGGATTTTTTGCAGTCAAGTCCCAGCCCTGTGTTTGGGGATCCAGGGCACATCCTTTGGCAATTTTCCCTGGGAAAGAAAACTCACCAGTCCAGGTTGCTGATGTCAGTTTGTACGGCTCCCTTGGGTCTATCAGGGCAGCACAACTTTCTGGAGGGTACAACTTCGGTTTGGGGTCCAAACTTCGATATAAGGATTTTTTGCAGTCAGGTCCCATCCCTGTGTTTGGGGCTCCACGGCACATCCTTTGGCAATTTTCCCTGGGAAAGAGAACTCACCAGTCCAGGTTGCTGATGTCAGTTTGTAGGGCTCCCTTGGGTCTATTTGGGCAGCAGAAATTTGAGGAGGGGATAACTTTTGTCTGCGATCAATCCTTCAATATACGGATATTTGCAGTCATGTCCGAGCGCAGTGCCACGGGCCCCTGGGCGCATCCTTTGGCCATTTTCCCTGGGAAAGAAAATTCACCAGTCCAGGTTGCTGATGTCAGTTTGTAGGGCTCCCTTGGTTCTATCAGGGCAGCACAAGTATGAGATGGGGACAACTTCGGTCTGGGTTCCATCCTTCGATATAAGGATTATTTGCAGTCCTGGCCCAGCCCAGTGCCAGGGGCCCCTGGGCACATCCTTTGGCCATTTTCCCTGGGAAAGAAGACTCACCAGTCCAGGTTGCTGATGTCAGTTTGTAGGGCTCCCTTGGGTCTATCAGGGCAGCACATATATGAGATGGGGACAACTTCAGTCTGGGGTCCATCCGTCGATATAAGGATTTTTTGGAGTCAGGACCCAGCCCTGGGGCAGGGGCCCCAGGGCACATCCTTTGGCCATTTTCCCTGGGAAAGAAAACTCACCAGTCCAGGTTCCTGATGTCAGTTTGTAGGGCTCCCTTTGGTCTGTCAGGGCAGCTTAACTTTGTGGAGGGGACAACTTCGGTTTGGGGTCCATCCTTCGATATAAGGATTTTTTGCAGTCAGGTCCCAGCCCTGTGTTTGGGGCTCCAGGGCACATCCTTTGGCCATTTTCCCTGGGAAAGAAAACTCACCAGTCCAGGTTGCTGATGTCAGTTTGTAGGGCTCCCTTGGGTCTACCTGGGCAGCACAACTTTGAGGAGGGGACAATTTTAGTCTGTAATCCATCCTTCGATATAGGGTTTTTTTACAGTCAGGTCCCAGCCAGGGTCCAGGGGCCTCTGGGCACATCCTTTGGCCATTTTCCCTGGAAAAGAAAACTCACCAGTCCAGGTTGCTGATGTCCCTTTGTAGGGCTCCCTTGGGTCTATCAGGGCAGCAGAAGTATTAGATGGGGACAACTTCATTCTGGGGTCCATCCTTCGATATAAGGATTTTTTGCAGTCAAGTCCCAGCCCTGTGTTTGGGGCTCCAGGGCACATCCTTTGGCCATTTTCCCAAGGAATGAAAACTCACCAGTCCAGGTTGCTGATGTCAGTTTGTAGGGCTCCCTTGGGTCTAACAGGGCAGCACAAGTTTTAGGAGGGGACAACTTTGGTCTGTGATCCATCCTTCGATGTAGTGATTCTTTACAGTCAGGCCCCAGCCCAGTGCCAGGGGCCCCTGGGCACATCCTTTGGCCATTTTCCCTGGGAAAGAAAACTCACCAGTCCAGGTTGCTGATGTCAGTTTGTAGGGCTCCCTTGGGTCTATCAGGGCAGCACATGTATGAGATGGGGACAACTTCAGTCGGGGGTCCATCCTTCGATATAAGGATTATTTGCAGTCAAGCCCCAGCCCAGGGCCAGGGGCCCCAGGGCACATCCTTTGGCCATTTTCCCTGGGAAAGAGAACTCACTAGTCCAGGTTGCTGATGCCAGTTTGTAGGGCTCACTTAGGTCTATCTGGGTAGCACAACTTTCAGGAGGGGACAAGTTTGGTCTGGGGCCCATCCTTCGATATAAGGATTTTTAGCAGTCAGGTTCCAGCCAGGGGCCAGGGTCCCCAGGGAACTTCCTTTGGCAATTTTCCCTGGGAAAGAAAACTCACCAGTCCAGGTTGCTGATGCCAGTTTGTAGGGCTCACTTAGGTCTATCGGGGTAGCACAACTTTAAGGAGGGGACAACTTTGGTCTGGGGCTCATGCTTCGATATAAGGATTTTTAGCAGTCAGGTTCTAGCCAGGGGCCAGGGTCCCCAGGGCACATCCTTTGGCTATTTTCCCTGGGAAAGAGAACTCACCAGTCAAGGTTGCTGATGTCAGTTTGTAGGGCTCTCTTGGGTCTATTTGGGCAGCAGAAATTTGAGGAGGGGATAACTTTTGTCTGCGATCAATCCTTCAATATACGGATATTTGCAGTCATGTCCGAGCGCAGTGCCACGGGCCCCTGGGCACATCCTTTGGCCATTTTCCCTGGGAAAGAAAATTCACCAGTCCAGGTTGCTGATGTCAGTTTGTAGGGCTCCCTTGGTTCTAACAGGGCAGCACAAGTATGAGATGGGGACAACTTCAGTCTGGGGTCCATCCTTCGATATAAGGATTCTTTGCAGTCAAGACCCAGCCCATGGCCAGGGGCCCCAGGGCACAGCCTTTGGCCATTTTCCCTGGGAAAGAAAACTCACTAGTCCAGGTTGCTGATGTCAGTTTGTAGGGCTCCCTTGGGTCTATCAGGGCAGCACAACTTTGTGGAGGGGACAACTTCGGTTTGGGGTCCAAACTTCGATATAAGGATATTTTGCAGTCAAGTCCCAGCCCTGTGTTTGGGGCTCCAGGGCACATCCTTTGGCAATTTTCCCTGGGAAAGAAAACTCACCAGTCCAGGTTGCTGATGTCAGTTTGTAGGGCTCCCTTGGGTCTATCTGGGCAGCACAAGTATGAGATGGGGACAGCTTCGGTCTGCGGTTCCATCCTTCGATATAAGGATTATTTGCAGTCAGGTCCCAGCCCAGTGCCAGGGGCCCCTGGGCACATCCTTTGGCCATTTTCCCTGGGAAAGAAAACTCACCAGTCCAGGTTGCTGATGTCAGTTTGTAGGGCTCCCTTGGGTCTATCAGGGCAGCACATGTATGAGATGGGGACAACTTCATTCTGGGGTCCATCCTTCGATATAAGGATTTTTTGCAGTCAGGGCCCAGCCCATGGCCAGGGGCCCCAGGGCACAGCCTTTGGCCATTTTCCCTGGGAAAGAAAAGTCACTAGTCCAGGTTGCTGATGTCAGTTTGTAGGGCTCCCTTGGGTCTATCAGGGCAGCACAACTTTGTGGAGGGGACAATTCCGGTTTGGGGTCCAAACTTCGATATAAGGATTTTTTGCAGTCAAGTCCCAGCCCTGTGTTTGGGGCTCCAGGGCACATCCTTTGGCAATTTTCCCTGGGAAAAAAAACTCACCAGTGCAGGTTGCTCATGTCAGTTTGTAGGGCTCCCTTGGGTCTATCTGGGCAGCAAAAGTATGAGATGGGGACAACTTCAGTCTGTGGTCCATCCTTCGATATAAGGATTCTTTGCAGTCAAGCCCCAGCCGAGGGCAAGGGGCCCCTGGGCACATCCTTTGGCCATTTTCCCTGGGAAAGAAAACTCACCAGTGCAGGTTGCTGATGTCAGTTTGTAGGGCTCCCTTGGGTCTATCAGGGCAGCACAACTTTCTGGAGGGGACAACTTCGGTTTGGGGTCAATCCTTCAATATACGGATATTTGCAGTCATGTCCGAGCGCAGTGTCATGGGTCCCTGGGCACATCCTTTGGCCATTTTCCCTGGGAAAGAAAATTCACCAGTCCAGGTTCCTGATGTCAGTTTGTAGGGCTCCCTTGGTTCTATCAGGGCAGCACAAGTATGAGATGGGGACAACTTCAGTCTGGGTTCCATCCTTCGATATAAGGATTATTTGCAGTCCTGGCCCAGCCCAGTGCCAGGGGCCCCAGGGCACACCCTTTGGCCATTTTCCCTGGGAAAGAAAACTCACCAGTCCAGGTTCCTGGTGTCAGTTTGTAGGGCTCCCTTGGGTCTATCTGGGCAGCAGACATTTGAGGAGCGGAAAATATTTGTCTGCGATCTATCCTTCGATATAAGGATTCTTTTCTGTCAGGTCCCAGCCGAGTGCCAAGGGCCCCAGGGAACATCCTTTCGCAATTTTCCATGGAAAAGAAATTTCACCAGTCCAGGTTCCTAATGTCAGTTTGTAGGGCTCCCTTGGGTCTATCAGGGCAGCACATATATGAGATGGGGACAACTTCAGTCTGGGGTCCATCCGTCGATATAAGGATTATTTGCAGTCAAGCCCCAGCCCAGGGGCAGGGGCCCCAGGGCACATCCTTTGGCCATTTTCCCTGGGAAAGAAAACTCACCAGCCCAGGTTCCTGATGTCAGTTTGTAGGGCTCCCTTGGGTCTAACAGGGCAGCACAACTTTTAGGAGGGGACAACTTCGGTCTGGGGTCCATCCTTCGATATTGGGATTCTTTACCGTCAGGCCCCAGCCCAGTGCCAGGGGCCCCTGGGCACATCCTTTCGCCATTTTCCGTGGGAAAGAAAACTCACCAGTCCAGGTTGCTGATGTCAGTTTGTAGGGCTCCCTTGGGTCTACCTGGGCAGCACAACTTTGAGGAGGGGACAATTTTAGTCTGTATTCATCCTTTGGTATAGGGATTCTTTAGAGTCAGGTCCCAGCCAGGGGCCAGGGGCCCCTGGGCACATCCTTTGGCCATTTTCCCTGGGAAAGAAAACTCACCAGTCCAGGTTGCTGATGTCAGTTTGTAGGGCTCCCTTGGGTCTATCAGGGCAGCACATGTATGAGATGGGGACAACTTCATTCTGGGGTCCATCCTTCGATATAAGGATTTTTTGCAGTCAGGGCCCAGCCCATGGCCAGGGGCCCCAGGGCACAGCCTTTGGCCATTTTCCCTGGGAAAGAAAAGTCACTAGTCCAGGTTGCTGATGTCAGTTTGTAGGGCTCCCTTGGGTCTATCAGGGCAGCATAACTTTGTGGAGGGGACAACTTCGGTTTGGGGTCCAAACTTCGATATAAGGATTTTTTGCAGTCAAGTCCCAGCCCTGTGTTTGGGGCTCCAGGGCACATCCTTTGGCAATTTTCCCTGGGAAAGAAAACTCACCAGTCCAGGTTGCTGATGTCAGTTTTTAGGGCTCCCTTGGGTCTATCTGGGCAGCAAAAGTATGAGATGGGGACAACTTCAGTCTGTGGTCCATCCTTCGATATAAGGATTCTTTGCAGTCAGGACCCAGCCGAGGGCCTAGGGCCCCTGGGCACATCCTTTGGCCATTTTCCCTTGGAAAGAAAACTCACCAGTCCAGGTTGCTGATGTCAGTTTGTAGGGCTCCCTTGGGTCTATCTGGGCAGCAGAAATTTGAGGAGCGGAAAATATTGGTCTGCGAACAATCCTTCGATATAAGTATTCTTTGCAGTCAGGTCCCAGCCGAGTGCCAGGGTCCCCAGGGCACATCCTTTGGCCATTTTCCTTGGGAAAGAAAACTCACCAGTCCAGGTTCCTGATGTCAGTTTGCAGGGCTCCCTTTGGTCTGTCAGGGCAGCACAACTTTGTGGAGGGGACAACTTCGGTTTGGGGTCCATCCTTCGATATAAGGATTTTTTGCAGTCAGGTCCCAGCCCTGTGTTTGGGGCTCCAGGGCACAGCCTTTGGCCATTTTCCCTGGGAAAGAAGACTCACCAGTCCAGGTTGCTGATGTCAGTTTGTAGGGCTCCCTTGGGTCTACCTGGGCAGCACAACTTTGAGGAGGGGACAATTTTAGTCTGTAATCCATCCTTCGATATAGGGTTTTTTTACAGTCAGGTCCCAGCCAGGGGCCAGGGGCCTCTGGGCACATCCTTTGGCCATTTTCCCTGGAAAAGAAAACTCACCAGTCCAGGTTGCTGATGTCCCTTTGTAGGGCTCCCTTTGGTCTATATGGGCAGCAGAAGTATTAGATGGGGACAACTTCATTCTGGGGTCCATCCTTCGATATAAGGATTTTTTGCAGTCAAGTCCCAGCCCTGTGTTTGGGGCTCCAGGGCACATCCTTTGGCCATTTTCCCAAGGAATGAAAACTCACCAGTCCAGGTTGCTGATGTCAGTTTGTAGGGCTCCCTTGGGTCTAACAGGGCAGCACAAGTTTTAGGAGGGGACAACTTTGGTCTGTGATCCATCCTTCGATGTAGTGATTCTTTACAGTCAGGCCCCTGCCCAGTGCCAGGGGCCCCTGGGCACATCCTTTGGCCATTTTCCCTGGGAAAGAAAACTCACCAGTCCAGGTTGCTGATGTCAGTTTGTAGGGCTCCCTTGGGTCTATCAGGGCAGCACATGTATGAGATGGGGACAACTTCAGTCGGGGGTCCATCCTTCGATATAAGGATTATTTGCAGTCAAGCCCCAGCCCAGGGCCAGGGGCCCCAGGGCACATCCTTTGGCCATTTTCCCTGGGAAAGAGAACTCACTAGTCCAGGTTGCTGATGCCAGTTTGTAGGGCTCACTTAGGTCTATCTGGGTAGCACAACTTTCAGGAGGGGACAAGTTTGGTCTGGGGCCCATCCTTCGATATAAGGATTTTTAGCAGTCAGGTTCCAGCCAGGGGCCAGGGTCCCCAGGGAACATCCTTTGGCAATTTTCCCTGGGAAAGAAAACTCACCAGTCCAGGTTGCTGATGCCAGTTTGTAGGGCTCACTTAGGTCTATCTGGGTAGCACAACTTTCAGGAGGGGACAAGTTTGGTCTGGGGCTCATCCTTCGATATAAGGATTTTTAGCAGTCAGGTTCCAGCCAGGGGCCAGTGTCCCCAGGGCACATCCTTTGGCTATTTTCCCTGGGAAAGAGAACTCACCAGTCAAGGTTGCTGATGTCAGTTTGTAGGGTTCTCTTGGGTCTATTTGGGCAGCAGAAATTTGAGGAGGGGATAACTTTTGTCTGCGATCAATCCTTCAATATACGGATATTTGCAGTCATGTCCGAGCGCAGTGCCACGGGCCCCTGGGCACATCCTTTGGCCATTTTCCCTGGGAAAGAAAATTCACCAGTCCAGGTTCCTGATGTCAGTTTGTAGGGCTCCCTTGGTTCTATCAGGGCAGCAAATGTATGAGATGGGGACAACTTCGGTCTGGGTTCCATCCTTCGATATAAGGATTATTTGCAGTCAGGCCCCAGCCCAGTGCCAGGGGCCCCTGGGCACATCCTTTGGCCATTTTCCCTGGGAAAGAAGACTCACCAGTCCAGGTTCCCGGTGTCAGTTTGTAGGGCTCCCTTGGGTCTATCTGGGCAGCAGAAATTTGAGGAGCGGAAAATATTGGTCTGCGATCTATCCTTCGATATAAGGATTCTTTGCAGTCAGGTCCCAGCCGAGTGCCAAGGGCCCCAGGGAACATCCTTTCGCAATTTTCCACGGAAAAGAAAATTCACCAGTCCAGGTTCCTGATGTCAGTTTGTAGGGCTCCCTTGGTTCTAACAGGGCAGCACAAGTATGAGATGGGGACAACTTCAGTCTGGGGTCCATCCTTCGATATAAGGATTCTTTGCAGTCAAGCCCCAGCCCATGGCCAGGGGCCCCAGGGCACAGCCTTTGGCCATTTTCCCTGGGAAAGAAAACTCACTAGTCCAGGTTGCTGATGTCAGTTTGTAGGGCTCCCTTGGGTCTATCTGGGCAGCACAACTTTGTGGAGGGGACAACTTCGGTTTGGGGTCCAAACTTCGATATAAGGATTTTTTGCAGTCAAGTCCCAGCCCTCTGTTTGGGGCTCCAGGGCACATCCTTTGGCAATTTTCCCTGGGAAAGAAAACTCACCAGTCCAGGTTGCTGATGTCAGTTTGTAGGGCTCCCTTGGGTCTATCTGGGCAGCATAAGTATGAGATGGGGACAACTTTGGTCTGCGGTTCCATCCTTCGATATAAGGATTATTTGCAGTCAGGTCCCAGCCCAGTGCCAGGGTCCCCTGGGCACATCCTTTGGCCATTTTCCCTGGGAAAGAAAACTCACCAGTCCAGGTTGCTGATGTCAGTTTGTAGGGCTCCCTTGGGTCTATCAGGGCAGCACATATATGAGATGGGGACATCTTCAGTCTGGGGTCCATCCGTCTATATAAGGATTTTTTGCAGTTAGGACCCCAGCCCAGGGGCAGGGGCCCCAGGGCACATCCTTTGGCCATTTTCCCTGGGAAAGAAAACTCACCAGTCCAGGTTCCTGATGTCAGTTTGTAGGGCTCCCTTTGGTCTGTCAGGGCAGCACAACTTTGTGGAGGGGACAACTTCGGTTTGGGGTCCATCCTTCGATATAAGGATTTTTTGCAGTCAGGTCCCAGCCCTGTGTTTGGGGCTCCAGGGCACATCCTTTGGCCATTTTCCCTGGGAAAGAAAACTCACCATCCCAGGTTCCTGATGTCAGTTTGTAGGGCTCCCTTGGGTCTAACAGGGCAGCACAAGTTTTAGGAGGGGACAACTTCGGTCTGGGGTCCATCCTTCGATATAGGGATTCTTTTCCGTCAGGTACCAGCCGAGGGCCAGGGGCCCCTGGGCACATCCTTTGGCCATTTTCCCTGGGAAAGAAAACTCACCAGTCCAGGTTCCTGATATTAGTTTGTAGGGCTCCCTTGGGTCTAACAGGGCAGCACAACTTTGAGGAGGGGACAATTTTAGTCTGTAATCCATCCTTTGGTATAGGGATTCTTTAGAGTCAGGTCCCAGCCAGGGGCCAGGGGCCCCTGGGCACATCCTTTGGCCATTTTCCCTGGGAAAGAAAACTCACCAGTCCAGGTTGCTGATGTCAGTTTTTAGGGCTCCCTTGGGTCTATCAGGGCAGCACATGTATGAGATGGGGACAACTTCATTCTGGGGTCCATCCTTCGATATAAGGATTTTTTGCAGTCAGGGCCCAGCCCATGGCCAGGGGCCCCAGGGCACAGCCTTTGGCCATTTTCCCTGGGAAAGAAAAGTCACTAGTCCAGGTTGCTGATGTCAGTTTGTAGGGCTCCCTTGGGTCTATCAGGGCAGCATAACTTTGTGGAGGGGACAACTTCGGTTTGGGGTCCAAACTTCGATATAAGGATTTTTTGCAGTCAAGTCCCAGCCCTGTGTTTGGGGCTCCAGGGCACATCCTTTGGCAATTATCCCTGGGAAAGAAAACTCACCAGTCCAGGTTGCTGATGTCAGTTTGTAGGGCTCCCTTGGGTCTACCCGGGCAGCACAACTTTGAGGAGGGGACAATTTTAGTCTGTATTCATCCTTTGGTATTGGGATTCTTTAGAGTCAGGTCCCAGCCAGGGTCCAGGGGCTCCTGGGCACATCCTTTGGCCATTTTCCCTGGGAAAGAATACTCACCAGTCGAGGTTGCTGATGTCAGTTTGTAGGGCTCCCTTGGGTCTATCAGGGCAGCACATGTATGAGATGGGGACAACTTCATTCTGGGGTCCATCCTTCGATATAAGGATTTTTTGCAGTCAGGGCCCAGCCCATGGCCAGGGGCCCCAGGGCACAGCCTTTGGGCATTTTCCCTGGGAAAGAAAACTCACTAGTCCAGGTTGCTGATGTCAATTTGTAGGGCTCCCTTGGGTCTATCAGGGCAGCACAACTTTGTGGAGGGGACAATTTCGGTTTGGGGTCCAAACTTCGATACAAGGATTTTTTGCAGTCAAGTCCCAGCCCTGTGTTTGGGGATCCAGGGCACATCCTTTGGCAATTTTCCCTGGGAAAGAAAACTCACCAGTCCAGGTTGCTGATGTCAGTTTGTACGGCTCCCTTGGGTCTATCAGGGCAGCACAACTTTCTGGAGGGTACAACTTCGGTTTGGGGTCCAAACTTCGATATAAGGATTTTTTGCAGTCAGGTCCCATCCCTGTGTTTGGGGCTCCACGGCACATCCTTTGGCAATTTTCCCTGGGAAAGAGAACTCACCAGTCCAGGTTGCTGATGTCAGTTTGTAGGGCTCCCTTGGGTCTATTTGGGCAGCAGAAATTTGAGGAGGGGATAACTTTTGTCTGCGATCAATCCTTCAATATACGGATATTTGCAGTCATGTCCGAGCGCAGTGCCACGGGCCCCTGGGCGCATCCTTTGGCCATTTTCCCTGGGAAAGAAAATTCACCAGTCCAGGTTGCTGATGTCAGTTTGTAGGGCTCCCTTGGTTCTATCAGGGCAGCACAAGTATGAGATGGGGACAACTTCGGTCTGGGTTCCATCCTTCGATATAAGGATTATTTGCAGTCCTGGCCCAGCCCAGTGCCAGGGGCCCCTGGGCACATCCTTTGGCCATTTTCCCTGGGAAAGAAGACTCACCAGTCCAGGTTGCTGATGTCAGTTTGTAGGGCTCCCTTGGGTCTATCAGGGCAGCACATATATGAGATGGGGACAACTTCAGTCTGGGGTCCATCCGTCGATATAAGGATTTTTTGGAGTCAGGACCCAGCCCTGGGGCAGGGGCCCCAGGGCACATCCTTTGGCCATTTTCCCTGGGAAAGAAAACTCACCAGTCCAGGTTCCTGATGTCAGTTTGTAGGGCTCCCTTTGGTCTGTCAGGGCAGCTTAACTTTGTGGAGGGGACAACTTCGGTTTGGGGTCCATCCTTCGATATAAGGATTTTTTGCAGTCAGGTCCCAGCCCTGTGTTTGGGGCTCCAGGGCACATCCTTTGGCCATTTTCCCTGGGAAAGAAAACTCACCAGTCCAGGTTGCTGATGTCAGTTTGTAGGGCTCCCTTGGGTCTACCTGGGCAGCACAACTTTGAGGAGGGGACAATTTTAGTCTGTAATCCATCCTTCGATATAGGGTTTTTTTACAGTCAGGTCCCAGCCAGGGTCCAGGGGCCTCTGGGCACATCCTTTGGCCATTTTCCCTGGAAAAGAAAACTCACCAGTCCAGGTTGCTGATGTCCCTTTGTAGGGCTCCCTTGGGTCTATCAGGGCAGCAGAAGTATTAGATGGGGACAACTTCATTCTGGGGTCCATCCTTCGATATAAGGATTTTTTGCAGTCAAGTCCCAGCCCTGTGTTTGGGGCTCCAGGGCACATCCTTTGGCCATTTTCCCAAGGAATGAAAACTCACCAGTCCAGGTTGCTGATGTCAGTTTGTAGGGCTCCCTTGGGTCTAACAGGGCAGCACAAGTTTTAGGAGGGGACAACTTTGGTCTGTGATCCATCCTTCGATGTAGTGATTCTTTACAGTCAGGCCCCAGCCCAGTGCCAGGGGCCCCTGGGCACATCCTTTGGCCATTTTCCCTGGGAAAGAAAACTCACCAGTCCAGGTTGCTGATGTCAGTTTGTAGGGCTCCCTTGGGTCTATCAGGGCAGCACATGTATGAGATGGGGACAACTTCAGTCGGGGGTCCATCCTTCGATATAAGGATTATTTGCAGTCAAGCCCCAGCCCAGGGCCAGGGGCCCCAGGGCACATCCTTTGGCCATTTTCCCTGGGAAAGAGAACTCACTAGTCCAGGTTGCTGATGCCAGTTTGTAGGGCTCACTTAGGTCTATCTGGGTAGCACAACTTTCAGGAGGGGACAAGTTTGGTCTGGGGCCCATCCTTCGATATAAGGATTTTTAGCAGTCAGGTTCCAGCCAGGGGCCAGGGTCCCCAGGGAACTTCCTTTGGCAATTTTCCCTGGGAAAGAAAACTCACCAGTCCAGGTTGCTGATGCCAGTTTGTAGGGCTCACTTAGGTCTATCGGGGTAGCACAACTTTCAGGAGGGGACAACTTTGGTCTGGGGCTCATGCTTCGATATAAGGATTTTTAGCAGTCAGGTTCTAGCCAGGGGCCAGGGTCCCCAGGGCACATCCTTTGGCTATTTTCCCTGGGAAAGAGAACTCACCAGTCAAGGTTGCTGATGTCAGTTTGTAGGGCTCTCTTGGGTCTATTTGGGCAGCAGAAATTTGAGGAGGGGATAACTTTTGTCTGCGATCAATCCTTCAATATACGGATATTTGCAGTCATGTCCGAGCGCAGTGCCACGGGCCCCTGGGCACATCCTTTGGCCATTTTCCCTGGGAAAGAAAATTCACCAGTCCAGGTTCCTGATGTCAGTTTGTAGGGCTCCCTTGGTTCTATCAGGGCAGCACAAGTATGAGATGGGGACAACTTCGGTCTGGGTTCCATCCTTCGACATAAGGATTATTTGCAGTCAGGTCCCAGCCCAGTGCCAGGGTCCCCTGGGCACATCCTTTGGCCATTTTCCCTGGGAAAGAAGACTCACCAGTCCAGGTTCCCGGTGTCAGTTTGTAGGGCTCCCTTGGGTCTATCTGGGCAGCAGAAATTTGAGGAGCGGAAAATATTGATCTGCGATCTATCCTTCGATATAAGGATTCTTTGCAGTCAGGTCCCAGCCGAGTGCCAAGGGCCCCAGGGAGCATCCTTTCGCAATTTTCCACGGAAAAGAAAATTCACCAGTCCAGGTTCCTGATGTCAGTTTGTAGGGCTCCCTTGGTTCTAACAGGGCAGCACAAGTATGAGATGGGGACAACTTCAGTCTGGGGTCCATCCTTCGATATAAGGATTCTTTGCAGTCAAGACCCAGCCCATGGCCAGGGGCCCCTGGGCACAGCCTTTGGTCATTTTCCCTGGGAAAGAAAACTCACTAGTCCAGGTTGCTGATGTCAGTTTGTAGGGCTCCCTTGGGTCTATCAGGGCAGCACAACTTTGTGGAGGGGACAACTTCGGTTTGGGTTCCAAACTTCGATATAAGGATTTTTTGCAGTCAAGTCCCAGCCCTGTGTTTGGGGCTCCAGGGCACATCCTTTGGCAATTTTCCCTGGGAAAGAAAACTCACCAGTCCAGGTTGCTGATGTCAGTTTGTAGGGCTCCCTTGGGTCTATCTGGGTAGCAAAAGTATGAGATGGGGACAACTTCAGTCTGTGGTCCATCCTTCGATATACGGATTCTTTGCAGTCAAGCCCCAGCCGAGGGCCAGGGGCCCCTGGGCACATCCTTTGGCCATTTTCCCTGGGAAAGAAAACTCACCAGTCCAGGTTGCTGATGCCAGTTTGTAGGGCTCACTTAGGTCTATCTGGGTAGCACAACTTTCAGGAGGGGACAACTTTGGTCTGGGGCCCATCCTTCGATATAAGGATTTTTAGCAGTCAGGTTCCAGCGAGGGGCCAGGGTCCCCAGGGCACATCCTTTGGCAATTTTCCCTGGGAAAGAAAACTCACCAGTCCAGGTTCCTAATGTCAGTTTGTAGGGCTCCCTTGGGTCTATCTGGGCAGCACAAGTATGAGATGGGGACAACATCGGTCTAGGGTGCGTCCTTCGATAGAAGGATTCTTTGCGGTCAAGACCCAGCCGAGGGCTAGGGGCCCCTGGGCACATCCTTTGGCCATTTTCCGTGGGAAAGAAAACTCAGCAGCCCAGGTTCCTGATGTCAGTTTGTAGGGCTCCCTTGGGTCTAACAGGGCAGCACAAGTTTTTGGAGGGGACAACTTCGGTCTGGGGTCCATCCTTCGATATAGTGATTCTTTACAGTCAGGGCCCAGCCAGGGGCCAGGGGCCTCTGGGCACATCCTTTGGCCATTTTCCCTGGGAAAGAAAACTCACCAGTCCAGGTTGCTGATGTCAGTTTGTAGGGCTCCCTTGGGTCTATCAGGGCAGCACAAGTATGAGATGGGGACAACTTCAGTCTGGGGTCCATCCTTCGATATAAGGATTCTTTGCAGTCAAGCCCCAGCCGAGGGCCAGGGGCCCCTGGGCACATCCTTTGGCCATCTTCCCGGGGAAAGAAAACTCACCAGTCCAGGTTCCTGATGTCAGTTTGTAGGGCTCCCTTGGGTCTAACAGGGCAGCACAAGTTTTAGGAGGGGACAACTTTGGTCTGTGATCCATCCTTCGATATAGTGATTCTTTAGAGTCAGGCCCCAGCCCAGTGCCAGGGTCTCCAGGGCACATCCTTTGGCCATTTTCCCTGGGAAAGAAAACTCACCAGTCCAGGTTGCTGATGTCAGTTTGTAGGGCTCCCTTGGGTCTATCAGGGCAGCACAAGTATGAGATGGGGACAACTTCAGTCTGGGGTCCATCCTTTGATATAAGGATTTTTTGCAGTCAGGTTCCAGCCGAGGGCCAGGGGTCCCTGGGCACATCCTTTGGCCATTTTCCCTGGGAAAGAAAACTCACCAGTCCAGGTTGCTGATGCCAGTTGGTAGGGCTCACTTAGGTCAATCTGTGTAGCACAACTTTCAGGAGGGGACAACTTTGGTCTGGGGCCCATCCTTCGATATAAGGATTTTTAGCAGTCAGGTTCCAGCCCAGGGCCAGGGTCCCCAGGGCACATCCTTTGGCTATTTTCCCCGGGAAAGAAAACTCACCAGTCAAGGTTCCTGATGTCAGTTTGTAGGGCTCCCTTGGGTCTATCTGGGGAGCAAAAGTATGAGATGGGGAAAACTTCAGTCTGGGGTACATCCTTCGAAATATGGATTCTTTGCACTCAAGCCCCAGCCGAGGGCCAGGGGCCCCTGGGCACATCCTTTGGCCATTTTCCCTGGGAAAGAAAACTCACCAGTCCAGGTTCCTGATGTCAGTTTGTAGGGCTCCCTTGGGTCTCTCTGGGCAGCACAACTTTGAGGAGCGGACAAATTCGGTCTGCGATCCATCCTTCGATATAAGGATTTTTTGCAGTCAGGGCCCAGACCAGGACCAGGGGCCCCTGGGCACATCCTTTGGCCATTTTCCCTGGGAAAGAAAACTCACCAGTCCAGGTTGCTGATGTCACTTTGTAGGGCTCCCTTGGGTCTAACAGGGCAGCACAAGTTTTAGGAAGGGACAACTTTGGTCTGTGATCCATCCTTCGATATAGTGATTCTTTACAGTCAGGCCCCAGCCCAGGGCCAGGGGCCCCTGGGCACATGCTTTGGCCATTTTCCCTGGGAAAGAAAACTCACGAGTCCAGGTTCCTGATGTCAGTTTGTAGGGCTCCCTTGGGTCTATCAGGGCAGCACATATATGAGATGGGGACAACTTCAGTCTGGGGTTCATCTGTCGATATAAGGATTTTTTGCAGTCAGGACCCAGCCCAGGGGCAGGGGCCCCAGGGCACATCCTTTGACCATTTTCCCTGGGAAAGAAAACTCACCAGTCCAGGTTGCTGATGTCAGTTTGTAGGGCTCCCTTGGGTCTATCTGGGCAGCAGAAATTTGATGAGCGCACAAGTTTTGTCTGCGATCCATCCTTCGATATAAGGATTCTTTGCAGTCAGGTCCCAGCCGAGTGCCAGGCGCCCCAGGGAAAAACCTTTGGCCATTTTCCCTGGGAAAGAAAACTCACCAGTCCAGGTTCCTGATGTCAGTTTGTAGGGCTCCCTTGGGTCTATCTGGGTAGCACAACTTTCAGGAGGGGACAACTTCCGTCTGGGGTCCATCCTTCGATATAGGGATTCTTTACAGTCAGGTCCCAGCCAGGGGCCAGGGGCCCCTGGGCACATCCTTTGGCCATTTTCCCTGGGAAAGAAAACTCACCAGTCCAGGTTCCTGATGTCAGTTTGTAGGGCTCCCTTGGGTCTATCAGGGCAGCACATGTATGAGATGGGGACAACTTCAGTCTGGGGTCCATCCTTCGATAAAAGGATTCTTTGCAGTCCTGGCCCAGCCCAGGGCGAGGGGCCCCTGGGCACATCCTTTGGCCATTTTCCCTGGGAAAGAAAACTCACCAGTCCAGGTTGCTGATCTCAGTTTGTAGGGCTCCCTTGGGTCTATCAGGGCAGCATAAGTTTTAGGAGGGGACAACTTCGGTGTGGGGCCCATCCTTCGATATAAGGATTTTTAGCAGTCAGGTTCCAGCCCAGTGCACGGGTCCCCAGGGCACATCCTTTGGCTATTTTCCCTGGGAAAGAAAACTCACCAGTCCAGGTTCCTAATGTCGGTTTGTAGGGCTCCCTTGGGTCTATCAGGGCAGCACATGTATGAGGTGGGGACAACATCGGTCTGGAGTCCATCCTTCGATATAGGGATTCTTTACAGTCAGGGCCCAGCCCAGGGCCAGGGGCCCCTGGGCACATCCTTTGGCCATTTTCCCTGGGAAAGAAAACTCACTAGTCCAGGTTGCTGATGCCAGTTTGTAGGGCTAACTTAGTTTTATCTGGGTAGGACAACTTTCAGGAGGGGACAACTTTGGTCTGGGGCCCAACCTTCGATATAAGGATTTTTAGCAGTCAGGTTCCAGCCAGGGGCCAGGGTCCCCAGGGCACATCCTTTGGCAATTTTCCCTGGGAAAGAAAACTCACCAGTCCAGGTTCCTAATGTCAGTTTGTAGGGCTCCCTTGGGTCTATCTAGGCAGCACAAGTATGAGATGGGGACAACATCGGTCTGGGGTGCGTCCTTCGATATAAGGATGCTTTGCAGTCAAGACCCAGCCGAGGGCTAGGGGCCCCTGGGCACATCCTTTGGCCATTTTCCGTGGGAAAGAAAACTCACCAGCCCAGGTTCCTGATGTCAGTTTGTAGGGCTCCCTTGGGTCTAACAGGGCAGCACAAGTTTTTGGAGGGGACAACTTCGGTCTGGGGTCCATCCTTCGATATAGTGATTCTTTACAGTCAGGGCCCAGCCGAGGGCCAGGGGCCCCTGGGCACATCCTTTGGCTATTTTCCCTGGGAAAGAAAATACACCGATCCAGGTTGCTGATGTCAGTTTGTGGGGCTCCCTTGGGTCTACCTGGGCAGCACAACTTTGAGGAGGGGACAATTTTAGTCTGTAATCCATCCTTCGATATAGGGATTCTTTACAGTCCGGTCCCAGCCCAGTGCCAGGGTCTCCAGGGCACATCCTTTGGCCATTTTCCCTGGGAAAGAAAACTCACCAGTCCAGGTTGCTGATCTCAGTTTGTAGGGCTCCCTTGGGTCTATCAGGGCAGCACATGTATGAGATGGGGACAACTTCAGTCGGGGGTCCATCCTTCGATATAAGGATTATTTGCAGTCAAGCCCCAGCCCAGGGCCAGGGGCCCCAGGGCACATCCTTTGGCCATTTTCCCTGGGAAAGAGAACTCACTAGTCCAGGTTGCTGATGCCAGTTTGTAGGGCTCACTTAGGTCTATCTGGGTAGCACAACTTTCAGGAGGGGACAAGTTTGGTCTGGGGCCCATCCTTCGATATAAGGATTTTTAGCAGTCAGGTTCCAGCCAGGGGCCAGGGTCCCCAGGGAACTTCCTTTGGCAATTTTCCCTGGGAAAGAAAACTCACCAGTCCAGGTTGCTGATGCCAGTTTGTAGGGCTCACTTAGGTCTATCGGGGTAGCACAACTTTCAGGAGGGGACAACTTTGGTCTGGGGCTCATGCTTCGATATAAGGATTTTTAGCAGTCAGGTTCTAGCCAGGGGCCAGGGTCCCCAGGGCACATCCTTTGGCTATTTTCCCTGGGAAAGAGAACTCACCAGTCAAGGTTGCTGATGTCAGTTTGTAGGGCTCTCTTGGGTCTATTTGGGCAGCAGAAATTTGAGGAGGGGATAACTTTTGTCTGCGATCAATCCTTCAATATACGGATATTTGCAGTCATGTCCGAGCGCAGTGCCACGGGCCCCTGGGCACATCCTTTGGCCATTTTCCCTGGGAAAGAAAATTCACCAGTCCAGGTTCCTGATGTCAGTTTGTAGGGCTCCCTTGGTTCTATCAGGGCAGCACACGTATGAGATGGGGACAACTTCGGTCTGGGTTCCATCCTTCGACATAAGGATTATTTGCAGTCAGGTCCCAGCCCAGTGCCAGGGGCCCCTGGGCACATCCTTTGGCCATTTTCCCTGGGAAAGAAGACTCACCAGTCCAGGTTCCCGGTGTCAGTTTGTAGGGCTCCCTTGGGTCTATCTGGGCAGCAGAAATTTGAGGAGCGGAAAATATTGATCTGCGATCTATCCTTCGATATAAGGATTCTTTGCAGTCAGGTCCCAGCCGAGTGCCAAGGGCCCCAGGGAGCATCCTTTCGCAATTTTCCACGGAAAAGAAAATTCACCAGTCCAGGTTCCTGATGTCAGTTTGTAGGGCTCCCTTGGTTCTAACAGGGCAGCACAAGTATGAGATGGGGACAACTTCAGTCTGGGGTCCATCCTTCGATATAAGGATTCTTTGCAGTCAAGACCCAGCCCATGGCCAGGGGCCCCTGGGCACAGCCTTTGGTCATTTTCCCTGGGAAAGAAAACTCACTAGTCCAGGTTGCTGATGTCAGTTTGTAGGGCTCCCTTGGGTCTATCAGGGCAGCACAACTTTGTGGAGGGGACAACTTCGGTTTGGGTTCCAAACTTCGATATAAGGATTTTTTGCAGTCAAGTCCCAGCCCTGTGTTTGGGGCTCCAGGGCACATCCTTTGGCAATTTTCCCTGGGAAAGAAAACTCACCAGTCCAGGTTGCTGATGTCAGTTTGTAGGGCTCCCTTGGGTCTATCTGGGTAGCAAAAGTATGAGATGGGGACAACTTCAGTCTGTGGTCCATCCTTCGATATACGGATTCTTTGCAGTCAAGCCCCAGCCGAGGGCCAGGGGCCCCTGGGCACATCCTTTGGCCATTTTCCCTGGGAAAGAAAACTCACCAGTCCAGGTTGCTGATGCCAGTTTGTAGGGCTCACTTAGGTCTATCTGGGTAGCACAACTTTCAGGAGGGGATAACTTTGGTCTGGGGCCCATCCTTCGATATAAGGATTTTTAGCAGTCAGGTTCCAGCGAGGGGCCAGGGTCCCCAGGGCACATCCTTTGGCAATTTTCCCTGGGAAAGAAAACTCACCAGTCCAGGTTCCTAATGTCAGTTTGTAGGGCTCCCTTGGGTCTATCTGGGCAGCACAAGTATGAGATGGGGACAACATCGGTCTGGGGTGCGTCCTTCGATAGAAGGATTCTTTGCGGTCAAGACCCAGCCGAGGGCTAGGGGCCCCTGGGCACATCCTTTGGCCATTTTCCGTGGGAAAGAAAACTCAGCAGCCCAGGTTCCTGATGTCAGTTTGTAGGGCTCCCTTGGGTCTAACAGGGCAGCACAAGTTTTTGGAGGGGACAACTTCGGTCTGGGGTCCATCCTTCGATATAGTGATTCTTTACAGTCAGGGCCCAGCCAGGGGCCAGGGGCCTCTGGGCACATCCTTTGGCCATTTTCCCTGGGAAAGAAAACTCACCAGTCCAGGTTGCTGATGTCAGTTTGTAGGGCTCCCTTGGGTCTATCAGGGCAGCACAAGTATGAGATGGGGACAACTTCAGTCTGGGGTCCATCCTTCGATATAAGGATTCTTTGCAGTCAAGCCCCAGCCGAGGGCCAGGGGCCCCTGGGCACATCCTTTGGCCATCTTCCCGGGGAAAGAAAACTCACCAGTCCAGGTTCCTGATGTCAGTTTGTAGGGCTCCCTTGGGTCTAACAGGGCAGCACAAGTTTTAGGAGGGGACAACTTTGGTCTGTGATCCATCCTTCGATATAGTGATTCTTTACAGTCAGGCCCCAGCCCAGTGCCAGGGTCTCCAGGGCACATCCTTTGGCCATTTTCCCTGGGAAAGAAAACTCACCAGTCCAGGTTGCTGATGTCAGTTTGTAGGGCTCCCTTGGGTCTATCAGGGCAGCACAAGTATGAGATGGGGACAACTTCAGTCTGGGGTCCATCCTTCGATATAAGGATTTTTTGCAGTCAGGTTCCAGCCGAGGGCCAGGGGTCCCTGGGCACATCCTTTGGCCATTTTCCCTGGGAAAGAAAACTCACCAGTCCAGGTTGCTGATGCCAGTTTGTAGGGCTCACTTAGGTCAATCTGTGTAGCACAACTTTCAGGAGGGGACAACTTTGGTCTGGGGCCCATCCTTCGATATAAGGATTTTTAGCAGTCAGGTTCCAGCCCAGGGCCAGGGTCCCCAGGGCACATCCTTTGGCCATTTTCCCTGGGAAAGAAAATTCACCAGTCCAGGTTCCTGATGTCAGTTTGTAGGGCTCCCTTGGTTCTATCAGGGCAGCACACGTATGAGATGGGGACAACTTCGGTCTGGGTTCCATCCTTCGACATAAGGATTATTTGCAGTCAGGTCCCAGCCCAGTGCCAGGGGCCCCTGGGCACATCCTTTGGCCATTTTCCCTGGGAAAGAAGACTCACCAGTCCAGGTTCCCGGTGTCAGTTTGTAGGGCTCCCTTGGGTCTATCTGGGCAGCAGAAATTTGAGGAGCGGAAAATATTGATCTGCGATCTATCCTTCGATATAAGGATTCTTTGCAGTCAGGTCCCAGCCGAGTGCCAAGGGCCCCAGGGAGCATCCTTTCGCAATTTTCCACGGAAAAGAAAATTCACCAGTCCAGGTTCCTGATGTCAGTTTGTAGGGCTCCCTTGGTTCTAACAGGGCAGCACAAGTATGAGATGGGGACAACTTCAGTCTGGGGTCCATCCTTCGATATAAGGATTCTTTGCAGTCAAGACCCAGCCCATGGCCAGGGGCCCCTGGGCACAGCCTTTGGTCATTTTCCCTGGGAAAGAAAACTCACTAGTCCAGGTTGCTGATGTCAGTTTGTAGGGCTCCCTTGGGTCTATCAGGGCAGCACAACTTTGTGGAGGGGACAACTTCGGTTTGGGTTCCAAACTTCGATATAAGGATTTTTTGCAGTCAAGTCCCAGCCCTGTGTTTGGGGCTCCAGGGCACATCCTTTGGCAATTTTCCCTGGGAAAGAAAACTCACCAGTCCAGGTTGCTGATGTCAGTTTGTAGGGCTCCCTTGGGTCTATCTGGGTAGCAAAAGTATGAGATGGGGACAACTTCAGTCTGTGGTCCATCCTTCGATATACGGATTCTTTGCAGTCAAGCCCCAGCCGAGGGCCAGGGGCCCCTGGGCACATCCTTTGGCCATTTTCCCTGGGAAAGAAAACTCACCAGTCCAGGTTGCTGATGCCAGTTTGTAGGGCTCACTTAGGTCTATCTGGGTAGCACAACTTTCAGGAGGGGATAACTTTGGTCTGGGGCCCATCCTTCGATATAAGGATTTTTAGCAGTCAGGTTCCAGCGAGGGGCCAGGGTCCCCAGGGCACATCCTTTGGCAATTTTCCCTGGGAAAGAAAACTCACCAGTCCAGGTTCCTAATGTCAGTTTGTAGGGCTCCCTTGGGTCTATCTGGGCAGCACAAGTATGAGATGGGGACAACATCGGTCTGGGGTGCGTCCTTCGATAGAAGGATTCTTTGCGGTCAAGACCCAGCCGAGGGCTAGGGGCCCCTGGGCACATCCTTTGGCCATTTTCCGTGGGAAAGAAAACTCAGCAGCCCAGGTTCCTGATGTCAGTTTGTAGGGCTCCCTTGGGTCTAACAGGGCAGCACAAGTTTTTGGAGGGGACAACTTCGGTCTGGGGTCCATCCTTCGATATAGTGATTCTTTACAGTCAGGGCCCAGCCAGGGGCCAGGGGCCTCTGGGCACATCCTTTGGCCATTTTCCCTGGGAAAGAAAACTCACCAGTCCAGGTTGCTGATGTCAGTTTGTAGGGCTCCCTTGGGTCTATCAGGGCAGCACAAGTATGAGATGGGGACAACTTCAGTCTGGGGTCCATCCTTCGATATAAGGATTCTTTGCAGTCAAGCCCCAGCCGAGGGCCAGGGGCCCCTGGGCACATCCTTTGGCCATCTTCCCGGGGAAAGAAAACTCACCAGTCCAGGTTCCTGATGTCAGTTTGTAGGGCTCCCTTGGGTCTAACAGGGCAGCACAAGTTTTAGGAGGGGACAACTTTGGTCTGTGATCCATCCTTCGATATAGTGATTCTTTACAGTCAGGCCCCAGCCCAGTGCCAGGGTCTCCAGGGCACATCCTTTGGCCATTTTCCCTGGGAAAGAAAACTCACCAGTCCAGGTTGCTGATGTCAGTTTGTAGGGCTCCCTTGGGTCTATCAGGGCAGCACAAGTATGAGATGGGGACAACTTCAGTCTGGGGTCCATCCTTCGATATAAGGATTTTTTGCAGTCAGGTTCCAGCCGAGGGCCAGGGGTCCCTGGGCACATCCTTTGGCCATTTTCCCTGGGAAAGAAAACTCACCAGTCCAGGTTGCTGATGCCAGTTTGTAGGGCTCACTTAGGTCAATCTGTGTAGCACAACTTTCAGGAGGGGACAACTTTGGTCTGGGGCCCATCCTTCGATATAAGGATTTTTAGCAGTCAGGTTCCAGCCCAGGGCCAGGGTCCCCAGGGCACATCCTTTGGCTATTTTCCCCGGGAAAGAAAACTCACCAGTCAAGGTTCCTGATGTCAGTTTGTAGGGCTCCCTTGGGTCTATCTGGGGAGCAAAAGTATGAGATGGGGAAAACTTCAGTCTGGGGTACATCCTTCGAAATATGGATTCTTTGCACTCAAGCCCCAGCCGAGGGCCAGGGGCCCCTGGGCACATCCTTTGGCCATTTTCCCTGGGAAAGAAAACTCACCAGTCCAGGTTCCTGATGTCAGTTTGTAGGGCTCCCTTGGGTCTCTCTGGGCAGCACAACTTTGAGGAGCGGACAAATTCGGTCTGCGATCCATCCTTCGATATAAGGATTTTTTGCAGTCAGGGCCCAGACCAGGACCAGGGGCCCCTGGGCACATCCTTTGGCCATTTTCCCTGGGAAAGAAAACTCACCAGTCCAGGTTGCTGATGTCACTTTGTAGGGCTCCCTTGGGTCTAACAGGGCAGCACAAGTTTTAGGAAGGGACAACTTTGGTCTGTGATCCATCCTTCGATATAGTGATTCTTTACAGTCAGGCCCCAGCCCAGGGCCAGGGGCCCCTGGGCACATGCTTTGGCCATTTTCCCTGGGAAAGAAAACTCACCAGTCCAGGTTCCTGATGTCAGTTTGTAGGGCTCCCTTGGGTCTATCAGGGAAGCACATATATGAGATGGGGACAACTTCAGTCTGGGGTTCATCTGTCGATATAAGGATTTTTTGCAGTCAGGAGCCAGCCCAGGGGCAGGGGCCCCAGGGCACATCCTTTGACCATTTTCCCTGGGAAAGAAAACTCACCAGTCCAGGTTCCTGATGTCAGTTTGTAGGGCTCCCTTGGGTCTATCTGGGCAGCAGAAATTTGATGAGCGCACAAGTTTTGTCTGCGATCCATCCTTCGATATAAGGATTCTTTGCAGTCAGGTCCCAGCCGAGTGCCAGGCGCCCCAGGGAAAAACCTTTGGCCATTTTCCCTGGGAAAGAAAACTCACCAGTCCAGGTTCCTGATGTCAGTTTGTAGGGCTCCCTTGGGTCTATCTGGGTAGCACAACTTTCAGGAGGGGACAACTTCCGTCTGGGGTCCATCCTTCGATATAGGGATTCTTTACAGTCAGGTCCCAGCCAGGGGCCAGGGGCCCCTGGGCACATCCTTTGGCCATTTTCCCTGGGAAAGAAAACTCACCAGTCCAGGTTCCTGATTTCAGTTTGTAGGGCTCCCTTGGGTCTATCAGGGCAGCACATGTATGAGATGGGGACAACTTCAGTCTGGCGTCCATCCTTCGATAAAAGGATTCTTTGCAGTCCTGGCCCAGCCCAGGGCGAGGGGCCCCTGGGCACATCCTTTGGCCATTTTCCCTGGGAAAGAAAACTCACCAGTCCAGGTTGCTGATGTCAGTTTGTAGGGCTCCCTTGGGTCTATCAGGGCAGCATAAGTTTTAGGAGGGGACAACTTCGGTGTGGGGCCCATCCTTCGATATAAGGATTTTTAGCAGTCAGGTTCCAGCCCAGTGCACGGGTCCCCAGGGCACATCCTTTGGCTATTTTCCCTGGGAAAGAAAACTCACCAGTCCAGGTTCCTAATGTCGGTTTGTAGGGCTCCCTTGGGTCTATCAGGGCAGCACATGTATGAGGTGGGGACAACATCGGTCTGGAGTCCATCCTTCGATATAGGGATTCTTTACAGTCAGGGCCCAGCCCAGGGCCAGGGGCCCCTGGGCACATCCTTTGGCCATTTTCCCTGGGAAAGAAAACTCACCAGTCCAGGTTGCTGATGCCAGTTTGTAGGGCTAACTTAGTTCTATCTGGGTAGGACAACTTTCAGGAGGGGACAACTTTGGTCTGGGGCCCATCCTTCGATATAAGGATTTTTAGCAGTCAGGTTCCAGCCAGGGGCCAGGGTCCCCAGGGCACATCCTTTGGCAATTTTCCCTGGGAAAGAAAACTCACCAGTCCAGGTTCCTAATGTCAGTTTGTAGGGCTCCCTTGGGTCTATCTAGGCAGCACAAGTATGAGATGGGGACAACATCGGTCTGGGGTGCGTCCTTCGATATAAGGATGCTTTGCAGTCAAGACCCAGCCGAGGGCTAGGGGCCCCTGGGCACATCCTTTGGCCATTTTCCGTGGGAAAGAAAACTCACCAGCCCAGGTTCCTGATGTCAGTTTGTAGGGCTCCCTTGGGTCTAACAGGGCAGCACAAGTTTTTGGAGGGGACAACTTCGGTCTGGGGTCCATCCTTCGATATAGTGATTCTTTACAGTCAGGGCCCAGCCGAGGGCCAGGGGCCCCTGGGCACATCCTTTGGCTATTTTCCCTGGGAAAGAAAATACACCGATCCAGGTTGCTGATGTCAGTTTGTGGGGCTCCCTTGGGTCTACCTGGGCAGCACAACTTTGAGGAGGGGACAATTTTAGTCTGTAATCCATCCTTCGATATAGGGATTCTTTACAGTCCGGTCCCAGCCCAGTGCCAGGGTCTCCAGGGCACATCCTTTGGCCATTTTCCCTGGGAAAGAAAACTCACCAGTCCAGGTTGCTGATCTCAGTTTGTAGGGCTCCCTTGGGTCTATCAGGGCAGCACAAGTATGAGATGGGGACAACTTCAGTCTGGGGTCCATCCTTCGATATAAGGATTTTTGCATTCAGGTTCCAGCCGAGGGCCAGGGGCCCCTGGGCACATCCTTTGGCCATTTTCCCTGGGAAAGAAAACTCACCAGTCCAGGTTGCTGATGCCAGTTTGTAGGGCTCACTTAGGTCTATCTGTGTAGCACAACTTTCAGGAGGGGACAACTTTGGTCTGGGGCCCATCCTTCGATATAAGGATTTTTAGCAGTCACGCCCCAGCCCAGGGCCAGGGTCCCCAGGGCACATCCTTTGGCTATTTTCCCCGGGAAAGAAAACCCACCAGTCAAGGTTCCTGATGTCAGTTTGTAGGGCTCCCTTGGGTCTATCTGGGGAGCAAAAGTATGAGATGGGGAAAACTTCAGTCTGGGGTACATCCTTTGAAATAAGGATTCTTTGCACTCAAGCCCCAGCCGAGGGCCAGGGGCCCCTGGGCACATCCTTTGGCCATTTTCCCTGGGAAAGAAAACTCACCAGTCCAGGTTCCTGATGTCAGTTTGTAGGGCTCCCTTGGGTCTATCACGGCAGCACAAGTTTGTGGAGGGGACAACTTCGGTTTGGGGTCCAAACTTCTATATAAGAATTTTTTGCAGTCAGGTCCCAGCCCCGTGTTTGGGGCTCCAGGGCACATCCTTTGGCAATTTTCCCTGGGAAAGAAAACTCACCAGTCCAGGTTGCTGATGTCAGTTTGTAGGGCTCCCTTGGGTCTATCTGGGCAGCAGAAATTTGAGGAGGGGACAACTTTTGTCTGCGATCCATCCTTCGATATACGGATTTTTTGCAGTCAGGTCCGAGACCAGTGTCACGGGCCCCTGGGCACATCCTTTGGCCATTTTCCCTGGGAAAGAAAACACACCAATCCAGGTTGCTGATGCCAGTTTGCAGGGCTCCCTTGGGTCTATCTGGGCAGCACAAGTATGAGATGGGGACAACTTCCGTCTGGGTCCATCCTTCGATATAAGGATTTTTAGCATTCAGGTCCCAGCCCAGTGCTAGGGTCCCCAGGGCATATCCTTTGGCTATTTTCCCTGGGAAAGAAAACTCACCAGTCCAGGTTTCTGATGTCAGTTTGTAGGGCTCCCTTGGGTCTATCTGGGCAGCAGAAATTTGAGGAGCGGAAAATATTGGTCTGCGATCTATCCTTCGATATAAGGATTCTTTGCAGTCAGGTCCCAGCCGAGTGCCAAGGGCCCCAGGTCACATCCTTTGGCCATTTTCCCTGGGAAAGAAAACTCACCAGTCCAGGTTGCTGATGTCAGTTTGTAGGGCTCCCTTGGGTCTATCAGGGCAGCACAAGTATGAGATGGGGACAACTTCAGTCTGGGGTCCATCCTTCGATATAAGGATTTTTTGCAGTCAGGTTCCAGCCCAGGGCCTAGGGCCCCAGGGCACATCCTTTGGCCATTTTCCCTGGGAAAGAAAACTCACCAGTCCAGGTTGCTGATGCCAGTTTGTAGGGCTCACTTAGGTCTATCTGGGTAGCACAACTTTGAGGAGGGGAGAATTTAGTCTGTAATCCATCCTTCGATATAGGGATTCTTTACAGTCCGGTCCCAGCCAGGGGCCAGGGGCCTCTGGGCACATCCTTTGGCCATTTTCCCTGGAAAAGAAAACTCACCAGTCCAGGTTGCTGATGTCAGTTTGTAGGGCTCCCTTGGGTCTATCAGGGCAGCACAAGTATGAGATGGGGACAACTTCAGTCTGGGGTCCATCCTTCGATATAAGGATTCTTTGCAGTCAAGCCCCAGCCGAGGGCCAGGGGCCCCTGGGCACATCCTTTGGCCATCTTCCCGGGGAAAGAAAACTCACCAGTCCAGGTTCCTGATGTCAGTTTGTAGGGCTCCCTTGGCTCTAACAGGGCAGCACAAGTTTTAGGAGGGGACAACTTTGGTCTGTGATCCATCCTTCGATATATTGATTCTTTACAGTCAGGCCCCAGCCCAGTGCCAGGGTCTCCAGGGCACATCCTTTGGCCATTTTCCCTGGGAAAGAAAACTCACCAGTCCAGATTGCTGATGTCAGTTTGTAGGGCTCCCTTGGGTCTATCTGGGCAGCAAAAATTTGAGGAGGGGAGAACTTTTGTCTGCGATCCATCCTTCAATATACGGATTTTTTGCAGTCAGGTCCGAGCGCAGTGCCACGGGCCCCTGGGCACATCCTTTGGCCATTTTCCCTGGGAAAGAAAACTCACCAGTCCAGGTTCCTGATGTCAGTTTGTAGGGCTCCCTTGGGTCTATCACGGTAGCACATGTATGAGATGGGGACAACTTCAGTCGGGGGTCCATCCTTCGATATAATGATGTTTTGCAGTCAGGGACCCAGCCCAGGGCCAGGGGCCTCCTGGCACATCCTTTGGCCATTTTCCCTGGGAAAGAAAATACACCGATCCAGGTTGCTGATGCCAGTTTTAGGGCTCCCTTGGGTCTATCTGGGCAGCACAAGTATGAGATGGGGACAACTTCCGTCTGGGTCCATCCTTCGATATAAGGATTTTTAGCATTCAGGTCCCAGCCCAGTGCTAGGGTCCCCAGGGCACATCCTTTGGCTATTTTCCCTGGGAAAGAAAACTCACCAGTCCAGGTTCCTGATGTCAGTTTGTAGGGCTCCATTGGGTCTATCTGGGCAGCAAATGTATGAGATCGGGACAACTTCAGTCTGGGGTCCATCCTTCGATAAAAGGATTCTTTGCAGTCACGCCCCAGCCGAGGGCCAGGTGCCCCTGGGCACATCCATTGGCCATTTTCCCTGGGAAAGAAAACTCACCAGTCCAGGTTCCTGATGTCAGTTTGTAGGGCTCCCTTTGGTCTATCAGGGCAGCACAACTTTGTGGAGGGGACAATTTTGGTCTGGGGTCCATCCTTCGATATACGGAATTTTTGTAGTCAGGTCCCAGCCCCGTGTTTGGAGCTCCAGGGCATATCCTTTGGCCATTTTCCCTGGGAAAGAAAACTCACCAGTCCAGGTTGCTGATGTCAGTTTGTAGGGCTCCCTTGGGTCTATCTGGGCAGCACAAGTATGAGATGGGGACAACTTCGGTCTGGGCTGCGTCCTTTGATATAAGGATTCTTTGCAGTCAAGATTCAGCCTACGGCCAGGGGTCCCTGGGCACATCCTTTGGCCATTTTCCCTGGGAAAGAAAACTCACCAGTCCAGGTTGCTGATGTCACTTTTTAGGGCTCCCTTGGGTCTATCTGGGCAGCAGAAATTTGAGGAGCGCACAGGTTTTGTCTGCGATCCATCCTTCGATATAAGGATTCTTTGCAGTCAGGTCCCAGCCGAGTGCCAGGCGCCCCAGGGAAAACACTTTGGCCATTTTCCCTGGGAAAGAAAACTCACCAGTCCAGGTTCCTGATGTCAGTTTGTAGGGCTCCCTTGGGTCTACCTGGGCAGCACAACTTTGAGGAGGGGACAATTTTGGTCTGTAATCCATCCTTCGATATAGGGATTCTTTACAGTCAGGTCCCAGCCAGGGGCCAGGGGCCCCTGGGCACATCCTTTGGCCATTTTCCCTGGGAAAGAAAACTCACCAGTCCAGGTTGCTGATGTCACTTTGTAGGGCTCCCTTGGGTCTATCTGGGCAGCACAAGTTTTAGGAGGGGACAACTTCGGTGTGGGGCCCATCCTTCGATATAAGGATTTTTAGCAGTCAGGTTCCAGCCCTGTGCCCGGGTCCCCAGGGCACATCCTTTGGCTATTTTCCCTGGGAAAGAAAACTCACCAGTCCAGGTTCCTAATGTCAGTTTGTAGGGTTCCCTTCGGTCTATCAGGGCAGCACATGTATGAGATGGGGACAACTTTGGTCTGGGGCCCATCCGTCGATATAAGGATTTTTAGCAGTCAGGTTCCAGCCAGGGGCCAGGTTCCCCAGGGCACATCCTTTGGCTATTTTCCCTGGGAAAGAAAACTCACCAGTCCAGGTTGCTGATGCCAGTTTGTAGGGCTCCCTTGGGTCTATCTGGGCAGCACAAGTATGAGATGGGGACAACTTCAGTCTGGGTTGCGTCATTCGATATTAGGATTCTTTGCAGTCAAGACCCATCCGAGGGCTAGGGGCCCCTGGGCACATCCTTTGGCCATTTTCCCTGGGAAAGAAAACTCACCAGCCCAGGTTCCTGATGTCAGTTTGTAGGGCTCCCTTGGGTCTATCTGGGCAGCACAAGTTTTAGGAGGGGACAACTTCGGTCTGGGGTCCATCCTTCGATTTAGGGATTTTTTACCGTCAGGTCCCAGCCGAGTGCCAAGGGCCCCAGAGCACATCCTTTGGCCATTTTCCCTGGGAAAGAAAACTCACCAGTCCAGGTTCCTGATGTCAGTTTGTAGGGCTCCCTTGGGTCTACCTGGGCAGCACAACTTTTAGGAGGTGACAATTTTAGTCTGTAATCCATCCTTTGGTATAGGGATTCTTTAGAGTCAGGTCCCAGCCAGGGGCCAGGGGCCCCTGGGCACACCCTTTGTCCATTTTCCCTAGGAAAGAAAACTCACCAGTCCAGGTTGCTGATGTCAGTTTGTAGGGCTCCCTTGGGTCTATCAGGGCAGCACATATATGAGATGGGGACAACTTGAGTCTGGGGTCCATCCGTCGATATAAGGATTTTTTGCAGTCAGGTCCCAGCCCAGGGGCAGGGGCCCCAGGGCACATCCTTTGGCCATTTTCCCTGGGAAAGAAAACTCACCAATCCAGGTTGCTGATGTCAGTTTGTAGGGCTCCCTTGGGTCTATCAGGGCAGCAAAAGTATTAGATGGGGACAACTTCAGTCTGGGGTCCATCCTTCGATATAAGGATTCTTTGCAGTCAAGCCCCAGCCGAGCGCCAGGGGCCCCTGGGCACATCCTTTGGCCATTTTCCCTGGGAAAGAAAACTCACCAGTCCAGGTTCCTGATGTCAGTTTGTAGGGCTCCCTTTGGTCTATCAGGGCAGCACAACTTAGTGGAGGGGACAATTTCGGTTTGGTGGTCCAAACATCGATATAAGGATTTTTTGCAGTCAGGTCCCATCCCTGTGTTAGGGGCTCCATGGCACATCCTTTGACAATTTTCCCAGGGAAAGAAAACTCACCAGTCCAGGTTGCTGATGTCAGTTTGTAGGGCTCCCTTGGGTCTATCTGGGCAGCAGAAATTTGAGGAGGGGACAACTTTTGTCTGCGATCCATCCTTCAATATAAGGATACTTGCAGTCAGGTCCCAGCGCAGTGCCACGGGCCCCTGGGCACATCCTTTGGCCATTTTCCCTGGGAAAGAAACATCCCCAGTCCAGGTTCCTGATGTCAGTTTGTAGGGCTCCCTTGGGTCTATCTGGGAGCAGAAATTTGAGTAGCGGAAAATTTTAGTCTGCGATCCATGCTTCGATATAGGGATTCTTTGCAGTCAGGTACCACCTGAGTGCCAGGCGCCCCAGGGAACATCCTTTGGCCATTTTCCCTAGGAAAGAAAACTCACCAGTCCAGGTTGCTGATGTCAGTTTGTAGGGCTCCCTTGGGTCTATCTGGGCAGCACAACTTTGAGGAGGGGACAATTTTGGTCTGTTATCCATCCTTCGATATAGGGATTCTTTACAGACAGGTTCCAGCCAGGGGCCAGGGGCCCCTGGGCACATCCTTTGGCCATTTTCCCTGGGAAAGAAAATTCACCAGCCCAGGTTCCTGATGTCAGTTTGTAGGGCTCCCTTGGTTCTAACAGGGCAGCACAAGTATGAGATGGGGACAATTCAGTCTGGGGTCCATCCCTCGATACAGTTATTGTTTACTGTCAGGCCCCAGCCCAGGGCCAAGGGCCCCTGGCACATCCTTTGGCCATTTTCCCTGGGAAAGATAACTCACCCGTCCAGGTTGCTGATGTCAGTTTGTAGGGCTCCCTTGGGTCTATCAGGGCAGCATATATATGAGATGGGGACAACTTCAGTCTGGGGTACATCCTTCGATATAAGGATTCTTTGCAGTCCTGGCCCAGCCCAGGGCCAGGGGCCCCTGGGCACAACCTTTGGCCATGTTCCCTGGGAAAGAAAACTCACCAGTCCAGGTTCCTGTTGTCACTTTGTAGGGCTCCCTTGGGTCTAACAGGGCAGCACAAGTTTTAGGAGGGGACAACTTCAGTGTGGGGCCCATCCTTCGATATAAGGATTTTTAGCAGTCAGATTCCAGCCCAGTGCCCGGGTCCCCAGGGCACATCCTTTGGCTATTTTCCCTGGGAAAGAAAACTCACCTGTCCAGGTTCCTAATGTCAGTTTGTAGGGCTCCCTTGGGTCTATCAGGGCAGCACATGTATGAGATGGGGACAACTTCAGTCTGGGGTCCATCCTTCAATATAAGGATTCTTTGCAGTCAAGCCCCAGCCCAGGGCCAGGGGCCCCTGGGCACATCCTTTGGCCATTTTCCCTGGGAAAGAAAACTCACCAGTCCAGGTTCCTGATGTCAGTTTGTAGGGCTCCCTTTGGTCTGTCAGGGCAGCACAACTTTGTGGAGGGGACAACTTCGGTTTGGGGTCCATCCTTCGACATATGGATTTTTTGCCGTCAGGTCCCAGCCCTGTGTTTGGGGCTCCAGGGCATATCCTTTGGCCATTTTCCCTGGGAAAGTAAACTCACCAGTCCAGGTTCCTGATGTCAGTTTGTAGGGCTCCCTTGGGTCTATCTGGGCAGTAGAAATTTGAGGAGGGGACAACTTCTGTCTGCGATCCATCCTTAAATATACGGATTTTTTGAAGTCAGGTCCAAGCGCAGTGCCAGGGGCCCCATGGCACATCCTTTGGCCATTTTCCCTGGGAAAGAAAACTCACCAGTCCAGGTTCCTGATGTCAGTTCGTAGGGCTCCCTTGGGTCTATCAGGGCAGCACATGTATGAGATGGGGACAACTTCATTCTGGGGTCCATCCTTCGATATAAGTATTTTTTGCAGTCAGGGCCCAGCCGAGGGCCAGGGGCCCCTGGGCACATCCTTTGGCCATTTTCCCTGGGAAAGAAAACTCACCAGTCCAGGTTCCTGATGTCAGTTTGTAGGGCTCCCTTGGGTCTATCAGGGCAGCACATGCATGAGATGGGGACAACTTCAGTCTGGGGTCCATCCTTCAATATACGGATTTTTTGCAGTCAGAACCCAGCCCAGTGCCAGGGGCCCCAGGGCACATCCTTTGGCCATTTTCCCTGGGAAAGAAAACTCACCAGTCCAGGTTGCTGATGTCAGTTTGTAGGGCTCCCTTGGGTCTATCTGCGTAGCACAACTTTGAGGAGGGGACAACTTCGGTCTGGGGTCCATCCTTCGATATAGGGATTCTTTACAGTCAGGTCCCAACCCAGGGCCAGGGGCCCCTGGGCACAACCTTTGGCCATTTTCTCTGGGAAAGAAAACTCACCAGTCCAGGTTCCTGATGTCAGTTTGTAGGGCTCCCTTGGGTCTATCTGGGCAGCAAAAGTATGAGATGGGGACAACTTCAGTCTGCGATCCATCCTTCGATATAGGGATTCTTTGCAGTGAGGTCCCAGCCCAGTGCCAGGGGCCACTGGGCACATCCTTGGGCCATTTTACCCCTGAAAGAAAACTCACCAGTCCAGGTTCCTGATGTCACTTTGTAGGGCTCCCTTGGGTCTATCTGAGCAGCACAATTTTCCGGAGGGAACAATTTTGGTCTGTTATCCATCCTTCGATATAAGGATTCTTTGCAGTCAGGTCCCCGCCAGGGGCCAGGGGCCGCTGGGCACATTCTTTGGCCATTTTCCCTGGGAAAGAAAATTCACCAGTCCAGGTTGCTGATGTCAGTTTGTAGGGCTCCCTTTGGTCTATCAGGGCAGCAGAACTTTGTGGAGGAGACAACTTCGGTTTGGGGTCCATCCTTCGATATAAGGATTTTTTTCAGTCATGTCCCAGCCCTGTGTTTGGGGCTGCAGGGCACATCCTTTGGCCATTTTCCCTGGGAAAGAAAACTCACCAGTCCAGGTTCCTGATGCCAGTTTTTAGGGCTCACTTAGGTCTATCTGGGTAGCACAACTTTCAGGAGGGGACAACTTCGGTCTGCGGTCCATCCTTCGATATAAGGATTTTTAGCAGTCAGGTCCCAGAACAGTGCCAGTGTCCCCAGGGCACATCCTTTGGCTATTTTCCCTGGAAAAGAAAACTCACCAGTCCAGGTTCCTGATGTCAGTTTGTAGGGCTCCCTTGGGTCTATCAGGGCAGCAAAACTATGAGATGGGGACAACTTCAGTCTGGGGTCTATCCTTCGATATAAGGATTCTTTGCAGTCAGGACCCAGCCCAGGGGCAGGGGCCCCTGGGCACATCCTTTGGCCATTTTCCCTGGGAAAGAAAACTCACCAGTCCAGGTTCCTGATGTCAGTTTGTAGGGCTCCCTTGGGTCTATCAGGGCAGCAAAACTATGAGATGGGGACAACTTCAGTCTGGGGTCTATCCTTCGATATAAGGATTCTTTGCAGTCAGGACCCAGCCCAGGGGCAGGGGCCCCTGGGCACATCCTTTGGCCATTTTCCCTGGGAAAGAAAACTCACCAGTCCAGGTTGCTGATGTCAGTTTGTAGGGCTCCCTTGGGTCTATCAGGGCAGCACAACTTTCTGGAGGGGACAACTTCGGTTTGGGGTCCAAACTTCGATATAAGGATTTTTTGCAGTCAGGTCCCATCCCTGTGTTTGGGGCTCCACGGCACATCCTTTGGTAATTTTCCCTGGGAAAGAGAACTCACCAGTCCAGGTTGCTGATGTCAGTTTGTAGGGCTCCCTTGGGTCTATTTGGGCAGAAGAAATTTGAGGAGGGGACAACTTTTGTCTGCGATCAATCCTTCAATATACGGATATTTGCAGTCAGGTCCGAGCGCAGTGCCACGGGCCCCTGGGCACATCCTTTGGCCATTTTCCCTGGGAAAGAAAATTCATCAGTCCAGGTTCCTGATGTCAGTTTGTAGGGCTCCCTTGGTTCTATCAGGGCAGCACAAGTATGAGATGGGTACAACTTCGGTCTGGGTTCCATCCTTTGATATAAGGATTATTTGCAGTCCTGGCCCAGCCCAGTGCCAGGGGCCCCTGGGCACATCCTTTGGCCATTTTCCCTGGGAAAGAAAACTCACCAGTCCAGGTTCCTGGTGTCAGTTTTTAGGGCTCCCTTGGGTCTATCTGGGCAGCAGAAATTTGAGGAGCGGAAAATATTGATCTGCGATCCATCCTTGGATATAAGGATTCTTTGCAGTCAAATCCCAGCCGAGTGCCAAGGGCCCCAGGGAACATCCTTTCTCAATTTTCCATGGAAAAAAAAATTCACCAGTCCAGGTTCCTGATGTCAGTTTGTAGGGCTCTCTTGGTTCTAACAGGGCAGCTCAATTATGAGATGGGGACAATTTCAGTCTGGGGTCCATCCTTCGATATAAGGATTATTTTCAGTCAAGTCCCAGCCGAGGGCCAGGGGCCCCTGGGCACATCCTTTGGCCATTTTCCCTGGGAAAGAAAACTCACCAGTCCAGGTTGCTGATGCCAGTTTGTAGGGCTCCCTTGGGTCTATCTGTGTAGCACAAGTATGACACGGGGACAACTTTGGTCTGGGGTGCGTCCTTCGATATAAGGATTTTTTGCAGTCAAGACCCAGCCGAGGGCTAGGGGCCCCTGGGCACATCCTTTGGCCATTTTCCCTGGGAAAGAAAACTCACCAGTCCAGGTTCCTGATGTCAGTTTGTAGGGCTCCCTTGGGTCTAACAGGGCAGCACAAGATTTAGGAGGGGACAAGTTCGGTCTGGGGTCCATCCTTCGATATAGGGATTCTTTACCGTCAGGTCCCAGCCGAGGGCCAGGGGCCCCTGGGCACATCCTTTGGCCATTTTCCCTGGGAAAGAAAATTCACCAGTCCAGGTTCCTGATGTCAGTTTGTAGGGCTCCCTTGGGTCTACCTGGGCAGCACAACTTTGAGGAGGGGACAATTTTAGTCTGTAATCCATCCTTTGGTATAGGGATTCTTTAGAGTCAGGTCCCAGCCAGGGGCCAGGGGCCCCTGGGCACATCCTTTGGCCATTTTCCCTGGGAAAGAAAACTCACCAGTCCAGGTTGCTGATGTCAATTTGTAGGGCTCCCTTGGGTCTATCAGGGCAGCACATGTATGAGATGGGGACAACTTTGGTCTGGGGCCCATCCTTCGATATATGGATTTTTAGCAGTCAGGTTTCAGCCAGGGGCCAGGGTCCCCAGGGCACATCCTTTGGCTATTTTCCCTGGGAAAGAATACTCACCAGTCCAGGTTGGTGATGCCAGTTTGTAGGGCTCCCTTGGGTCTATCTGGGTAGCACAAGCATGAGACGGGGACAACTTCGGTCTGGGGTGCGTCCTTCGATATAAGCATTCTTTGTAGTCAAGACCCAGCCGAGGGCTAGGGGCCCCTGGGCACATCCTTTGGCCATTTTCCCTGGGAAAGAAAACTCACCAGCCCAGGTTCCTGATGACAGTTTGTAGGGCTCCCTTGGGTCTAACAGGGCAGCACAACTTTCTGGAGGGGAGAACTTCGGTTTGGGGTCCAAACTTCGATATAAGGATTTTTTGCAGTCAGGTCCCATCCCTGTGTTTGGGGCTCCACGGCACATCCTTTGGTAATTTTCCCTGGGAAAGAGAACTCACCAGTCCAGGTTGCTGATGTCAGTTTGTAGGGCTCCCTTGGGTCTATTTGGGCAGAAGAAATTTGAGGAGGGGACAACTTTTGTCTGCGATCAATCCTTCAATATACGGATATATGCAGTCAGGTCCGAGCGCAGTGCCACGGGCCCCTGGGCACATCCTTTGGCCATTTTCCCTGGGAAAGAAAATTCACCAGTCCAGGTTCCTGATGTCAGTTTGTAGGGCTCCCTTGGTTCTATCAGGGCAGCACAAGTATGAGATGGGTACAACTTCGGTCTGGGTTCCATCCTTTGATATAAGGATTATTTGCAGTCCTGGCCCAGCCCAGTGCCAGGGGCCCCTGGGCACATCCTTTGGCCATTTTCCCTGGGAAAGAAAACTCACCAGTCCAGGTTCCTGGTGTCAGTTTTTAGGGCTCCCTTGGGTCTATCTGGGCAGCAGAAATTTCAGGAGCGGAAAATATTGGTCTGCGATCCATCCTTCGATATAAGGATTCTTTGCAGTCAAATCCCAGCCGAGTGCCAAGGGCCCCAGGGAACATCCTTTCTCAATTTTCCATGGAAAAAAAAATTCACCAGTCCAGGTTCCTGATGTCAGTTTGTAGGGCTCCCTTGGTTCTAACAGGGCAGCACAATTATGAGATGGGGACAATTTCAGTCTGGGGTCCATCCTTCGATATAAGGATTTTTTGCAGTCAAGACCCAGCCGAGGGCTAGGGGCCCCTGGGCACATCCTTTGGCCATTTTCCCTGGGAAAGAAAACTCACCAGTCCAGGTTGCTGATGTCAGTTTGTAGGGGTCCCTTGGGTCTAACAGGGCAGCACAAGATTTAGGAGGGGACAAGTTCGGTCTGGGGTCTATCCTTCGATATAGGGATTCTTTACCGTCAGGTCCCAGCCGAGGGCCAGGGGCCCCTGGGCACATCCTTTGGCCATTTTCCCTGGGAAAGAAAACTCACCAGTCCAGGTTCCTGATGTCAGTTTGTAGGGCTCCCTTGGGTCTACCTGGGCAGCACAACTTTGAGGAGGGGACAATTTTAGTCTGTAATCCATCCTTTGGTATAGGGATTCTTTAGAGTCAGGTCCCAGCCAGGGGCAGGGGCCCCTGGGCACATCCTTTGGCCATTTTCCCTGGGAAAGAAAACTCACCAGTCCAGGTTGCTGATGTCAGTTTGTAGGGCTCCCTTGGGTCTATCTGGGCAGCACAAGTATGAGATGGGGACAACATCGGTCTGGGGTGCGTCCTTCGATAGAAGGATTCTTTGCGGTCAAGACCCAGCCGAGGGCTAGGGGCCCCTGGGCACATCCTTTGGCCATTTTCCGTGGGAAAGAAAACTCAGCAGCCCAGGTTCCTGATGTCAGTTTGTAGGGCTCCCTTGGGTCTAACAGGGCAGCACAAGTTTTTGGAGGGGACAACTTCGGTCTGGGGTCCATCCTTCGATATAGTGATTCTTTACAGTCAGGGCCCAGCCAGGGGCCAGGGGCCTCTGGGCACATCCTTTGGCCATTTTCCCTGGGAAAGAAAACTCACCAGTCCAGGTTGCTGATGTCAGTTTGTAGGGCTCCCTTGGGTCTATCAGGGCAGCACAAGTATGAGATGGGGACAACTTCAGTCTGGGTTCCATCCTTCGATATAAGGATTCTTTGCAGTCAAGCCCCAGCCGAGGGCCAGGGGCCCCTGGGCACATCCTTTGGCCATCTTCCCGGGGAAAGAAAACTCACCAGTCCAGGTTCCTGATGTCAGTTTGTAGGGCTCCCTTGGGTCTAACAGGGCAGCACAAGTTTTAGGAGGGGACAACTTTGGTCTGTGATCCATCCTTCGATATAGTGATTCTTTACAGTCAGGCCCCAGCCCAGTGCCAGGGTCTCCAGGGCACATCCTTTGGCCATTTTCCCTGGGAAAGAAAACTCACCAGTCCAGGTTCCTGATGTCAGTTTGTAGGGCTCCCTTGGGTCTAACAGGGCAGCACAAGATTTAGGAGGGGACAAGTTCGGTCTGGGGTCCATCCTTCGATATAGGGATTCTTTACCGTCAGGTCCCAGCCGAGGGCCAGGGGCCCCTGGGCACATCCTTTGGCCATTTTCCCTGGGAAAGAAAATTCACCAGTCCAGGTTCCTGATGTCAGTTTGTAGGGCTCCCTTGGGTCTACCTGGGCAGCACAACTTTGAGGAGGGGACAATTTTAGTCTGTAATCCATCCTTTGGTATAGGGATTCTTTAGAGTCAGGTCCCAGCCAGGGGCCAGGGGCCCCTGGGCACATCCTTTGGCCATTTTCCCTGGGAAAGAAAACTCACCAGTCCAGGTTGCTGATGTCAATTTGTAGGGCTCCCTTGGGTCTATCAGGGCAGCACATGTATGAGATGGGGACAACTTTGGTCTGGGGCCCATCCTTCGATATATGGATTTTTAGCAGTCAGGTTTCAGCCAGGGGCCAGGGTCCCCAGGGCACATCCTTTGGCTATTTTCCCTGGGAAAGAATACTCACCAGTCCAGGTTGGTGATGCCAGTTTGTAGGGCTCCCTTGGGTCTATCTGGGTAGCACAAGCATGAGACGGGGACAACTTCGGTCTGGGGTGCGTCCTTCGATATAAGCATTCTTTGTAGTCAAGACCCAGCCGAGGGCTAGGGGCCCCTGGGCACATCCTTTGGCCATTTTCCCTGGGAAAGAAAACTCACCAGCCCAGGTTCCTGATGACAGTTTGTAGGGCTCCCTTGGGTCTAACAGGGCAGCACAACTTTCTGGAGGGGAGAACTTCGGTTTGGGGTCCAAACTTCGATATAAGGATTTTTTGCAGTCAGGTCCCATCCCTGTGTTTGGGGCTCCACGGCACATCCTTTGGTAATTTTCCCTGGGAAAGAGAACTCACCAGTCCAGGTTGCTGATGTCAGTTTGTAGGGCTCCCTTGGGTCTATTTGGGCAGAAGAAATTTGAGGAGGGGACAACTTTTGTCTGCGATCAATCCTTCAATATACGGATATATGCAGTCAGGTCCGAGCGCAGTGCCACGGGCCCCTGGGCACATCCTTTGGCCATTTTCCCTGGGAAAGAAAATTCACCAGTCCAGGTTCCTGATGTCAGTTTGTAGGGCTCCCTTGGTTCTATCAGGGCAGCACAAGTATGAGATGGGTACAACTTCGGTCTGGGTTCCATCCTTTGATATAAGGATTATTTGCAGTCCTGGCCCAGCCCAGTGCCAGGGGCCCCTGGGCACATCCTTTGGCCATTTTCCCTGGGAAAGAAAACTCACCAGTCCAGGTTCCTGGTGTCAGTTTTTAGGGCTCCCTTGGGTCTATCTGGGCAGCAGAAATTTCAGGAGCGGAAAATATTGGTCTGCGATCCATCCTTCGATATAAGGATTCTTTGCAGTCAAATCCCAGCCGAGTGCCAAGGGCCCCAGGGAACATCCTTTCTCAATTTTCCATGGAAAAAAAAATTCACCAGTCCAGGTTCCTGATGTCAGTTTGTAGGGCTCCCTTGGTTCTAACAGGGCAGCACAATTATGAGATGGGGACAATTTCAGTCTGGGGTCCATCCTTCGATATAAGGATTTTTTGCAGTCAAGACCCAGCCGAGGGCTAGGGGCCCCTGGGCACATCCTTTGGCCATTTTCCCTGGGAAAGAAAACTCACCAGTCCAGGTTGCTGATGTCAGTTTGTAGGGGTCCCTTGGGTCTAACAGGGCAGCACAAGATTTAGGAGGGGACAAGTTCGGTCTGGGGTCTATCCTTCGATATAGGGATTCTTTACCGTCAGGTCCCAGCCGAGGGCCAGGGGCCCCTGGGCACATCCTTTGGCCATTTTCCCTGGGAAAGAAAACTCACCAGTCCAGGTTCCTGATGTCAGTTTGTAGGGCTCCCTTGGGTCTACCTGGGCAGCACAACTTTGAGGAGGGGACAATTTTAGTCTGTAATCCATCCTTTGGTATAGGGATTCTTTAGAGTCAGGTCCCAGCCAGGGGCAGGGGCCCCTGGGCACATCCTTTGGCCATTTTCCCTGGGAAAGAAAACTCACCAGTCCAGGTTGCTGATGTCAGTTTGTAGGGCTCCCTTGGGTCTATCTGGGCAGCACAAGTATGAGATGGGGACAACATCGGTCTGGGGTGCGTCCTTCGATAGAAGGATTCTTTGCGGTCAAGACCCAGCCGAGGGCTAGGGGCCCCTGGGCACATCCTTTGGCCATTTTCCGTGGGAAAGAAAACTCAGCAGCCCAGGTTCCTGATGTCAGTTTGTAGGGCTCCCTTGGGTCTAACAGGGCAGCACAAGTTTTTGGAGGGGACAACTTCGGTCTGGGGTCCATCCTTCGATATAGTGATTCTTTACAGTCAGGGCCCAGCCAGGGGCCAGGGGCCTCTGGGCACATCCTTTGGCCATTTTCCCTGGGAAAGAAAACTCACCAGTCCAGGTTGCTGATGTCAGTTTGTAGGGCTCCCTTGGGTCTATCAGGGCAGCACAAGTATGAGATGGGGACAACTTCAGTCTGGGTTCCATCCTTCGATATAAGGATTCTTTGCAGTCAAGCCCCAGCCGAGGGCCAGGGGCCCCTGGGCACATCCTTTGGCCATCTTCCCGGGGAAAGAAAACTCACCAGTCCAGGTTCCTGATGTCAGTTTGTAGGGCTCCCTTGGGTCTAACAGGGCAGCACAAGTTTTAGGAGGGGACAACTTTGGTCTGTGATCCATCCTTCGATATAGTGATTCTTTACAGTCAGGCCCCAGCCCAGTGCCAGGGTCTCCAGGGCACATCCTTTGGCCATTTTCCCTGGGAAAGAAAACTCACCAGTCCAGGTTGCTGATGTCAGTTTGTAGGGCTCCCTTGGGTCTATCAGGGCAGCACAAGTATGAGATGGGGACAACTTCAGTCTGGGGTCCATCCTTCGATATAAGGATTTTTTGCAGTCAGGTTCCAGCCGAGGGCCAGGGGTCCCTGGGCACATCCTTTGGCCATTTTCCCTGGGAAAGAAAACTCACCAGTCCAGGTTGCTGATGCCAGTTTGTAGGGCTCACTTAGGTCAATCTGTGTAGCACAACTTTCAGGAGGGGACAACTTTGGTCTGGGGCCCATCCTTCGATATAAGGATTTTTAGCAGTCAGGTTCCAGCCCAGGGCCAGGGTCCCCAGGGCACATCCTTTGGCTATTTTCCCCGGGAAAGAAAACTCACCAGTCAAGGTTCCTGATGTCAGTTTGTAGGGCTCCCTTGGGTCTATCTGGGGAGCAAAAGTATGAGATGGGGAAAACTTCAGTCTGGGGTACATCCTTCGAAATATGGATTCTTTGCACTCAAGCCCCAGCCGAGGGCCAGGGGCCCCTGGGCACATCCTTTGGCCATTTTCCCTGGGAAAGAAAACTCACCAGTCCAGGTTCCTGATGTCAGTTTGTAGGGCTCCCTTGGGTCTCTCTGGGCAGCACAACTTTGAGGAGCGGACAAATTCGGTCTGCGATCCATCCTTCGATATAAGGATTTTTTGCAGTCAGGGCCCAGACCAGGACCAGGGGCCCCTGGGCACATCCTTGGGCCATTTTCCCTGGGAAAGAAAACTCACCAGTCCAGGTTGCTGATGTCACTTTGTAGGGCTCCCTTGGGTCTAACAGGGCAGCACAAGTTTTAGGAAGGGACAACTTTGGTCTGTGATCCATCCTTCGATATAGTGATTCTTTACAGTCAGGCCCCAGCCCAGGGCCAGGGGCCCCTGGGCACATGCTTTGGCCATTTTCCCTGGGAAAGAAAACTCACCAGTCCAGGTTCCTGATGTCAGTTTGTAGGGCTCCCTTGGGTCTATCAGGGAAGCACATATATGAGATGGGGACAACTTCAGTCTGGGGTTCATCTGTCGATATAAGGATTTTTTGCAGTCAGGAGCCAGCCCAGGGGCAGGGGCCCCAGGGCACATCCTTTGACCATTTTCCCTGGGAAAGAAAACTCACCAGTCCAGGTTCCTGATGTCAGTTTGTAGGGCTCCCTTGGGTCTATCTGGGCAGCAGAAATTTGATGAGCGCACAAGTTTTGTCTGCGATCCATCCTTCGATATAAGGATTCTTTGCAGTCAGGTCCCAGCCGAGTGCCAGGCGCCCCAGGGAAAAACCTTTGGCCATTTTCCCTGGGAAAGAAAACTCACCAGTCCAGGTTCCTGATGTCAGTTTGTAGGGCTCCCTTGGGTCTATCTGGGTAGCACAACTTTCAGGAGGGGACAACTTCCGTCTGGGGTCCATCCTTCGATATAGGGATTCTTTACAGTCAGGTCCCAGCCAGGGGCCAGGGGCCCCTGGGCACATCCTTTGGCCATTTTCCCTGGGAAAGAAAACTCACCAGTCCAGGTTCCTGATTTCAGTTTGTAGGGCTCCCTTGGGTCTATCAGGGCAGCACATGTATGAGATGGGGACAACTTCAGTCTGGCGTCCATCCTTCGATAAAAGGATTCTTTGCAGTCCTGGCCCAGCCCAGGGCGAGGGGCCCCTGGGCACATCCTTTGGCCATTTTCCCTGGGAAAGAAAACTCACCAGTCCAGGTTGCTGATGTCAGTTTGTAGGGCTCCCTTGGGTCTATCAGGGCAGCATAAGTTTTAGGAGGGGACAACTTCGGTGTGGGGCCCATCCTTCGATATAAGGATTTTTAGCAGTCAGGTTCCAGCCCAGTGCACGGGTCCCCAGGGCACATCCTTTGGCTATTTTCCCTGGGAAAGAAAACTCACCAGTCCAGGTTCCTAATGTCGGTTTGTAGGGCTCCCTTGGGTCTATCAGGGCAGCACATGTATGAGGTGGGGACAACATCGGTCTGGAGTCCATCCTTCGATATAGGGATTCTTTACAGTCAGGGCCCAGCCCAGGGCCAGGGGCCCCTGGGCACATCCTTTGGCCATTTTCCCTGGGAAAGAAAACTCACCAGTCCAGGTTGCTGATGCCAGTTTGTAGGGCTAACTTAGTTCTATCTGGGTAGGACAACTTTCAGGAGGGGACAACTTTGGTCTGGGGCCCATCCTTCGATATAAGGATTTTTAGCAGTCAGGTTCCAGCCAGGGGCCAGGGTCCCCAGGGCACATCCTTTGGCAATTTTCCCTGGGAAAGAAAACTCACCAGTCCAGGTTCCTAATGTCAGTTTGTAGGGCTCCCTTGGGTCTATCTAGGCAGCACAAGTATGAGATGGGGACAACATCGGTCTGGGGTGCGTCCTTCGATATAAGGATGCTTTGCAGTCAAGACCCAGCCGAGGGCTAGGGGCCCCTGGGCACATCCTTTGGCCATTTTCCGTGGGAAAGAAAACTCACCAGCCCAGGTTCCTGATGTCAGTTTGTAGGGCTCCCTTGGGTCTAACAGGGCAGCACAAGTTTTTGGAGGGGACAACTTCGGTCTGGGGTCCATCCTTCGATATAGTGATTCTTTACAGTCAGGGCCCAGCCGAGGGCCAGGGGCCCCTGGGCACATCCTTTGGCTATTTTCCCTGGGAAAGAAAATACACCGATCCAGGTTGCTGATGTCAGTTTGTGGGGCTCCCTTGGGTCTACCTGGGCAGCACAACTTTGAGGAGGGGACAATTTTAGTCTGTAATCCATCCTTCGATATAGGGATTCTTTACAGTCCGGTCCCAGCCCAGTGCCAGGGTCTCCAGGGCACATCCTTTGGCCATTTTCCCTGGGAAAGAAAACTCACCAGTCCAGGTTGCTGATCTCAGTTTGTAGGGCTCCCTTGGGTCTATCAGGGCAGCACAAGTATGAGATGGGGACAACTTCAGTCTGGGGTCCATCCTTCGATATAAGGATTTTTGCATTCAGGTCCCAGCCGAGGGCCAGGGGCCCCTGGGCACATCCTTTGGCCATTTTCCCTGGGAAAGAAAACTCACCAGTCCAGGTTGCTGATGCCAGTTTGTAGGGCTCACTTAGGTCTATCTGTGTAGCACAACTTTCAGGAGGGGACAACTTTGGTCTGGGGCCCATCCTTCGATATAAGGATTTTTAGCAGTCACGCCCCAGCCCAGGGCCAGGGTCCCCAGGGCACATCCTTTGGCTATTTTCCCCGGGAAAGAAAACCCACCAGTCAAGGTTCCTGATGTCAGTTTGTAGGGCTCCCTTGGGTCTATCTGGGGAGCAAAAGTATGAGATGGGGAAAACTTCAGTCTGGGGTACATCCTTTGAAATAAGGATTCTTTGCACTCAAGCCCCAGCCGAGGGCCAGGGGCCCCTGGGCACATCCTTTGGCCATTTTCCCTGGGAAAGAAAACTCACCAGTCCAGGTTCCTGATGTCAGTTTGTAGGGCTCCCTTGGGTCTATCACGGCAGCACAAGTTTGTGGAGGGGACAACTTCGGTTTGGGGTCCAAACTTCTATATAAGAATTTTTTGCAGTCAGGTCCCAGCCCCGTGTTTGGGGCTCCAGGGCACATCCTTTGGCAATTTTCCCTGGGAAAGAAAACTCACCAGTCCAGGTTGCTGATGTCAGTTTGTAGGGCTCCCTTGGGTCTATCTGGGCAGCAGAAATTTGAGGAGGGGACAACTTTTGTCTGCGATCCATCCTTCGATATACGGATTTTTTGCAGTCAGGTCCGAGACCAGTGTCACGGGCCCCTGGGCACATCCTTTGGCCATTTTCCCTGGGAAAGAAAACACACCAATCCAGGTTGCTGATGCCAGTTTGCAGGGCTCCCTTGGGTCTATCTGGGCAGCACAAGTATGAGATGGGGACAACTTCCGTCTGGGTCCATCCTTCGATATAAGGATTTTTAGCATTCAGGTCCCAGCCCAGTGCTAGGGTCCCCAGGGCATATCCTTTGGCTATTTTCCCTGGGAAAGAAAACTCACCAGTCCAGGTTTCTGATGTCAGTTTGTAGGGCTCCCTTGGGTCTATCTGGGCAGCAGAAATTTGAGGAGCGGAAAATATTGGTCTGCGATCTATCCTTCGATATAAGGATTCTTTGCAGTCAGGTCCCAGCCGAGTGCCAAGGGCCCCAGGTCACATCCTTTGGCCATTTTCCCTGGAAAAGAAAACTCACCAGTCCAGGTTGCTGATGTCAGTTTGTAGGGCTCCCTTGGGTCTATCAGGGCAGCACAAGTATGAGATGGGGACAACTTCAGTCTGGGGTCCATCCTTCGATATAAGGATTTTTTGCAGTCAGGTTCCAGCCCAGGGCCTAGGGCCCCAGGGCACATCCTTTGGCCATTTTCCCTGGGAAAGAAAACTCACCAGTCCAGGTTGCTGATGCCAGTTTGTAGGGCTCACTTAGGTCTATCTGGGTAGCACAACTTTGAGGAGGGGAGAATTTAGTCTGTAATCCATCCTTCGATATAGGGATTCTTTACAGTCCGGTCCCAGCCAGGGGCCAGGGGCCTCTGGGCACATCCTTTGGCCATTTTCCCTGGAAAAGAAAACTCACCAGTCCAGGTTGCTGATGTCAGTTTGTAGGGCTCCCTTGGGTCTATCAGGGCAGCACAAGTATGAGATGGGGACAACTTCAGTCTGGGGTCCATCCTTCGATATAAGGATTCTTTGCAGTCAAGCCCCAGCCGAGGGCCAGGGGCCCCTGGGCACATCCTTTGGCCATCTTCCCGGGGAAAGAAAACTCACCAGTCCAGGTTCCTGATGTCAGTTTGTAGGGCTCCCTTGGCTCTAACAGGGCAGCACAAGTTTTAGGAGGGGACAACTTTGGTCTGTGATCCATCCTTCGATATATTGATTCTTTACAGTCAGGCCCCAGCCCAGTGCCAGGGTCTCCAGGGCACATCCTTTGGCCATTTTCCCTGGGAAAGAAAACTCACCAGTCCAGATTGCTGATGTCAGTTTGTAGGGCTCCCTTGGGTCTATCTGGGCAGCAAAAATTTGAGGAGGGGAGAACTTTTGTCTGCGATCCATCCTTCAATATACGGATTTTTTGCAGTCAGGTCCGAGCGCAGTGCCACGGGCCCCTGGGCACATCCTTTGGCCATTTTCCCTGGGAAAGAAAACTCACCAGTCCAGGTTCCTGATGTCAGTTTGTAGGGCTCCCTTGGGTCTATCACGGTAGCACATGTATGAGATGGGGACAACTTCAGTCGGGGGTCCATCCTTCGATATAATGATGTTTTGCAGTCAGGGACCCAGCCCAGGGCCAGGGGCCCCAGGGCACATCCTTTGGCCATTTTCCCTGGGAAAGAAAATACACCGATCCAGGTTGCTGATGCCAGTTTTAGGGCTCCCTTGGGTCTATCTGGGCAGCACAAGTATGAGATGGGGACAACTTCCGTCTGGGTCCATCCTTCGATATAAGGATTTTTAGCATTCAGGTCCCAGCCCAGTGCTAGGGTCCCCAGGGCACATCCTTTGGCTATTTTCCCTGGGAAAGAAAACTCACCAGTCCAGGTTCCTGATGTCAGTTTGTAGGGCTCCATTGGGTCTATCTGGGCAGCAAATGTATGAGATCGGGACAACTTCAGTCTGGGGTCCATCCTTCGATAAAAGGATTCTTTGCAGTCACGCCCCAGCCGAGGGCCAGGTGCCCCTGGGCACATCCATTGGCCATTTTCCCTGGGAAAGAAAACTCACCAGTCCAGGTTCCTGATGTCAGTTTGTAGGGCTCCCTTTGGTCTATCAGGGCAGCACAACTTTGTGGAGGGGACAATTTTGGTCTGGGGTCCATCCTTCGATATACGGAATTTTTGTAGTCAGGTCCCAGCCCCGTGTTTGGAGCTCCAGGGCATATCCTTTGGCCATTTTCCCTGGGAAAGAAAACTCACCAGTCCAGGTTGCTGATGTCAGTTTGTAGGGCTCCCTTGGGTCTATCTGGGCAGCACAAGTATGAGATGGGGACAACTTCGGTCTGGGCTGCGTCCTTTGATATAAGGATTCTTTGCAGTCAAGATTCAGCCTACGGCCAGGGGTCCCTGGGCACATCCTTTGGCCATTTTCCCTGGGAAAGAAAACTCACCAGTCCAGGTTGCTGATGTCACTTTTTAGGGCTCCCTTGGGTCTATCTGGGCAGCAGAAATTTGAGGAGCGCACAGGTTTTGTCTGCGATCCATCCTTCGATATAAGGATTCTTTGCAGTCAGGTCCCAGCCGAGTGCCAGGCGCCCCAGGGAAAACACTTTGGCCATTTTCCCTGGGAAAGAAAACTCACCAGTCCAGGTTCCTGATGTCAGTTTGTAGGGCTCCCTTGGGTCTACCTGGGCAGCACAACTTTGAGGAGGGGACAATTTTGGTCTGTAATCCATCCTTCGATATAGGGATTCTTTACAGTCAGGTCCCAGCCAGGGGCCAGGGGCCCCTGGGCACATCCTTTGGCCATTTTCCCTGGGAAAGAAAACTCACCAGTCCAGGTTGCTGATGTCACTTTGTAGGGCTCCCTTGGGTCTATCTGGGCAGCACAAGTTTTAGGAGGGGACAACTTCGGTGTGGGGCCCATCCTTCGATATAAGGATTTTTAGCAGTCAGGTTCCAGCCCTGTGCCCGGGTCCCCAGGGCACATCCTTTGGCAATTTTCCCTGGGAAAGAAAACTCACCAGTCCAGGTTCCTAATGTCAGTTTGTAGGGTTCCCTTCGGTCTATCAGGGCAGCACATGTATGAGATGGGGACAACTTTGGTCTGGGGCCCATCCGTCGATATAAGGATTTTTAGCAGTCAGGTTCCAGCCAGGGGCCAGGTTCCCCAGGGCACATCCTTTGGCTATTTTCCCTGGGAAAGAAAACTCACCAGTCCAGGTTGCTGATGCCAGTTTGTAGGGCTCCCTTGGGTCTATCTGGGCAGCACAAGTATGAGATGGGGACAACTTCAGTCTGGGTTGCGTCATTCGATATTAGGATTCTTTGCAGTCAAGACCCAGCCGAGGGCTAGGGGCCCCTGGGCACATCCTTTGGCCATTTTCCCTGGGAAAGAAAACTCACCAGCCCAGGTTCCTGATGTCAGTTTGTAGGGCTCCCTTGGGTCTATCTGGGCAGCACAAGTTTTAGGAGGGGACAACTTCGGTCTGGGGTCCATCCTTCGATTTAGGGATTTTTTACCGTCAGGTCCCAGCCGAGTGCCAAGGGCCCCAGAGCACATCCTTTGGCCATTTTCCCTGGGAAAGAAAACTCACCAGTCCAGGTTCCTGATGTCAGTTTGTAGGGCTCCCTTGGGTCTACCTGGGCAGCACAACTTTGAGGAGGTGACAATTTTAGTCTGTAATCCATCCTTTGGTATAGGGATTCTTTAGAGTCAGGTCCCAGCCAGGGGCAGGGGCCCCTGGGCACACCCTTTGTCCATTTTCCCTAGGAAAGAAAACTCACCAGTCCAGGTTGCTGATGTCAGTTTGTAGGGCTCCCTTGGGTCTATCAGGGCAGCACATATATGAGATGGGGACAACTTGAGTCTGGGGTCCATCCGTCGATATAAGGATTTTTTGCAGTCAGGTCCCAGCCCAGGGGCAGGGGCCCCAGGGCACATCCTTTGGCCATTTTCCCTGGGAAAGAAAACTCACCAATCCAGGTTGCTGATGTCAGTTTGTAGGGCTCCCTTGGGTCTATCAGGGCAGCAAAAGTATTAGATGGGGACAACTTCAGTCTGGGGTCCATCCTTCGATATAAGGATTCTTTGCAGTCAAGCCCCAGCCGAGCGCCAGGGGCCCCTGGGCACATCCTTTGGCCATTTTCCCTGGGAAAGAAAACTCACCAGTCCAGGTTCCTGATGTCAGTTTGTAGGGCTCCCTTTGGTCTATCAGGGCAGCACAACTTAGTGGAGGGGACAATTTCGGTTTGGTGGTCCAAACATCGATATAAGGATTTTTTGCAGTCAGGTCCCATCCCTGTGTTAGGGGCTCCATGGCACATCCTTTGACAATTTTCCCAGGGAAAGAAAACTCACCAGTCCAGGTTGCTGATGTCAGTTTGTAGGGCTCCCTTGGGTCTATCTGGGCAGCAGAAATTTGAGGAGGGGACAACTTTTGTCTGCGATCCATCCTTCAATATAAGGATACTTGCAGTCAGGTCCCAGCGCAGTGCCACGGGCCCCTGGGCACATCCTTTGGCCATTTTCCCTGGGAAAGAAACATCCCCAGTCCAGGTTCCTGATGTCAGTTTGTAGGGCTCCCTTGGGTCTATCTGGGAGCAGAAATTTGAGTAGCGGAAAATTTTAGTCTGCGATCCATGCTTCGATATAGGGATTCTTTGCAGTCAGGTACCACCTGAGTGCCAGGCGCCCCAGGGAACATCCTTTGGCCATTTTCCCTAGGAAAGAAAACTCACCAGTCCAGGTTGCTGATGTCAGTTTGTAGGGCTCCCTTGGGTCTATCTGGGCAGCACAACTTTGAGGAGGGGACAATTTTGGTCTGTTATCCATCCTTCGATATAGGGATTCTTTACAGACAGGTTCCAGCCAGGGGCCAGGGGCCCCTGGGCACATCCTTTGGCCATTTTCCCTGGGAAAGAAAATTCACCAGCCCAGGTTCCTGATGTCAGTTTGTAGGGCTCCCTTGGTTCTAACAGGGCAGCACAAGTATGAGATGGGGACAATTCAGTCTGGGGTCCATCCCTCGATACAGTTATTGTTTACTGTCAGGCCCCAGCCCAGGGCCAAGGGCCCCTGGCACATCCTTTGGCCATTTTCCCTGGGAAAGATAACTCACCCGTCCAGGTTGCTGATGTCAGTTTGTAGGGCTCCCTTGGGTCTATCAGGGCAGCATATATATGAGATGGGGACAACTTCAGTCTGGGGTACATCCTTCGATAAAAGGATTCTTTGCAGTCCTGGCCCAGCCCAGGGCCAGGGGCCCCTGGGCACAACCTTTGGCCATGTTCCCTGGGAAAGAAAACTCACCAGTCCAGGTTCCTGTTGTCACTTTGTAGGGCTCCCTTGGGTCTAACAGGGCAGCACAAGTTTTAGGAGGGGACAACTTCAGTGTGGGGCCCATCCTTCGATATAAGGATTTTTAGCAGTCAGATTCCAGCCCAGTGCCCGGGTCCCCAGGGCACATCCTTTGGCTATTTTCCCTGGGAAAGAAAACTCACCTGTCCAGGTTCCTGATGTCAGTTTGTAGGGCTCCCTTGGGTCTATCAGGGCAGCACATGTATGAGATGGGGACAACTTCAGTCTGGGGTCCATCCTTCAATATAAGGATTCTTTGCAGTCAAGCCCCAGCCCAGGGCCAGGGGCCCCTGGGCACATCCTTTGGCCATTTTCCCTGGGAAAGAAAACTCACCAGTCCAGGTTCCTGATGTCAGTTTGTAGGGCTCCCTTTGGTCTGTCAGGGCAGCACAACTTTGTGGAGGGGACAACTTCGGTTTGGGGTCCATCCTTCGACATATGGATTTTTTGCCGTCAGGTCCCAGCCCTGTGTTTGGGGCTCCAGGGCATATCCTTTGGCCATTTTCCCTGGGAAAGTAAACTCACCAGTCCAGGTTCCTGATGTCAGTTTGTAGGGCTCCCTTGGGTCTATCTGGGCAGTAGAAATTTGAGGAGGGGACAACTTCTGTCTGCGATCCATCCTTAAATATACGGATTTTTTGAAGTCAGGTCCAAGCGCAGTGCCAGGGGCCCCATGGCACATCCTTTGGCCATTTTCCCTGGGAAAGAAAACTCACCAGTCCAGGTTCCTGATGTCAGTTCGTAGGGCTCCCTTGGGTCTATCAGGGCAGCACATGTATGAGATGGGGACAACTTCATTCTGGGGTCCATCCTTCGATATAAGTATTTTTTGCAGTCAGGGCCCAGCCGAGGGCCAGGGGCCCCTGGGCACATCCTTTGGCCATTTTCCCTGGGAAAGAAAACTCACCAGTCCAGGTTCCTGATGTCAGTTTGTAGGGCTCCCTTGGGTCTATCAGGGCAGCACATGCATGAGATGGGGACAACTTCAGTCTGGGGTCCATCCTTCAATATACGGATTTTTTGCAGTCAGAACCCAGCCCAGTGCCAGGGGCCCCAGGGCACATCCTTTGGCCATTTTCCCTGGGAAAGAAAACTCACCAGTCCAGGTTGCTGATGTCAGTTTGTAGGGCTCCCTTGGGTCTATCTGCGTAGCACAACTTTGAGGAGGGGACAACTTCGGTCTGGGGTCCATCCTTCGATATAGGGATTCTTTACAGTCAGGTCCCAACCCAGGGCCAGGGGCCCCTGGGCACAACCTTTGGCCATTTTCTCTGGGAAAGAAAACTCACCAGTCCAGGTTCCTGATGTCAGTTTGTAGGGCTCCCTTGGGTCTATCTGGGCAGCAAAAGTATGAGATGGGGACAACTTCAGTCTGCGATCCATCCTTCGATATAGGGATTCTTTGCAGTGAGGTCCCAGCCCAGTGCCAGGGGCCACTGGGCACATCCTTGGGCCATTTTACCCCTGAAAGAAAACTCACCAGTCCAGGTTCCTGATGTCACTTTGTAGGGCTCCCTTGGGTCTATCTGAGCAGCACAATTTTCCGGAGGGAACAATTTTGGTCTGTTATCCATCCTTCGATATAAGGATTCTTTGCAGTCAGGTCCCCGCCAGGGGCCAGGGGCCGCTGGGCACATTCTTTGGCCATTTTCCCTGGGAAAGAAAATTCACCAGTCCAGGTTGCTGATGTCAGTTTGTAGGGCTCCCTTTGGTCTATCAGGGCAGCAGAACTTTGTGGAGGAGACAACTTCGGTTTGGGGTCCATCCTTCGATATAAGGATTTTTTTCAGTCATGTCCCAGCCCTGTGTTTGGGGCTGCAGGGCACATCCTTTGGCCATTTTCCCTGGGAAAGAAAACTCACCAGTCCAGGTTCCTGATGCCAGTTTTTAGGGCTCACTTAGGTCTATCTGGGTAGCACAACTTTCAGGAGGGGACAACTTCGGTCTGCGGTCCATCCTTCGATATAAGGATTTTTAGCAGTCAGGTCCCAGAACAGTGCCAGTGTCCCCAGGGCACATCCTTTGGCTATTTTCCCTGGAAAAGAAAACTCACCAGTCCAGGTTCCTGATGTCAGTTTGTAGGGCTCCCTTGGGTCTATCAGGGCAGCAAAACTATGAGATGGGGACAACTTCAGTCTGGGGTCTATCCTTCGATATAAGGATTCTTTGCAGTCAGGACCCAGCCCAGGGGCAGGGGCCCCTGGGCACATCCTTTGGCCATTTTCCCTGGGAAAGAAAACTCACCAGTGCAGGTTCCTGATGTCAGTTTGTAGGGCTCCCTTGGGTCTATCAGGGCAGCAAAACTATGAGATGGGGACAACTTCAGTCTGGGGTCTATCCTTCGATATAAGGATTCTTTGCAGTCAGGACCCAGCCCAGGGGCAGGGGCCCCTGGGCACATCCTTTGGCCATTTTCCCTGGGAAAGAAAACTCACCAGTCCAGGTTGCTGATGTCAGTTTGTAGGGCTCCCTTGGGTCTATCAGGGCAGCACAACTTTCTGGAGGGGACAACTTCGGTTTGGGGTCCAAACTTCGATATAAGGATTTTTTGCAGTCAGGTCCCATCCCTGTGTTTGGGGCTCCACGGCACATCCTTTGGTAATTTTCCCTGGGAAAGAGAACTCACCAGTCCAGGTTGCTGATGTCAGTTTGTAGGGCTCCCTTGGGTCTATTTGGGCAGAAGAAATTTGAGGAGGGGACAACTTTTGTCTGCGATCAATCCTTCAATATACGGATATTTGCAGTCAGGTCCGAGCGCAGTGCCACGGGCCCCTGGGCACATCCTTTGGCCATTTTCCCTGGGAAAGAAAATTCATCAGTCCAGGTTCCTGATGTCAGTTTGTAGGGCTCCCTTGGTTCTATCAGGGCAGCACAAGTATGAGATGGGTACAACTTCGGTCTGGGTTCCATCCTTTGATATAAGGATTATTTGCAGTCCTGGCCCAGCCCAGTGCCAGGGGCCCCTGGGCACATCCTTTGGCCATTTTCCCTGGGAAAGAAAACTCACCAGTCCAGGTTCCTGGTGTCAGTTTTTAGGGCTCCCTTGGGTCTATCTGGGCAGCAGAAATTTGAGGAGCGGAAAATATTGATCTGCGATCCATCCTTGGATATAAGGATTCTTTGCAGTCAAATCCCAGCCGAGTGCCAAGGGCCCCAGGGAACATCCTTTCTCAATTTTCCATGGAAAAAAAAATTCACCAGTCCAGGTTCCTGATGTCAGTTTGTAGGGCTCTCTTGGTTCTAACAGGGCAGCTCAATTATGAGATGGGGACAATTTCAGTCTGGGGTCCATCCTTCGATATAAGGATTCTTTTCAGTCAAGTCCCAGCCGAGGGCCAGGGGCCCCTGGGCACATCCTTTGGCCATTTTCCCTGGGAAAGAAAACTCACCAGTCCAGGTTGCTGATGCCAGTTTGTAGGGCTCCCTTGGGTCTATCTGTGTAGCACAAGTATGACACGGGGACAACTTTGGTCTGGGGTGCGTCCTTCGATATAAGGATTTTTTGCAGTCAAGACCCAGCCGAGGGCTAGGGGCCCCTGGGCACATCCTTTGGCCATTTTCCCTGGGAAAGAAAACTCACCAGTCCAGGTTCCTGATGTCAGTTTGTAGGGCTCCCTTGGGTCTAACAGGGCAGCACAAGATTTAGGAGGGGACAAGTTCGGTCTGGGGTCCATCCTTCGATATAGGGATTCTTTACCGTCAGGTCCCAGCCGAGGGCCAGGGGCCCCTGGGCACATCCTTTGGCCATTTTCCCTGGGAAAGAAAATTCACCAGTCCAGGTTCCTGATGTCAGTTTGTAGGGCTCCCTTGGGTCTACCTGGGCAGCACAACTTTGAGGAGGGGACAATTTTAGTCTGTAATCCATCCTTTGGTATAGGGATTCTTTAGAGTCAGGTCCCAGCCAGGGGCCAGGGGCCCCTGGGCACATCCTTTGGCCATTTTCCCTGGGAAAGAAAACTCACCAGTCCAGGTTGCTGATGTCAATTTGTAGGGCTCCCTTGGGTCTATCAGGGCAGCACATGTATGAGATGGGGACAACTTTGGTCTGGGGCCCATCCTTCGATATATGGATTTTTAGCAGTCAGGTTTCAGCCAGGGGCCAGGGTCCCCAGGGCACATCCTTTGGCTATTTTCCCTGGGAAAGAATACTCACCAGTCCAGGTTGGTGATGCCAGTTTGTAGGGCTCCCTTGGGTCTATCTGGGTAGCACAAGCATGAGACGGGGACAACTTCGGTCTGGGGTGCGTCCTTCGATATAAGCATTCTTTGTAGTCAAGACCCAGCCGAGGGCTAGGGGCCCCTGGGCACATCCTTTGGCCATTTTCCCTGGGAAAGAAAACTCACCAGCCCAGGTTCCTGATGACAGTTTGTAGGGCTCCCTTGGGTCTAACAGGGCAGCACAACTTTCTGGAGGGGAGAACTTCAGTTTGGGGTCCAAACTTCGATATAAGGATTTTTTGCAGTCAGGTCCCATCCCTGTGTTTGGGGCTCCACGGCACATCCTTTGGTAATTTTCCCTGGGAAAGAGAACTCACCAGTCCAGGTTGCTGATGTCAGTTTGTAGGGCTCCCTTGGGTCTATTTGGGCAGAAGAAATTTGAGGAGGGGACAACTTTTGTCTGCGATCAATCCTTCAATATACGGATATATGCAGTCAGGTCCGAGCGCAGTGCCACGGGCCCCTGGGCACATCCTTTGGCCATTTTCCCTGGGAAAGAAAATTCACCAGTCCAGGTTCCTGATGTCAGTTTGTAGGGCTCCCTTGGTTCTATCAGGGCAGCACAAGTATGAGATGGGTACAACTTCGGTCTGGGTTCCATCCTTTGATATAAGGATTATTTGCAGTCCTGGCCCAGCCCAGTGCCAGGGGCCCCTGGGCACATCCTTTGGCCATTTTCCCTGGGAAAGAAAACTCACCAGTCCAGGTTCCTGGTGTCAGTTTTTAGGGCTCCCTTGGGTCTATCTGGGCAGCAGAAATTTCAGGAGCGGAAAATATTGGTCTGCGATCCATCCTTCGATATAAGGATTCTTTGCAGTCAAATCCCAGCCGAGTGCCAAGGGCCCCAGGGAACATCCTTTCTCAATTTTCCATGGAAAAAAAAATTCACCAGTCCAGGTTCCTGATGTCAGTTTGTAGGGCTCCCTTGGTTCTAACAGGGCAGCACAATTATGAGATGGGGACAATTTCAGTCTGGGGTCCATCCTTCGATATAAGGATTTTTTGCAGTCAAGACCCAGCCGAGGGCTAGGGGCCCCTGGGCACATCCTTTGGCCATTTTCCCTGGGAAAGAAAACTCACCAGTCCAGGTTGCTGATGTCAGTTTGTAGGGCTCCCTTGGGTCTAACAGGGCAGCACAAGATTTAGGAGGGGACAAGTTCGGTCTGGGGTCTATCCTTCGATATAGGGATTCTTTACCGTCAGGTCCCAGCCGAGGGCCAGGGGCCCCTGGGCACATCCTTTGGCCATTTTCCCTGGGAAAGAAAACTCACCAGTCCAGGTTCCTGATGTCAGTTTGTAGGGCTCCCTTGGGTCTACCTGGGCAGCACAACTTTGAGGAGGGGACAATTTTAGTCTGTAATCCATCCTTTGGTATAGGGATTCTTTAGAGTCAGGTCCCAGCCAGGGGCAGGGGCCCCTGGGCACATCCTTTGGCCATTTTCCCTGGGAAAGAAAACTCACCAGTCCAGGTTGCTGATGTCAGTTTGTAGGGCTCCCTTGGGTCTATCAGGGCAGCACATGTATGAGATGGGGACAACTTTGGTCTGGGGCCCATCCTTCGATATATGGATTTTTAGCAGTCAGGTTTCAGCCAGGGGCCAGGGTCCCCAGGGCACATCCTTTGGCTATTTTCCCTGGGAAAGAATACTCACCAGTCCAGGTTGGTGATGCCAGTTTGTAGGGCTCCCTTGGGTCTATCTGGGTAGCACAAGCATGAGACGGGGACAACTTCGGTCTGGGGTGCGTCCTTCGATATAAGCATTCTTTGTAGTCAAGACCCAGCCGAGGGCTAGGGGCCCCTGGGCACATCCTTTGGCCATTTTCCCTGGGAAAGAAAACTCACCAGCCCAGGTTCCTGATGTCAGTTTGTAGGGCTCCCTTGGGTCTAACAGGGCAGCACAAGTTTTAGGAGGGGACAACTTCGGTCTGGGGTCCATCCTTCGATATAGGGATTCTTTACCGTCAGGTCCCAGCCGAGGGCCAGGGGCCCCTGGGCACATCCTTTGGCCATTTTCCCTGGGAAAGAAAACTCACCAGTCCAGGTTGCTGATGCCAGTTTGTAGGGCTCCCTTGGGTCTATCTGGGTAGCACAAGTATGACACGGGGACAACTTCGGTCTGGGGTGCGTCCTTCGATATAAGGATTTTTTGCAGTCAAGACCCAGCCGAGGGCTAGGGGCCCCTGGGCACATCCTTTGGCCATTTTCCCTGGGAAAGAAAACTCACCAGTCCAGGTTCCTGATGTCAGTTTGTAGGGCTCCCTTGGGTCTAACAGGGCAGCACAAGATTTAGGAGGGGACAAGTTCGGTCTGGGGTCCATCCTTCGATATAGGGATTCTTTACCGTCAGGTCCCAGCCGAGGGCCAGGGGCCCCTGGGCACATCCTTTGGCCATTTTCCCTGGGAAAGAAAATTCACCAGTCCAGGTTCCTGATGTCAGTTTGTAGGGCTCCCTTGGGTCTACCTGGGCAGCACAACTTTGAGGAGGGGACAATTTTAGTCTGTAATCCATCCTTTGGTATAGGGATTCTTTAGAGTCAGGTCCCAGCCAGGGGCCAGGGGCCCCTGGGCACATCCTTTGGCCATTTTCCCTGGGAAAGAAAACTCACCAGTCCAGGTTGCTGATGTCAATTTGTAGGGCTCCCTTGGGTCTATCAGGGCAGCACATGTATGAGATGGGGACAACTTTGGTCTGGGGCCCATCCTTCGATATATGGATTTTTAGCAGTCAGGTTTCAGCCAGGGGCCAGGGTCCCCAGGGCACATCCTTTGGCTATTTTCCCTGGGAAAGAATACTCACCAGTCCAGGTTGGTGATGCCAGTTTGTAGGGCTCCCTTGGGTCTATCTGGGTAGCACAAGCATGAGACGGGGACAACTTCGGTCTGGGGTGCGTCCTTCGATATAAGCATTCTTTGTAGTCAAGACCCAGCCGAGGGCTAGGGGCCCCTGGGCACATCCTTTGGCCATTTTCCCTGGGAAAGAAAACTCACCAGCCCAGGTTCCTGATGACAGTTTGTAGGGCTCCCTTGGGTCTAATAGGGCAGCACAACTTTCTGGAGGGGACAACTTCGGTTTGGGGTCCAAACTTCGATATAAGGATTTTTTGCAGTCAGGTCCCATCCCTGTGTTTGGGGCTCCACGGCACATCCTTTGGTAATTTTCCCTGGGAAAGAGAACTCACCAGTCCAGGTTGCTGATGTCAGTTTGTAGGGCTCCCTTGGGTCTATTTGGGCAGAAGAAATTTGAGGAGGGGACAACTTTTGTCTGCGATCAATCCTTCAATATACGGATATTTGCAGTCAGGTCCGAGCGCAGTGCCACGGGCCCCTGGGCACATCCTTTGGCCATTTTCCCTGGGAAAGAAAATTCACCAGTCCAGGTTCCTGATGTCAGTTTGTAGGGCTCCCTTGGTTCTATCAGGGCAGCACAAGTATGAGATGGGTACAACTTCGGTCTGGGTTCCATCCTTTGATATAAGGATTATTTGCAGTCCTGGCCCAGCCCAGTGCCAGGGGCCCCTGGGCACATCCTTTGGCCATTTTCCCTGGGAAAGAAAACTCACCAGTCCATGTTCCTGGTGTCAGTTTTTAGGGCTCCCTTGGGTCTATCTGGGCAGCAGAAATTTCAGGAGCGGAAAATATTGGTCTGCGATCCATCCTTCGATATAAGGATTCTTTGCAGTCAAATCCCAGCCAAGTGCCAAGGGCCCCAGGGAACATCCTTTCGCAATTTTCCATGGAAAAAAAAATTCACCAGTCCAGGTTCCTGATGTCAGTTTGTAGGGCTCCCTTGGTTCTAACAGGGCAGCACAATTATGAGATGGGGACAATTTCAGTCTGGGGTCCATCCTTCGATATAAGGATTTTTTGCAGTCAAGACCCAGCCGAGGGCTAGGGGCCCCTGGGCACATCCTTTGGCCATTTTCCCTGGGAAAGAAAACTCACCAGTCCAGGTTGCTGATGTCAGTTTGTAGGGCTCCCTTGGGTCTAACAGGGCAGCACAAGATTTAGGAGGGGACAAGTTCGGTCTGGGGTCTATCCTTCGATATAGGGATTCTTTACCGTCAGGTCCCAGCCGAGGGCCAGGGGCCCCTGGGCACATCCTTTGGCCATTTTCCCTGGGAAAGAAAACTCACCAGTCCAGGTTCCTGATGTCAGTTTGTAGGGCTCCCTTGGGTCTACCTGGGCAGCACAACTTTGAGGAGGGGACAATTTTAGTCTGTAATCCATCCTTTGGTATAGGGATTCTTTAGAGTCAGGTCCCAGCCAGGGGCCAGGGGCCCCTGGGCACATCCTTTGGCCATTTTCCCTGGGAAAGAAAACTCACCAGTCCAGGTTGCTGATGTCAGTTTGTAGGGCTCCCTTGGGTCTATCAGGGCAGCACATGTATGAGATGGGGACAACTTTGGTCTGGGGCCCATCCTTCGATATATGGATTTTTAGCAGTCAGGTTTCAGCCAGGGGCCAGGGTCCCCAGGGCACATCCTTTGGCTATTTTCCCTGGGAAAGAATACTCACCAGTCCAGGTTGGTGATGCCAGTTTGTAGGGCTCCCTTGGGTCTATCTGGTTAGCACAAGCATGAGACAGGGACAACTTCGGTCTGGGGTGCGTCCTTCGATATAAGCATTCTTTGTAGTCAAGACCCAGCCGAGGGCTAGGGGCCCCTGGGCACATCCTTTGGCCATTTTCCCTGGGAAAGAAAACTCACCAGCCCAGGTTCCTGATGTCAGTTTGTAGGGCTCCCTTGGGTCTAACAGGGCAGCACAAGTTTTAGGAGGGGACAACTTCGGTCTGGGGTCCATCCTTCGATATAGGGATTCTTTACCGTCAGGTCCCAGCCGAGGGCCAGGGGCCCCTGGGCACATCCTTTGGCCATTTTCCCTGGGAAAGAAAACTCACCAGTGCAGGTTCCTGATGTCAGTTTGTAGGGCTCCCTTGGGTCTATCAGGGCAGCACATGTATGAGATGGGGACAACTTCATTCTGGGGTCCATCCTTCGATATAAGGATTTTTTGCATTCAGGTCCCAGCCCAGTGCCAGGGTCCCCTGGGCACATCCTTTGGCCATTTTCCCTGGGAAAGAAAACTCACCAGTCCAGGTTCCTGATGTCAGTTTGTAGGGCTCCCTTGGGTCTATCAGGGCAGCACATGCATGAGATGGGGACAACTTCAGTCTGGGGTCCATCCTTCGATATAAGGATTTTTTGCAGTCAGAACCCAGCCCAGTGCCAGGGGCCCCAGGGCACATCCTTTGGCCATTTTCCCTGGGAAAGAAAACTCACCAGTCCAGGTTGCTGATGTCAGTTTGTAGGGCTCCCTTGGGTCTAACAGGGCAGCACAAGATTTAGGAGGGGACAAGTTCGGTCTGGGGTCTATCCTTCGATATAGGGATTCTTTACCGTCAGGTCCCAGCCGAGGGCCAGGGGCCCCTGGGCACATCCTTTGGCCATTTTCCCTGGGAAAGAAAACTCACCAGTCCAGGTTCCTGATGTCAGTTTGTAGGGCTCCCTTGGGTCTACCTGGGCAGCACAACTTTGAGGAGGGGACAATTTTAGTCTGTAATCCATCCTTTGGTATAGGGATTCTTTAGAGTCAGGTCCCAGCCAGGGGCAGGGGCCCCTGGGCACATCCTTTGGCCATTTTCCCTGGGAAAGAAAACTCACCAGTCCAGGTTGCTGATGTCAGTTTGTAGGGCTCCCTTGGGTCTATCAGGGCAGCACATGTATGAGATGGGGACAACTTTGGTCTGGGGCCCATCCTTCGATATATGGATTTTTAGCAGTCAGGTTTCAGCCAGGGGCCAGGGTCCCCAGGGCACATCCTTTGGCTATTTTCCCTGGGAAAGAATACTCACCAGTCCAGGTTGGTGATGCCAGTTTGTAGGGCTCCCTTGGGTCTATCTGGGTAGCAAAAGCATGAGACGGGGACAACTTCGGTCTGGGGTGCGTCCTTCGATATAAGCATTCTTTGTAGTCAAGACCCAGCCGAGGGCTAGGGGCCCCTGGGCACATCCTTTGGCCATTTTCCCTGGGAAAGAAAACTCACCAGCCCAGGTTCCTGATGTCAGTTTGTAGGGCTCCCTTGGGTCTAACAGGGCAGCACAAGTTTTAGGAGGGGACAACTTCGGTCTGGGGTCCATCCTTCGATATAGGGATTCTTTACCGTCAGGTCCCAGCCGAGGGCCAGGGGCCCCTGGGCACATCCTTTGGCCATTTTCCCTGGGAAAGAAAACTCACCAGTCCAGGTTGCTGATGCCAGTTTGTAGGGCTCCCTTGGGTCTATCTGGGTAGCACAAGTATGACACGGGGACAACTTCGGTCTGGGGTGCGTCCTTCGATATAAGGATTTTTTGCAGTCAAGACCCAGCCGAGGGCTAGGGGCCCCTGGGCACATCCTTTGGCCATTTTCCCTGGGAAAGAAAACTCACCAGTCCAGGTTCCTGATGTCAGTTTGTAGGGCTCCCTTGGGTCTATCAGGGCAGCACAAGATTTAGGAGGGGACAAGTTCGGTCTGGGGTCCATCCTTCGATATAGGGATTCTTTACCGTCAGGTCCCAGCCGAGGGCCAGGGGCCCCTGGGCACATCCTTTGGCCATTTTCCCTGGGAAAGAAAATTCACCAGTCCAGGTTCCTGATGTCAGTTTGTAGGGCTCCCTTGGGTCTACCTGGGCAGCACAACTTTGAGGAGGGGACAATTTTAGTCTGTAATCCATCCTTTGGTATAGGGATTCTTTAGAGTCAGGTCCCAGCCAGGGGCCAGGGGCCCCTGGGCACATCCTTTGGCCATTTTCCCTGGGAAAGAAAACTCACCAGTCCAGGTTGCTGATGTCAATTTGTAGGGCTCCCTTGGGTCTATCAGGGCAGCACATGTATGAGATGGGGACAACTTTGGTCTGGGGCCCATCCTTCGATATATGGATTTTTAGCAGTCAGGTTTCAGCCAGGGGCCAGGGTCCCCAGGGCACATCCTTTGGCTATTTTCCCTGGGAAAGAATACTCACCAGTCCAGGTTGGTGATGCCAGTTTGTAGGGCTCCCTTGGGTCTATCTGGGTAGCACAAGCATGAGACGGGGACAACTTCGGTCTGGGGTGCGTCCTTCGATATAAGCATTCTTTGTAGTCAAGACCCAGCCGAGGGCTAGGGGCCCCTGGGCACATCCTTTGGCCATTTTCCCTGGGAAAGAAAACTCACCAGCCCAGGTTCCTGATGACAGTTTGTAGGGCTCCCTTGGGTCTAATAGGGCAGCACAACTTTCTGGAGGGGACAACTTCGGTTTGGGGTCCAAACTTCGATATAAGGATTTTTTGCAGTCAGGTCCCATCCCTGTGTTTGGGGCTCCACGGCACATCCTTTGGTAATTTTCCCTGGGAAAGAGAACTCACCAGTCCAGGTTGCTGATGTCAGTTTGTAGGGCTCCCTTGGGTCTATTTGGGCAGAAGAAATTTGAGGAGGGGACAACTTTTGTCTGCGATCAATCCTTCAATATACGGATATTTGCAGTCAGGTCCGAGCGCAGTGCCACGGGCCCCTGGGCACATCCTTTGGCCATTTTCCCTGGGAAAGAAAATTCACCAGTCCAGGTTCCTGATGTCAGTTTGTAGGGCTCCCTTGGTTCTATCAGGGCAGCACAAGTATGAGATGGGTACAACTTCGGTCTGGGTTCCATCCTTTGATATAAGGATTATTTGCAGTCCTGGCCAGGCCCAGTGCCAGGGGCCCCTGGGCACATCCTTTGGCCATTTTCCCTGGGAAAGAAAACTCACCAGTCCATGTTCCTGGTGTCAGTTTTTAGGGCTCCCTTGGGTCTATCTGGGCAGCAGAAATTTCAGGAGCGGAAAATATTGGTCTGCGATCCATCCTTCGATATAAGGATTCTTTGCAGTCAAATCCCAGCCAAGTGCCAAGGGCCCCAGGGAACATCCTTTCGCAATTTTCCATGGAAAAAAAAATTCACCAGTCCAGGTTCCTGATGTCAGTTTGTAGGGCTCCCTTGGTTCTAACAGGGCAGCACAATTATGAGATGGGGACAATTTCAGTCTGGGGTCCATCCTTCGATATAAGGATTTTTTGCAGTCAAGACCCAGCCGAGGGCTAGGGGCCCCTGGGCACATCCTTTGGCCATTTTCCCTGGGAAAGAAAACTCACCAGTCCAGGTTCCAAATGTCAGTTTGTAGGGCTCCCTTGGGTCTAACAGGGCAGCACAAGATTTAGGAGGGGACAAGTTCGGTCTGGGGTCTATCCTTCGATATAGGGATTCTTTACCGTCAGGTCCCAGCCGAGGGCCAGGGGCCCCTGGGCACATCCTTTGGCCATTTTCCCTGGGAAAGAAAACTCACCAGTCCAGGTTCCTGATGTCAGTTTGTAGGGCTCCCTTGGGTCTACCTGGGCAGCACAACTTTGAGGAGGGGACAATTTTAGTCTGTAATCCATCCTTTGGTATAGGGATTCTTTAGAGTCAGGTCCCAGCCAGGGGCCAGGGGCCCCTGGGCACATCCTTTGGCCATTTTCCCTGGGAAAGAAAACTCACCAGTCCAGGTTGCTGATGTCAGTTTGTAGGGCTCCCTTGGGTCTATCAGGGCAGCACATGTATGAGATGGGGACAACTTTGGTCTGGGGCCCATCCTTCGATATATGGATTTTTAGCAGTCAGGTTTCAGCCAGGGGCCAGGGTCCCCAGGGCACATCCTTTGGCTATTTTCCCTGGGAAAGAATACTCACCAGTCCAGGTTGGTGATGCCAGTTTGTAGGGCTCCCTTGGGTCTATCTGGTTAGCACAAGCATGAGACAGGGACAACTTCGGTCTGGGGTGCGTCCTTCGATATAAGCATTCTTTGTAGTCAAGACCCAGCCGAGGGCTAGGGGCCCCTGGGCACATCCTTTGGCCATTTTCCCTGGGAAAGAAAACTCACCAGCCCAGGTTCCTGATGTCAGTTTGTAGGGCTCCCTTGGGTCTAACAGGGCAGCACAAGTTTTAGGAGGGGACAACTTCGGTCTGGGGTCCATCCTTCGATATAGGGATTCTTTACCGTCAGGTCCCAGCCGAGGGCCAGGGGCCCCTGGGCACATCCTTTGGCCATTTTCCCTGGGAAAGAAAACTCACCAGTGCAGGTTCCTGATGTCAGTTTGTAGGGCTCCCTTGGGTCTATCAGGGCAGCACATGTATGAGATGGGGACAACTTCATTCTGGGGTCCATCCTTCGATATAAGGATTTTTTGCATTCAGGTCCCAGCCCAGTGCCAGGGTCCCCTGGGCACATCCTTTGGCCATTTTCCCTGGGAAAGAAAACTCACCAGTCCAGGTTCCTGATGTCAGTTTGTAGGGCTCCCTTGGGTCTATCAGGGCAGCACATGCATGAGATGGGGACAACTTCAGTCTGGGGTCCATCCTTCGATATAAGGATTTTTTGCAGTCAGAACCCAGCCCAGTGCCAGGGGCCCCAGGGCACATCCTTTGGCCATTTTCCCTGGGAAAGAAAACTCACCAGTCCAGGTTGCTGATGTCAGTTTGTAGGGCTCCCTTGGGTCCATCTGCGTAGCACAACTTTGAGGAGGGGACAACTTCGGTCTGGGGTCCATCCTTCGATATAGGGATTCTTTACAGTCAGGTCCCAACCCAGGGCCAGGGGCCCCTGGGCACATCCTTTGGCTATTTTCTCTGGGAAAGAAAACTCACCAGTCCAGGTTCCTGATGTCAGTTTGTAGGGCTCCCTTGGGTCTATCTGGGCAGCAAAAGTATGAGATGGGGACAACTTCTGTCTGCGATCCATCCTTTGATATAGGGATTCTTTGCAGTGAGGTCCCAGCCCAGTGCCAGGCGCCACTGGGCACAACCTTGGGCCATTTTACCTGGGAAAGAAAACTCACCAGGCCAGGTTCCTGATGTCAGTTTGTAGGGCTCCCTTGGGTCTAAAAGGGCAGCACAAGTTTTAGGAGGGGTCAACTTCGGTGTGGGGTCCATCCTTCGATATAGGGATTCTTTACCGTCAGGTCCCAGCCCAGGGCCAGGGGCCCCTGGGCACATCCTTTGGCCATTTTCCCTGGGAAAGAAAACTCACCAGTCCAGGTTGCTGATGTCAGTTTGTAGGGCTCCCTTGGGTCTATCAGGGCAGCACATGTATGAGATGGGGACAACTTCATTCTGGGGTCCATCATTCGATATAAGGATTTTTAGCAGTCAGATCCCAGCCCAGTGCCAGGGGCCCCAGGGCACATCCTTTGGCCATTTTCCCTGGGAAAGAAAACTCACCAGTCCAGGTTGCTGATGTCAGTTTGTAGGGCTCCCTTGGGTCTATCTGCGTAGCACAACTTTGAGGAGGGGACAACTTCGGTCTGGGGTCCATCCTTCGATATAGGGATTCTTTACAGTCAGGTCCCAACCCAGGGCCAGGGGCCCCTGGGCACATCCTTTGGCTATTTTCCCTGGGAAAGAAAACTCACCAGTCCAGGTTCCTGATGTCAGTTTGTAGGGCTCCCTTGGGTCTATCTGGGCAGCAAAAGTATGAGATGGGTACAACTTCAGTCTGCGATCCATCCTTCGATATAGGGATTCTTTGTATTGAGGTCCCAGCCCACTGCCAGGGGCCACTGGGCACATCCTTGGGCCATTTTACCTGGGAAAGAAAACTCACCAGTCCAGGTTCCTGATGTCACTTTGTAGGGCTCCCTTGGGTCTATCTGAGCAGCACAATTTTCAGGAGGGAACAATTTTGGTCTGTTATCCATCCTTCGATATAAGGATTCTTTGCAGTCAGGTCCCCGCCAGGGGCCAGGGGCCGCTGGGCACATTCTTTGGCCATTTTCCCTGGGAAAGAAAATTCACCAGTCCAGGTTGCTGATGTCAGTTTGTAGGGCTCCCTTTGGTCTATCAGGGCAGCACAACTTTGTGGAGGAGACAACTTCGGTTTGGGGTCCATCCTTCGATATAAGGATTTTTTGCAGTCATGTCCCAGCCCTGTGTTTGGGGCTGCAGGGCACATCCTTTGGCCATTTTCCCTGGGAAAGAATACTCAGCAGTCCAGGTTGCTGATGCCAGTTTTTAGGGCTCACTTGGGTCTATCTGGGTAGCACAACTTTCAGGAGGGGACAACTTCGGTCTGCGGTCCATCCTTCGATATAAGGATTTTTAGCAGTCAGGTCCCAGCCCAGTGCCAGTGTCCCCAGGGCACATCCTTTGGCTATTTTCCCTGGAAAAGAAAACTCACCAGTCCAGGTTGCTGATGTCAGTTTGTAGGGCTCCCTTGGGTCTATCAGGGCAGCACAACTTTCTGGAGGGGACAACTTCGGTTTGGGGTCCAAACTTCGATATAAGGATTTTTTGCAGTCAGGTCCCATCCCTGTGTTTGGGGCTCCACGGCACATCCTTTGGTAATTTTCCCTGGGAAAGACAACTCACCAGTCCAGGTTGCTGATGTCAGTTTGTAGGGCTCCCTTGGGTCTACCTGGGCCGCACAACTTTGAGGAGGGGACAATTTTGGTCTGTAATCCATCCTTCGATATAGGGATTCTTTACAGTCAGGTCCCAGCCAGGGGCCAGGGGCCCCTGGGCACATCCTTTGGCCATTTTCCCTGGGAAAGAAAACTCACCAGTGCAGGTTCCTGATGTCAGTTTGTAGGGCTCCCTTGGGTCTATCAGGGCAGCAGATATATGAGATGGGGACAAATTCAGTCTGGGGTCCATCCGTCGATATAAGGATTTTTTGCAGTCAAGACTCAGCCCAGGGGCAGGGGCCCCAGGGCACATCCTTTGGCCATTTTCCCTGGGAAAGAAAACTCACCAGTCCAGGTTCCTGATGCCAGTTTTTGGGCTCACTTGGGTCTATCTGGGTAGCACAACTTTCAGGAGGGGACAATTTCCGTCTGGGGTCCATCCTTCGATATAAGGATTTTTAGCAGTCAGGTTCCAGCCCAGTGCCAGAGCCCCCAGGGCACATCCTTCGGCCATTTTCCCTGGGAAAGAAAACTCACCAGTCCAGGTTGCTGATGTCAGTTTGTAGGGCTCCCTTGGGTCTATCAGCGCAGCAAAAGTATGAGATGGGGACAACTTCAGTCTGGGGTCCATCCGTCGATATAAGGATTCTTTGCAGTCAAGCCCCAGCCCAGGGCCAGGGGCCCCTGGGCACATTCTTTGGCCATTTTCCCTGGGAAAGAAAACTCACCATTCCAGGTTCCTGATGTCAGTTTGTAGGGCTCCCTTGGGTCTATCAGGGCAGCACAACTTAGTGGAGGGGACAACTTCGGTTTGGGGTCCAAACATCGATATAAGGATTTTTTGCAGTCAGGTTCCAGCCCAGTGCCAGAGCCCCCAGGGCACATCCTTTGGCCATTTTCCCTGGGAAAGAAAACTCACCAGTCCAGGTTGCTGATGTCAGTTTGTAGGGCTCCCTTGGGTCTATCTGGGCAGCAGAAATTTGAGGAGGGGACAACTTTTGTCTGCGATCCATCCTTCAATATACGGATATATGCAGTCAGGTCCGAGCGCAGTGCCCCGAGCCCCTGGGCACATCCTTTGGCCATTTTCCCTGGGAAAGAATACTCACCAGTCCAGGTTGCTGATGCCAGTTTTTAGGGCTCACTTGGGTCTATCTGGGTAGCACAACTTTCAGGAGGGGACAACTTCGGTCTGCGGTCCATCCTTCGATATAAGGATTTTTAGTAGTCAGGTCCCAGCCAGGGGCCAGGGGCCCCAGGGCACATCCTTTGGCCATTTTCCATGGGAAAGAAAATTCACCAGTCCAGGTTCCTGATGTCAGTTTGTAGGGCTCCCTTGGTTCTATCAGGGCAGCAAAACTATGAGATGGGGACAACTTCAGTCTGGGGTCCATCCTTCGATATAAGGATTCTTTGCAGTCAGGACCCAGCCCAGGGGCAGGGGCCCCTGGGCACATCCTTTGGCCATTTTCCCTGGGAAAGAAAACTCACCAGTCCAGGTTGCTGATGTCAGTTTGTAGGGCTCCCTTGGGTCTATCAGGGCAGCACAACTTTCTGGAGGGGACAACTTCGGTTTGGGGTCCAAACTTCGATATAAGGATTTTTTGCAGTCAGGTCCCATCCCTGTGTTTGGGGCTCCACGGCACATCCTTTGGTAATTTTCCCTGGGAAAGAGAACTCACCAGTCCAGGTTGCTGATGTCAGTTTGTAGGGCTCCCTTGGGTCTATTTGGGCAGAAGAAATTTGAGGAGGGGACAACTTTTGTCTGCGATCAATCCTTCAATATACGGATATTTGCAGTCAGGTCCGAGCGCAGTGCCACGGGCCCCTGGGCACACCCTTTGGCCATTTTCCCTGGGAAAGAAAATTCACCAGTCCAGGTTCCTGATGTCAGTTTGTAGGGCTCCCTTGGTTCTATCAGGGCAGCACAAGTATGAGATGGGTACAACTTCGGTCTGGGTTCCATCCTTTGATATAAGGATTATTTGCAGTCCTGGCCCAGCCCAGTGCCAGGGGCCCCTGGGCACATCCTTTGGCCATTTTCCCTGGGAAAGAAAACTCACCAGTCCAGGTTGCTGATGTCAGTTTGTAGGGCTCCCTTGGGTCTATCTGAGCAGCACAATTTTCAGGAGGGAACAATTTTGGTCTGTTATCCATCCTTCGATATAAGGATTCTTTGCAGTCAGGTCCCCGCCAGGGGCCAGGGGCCGCTGGGCACATTCTTTGGCCATTTTCCCTGGGAAAGAAAATTCACCAGTCCAGGTTGCTGATGTCAGTTTGTAGGTCTCCCATGGGTCTATCAGGGCAGCACAACTTTGTGGAGGAGACAACTTCGGTTTGGGGTCCATCCTTCGATATAAGGATTTTTTGCAGTCATGTCCCAGCCCAGTGTTTGGGGCTGCAGGGCACATCCTTTGGCCATTTTCCCTGGGAAAGAAAACTCACCAGTCCAGGTTGCTGATGCCAGTTTTTAGGGCTCACTTGGGTCTATCTGGGTAGCACAACTTTCAGGAGGGGACAACTTCGGTCTGCGGTCCATCCTTCGATATAAGGATTTTTAGCAGTCAGGTCCCAGCCCAGTGCCAGTGTCCCCAGGGCACATCCTTTGGCTATTTTCTCTGGAAAAGAAAACTCACCAGTCCAGGTTCCTGATGTCAGTTTGTAGGGCTCCCTTGGGTCTACCAGGGCAGCAAAACTATGAGATGGGGACAACTTCAGTCTGGGGTCCATCCTTCGATATAAGGATTCTTTGCAGTCAGGACCCAGCCCAGGGGCAGGGGCCCCTGGGCACATCCTTTGGCCATTTTCCCTGGGAAAGAAAACTCACCAGTCCAGGTTCCTGATGTCAGTTTGTAGGGCTCCCTTGGGTCTAATAGGGCAGCACAACTTTCTGGAGGGGACAACTTCGGTTTGGGGTCCAAACTTCGATATAAGGATTTTTTGCAGTCAGGTCCCATCCCTGTGTTTGGGGCTCCACGGCACATCCTTTGGTAATTTTCCCTGGGAAAGAGAACTCACCAGTCCAGGTTGCTGATGTCAGTTTGTAGGGCTCCCTTGGGTCTATTTGGGCAGAAGAAATTTGAGGAGGGGACAACTTTTGTCTGCGATCAATCCTTCAATATACGGATATTTGCAGTCAGGTCCGAGCGCAGTGCCACGGGCCCCTGGGCACATCCTTTGGCCATTTTCCCTGGGAAAGAAAATTCACCAGTCCAGGTTCCTGATGTCAGTTTGTAGGGCTCCCTTGGTTCTATCAGGGCAGCACAAGTATGAGATGGGTACAACTTCGGTCTGGGTTCCATCCTTTGATATAAGGATTATTTGCAGTCCTGGCCCAGCCCAGTGCCAGGGGCCCCTGGGCACATCCTTTGGCCATTTTCCCTGGGAAAGAAAACTCACCAGTCCAGGTTCCTGGTGTCAGTTTTTAGGGCTCCCTTGGGTCTATCTGGGCAGCTGAAATTTCAGGAGCGGAAAATATTGGTCTGCGATCCATCCTTCGATATAAGGATTCTTTGCAGTCAAATCCCAGCCGAGTGCCAAGGGCCCCAGGGAACATCCTTTCTCAATTTTCCATGGAAAAAAAAATTCACCAGTCCAGGTTCCTGATGTCAGTTTGTAGGGCTCCCTTGGTTCTAACAGGGCAGCATAATTATGAGATGGGGACAATTTCAGTCTGGGGTCCATCCTTCGATATAAGGATTCTTTGCAGTCAAGTCCCAGCCGAGGGCCAGGGGCCCCTGGGCACATCCTTTGGCCATTTTCCCTGGGAAAGAAAACTCACCAGTCCAGGTTGCTGATGTCACTTTGTAGAGCTCCCTTGGGTCTAACAGGGCAGCACAAGTTTTAGGAGGGGACAAATTCCGTCTGGGGTCCATCCTTCGATATAGTGATTCTTTACAGTCAGGCCCCGGCCCAGGGCCAGGGGCCCCTGGGCACATCCTTTGGCCATTTTCCCTGGGAAAGAAAATTCACCAGTCCAGGTTCCTGATGTCAGTTTGTAGGGCTCCCTTGGGTCTACCTGGGCCGCACAACTTTGAGGAGGGGACAATTTTGGTCTGTAATCCATCCTTCGATATAGGGATTCTTTACAGTCAGGTCCCAGCCAGGGGCCAGGGGCCCCTGGGCACATCCTTTGGCCATTTTCCCTGGGAAAGAAAACTCACCAGTCCAGGTTCCTGATGTCAGTTTGTAGGGCTCCCTTGGGTCTATCAGGGCAGCAGATATATGAGATGGGGACAAATTCATTCTGGGGTCCATCCGTCGATATAAGGATTTTTTGCAGTCAAGACCCAGCCCAGGGGCAGGGGCCCCAGGGCACATCCTTTGGCCATTTTCCCTGGGAAAGAAAACTCACCAGTCCAGGTTCCTGATGCCAGTTTTTGGGCTCACTTGGGTCTATCTGGGTAGCACAACTTTCAGGAGGGGACAACTTCCGTCTGGGGTCCATCCTTCGATATATGGATTTTTAGCAGTCAGGTTCAAGCCCAGTGCCAGAGCCCCCAGGGCACATCCTTCGGCCATTTTCCCTGGGAAAGAAAACTCACCAGTCCAGGTTGCTGATGTCAGTTTGTAGGGCTCCCTTGGGTCTATCAGCGCAGCAAAAGTATGAGATGGGGACAACTTCAGTCTGGGGTCCATCCGTCGATATAAGGATTCTTTGCAGTCAAGGCCCAGCCGAGGGCCAGGGGCCCCTGGGCACATTCTTTGGCCATTTTCCCTGGGAAAGAAAACTCACCATTCCAGGTTCCTGATGTCAGTTTGTAGGGCTCCCTTGGGTCTATCAGGGCAGCACAACTTAGTGGAGGGGACAACTTCGGTTTGGGGTCCAAACATCGATATAAGGATTTTTTGCAGTCAGGTCGCAGCCCTGTGTTTGGGGCTCCATGGCACATCCTTTGGCCATTTTCCCTGGGAAAGAAAACTCACCAGTCCAGGTTGCTGATGTCAGTTTGTAGGGCTCCCTTGGGTCTATCTGGGCAGCAGAAATTTGAGGAGGGGACAACTTTTGTCTGCGATCCATCCTTCAATATACGGATATATGCAGTCAGGTCCGAGTGCAGTGCCACGGGCCCCTGGGCACATCCTTTGGCCATTTTCCCTGGGAAAGAAAATTCACCAGTCCAGGTTTTTGATGTCAGTTTGTAGGGCTCCCTTGGGTCTATCTGGGCAGCAGAAATTTGAGGAGCGGAAAATTTTAGTCTGCGATCCATCCTTCGATATAGGGATTCTTTGCAGTTAGGTCCCACCGAGTTCCAGGGGCCCCAGGGAACATCCTTTGGCCATTTTCCCTGGGAAAGAATACTCACCAGTCCAGGTTGCTGATGTCAGTTTGTAGGGCTCCCTTGGGTCTATCAGGGCAGCACAACTTTGAGGAGGGGACAATTTTGGTCTGTTATCCATCCTTCGATATAGGGATTCTTTACAGTCAGGTCCCAGCCAGGGGCCAGGGGCCCCAGGGCACATCCTTTGGCCATTTTCCCTGGGAAAGAAAATTCACCAGTCCAGGTTCCTGATGTCAGTTTGTAGGGCTCCCTTGGTTCTATCAGGGCAGCACAAGTATGAGATGGGTACAACTTCGGTCTGGGTTCCATCCTTTGATATAAGGATAATTTGCAGTCCTGGCCCAGCCCAGTGCCAGGGGCCTCTGGGCACATCCTTTGGCCATTTTCCCTGGGAAAGAAAACTCACCAGTCCAGGTTCCTGGTGTCAGTTTTTAGGGCTCCCTTGGGTCTATCTGGGCAGCAGAAATTTCAGGAGCGGAAAATATTGGTCTGCGATCCATCCTTCGATATAAGGATTCTTTGCAGTCAAATCCCAGCCGAGTGCCATGGGCCCCAGGGAACATCCTTTCTCAATTTTCCATGGAAAAAAAAATTCACCAGTCCAGGTTCCTGATGTCAGTTTGTAGGGCTCTCTTGGTTCTAACAGGGCAGCACAATTATGAGATGGGGACAATTTCAGTCTGGGGTCCATCCTTCGATATAAGGATTATTTTCAGTCAAGTCCCAGCCGAGGGCCAGGGGCCCCTGGGCACATTCTTTGGCCATTTTCCCTGGGAAAGAAAACTCACCATTCCAGGTTCCTGATGTCAGTTTGTAGGGCTCCCTTGGGTCTATCAGGGCAGCACAACTTAGTGGAGGGGACAACTTCGGTTTGGGGTCCAAACATCGATATAAGGATTTTTTGCAGTCAGGTCGCAGCCCTGTGTTTGGGGCTCCATGGCACATCCTTTGGCCATTTTCCCTGGGAAAGAAAACTCACCAGTCCAGGTTGCTGATGTCAGTTTGTAGGGCTCCCTTGGGTCTATCTGGGCAGCAGAAATTTGAGGAGGGGACAACTTTTGTCTGCGATCCATCCTTCAATATACGGATATATGCAGTCAGGTCCGAGTGCAGTGCCACGGGCCCCTGGGCACATCCTTTGGCCATTTTCCCTGGGAAAGAAAATTCACCAGTCCAGGTTTTTGATGTCAGTTTGTAGGGCTCCCTTGGGTCTATCTGGGCAGCAGAAATTTGAGGAGCGGAAAATTTTAGTCTGCGATCCATCCTTCGATATAGGGATTCTTTGCAGTTAGGTCCCACCGAGTTCCAGGGGCCCCAGGGAACATCCTTTGGCCATTTTCCCTGGGAAAGAATACTCACCAGTCCAGGTTGCTGATGTCAGTTTGTAGGGCTCCCTTGGGTCTATCAGGGCAGCACAACTTTGAGGAGGGGACAATTTTGGTCTGTTATCCATCCTTCGATATAGGGATTCTTTACAGTCAGGTCCCAGCCAGGGGCCCCAGGGCACATCCTTTGGCCATTTTCCCTGGGAAAGAAAATTCACCAGTCCAGGTTCCTGATGTCAGTTTGTAGGGCTCCCTTGGTTCTATCAGGGCAGCACAAGTATGAGATGGGTACAACTTCGGTCTGGGTTCCATCCTTTGATATAAGGATAATTTGCAGTCCTGGCCCAGCCCAGTGCCAGGGGCCTCTGGGCACATCCTTTGGCCATTTTCCCTGGGAAAGAAAACTCACCAGTCCAGGTTCCTGGTGTCAGTTTTTAGGGCTCCCTTGGGTCTATCTGGGCAGCAGAAATTTCAGGAGCGGAAAATATTGGTCTGCGATCCATCCTTCGATATAAGGATTCTTTGCAGTCAAATCCCAGCCGAGTGCCATGGGCCCCAGGGAACATCCTTTCTCAATTTTCCATGGAAAAAAAAATTCACCAGTCCAGGTTCCTGATGTCAGTTTGTAGGGCTCTCTTGGTTCTAACAGGGCAGCACAATTATGAGATGGGGACAATTTCAGTCTGGGGTCCATCCTTCGATATAAGGATTCTTTTCAGTCAAGTCCCAGCCGAGGGCCAGGGGCCCCTGGGCACATCCTTTGGCCATTTTCCCTGGGAAAGAAAACTCACCAGTCCAGGTTGCTGATGTCACTTTGTAGAGCTCCCTTGGGTCTAACAGGGCAGCACAAGTTTTAGGAGGGGACAAATTCCGTCTGGGGTCCATCCTTCGATATAGTGATTCTTTACAGTCAGGCCCCGGCCGAGGGCCAGGGGCCCCTGGGCACATCCTTTGGCCATTTTCCCTGGGAAAGAAAACTCACCAGTCCAGGTTGCTGATGTCAGTTTGTAGGGCTCCCTTGGGTCTATCTGGGCCGCACAACTTAGAGGAGGGGACAATTTTGGTCTGTAATCCATCCTTCGATATAGGGATTCTTTACAGTCAGGTCCCAGCCAGGGGCCAGGGGCCCCTGGGCACATTCTTTGGCCATTTTCCCTGGGAAAGAAAACTCACCAGTCCAGGTTCCTGATGTCACTTTGTAGGGCTCCCTTGGGTCTATCTGAACAGCACAATTTTCAGGAGGGAACAATTTTGGTCTGTTATCCATCCTTCGATATAAGGATTCTTTGCAGTCAGGTCCCCGCCAGGGGCCAGGGGCCGCTGGGCACATTCTTTGGCCATTTTCCCTGGGAAAGAAAATTCACCAGTCCAGGTTGCTGATGTCAGTTTGTAGGGCTCCCTTTGGTCTATCAGGGCAGCACAACTTTGTGGAGGAGACAACTTCGGTTTGGGGTCCATCCTTCGATATAAGGATTTTTTGCAGTCATGTCCCAGCCCTGTGTTTGGGGCTGCAGGGCACATCCTTTGGCCATTTTCCCTGGGAAAGAATACTCAGCAGTCCAGGTTGCTGATGCCAGTTTTTAGGGCTCACTTGGGTCTATCTGGGTAGCACAACTTTCAGGAGGGGACAACTTCCGTCTGGGGTCCATCCTTCGATATAAGGATTTTTAGCAGTCAGGTCCCAGCCCAGTGCCAGTGTCCCCAGGGCACATCCTTTGGCTATTTTCCCTGGAAAAGAAAACTCACCAGTCCAGGTTGCTGATGTCAGTTTGTAGGGCTCCCTTGGGTCTATCAGGGCAGCAAAACTATGAGATGGGGACAACTTCAGTCTGGGGTCCATCCTTCGATATAAGGATTCTTTGCAGTCAGGACCCAGCCCAGGGGCAGGGGCCCCTGGGCACATCCTTTGGCCATTTTCCCTGGGAAAGAAAACTCACCAGTCCAGGTTCCTGATGTCAGTTTGTAGGGCTCCCTTGGGTCTATCAGGGCAGCACAACTTTCTGGAGGGGACAACTTCGGTTTGGGGTCCAAACTTCGATATAAGGATTTTTTGCAGTCAGGTCCCATCCCTGTGTTTGGGGCTCCACGGCACATCCTTTGGTAATTTTCCCTGGGAAAGAGAACTCACCAGTCCAGGTTGCTGATGTCAGTTTGTAGGGCTCCCTTGGGTCTATTTGGGCAGAAGAAATTTGAGGAGGGGACAACTTTTGTCTGCGATCAATCCTTCAATATACGGATATTTGCAGTCAGGTCCGAGCGCAGTGCCACGGGCCCCTGGGCACATCCTTTGGCCATTTTCCCTGGGAAAGAAAATTCACCAGTCCAGGTTCCTGATGTCAGTTTGTAGGGCTCCCTTGGTTCTATCAGGGCAGCACAAGTATGAGATGGGTACAACTTCGGTCTGGGTTCCATCCTTTGATATAAGGATTATTTGCAGTCCTGGCCCAGCCCAGTGCCAGGGGCCCCAGGGCACATCCTTTGGCCATTTTCCCTGGGAAAGAAAACTCACCAGTCCAGGTTCCTGATGTCACTTTGTAGGGCTCCCTTGGGTCTATCTGAGCAGCACAATTTTCAGGAGGGAACAATTTTGGTCTGTTATCCATCCTTCGATATAAGGATTCTTTGCAGTCAGGTTCCCGCCAGGGGCCAGGGGCCGCTGGGCACATTCTTTGGCCATTTTCCCTGGGAAAGAAAATTCACCAGTCCAGGTTGCTGATGTCAGTTTGTAGGGCTCCCTTTGGTCTATCAGGGCAGCACAACTTTGTGGAGGAGACAACTTCGGTTTGGGGTCCATCCTTCGATATAAGGATTTTTTGCAGTCATGTCCCAGCCCTGTGTTTGGGGCTGCAGGGCACATCCTTTGGCCATTTTCCCTGGGAAAGAAAATTCACCAGTCCAGGTTCCTGATGTCAGTTTGTAGGGCTCCCTTGGGTCTACCTGGGCCGCACAACTTTGAGGAGGGGACAATTTTGGTCTGTAATCCATCCTTCGATATAGGGATTCTTTACAGTCAGGTCCCAGCCAGGGGCCAGGGGCCCCTGGGCACATCCTTTGGCCATTTTCCCTGGGAAAGAAAACTCACCAGTCCAGGTTCCTGATGTCAGTTTGTAGGGCTCCCTTGGGTCTATCAGGGCAGCAGATATATGAGATGGGGACAAATTCAGTCTGGGGTCCATCCGTCGATATAAGGATTTTTTGCAGTCAAGACCCAGCCCAGGGGCAGGGGCCCCTGGGCACATCCTTTGGCCATTTTCCCTGGGAAAGAAAACTCACCAGTCCAGGTTCCTGATGCCAGTTTTTGGGCTCACTTGGGTCTATCTGGGTAGCACAACTTTCAGGAGGGGACAACTTCCGTCTGGGGTCCATCCTTCGATATAAGGATTTTTAGCAGTCAGGTTCCAGCCCAGTGCCAGAGCCCCCAGGGCACATCCTTCGGCCATTTTCCCTGGGAAAGAAAACTCACCAGTCCAGGTTGCTGATGTCAGTTTGTAGGGCTCCCTTGGGTCTATCAGCGCAGCAAAAGTATGAGATGGGGACAACTTCAGTCTGGGGTCCATCCGTCGATATAAGGATTCTTTGCAGTCAAGGCCCAGCCGAGGGCCAGGGGCCCCTGGGCACATTCTTTGGCCATTTTCCCTGGGAAAGAAAACTCACCATTCCAGGTTCCTGATGTCAGTTTGTAGGGCTCCCTTGGGTCTATCAGGGCAGCACAACTTAGTGGAGGGGACAACTTCGGTTTGGGGTCCAAACATCGATATAAGGATTTTTTGCAGTCAGGTTCCAGCCCAGTGCCAGAGCCCCCAGGGCACATCCTTTGGCCATTTTCCCTGGGAAAGAAAACTCACCAGTCCAGGTTGCTGATGTCAGTTTGTAGGGCTCCCTTGGGTCTATCTGGGCAGCAGAAATTTGAGGAGGGGACAACTTTTGTCTGCGATCCATCCTTCAATATACGGATATATGCAGTCAGGTCCGAGCGCAGTGCCCCGAGCCCCTGGGCACAGCCTTTGGCCATTTTCCCTGGGAAAGAATACTCACCAGTCCAGGTTGCTGATGCCAGTTTTTAGGGCTCACTTGGGTCTATCTGGGTAGCACAACTTTCAGGAGGGGACAACTTCGGTCTGCGGTCCATCCTTCGATATAAGGATTTTTAGTAGTCAGGTCCCAGCCAGGGGCCAGGGGCCCCAGGGCACATCCTTTGGCCATTTTCCCTGGGAAAGAAAACTCACCAGTCCAGGTTGCTGATGTCAGTTTGTAGGGCTCCCTTGGGTCTAACAGGGCAGCACAACTTTCTGGAGGGGACAACTTCGGTTTGGGGTCCAAACTTCGATATAAGGATTTTTTGCAGTCAGGTCCCCGCCAGGGGCCAGGGGCCGCTGGGCACATTCTTTGGCCATTTTCCCTGGGAAAGAAAATTCACCAGTCCAGGTTCCTGATGTCAGTTTGTAGGGCTCCCTTTGGTCTATCAGGGCAGCACAACTTTGTGGAGGAGACAACTTCGGTTTGGGGTCCATCCTTCGATATAAGGATTTTTTGCAGTCATGTCCCAGCCCTGTGTTTGGGGCTGCAGGGCACATCCTTTGGCCATTTTCCCTGGGAAAGAAAACTCACCAGTCCAGGTTGCTGATGCCAGTTTTTAGGGCTCACTTGGGTCTATCTGGGTAGCACAACTTTCAGGAGGGGACAACTTCGGTCTGCGGTCCATCCTTCGATATAAGGATTTTTAGCAGTCAGGTCCCAGCCCAGTGCCAGTGTCCCCAGGGCACATCCTTTGGCTATTTTCCCTGGAAAAGAAAACTCACCAGTCCAGGTTCCTGATGTCAGTTTGTAGGGCTCCCTTGGCTCTATCAGGGCAGCAAAACTATGAAATGGGGACAACTTCAGTCTGGGGTCCATCCTTCGATATAAGGATTCTTTGCAGTCAGGACCCAGCCCAGGGGCAGGGGCCCCTGGGCACATCCTTTGGCCATTTTCCCTGGGAAAGAAAACTCACCAGTCCAGGTTCCTGATGTCAGTTTGTAGGGCTCCCTTGGGTCTATCAGGGCAGCACAACTTTCTGGAGGGGACAACTTCGGTTTGGGGTCCAAACTTCGATATAAGGATTTTTTGCAGTCAGGTCCCATCCCTGTGTTTGGGGCTCCACGGCACATCCTTTGGTAATTTTCCCTGGGAAAGAGAACTCACCAGTCCAGGTTGCTGATGTCAGTTTGTAGGGCTCCCTTGGGTCTATTTGGGCAGAAGAAATTTGAGGAGGGGACAACTTTTGTCTGCGATCAATCCTTCAATATACGGATATTTGCAGTCAGGTCCGAGCGCAGTGCCACGGGCCCCTGGGCACATCCTTTGGCCATTTTCCCTGGGAAAGAAAATTCACCAGTCCAGGTTCCTGATGTCAGTTTGTAGGGCTCCCTTGGTTCTATCAGGGCAGCACAAGTATGAGATGGGTACAACTTCGGTCTGGGTTCCATCCTTTGATATAAGGATTATTTGCAGTCCTGGCCCAGCCCAGTGCCAGGGGCCCCTGGGCACATCCTTTGGCCATTTTCCCTGGGAAAGAAAACTCACCAGTCCAGGTTCCTGATGTCACTTTGTAGGGCTCCCTTGGGTCTATCTGAGCAGCACAATTTTCAGGAGGGAACAATTTTGGTCTGTTATCCATCCTTCGATATAAGGATTCTTTGCAGTCAGGTTCCCGCCAGGGGCCAGGGGCCGCTGGGCACATTCTTTGGCCATTTTCCCTGGGAAAGAAAATTCACCAGTCCAGGTTGCTGATGTCAGTTTGTAGGGCTCCCTTTGGTCTATCAGGGCAGCACAACTTTGTGGAGGAGACAACTTCGGTTTGGGGTCCATCCTTCGATATAAGGATTTTTTGCAGTCATGTCCCAGCCCTGTGTTTGGGGCTGCAGGGCACATCCTTTGGCCATTTTCCCTGGGAAAGAAAATTCACCAGTCCAGGTTCCTGATGTCAGTTTGTAGGGCTCCCTTGGGTCTACCTGGGCCGCACAACTTTGAGGAGGGGACAATTTTGGTCTGTAATCCATCCTTCGATATAGGGATTCTTTACAGTCAGGTCCCAGCCAGGGGCCAGGGGCCCCTGGGCACATCCTTTGGCCATTTTCCCTGGGAAAGAAAACTCACCAGTCCAGGTTCCTGATGTCAGTTTGTAGGGCTCCCTTGGGTCTATCAGGGCAGCAGATATATGAGATGGGGACAAATTCAGTCTGGGGTCCATCCGTCGATATAAGGATTTTTTGCAGTCAAGACCCAGCCCAGGGGCAGGGGCCCCTGGGCACATCCTTTGGCCATTTTCCCTGGGAAAGAAAACTCACCAGTCCAGGTTCCTGATGCCAGTTTTTGGGCTCACTTGGGTCTATCTGGGTAGCACAACTTTTAGGAGGGGACAACTTCCGTCTGGGGTCCATCCTTCGATATAAGGATTTTTAGCAGTCAGGTTCCAGCCCAGTGCCAGAGCCCCCAGGGCACATCCTTCGGCCATTTTCCCTGGGAAAGAAAACTCACCAGTCCAGGTTGCTGATGTCAGTTTGTAGGGCTCCCTTGGGTCTATCAGCGCAGCAAAAGTATGAGATGGGGACAACTTCAGTCTGGGGTCCATCCGTCGATATAAGGATTCTTTGCAGTCAAGGCCCAGCCGAGGGCCAGGGGCCCCTGGGCACATTCTTTGGCCATTTTCCCTGGGAAAGAAAACTCACCATTCCAGGTTCCTGATGTCAGTTTGTAGGGCTCCCTTGGGTCTATCAGGGCAGCACAACTTAGTGGAGGGGACAACTTCGGTTTGGGGTCCAAACATCGATATAAGGATTTTTTGCAGTCAGGTTCCAGCCCAGTGCCAGAGCCCCCAGGGCACATCCTTTGGCCATTTTCCCTGGGAAAGAAAACTCACCAGTCCAGGTTGCTGATGTCAGTTTGTAGGGCTCCCTTGGGTCTATCTGGGCAGCAGAAATTTGAGGAGGGGACAACTTTTGTCTGCGATCCATCCTTCAATATACGGATATATGCAGTCAGGTCCGAGCGCAGTGCCCCGAGCCCCTGGGCACAGCCTTTGGCCATTTTCCTTGGGAAAGAATACTCACCAGTCCAGGTTGCTGATGCCAGTTTTTAGGGCTCACTTGGGTCTATCTGGGTAGCACAACTTTCAGGAGGGGACAACTTCGGTCTGCGGTCCATCCTTCGATATAAGGATTTTTAGTAGTCAGGTCCCAGCCAGGGGCCAGGGGCCCCAGGGCACATCCTTTGGCCATTTTCCCTGGGAAAGAAAACTCACCAGTCCAGGTTGCTGATGTCAGTTTGTAGGGCTCCCTTGGGTCTAACAGGGCAGCACAACTTTCTGGAGGGGACAACTTCGGTTTGGGGTCCAAACTTCGATATAAGGATTTTTTGCAGTCAGGTCCCCGCCAGGGGCCAGGGGCCGCTGGGCACATTCTTTGGCCATTTTCCCTGGGAAAGAAAATTCACCAGTCCAGGTTCCTGATGTCAGTTTGTAGGGCTCCCTTTGGTCTATCAGGGCAGCACAACTTTGTGGAGGAGACAACTTCGGTTTGGGGTCCATCCTTCGATATAAGGATTTTTTGCAGTCATGTCCCAGCCCTGTGTTTGGGGCTGCAGGGCACATCCTTTGGCCATTTTCCCTGGGAAAGAAAACTCACCAGTCCAGGTTGCTGATGCCAGTTTTTAGGGCTCACTTGGGTCTATCTGGGTAGCACAACTTTCAGGAGGGGACAACTTCGGTCTGCGGTCCATCCTTCGATATAAGGATTTTTAGCAGTCAGGTCCCAGCCCAGTGCCAGTGTCCCCAGGGCACATCCTTTGGCTATTTTCCCTGGAAAAGAAAACTCACCAGTCCAGGTTCCTGATGTCAGTTTGTAGGGCTCCCTTGGCTCTATCAGGGCAGCAAAAGTATGAGATGGGGACAACTTCAGTCTGGGGTCCATCCTTCGATATAAGGATTCTTTGCAGTCAGGACCCAGCCCAGGGGCAGGGGCCCCTGGGCACATCCTTTGGCCATTTTCCCTGGGAAAGAAAACTCACCAGTCCAGGTTCCTGATGTCAGTTTGTAGGGCTCCCTTGGGTCTATCAGGGCAGCACAACTTTCTGGAGGGGACAACTTCGGTTTGGGGTCCAAACTTCGATATAAGGATTTTTTGCAGTCAGGTCCCATCCCTGTGTTTGGGGCTCCACGGCACATCCTTTGGTAATTTTCCCTGGGAAAGAGAACTCACCAGTCCAGGTTGCTGATGTCAGTTTGTAGGGCTCCCTTGGGTCTATTTGGGCAGAAGAAATTTGAGGAGGGGACAACTTTTGTCTGCGATCAATCCTTCAATATACGGATATTTGCAGTCAGGTCCGAGCGCAGTGCCACGGGCCCCTGGGCACATCCTTTGGCCATTTTCCCTGGGAAAGAAAATTCACCAGTCCAGGTTCCTGATGTCAGTTTGTAGGGCTCCCTTGGTTCTATCAGGGCAGCACAAGTATGAGATGGGTACAACTTCGGTCTGGGTTCCATCCTTTGATATAAGGATTATTTGCAGTCCTGGCCCAGCCCAGTGCCAGGGGCCCCTGGGCACATCCTTTGGCCATTTTCCCTGGGAAAGAAAACTCACCAGTCCAGGTTCCTGGTGTCAGTTTTTAGGGCTCCCTTGGGTCTATCTGGGCAGCAGAAATTTCAGGAGCGGAAAATATTGGTCTGCGATCCATCCTTCGATATAAGGATTCTTTGCAGTCAAATCCCAGCCGAGTGCCAAGGGCCCCAGGGAACATCCTTTCTCAATTTTCCATGGAAAAAAAAATTCACCAGTCCAGGTTCCTGATGTCAGTTTGTAGGGCTCCCTTGGTTCTAACAGGGCAGCACAATTATGAGATGGGGACAATTTCAGTCTGGGGTCCATCCTTCGATATAAGGATTCTTTTCAGTCAAGTCCCAGCCGAGGGCCAGGGGCCCCTGGGCACATCCTTTGGCCATTTTCCCTGGGAAAGAAAATTCACCAGTCCAGGTTCCTGATGTCAGTTTGTAGGGCTCCCTTGGGTCTACCTGGGCCGCACAACTTTGAGGAGGGGACAATTTTGGTCTGTAATCCATCCTTCGATATAGGGATTCTTTACAGTCAGGTCCCAGCCAGGGGCCAGGGGCCCCTGGGCACATCCTTTGGCCATTTTCCCTGGGAAAGAAAACTCACCAGTCCAGGTTCCTGATGCCAGTTTTTGGGCTCACTTGGGTCTATCTGGGTAGCACAACTTTCAGGAGGGGACAACTTCCGTCTGGGGTCCATCCTTCGATGTATGGATTTTTAGCAGTCAGGTTCAAGCCCAGTGCCAGAGCCCCCAGGGCACATCCTTCAGCCATTTTCCCTGGGAAAGAAAACTCACCAGTCCAGGTTGCTGATGTCAGTTTGTAGGGCTCCCTTGGGTCTATCAGCGCAGCAAAAGTATGAGATGGGGACAACTTCAGTCTGGGGTCCATCCGTCGATATAAGGATTCTTTGCAGTCAAGGCCCAGCCGAGGGCCAGGGGCCCCTGGGCACATTCTTTGGCCATTTTCCCTGGGAAAGAAAACTCACCATTCCAGGTTCCTGATGTCAGTTTGTAGGGCTCCCTTGGGTCTATCAGGGCAGCACAACTTAGTGGAGGGGACAACTTCGGTTTGGGGTCCAAACATCGATATAAGGATTTTTTGCAGTCAGGTCGCAGCCCTGTGTTTGGGGCTCCATGGCACATCCTTTGGCCATTTTCCCTGGGAAAGAAAACTCACCAGTCCAGGTTGCTGATGTCAGTTTGTAGGGCTCCCTTGGGTCTATCTGGGCAGCAGAAATTTGAGGAGGGGACAACTTTTGTCTGCGATCCATCCTTCAATATACGGATATATGCAGTCAGGTCCGAGCGCAGTGCCACGGGCCCCTGGGCACATCCTTTGGCCATTTTCCCTGGGAAAGAAAATTCACCAGTCCAAGTTTTTGATGTCAGTTTGTAGGGCTCCCTTGGGTCTATCTGGGCAGCAGAAATTTGAGGAGCGGAAAATTTTAGTCTGCGATCCATCCTTCGATATAGGGATTCTTTGCAGTCAGGTCCCACCGAGTTCCAGGGGCCCCAGGGAACATCCTTTGGCCATTTTCCCTGGGAAAGAATACTCACCAGTCCAGGTTGCTGATGTCAGTTTGTAGGGCTCCCTTGGGTCTATCAGGGCAGCACAACTTTGAGGAGGGGACAATTTTGGTCTGTTATCCATCCTTCGATATAGGGATTCTTTACAGTCAGGTCCCAGCCAGGGGCCAGGGGCCCCAGGGCACATCCTTTGGCCATTTTCCCTGGGAAAGAAAATTCACCAGTCCAGGTTCCTGATGTCAGTTTGTAGGGCTCCCTTGGTTCTATCAGGGCAGCACAAGTATGAGATGGGTACAACTTCGGTCTGGGTTCCATCCTTTGATATAAGGATAATTTGCAGTCCTGGCCCAGCCCAGTGCCAGGGGCCTCTGGGCACATCCTTTGGCCATTTTCCCTGGGAAAGAAAACTCACCAGTCCAGGTTCCTGGTGTCAGTTTTTAGGGCTCCCTTGGGTCTATCTGGGCAGCAGAAATTTCAGGAGCGGAAAATATTGGTCTGCGATCCATCCTTCGATATAAGGATTCTTTGCAGTCAAATCCCAGCCGAGTGCCAAGGGCCCCAGGGAACATCCTTTCTCAATTTTCCATGGAAAAAAAAATTCACCAGTCCAGGTTCCTGATGTCAGTTTGTAGGGCTCTCTTGGTTCTAACAGGGCAGCACAATTATGAGATGGGGACAATTTCAGTCTGGGGTCCATCCTTCGATATAAGGATTCTTTTCAGTCAAGTCCCAGCCGAGGGCCAGGGGCCCCTGGGCACATCCTTTGGCCATTTTCCCTGGGAAAGAAAACTCACCAGTCCAGGTTGCTGATGTCACTTTGTAGAGCTCCCTTGGGTCTAACAGGGCAGCACAAGTTTTAGGAGGGAACAAATTCCGTCTGGGGTCCATCCTTCGATATAGTGATTCTTTACAGTCAGGCCCCGGCCGAGGGCCAGGGGCCCCTGGGCACATCCTTTGGCCATTTTCCCTGGGAAAGAAAACTCACCAGTCCAGGTTGCTGATGTCAGTTTGTAGGGCTCCCTTGGGTCTATCTGGGCCGCACAACTTAGAGGAGGGGACAATTTTGGTCTGTAATCCATCCTTCGATATAGGGATTCTTTACAGTCAGGTCCCAGCCAGGGGCCAGGGGCCCCTGGGCACATTCTTTGGCCATTTTCCCTGGGAAAGAAAACTCACCAGTCCAGGTTGCTGATGTCAGTTTGTAGGGCTCCCTTGGGTCTATCAGGGTAGCAGATATATGAGATGGGGACAAATTCATTCTGGGGTCCGTCCGTCGATATAAGGATTTTTTGCAGTCAAGACCCAGCCCAGGGGCAGGGGCCCCAGGGCACATCCTTTGGCCATTTTCCCTGGGAAAGAAAACTCACCAGTCCAGGTTCCTGATGCCAGTTTTTGGGCTCCCTTGGGTCTATCAGGGCAGCACAACTTAGTGGAGGGGACAACTTCGGTTTGGGGTCCAAACATCGATATAAGGATTTTTTGCAGTCAGGTCGCAGCCCTGTGTTTGGGGCTCCACGGCACATCCTTTGGCCATTTTCCCTGGGAAAGAAAACTCACCAGTCCAGGTTGCTGATGTCAGTTTGTAGGGCTCCCTTGGGTCTATCTGGGCAGCAGAAATTTGAGGAGGGGACAACTTTTGTCTGCGATCCATCCTTCAATATACGGATATATGCAGTCAGGTCCGAGCGCAGTGCCACGGGCCCCTGGGCACATCCTTTGGCCATTTTCCCTGGGAAAGAAAATTCACCAGTCCAGGTTTTTGATGTCAGTTTGTAGGGCTCCCTTGGGTCTATCTGGGCAGCAGAAATTTGAGGAGCGGAAAATTTTAGTCTGCGATCCATCCTTCGATATAGGGATTCTTTGCAGTCAGGTCCCACCGAGTTCCAGGGGCCCCAGGGAACATCCTTTGGCCATTTTCCCTGGGAAAGAATACTCACCAGTCCAGGTTGCTGATGTCAGTTTGTAGGGCTCCCTTGGGTCTATCAGGGCAGCACAACTTTGAGGAGGGGACAATTTTGGTCTGTTATCCATCCTTCGATATAGGGATTCTTTACAGTCAGGTCCCAGCCAGGGGCCAGGGGCCCCAGGGCACATCCTTTGGCCATTTTCCCTGGGAAAGAAAATTCACCAGTCCAGGTTGCTGATGTCAGTTTGTAGGGCTCCCTTGGTTCTATCAGGGCAGCACAAGTATGAGATGGGTACAACTTCGGTCTGGGTTCCATCCTTTGATATAAGGATAATTTGCAGTCCTGGCCCAGCCCAGTGCCAGGGGCCTCTGGGCACATCCTTTGGCCATTTTCCCTGGGAAAGAAAACTCACCAGTCCAGGTTCCTGGTGTCAGTTTTTAGGGCTCCCTTGGGTCTATCTGGGCAGCAGAAATTTCAGGAGCGGAAAATATTGGTCTGCGATCCATCCTTCGATATAAGGATTCTTTGCAGTCAAATCCCAGCCGAGTGCCAAGGGCCCCAGGGAACATCCTTTCTCAATTTTCCATGGAAAAAAAAATTCACCAGTCCAGGTTCCTGATGTCAGTTTGTAGGGCTCTCTTGGTTCTAACAGGGCAGCACAATTATGAGATGGGGACAATTTCAGTCTGGGGTCCATCCTTCGATATAAGGATTCTTTTCAGTCAAGTCCCAGCCAGGGGCCAGGGGCCCCAGGGCACATCCTTTGGCCATTTTCCCTGGGTAAGAAAATTCACCAGTCCAGGTTCCTGATGTCAGTTTGTAGGGCTCCCTTGGGTCTATCAGGGCAGCACAAGTTTGAGGAGGGGACAACTTCGGTCTGCAGTCCATTCTTCGATATAAGGATTCTTTGCAGTCAAGCCCCAGCCGAGGGCCTGGGGCCCCTGGGCACATCCTTTGGCCATTTTCCCTGGGAAAGAAAACTCACCAGTCCAGGTTGCTGATGTCACTTTGTAGGGCTCCCTTGGGTCTAACAGGGCAGCACAAGTATGAGATGGGGACAACTTTGGTCTGGGGTCCATCCTTCGATATAGTGATTGTTTACGGTCAGGCCCCAGCCCAGGGCCAATGGCCCCTGGCACATCCTTTGGCCATTTTCCCTGGGAAAGAAAACTCACCAGTCCAGGTTCCTGATGTCACTTTGTAGGGCTCCCTTGGGTCTATCAGGGCAGCATAGGTATGAGATGGGGACAATTTCAGTCTGGGGTCCATACTTCGATATAAGGATTTTTTGCAGTCTGTGCCCAGCCTAGGGCCAGGGGCCCCTGGGCACATCCTTTGGCCATTTTCCCTGGGAAAGAAAACTCACCAGTCCAGGTTGCTGATGTCAGTTTTTAGGGCTCCCTTGGGTCTATCTGGGCGGCAGAAATTTGAGGAGGGGACAACTTCGGTTTGTGGTCCATCCTTCGATATAAGGAATTTTAGCAGTCAGGTCCCAGCCGAGGGCCAGGGGCCCTGGGCACATCCTTTGGCCATTTTCCCTGGGAAAGAAAACTCACCAGTCCAGGTTGCTGATGTCAGTTTGTAGGGCTCCCTTGGGTCTATCAGGGCAGCACATGTATGAGATGGGGACAATTTCAGTCTGGGGTCCATCCTTCGATATAAGGATTTTTTGCAGTCAGAACCCAGCCAGGGGCCAGAGGCCCCAGGGCACATCCTTTGGCCATTTTCCCTGGGAAAGAAAACTCACCAGTCCAGGTTGCTGATGTCATTTTGTAGGGCTCCCTTGGGTCCATCTGGGCAGCAAAAGTATGAGATGGGGACAACTTCAGTCTGCGATCCATCCTTCGATATAGGGATTCTTTGCAGTGAGGTCCCAGCCCAGTGCCAGGGGCCACTGGGCACATCCTTGGGCCATTTTACCTGGGAAAGAAAACTCACCAGTCCAGGTTCCTGATGTCACTTTGTAGGGCTCCCTTGGGTCTATCTGAGCAGCACAATTTTCAGGAGGGAACAATTTTGGTCTGTTATCCATCCTTCGATATAAGGATTCTTTGCAGTCAGGTCCCCGCCAGGGGCCAGGGGCCGCTGGGCACATTCTTTGGCCATTTTCCCTGGGAAAGAAAATTCACCAGTCCAGGTTCCTGATGTCAGTTTGTAGGGCTCCCTTGGGTCTATCAGGGCAGCAAAAGTATGAGATGGGGACAACTTCAGTCTGGGGTCCATCCTTCGATATAAGGATTTTTTGCAGTCATGTCCCAGCCCTGTGTTTGGGGCTGCAGGGCACATCCTTTGGCCATTTTCCCTGGGAAAGAAAACTCACCAATCCAGGTTGCTGATGCCAGTTTTTAGGGCTCACTTGGGTCTATCTGGGTAGAACAACTTTGAGGAGGGGACAACTTCGGTTTGCCGTCCATCCTTCTATAAAAGGATTTTTAGCAGTCAGGTCCCAGCCCAGTGCCAGTGTCCCCAGGGCACATCCTTTGGCTATTTTCCCTGGAAAAGAAAATTCACCAGTCCAGGTTCCTGATGTCAGTTTGTAGGGCTCCCTTGGGTCTATCAGGGCAGCAAAAGTATGAGATGGGGACAACTTCAGTCTGGGGTCCATCCTTCGATATAAGGATTCTTTGCAGTCAGGACCCAGCCCAGGGGCAGGGGCCCCAGGGCACATCCTTTGGCCATTTTCCCTGGGAAAGAAAACTCACCAGTCCAGGTTGCTGATGCCAGTTTGTAGGGCTCACTTGGGTCTATCTGGGTAGCACAACTTTGTGGAGGGGAAAACTTCTGTTTGGGGTCCAAACTTCAATATATGGATTCTTTGCAGTCAAGTCCCAGCCCTGTGTTAGGGGCTTCAGGGCACATCCTTTGGTAATTTTCCCTGGGAAAGACAACTCACCAGTCCAGGTCGCTGATGTCAGTTTGTAGGGCTCCTTTTGGTCTATCAGGGCAGCACAACTTTGTGGAGGAGACAACTTCGGTTTGGGGTCCATCCTTCGATATAAGGATTTTTTGCAGTCATGTCCCAGCCCTGTGTTTGGGGCTGCAGGGCACATCCTTTGGCCATTTTCCCTGGGAAAGAAAACTCACCAGTCCAGGTTGCTGATGCCAGTTTTTAGGGCTCACTTGGGTCTATCTGGGTAGCACAACTTTCAGGAGGGGACAACTTCGGTCTGCGGTCCATCCTTCGATATAAGGATTTTTAGCAGTCAGGTCCCAGCCCAGTGCCAGTGTCCCCAGGGCACATCCTTTGGCTATTTTCCCTGGAAAAGAAAACTCACCAGTCCAGGTTCCTGATGTCAGTTTGTAGGGCTCCCTTGGGTCTATCAGGGCAGCAAAACTATGAGATGGGGACAACTTCAGTCTGGGGTCCATCCTTCGATATAAGGATTCTTTGCAGTCAGGACCCAGCCCAGGGGCAGGGGCCCCTGGGCACATCCTTTGGCCATTTTCCCTGGGAAAGAAAACTCACCAGTCCAGGTTCCTGATGTCAGTTTGTAGGGCTCCCTTGGGTCTATCAGGGCAGCACAACTTTCTGGAGGGGACAACTTCGGTTTGGGGTCCAAACTTCGATATAAGGATTTTTTGCAGTCAGGTCCCATCCCTGTGTTTGGGGCTCCACGGCACATCCTTTGGTAATTTTCCCTGGGAAAGAGAACTCACCAGTCCAGGTTGCTGATGTCAGTTTGTAGGGCTCCCTTGGGTCTATTTGGGCAGAAGAAATTTGAGGAGGGGACAACTTTTGTCTGCGATCAATCCTTCAATATACGGATATTTGCAGTCAGGTCCGAGCGCAGTGCCACGGGCCCCTGGGCACACCCTTTGGCCATTTTCCCTGGGAAAGAAAATTCACCAGTCCAGGTTCCTGATGTCAGTTTGTAGGGCTCCCTTGGTTCTATCAGGGCAGCACAAGTATGAGATGGGTACAACTTCGGTCTGGGTTCCATCCTTTGATATAAGGATTATTTGCAGTCCTGGCCCAGCCCAGTGCCAGGGGCCCCTGGGCACATCCTTTGGCCATTTTCCCTGGGAAAGAAAACTCACCAGTCCAGGTTCCTGGTGTCAGTTTTTAGGGCTCCCTTGGGTCTATCTGGGCAGCAGAAATTTCAGGAGCGGAAAATATTGGTCTGCGATCCATCCTTCGATATAAGGATTCTTTGCAGTCAAATCCCAGCCGAGTGCCAAGGGCCCCAGGGAACATCCTTTCTCAATTTTCCATGGAAAAAAAAATTCACCAGTCCAGGTTCCTGATGTCAGTTTGTAGGGCTCTCTTGGTTCTAACAGGGCAGCACAATTATGAGATGGGGACAATTTCAGTCTGGGGTCCATCCTTCGATATAAGGATTCTTTTCAGTCAAGTCCCAGCCGAGGGCCAGGGGCCCCTGGGCACATCCTTTGGCCATTTTCCCTGGGAAAGAAAACTCACCAGTCCAGGTTGCTGATGTCACTTTGTAGAGCTCCCTTGGGTCTAACAGGGCAGCACAAGTTTTAGGAGGGGACAAATTCCGTCTGGGGTCCATCCTTCGATATAGTGATTCTTTACAGTCAGGCCCCGGCCCAGGGCCAGGGGCCCCTGGGCACATCCTTTGGCCATTTTCCCTGGGAAAGAAAATTCACCAGTCCAGGTTCCTGATGTCAGTTTGTAGGGCTCCCTTGGGTCTACCTGGGCCGCACAACTTTGAGGAGGGGACAATTTTGGTCTGTAATCCATCCTTCGATATAGGGATTCTTTACAGTCAGGTCCCAGCCAGGGGCCAGGGGCCCCTGGGCACATCCTTTGGCCATTTTCCCTGGGAAAGAAAACTCACCAGTCCAGGTTCCTGATGTCAGTTTGTAGGGCTCCCTTGGGTCTATCAGGGCAGCAGATATATGAGATGGGGACAAATTCATTCTGGGGTCCATCCGTCGATATAAGGATTTTTTGCAGTCAAGACCCAGCCCAGGGGCAGGGGCCCCAGGGCACATCCTTTGGCCATTTTCCCTGGGAAAGAAAACTCACCAGTCCAGGTTCCTGATGCCAGTTTTTGGGCTCACTTGGGTCTATCTGGGTAGCACAACTTTCAGGAGGGGACAACTTCCGTCTGGGGTCCATCCTTCGATATATGGATTTTTAGCAGTCAGGTTCAAGCCCAGTGCCAGAGCCCCCAGGGCACATCCTTCGGCCATTTTCCCTGGGAAAGAAAACTCACCAGTCCAGGTTGCTGATGTCAGTTTGTAGGGCTCCCTTGGGTCTATCAGCGCAGCAAAAGTATGAGATGGGGACAACTTCAGTCTGGGGTCCATCCGTCGATATAAGGATTCTTTGCAGTCAAGGCCCAGCCGAGGGCCAGGGGCCCCTGGGCACATTCTTTGGCCATTTTCCCTGGGAAAGAAAACTCACCATTCCAGGTTCCTGATGTCAGTTTGTAGGGCTCCCTTGGGTCTATCAGGGCAGCACAACTTAGTGGAGGGGACAACTTCGGTTTGGGGTCCAAACATCGATATAAGGATTTTTTGCAGTCAGGTCGCAGCCCTGTGTTTGGGGCTCCATGGCACATCCTTTGGCCATTTTCCCTGGGAAAGAAAACTCACCAGTCCAGGTTGCTGATGTCAGTTTGTAGGGCTCCCTTGGGTCTATCTGGGCAGCAGAAATTTGAGGAGGGGACAACTTTTGTCTGCGATCCATCCTTCAATATACGGATATATGCAGTCAGGTCCGAGCGCAGTGCCACGGGCCCCTGGGCACATCCTTTGGCCATTTTCCCTGGGAAAGAAAATTCACCAGTCCAAGTTTTTGATGTCAGTTTGTAGGGCTCCCTTGGGTCTATCTGGGCAGCAGAAATTTGAGGAGCGGAAAATTTTAGTCTGCGATCCATCCTTCGATATAGGGATTCTTTGCAGTCAGGTCCCACCGAGTTCCAGGGGCCCCAGGGAACATCCTTTGGCCATTTTCCCTGGGAAAGAATACTCACCAGTCCAGGTTGCTGATGTCAGTTTGTAGGGCTCCCTTGGGTCTATCAGGGCAGCACAACTTTGAGGAGGGGACAATTTTGGTCTGTTATCCATCCTTCGATATAGGGATTCTTTACAGTCAGGTCCCAGCCAGGGGCCAGGGGCCCCAGGGCACATCCTTTGGCCATTTTCCCTGGGAAAGAAAATTCACCAGTCCAGGTTGCTGATGTCAGTTTGTAGGGCTCCCTTGGTTCTATCAGGGCAGCACAAGTATGAGATGGGTACAACTTCGGTCTGGGTTCCATCCTTTGATATAAGGATAATTTGCAGTCCTGGCCCAGCCCAGTGCCAGGGGCCTCTGGGCACATCCTTTGGCCATTTTCCCTGGGAAAGAAAACTCACCAGTCCAGGTTCCTGGTGTCAGTTTTTAGGGCTCCCTTGGGTCTATCTGGGCAGCAGAAATTTCAGGAGCGGAAAATATTGGTCTGCGATCCATCCTTCGATATAAGGATTCTTTGCAGTCAAATCCCAGCCGAGTGCCAAGGGCCCCAGGGAACATCCTTTCTCAATTTTCCATGGAAAAAAAAATTCACCAGTCCAGGTTCCTGATGTCAGTTTGTAGGGCTCTCTTGGTTCTAACAGGGCAGCACAATTATGAGATGGGGACAATTTCAGTCTGGGGTCCATCCTTCGATATAAGGATTCTTTTCAGTCAAGTCCCAGCCAGGGGCCAGGGGCCCCAGGGCACATCCTTTGGCCATTTTCCCTGGGTAAGAAAATTCACCAGTCCAGGTTCCTGATGTCAGTTTGTAGGGCTCCCTTGGGTCTATCAGGGCAGCACAAGTTTGAGGAGGGGACAACTTCGGTCTGCAGTCCATTCTTCGATATAAGGATTCTTTGCAGTCAAGCCCCAGCCGAGGGCCTGGGGCCCCTGGGCACATCCTTTGGCCATTTTCCCTGGGAAAGAAAACTCACCAGTCCAGGTTGCTGATGTCACTTTGTAGGGCTCCCTTGGGTCTAACAGGGCAGCACAAGTATGAGATGGGGACAACTTTGGTCTGGGGTCCATCCTTCGATATAGTGATTGTTTACGGTCAGGCCCCAGCCCAGGGCCAATGGCCCCTGGCACATCCTTTGGCCATTTTCCCTGGGAAAGAAAACTCACCAGTCCAGGTTCCTGATGTCACTTTGTAGGGCTCCCTTGGGTCTATCAGGGCAGCATAGGTATGAGATGGGGACAATTTCAGTCTGGGGTCCATACTTCGATATAAGGATTTTTTGCAGTCTGTGCCCAGCCTAGGGCCAGGGGCCCCTGGGCACATCCTTTGGCCATCCTTTCTTTCCCTGGGAAAGAAAACTCACCAGCCCAGGTTGCTGATGTCAGTTTGTAGGGCTCCCTTGGGTCTAACAGGGCAGCACAAGTTTCAGGAAGGGACAACTTCGGTCTGGGGTCCATCCTTCGATATATGGATTCTTTACAGTCAGGCTTCAGCCCAGGGCCAGGGGCCCCTGGGCACATCCTTTGGCCATTTTCCCTGGGAAAGAACACTCACCAGTCCAGGTTGCTGATGCCAGTTTGTAGGGCTCACTTGGGTCTATCTGGGTAGCACAACTTTGTGGAGGGGAAAACTTCTGTTTGGGGTCCAAACTTCAATATATGGATTCTTTGCAGTCAAGTCCCAGCCCTGTGTTAGGGGCTCCAGGGCACATCCTTTGGCAATTTTCCCTGGGAAAGACAACTCACCAGTCCAGGTCGCTGATGTCAGTTTTTAGGGCTCCCTTGGGTCTATCTGGGCGGCAGAAATTTGAGGAGGGGACAACTTCGGTTTGTGGTCCATCCTTCGATATAAGGAATTTTAGCAGTCAGGTCCCAGCCGAGGGCCAGGGGCCCCTGGGCACATCCTTTGGCCATTTTCCCTGGGAAAGAAAACTCACCAGTCCAGGTTGCTGATGTCAGTTTGTAGGGCTCCCTTGGGTCTATCAGGGCAGCACATGTATGAGATGGGGACAATTTCAGTCTGGGGTCCATCCTTCGATATAAGGATTTTTTGCAGTCAGAACCCAGCCAGGGGCCAGAGGCCCCAGGGCACATCCTTTGGCCATTTTCCCTGGGAAAGAAAACTCACCAGTCCAGGTTGCTGATGTCATTTTGTAGGGCTCCCTTGGGTCCATCTGGGCAGCAAAAGTATGAGATGGGGACAACTTCAGTCTGCGATCCATCCTTCGATATAGGGATTCTTTGCAGTGAGGTCCCAGCCCAGTGCCAGGGGCCACTGGGCACATCCTTGGGCCATTTTCCCTGGGAAAGAAAACTCACCAGTCCAGGTTCCTGATGTCACTTTGTAGGGCTCCCTTGGGTCTATCTGAGCAGCACAATTTTCAGGAGGGAACAATTTTGGTCTGTTATCCATCCTTCGATATAAGGATTCTTTGCAGTCAGGTCCCCGCCAGGGGCCAGGGGCCGCTGGGCACATTCTTTGGCCATTTTCCCTGGGAAAGAAAATTCACCAGTCCAGGTTGCTGATGTCAGTTTGTAGGGCTCCCTTTGGTCTATCAGGGCAGCACAACTTTGTGGAGGAGACAACTTCGGTTTGGGGTCCATCCTTCGATATAAGGATTTTTTGCAGTCATGTCCCAGCCCTGTGTTTGGCGCTGCAGGGCACATCCTTTGGCCATTTTCCCTGGGAAAGAAAACTCACCAATCCAGGTTGCTGATGCCAGTTTTTAGGGCTCACTCGGGTCTATCTGGGTAGTACAACTTTGAGGAGGGGACAACTTCGGTTTGCCGTCCATCCTTCTATAAAAGGATTTTTAGCAGTCAGGTCCCAGCCCAGTGCCAGTGTCCCCAGGGCACATCCTTTGGCTATTTTCCCTGGAAAAGAAAACTCACCAGTCCAGGTTCCTGATGTCAGTTTGTAGGGCTCCCTTGGGTCTATCAGGGCAGCAAAAGTATGAGATGGGGACAACTTCAGTCTGGGGTCCATCCTTCGATATAAGGATTCTTTGCAGTCAGGACCCAGCCCAGGGGCAGGGGCCCCAGGGCACATCCTTTGGCCATTTTCCCTGGGAAAGAAAACTCACCAGTCCAGGTTGCTGATGCCAGTTTGTAGGGCTCACTTGGGTCTATCTGGGTAGCACAACTTTGTGGAGGGGAAAACTTCTGTTTGGGGTCCAAACTTCAATATATGGATTCTTTGCAGTCAAGTCCCAGCCCTGTGTTAGGGGCTTCAGGGCACATCCTTTGGTAATTTTCCCTGGGAAAAACAACTCACCAGTCCAGGTCGCTGATGTCAGTTTGTAGGGCTCCCTTGGGTCTATCTGGGCGGCATAAATTTGAGTAGGGGACAACTTCGGTTTGGGGTCCAAACTTCGATATAAGGATTCTTTACAGTCAGGCCCTAGCTCAGGGCGAGGGGCTCCTGGGCATATCCTTTGGCCATTTTCCCTGGAAAAGAAAATTCACCAATCCAGGTTGCTGATGTCAGTTTGTAGGGCTCCCTTGGGTCTATCAGGGCAGCACAACTTTCAGGAGGGTACAACTTCGGTTTGTAGTCCATCCTTCGATATAAGGAATTTTAGCAGTCAGGTCCCAGCCGAGGGCCAGGGGCCCCTGGGCACATCCTTTGGCCATTTTCCCTGGGAAAGAAAACTCACCAGTCCAGGTTCCTGATGTCAGTTTCTAGGGCTCCCTTGGGTCTATCAGGGCAGCACATATATGAGATGGGGACAACTTCAGTCTGTTATCCATCCTTCGATATAAGGATTTTTTGCAGTCAGAACCCAGCTAGGGGCCAGGGGCCCCAGGGCACATCCTTTGGCCATTTTCCCTGGGAAAGGAAACTCACCAGTCCAGGTTGCTGATGTCAGTTTGTAGGGCTCCCTTGGGTCTATCTGGGCAGCACAACTTTGAGGAGGGGACAACTTCGGTCTGGGGTCCATCCTTCGATATAGGGATTCTTTACAGTCAGGTCCCATCCCAGGGCCAGGGGCCCCTGGGCACATCCTTTGCCCATTTTCCCTGGGAAAGACAACTCACCAGTCCAGGTTGCTGATGTCAGTTTGTAGGGCTCCCTTGGGTCTATCGGGGCAGCACATGTATGAGATGGGGACAACTTCATTCTGGGGTCCATCCTTCGATATAAGGATTCTTTGCAGTCAGGGCCCAGCCCAGGGCCAGGGGCCCCTGGGCACATCCTTTGGCCATTTTCCCTGGGAAAGAAAACTCACCAGTCCAGGTTGCTGATGTCAGTTTGTAGGGCTCCCTTGGGTCTATCAGGGCAGCACAACTTTGTGGAGTGGACAACTTCGGTTTGGATCCAAACTTCGATATAAGGATTTTTTGCAGTCAAGTCCCAGCTCTGTGTTTGGAGCTCCAGGGCACATCCTTTGGCAATTTTCCCTGGGAAAGAAAACTCACCAGTCCAGGTTGCTCATGTCAGTTTGTAGGGCTCCCTTGGGTCTATCTGGGCAGCAAAAGTATGAGATGGGGACAACTTCAGTCTGGGGTCCATCCTTCGATATAAGGATTCTTTGCAGTCAAGCCCCAGCCGAGGGCCAGGGGCCCCTGGGCACATCCTTTGGCAATTCTCCCTCAAAAAGAAAATTCACCAATCCAGGTTGCTGATGTCAGTTTGTAGGGCTCCCTTGGGTCTATCAGGGCAGTACAACTTAGTGGAGGGGACAACTTCGGTTTGGGGTCCAAACTTCGATATAAGGATTTTTTGCAGTCAGGTCCCATCCCTGTGTTTGGGTCTCCACGGCACATCCTTTGACAATTTTCCCTGGGAAAGAGAACTCACCAGTCCAGGTTGCTAATGTCAGTTTGTAGGGCTCCCTTGGGTCTATTTGGGCAGCAGAAATTTGTGGAGGGGACAACTTTTGTCTGCGATCAATCCTTCAATATACGGATATTTGCAGTCAGGTCCGAGCGCAGTGCCACGGGCCCCTGGGCACATCCTTTGGCCGTTTTCCCTGGGAAAGAAAATTCACCAGTCCAGGTTCCTGATGTCAGTTTGTAGGGCTCCCTTGGTTCTAATAGGGCAGCACAAGTATGAGATGGGGACAACTTCGGTTTGGGGTCCATCCTTCGATATAAGGATTCTTTGCAGTCAAGCCCCAGCCGAGGGCCAGGGGCCCCTGGGCACATCCTTTGGCCATTTTCCTTGGGAAAGAAAACTCACCAGTCCAGGTTCCTGATGTCACTTTGTAGGGCTCCCTTGGGTCTAACAGGGCAGCACAAGTTTTAGGGGGGGACAAATTCCGTCTGGGGTCCATCCTTCGATATCATGATTCTTTACAGTCAGGCCCCAGCCCAGGGCCATGGGCCCCTGGGCGCACCCTTTGGCCATTTTCCCTGGGAAAGAAAATTCACCAGTCCAGGTTGCTGATGTCAGTTTGTAGGGCTCCCTTGGGTCTACCTGGGCTGCACAACTTTGAGTAGGGGACAATTTTGGTCTGTAATCCATCCTCCGATTTAGGGATTCTTGACAGTCAGGTTCCAGCCAGGGGCCAGGGGCCCCTGGGCACATCCTTTGGCCATTTTCCCTGGGAAAGAAAACTCACCAGTCCAGGTTCCTGATGTCAGTTTGTAGGGCTCCCTTTTGTCTATTAGGGTAGCACATATATGAGATGGGGAGCACTTCAGTCTGGGGTCCATCCGTCGATATAAGGATTTTTTGCAGTCAGGATCCAGCCCAGGGGCAGGGGCCCCAGGGCACATCCTTTGGCCATTTTCCCTGGGAAAGAAAAATCACCAGTCCTGGTTCCTGATGCCATTTTTTGGGCTCACTTGGGTCTATCTGGGTAGCACAACTTTCAGGAGGGGACAACTTCCGTCTGGGGTCCATCCTTCGATATAAGGATTTTTAGCAGTCAGGTTCCAGCCCAGTGCCAGGGCCCCCAAGGCACATCCTTTAGCCATTTTCCCTGGGAAAGAAAACTCACCAGCCCAGGTTCCTGATGTCAGTTTGTAGGGCTCCCTTGGGTCTATCAGGGCAGCAAAAGTATGAGATGGGGACAACTTCGGTCTGGGGTCCATCCTTCGATATAAGGATTCTTTGCAGTCAAGCCCCAGCCGAGGGCCAGGGGCCCCTGGGCACATCCTTTGGCCATTTTCCCTGGGAAAGAAAACTCACCAGTCCAGGTTGCTGATGTCAGTTTGTAGGGCTCCCTTGGGTCTATCAGGGCAGCACAACTTAGTGGAGGGAACAACTTCGGTTTGGGGTCCAAACATCGATATAAGGATTTTTTGCAGTCAGGTCCCAGCCCTGTGTTTGGGGCTCCATGGCACAACCTTTGACAATTTTCCCTGGGAAAGAAAACTCACCAGTCCAGGTTGCTGATGTCAGTTTGTAGGGCTCCCTTGGGTCTATCTGGGAAGCAGAATTTTGAGGAGGGGACAACATTTGTCTGCGATCCATCCATCAATATACGGATATTTGCAGTCAGGTCCGAGCGCAGTGCCACGGGCCCCTGGGCACATCCTTTGGCCATTTTCCCTGGTTAAGAAAATTCACCAGTCCAGGTTCCTGATGTCAGTTTGTAGGGCTCCCTTGGGTCAATCAGGGCAGCACAAGTTTGAGGAGGGGACAACTTCGGTCTGCAGTCCATTCTTCGATATAAGGATTCTTTGCAGTCAGGGCCAAACCCAGGGCCAGGGGCCCCTGGGCACATCCTTTGGCCATTTTCCCTGGAAAAGAAAATTCACCAGTCCAGGTTGCTGATGTCAGTTTGTAGGGCTCCCTTGGTTCTATCTGGACAGCACAAGTATGATATGGGGACAACTTCAGTCTGGGGTCCATCCTTGGATATAAGGATTCTTTGCAGTCAAGCCCCAGCCGAGGGCCAGGGGCCCCTGGGCACATCCTTTCGCCATTTTCCCTGGGAAAGAAAACTCACCAGTCCAGGTTCCTGATGTCAGTTTGTAGGGCTCCCTTGGGTCTAACAGGGCAGCACAAGTTTTAGGAGGGGACAACTTCCGTCTGGGTTCCATCCTTCGATATAGTGATTGTTTACAGTCAGATCCCAGCCCAGGGCCAGGGGCCCCTGGCACATCCTTTGGCCATTTTCCCTGGGAAAGAAAACTCACCAGTCCAGGTTGCTGATGTCAGTTTGTAGGGCTCCCTTGGGTCTATCAGGGCAGCACATGTATGAGATGGGGACAACTTCAGTCTGGGGTCCATCCTGCGATATAAGGATTTTTTGCAGTCTGTGCCCAGCCTAGGGCCAGGGGCCCCTGGGCACATCCTTTGGCCATTTTCCCTGGGAAAGAAAACTCACCAGTCCAGGTTGCTGATGCCAGTTTGTAGGGCTCCCTTGGGTCTATCTGCGTAGCACAACTTTGTGGAGGGGAAAACTTCTGTTTGGGGTCCAAACTTCAATATAAGGATTCCTTGCAGTCAAGTCCCAGCCCTGTGTTAGGGGCTCCAGGACACATCCTTTGGCAATCTTCCCTGGGAAAGAAAACTCAGCAGTCCAGGTCGCTGATGTCAGTTTGTAGGGCTCCCTTGGGTCTATCTGGGCGGCAGAAATTTGAGTAGGGGACAACTTCGGTTTGGGGTCCAAACTTCGATAGAAGGATTTTTTGCAGTCAGGTCCCAGCCCTGTGTTTGGGGCTCCATGGCACAACCTTTGGCCATTTTCCCTGGGAAAGAAAACTCAGCAGTCCAGGTTCCAGATGTCAGTTTGTAGGGCTCCCTTGGGTCTATCTGGGCGGCAGAAATTTGAGGAGGGGACAACTTTGGTTTGGGGTCCTAACTTCGATATAAGGATTCTTTACAGTCAGGCCCTAGCCCAGGGCGAGGGGCCCCTGGGCATATCCTTTGGCCATTTTCCCTGGAAAAGAAAATTCACCAATCCAGGTTGCTGATGTCAGTTTGTAGGGCTCCCTTGGGTCTATCAGGGCAGCACAACTTTCAGGAGGGGACAACTTCGGTTTGTGGTCCACCCTTCGATATAAGGAATTTTAGCAGTCAGGGCCCAGCCGAGGGCCACGGGCCCCTGGCCACATCCTTTGGCCATTTTCCCTAGGAAAGAAAACTCACGAGTCCAGGTTCCTGATGTCAGTTTGTAGGGCTCCCTTGGGTCTATCAGGGCAGCACATGTATGAGATGGGGACAACTTCAGTCTGGGGTCCATCCTTAGATATAAGGATTCTTTGCAGTCAGGTCCCAGACAGGGGCCAGGGGCCCCAGGGCACATCCTTTGGCCATTTTCCCTGGGAAAGACAACTCACCAGTCCAGGTTGCTGATGTCAGTTTGTAGGGCTCCCTTGGGTCTATCTGGGCCGCACAACTTTCAGGAGGGGACAACTTCCGTCTGGGGTCCATCCTTCGATATAAGGATTTTTAGCAGTCAGGTTCCAGCCCAGTGCCAGGGCCCCCAAGGCACATCCTTTAGCCATTTTCCCTGGGAAAGAAAACTCACCAGCCCAGGTTCCTGATGTCAGTTTGTAGGGCTCCCTTGGGTCTATCAGGGCAGCAAAAGTATGAGATGGGGACAACTTCGGTCTGGGGTCCATCCTTCGATATAAGGATTCTTTGCAGTCAAGCCCCAGCCGAGGGCCAGGGGCCCCTGGGCACATCCTTTGGCCATTTTCCCTGGGAAAGAAAACTCACCAGTCCAGGTTGCTGATGTCAGTTTGTAGGGCTCCCTTGGGTCTATCAGGGCAGCACAACTTAGTGGAGGGAACAACTTCGGTTTGGGGTCCAAACATCGATATAAGGATTTTTTGCAGTCAGGTCCCAGCCCTGTGTTTGGGGCTCCATGGCACAACCTTTGACAATTTTCCCTGGGAAAGAAAACTCACCAGTCCAGGTTGCTGATGTCAGTTTGTAGGGCTCCCTTGGGTCTATCTGGGAAGCAGAATTTTGAGGAGGGGACAACATTTGTCTGCGATCCATCCATCAATATACGGATATTTGCAGTCAGGTCCGAGCGCAGTGCCACGGGCCCCTGGGCACATCCTTTGGCCATTTTCCCTGGTTAAGAAAATTCACCAGTCCAGGTTCCTGATGTCAGTTTGTAGGGCTCCCTTGGGTCAATCAGGGCAGCACAAGTTTGAGGAGGGGACAACTTCGGTCTGCAGTCCATTCTTCGATATAAGGATTCTTTGCAGTCAGGGCCAAACCCAGGGCCAGGGGCCCCTGGGCACATCCTTTGGCCATTTTCCCTGGAAAAGAAAATTCACCAGTCCAGGTTGCTGATGTCAGTTTGTAGGGCTCCCTTGGTTCTATCTGGACAGCACAAGTATGATATGGGGACAACTTCAGTCTGGGGTCCATCCTTGGATATAAGGATTCTTTGCAGTCAAGCCCCAGCCGAGGGCCAGGGGCCCCTGGGCACATCCTTTCGCCATTTTCCCTGGGAAAGAAAACTCACCAGTCCAGGTTCCTGATGTCAGTTTGTAGGGCTCCCTTGGGTCTAACAGGGCAGCACAAGTTTTAGGAGGGGACAACTTCCGTCTGGGTTCCATCCTTCGATATAGTGATTGTTTACAGTCAGATCCCAGCCCAGGGCCAGGGGCCCCTGGCACATCCTTTGGCCATTTTCCCTGGGAAAGAAAACTCACCAGTCCAGGTTGCTGATGTCAGTTTGTAGGGCTCCCTTGGGTCTATCAGGGCAGCACATGTATGAGATGGGGACAACTTCAGTCTGGGGTCCATCCTGCGATATAAGGATTTTTTGCAGTCTGTGCCCAGCCTAGGGCCAGGGGCCCCTGGGCACATCCTTTGGCCATTTTCCCTGGGAAAGAAAACTCACCAGTCCAGGTTGCTGATGCCAGTTTGTAGGGCTCCCTTGGGTCTATCTGCGTAGCACAACTTTGTGGAGGGGAAAACTTCTGTTTGGGGTCCAAACTTCAATATAAGGATTCCTTGCAGTCAAGTCCCAGCCCTGTGTTAGGGGCTCCAGGACACATCCTTTGGCAATCTTCCCTGGGAAAGAAAACTCAGCAGTCCAGGTCGCTGATGTCAGTTTGTAGGGCTCCCTTGGGTCTATCTGGGCGGCAGAAATTTGAGTAGGGGACAACTTCGGTTTGGGGTCCAAACTTCGATAGAAGGATTTTTTGCAGTCAGGTCCCAGCCCTGTGTTTGGGGCTCCATGGCACAACCTTTGGCCATTTTCCCTGGGAAAGAAAACTCAGCAGTCCAGGTTCCAGATGTCAGTTTGTAGGGCTCCCTTGGGTCTATCTGGGCGGCAGAAATTTGAGGAGGGGACAACTTTGGTTTGGGGTCCTAACTTCGATATAAGGATTCTTTACAGTCAGGCCCTAGCCCAGGGCGAGGGGCCCCTGGGCATATCCTTTGGCCATTTTCCCTGGAAAAGAAAATTCACCAATCCAGGTTGCTGATGTCAGTTTGTAGGGCTCCCTTGGGTCTATCAGGGCAGCACAACTTTCAGGAGGGGACAACTTCGGTTTGTGGTCCACCCTTCGATATAAGGAATTTTAGCAGTCAGGGCCCAGCCGAGGGCCACGGGCCCCTGGCCACATCCTTTGGCCATTTTCCCTAGGAAAGAAAACTCACGAGTCCAGGTTCCTGATGTCAGTTTGTAGGGCTCCCTTGGGTCTATCAGGGCAGCACATGTATGAGATGGGGACAACTTCAGTCTGGGGTCCATCCTTAGATATAAGGATTCTTTGCAGTCAGGTCCCAGACAGGGGCCAGGGGCCCCAGGGCACATCCTTTGGCCATTTTCCCTGGGAAAGACAACTCACCAGTCCAGGTTGCTGATGTCAGTTTGTAGGGCTCCCTTGGGTCTATCTGGGCCGCACAACTTTGAGGAGGGGACAATTTCGGTCTGGGGTCCATCCTTCGATATAGGGATTCTTTACAGTCAGGCCCCAGCCCAGGGCCAGGGGCCCCTGGGCACATCCTTTGGCTATTTTCTCTGGGAAAGAAAACTCACCAGTCCAGGTTCCTGATGTCAGTTTGTAGGGCTCCCTTGGGTCTATCAGGGCAGCAAAAGTATGAGATGGGGACAACTTCAGTCTGCGATCCATCCTTCGATATAGGGATTCTTTGCAGTGAGGTCCCAGCCCAGTGCCAGGGGCCACTGGGCACATCCTCGGGCCATTTTCCCTGGGAAAGAAAACTCACCAGTCCAGGTTCCTGATGTCACTTTGTAGGGCTCCCTTGGGTCTATCTGGGCAGCACAATTTTCAGGAGGGGACAATTTTGGTCTGTTATCCATCCTTCGATATATGGATTCTTTATAGTCAGGGCTCCGCCAGGGGCCAGGGGCCGCTGGGCACATTCTTTGGCCATTTGCCCTGGGAAAGAAAACTCACCAGTCCAGGTTCCAGATGTCAGTTTGTAGGGCTCCCTTGGGTCTATCAGGGCAGCACAACTTTGAGGAGGGGACAACTTCGGTCTGCAGTCCATTCTTCGATATAAGGATTCTTTGCAGTCAGGGCCCAACCCAGGGCCAGGGGCCCCTGGGCACATCCTTTGGCCATTTTCCCTGGAAAAGAAAATTCACCAGTCCAGGTTCCTGATGTCAGTTTGTAGGGCTCCCTTGGTTCTATCTGGGCAGCACAAGTATGAGATGGGGACAATTTCAGTCTGGGGTCCATCATTGGATATAAGGATTCTTTGCAGTCAAGCCCCAGCCGAGGGCCTGGGGCCCCTGGGCACATCCTTTGGCCATTTTCCCTGGGAAAGAAAACTCACCAGTCCAGGTTGCTGCTGTCAGTTTGTAGGGCTCCCTTGGGTCTAACAGGGCAGCACAAGTTTTAGGAGGGGACAACTTCCGTCTGGGGTCCATCCTTCGATATAGTGATTGTTTACAGTCAGGCCCCAGCCCAGGGCCAGGGGCCCCTGGCACATCCTTTGGCCATTTTCCCTGGGAAAGAAAACTCACCAGTCCAGGTTGCTGATGTCAGTTTGTAGGGCTCCCTTGGGTCTATCAGGGCAGCACATGTATGAGATGGGGACAACTTCAGTCTGGGGTTCATCCTGCGATAGAAGGAGTTTTTGCAGTCAGGGCCCAGCCCAGGGCCAGGGGCCCCTGAGCGCATCCTTTGGCCATTTTCCCTGGGAAAGAAAACTCACCAGTCCAGGTTGCTGATGCCAGTTTGTAGGGCTCACTTGGGTCTATCTGGGTAGCACAACTTTGTGGAGGGGAAAACTTCTGTTTGGGGTCCAAACTTCAATATAAGGATTCTTTGCAGTCAAGTCCCAGCCCTGTGTTAGGGGCTCCAGGACACATCCTTTGGCAATTTTCCCTGGGAAAGAAAACTCAGCAGTCCAGGTCGCTGATGTCAGTTTGTAGGGCTCCCTTGGGTCTATCTGGGCGGCAGAAATTTGAGGAGGGGACAACTTCGGTTTGGGGTCAAAACTTCGATATAAAGATTCTTTACAGTCAGGCCCTAGCCCAGGGCGAGGGGCCCCTGGGCATATCCTTTGGCCATTTTCCCTGGAAAAGAAAATTCACCAATCCATGTTGCTGATGTCAGTTTGTAGGGCTCCCTTGGGTCTATCAGGGCAGCACAACTTTCAGGAGGGGACAACTTCGGTTTGTGGTCCACCCTTCGATATAAGGAATTTTAGCAGTCAGGGCCCAGCCGAGGGCCAGGGGCCCCTGGGCACATCCTTTGGCCATTTTCCCTGGGAAAGAAAACTCACCAGTCCAGGCTCCTGATGTCAGTTTGTAGGGCTCCCTTGGGTCTATCAGGGCAGCACATGTATGAGATGGGGAAAACTTCAGTCCGGGGTCCATCCTTAGATATAAGGATTCTTTGCAGTCAGGTTCCAGCCCAGGGCCAGGGTCCCCTGGGCACATCCTTTGGCTATTTTCTCTGGGAAAGAAAACTCACCAGTCCAGGTTCCTGATGTCAGTTTGTAGGGCTCCCTTGGGTCTATCTGAGCAGCAAAAGTATGAGATGGGGGAACTTCAGTCTGCGATCCATCCTTCGATATAGGGATTCTTTGCAGTGAGGTCCCAGCCCAGTGCCAGGGGCCACTGGGCACATCCTTGGGCCAATTTACCTGGGAAAGAAAACTCACCAGTCCAGGTTCCTGATGTCACTTTGTAGGGCTCCCTTGGGTCTATCTGGGCAGCACAATTTTCAGGAGGGGACAATTTTGGTCTGTTATCCATCCTTCGATATATGGATTCTTTACAGTCAGTGCCCCGCCAGGGGCCAGGGGCCTCTGGGCACATTCTTTGGCCATTTCCCCTGGGTAAGAAAACTCACCAGTCCTGGTTCCAGATGTCAGTTTGTAGGGCTCCCTTGGGTCTATCAGGGCAGCACAACTTTGTGGAGGGGACAACTTCGGATTGGGGTCCAAACTTCGATATAAGGATTCTTTGCAGTCAAGTCCCAGCCCTGTGTTTGGGGCTCCAGGGCACATCCTTTGGCAATTTTCCCTGGGAAAGAAAACTCACCAGTCCAGGTCGCTGATGTCAGTTTGTAGGGCTCCCTTGGGTCTATCTGGGCGGCAGAAATATGAGAAGGGGACAACTTTGGTTTGGGGTCCAAACTTCGATATAAGGATTCTATACAGTTAGGCCCTAGCCCAGGGCGAGGGGCCCCTGGGAATATCCTTTGGCCATTTTCCCTGGAAAAGAAAATTCACCAATCCAGGTTGCTGATGTCAGTTTGTAGGGCTCCCTTGGGTCTATCAGAGCAGCACAACTTTCAGGAGGGGAGAACATCGGTCTGGGGTCCATCCTTCGATATAACGATTTTTTGCATTCAGGTCGCAGCCCAGTTCCAGGCTCCCCTGGGCACATCCTTTGGCCATTTTCCCTGGGTAAGAAAACTCACCAGTCCAGGTTGCTGATGTCAGTTTGTAGGGCTCCCTTGGGTCTATCTGGGCAGCAGAAATTTGAGGAGCCGAAAATTTTGGTCTGCGATCCATCCTTCGATATAGGGATTCTTTCAGTCAGGGCCCAGCCCAGTGCCAGGGGCCCCTGGGCACATCCTTGGGCCATTTTCCCTGGGAAAGAAAACTCACCAGTCCAGGTTCCTGATGTCATTTTGTAGGGCTCCCTTGGGTCAATCTGGGCAGCACCACTTTGAGGAGGGGACAACTTCGGTCTGCAGCCCATTCTTTGATATAAGGATTCTTTGCATTCAGGTCCCAGCCCAGGGCCAGGGGACCCTGGGCACATTCTTTGGCCATTTTCCCTGGAAAAGAAAATTCACCAATCCAGGATCCTGATGTCAGTTTGTAGGGCTCCCTTGGATCTAACAGGGTAGCACAAATTTTAGGAGGCGACAACTTTGGTCTGTGATCCATCCTTCGATATAAGGATTCTTTACAGTCAGGCCCAAGTCCAGGGCCAGTGGCCCCTGGGCACATCCTTTGCCCATTTTCCCTGGGAAAGAAAATACACCAGTCCAGGTTGCTGATGTCAGTTTGTAGGGCTCCCTAGGGTTTATCAGGGCAGCACAACTTTGAGGAGGGGACAACTTCGGTCTGGGTTCCATCATTCGATATAAGGATTTTTTGCATTCAGGTCCGAGCACAGGGCCAGGGGCCCCTGGGCACTTCCTTTGGCTATTTTCCCTGGGAAAGAAAACTCACCAGTCCAGGTTGCTGATGTCAGTTTGTAGGGCTCCCTTGGGTCTATCTGGGCAGCACAACTTTGTGGAGGGGACAACTTCCATGTGCGGTCCAAAGTTCGATATAAGGATTCTTTGCAGTCAGGTCCCAGCCGTGTGTTTGGGGCTCCAGGGCACATCCATTGGCAATTTTCCCTGGGAAAGAAAACTCACCAGCCCAGGTTCCGGATGTCAGTTTGTAGGACTCCCTTGGGTCTATCAGGGCAGCACATGTATGAGATGGGGACAACTTCAGTCTGGGGTCCATCCTTCGATATAAGGATTCTTTGCAGTCAGGGCCGAGCCCAGTGCCAGGGGCCCCTGGCCACATCCTTTGGCCATTTTCCCTGGGAAAGAAAACTCACAAGTCCAGGTTGCTGATGCCAGTTTGTAGGGCTCACTTGGGTCTATCTGGGTAGCACAACTTTCAGGAGGGAACACCTTCCGTCTGGGGTCCATCCTTCGATATATGGATATTTTGCAGTCAGGTGACAGCCCAGGGCCACGGGCCCCTGGGCACATCCTTTGGCCATTTTCCCTGGGAAAGAAAACTCACCAGTCCAGGTTCTTGATGTCAGTTTGTAGGGCTCACTTGGGTCTATCAGGGCAGCACAAGTTTGAGGAGGGGACCATTTCGGTCTGGGTTCCATCCTTCGATATAAGGATTTTTTTGCATTCAGGTCCGAGGCCAGGGCCAGGGTCCCCAGGGCACATCCTTTGGCCATTTTCCCTGGGAAAGAAAACTCACCAGTCCAGGTTGCTGATGTCAGTTTGTAGGGCTCCCTTGGGTCTATCTGGGCAGCACAACTTTGAGGAGGGGACAACTTCGGTCTGGGTTCCATCCTTCGATATAAGGATTTTTTGCAGTCCTGGCCCAGCCCAGTGCCAGGGGCCCCAGGCCACATCCTTTGGCCATTTTCCCTGGGAAAGAAAACTCACCAGTCCAGGTTCCAGATGTCAGTTTGTATGTCTCCCTTGGGTGTATCTGGGCAGCACAAGTTTTAGGAGGGGACAATTTTGGTCAGCGATGCATCCTTCGATATAGGTATTATTTACAGTCAGGGCCCAGCCCAGGGCCAGGGGCCCCTCGGCACATCCTTTGGCCATTTTCCCTGGGAAAGAAAACTCACCAGTCCAGGTTGCTGATGCCAGTTTGTAGGGCTCCCTTGGGTCTATCAGGGCAGCACATGTATGAGATGGGGACAAATTCATTCTGGAGTCCATCCTTCGATATAAGGATTATTTGCAGTCACGCCCCAGCCCAGTGCCAGGGGCCCCTGGGCACATCCTTTGGCCATTTTCCCTGGGAAAGAAAACTCACCAGTCCAGGTTGCTGATGCCAGTTTGTAGGGCTCACTTGGGTCTATCTTGGTAGCACAACTTTCAGGATGGAACAACTTCAGTCTGGGGTCCATCCTTCGATATAAGGATTATTTGCAGTCAGGTGGAGCCCAGGGCCAGGGGCCCCGGGGCACATCCTTTGGCCATTTTCCCTGGGATAGAAAATACAACAGTCCAGGTTGCTGATGTCAGTTTGTAGGGCTCCCTTGGGTTTATCAGGGCAGCACAACTTTGAGGAGGGGACAACTTCGGTCTGGGTTCCATCCTTCGACATAAGGATTACTTGCAGTCCTGGCCCAGCCCAGTGCCAGCGGCCCCTGGGCACATCCTTTGGCCATTTTCCCTGGGAAAGAAAACTCACCAGTCCAGGTTCCTGATGTCAGTTTGTAGGGCTCCCTTGGGTCTATCAGGGCAGCACATGTATTAGATGGGGACAACTTCAGTCTGGGGTCCATCCATCGATATAAGGATGCTTTGCAGTCAGGCCCCAGCCGAGGGCCAGGGACCCCTGGGCACATCCTTTGGCCATTTTCCCTGGAAAAGAAAACTCACCAGTCCAGGTTGCTGATGCCAGTTTGTAGGGCTCATATGGGTCAATCTGGGTAGCACAACTTTCAGGAGGGAACAACTTCGGTCTGGGGTCCATCCTTCGATATAAGGATTTTTTTCAGTGAGGTGCCAGCCCAGGGCCAGGGGCCCCTGGGCACATCCTTTGCCCATTTTCCCTGGGAAAGAAAATACACCAGTCCAGGTTGCTGATGTCAGTTTGTAGGGCTCCCTAGGGTTTATCAGGGCAGCACAACTTTGAGGAGGGGACAACTTCGGTCTGGGTTCCATCATTCGATATAAGGATTTTTTGCATTCAGGTCCGAGCACAGGGCCAGGGGCCCCTGGGCACATCCTTTGGCCCTTTTCCCTTGGTAAGAAAACTCACCAGTCCAGGTTGCTGATGTCATTTTGTAGGGCTCCCTTGGGTCTATCAGGGTAGCACAACTTTGTGGAGGGGACAACTTCCATGTGCGGTCCAAAGTTCGATATAAGGATTCTTTGCAGTCAGGTCCCAGCCGTGTGTTTGGGGCTCCAGGGCACATCCATTGGCAATTTTCCCTGGGAAAGAAAACTCACCAGTCCAGGTTGCTGATGCCAGTTTGTAGGGCTCACTTGGGTCTATCTTGGTAGCACAACTTTCAGGATGGAACAACTTCAGTCTGGGGTCCATCCTTCGATATAAGGATTATTTGCAGTCAGGTGGAGCCCAGGGCCAGGGGCCCCGGGGCACATCCTTTGGCCATTTTCCCTGGGATAGAAAATACAACAGTCCAGGTTGCTGATGTCAGTTTGTAGGGCTCCCTTGGGTTTATCAGGGCAGCACAACTTTGAGGAGGGGACAACTTCGGTCTGGGTTCCATCCTTCGACATAAGGATTACTTGCAGTCCTGGCCCAGCCCAGTGCCAGCGGCCCCTGGGCACATCCTTTGGCCATTTTCCCTGGGAAAGAAAACTCACCAGTCCAGGTTCCTGATGTCAGTTTGTAGGGCTCCCTTGGGTCTATCAGGGCAGCACATGTATTAGATGGGGACAACTTCAGTCTGGGGTCCATCCATCGATATAAGGATGCTTTGCAGTCAGGCCCCAGCCGAGGGCCAGGGACCCCTGGGCACATCCTTTGGCCATTTTCCCTGGAAAAGAAAACTCACCAGTCCAGGTTGCTGATGCCAGTTTGTAGGGCTCATATGGGTCAATCTGGGTAGCACAACTTTCAGGAGGGAACAACTTCGGTCTGGGGTCCATCCTTCGATATAAGGATTTTTTTCAGTGAGGTGCCAGCCCAGGGCCAGGGGCCCCTGGGCACATCCTTTGCCCATTTTCCCTGGGAAAGAAAATACACCAGTCCAGGTTGCTGATGTCAGTTTGTAGGGCTCCCTAGGGTTTATCAGGGCAGCACAACTTTGAGGAGGGGACAACTTCGGTCTGGGTTCCATCATTCGATATAAGGATTTTTTGCATTCAGGTCCGAGCACAGGGCCAGGGGCCCCTGGGCACATCCTTTGGCCCTTTTCCCTTGGTAAGAAAACTCACCAGTCCAGGTTGCTGATGTCATTTTGTAGGGCTCCCTTGGGTCTATCAGGGTAGCACAACTTTGTGGAGGGGACAACTTCCATGTGCGGTCCAAAGTTCGATATAAGGATTCTTTGCAGTCAGGTCCCAGCCGTGTGTTTGGGGCTCCAGGGCACATCCATTGGCAATTTTCCCTGGGAAAGAAAACTCACCAGCCCAGGTTCCGGATGTCAGTTTGTAGGGCTCCCTTGGGTCTATCAGGGCAGCACAAGTTTGAGGAGGGGACAACTTCGGTCTGGGTTCCATCCTTTGATATAAGGATTCTTTGCAGACAGCCCCCAGCCGAGGGCCAGGGGCCCCTGGGCACATCCTTTGGCCATTTTCACTGGAAAAGAAAACTCACCAGTCCAGGATCCTGATGTCACTTTGTAGGACTCCCTTGGGTCTATCAGGGCAGCACAAGTATGAGGAGGGTACATCTTTTCTCCTGGTCCCATCCTTTGATATAAGGATTGTTTCCAGTCAGGGCCCAGCCCAGGGGCAGGAGCCCCTGGCCACATCCTTTGGGCATTTTCCCTAGGAAAGAAATCTCATCAGTCCAGGTTCCTGATGTCAGTTTGTAGGGCTCCCTTGGGTCTATCAGGGCAGCACAAGTGTGAGGTTGGGACAGCTTTGGTCTGGGTTCCATCCTTCGTTATAAGGATTTTTTCCCGTGAGTTGCCAGCCCAGGGCCAGGGGCCCCTAGGCACATACTTTGTCCCTTTTTACTGGGTAAAGAAATCTCCCCAGTCCAGGTTGCTGATGTCAGTTTGTAGGGCTCCCTTGGGTCTATCAGGGCAGCACAAGTTTGAGGAGGGAACAACTTCGGTCTGGGGTCCATCCTTCGATATAAGGATTTTTTGCAGTCAGGCACCAGCCCAGGGCCTGGGGCCCCTGGGCACATCCTTTGGCCATTTTCCCTGGGAAAGAAAACTCACCAGTCCAGGTTGCTGATGTCAGTTTGTAGGGCTCCTTTGGTACTTTCTGGGCAGCACAAGTTTGAGGTGGGGAAAACTTCGGTCTGGGTTCCATTCTTCTATGTATTCACTTTTTGCAGTCAGGGCCGAGCCCACGACCACGAGCCCCTGGCCACATCCTTTGGCTATTTTCCCTGGGAAAGAAATCTCATCAGTCCAGGTTCCTGATGTCAGTTTGTAGGGCTCCCTTGGGTCTATCAGGGCAGCACATGTATGAGACGGGGACAACTTCAGTCTGGGGTCCATCCTTCGATATAAGGATTTTTTGCAGTCAGGGCCCAACCCAGGGCCAGGGGCCCCTGGCCACATCCTTTGGCCATTTTCCCTGGGAAAGAAAACTCACAAGTCCAGGTTGCTTATGCCAGTTTTTTTGGGCTCACTTGGGTCTATCTGGGTAGCACAACTTTCAGGATGGAACAACTTCGGTCTGCGGTCCATCTTTCGATATAAGGATTTTTGGGAGTCAGGTGCCAGCCCAGGGCCAGGGACCCCAGGGCACATCCTTTGGCCATTTTCCCTGGGAAAGAAAACTCACCAGTCCAGGTTCCTGATGTCAGTTTTTAGGGCTCCCTTGGGTCTATCAGGGCAGCACAAGTTTGAGGAGGGGACAACTTCAGTCTGGGTTCCATCCTTCGATATAAGGATTTTTTGGACTCAGGGACCAGCCCAATGCCAGGGGCCCCTGGCCACATCCTTTGGCCATTTTCCCTGGGAAAGAAAACTCACCAGTCCAGGTTGCTGATGCCAGGTTGTAGGTCTCCCTTGGGTCTATCTGGGCAGCACAAGTTTTAGGAGGGGACTATTTTGATCAGCGATGCATCCTTCGATATAGAGATTCTTTACAGTCAGGGCCCAGCCCAGGGCCAGGGGCCCCTAGGCACATCCTTTGGCAATTTTCCCTGGAAAAGAAAACTCAGCAGTCCAGGTTGATGATGTCAGTTTGTAGGGCTCCCTTGGGTCTATCAGGGCAGCACAAGTATGAGATGGGGACAACTTCAGACTGGGTTCCATCCTTCGATATAATGATTGTTTGCAGTCAGGGGCCAGACCAAAGCCAGGGTCCACTGGGCACATCCATTGGCCATTTTCACTGGGAAAGAAAATTCACCAGTCCAGGTTCCTAATGTCCGTTTGTAGGGGTCCCTTGGGTCTATCAGGGCAGCACAAGTATTAGATGGGGACAAGTTCAGTCTGGGGTCCATCCTTCGATATAAGGATTCTTTGCAGTCAGGACCCAGCCGAGGGCCAGGGGCCCCTGGGCACATCCTTTGGCCATTTTCCCTGGAAAAGATAATTCACCAGTCCAGGTTCCAGATGTCAGTTTGTAGGGCTCCCTTGGGTCTAACAGGGCAGCACAAGTTTTAGAAGGGGACAACTTTGGTCTGTGATCCATCATTCGATATAGGGATTCTTTACCGTCAGGCCCAACCCAAGGGCCAGTGGCCCCTGGGCACATCCTTTGGCAATTTTCCCTGGGAAAGAAAACTCACCAGTCCAGGTTGCTGATGTCAGTTTGTAGGGCTCCCTTGGGTCTATCAAGGCAGCACATGTATGAGATGGGGACAACTTCAGTCTGGGTTCCATCCTTCGATATAAGGATTCTTTGCAGTCAGGACCCAGCCGAGGGCCAGGGGCCCCTGGGCACATCCTTTGGCCATTTTCCCTGGAAAAGAAAATTCACCAGTCCAGGTTCCAGACGTCAGTTTGTAGGGCTCTCTTGGGTCAATCTGGGTAGCGCAACTTTCAGGAGGGAACAACTTCGGTCTGGGGTCCATCATTCGATATAAGGATTTTTTGCAGTCAGGGTCCAGCCAATGGCCAGGGACCCCTGGGCACATGCTTTGTCTCTTTTCCCTGGGAAAAAAAATTCACCAGTCCAGGTTCCTGATGTCAGTTTGTAGGGCTCCCTTGGGTCTATCAGGGCAGCACAAGTTTGAGGAGGGGACAACTTCGGTTTGGGGTCCATCCTTCGATATAAAGATTGATTGCAGTCACGGCCCAGCCGAGGGCCAGGGGCCTCCTGGCACATACTTTGGCCATTTTACCAGGGGAAAGAAACCTCAGCAGTCCAGGATCCTGATGTCACTTTGTAGGACTCCCTTGGGTCTATCAGGCCGGCAGAAGTTTGAGGTGGGTACATCTTTTGTCCTGGTTCCATCCTTTGATATAAGGATTCTTTGCAGTCAGGGTCTAGCCCAGGGCCAGGGGCCCCTGGGCACATCCTTTGGCCATTTTCCCTAGGAAAGAAATCACATCAGTCCAGGTTCCTGATGTCAGTTTGTAGGGCTCCCTTAGGTCTATCAGGGCAGCACAACTTTGAGGTGGGGACAACTTCGGTTTGGGGTCGATCATTTGATATAAAGATTGTTTGCAGTCAGGGCCCAGTCCAGCGCCAGGGGCCTCCTGGCACATCCTTTGGCCATTTTCCCTAGGAAAGAAATCTCATCAGTCCAGGTTCCAGATGTCAGTTTGTAGGGCTCCCTTGGGTCTATCTGGGCAGCACAAGTTTGAGGTGGGGACAGCTTTAGTGTGGGTTCCATCCTTCGATATAAGGATTTTAGCAGTCTGGGCCCAGCCCAGTGCCAGGGGTCCCTGGGCACACACTTTGGCCATTTTGCCTAGGAAAGAAAACTCTCCAGTCCAGGTTCCTGATGTCAGTTTGTAGGGCTCCCTTGGGTCTATCAGGGCGGCACAAATTTGAGGAGGGGACTACTTCGGTCTGGGGTCCGTCCTTCGATATACGGATTTTTTGAAGTCAGGGTCCAGGCCATGGGCAGTGTCCCCTGGGCACATGCTTTGTCTCCTTTCCCTGGGAAAGAAAATTCACCAGTCCAGGTTCCTGATGTCAGTTTGTAGGGCTCCCTTGGGTCTATCAGGGCAGCCCAAGTTTGAGGTGGGGACAACTTCGGTTTCGGGTCCATCCTTTGATATAAAGATTGTTTGCAGTCGGGGCAGATCCAAGGCCCAGGGGCCTCCTGGCGCATCCTTTCGGCATTTTCCCTGGAAAAGAAAACCCACCGGTCCAGGTTCCTGATGTCAGTTTGTAGGGTTCCCTTGGGTCTATGAGGGCAGCACAAGTTTGAGGTGGGGACAACTTTGGTTTGGGGTCCATCATTTGATATAAGGATTGTTTGAAGTCAGGGCCCTGCCCAGGGCCAGGGGCCTCCTGGCACATCTTTTGGCCATTTTCCCTGGGAAATAAAACACACCAGTCCAGGTTCCTGATGTCATTTTGTAGGGCTTCATTGGGTCTATTAGGGGAGCACAAGGTTGAGGTGGGGACAGGTTCTCTCTGGGGTCGATCCTTCGATACAAGGATATTTTCCAGTCAGGTGCCAGATCTCGGCCAGGGGCCCCTGGGCACATCCTGTGGCCATTTTCCCTGGAAAAGAAAAGTCACCATCCAGGTTCCTGATGTCAGTTTGTAGGGCTCCCTTGGGTCTATCAGGGCAGCACATGTTTGAGGAGGGGACAACTTCGGTCTGGGGTCCATCCTTCGATATAAGGATTTTTGCAGTCAGGGCCCAGCCCCGGTCCATGGGCCCCTGGGCACATCCTTTGGCCATTTTCCCTGGGAAAGAAAACTCACCAGTCCAGGTTCCTGATGTCAGTTTGTAGGGATCCCTTGGGTCTATCAGGGCAGCACAAGTTTGAGGAGGGGACAAATTCGGTCTGGGTTCCATCCTTCGATATAAGGATTTTTTGCAGTCAGGGCCCAGCCCAGTGCTTGGGGCCCCTGGGCCCATCCTTTGGCCATTTTCCCTGGGAAAGAAAACTCACCAGTCCAGGTTCCTGATGTCAGTTTGTAGGGCTCCCTTGGGTCTATCAGGGCAGCTGAATTTTGAGGAGGGGACAACTTTGGTCTGGGTTCCATCCATCGATATATAGGTTTTTGCAGTCAGGGTCCAGCCCAGGGTCAGGGGCACCTGGGCATAACCTGTGGCAATTTTTCCTGGAAAAGAAAACTCATCAGTCCAGGTTGCTGATGTCAGTTTGTAGGGCTCCCTTGGGTCTATCAGGGCAGCACAAGTTTGAGGAGGGGACATATTTTGTCTGGGGTCCATGCTTCGATATAAGGATTTTTTGCAGTCAGGTTCCCTGATCACGGCCAAGAGCCTCTGGGCACATAATTTGGCCATTTTACCAGGGGAAAAAAAACTCACTAGTCCAGGTTCCTGATGTCAGTTTGTAGGGCTCCCTTGGGTCTATCAGGGCAGCACAACCTTGAGGAGGGGACAACTTTGGTCTGGGGTCCATCCTTCGATATAAGGATTTTTTGCAGTCAGGACCCAGCCCAGGGCCTGGGGCCCCTGGGCACATCCTTTGGCCATTTTCCCTGGGAAAGAAAACTCACCAGTCCAGGTTGCTGATGTCAGTTTGTAGGGCTCCTTTGGTACTTTCTGGGCAGTTAAAGTTTGAGGAGGGGACAAATGCGGTTTGGGTTTCATCCTTCGATATAAGGATTTTTTGCAGTCAGGGCCCAGCCCAGTGCTTGGGGCCCCTCGGCACATCCTTTGGCCATTTTCCCTGGGAAAGAAAACTCACCAGTCCAGGTTCCTGATGTCAGTTTGTAGGGCTCCCTTTGGTCTATCAGGGCAACATAAGTTTGAGGAGGGGACAACTTTGGCCTGGGGTCCATCCATCGATATAAAGGTTTTTGCAGTCAGGGTCCAGTCCAGGGCCAGGGGCACCTGGGCATATCCTTTAGCAATTTTTCCTGGAAAAGAAAACTCACCAGTCCAGGTTGCTGATGTCAGTTTGTAGGGCTCCCTTGGGTCTATCAGGGCAGCACAAGTTTGAGGAGGGGACAACTTCGGTCTGGGGTCCATGCTTCAATATAAGGATTTTTTGTAGTCAGGTTTCCTGATCACGGCCAGGAGTCTCTGGGCACAGCCTTTGGCCATTTTACCAGGGGAAAGAAAACACACCAGTCCAGGTTCCTGATGTCAGTTTGTAGGGCTCCCTTGGGTCTATCAGGGCAGCACAAGTTTGAGGAGGGGACAACTTTGGCCGGGGGTCCATCCATCGATATAAAGGTTTTTGCAGTCAGGGTCCAGTCCAGGGCCAGGGGCACCTGGGCATATCCTTTAGCAATTTTTCCTGGAAAAGAAAACTCACCAGTCCAGGTTGCTGATGTCAGTTTGTAGGGCTCCCTTGGGTCTATCAGGGCAGCACAAGTTTGAGGAGGGGACAACTTCGGTCTGGGGTCCATGCTTCAATATAAGGATTTTTTGTAGTCAGGTTTCCTGATCACGGCCAGGAGTCTCTGGGCACAGCCTTTGGCCATTTTACCAGGGGAAAGAAAACTCACCAGTCCAGGTTCCTGATGTCAGTTTGTAGGGCTCCCTTGGGTCTATCAGGGCAGCACAAGTTTGAGGAGGGGACTACTACGGTCTGGGTTCCATCCTTCGATATAGTGATTTTTTGCAGTCAGGGCCCACACCACCGCCTTGTGCCCCTGGGTACATCCTTCGTCCATTTTCCCTGGGAACGAATACTCACCAGTCCAGGTTGCTGATGTCAGTTTGTACGGCTCCTTTGGTACTTTCTGGGCAGTTAAAGTTTGAGGAGGGGACAAATTCGGTCTGGGTTCCATCCTTCGATATAAGGATTTTTTGCAGTCAGGGCCCAGCCCAGTGCTTGGGGCCCGTCGGCACATCCTTTGGCCATTTTCCCTGGAAAAGAAAACTCACCAGTCCAGGTTGCTGATGTCAGTTTGTAGGGCTCCCTTGGGTCTATCAGGGCAACTTAAGTTTGAGGAGGGGTCAACTTTGGCCTGGGGTCCATCCATCGATATAAAGTTTTTTGCAGTCAGGGTCCAGCCCAGGGCCAGGGGCAACTGGGCATATCCTTTAGCAATTTTTCCTGGAAAAGAAAACTCACCAGTCCAGGTTGCTGATGTCAGTTTGTAGGGCTCCCTTGGGTCTATCAGGGCAGCACAAGTTTGAGGAGGGGACAACTTCGGTCTGGGGTCCATGCTTCAATATAAGGATTTTTTGTAGTCAGGTTCCCTGATCACGGCCAGGAGCCTCTGGGCACAGCCTTTGGCCATTTTACCAGGGGAAAGAAAACTCACCAGTCCAGGTTCCTGATGTCAGTTTGTAGGGCTCCCTTGGGTCTATCAGAGCAGCACAAGTTTGAGGAGGGGACAATTTCGGTCTGGGGTCCATCCTTCGATATAAGGATTTTTTGCAGTCAGGATCCAGCCCAGGGCCTGGGGCCCCAGGGCACATCCTTTGGCCATTTTCCCTGGGAAAGAAAACTCACCAGTCCAGGTTCCTGATGTCAGTTTGTACGGCTCCTTTGGTACTTTCTGGGCAGCACAAGTTTGAGGTGGGGAGAACTTCGGTCTGGGTTCCATCCATCTATGTATTCACTTTTTGCAGTCAGGGACGAGCCCAGGGCCTGGGGCCCCTGGCCACATCCTTTGGGCATTTTCCTTAGGAAAGAAATCTCATCAGTCCAGGTTCCTCATGTAAGTTTGTAGGGCTCCCTTGGGTCTATCAGGGCAGCACAATTTTGAGGTGGGGACAGCTTTGGCCTGGGTTCCATCCTTCGATATAAGGATTTTTTCCCGTGAGTTTCCAGCTCAGTGCCAGGGGCCCCTAGGCACATACTTTGTCCCTTTTCCCTGGGTAAGAAAACTCCCCAGTCCAGGTTGCTGATGTCAGTTTGTACGGCTCCTTTGGGTCTATCAGGGCAGCACAAGTTTGAGATGGGGGCAACAACGGTCTGGGGTCCATCCTTCTATGTATTGACTTTTTGCAGTCGAGGCCCAACCCATGGCTAGGGGCCCCTGGGCACATCCTTTGGCCATTTTCCCTAGGAAAGAAATCTCATCAGTCCAGGTTACTGATGTCAGTTTGTAGGGCTCCCTTGGGTCTATCAGGGCAGCACAAGTTTGAGGAGGGGACTACTACGGTCTGGGTTCCATCCTTCGATATAAGGATTTTTTGCAGTCAGGGCCCACACCACCGCCAGGTGCCCCTGGGTACATCCTTCGTCCATTTTCCCTGGGAACGAAAACTCACCAGTCCAGCTTCCTGATGTCAGTTTGTAGGGCTCCCTTGGGTCTATGAGGGCAGCACATGTTTGAGGAGGGGACAAATTCGGTCTGGGTTCCATCCATCGATATAAAGGTTTTTGCAGTCAGGGTCCAGCCCAGGGCCAGGGGCACCTGGGCATATCCTTTGGCAATTTTTCCTGGAAAAGAAAACTCACCAGTCCAGGTTGCTGATGTCAGTTTGTAGGGCTCCCTTGGGTCTATCAGGGTGTAGTAGATAGGGACAGGCGAACGGAAGATTTCGGGATGTGACGGAAAGAAAGACCCCTTCCCCCTCTCACCCTGCAACATGTTATCCATTTACCCCAAAGAATGTAACCACACCTAACCCAGTAGTTTTCCACTCCTGACTAACCCTAGAGACCCTACCAACCCCCCCTGACGTAGCAGAGTCCCCCAAGACTATTTAAACCCATGAGATAAGATAATAAAGGCTTTCGACCGTCCACCACATTGGTGTCCAGCGCGTGTCGTTGGCCCGAGTGGCCCAGGGGAGACTGGGCTGCCGTGCTGTTCCTTGAAACCAGGTCGCCTTGCCTTCCCCTGAAGGCAACATAACTGGTGCCGAAGCCCGGGAATTCGCTCGGGCAGCGGGTGTCGCCTGGACAAGAGCAGCGGCCAGACCGGTAAGACCGTGTTCTCTGAAAGGGAGACGTCCCAGGACCCGCGATCATCATGGATGCCATCGCCAGGGTCGTAAGTGAGGTTCATAAGCAATGGGGAATTGAGTGTAAGCTCAAAGACTTTTATCTTGCTATAGCAAGGCTGCTTGAGCTTGGGGCAATTGAACGCCCTGTGGATGTTTTGCATCCGGAGATATGGGAAAAATGCACAGCCGCGCTGGCCGAGGACACGAAATCCTCAGGCAGCGGCAAATGCCTTAAGGCGTGGGGAAAAGTAGAGAAAGCCCTGCGCAGAGCAATAGAAGAGCAGGAGACATGGAGCGCAGCGCGTACGTGTTTATTGGTTACACCCAAGCTAGGGGTAGGAGCAGCAACGCAAACTACCCCTGAGGGTGACCCGCCCGGGAGCGGGGATCCGGGGGGGCCCGGCGCGTCGCCCCCCTCCCCGGGCCGGGGGCCGGGGCCCCCCACGGAAACCTCCCAAAAATCCGCGGCTTCCCCACCCGCCCCGCCACCGCCGGTCGGTGACCCGCTACCGGAGGTGCAGCAGCGCGCAGAGTTCTTTTGGCAGGGACTGGCGGGGGAAGCCAGAGCCGCGGGAGCCACGGCTCGGGAGGGGATGCTGCCCACGCCGCCTCCATACGCCTTTGAAAATGGCGCCGGCAGCCAAGGGGAGGGGCGGGGCGCGGGCAGTCTCGGCGCGAAGAGCCCAGAGGCGCGGAGTTTCGCTAATGCGCGTGTGCGGGAGAAAGAGGAGGAGAGCGGCAGAGGGCTCGGAGCCGATCGGCAGCCGCGCCTGACGCTGCCACCATATAAGGGAGAAACCCACCCCTGCAGGAGGCAGGGCGAGCCCGGGGTGCGGCAGCGGCGCCACCCCCGGGGGGAGGAGCGGGGTCGGAGCCGCACAAAACGGCACCGAGCCCCGGAAGTGCGCTGGCATTCGACTTCCGACTCGGAGTCCAGCAGCAGCTCCGGCAGCTCGGAAGAGCTGTCGGGAGCCGGCTGGGGCTCTGAGACGAAGAGAATAGAGCCAATGCAATTTAAAACAAAACCAAGTAAAGCTTTAAGCCGCACCGAAAAGCAGCCACAATACGAACCAGCCCAGTTTACCGACTGGGGAGAAATAAAAGGAAAAAACACAACCCACCCCAAAACCTTGCCCCCAAAAGTCACCGACACCCCGGCTGGCCATGCAGATGTATTCCAGATAAGCCGCACAGCCGAGTCCGATCCAAACCCAATTTTTCGTATGCTAGAAGCTACCTTTCTAACCCTAAACGAAACCAAACCGAACCTGACTAACTCCTGTTGGCTTTGTTATGATGTTAAACCCCCTTTCTACGAAGGCATTGCTTTAGACACCCCCTTCAGTTACTCCACAGCCAGTGCCCCCCACCAGTGCAGATGGGACACTCCCCGCAGAGGAATCACCCTGAGTCAAATCACAGGACAAGGCAAATGTTTTGGTAATGCAACTTTAGCAAAGCAGAAAGGCAACTTCTGCACTAAAGTTGTCAAGCCCAACAGAAAGATCGGTAAGTGGGTGGTCCCATCCGCATCTGGGATGTGGGTTTGCCAGCGATCCGGAGTGAGTCCTTGTGTGTTCCTTGCCAAATTTAATGACTCTATTGACTTCTGTGTCCAAGTTCTGATTGTTCCTAGGGTCCTGTACCACTCAGATGAAGAAGTGTACCACCTTTTCGAAGAACCTGACAGACTGCACAAAAGAGAAATAATCACAGGTATAACTATCGCAATGCTGCTCGGCCTGGGAGCAGCTGGTACAGCCACAGGTGTCTCAGCCATCGCAACCCAACAGCACGGACTCTCTCAGCTGCAAATGACCATCAATGAAGACCTGCAGAGGATCGAGAAATCCATCTCCTATCTAGAGAAATCAGTCTCTTCGCTTTCAGAAGTAGTTTTACAGAATAGGCGAGGACTGGACCTCTTGTTCATGCAACAAGGAGGACTGTGTGCAGCTTTGAAAGAGGAATGCTGCTTTTATGCAGATCATACGGGAGTCGTTAAAGACTCCATGGCAGAACTCCGAGATAGACTGGCTCAAAGAAAGAGAGACAAGGAAACCCAGCAGAGCTGGTTCGAATCCTGGTTCAATCAATCACCTTGGCTCACCACTTTAATTTCTGCCCTGGTAGGTCCACTGGCAATACTGCTTTTAGCTGTTACCATAGGACCATGCCTGCTGAACAAGCTAGTCTCGTTTGTTCAGGCCCGTCTAGAACGGGCAAACATTCTGTTTGTAGGCCAGCAACAAATGCTGTAAACCAAAAAGTGCGAACACAGTCAGCTGCAAAAGCCTTCGAAACTCACCTTGCGAGATTTACTCAGGTTTACCAAAAACCCTTTTTTCCTTACCAAGTTACAAGTTTGTACCTCACTCCAGTGCCTATATCTACGACTACCTCATGTTACTTATGAAAAGGAGGGGGGAGATGTAGTAGATAGGGACAGGCGAACGGAAGATTTCGGGATGTGACGGAAAGAAAGACCCCTTCCCCCTCTCACCCTGCAACATGTTATCCATTTACCCCAAAGAATGTAACCACACCTAACCCAGTAGTTTTCCACTCCTGACTAACCCTAGAGACCCTACCAACCCCCCCTGACGTAGCAGAGTCCCCCAAGACTATTTAAACCCATGAGATAAGATAATAAAGGCTTTCAACCGTCCACCACATTGGTGTCCAGCGCGTGTCATTGGCCCGAGTGGCCCAGGGGAGACTGGGCTGCCGTGCTGTTCCTTGAAACCAGGTAGCCTTGCCTTCCCCTGAAGGCAACAATACAGGGCAGCACAAGTTTGATGAGGGGACATATTTTGTCTGGGGTCCATGCTTCGATATAAGGATTTTTTGCAGTCAGGGCCCAGCCCAGGGCCAGGGGCCCCTGGGCACATCCTTTGGCCATTTTCCCTGGGAAAGAAATCTCATCAGTCCAGGTTCCTGATGTCAGTTTGTAGGGCTCCCTTGGGTCTATCAGGGCAGCACAAGTTTGAGGTGGGGACAGCTTTGGCCTGGGTTCCATCCTTCGATATAAGGATTTTTTCCCGTGAGTTTCCAGCCCAGTGCCAGGGGCCCCTAGGCACATACTTTGTCCCTTTTCCCTGGGTAAGAAAACTCCCCAGTCCAGGTTGCTGATGTCAGTTTGTAGGGCTCCCTTGGGTCTATCAGGGCAGCACAAGTTTCACGTGGGGACAACTTCGGTCTGGGGTCCATCCTTCGATATAAGGATTTTTTGCAGTCAGGGCCCACATCACCGCCAGGGGCCCCTGGGTAAATCCTTCGTCCGTTTTCCCTGGGAAAGAAAATTCACCAATCCAGGTTCCTGATGTCAGTTTGTAGGGCTCCCTTGGGTCTATCAGGGCAGCACAAGTTTGAGGTGGGGACAACTTCGGTCTGGGGTTCCATCCTTCGATATAAGGATTTTTTGCAGTCAGGGCCCAGCCGAGCGCCAGGGGCCCCTGGGCACATCCTTTGGCCATTTTCCCTGGGAAAGAAAACTCACCAGTCCAGGTTCCTGATGTCAGTTTGTAGGGCTCCCTTGGGTCTATCAGGGCAGCACAATTTTGAGGTGGGGACAGCTTTGGTCTGGGTTCCATCATTCGATATAAGGATTTTAGCAGTCCGGGCCCAGCCAAAGGCAAGGGGCCCCTGGGCACACACTTTGGCCATTTTGCCTGGGAAAGAAAACTCACCAGTCCAGGTTCCTGATGTCAGTTTGTAGGGCTCCCTTGGGTGTATCAGGGCGGCACAAGTTTGAGGGGGGACAACTTCGGTCTGGGGTGCGTTCTTCGATATAAGGATTCTTTGAAGTCAGGGCCCAGCCCAGGACCAGGGGCCTCTGGACACATCCTTAGGCCATTTTCCCTGGAAAAGAAAACTCACCAGTCCAGGTTTCTGATGTCAGTTTGTAGGGCTCCCTTTGGTCTATCAGGGCAGCACAAATTTGAGGAATGGACATTTTTGTCCTGGTTCCATCCTTTGATATAAGGATTATTTGCCGTGAGGTTCCAGCCCAGAGCCAGGGACCACTAGGCACATACTTTGTCCATTTTCCCTGGGAAAGAAAACTCACCAGTCCAGGTTCCTGATGTCAGTTTGTAGGGCTCCCTTGGGTCTATCAGGGCAGCACAAGTTTGAGGTGGGGGCAGCTTCGGTCTGGGGTCCATCCTTCGATACATGGATTTTTTGCAGTCAGGGCCCAGCCCAGGTACAGGGGCCCCTGGCCACATCCTTCGGCCATTTTCCCTAGGAAAGAAATCTCATCAGTCCAGGTTCCTGATGTCAGTTTGTAGGGCTCCCTTGGGTCTATCATGGCAGCACAAGTTTGAGGAGCGGATTACTTCGGTCTGGGTTCCATCCTTCGATATAAGGATTTTTTGCTGTGAGGCCCCAGCCTAGGGCCGGGCACCACTGGGCACATCCTTTGGCCATTTTCCCTGGGAAAGAAAACTCACCAGTCCAGGTTGCTGATGTCAGTTTGTAGGGCTCCCTTGGGTCTATCAGGGCAGCACAAGTTAGAGGAGGGGACAACTTCGATCTGCGGTACATCTTTGGATGTAATGATATTTTGCAGCTAGTTTCCCAGCTGAGACCCAGGGGCCTCTGGGTACATCCTTTGGCCATTTTCCCTGGGAAAGAAAACTCACCAGTCCAGGTTCCTGATGTCAGTTTGTAGGGCTCCCTTGGGTCTATCAGGGCAGCGCAACTTTGAGGAGGGGACAATTTCGGTCTGGTGTCCATCGTTCGATAAAAGGATATTTTCAAGTCAGGTACCAGATCTCGGCCAGGGTCCCCTGGGAACATCCTTTGGCTATTTTCCCTGGAAAAGAAAAGTCACCATCCAGGTTGCTGATGTCAGTTTGTAGGGCTCCCTTGGGTCTATCAGGGCGGCACAAATTTGAGGAGGGGACAACTTCGGCCTGGGGTTCATCCTTCGATATATGGATTTTTTGCAGTCAGGGTCCAGCCCAAGGCCAGGGTCCCCTGGGCACATACTTTGTCTCTTTTCCCTGGGAAAGAAAATTCACCAGTCCACGTTCCTGATGTCAGTTTGTAGGGCTCCCTTGGGTCTATCAGGGCAGCACAAGTTTGAGGTGGGGACAACTTCGGTTTGGGGTCCATCCTTTGAAATATAGATTGTTTGCAGTAAGGGCCCTGCCCAGGGCCAGGGGCCTCCTGGCACATGCTTTGGCCATTTTCCCTGGAAAAGAAAACACACCAGTCCAGGTTCCTGATGTCAGTTTGTAGGGCTCCCTTGGGTCTATCAGGGCGGCACAAGGTTGAGGTGGGGACAACTTCGGTCTGAGGCCCATCCTTCGATATAAGGATTTTTTGAAGTCACGGCCCAGCCCAGGGCCAGGGGCCCCAGGGCACATCCTTTGGCCATTTTCCCTGGGAAAGAAAACTCACCAGTCCAGGTTGCTGATGTCAGTTTGTAGGGCTCCCTTGGCTCTATCAGGGCGGCACAAGTTTGAGGTGGGGACAACTTCGGTCTGGGGTCCATCCTTCGATATAAGGATTTTTGGAGTCTGGGCCCAGCCCAGGGCCAGGGGCCCCTGGCCACATCCTTTGGCCATTTTCCCTAGAAAAGAAATCTAATCAGTCCAGGTTCCTGATGTCAGTTTGTATGGCTCCCTTGGGTCTATCAGAGCAGCACAAGTTTGAGGAGGGGACTACTTCGGTCTGGGTTCCATCCTTCGATATAAGGATTTTTTGCAGTCCGGGCCCACATCACCGCAAGGGACCCGTGGATACATCCTTCGTCCATTTTCCCTGGGAAAGAAAATTCACCAGTCCAGGTTGCTGATGTCAGTTTGTAGGGCTCCCTTGGGTCTATCAGGACAGCACAAGTTTGAGGTGGGGACAACTTCCGTTTGGGGTCCATCCTTTGATATAAAGATTGTTTGCAGTCAGGGCCGAGCCCAGGGCCAGGGGCCTCCTGGCACATTTTTTGGCCATTTTCCCTGGAAAAGAAAACACACCAGTCCAGGTTCCAGATGTCAGTTTGTAGGGCTCCCTTGGGTCTATCAGGGCAGCACAAGTTTGAGGAAAGGACATCTTTTGTCCTGGGTCCAACCTTTGATATAAGGATTTTTTGCAGTCGGGGCCCAGCGCAGGGCCAGGGGCCCCTGGCCAAATCCTTTGGGCATTTTCCCTAGGAAAGAAATCTCATCAGTCCAGGTTCCTGATGTCAGTTTGTAGGGCTCCCTTGGGTCTATCAGGGCAGCACAATTTTGAGGTGGGGACAGTTTTGGTCTGGGTTCCATCCTTCGATATAAGGATTTTTTGCCGTGAGGCCCCAGCCCAGGGCCAGGGGCCCCTAGTCACATACTTTGTCCATTTTCCCTGGGTAAGAAAACTCCCCAATCCAGGTTCCTGATGTCAGTTTGTAGGGGTCCCTTGGGTCTATAAGGGCAGCACAAGTTTGAGGAGGGGACTATTTCGGTCTGGGGTCCATCCCTCGATATATGGATTTTTTGCAGTCATGTCCTAGCCCAGGTCCAGGGGCCCCTGGGCACATCCTTTGGCCATTTTACCTGGGAAAAAAAACTCACCAGTCCAGGTTCCTGATGTCAGTTTGTAGGGCTCCCTTGGTTGTATCAGGGCAGCACAATTTTGAGGAGGGGACTACTTCGGACTGGGTAACATCATTCGATATAGGGATTTTTTGTAGTCAGGGCCCACATCACCGCCAGGGTCCCCTGGGTTCATTCTTCGTCCATTTTCCCTGGGAAAGAAAACTCACCAGTCCAGGTTGCTGATGTCAGTTTGTAGGGCTCCCTTGGGTCTATCAGGGCAGCACAAGTTTGAGGTGGGGACAACTTTGGTCTGGGGTCCATCCTTCGATATAAGGATTTTTTGCAGTCAGGGCCCATCCCCGGTCCAGGGGCCCCTGGGCACATCCTTTGGCCATTTTCCCTGGGAAAGAAAACTCACCAGTCCAGGTTCCTGATGTCAGTTTTTAGGGCTCCCTTGGGTCTATCTGCGTAGCACAACTTTGAGGAGGGGACAACTTCGGTCTGGGGTACATCTTTGGATGTAATGATTTTTTGCATCTAGTTTCCCAGCTGAGACCCAGGGGCCTCTGGGTACATCCTTTGGCCATTTTCCCTGGGAAAGAAAACTCACCAGTCCAGGTTCCTGATGTCAGTTTGTAGGGCTCCCTTGGGTCTATCAGGGCAGCACAAATTTGAGGAGGGGACAACTTCGGCCTGGTGTTCATCCTTCAATATACGGATTTTTTGCAGTCAGGGTCGAGCCCAAGGCCAGGGTTCCCTGGGCACATACTTTGTCTCTTTTCCCTGGGAAAGAAAATTCACCAGTCCGCGTTCCTGATGTCAGTTTGTAGGGGTCCCTTGGGTCTATCAGGGCAGCACAAGTTTGAGGTGGGGACAACTTCGGTTTGGGGTCCATCCTTTGAAATAAAGATTGTTTGCAGTAAGGGCCCTGCCCAGGGCCAGGGGCCTCCTGGCACATCCTTTGGTCATTTTCCCTGGAAAAGAAAACACACCAGTCCAGGTTGCTGATGTCAGCTTGTAGGGCTCCCTTGGGTCTATCAGGGCGGCACAAGTTTGAGGTGGGGACAACTTCGGTCTGGGGCCCATCCTTCGATATAAGGATTTTTTGAAGTCAGGGCCCAGCCCGGGGCCAGGGGCCTCCTGGCACATCCTTTGGCCATTTTCCCTGGGAAAGAAAACTCACCAGTCCAGGTTCCTGATGTCAGTTTGTAGGGCTCCCTTGGCTCTATCAGGGCGGCACAAGTTTGAGGTGGGGACAACTTCGGTCTGGGGTCCATCCTTCAATATAAGGATTTTTGGAGTCAGGGCCCAGCCCAGGGCCAGGGGCCTCTGGGCACATCCTTTGGCCATTTTCCCTGGAAAAGAAAACTCACCAGTCCAGGTTCCTGATGTCAGTTTGTAGGGCTCCCTTGGCTCTATCAGGGCAGCACAAGTTTGAGGAAAGGACATCTTTTGTGTTGGGTCCATCCTTTGATATAAGGATTTTTTGCAGTCGGGGCCCAGCGCAGGGCCAGGGGCTCCTGGCCAAATCCTTTGGGCATTTTCCCTAGGAAAGAAATCTCATCAGTCCAGGTTCCTGATGTCAGTTTGTAGGGGTCCCTTGGGTCTATCAGGGCAGCACAATTTTGAGGTGGGGACAGCTTTGGTCTGGGTTCCATCCTTCGATATAAGGATTTTTTGCCGTGAGGCCCCAGCCCACGGCCACGGGCCCCTAGTCACATACTTTGTCCATTTTCCCTGGGAAAGAAAACTCACCAGTCCAGGTTCCTGATGTCAGTTTGTAGGGGTCCCTTGGGTCTATAAGGGCAGCACAAGTTTGAGGAGGGGACTATTTCGGTCTGGGGTCCATCCCTCGATATATGGATTTTTTGCAGTCATGTCCTAGCCCAGGTCCAGGGGCCCCAGGGCACATCCTTTGGCCATTTTACCTGGGAAAAAAAACTCACCAGTCCAGGTTGCTGATGTCAGTTTGTAGGGCTCCCTTGGTTCTATCAGGGCAGCACAAGTTTGAGGAGGGGACTACTTCGGACTGGGTTCCATCCTTCGATATAGGGATTTTTTGCAGTCAGGGCCCACATCACCGCCAGGGTCCCCTGGGTTCATTCTTCGTCCATTTTCCCTGGGAAAGAAAAGTCACCAGTCCAGGTTGCTGATGTCAGTTTGTAGGGCTCCCTTGGGTCTATCAGGGCAGCACAAGTTTGAGGTGGGGACAACTTTGGTCTGGGGTCCATCCTTCGATATAAGGAATTTTGCAGTCAGGGCCCATCCCCGGTCCAGGGGCCCCTGGGCACATCCTTTGGCCATTTTCCGTGGGAAAGAAAACTCACCAGTCCAGGTTCCTGATGTCAGTTTGTAGGGCTCCCTTGGCTCTATCAGGGCAGCACAAGTTTGAGGAGGGGAAAACTTCGGTCTGGGGTACATCTTTGGATGTAATGATTTTTTGCAGCTAGTTTCCCAGCTGAGACCCAGGGGCCTCTGGGTACATCCTTTGGCCATTTTCCCTGGGAAAGAAAACTCACCAGTCCAGGTTCCTGATGTCAGTTTGTAGGGCTCCCTTGGGTCTATCAGGGCAGCACAAGTTTGAGGTGGGGACAATTCTCTCTGCTGTCCATACTTCGATATAAGGATATTTTCCTGTCAGGTACCAGATCTCGACCAGGGGCCCCTGGGCACATCCTTTGGCCATTTTCCCTGAGAAAGAAATCTTACCAGTCCAGGTTCCTGATGTCAGTTTGTAGGGCTCCCTTGGGTCTATCAGGGCAGCACAAGTTTGAGGAGGGGACAATTTCGGTCTGGGTTCCATCCTTCGATATACGGATTTTTTGAAGTCAGGGCCCACATCACCACCAGGGGCCCCTGGGTACATCCTTCGTCCGTTTTCCCTGGGAACGAAAACTCACCAGTCCAGGTTGCAGATGTCAGTTTGTAGGGCTCCCTTGGGTCTATCAGGGCAGCACAAATTTGAGGAGGGGACAACTTCGGCCTGGGGTTTATCCTTCAATATACGGATTTTTTGCAGTCAGGGTCCAGCCCAAAGCCAGGGGCCTCCTGGCACATCCTTTGGCCATTTTCCCTGGGAAAGAAAACTCACCAGTCCAGGTTCCTGATGTCAGTTTGTAGGGCTCCCTTGGCTCTATCAGGGCGGCACAAGTTTGAGGTGGGGACAACTTCGGTCTGGGGTCCATCCTTCGATATAAGGATTTTTGGAGTCAGGGCCCAGCCCAGGGCCAGGGGCCTCTGGGCACATCCTTTGGCCATTTTCCCTGGAAAAGAAAACTCACCAGTCCAGGTGCCTGATGTCTGTTTGTAGGGCTCCCTTGGGTCTATCAGAGCAGCGCAAGTTTGAGGAGGGGACTACTTCGGTCTGGGTTCCATCCTTCGATATAAGGATTTTTTGTAGTCAGGGCCCATATCACCGCAAGGGACCTGTGGATACATCCTTCGTCCATTTTCCCTGGGAAAGAAAATTCAGCAGTCCAGGTTGCAGACGTAAGTTTGTAGGGCTCCCTTGGGTCTATCAGGGCAGCACAAGTTTGAGGTGGGGACAACTTCAGTTTGGGGTCCATCCTTTGATATAAAGATTGTTTGCAGTCAGGGCCCAGCCCACGGCCAGGGGCCTCCTGGCACATCCTTTGGCCATTTTCCCTGGAAAAGAAAACTCACCAGTCCAGGTTCCTGATGTCAGTTTGTAGGGCTCCCTTGGCTCTATCAGGGCAGCACAAGTTTGAGAAAAGGACATCTTTTGTGTTGGGTCCATCCTTTGATATAAGGATTTTTTGCAGTCGGGGCCCAGCGCAGGGCCAGGGGCTCCTGGCCAAATCCTTTGGGCATTTTCCCTAGGAAAGAAATCTCATCAGTCCAGGTTCCTGATGTCAGTTTGTAGGGGTCCCTTGGGTCTATCAGGGCAGCACAATTTGGAGGTGGGGACAGCTTTGGTCTGGGTTCCATCCTTCGATATAAGGATTTTTTGCCGTGAGGTTCCAGCCCAGGGCCAGGGGCCCCTAGTCACATACTTTGTTCCTTTTCCCTGGGTAAGAAAACTCCCCAATCCAGGTTCCTGATGTCAGTTTGTAGGGCTCCCTTGGGTCTATAAGGGCAGCACAAGTTTGAGGAGGGGACTATTTCGGTCTGGGGACCATCCCTCGATATATGGATTTTTTGCAGTCATGTCCTAGCCCAGGTCCAGGGGCCCCTGGGCACATCCTTTGGCAATTTTCCCTGGGAAAGAAAACTCACCAGTCCAGGTTCCTGATGTCAGTTTGTAGGGCTCCCTTGGTTCTATCACGGCAGCACAAGTTTGAGGAGGGGACAACTTCTGTCTGGGGTACATCTTTGGATGTAATGATTTTTTGCAGCTAGTTTCCCAGCTGAGACCCAGGGGCCTCTGGGTACATCCTTTGGCCATTTTCCCTGGAAAAGTAAACTCACCAGTCCAGGTTGCAGATGTCAGTTTGTAGGGCTCCCTTGTGTCTATCAGGGCAGCACAACTTTGAGGGGGGGACAATTTTGTCTGGGGTCCATCCTTCGATATAAGGATTTTTTGCAGTCAGGGCCAACATCACGGCCAGGGGCCCCGGGGAAAAATCTTTGTCCCCTTCCCCTGGGAAAGTAAACCCACCAGTCCAGGTTCCTGATGTCAGTTTGTAGGGCTCCCTTGGGTCTATCAGGGCAGCACAAGTTTGAGGAGGGGACAACTTCGGTCTGGGGTCCATCCTTCGATATAAGGATTTTTTGCAGTTACGGCCCAACCCAGGGCCTGGGGCCCCTGGGCACATCCTTTGGCCATTTTCCCTGGGAAAGAAAATTCACCAGTCCAGGTTCCTGATGTCAGTTTGTAGGGCTCCATTGGGTCTATCAGGGCAGCACAAGTTTGAGGTGGGGGCAACTTCGGTCTGGGGTCCATCCTTCTATATATTGACATTTTGCAGTCAGGGCCCAGCCCCGGTCTAGGGGTCCCTGGCCACATCCTTTGGTAATTTTCCCTAGGAAAGAAATCTCATCAGTCTAGGTTCCTGATGTCAGTTTGTAGGGCTCCCTTGGCTCTATCAGGGCAGCAGAAATTTGAGGAGGGGAAAAATTCGGCCTGGGTTCCATCCTTCGATATACGGATTTTTTGCAGTCAGGGCCCAGCCAATGGCCAGGGTCCGCTGGGGACATACTTTGTCTCTTTTCCCTGGGAAAGAAAATTCACCAGTCCAGATTGCTGATGTGAGTTTGTAGGGCTCCCTTGGCTCTATCTGGGCAGTACAAGTTTGAGGTGGGGACAATTTCGGTCTGGGGTCCATCCTTTGATATAAAGATTGTTTGCAGTCAGGACCCAGCCCAGGGCCAGGGGCCTCCTGGCACATCCTTTGGCCATTTTCCCTGGAAAAGAAAACACACCAGTCCAGCGTGCTGATGTCAGTTTGTAGGGCTCCCTTGGGTCTATCTGGGCAGCACAAGTTTGAGTTGGGGACAACTTCGGTTTGGGGTCCATCCTTCGATATAAGGATTGTTTGCAGTCAGGGCCCAGCCCAGGGCCAGGGGCCTCCTGGCACACCTCTTGGCCAATTTCCCTGGGAATGAAAACTCACCAGTCCAGGTTCCTGATGTCAATTTGTAGTGCTTCCTTGGGTCTATCAGGGCAGCACAAGTTTGAGGTGGGGACAATTCTCTCTGCTGTCCATCCTTCGATATAAGGATATTTTCCTGTCAGGTACCAGATCTCGACCAGGGGCCCCTGGGCACATCCTTTGGCCATTTTCCCTGAGAAAGAAATCTTACCAGTCCAGGTTCCTGATGTCAGTTTGTAGGGCTCCCTTGGGTCTATCAGGGCAGCACAAGTTTGAGTAGGGGACAATTTCGGTCTGGGTTCCATCCTTCGATATACGGATTTTTTGAAGTCAGGGCCCACATCACCACCAGGGACCCCTGGGTATATCCTTCGTCCGTTTTCCCTGGGAACGAAAACTCACCAGTCCAGGTTGCAGATGTCAGTTTGTAGGGCTCCCTTGGGTCTATCAGGGCAGCACAAATTTGAGGAGGGGACAACTTCGGCCTGGGGTTTATCCTTCAATATACGGATTTTTTGCAGTCAGGGTCCAGCCCAAAGCCAGGGTCCCCTGGGCACATACTTTGTCTCTTTTCCCTGGGAAAGAAAATTCACCAGTCCGCGTTCCTGATGTCAGTTTGTAGGGCTCCCTTGGGTCTATCAGGGCGGCACAAGTTTGAGGTGGGGACAACTTCGGTCTGGGGCCCATCCTTCGATATAAGGATTTTTTGAAGTCAGGGCCCAGCCCGGGGCCAGGGGCCTCCTGGCACATCCTTTGGCCATTTTCCCTGGGAAAGAAAACTCACCAGTCCAGGTTCCTGATGTCAGTTTGTAGGGCTCCCTTGGCTCTATCAGGGCGGCACAAGTTTGAGGTGGGGACAACTTCGGTCTGGGGTCCATCCTTTGATATAAGGATTTTTGGAGTCAGGGCCCAGCCCAGGGCCAGGGGCCTCTGGGCACATCCTTTGGCCATTTTCCCTGGAAAAGAAAACTCACCAGTCCAGGTTCCTGATGTCAGTTTGTAGGGCTCCCTTGGCTCTATCAGGGCAGCACAAGTTTGAGAAAAGGACATCTTTTGTCCTGGGTCCATCCTTTGATATAAGGATTTTTTGCAGTCGGGGCCCAGCGCAGGGCCACGGGCTCCTGGCCAAATCCTTTGGGCATTTTCCCTAGGAAAGAAATCTCATCAGTCCAGGTTAATGATGTCAGTTTGTAGGGGTCCCTTGGGTCTATCAGGGCAGCACAAGTTTGAGGTGGGGACAGCTTTGGTCTGTGTTCCATCCTTCGATATAAGGATTTTTTGCCGTGAGGTTCCAGCCCAGGGTCAGGGGCCCCTAGTCACATACTTTGTTCCTTTTCCCTGGGTAAGAAAACTCCCCAATCCAGGTTCCTGATGTCAGTTTGTAGGGCTCCCTTGGGTCTATAAGGGCAGCACAAGTTTGAGGAGGGGACTATTTCGGTCTGGGGACCATCCCTCGATATATGGATTTTTTGCAGTCATGTCCTAGCCCAGGACCAGGGGCCCCTGGGCACATCCTTTGGCAATTTTCCCTGGGAAAGAAAACTCACCAGTCCAGGTTCCTGATGTCAGTTTGTAGGGCTCCCTTGGTTCTATCACGGCAGCACAAGTTTGAGGAGGGGACGACTTCTGTCTGGGGTACATCTTTGGATGTAATGATTTTTTGCAGCTAGTTTCCCAGCTGAGACCCAGGGGCCTCTGGGTACATCCTTTGGCCATTTTCCCTGGGAAAGTAAACTCACCAGTCCAGGTTGCAGATGTCAGTTTGTAGGGCTCCCTTGTGTCTATCAGGGCAGCACAACTTTGAGGGGGGGACAATTTTGTCTGGGGTCCATCCTTCGATATAAGGATTTTTTGCAGTCAGGGCCAACATCACGGCCAGGGGCCCCGGGGAAAAATCTTTGTCCCCTTCCCCTGGGAAAGAAAACTCACCAGTACAGGTTCCTGATGTCAGTTTGTAGGGCTCCCTTGGGTCTATCAGGGCAGCACAAGTTTGACGAGGGGACAACTTCGGTCTGGGGTCCATCCTTCGATATAAGGATTTTTTGCAGTCACGGCCCAACCCAGGGCCTGGGGCCCCTGGGCACATCCTTTGGCCATTTTCCCTGGGAAAGAAAATTCACCAGTCCAGGTTCCTGATGTCAGTTTGTAGGGCTCCATTGGGTCTATCAGGGCAGCACAAGTTTGAGGTGGGGGCAACTTCGGTCTGGGGTCCATCCTTCTATGTATTGACATTTTGCAGTCAGGGCCCAGCCCCGGTCTAGGGGTCCCTGGCCACATCCTTTGGCCATTTTCCCTAGGAAAGGAATCTCATCAGTCCAGGTTCCTGATGTCAGTTTGTAGGGCTCCCTTGGGTCTATCAGGGCAGCATAAGTTTGAGGAGGGGACTACTTCGGTCTGGGTTCCATCTTTCGATATAAGGATTTTTTGCAGTCAGGGCCCACATCACCGCCAGGGGCCCCTGGGTACATCCTTCGTCCATTGTCCCTGGGAAAGAAAACTCACCAGTCCAGGTTCCTGATGTCAATTTGTAGGGCTTCCTTGGGTCTATCAGGGCAGCACAAATTTGAGGAGGGGACAATTTCATCCTGGGTTCCATCCTTCGATATACGGATTTTTTGCAGTCAGGGCCCAGCCCAGGGCCAGGGGCCTCCTGGCACATCCTTTGGCCATTTTCTCTGGAAAAGAAAACACACCAGTCCAGCTTGCTGATGTCAGTTTGTAGGGCTCCCTTGGGTCTATCAGGGCAGCACAAGTTTGAGGTGGGGACAACTTCGGTTTGGGGTGCATCCTTTGATATACGGATTGTTTGAAGTCAGGGCCCAGCCCAGGTCCTGGGGCCCCTGGCCACAGCCTTTGGCCATTTTCCCTAGGAAAGAAATCTCATCAGTCCAGGTTCCTGATGTCAGTTTGTAGGGCTCCCTTGGGTCTATCACGGCAGCACAAGTTTGAGGTGGGGACAACTTCGGTCTGTGTTCCATCATTCGATATAATGATTTAAGCAGTCAGGGCCCAGCCCAGGGCCAGGGGCCCCTGGGCACACACTTTGGCCATTTTCCCTGGAAAAGAAAACTCACCAGTCCAGGTTCCTGATGTCAGTTTGTAGGGCTCCCTTGGGTCTATCAGGGCAGCACAATTTTGAGGTGGGGGCAACTTCGGACTGGGTTCCATCCTTCTATGTATTGACTTTTTGCAGTCAGGGCCCAGCGCAGGGCCAGGGGCCCCTGGCCACATCCTTTGGCCATTTTCCATAGGAAAGAAATCTCATCAGTCCAGGTTCCTGATGTCAGTTTGTAGGGCTCCCTTGGTTCTCTCAGGGCAGCACAAGTTTGAGGAGGGGACATCTGCGGTCTGGGGTCCATCCTTCGATAAAAGGATTTTTGCAGTCAGGGTCCAGCCCAGGTCCAGGGGCCCCTGGGCACATCCTTTGGCCATTTTCCCTGGGAAAGAAAACACACCAGTCCAGGTTCCTGATGTCAGTTTGTAGGGCTCCCTTGGGTCTATCAGGGCAGCACAAGTTTGAGGTGGGGACAACTTCGGTCTCGGGTCCATCCTTTGATATACTGACTTTTTGCAGTCAGGGCCGATCCCAGGGCTAGGGCCCCCTGGCCACATCCTTTAGCCATTTTCCCTAGGAAAGAAATCTCATCAGTCCAGGTTCCTCATGTCAGTTTGTAGGGCTCCCTTGGGTCTATCAGGGCAGCACAAGTTTGAGGAGGGGACACTTTTGGCCTGAGGTCCATTCTTCGATATAAGGATTTTTTGCCGTGAGTTTCCAGCCCAGGGCCCGGGGCTCCTAGGCACATACTTTGTCCCTCTTCCCGGGGAAAGAAAACTCACCAGTCCAGGTTGCTGCTGTCTGTTTGTAGGGCTCCCTTGGGTCAATCAGGGCAGCACAAGTTTGAGGTGGGGGCAACTTCGGTCTGGGGTCCATCCTTTGATATAAAGATTGTTTGCAGTTAGGGACCAGCCCAGGGCCAGGGGCCTCCTGGCACATCCTTTGGCCATTTTCCCTGGAAAAGAAAAGTCACCATCCAGGTTCCTGATGTCAGTTTGTAGGGCTCCCTTGGGTCTATGAGGGCAGCATAAGTTTGAGGAGGGGACAACTTCGGTCCTGTGTCCATCGTTCGATACAAGGATATTTTCCAGTCAGGTACCAGATCTTGGCCAGGGGCGCCTGGGCACATCCTTTGGCCGTTTTCCCTGGGAAAGAAAATTCACCAGTCCAGGTTCCTGATGTCAGTTTGTAGGGCTCCTTTGGTACTTTCTGGGCAGCACAAGTTTGAGGTGGGGAAAACTTCGGTCTGCGTTCCAGCCTTCTATGTATTCACTTTTTGCAGTCAGGGCCGAGCCCAGGGCTAGGGGCCCCTGGCCACATCCTTTGGCCATTTTCCCTAGGAAAGAAATCTCATCAGTCCAGGTTCCTGATTTCAGTTTGTAGGGCTCCCTTGGGTCTATCAGGGCAGCACAAGATTGAGGAGGGGACTACTTCGGTCTGGGTTCCAGCCTTCAATATAAGGATTTTTTGCAGTCAGGGCCCTCATCACCGCCAGGGGACCCTTGGCACATCCTTTGGCCATTTTCCCTGGGAAAGAAAACTCACCAGTCCAGTTTCCTGATGTCAGTTTGTAGGGCTCCCTTGGGTGTATGAGGGCAGCACAAATTTGAGGTGGGGACAACTTCAGCCTGGGTTCCATCCTTCGATATAGGGATTGTTTACAGTCAGGGCCCAGCCCAGGGCCAGGGTCCCCTGGGCACATACTTTGTCTCTTTTCCCTGGGAAAGAAAATTCACCAGTCCAGGTTCCTGATGTCAGTTTGTAGGGCTCCCTTGGGTCTATCAGGGCAGCACAAGTTTGAGGTGGGGACAATTTCGGTTTGGGGTCCATCCTCTGATATAAAGATTATTTGCAGTCAGGGCCCAGCTCAGGGCCAGGGGCCTCCTGGCACATCCTTTGGCCTTTTTCCCTGGAAAAGAAAACACACCAGTCCAGCTTGCTGATGTCAGTTTGTAGGGCTCCCTTGGGTCTATCAGGGCAGCACAAGTTTGAGGAGGGGACCTCATTAGTCTGGGTTCCATCCATCGATATAAAGGTTTTTTCAGTCAGGCCCAGCTCAGGGCGAGGGTCACCTGGGTACATCCTTTGGCAATATTTCCTGGAAAAGAAAACTCACGAGTCCAGGTTGCTGATGTCAATTTGTAGGGCTCCCTTGGGTCTATCAGGGCAGCACAAGTTTGAGGAGGGGACCACATTGGTCTGGGGTCCATCTTTCGATATAGGGATTTTCTGCTGTCAGTTTCCCAGCTGAGGGCCAGGGGCCTCTGTGTACATCCTTTCGCTATTTCCGCTGGGAAAGAAAACTCACCAGTCCAGGTTCCTGATGTCACTTTGTAGGGCTCCCTTGGGTCTACCTGGGCAGCACAAGTTTCAGTTGGGGACTACTTCGGTTTGGGGTCCATCCTTCGATATAAGGATTGTTTGCAGTCAGGGCCCAGCCCAGGGCCAGGGGCCTCCTGGCACATCCTTTGGTCAATTTCCCTGGGAAAGAAAACACACCAGTCCAGGTTGCTGATGTCAGTTTCTAGGGCTCTCTTGGGTCTATCAGGGCAGCACAAGTTTGAGGTGGGGGCAACTTCGGCCTGGGGTCCATCCTTCGATATAAGGATATTTTCCTGTCTGGTACCAGATCTCGGCCAGGGGCCCCTGGGCACATACTTTGGCCATTTTCCCTGGGAAAGAAAAGTCACTATCCAGGTTCCTGATGTCAGTTTGTAGGGCTCCCTTGGGTCTATCAGGGCAGCACAAGTTGGAGGAGGGGACATCTTCTGTCTGGGGTCCATCCTTCGATAAAAGGATTTTTGCAGTCAGGGCTCAGCCCTGGTCCAGGGGCCCCTGGTCACATCCTTTGGCCATTTTCCCTGGGAAAGAAAACTCACCAGTCCAGGTTCCTGATGTCAGTTTGTAGGGCTCCCTTGGGTCTATCAGGGCAGCACAAGTTGGAGGAGGGTCCTACTTCGGTCTGGGGTCCATCCTTCGATATAAGGATTTTTTGCAGTCAAGGCCCAACCAAGTGCTTGGAGCCCCTGGGACATCCTTTGGCCATTTTCCCTGGGAAAGAAAACTCACCAGTCCAGCTTGCTGATGTCAGTTTGTAGGGCTCCCTTGGGTCTATCATGGCAGCATAAGTTTGGGGAGGGGAAAACTTCGGTCTGGGGTCCATCCTTTGATATAATGATTTTAGCAGTCAGGGCCCAGCCCAGGGCCAGGGGCCCCTGGGCACACACCATGGCCATTTTGCCTGGGAAAGAAAACTCACCAGTCCAGGTTCCTGATGTCAGTTTGTAGGGCTCCCTTGGGTCTATCAGGGCAGCACAAGTTTGAGGAGGGGACAACTTTGGTCTGGGTTCCATCCATCGATATAAACGTTTTTGCAGCCAGGCCCAGTCCAGGACCAGGGGCTCCTGGGAATATCCTTTGGCAATTTTTCCTGGAAAGAAAACTCACCAGTCCAGGTTGCTCATGTCAGTTTGTAGGGCTCCCTTGGGTCTATCAGGGCAGCACAAATTTGAAGTATGGACAACTTCGGTCTGGGTTCCATCCTTCGATATAAGGATTTTATGCAGTCAGGGCCCAGCCCAAGTTCAGGGGCCCCTGGGCACACCCTTTGGCCATTTTCCCTGGGAAAGAAAACTCACCAGTCCAGCTTGCTGATGTCAGTTTGTAGGGCTCCCTTGGGTCTATCAGGGCAGCACAAGTTTGAGGTGGGGACAACTTCGGTCTGGATTCCATCCTTCGATATAAGGATTTTTTGCAGTCAGGGCCCACATCACCGGCAGGGGCCCCTGGCCACATCCTTTGGCCATTATCCCTCGGAAAGAAATCTCATTAGTCCAGGTTGCTGATGTCAGTTTGTAGGGCTCCCTTGGTTCTATCAGGGCAGCACAAATTTGAGGAGGGGACAACTTCGGCCTGGGGTCCATCCTTCGATATAAGGATATTTTGCAGTCAGTTTCCAGCCCATGGCCAGGGTCCCCTGGGCACATACTTTGTCTCTTTTCCCTGGGAAAGAAAACTCACCAGTCCATGTTCCTGATGTCAGTTTGTAGGGCTCCCTTGGGTCTATCTGGGTAGAACAAGTTTGTGGAGGGGACCACATTGGTCTGGGGTCCATCTTTCGATATAAGGATTTTCTGCAGTCACTTTCCCAGCTGAGGGCCAGGACCCTCTCTGTACATCCTTTGGCCATTTTCCCTGGGAAAGAAAACTCACCAGTCCAGGTTGCTGATGTCAGTTTGCAGGGCTCCCTTGGATCTATCAGGGCAGCACAAGTTTGACGAGGGGACTATTTCGGTCTGGGTTCCATCCTTCTATATAAGGATTTTTTGCCGTGAGGTCCCAGCCTAGGGCCAGGCGCCCCTGGGCACATCCTTTGGCCATTTTCCCTGGGAAAGAAAACTCACCAGTCCAGGTTCCTGATGTCAGTTTGTAGGGCTCCCTTGGGTCTATCAGGGCAGCACAAGTTTGAGGAGGGGACAACTTCGGTCTCGGGTCCATTCTTCGATATAGGGATTTTTTGCAGTCAGGGCCCAGACCAGTGCCAGGGGCCCCTGGGCACATTCTTTGGCCATTTTCCCTGGGAAAGAAAACTCACCAGTCCAGGTTGCTGATGTCAGTTTGTAGGGCTCCTTTGGTACTTTCTGGGCAGCACAAGTTTGAGGTGGGGAAAATTGCGGTCTGGGTTCCATCCTTCTATGTATTCACTTTTTGCAGTCAGGTCTGAGCCCAGGGCCAGGGGCCCCTGGCCACATCCTTTAGCCATTTTCCCTAGGAAAGAAGTCTCATAAGTCCAGGTTCCTGATGTCAGTTTGTAGGGCTCCCTTGGGTCTCTCAGGGCAGCACAAGTTTGAGGTGGGGACAGCTATGGCCTGGGTTCCATCCTTCGATATAAGGATTTTTTGCCGTGAGTTTCCAGCCCAGGGCCAGGGGCCCCTAGGCACATACTTTGTCCCTTTTCCCTGGGTAAGAAAACTCCCCAGTCCAGGTTGCTGATGTCAGTTTGTAGGGCTCCCTTGGGTCTATCAGGGCAGCACAAGTTTGAGGTGGGGGCAACTTCGGTCTGGGGTCCATCCTTCTATGTATTGAATTTTTGCAGTCAGGGCCCAGCCCAGGGCTACGGGCCTCTGGCCACATTCTTTGGCCATTTTCCCTGGGAAAGAAAACTCACCAGTCCAGGTTGCTGATGTCAGTTTGCAGGGCTCCCTTGGGTTTATCAGGGCAACATAAGTTTGAGGTGGGGACTATTTCGGTCTGGGTTCCATCCTTCGATATAAGGATATTTTGCCGTGAGGTCAGAGCCCAGGGCCAGGCGCCGCTGGCCACATCCTTTGGCCATTTTCCCTGGGAAAGAAAACTCACCAGTCCAGGTTCCTGATGTCAGTTTGTAGGGCTCCCTTGGGTCTATCAGAGCAGCACAAGTATGAGGAGGGGACAACTTCGGTCTCGGGTCCATTCTTCGATATAGGGATTTTTTGCAGTCAGGGCCCAGCTCAGTGCTTGGGGCCCCTGGGCACATACTTTGTCTCTTTTCCCTGGGAAAGAAAACTCACCAGTCCAGGTTGCTGATGTCAGTTTGTAGGGCTCCTTTGGTACTTTCTGGGCAGCACAAGTTTGAGGTGGGGAAAACTTCGGTCTGCGTTCCAGCCTTCTATGTATTCACTTTTTGCAGTCAGGGCCGAGCCCAGGGCTAGGGGCCCCTGGCCACATTCTTTATCCATTTTCCCTAGGAAAGAAATCTCATCAGTCCAGGTTCCTGATGTCAGTTTGTAGGGCTGCCTTAGGTCTATCAGGGCAGCACAAGTTTGAGGAGGGGACTACTTCAGTCTGGGTTCCACCCTTCAATATAAGGATTTTTTGCAGTCAGGGCCCTCATCACCGCCGGGGGACCCTTGGCACATCCTTTGGCCATTTTCCCTGGGAAAGAAAACTCACCAGTCCAGGTTCCTGATGTCAGTTTGTAGGGCTCCCTTGGGTGTATGAGGGCAGCACAAATTTGAGGTGGGGACAACTTCAGCCTGGGTTCCATCCTTCGATATAGGGATTGTTTACAGTCAGGGCCCAGCCCAGGGCCAGGGTCCCCTGGGCACATACTTTGTCTCTTTTCCCTGGGAAAGAAAATTCACCAGTCCAGGTTCCTGATGTCAGTTTGTAGGGCTCCCTTGGGTCTATCAGGGCAGCACAAGTTTGAGGTGGGGACAATTTCGGTTTGGGGTCCATCCTCTGATATAAAGATTATTTGCAGTCAGGGCCCAGCTCAGGGCCAGGGGCCTCCTGGCACATCCTTTGGCCTTTTTCCCTGGAAAAGAAAACACACCAGTCCAGCTTGCTGATGTCAGTTTGTAGGGCTCCCTTGGGTCTATCAGGGCAGCACAAGTTTGAGGAGGGGACCTCATTAGTCTGGGTTCCATCCATCGATATAAAGGTTTTTTCAGTCAGGCCCAGCTCAGGGCGAGGGTCACCTGGGTACATCCTTTGGCAATATTTCCTGGAAAAGAAAACTCACGAGTCCAGGTTGCTGATGTCAATTTGTAGGGCTCCCTTGGGTCTATCAGGGCAGCACAAGTTTGAGGAGGGGACCACATTGGTCTGGGGTCCATCTTTCGATATAGGGATTTTCTGCAGTCAGTTTCCCAGCTGAGGGCCAGGGGCCTATGTGTACATCCTTTCGCTATTTCCGCTGGGAAAGAAAACTCACCAGTCCAGGTTCCTGATGTCACTTTGTAGGGCTCCCTTGGGTCTACCTGGGCAGCACAAGTTTCAGTTGGGGACTACTTCGGTTTGGGGTCCATCCTTCGATATAAGGATTGTTTGCAGTCAGGGCCCAGCCCATGGCCAGGGTCCCCTGGGCACATACTTTGTCTCTTTTCCCTGGGAAAGAAAACTCACCAGTCCATGTTCCTGATGTCAGTTTGTAGGGCTCCCTTGGGTCTATCTGGGTAGAACAAGTTTGTGGAGGGGACCACATTGGTCTGGGGTCCATCTTTCGATATAAGGATTTTCTGCAGTCACTTTCCCAGCTGAGGGCCAGGACCCTCTCTGTACATCCTTTGGCCATTTTCCCTGGGAAAGAAAACTCACCAGTCCAGGTTGCTGATGTCAGTTTGTAGGGCTCCCTTGGGTCTATCAGGGCAGCACAAGTTTGAGGAGGGGACAACTTCGGTCTCGGGTCCATTCTTCGATATAGGGATTTTTTGCAGTCAGGGCCCAGACCAGTGCCAGGGGCCCCTGGGCACATCCTTTGGCCATTTTCCCTGGGAAAGAAAACTCACCAGTCCAGGTTGCTGATGTCAGTTTGTAGGGCTACTTTGGTACTTTCTGGGCAGCACAAGTTTGAGGTGGGGAAAACTTCGGTCTGGGTTCCATCCTTCTATGTATTGAATTTTTGCAGTCAGGGCCCAGCCCAGGGCTAGGGGCCCCTGGCCACATCCTTTGGCCATTTTCCCTAGGAAAGAAATCTCATCAGTCCAGGTTCCTGATTTCAGTTTGTAGGGCTCCCTTGGGTCTATCAGGGCAGCACAAGATTGAGGAGGGGACTACTTCGGTCTGGGTTCCACCCTTCAATATAAGGATTTTTTGCAGTCAGTGCCCTCATCACCGCCAGGGGACCCTTGGCATATCCTTTGGCCATTTTCCCTGGGAAAGAAAACTCACCAGTCCAGTTTCCTGATGTCAGTTTGTAGGGCTCCCTTGGGTGTATGAGGGCAGCACAAATTTGAGGAGGGGACAACTTCGGCCTGGGTTCCATCCTTCGATATAGGGATTCTTTACAGTCAGGGCCCAGCCCAGGGCCAGTGTCCCCTGGGCACATACTTTGTCTCTTTTCCCTGGGAAAGAAAATTCACCAGTCCAGGTTCCTGATGTCAGTTTGTAGGGCTCCCTTGGGTCTATCAGGGCAGCACAAGTTTGAGGTGGGGACAATTTCGGTTTGGGGTCCATCCTCTGATATAAAGATTATTTGCAGTCAGGGCCCAGCTCAGGGCCAGGGGCCTCCTGGCACATCCTTTGGCCATTTTCCCTGGAAAAGAAAACACACCAGTCCAGCTTGCTGATGTCAGTTTGTAGGGCTCCCTTGGGTCTATCAGGGCAGCACAAGTTTGAGGAGGGGACCTCATTAGTCTGGGTTCCATCCATCGATATAAAGGTTTTTTCAGTCAGGCCCAGCTCAGGGCGAGGGTCACCTGGGTACATCCTTTGGCAATATTTCCTGGAAAAGAAAACTCACGAGTCCAGGTTGCTGATGTCAATTTGTAGGGCTCCCTTGGGTCTATCAGGGCAGCACAAGTTTGAGGAGGGGACCACATTGGTCTGGGGTCCATCTTTCGATATAAGGATTTTCTGCTGTCAGTTTCCCAGCTGAGGGCCAGGGGCCTCTGTGTACATCCTTTCGCTATTTCCGCTGGGAAAGAAAACTCACCAGTCCAGGTTCCTGATGTCACTTTGTAGGGCTCCCTTGGGTCTACCTGGGCAGCACAAGTTTCAGTTGGGGACTACTTCGGTTTGGGGTCCATCCTTCTATATAAGGATTGTTTGCAGTCAGGGCCCAGCCCAGGGCCAGGGGCCTCCTGTCACATCCTTTGGTCAATTTCCCTGGGAAAGAAAACACACCAGTCCAGGTTGCTGATGTCAGTTTCTAGGGCTCTCTTGGGTCTATCAGGGCAGCACAAGTTTGAGGTGGGGGCAACTTCGGCCTGGGGTCCATCCTTCGATATAAGGATATTTTCCTGTCTGGTACCAGATCTCGGCCAGGTGCCCCTGGGCACACCCTTTGGCCATTTTCCCTGGGAAAGAAAAGTCACTATCCAGGTTCCTGATGTCAGTTTGTAGGGCTCCCTTGGGTCTATCAGGGCAGCACAAGTTGGAGGAGGGGACATCTTCTGTCTGGGGTCCATCCTTCGATAAAAGGATTTTTGCAGTCAGGGCTCAGCCCTGGTCCAGGGGCCCCTGGTCACATCCTTTGGCCATTTTCCCTGGGAAAGAAAACTCACCAGTCCAGGTTCCTGATGTCAGTTTGTAGGGCTCCCTTGGGTCTATCAGGGCAGCACAAGTTGGAGGAGGGGACTACTTCGGTCTGGGTTCCATCCTTCGATATAAGGATTTTTTGCAGTCAAGGCCCAACCAAGTGTTTGGAGCCCCTGGGACATCCTTTGGCCATTTTCCCTGGGAAAGAAAACTCACCAGTCCAGCTTGCTGATGTCAGTTTGTAGGGCTCCCTTGGGTCTATCAGGGCAGCATAAGTTTGGGGAGGGGAAAACTTCGGTCTGGGGTCCATCCTTTGATATAATGATTTTAGCAGTCAGGGCCCAACCCAGGGCCAGGGGCCCCTGGGCACACACCATGGCCATTTTGCCTGGGAAAGAAAACTCACCAGTCCAGGTTCCTGATGTCAGTTTGTAGGGCTCCCTTGCGTCTATCAGGGCAGCACAAGTTTGAGGAGGGGATAACTTTGGTCTGGGTTCCATCCATCGATATAAACGTTTTTGCAGCCAGGCCCAGCCCAGGACCAGGGGCTCCTGGGAATATCCTTTGGCAATTCTTCCTGGAAAGAAAACTCACCAGTCCAGGTTGCTCATGTCAGTTTGTAGGGCTCCCTTGGGTCTATCAGGGCAGCACAAGTTTGAAGTATGGACAACTTCGGTCTGGGTTCCATCCTTCGATATAAGGATTTTATGCAGTCAGGGCCCAGCCCAAGTCCAGGGGCCCCTGGGCACACCCTTTGGCCATTTTCCCTGGGAAAGAAAACTCACCAGTCCAGGTTGCTGATGTCAGTTTGTAGGGCTCCCTTGGGTCTATCAGGGCAGCACAAGTTTGAGGTGGGGACAACTTCGGTCTGGATTCCATCCTTCGATATAAGGATTTTTTGCAGTCAGGGCCCACATCACCGGCAGGGGCCCCTGGCCACATCCTTTGGCCATTATCCCTCGAAAGAAATCTCATTAGTCCAGGTTGCTGATGTCAGTTTGTAGGGCTCCCTTGGTTCTATCAGGGCAGCACAAATTTGAGGAGGGGACAACTTCGGCCTGGGGTCCATCCTTCGATATAAGGATATTTTGCAGTCAGTTTCCAGCCCATGGCCAGGGTCCCCTGGGCACATACTTTGTCTCTTTTCCCTGGGAAAGAAAACTCACCAGTCCATGTTCCTGATGTCAGTTTGTAGGGCTCCCTTGGGTCTATCTGGGTAGAACAAGTTTGTGGAGGGGACCACATTGGTCTGGGGTCCATCTTTCGATATAAGGATTTTCTGCAGTCACTTTCCCAGCTGAGGGCCAGGACCCTCTCTGTACATCCTTTGGCCATTTTCCCTGGGAAAGAAAACTCACCAGTCCAGGTTGCTGATGTCAGTTTGCAGGGCTCCCTTGGATCTATCAGGGCAGCACAAGTTTGACGAGGGGACTATTTCGGTCTGGGTTCCATCCTTCTATATAAGGATTTTTTGCCGTGAGGTCCCAGCCTAGGGCCAGGCGCCCCTGGGCACATCCTTTGGCCATTTTCCCTGGGAAAGAAAACTCACCAGTCCAGGTTCCTGATGTCAGTTTGTAGGGCTCCCTTGGGTCTATCAGGGCAGCACAAGTTTGAGGAGGGGACAACTTCGGTCTCGGGTCCATTCTTCGATATAGGGATTTTTTGCAGTCAGGGCCCAGACCAGTGCCAGGGGCCCCTGGGCACATTCTTTGGCCATTTTCCCTGGGAAAGAAAACTCACCAGTCCAGGTTGCTGATGTCAGTTTGTAGGGCTCCTTTGGTACTTTCTGGGCAGCACAAGTTTGAGGTGGGGAAAATTGCGGTCTGGGTTCCATCCTTCTATGTATTCACTTTTTGCAGTCAGGTCTGAGCCCAGGGCCAGGGGCCCCTGGCCACATCCTTTAGCCATTTTCCCTAGGAAAGAAGTCTCATAAGTCCAGGTTCCTGATGTCAGTTTGTAGGGCTCCCTTGGGTCTACCTGGGCAGCACAAGTTTGAGGTGGGGACAGCTATGGCCTGGGTTCCATCCTTCGATATAAGGATTTTTTGCCGTGAGTTTCCAGCCCAGGGCCAGGGGCCCCTAGGCACATACTTTGTCCCTTTTCCCTGGGTAAGAAAACTCCCCAGTCCAGGTTGCTGATGTCAGTTTGTAGGGCTCCCTTGGGTCTATCAGGGCAGCACAAGTTTGAGGTGGGGGCAACTTCGGTCTGGGGTCCATCCTTCTATGTATTGAATTTTTGCAGTCAGGGCCCAGCCCAGGGCTACGGGCCTCTGGCCACATTCTTTGGCCATTTTCCCTGGGAAAGAAAACTCACCAGTCCAGGTTGCTGATGTCAGTTTGCAGGGCTCCCTTGGGTTTATCAGGGCAACATAAGTTTGAGGTGGGGACTATTTCGGTCTGGGTTCCATCCTTCGATATAAGGATATTTTGCCGTGAGGTCAGAGCCCAGGGCCAGGGGCCCCTAGGCACATACTTTGTCCCTTTTCCCTGGGTAAGAAAACTCACCAGTCCAGGTTCCTGATGTCAGTTTGTAGGGCTCCCTTGGGTCTATCAGAGCAGCACAAGTATGAGGAGGGGACAACTTCGGTCTCGGGTCCATTCTTCGATATAGGGATTTTTTGCAGTCAGGGCCCAGCTCAGTGCTTGGGGCCCCTGGGCACATCCTTTGGCCATTTTCCCTGGGAAAGAAAACTCACCAGTCCAGGTTGCTGATGTCAGTTTGTAGGGCTCCTTTGGTACTTTCTGGGCAGCACAAGTTTGAGGTGGGGAAAACTTCGGTCTGCGTTCCAGCCTTCTATGTATTCACTTTTTGCAGTCAGGGCCGAGCCCAGGGCTAGGGGCCCCTGGCCACATTCTTTATCCATTTTCCCTAGGAAAGAAATCTCATCAGTCCAGGTTCCTGATGTCAGTTTGTAGGGCTGCCTTAGGTCTATCAGGGCAGCACAAGTTTGAGGAGGGGACTACTTCAGTCTGGGTTCCACCCTTCAATATAAGGATTTTTTGCAGTCAGGGCCCTCATCACCGCCGGGGGACCCTTGGCACATCCTTTGGCCATTTTCCCTGGGAAAGAAAACTCACCAGTCCAGTTTCCTGATGTCAGTTTGTAGGGCTCCCTTGGGTGTATGAGGGCAGCACAAATTTGAGGTGGGGACAACTTCAGCCTGGGTTCCATCCTTCGATATAGGGATTGTTTACAGTCAGGGCCCAGCCCAGGGCCAGGGTCCCCTGGGCACATACTTTGTCTCTTTTCCCTGGGAAAGAAAATTCACCAGTCCAGGTTCCTGATGTCAGTTTGTAGGGCTCCCTTGGGTCTATCAGGGCAGCACAAGTTTGAGGTGGGGACAATTTCGGTTTGGGGTCCATCCTCTGATATAAAGATTATTTGCAGTCAGGGCCCAGCTCAGGGCCAGGGGCCTCCTGGCACATCCTTTGGCCTTTTTCCCTGGAAAAGAAAACACACCAGTCCAGCTTGCTGATGTCAGTTTGTAGGGCTCCCTTGGGTCTATCAGGGCAGCACAAGTTTGAGGAGGGGACCTCATTAGTCTGGGTTCCATCCATCGATATAAAGGTTTTTTCAGTCAGGCCCAGCTCAGGGCGAGGGTCACCTGGGTACATCCTTTGGCAATATTTCCTGGAAAAGAAAACTCACGAGTCCAGGTTGCTGATGTCAATTTGTAGGGCTCCCTTGGGTCTATCAGGGCAGCACAAGTTTGAGGAGGGGACCACATTGGTCTGGGGTCCATCTTTCGATATAGGGATTTTCTGCAGTCAGTTTCCCAGCTGAGGGCCAGGGGCCTATGTGTACATCCTTTCGCTATTTCCGCTGGGAAAGAAAACTCACCAGTCCAGGTTCCTGATGTCACTTTGTAGGGCTCCCTTGGGTCTACCTGGGCAGCACAAGTTTCAGTTGGGGACTACTTCGGTTTGGGGTCCATCCTTCGATATAAGGATTGTTTGCAGTCAGGGCCCAGCCCATGGCCAGGGTCCCCTGGGCACATACTTTGTCTCTTTTCCCTGGGAAAGAAAACTCACCAGTCCATGTTCCTGATGTCAGTTTGTAGGGCTCCCTTGGGTCTATCTGGGTAGAACAAGTTTGTGGAGGGGACCACATTGGTCTGGGGTCCATCTTTCGATATAAGGATTTTCTGCAGTCACTTTCCCAGCTGAGGGCCAGGACCCTCTCTGTACATCCTTTGGCCATTTTCCCTGGGAAAGAAAACTCACCAGTCCAGGTTGCTGATGTCAGTTTGCAGGGCTCCCTTGGATCTATCAGGGCAGCACAAGTTTGACGAGGGGACTATTTCGGTCTGGGTTCCATCCTTCTATATAAGGATTTTTTGCCGTGAGGTCCCAGCCTAGGGCCAGGCGCCCCTGGGCACATCCTTTGGCCATTTTCCCTGGGAAAGAAAACTCACCAGTCCAGGTTCCTGATGTCAGTTTGTAGGGCTCCCTTGGGTCTATCAGGGCAGCACAAGTTTGAGAAGGGGACAACTTCGGTCTCGGGTCCATTCTTCGATATAGGGATTTTTTGCAGTCAGGGCCCAGCCCAGTGCTTGGGGCCCCTGGGCACATCCTTTGGCCATTTTCCCTGGGAAAGAAAACTCACCAGTCCAGGTTGCTGATGTCAGTTTGTAGGGCTCCTTTGGTACTTTCTGGGCAGCACAAGTTTGAGGTGGGGAAAATTGCGGTCTGGGTTCCATCCTTCTATGTATTCACTTTTTGCAGTCAGGGCCGAGCCCAGGGCCAGGGTCCCCTGGCCACATCCTTTAGCCATTTTCCCTAGGAAAGAAATCTCATCAGTCCAGGTTCCTGATGTCAGTTTGTAGGGCTCCCTTGGGTCTCTCAGGGCAGCACAAGTTTGAGGTGGGGACAGCTTTGGCCTGGGTTCCATCCTTCGATATAAGGATTTTTTGCCGTGAGTTTCCAGCCCAGGGCCAGGGGCCCCTAGGCACATACTTTGTCCCTTTTCCCTGGGTAAGAAAACTCCCCAGTCCAGGTTGCTGATGTCAGTTTGTAGGGCTCCCTTGGGTCTATCAGGGCAGCACAAGTTTGAGGTGGGGGCAACTTCGGTCTGGGGTCCATCCTTCTATGTATTGAATTTTTGCAGTCAGGGTCCAGCCCAGGGCTACGGGCCCCTGGCCACATTCTTTGGCCATTTTCCCTGGGAAAGAAAACTCACCAGTCCAGGTTGCTGATGTCTGTTTGTAGGGCTCCCTTGGGTCTATCAGGGCAGCACAAGTTTAAGGTGGGGGCAACTTCGGTCTGGGGTCCATCCTTTGATATAAAGATTGTTTGCAGTTAGGGACCAGCCCAGGGCCAGGGGCCTCCTGGCACATCCTTTGGCCATTTTCCCTGGAAAAGAAAAGTCACCATCCAGGTTCCTGATGTCAGTTTGTAGGGCTCCCTTGGGTCTATCAGGGCAGCACAAGTTTGAGGAGGGGACAACTTCGGTCTCGGGTCCATTCTTCGATATAGGGATTTTTTGCAGTCAGGGCCCAGACCAGTGCCAGGGGCCCCTGGGCACATCCTTTGGCCATTTTCCCTGGGAAAGAAAACTCACCAGTCCAGGTTGCTGATGTCAGTTTGTAGGGCTACTTTGGTACTTTCTGGGCAGCACAAGTTTGAGGTGGGGAAAACTTCGGTCTGGGTTCCATCCTTCTATGTATTGAATTTTTGCAGTCAGGGCCCAGCCCAGGGCTAGGGGCCCCTGGCCACATCCTTTGGCCATTTTCCCTAGGAAAGAAATCTCATCAGTCCAGGTTCCTGATTTCAGTTTGTAGGGCTCCCTTGGGTCTATCAGGGCAGCACAAGATTGAGGAGGGGACTACTTCGGTCTGGGTTCCACCCTTCAATATAAGGATTTTTTGCAGTCAGTGCCCTCATCACCGCCAGGGGACCCTTGGCACATCCTTTGGCCATTTTCCCTGGGAAAGAAAACTCACCAGTCCAGTTTCCTGATGTCAGTTTGTAGGGCTCCCTTGGGTGTATGAGGGCAGCACAAATTTGAGGAGGGGACAACTTCGGCCTGGGTTCCATCCTTCGATATAGGGATTCTTTACAGTCAGGGCCCAGCCCAGGGCCAGTGTCCCCTGGGCACATACTTTGTCTCTTTTCCCTGGGAAAGAAAATTCACCAGTCCAGGTTCCTGATGTCAGTTTGTAGGGCTCCCTTGGGTCTATCAGGGCAGCACAAGTTTGAGGTGGGGACAATTTCGGTTTGGGGTCCATCCTCTGATATAAAGATTATTTGCAGTCAGGGCCCAGCTCAGGGCCAGGGGCCTCCTGGCACATCCTTTGGCCATTTTCCCTGGAAAAGAAAACACACCAGTCCAGCTTGCTGATGTCAGTTTGTAGGGCTCCCTTGGGTCTATCAGGGCAGCACAAGTTTGAGGAGGGGACCTCATTAGTCTGGGTTCCATCCATCGATATAAAGGTTTTTTCAGTCAGGCCCAGCTCAGGGCGAGGGTCACCTGGGTACATCCTTTGGCAATATTTCCTGGAAAAGAAAACTCACGAGTCCAGGTTGCTGATGTCAATTTGTAGGGCTCCCTTGGGTCTATCAGGGCAGCACAAGTTTGAGGAGGGGACCACATTGGTCTGGGGTCCATCTTTCGATATAAGGATTTTCTGCTGTCAGTTTCCCAGCTGAGGGCCAGGGGCCTCTGTGTACATCCTTTCGCTATTTCCGCTGGGAAAGAAAACTCACCAGTCCAGGTTCCTGATGTCACTTTGTAGGGCTCCCTTGGGTCTACCTGGGCAGCACAAGTTTCAGTTGGGGACTACTTCGGTTTGGGGTCCATCCTTCGATATAAGGATTGTTTGCAGTCAGGGCCCAGCCCAGGGCCAGGGGCCTCCTGGCACATCCCTTGGTCAATTTCCCTGGGAAAGAAAACACACCAGTCCAGGTTGCTGATGTCAGTTTCTAGGGCTCTCTTGGGTCTATCAGGGCAGCACAAGTTTGAGGTGGGGGCAACTTCGGCCTGGGGTCCATCCTTCGATATAAGGATATTTTCCTGTCTGGTACCAGATCTCGGCCAGGTGCCCCTGGGCACATCCTTTGGCCATTTTCCCTGGGAAAGAAAAGTCACTATCCAGGTTCCTGATGTCAGTTTGTAGGGCTCCCTTGGGTCTATCAGGGCAGCACAAGTTGGAGGAGGGGACATCTTCTGTCTGGGGTCCATCCTTCGATAAAAGGATTTTTGCAGTCAGGGCTCAGCCCTGGTCCAGGGGCCCCTGGTCACATCCTTTGGCCATTTTCCCTGGGAAAGAAAACTCACCAGTCCAGGTTCCTGATGTCAGTTTGTAGGGCTCCCTTGGGTCTATCAGGGCAGCACAAGGTGGAGGAGGGGACTACTTCGGTCTGGGTTCCATCCTTCGATATAAGGATTTTTTGCAGTCAAGGCCCAACCAAGTGTTTGGAGCCCCTGGGACATCCTTTGGCCATTTTCCCTGGGAAAGAAAACTCACCAGTCCAGCTTGCTGATGTCAGTTTGTAGGGCTCCCTTGGGTCTATCAGGGCAGCATAAGTTTGGGGAGGGGAAAACTTCGGTCTGGGGTCCATCCTTTGATATAATGATTTTAGCAGTCAGGGCCCAACCCAGGGCCAGGGGCCCCTGGGCACACCCTTTGGCCATTTTCCCTGGGAAAGAAAACTCACCAGTCCAGGTTGCTGATGTCAGTTTGTAGGGCTCCCTTGGGTCTATCAGGGCAGCACAAGTTTGAGGTGGGGACAACTTCGGTCTGGATTCCATCCTTCGATATAAGGATTTTTTGCAGTCAGGGCCCACATCACCGGCAGGGGCCCCTGGCCACATCCTTTGGCCATTATCCCTCGAAAGAAATCTCATTAGTCCAGGTTGCTGATGTCAGTTTGTAGGGCTCCCTTGGTTCTATCAGGGCAGCACAAATTTGAGGAGGGGACAACTTCGGCCTGGGGTCCATCCTTCGATATAAGGATATTTTGCAGTCAGTTTCCAGCCCATGGCCAGGGTCCCCTGGGCACATACTTTGTCTCTTTTCCCTGGGAAAGAAAACTCACCAGTCCATGTTCCTGATGTCAGTTTGTAGGGCTCCCTTGGGTCTATCTGGGTAGAACAAGTTTGTGGAGGGGACCACATTGGTCTGGGGTCCATCTTTCGATATAAGGATTTTCTGCAGTCACTTTCCCAGCTGAGGGCCAGGACCCTCTCTGTACATCCTTTGGCCATTTTCCCTGGGAAAGAAAACTCACCAGTCCAGGTTGCTGATGTCAGTTTGCAGGGCTCCCTTGGATCTATCAGGGCAGCACAAGTTTGACGAGGGGACTATTTCGGTCTGGGTTCCATCCTTCTATATAAGGATTTTTTGCCGTGAGGTCCCAGCCTAGGGCCAGGCGCCCCTGGGCACATCCTTTGGCCATTTTCCCTGGGAAAGAAAACTCACCAGTCCAGGTTCCTGATGTCAGTTTGTAGGGCTCCCTTGGGTCTATCAGGGCAGCACAAGTTTGAGGAGGGGACAACTTCGGTCTCGGGTCCATTCTTCGATATAGGGATTTTTTGCAGTCAGGGCCCAGACCAGTGCCAGGGGCCCCTGGGCACATTCTTTGGCCATTTTCCCTGGGAAAGAAAACTCACCAGTCCAGGTTGCTGATGTCAGTTTGTAGGGCTACTTTGGTACTTTCTGGGCAGCACAAGTTTGAGGTGGGGAAAATTGCGGTCTGGGTTCCATCCTTCTATGTATTCACTTTTTGCAGTCAGGGCCGAGCCCAGGGCCAGGGTCCCCTGGCCACATCCTTTAGCCATTTTCCCTAGGAAAGAAGTCTCATAAGTCCAGGTTCCTCATGTCAGTTTGTAAGGCTCCCTTGGGTCTCTCAGGGCAGCACAAGTTTGAGGTGGGGACAGCTATGGCCTGGGTTCCATCCTTCGATATAAGGATTTTTTGCCGTGAGTTTCCAGCCCAGGGCCAGGGGCCCCTAGGCACATACTTTGTCCCTTTTCCCTGGGTAAGAAAACTCACCAGTCCAGGTTCCTGATGTCAGTTTGTAGGGCTCCCTTGGGTCTATCAGGGCAGCACAAGTTTGAGGTGGGGGCAACTTCGGTCTGGGGTCCATCCTTCTATGTATTGAATTTTTGCAGTCAGGGCCCAGCCCAGGGCTACGGGCCTCTGGCCACATTCTTTGGCCATTTTCCCTGGGAAAGAAAACTCACCAGTCCAGGTTGCTGATGTCAGTTTGCAGGGCTCCCTTGGGTTTATCAGGGCAACATAAGTTTGAGGTGGGGACTATTTCGGTCTGGGTTCCATCCTTCGATATAAGGATTTTTTGCCGTGAGGTCAGAGCCTAGGGCCAGGCGCCCCTGGCCACATCCTTTGGCCATTTTCCCTGGGAAAGAAAACTCACCAGTCCAGGTTCCTGATGTCAGTTTGTAGGGCTCCCTTGGGTCTATCAGAGCAGCACAAGTATGAGGAGGGGACAACTTCGGTCTCGGGTCCATTCTTCGATATAGGGATTTTTTGCAGTCAGGGCCCAGCCCAGTGCTTGGGGCCCCTGGGCACATCCTTTGGCCATTTTCCCGGGGAAAGAAAACTCACCAGTCCAGGTTGCTGATGTCAGTTTGTAGGGCTCCTTTGGTACTTTCTGGTCAGCACAAGTTTGAGGTGGGGAAAACTTCGGTCTGCGTTCCAGCCTTCTATGTATTCACTTTTTGCAGTCAGGGCCGAGCCCAGGGCCAGGGGCCCCTGGCCACATTCTTTATCCATTTTCCCTAGGAAAGAAATCTCATCAGTCCAGGTTCCTGATGTCAGTTTGTAGGGCTCCCTTAGGTCTATCAGGGCAGCACAAGTTTGAGGAGGGGACTACTTCAGTCTGGGTTCCACCCTTCAATATAAGGATTTTTTGCAGTCAGGGCCCTCATCACCGCCAGGGGACCCTTGGCACATCCTTTGGCCATTTTCCCTGGGAAAGAAAACTCACCAGTCCAGTTTCCTGATGTCAGTTTGTAGGGCTCCCTTGGGTGTATGAGGGCAGCACAAATTTGAGGAGGGGACAACTTCAGCCTGGGTTCCATCCTTCGATATAGGGATTCTTTACAGTCAGTGTCCAGCCCAGGGCCAGGGTCCCCTGGGCACATACTTTGTCTCTTTTCCTCGGGAAAGAGAATTCACCAGTCCAGGTTCCTGATGTCAGTTTGTAGGGCTCCCTTGGGTCTATCAGGGCAGCACAAGTTTGAGGTGGGGACAATTTCGGTTTGGGGTCCATCCTCTGATATAAAGATTATTTGCAGTCAGGGCCCAGCTCAGGGCCAGGGGCCTCCTGGCACATCCTTTGGCCATTTTCCCTGGAAAAGAAAACACACCAGTCCAGCTTGCTGATGTCAGTTTGTAGGGCTCCCTTGGGTCTATCAGGGCAGCACAAGTTTGAGGAGGGGACCTCATTAGTCTGGGTTCCATCCATCGATATAAAGGTTTTTTCAGTCAGGCCCAGCTCAGGGCGAGGGTCACCTGGGTACATCCTTTGGCAATATTTCCTGGAAAAGAAAACTCACGAGTCCAGGTTGCTGATGTCAATTTGTAGGGCTCCCTTGGATCTATCAGGGCAGCACAAGTTTGAGGAGGGGACCACATTGGTCTGGGGTCCATCTTTCGATATAAGGATTTTTTGCAGTCAGGGCCCAGCTGAGGGCCAGGGGCCTATGTGTACATCCTTTCGCTATTTCCGCTGGGAAAGAAAACTCACCAGTCCAGGTTCCTGATGTCACTTTGTAGGGCTCCCTTGGGTCTACCTGGGCAGCACAAGTTTCAGTTGGGGACTACTTCGGTTTGGGGTCCATCCTTCGATATAAGGATTTTTTGCAGTCAGGGTCCAGCCCATGGCCAGGGTCCCCTGGGCACATACTTTGTCTCTTTTCCCTGGGAAAGAAAACTCACCAGTCCAGGTTCCTGATGTCAGTTTGTAGGGCTCCCTTGGGTCTATCTGGGTAGAACAAGTTTGTGGAGGGGACCACATTGGTCTGGGGTCCATCTTTCGATATAAGGATTTTCTGCAGTCACTTTCCCAGCTGAGGGCCAGGACCCTCTCTGTACATCCTTTGGCCATTTTCCCTGGGAAAGAAAACTCACCAGTCCAGGTTGCTGATGTCAGTTTGCAGGGCTCCCTTGGATCTATCAGGGCAGCACAAGTTTGACGAGGGGACTATTTCGGTCTAGGTTCCATCCTTCTATATAAGGATTTTTTGCTGTGAGGTCCCAGCCTAGGGCCAGGCGCCCCTGGGCACATCCTTTGGCCATTTTCCCTGGGAAAGAAAACTCACCAGTCCAGGTTCCTGATGTCACTTTGTAGGGCTCCCTTGGGTCTATCAGGGCAGCACAAGTTTGAGGAGGGGACAACTTCGGTCTCGGGTCCATTCTTCGATATAGGGATTTTTTGCAGTCAGGGCCCAGCCCAGTGCTTGGGGCCCCTGGTCACATCCTTTGGCCATTTTCCCTGGGAAAGAAAACTCACCAGTCCAGGTTGCTGATGTCAGTTTGTAGGGCTCCCTTGGTACTTTCTGGGCAGCACAAGTTTGAGGTGGGGAAAATTGCGGTCTGGGTTCCATCCTTCTATGTATTCACTTTTTGCAGTCAGGGCCGAGCCCAGGGCCAGGGTCCCCTGGCCACATCCTTTAGCCATTTTCCCTAGGAAAGAAATCTCATCAGTCCAGGTTCCTGATGTCAGTTTGTAGGGCTCCCTTGGGTCTCTCAGGGCAGCACAAGTTTGAGGTGGGGACAGCTTTGGCCTGGGTTCCATCCTTCGATATAAGGATTTTTTGCCGTGAGTTTCCAGCCCAGGGCCAGGGGCCCCTAGGCACATACTTTGTCCCTTTTCCCTGGGTAAGAAAACTCCCCAGTCCAGGTTGCTGATGTCAGTTTGTAGGGCTCCCTTGGGTCTATCAGGGCAGCACAAGTTTGAGGTGGGGGCAACTTCGGTCTGGGGTCCATCCTTCTATGTATTGAATTTTTGCAGTCAGGGTCCAGCCCAGGGCTACGGGCCCCTGGCCACATTCTTTGGCCATTTTCCCTGGGAAAGAAAACTCACCAGTCCAGGTTGCTGATGTCAGTTTGCAGGGCTCCCTTGGGTTTATCAGGGCAACATAAGTTTGAGGTGGGGACTATTTCGGTCTGGGTTCCATCCTTCGATATAAGGATTTTTTGCCGTGAGGTCCCAGCCTAGGGCCAGGCGCCCCTGGGCACATCCTTTGGCCATTTTCCCTGGGAAAGAAAACTCACCAGTCCAGGTTCCTGATGTCAGTTTGTAGGGCTCCCTTGGGTCTATCAGGGCAGCACAAGTTTGAGGTGGGGACAACTTCGGTCTCGGGTCCATCCTTTGATATACTGACTTTTTGCAGTCAGGGCCGATCCCAGGGCTAGGGGCCCCTGGCCACATCCTTTAGCCATTTTCCCTAGGAAAGAAATCTCATCAGTCCAGGTTCCTGATGTCAGTTTGTAGGGCTCCCTTGGGTCTATCAGGGCAGCACAAGTTTGAGGTGGGGACACCTTTGGCCTGAGGTCCATTCTTCGATATAAGGATTTTTTGCCGTGAGTTTCCAGCCCAGGGCCAGGGGCTCCTAGGCACATACTTTGTCCCTCTTCCCGGGGAAAGAAAACTCACCAGTCCAGGTTGCTGCTGTCTGTTTGTAGGGCTCCCTTGGGTCTATCAGGGCAGCACAAGTTTAAGGTGGGGGCAACTTCGGTCTGGGGTCCATCCTTTGATATAAAGATTGTTTGCAGTTAGGGACCAGCCCAGGGCCAGGGGCCGCCTGGCACATCCTTTGGCCATTTTCCCTGGAAAAGAAAAGTCACCATCCAGGTTCCTGATGTCAGTTTGTAGGGCTCCCTTGGGTCTATGAGGGCAGCATAAGTTTGAGGAGGGGACAACTTCGGTCCTGTGTCCATCGTTCGATACAAGGATATTTTCCAGTCAGGTACCAGATCTTGGCCAGGGGCGCCTGGGCACATCCTTTGGCCATTATCCCTCGGAAAGAAATCTCATTAGTCCAGGTTGCTGATGTCAGTTTGTAGGGCTCCCTTGGTTCTACCAGGGCAGCACAAATTTGAGGAGGGGACAACTTCGGCCTGGGGTCCATCCTTCGATATAAGGATTGTTTGCAGTCAGGGCCCAGCCCAGGGCCTGGGGCCCCTGGCCACATCCTTTGGGCATTTTCCCTAGGAAAGAATTCTCATCAGTCCAGGTTCCTGATGTCAGTTTGTAGGGCTCCCTTGGGTCTATCAGGGCAGCATAAGTTTGAGGAGGGGACAACTTTGGTCTGGGTTCCATCCATCGATATAAAGGTTTTTGCAGTCAGGCCCAGCCCACGGCCAGGGGCACCTGGGCACATCCTTTGGCCATTTTTCCTGGGAAAGAAAACTCCCCAGTCCAGGTTACTGATGTCAGTTTGTAGGGCTCCCTTGGGTCTATCAGGGCAGCACTTGTTTGAGGAGGGGGCAACTTTTGTCTGGGGTCCATGCTTCGATATAAGGATTTTTTGCAGTCAGGTTCCCTGATCACGGCCAGGAGCCCCTGGGCACATACTTTGGCCATTTTACCAGGGGAAAGAAAACACACCAGTCCAGGTTCCTGATGTCAGTTTGTAGGGCTCCCTTGGGTCTATCTGGGCAGCAGAAATTTGAGTTGGGGACAACTTCGGTTTGGGGTCCATCCTTTGAGATATGGATTGTTTGTAGTCAGGGCCCAGCCCAGGGCCAGGGGCCTCCTGGCACATCCTTTGACCATTTTCCCTGGGAAAGAAAACACACCAGTCCAGGTTCCTGATTTAAATTTGTAGGGCTTCCTTGGGTCTATCAAGGCAGCACAAATTTGAGGTGGGGACAACTTCCCTTTGCGGTCCAACCTTCGATACAAGGATATTTTCCAGTCAGGTACCAGATCTCGGCCAGGGGCCCCTGGGCACATCCTTTGGCCATTTTCCCTGGAAAAGAAAAGTCACCATCCAGGTTCCTGATGTCAGTTTGTAGGGCTCCCTTGGGTCTATCAGGGCAGCACAAGTTGGAGGAGGGGACAAATTTGTATGGGTTCCATCCTTCGATATAAGGATTTTTTGCAGTCCGGGCCCAGCCCAGTGCTTGGGGCCCCTGGGCACACACCATGGCCATTTTCCCTAGGAAAGAAATCTCACCAGTCCAGGTTCCTGATGTCAGTTTGTAGGGCTCCCTTGGGTCTATCAGGGCAGCACAAGATTGAGGAGGGGACTACTTCGGTCTGGGTTCCACCCTTCAATATAAGGATTTTTTGCAGTCAGGGCCCTCATCACCGCCAGGGGACCCTTGGCACATCCTTTGGCCATTTTCCCTGGGAAAGAAAACTCACCAGTCCAGTTTCCTGATGTCAGTTTGTAGGGCTCCCTTGGGTGTATGAGGGCAGCACAAATTTGAGGTGGGGACAACTTCGGCCTGGGTTCCATCCTTCGATATAGGGATTCTTTACAGTCAGGGCCCAGCCCAGGGCCAGGGTCCCCTGGGCACATACTTTGTCTCTTTTCCCTGGGAAAGAAAATTCACCAATCCAGGTTCCTGATGTCAGTTTGTAGGGCTCCCTTGGGTCTACCTGGGCAGCACAAGTTTCAGTTGGGGACTACTTCGGTTTGGGGTCCATCCTTCGATATAAGGATTGTTTGCAGTCAGGGCCCAGCCCAGGGCCAGGAGCCTCCTGGCACATCCTTTGGCCAATTTCCCTGGGAAAGAAAACACACCAGTCCAGGTTGCTGATGTCAGTTTGTAGGGCTCCCTTGGGTCTATCAGGGCAGCACAAGTTTGAGGTGGGGGCAACTTCGGTCTGGGGTCCATCCTTCGATATAAGGATATTTTCCTGTCTGGTACATGATCTCGGCCAGGAGCCCCTGGGCACATCCTTTGGCCATTTTCCCTGGGAAAGAAAAGTCACTATCCAGGTTCCTGATGTCAGTTTGTAGGGCTCCCTTGGGTCTATCAGGGCAGCACAAGTTTCAAGAGGGGACAGCTTTGGCCTGGGTTCCATCCTTCGATATAAGGATTTTTGCAGTCAGGGCTCAGCCCTGGTCCAGGGGCCCCTGGGCACATCCTTTGGTCATTTTCCCTGGGAAAGAAAACTCACCAGTCCAGGTTCCTGATGTCAGTTTGTAGGGCTCCCTTGGGTCTATCAGGGCAGCACAAGTTGGAGGAGGGTCCTACTTCGGTCTGGGGTCCATCCTTCGATATAAGGATTTTTTGCAGTCAGGGCCCAACCAAGTGCTTGGAGATCCTGGGCACATCCTTTGGCTATTTCCCCTGGGAAAGAAAACTCACCAGTCCAGGTTCCTGATGTCAGTTTGTAGGGCTCCCTTGGGTCTATCAGGGCAGCGTAAGTTTGGGGAGGGGACAGCTTCGGGCTGGGGTCCATCCTTTGATATAATGATTTTAGCAGTCAGGGCCCAGCCCAGGGCCAGGGGCCCCTGGGCACACACCATGACCATTTTGCCTGGGAAAGAAAACTCACCAGTCCAGGTTCCTGATGTCAGTTTGTAGGGCTCCCTTGGGTCTATCAGGGCAGCATAAGTTTGAGGAGGGGACAACTTTGCTCTGGGTTCCATCCATCAATATTAAGGTTTTTTCAGTCATGCCCAGCCCAGGGCCAGGGTCCCCAGGGCACATACTTTGTCTCTTTTCCCTGGGAAAGAAAACTCACCAGTCCAGGTTCCTGATGTCAGTTTGTAGGGCTCCCTTGGGTCTATCTGGGTAGAACAAGTTTGTGGAGGGGACCACATTGGTCTGGGGTCCATCTTTCGATATAAGGATTTTCTGCAGTCACTTTCCCAGCTGAGGGCCAGGACCCTCTCTGTACATCCTTTGGCCATTTTCCCTGGGAAAGAAAACTCACCAGTCCAGGTTGCTGATGTCAGTTTGCAGGGCTCCCTTGGATCTATCAGGGCAGCACAATTTTGACGAGGGGACTATTTCGGTCTGGATTCCATCCTTCTATATACGGATTTTTTGCCGTGAGGTCCCAGCCTCGGGCCAGGAGCCCCTGGGCACATCCTTTGGCCATTTTCCCTGGGAAAGAAAACTCACCAGTCCAGGTTCCTGATGTCAGTTTGTAGGGCTCCCTTGGGTCTATCAGGGCAGCACAAGTTTGAGAAGGGGACAACTTCGGTCTCGGGTCCATTCTTCGATATAGGGATTTTTTGCAGTCAGGGCCCAGACCAGTGCTTGGGGCCCCTGGGCACATCCTTTGGCCATTTTCCCTGGGAAAGAAAACTCACCAGTCCAGGTTGCTGATGTCAGTTTGTAGGGCTCCTTTGGTACTTTCTGGGCAGCACAAGTTTGAGGTGGGGAAAATTGCGGTCTGGGTTCCATCCTTCTATGTATTCACTTTTTGCAGTCAGGGCCGAGCCCAGGGCCAGGGTCCCCTGGCCACATCCTTTAGCCATTTTCCCTAGGAAAGAAATCTCACCAGTCCAGGTTCATGATGTCAGTTTGTAGGGCTCCCCTGGGTCTCTCAGGGCAGCACAAGTTTGAGGTGGGGACAGCTTTGGCCTGGGTTCCATCCTTCGATATAAGGATTTTTTGCCGTGAGTTTCCAGCCCAGGGCCAGGGGCCCCTAGGCACATACTTTGTCCCTTTTCCCTGGGTAAGAAAACTCCCCAGTCCAGGTTGCTGATGTCAGTTTGTAGGGCTCCCTTGGGTCTATCAGGGTAGCACAAGTTTGAGGTGGGGGCAACTTCGGTCTGGGGTCCATCCTTCTATGTATTGAATTTTTGCAGTCAGGGCCCAGCCCAGGGCTACGGGCCCCTGGCCACATTCTTTGGCCATTTTCCCTGGGAAAGAAAACTCACCAGTCCAGGTTGCTGATGTCAGTTTGCAGGGCTCCCTTGGGTTTATCAGGGCAACATATGTTTGAGGTGGGGACTATTTCAGTCTGGGTTCCATCCTTCGATATATGGATTTTTTGCCGTGAGGTCCCAGCCTAGGGCCAGGCGCCCCTGGGCACATCCTTTGGCCTTTTTCCCTGGGAAAGAAAACTCACCAGTCCAGGTTCCTGATGTCAGTTTGTAGGGCTCCCTTGGGTCTATCAGAGCAGCACAAGTATGAGGAGGGGACAACTTCGGTCTCGGGTCCATTCTTCGATATAGGGATTTTTTGCAGTCAGGGCCCAGCCCAGTGCTTGGGGCCCCTGGGCACATCCTTTGGCCATTTTCCCTGGGAAAGAAAACTCACCAGTCCAGGTTGCTGATGTCAGTTTGTAGGGCTCCTTTGGTACTTTCTGGGCAGCACAAGTTTGAGGTGGGGAAAACTTCGGTCTGCGTTCCATCCTTCTCTGTATTCACTTTTTGCAGTCAGGGCCGAGCCCAGGGCCAGGGGCCCCTGGCCACATTCTTTATCCATTTTCCCTAGGAAAGAAATCTCATCAGTCCAGGTTCCTGATGTCAGTTTGTAGGGCTCCCTTAGGTCTATCAGGGCAGCACAAGTTTGAGGTGGGGACAGCTTTGGCCTGGGTTCCATCCTTCGATATACGGATTTTTTGCAGTCAGGGCCCAGCCCAGGGCCAGGGTCCCCTGGGCAAATACTTTGTCTCTTTTCTCTGGGAAAGAAAATTCACCAGTCCAGGTTTCTGATGTCAGTTTCTAGGGCTCCCTTGGGTGTATGAGGGCAGCACAACTTTGAGGTGGGGACAACTTCGGTTTGGGGTCCATCCTTCGATATAAGGATTGTTTGCAGTCAGGGCCCAGCCCAGGGCCTGGGGCCCCTGGCCACATCCTTTGGCCATTTTCCCTAGGAAAGAATTCTCATCAGTCCAGGTTCCTGATGTCAGTTTGTAGGGCTCCCTTGGGTCTATCAGGGCAGCATAAGTTTGAGGAGGGGACAACTTTGGTCTGGGTTCCATCCATCGATATAAAGGTTTTTGCAGTCAGGCCCAGCCCACGGCCAGGGGCACCTGGGCACATCCTTTGGCCATTTTTCCTGGGAAAGAAAACTCCCCAGTCCAGGTTACTGATGTCAGTTTGTAGGGCTCCCTTGGGTCTATCAGGGCAGCACAAGTTTGAGGTGGGGGCAAATTCGGTCTGGGGTCCATCCTTCTATGTATTGAATTTTTGCAGTCAGGGCCCAGCCCAGGGCCAGGGGCCCCTGGGCACACACTTTGGCCATTTTTCCTGGAAAAGAAAACTCACCAGTCCAGGTTGCTGATGTCAGTTTGCAGGGCTCCCTTGGGTCTATCTGGGCAGCACAAGTTTGAGGAGGGGACCACATTTGTCTGGGGTCTATGTTTCGATATAAGGATTTTCTGCAGTCAGTTTCCCAGCTGAGGGCCAGGGGCCTCTGTGTACATCCTTTGGCTATTTCCCCTGGGAAAGAAAACTCACCAGTCCAGGTTCCTGATGTCAGTTTGTAGGGCTCCCTAGGACTATCAGGGCAGCACAAGTTTGAGTTGGGGACTACTTCGGTTTGGGGTCCATCCTTTGATATAAGGATTGTTTGCAGTCAGGGCCCAGCCCAGGGCCTGGGTCCCCTGGCCACATCCTTTGGCCATTTTCCCTAGGAAAGAAATATCACCAGTCCAGGTTCCTGATGTCAGTTTGTAGGGCTCCCTTGGGTCTATCAGGGCAGCATAAGTTTGAGGAGGGGACAACTTTGGTCTGGGTTCCATCCATCGATATAAAGGTTTTTGCAGTCAGGCCCATCCCAGGGCCAGGGGCACCTGGCCACAACCTCTGGCAATTTTTCCTGGGAAAGAAAACTCACCAGTCCAGGTTCCTGATGTCAGTTTGTAGGGCTCCCTTGGGTCTATCAGGGCAGCACAAATTTGAGGAGGGGACAACTTCGGCCTGTGGTCCATCCTTCGATATACGGATTTTTGCAGTCAGGGTCCAGCCCATGGCCAGGGTCCCCTGGGCACATACCTTGTCTATTTTCCCTGGGAAAGAAAATTCACCAGTCCAGGTTCCTGATGTCAGTTTGTTGGGCTCCCTTGGGTCTATCAGGGCAGCACAAGTTTCAAGAGGGGACAGCTTTGGCCTGGGTTCCATCCTTCGATATAAGGATTTTTTGCAGTGAGGTTCCAGCCCAGGGCCAGGGGCCCCTAGGCACATACTTTTTCCCTTTTCCCTGGGAAAGAAAACTCCCCAGTCCAGGTTGCTGATGTCAGTTTGTAGGGCTCCCTTGGGTCTATCAGGGCAGCACAAGTTTGAGGAGGGGACCGCATTGGTCTGGGGTCCATCTTTCGATATAAGGATTTTCTGCAGTCAGTTTCCCAGCTGAGGGCCAGGGGCCTCTGTGTACAACCTTTCGCTATTTCCGCTGGGAAAGAAAACTCACCAGTCCAGGTTGCTGATGTCAGTTTGTAGGGCTCTCTTGGGTCTATCAGGGCAGCACAAGTTTGAGGTGGGGACTACTTCGGTTTGGGGTCCATCCTTCCATATAAGGATTGTTTGCAGTCAGGGACCAGCCCAGGGCCAGGGGCCTCCTGGCACATCGTTTGGCCATTTTCCCTGGGAATGAAAACACACCAGTCCAGGTTCCTGGTGTCAATTTGTAGGGCTCCCTTGGGTCTATCAGGGCAGCACAAGTTTGAAGAGGGCACTACTTCGGTCTGGGTTCCATCCTTCGATATAAGGATTTTTTGCAGTCAGGGCCCAGCCCAGAGCTTGGGGCCCCTGGGCACACCCTTTGGCCATTTTCCCCGGGAAAGAAAACTCACCAGTCCAGGTTGCTGATGTCAGTTTGTAGGGCTCCTTAGGTACTTTCTGGGCAGCACAAGTTTGAGGTGGGGAAAACTTCGGTCTGCGTTCCATCCTTCTATGTATTCACTTTTTGCAGTCAGGGCTGAGCCCAGGGCCAGGGGCCCCTGGCCACATCCTTTAGCCATTTTCCCTAGGAAAGAAATCTCATCAGTCCAGGTTCCTGATGTCAGTTTGTAGGGCTCCCTTGGGTCTCTCAGGGCAGCACAAGTTTGAGGTGGGGACACCTTTGGCCTGGGGTCCATCCTTCGATATAAGGATTTTTTGCCGTGAGTTTCCAGCCCAGGGCCAGGGGCCCCTAGGCACATACTTTGTCCCTTTTCCCTGGGTCAGAAAACTCCCCAGTCCAGGTTGCTGATGTCAGTTTGTATGGCTCCCTTGGGTCTATCAGGGCAGCACAAGTTTGAGGTGGGGACAGCTTTGGCCTGGGTTCCATCCTTCGATATACGGATTTTTTGCAGTCAGGGCCCAGCCCAGGGCCAGGGTCCCCTGGGCAAATACTTTGTCTCTTTTCTCTGGGAAAGAAAATTCACCAGTCCAGGTTTCTGATGTCAGTTTGTAGGGCTCCCTTGGGTGTATGAGGGCAGCACAAGTTTGAGGTGGGGACAACTTCGGTTTGGGGTCCATCCTTCGATATAAGGATTGTTTGCAGTCAGGGCCCAGCCCAGGGCCTGGGGCCCCTGGCCACATCCTTTGGGCATTTTCCCTAGGAAAGAATTCTCATCAGTCCAGGTTCCTGATGTCAGTTTGTAGGGCTCCCTTGGGTCTATCAGGGCAGTATAAGTTTGAGGAGGGGACAACTTTGGTCTGGGTTCCATCCATCGATATAAAGGTTTTTGCAGTCAGGCCCAGCCCACGGCCAGGGGCACCTGGGCACATCCTTTGGCCATTTTTCCTGGGAAAGAAAACTCCCCAGTCCAGGTTACTGATGTCAGTTTGTAGGGCTCCCTTGGGTCTATCAGGGCAGCACTTGTTTGAGGAGGGGACAACTTTTGTCTGGGGTCCATGCTTCGATATAAGGATTTTTTGCAGTCAGGTTCCCTGATCACGGCCAGGAGCCCCTGGGCACATACTTTGGCCATTTTACCAGGGGAAAGAAAACACACCAGTCCAGGTTCCTGATGTCAGTTTGTAGGGCTCCCTTGGGTCTATCTGGGCAGCAGAAATTTGAGTTGGGGACAACTTCGGTTTGGGGTCCATCCTTTGAGATATGGATTGTTTGTAGTCAGGGCCCAGCCCAGGGCCAGGGGCCTCCTAGCACATCCTTTGGCCATTTTCCCTGGGAAAGAAAACACACCAGTCCAGGTTCCTGATTTCAATTTGTAGGGCTTCCTTGGGTCTATCAGGGCAGCACAAGTTTGAGGTGGGGGCAAATTCGGTCTGGGGTCCATCCTTCTATGTATTGAATTTTTGCAGTCAGGGCCCAGCCAAGGCCAGGGGCCCCTGGGCACACACTTTGGCCATTTTTCCTGGAAAAGAAAACTCACCAGTCCAGGTTGCTGATGTCAGTTTGCAGGGCTCCCTTGGGTCTATCTGGGCAGCACAAGTTTGAGGAGGGGACCACATTTGTCTGGGGTCTATGTTTCGATATAAGGATTTTCTGCAGTCAGTTTCCCAGCTGAGGGCCAGGGGCCTCTGTGTACATCCTTTGGCTATTTCCCCTGGGAAAGAAAACTCACCAGTCCAGGTTCCTGATGTCAGTTTGTAGGGCTCCCTAGGACTATCAGGGCAGCACAAGTTTGAGTTGGGGACTACTTCGGTTTGGGGTCCATCCTTTGATATAAGGATTGTTTGCAGTCAGGGCCCAGCCCAGGGCCTGGGTCCCCTGGCCACATCCTTTGGCCATTTTCCCTAGGAAAGAAATATCACCAGTCCAGGTTCCTGATGTCAGTTTGTAGGGCTCCCTTGGGTCTATCAGGGCAGCATAAGTTTGAGTAGGGGACAACTTTGGTCTGGGTTCCATCCATCGATATAAAGGTTTTTGCAGTCAGGCCCATCCCAGGGCCAGGGGCACCTGGCCACAACCTCTGGCAATTTTTCCTGGGAAAGAAAACTCACCAGTCCAGGTTGCTGATGTCAGTTTGTAGGGCTCCCTTGGGTCTATCAGGGCAGCACAAATTTGAGGAGGGGACAACTTCGGCCTGTGGTCCATCCTTCGATATACGGATTTTTGCAGTCAGGGTCCAGCCCATGGCCAGGGTCCCCTGGGCACATACCTTGTCTATTTTCCCTGGGAAAGAAAATTCACCAGTCCAGGTTCCTGATGTCAGTTTGTTGGGCTCCCTTGGGTCTATCAGGGCAGCACAAGTTTCAAGAGGGGACAGCTTTGGCCTGGGTTCCATCCTTCGATATAAGGATTTTTTGCAGTGAGGTTCCAGCCCAGGGCCAGGGGCCCCTAGGCACATACTTTTTCCCTTTTCCCTGGGAAAGAAAACTCACCAGTCCAGGTTGCTGATGTCAGTTTGTAGGGCTCCCTTGGGTCTATCAGGGCAGCACAAGTTTGAGGAGGGGACCGCATTGGTCTGGGGTCCATCTTTCGATATAAGGATTTTCTGCAGTCAGTTTCCCAGCTGAGGGCCAGGGGCCTCTGTGTACAACCTTTCGCTATTTCCGCTGGGAAAGAAAACTCACCAGTCCAGGTTGCTGATGTCAGTTTGTAGGGCTCTCTTGGGTCTATCAGGGCAGCACAAGTTTGAGGTGGGGACTACTTCGGTTTGGGGTCCATCCTTCCATATAAGGATTGTTTGCAGTCAGGGACCAGCCCAGGGCCAGGGGCCTCCTGGCACATCGTTTGGCCATTTTCCCTGGGAATGAAAACACACCAGTCCAGGTTCCTGGTGTCAATTTGTAGGGCTCCCTTGGGTCTATCAGGGCAGCACAAGTTTGAAGAGGGCACTACTTCGGTCTGGGTTCCATCCTTCGATATAAGGATTTTTTGCAGTCAGGGCCCAGCCCAGAGCTTGGGGCCCCTGGGCACACCCTTTGGCCATTTTCCCCGGGAAAGAAAACTCACCAGTCCAGGTTGCTGATGTCAGTTTGTAGGGCTCCTTAGGTACTTTCTGGGCAGCACAAGTTTGAGGTGGGGAAAACTTCGGTCTGCGTTCCATCCTTCTATGTATTCACTTTTTGCAGTCAGGGCTGAGCCCAGGGCCAGGGGCCCCTGGCCACATCCTTTAGCCATTTTCCCTAGGAAAGAAATCTCATCAGTCCAGGTTCCTGATGTCAGTTTGTAGGGCTCCCTTGGGTCTCTCAGGGCAGCACAAGTTTGAGGTGGGGACACCTTTGGCCTGGGGTCCATCCTTCGATATAAGGATTTTTTGCCGTGAGTTTCCAGCCCAGGGCCAGGGGCCCCTAGGCACATACTTTGTCCCTTTTCCCTGGGTCAGAAAACTCCCCAGTCCAGGTTGCTGATGTCAGTTTGTATGGCTCCCTTGGGTCTATCAGGGCAGCACAAGTTTGAGGTGGGGGCAAATTTGGTCTGGGGTCCATCCTTCTATGTATTGAATTTTTGCAGTCAGGGCCCACCCCAGTGCCAGGGGCCCCTGGGCACACACTTTGGCCATTTTTCCTGGAAAAGAAAACTCACCAGTCCAGGTTCCTGCTGTCACTTTGTAGAGCTCCTTTGGGTCTATCAGGGCAGCACAAATTTGAGGAGGGGACCACATTTGTCTGGGGTCTATGTTTCGATATAAGGATTTTCTGCAGTCAGTTTCCCAGCTGAGGGCCAGGGGCCTCTGTGTACATCCTTTGGCTATTTCCCCTGGGAAAGAAAACTCACCAGTCCAGGTTCCTGATGTCAGTTTGTAGGGCTCCCTAGGACTATCAGGGCAGCACAAGTTTGAGTTGGGGACTACTTCGGTTTGGGGTCCATCCTTCGATATAAGGATTGTTTGCAGTCAGGGCCCAGCCCAAGGCCAGGGGCCTCCTGGCACATCCTTTGGCCAATTTCCCTGGGAATGAAAACACACCACTCCAGGTTCCTCATGTCACTTTGTAGGGCTTCCTTGGGTCTATCAGGGCAGCACAAGTTTGACGTGGGGAAAACTTCTCTCTGCGGTCCATCCTTCTATATTGGATATTTTCCAGTCAGGTACCAGATCTCGACCAGGGGCCCCTGGGCACATCCTTTGGCCATTTTCCCTGGGAAAGAAAACTCACCAGTCCAGGTTGCTGATGTCAGTTTGTAGGGCTCCCTTGGGTCTATCAGGGCAGCACAAGTTAGAGGAGGGGACATCTTCGGTCTGGGGTCCATCCTTCGATATAAGGATTTTTGCAGTCAGGGCCCAGCCCAGGGCCAGGGGCCCCAGGGCACATCCTTTGGCCATTTTCCCTGGGAAAGAAAACACACCAGTCCAGGTTCCTGATGTCAGTTTGTAGGGCTCCCTTGGGCCTATCAGGGCGGCACAAGTTTGAGGAGGGGACAACTTTTGTCTGGGGTCCATGCTTCGATATAAGGATTTTTTGCAGTCAGGGTCCCTGATCACGGCCAGGAGCCCCTGGGCACATCCTTTGGCCATTTTACCAGAGGAAAGAAAACTCAGCAGTCCAGGTTCCTGATGTCAGTTTGTAGGGCTCCCTTGGGTCTATCAGGGCAGCACAAGTTAGAGGAGGGGACATCTTCGGTCTGGGGTCCATCCTTCGATATAAGGATTTTTGCAGTCAGGGCCCAGCCCCGGTCCAGGGGCCCCAGGGCACATCCTTTGGCCATTTTCCCTGGGAAAGAAAACACACCAGTCCAGGTTCCTGATGTCAGTTTGTAGGGCTCCCTTGGGCCTATCAGGGCGGCACAAGTTTGAGGAGGGGACAACTTTTGTCTGGGGTCCATGCTTCGATATAAGGATTTTTTGCAGTCAGGGTCCCTGATCACGGCCAGGAGCCCCTGGGCACATCCTTTGGCCATTTTACCAGAGGAAAGAAAACTCAGCAGTCCAGGTTCCTGATGTCAGTTTGTAGGGCTCCCTTGGGTCTATCAGGGCAGCACAAGTTTGAGGAGGGGACAACTTCGGTCTGGGTTCCATCCTTCTATGTATCCACTTTTTGCAGTCAGGGCCGAGACCAGGGCCAGGGGCCCCTGGCCACATCCTTTAGCCATTTTCCCTAGGAAAGAAATCTCATCAGTCCAGGTTCCTGATGTCAGTTTGTAGGGCTCCATAGGGTCTATCAGGGCAGCACAAGTTTGAGGTGGGGACAGCTTTGGCCTGTGGTCCATCCTTCGATATAAGGATTTTTTGCCGTGAGTTTCCAGCCCAGGGCCAGGGGCCCCTAGGCACATACTTTGTCCCTTTTCCCTGGGTAAGAAAACTCCCCAGTCCAGGTTCCTGATGTCAGTTTGTAGGGCTCCCCTGGGTCTATCAGGGCAGCACAAGATTGAGGTGGGGGCAACTTCGGTCTGGGGTCCATCCTTCTATGTATTGACTTTTTGCAGTGGGGGCCCAGCCCAGGTCTAGGGGCCCCTGGCCACATCCTTTGGCCATTATCCCTAGCAAAGAAATCTCATCAGTCCAGGTTCCTGATGTCAGTTTGTAGGGCTCCCTTGGGTCTATCAGGGCAGCACAAGTTTGAGGAGGGGACTACTTCGGTCTGGGTTCCATCCTTCGATATAAAGATTGTCTGCAGTCAGGGACCAGCCGAGGGCCAGGGGCCTCCTGGCACATCCTTTGGCCATTTTCCCTGGAAAAGAAAACACACCAGTCCAGGTTGCTGATGTCAGTTTGTAGGGCTCCCTTGGGTCTATGAGGGCAGCACAAGTTAGATGTGGGGACAACTTCGGTTTGGGGTCCATCCTTTGATATAAGGATTGTTTGCAGTCAGGGCCAGGCCCAGGGCCAGGGGCCCCTGGCCACATCCTTTGGCCATTTTCCCTAGGAAAGAAAACTCACCAGTCCAGGTTGCTGATGTCAGTTTGTAGGGCTCCCCTGGGTCTATCAGGGCAGCACAAGTTTGAGGTGGGGGCAACTTCGGTCTGGGGTCCATCCTTCTATGTATTGATTTTTGCAGTGGGGGCCCAGCCCAGGTCTAGGGGCCCCTGGCCACATCCTTTGGCCATTATCCCTAGCAAAGAAATCTCATCAGTCCAGGTTGCTGATGTCAGTTTGTAGGGCTCCCTTGGGTCTATCAGGGCAGCACAAGTTTGAGGAGGGGACTACTTCGGTCTGGGTACCATCCTTCGATATAAAGATTGTTTGCAGTCAGGGACCAGCCCAGGGCCAGGGGCCTCCTGGCACATCCTTTGGCCATTTTCCCTGGAAAAGAAAACACACCAGTCCAGGTTGCTGATGTCAGTTTGTAGGGCTCCCTTGGGTCTATGAGGGCAGCACAATTTAGATGTGGGGACAACTTCGGTTTGGGGTCCATCCTTTGATATAAGGATTGTTTGCAGTCAGGGCCAGGCCCAGGGCCAGGGGCCCCTGGCCACATCCTTTGGCCATTTTCCCTAGGAAAGAAAACTCACCAGTCCAGGTTGCTGATGTCAGTTTGTAGGGCTCCCTTGGGTCTATCAGGGCAGCACAAATTTGAGTTGGGGATACCTTCGGTCTGGGTTCCATCCTTCGATATAAGGATTTTTGCAGTCAGGGCCCATCCCCGGTCCAGGGGCCCCTGGGCACATCCTTTGGCCATTTTCCCTGGGAAAGAAAACACACCAGTCCAGGTTGCTGATGTCAGTTTTTAGGGCTCCCTTGGGTCTATCAGGGCAGCACAAGTTTGAGGAGGGGACAACTTCGGTCTGGGTTCCATCCTTCGATATAAGGATTTTTTGCAGTCCGGGCCCAACCCAGTGCTTGGGGCCCCATGGCTCATCCTTTGGCCATTTTCCCTGGGAAAGAAAACTCACCAGTCCAGGTTCCTGATGTCAGTTTGTAGGGCTCCCTTGGGTCTATCAGGGCAGCATAAGTTTGAGGAGGGGACAACTTTGCTCTGGGTTCCATCCATCAATATTAAGGTTTTTTCAGTCAGGCCCAGCCCAGGGCCAGGGTCACCTGGGCACATCCTTTGGCAATTTTTCCTGGAAAAGAAAACTCACCAGTCCAGGTTTCTGATGTCAGTTTGTAGGGCTCCCTTGGGTCTATCAGGGCAGCACAAGTTTGAGGTGGGGGCACCTTTGGCCTGGGGTCCATCCTTCGATATAAGGATTTTTTGCAGTCAGTTTCCAGCCCATGGCCAGGGTCCCCAGAACACATACTTTGTCTCTTTTCCCTGGGAAAGAAAACTCACCAGTCCATGTTCCTGATGTCAGTTTGTAGGGCTCCCTTGGGTCTATCTGGGTAGAACAAGTTTGTGGAGGGGACCACATTGGTCTGGGGTCCATCTTTCGATATAAGGATTTTCTGCAGTCACTTTCCCAGCTGAGGGCCAGGACCCTCTCTGTACATCCTTTGGCCATTTTCCCTGGGAAAGAAAACTCACCAGTCCAGGTTGCTGATGTCAGTTTGCAGGGCTCCCTTGGATCTATCAGGGCAGCACAAGTTTGACGAGGGGACTATTTCGGTCTGGATTCCATCCTTCTATATAAGGATTTTTTGCCGTGAGGTCCCAGCCTCGGGCCAGGCGCCCCTGGGCACATCCTTTGGCCATTTTCCCTGGGAAAGAAAACTCACCAGTCCAGGTTACTGATGTCAGTTTGTAGGGCTCCCTTGGGTCTATCAGGGCAGCACAAGTTTGAGGAGGGGACAACTTCGGTCTCGGGTCCATTCTTCGATATAGGGATTTTTTGCAGTCAGGGCCCAGACCAGTGCTTGGGGCCCCTGGGCACATCCTTTGGCCATTTTCCCTGGGAAAGAAAACTCACCAGTCCAGGTTGCTGATGTCAGTTTGTAGGGCTCCTTTGGTACTTTCTGGGCAGCACAAGTTTGAGCTGGGGAAAATTGCGGTCTGGGTTCCATCCTTCTATGTATTCACTTTTTGCAGTCAGGGCCGAGCCCAGGGCCAGGGTCCCCTGGCCACATCCTTTAGCCATTTTCCCTAGGAAAGAAATCTCACCAGTCCAGGTTCATGATGTCAGTTTGTAGGGCTCCCTTGGGTCTCTCAGGGCAGCACAAGTTTGAGGTGGGGACAGCTTTGGCCTGGGTTCCATCCTTCTATATAAGGATTTTTTGCCGTGAGGTTCCAGCCCAGGGCCAGGGGCCCCTAGGCACATACTTTTTCCCTTTTCCCTGGGTAAGAAAACTCCCCAGTCCAGGTTGCTGATGTCAGTTTGTAGGGCTCCCTTGGGTCTATCAGGGCAGCACAAGTTTGAGGTGCGGGCAACTTCGGTCTGGGGTCCATCCTTCTATGTATTGAATTTTTGCAGTCAGGGCCCAGCCCAGGGCTACGGGCCCCTGGCCACGTTCTTTGGCCATTTTCTCTGGGAAAGAAAACTCACCAGTCCAGGTTGCTGATGTCAGTTTGCAGGGCTCCCTTGGGTTTATCAGGGCAACATAAGTTTGAGGTGGGGACTATTTCAGTCTGGGTTCCATCCTTCGATATAAGGATTTTTTGCCGTGAGGTCCCAGCCTAGGGCCAGGTGCCCCTGGGCACATCCTTTGGCCATTTTCCCTGGGAAAGAAAACTCACCAGTCCAGGTTGCTGATGTCAGTTTGTAGGGCTCCTTTGGTACTTTCTGGGCAGCACAAGTTTGAGGTGGCGAAAACTTCGGTCTGCGTTCCATCCTTCTATGTATTCACTTTTTGCAGTCAGGGCCGAGCCCAGGGCCAGGGGCCCCTGGCCACATTCTTTATCCATTTTCCCTAGGAAAGAAATCTCATCAGTCCAGGTTCCTGATGTCAGTTTGTAGGGCTCCCTTAGGTCTATCAGGGCAGCACAAGTTTGAGGTGGGGACAGCTTTGGCCTGGGTTCCATCCTTCGATATACGGATTTTTTGCAGTCAGGGCCCAGCCCAGGGCCAGGGTCCCCTGGGCAAATACTTTGTCTCTTTTCTCTGGGAAAGAAAATTCACCAGTCCAGGTTTCTGATGTCAGTTTGTAGGGCTCCCTTGGGTGTATGAGGGCAGCACAAGTTTGAGGTGGGGACAACTTCGGTTTGGGGTCCATCCTTCGATATAAGGATTGTTTGCAGTCAGGGCCCAGCCCAGGGCCTGGGGCCCCTGGCCACATCCTTTGGGCATTTTCCCTAGGAAAGAATTCTCATCAGTCCAGGTTCCTGATGTCAGTTTGTAGGGCTCCCTTGGGTCTATCAGGGCAGCATAAGTTTCAGGAGGGGACAACTTTGGTCTTGGTTCCATCCATCGATATAAAGGTTTTTGCAGTCAGGCCCAGCCCACGGCCAGGGGCACCTGGGCACATCCTTTGGCCATTTTTCCTGGGAAAGAAAACTCCCCAGTCCAGGTTACTGATGTCAGTTTGTAGGGCTCCCTTGGGTCTATCAGGGCAGCACTTGTTTGAGGAGGGGACAACTTTTGTCTGGGGTCCATGCTTCGATATAAGGATTTTTTGCAGTCAGGTTCCCTGATCACGGCCAGGAGCCCCTGGGCACATACTTTGGCCATTTTACCAGGGGAAAGAAAACACACCAGTCCAGGTTCCTGATGTCAGTTTGTAGGGCTCCCTTGGGTCTATCTGGGCAGCAGAAATTTGAGTTGGGGACAACTTCGGTTTGGGGTCCATCCTTTGAGATATGGATTGTTTGTAGTCAGGGCCCAGCCCAGGGCCAGGGGCCTCCTAGCACATCCTTTGGCCATTTTCCCTGGGAAAGAAAACACACCAGTCCAGGTTCCTGATTTCAATTTGTAGGGCTTCCTTGGGTCTATCAGGGCAGCACAAATTTGAGGTGGGGACAACTTCCCTCTGCGGTCCATCCTTCGATACAAGGATATTTTCCAGTCAGGTACCAGATCTCGGCCAGGGGCCCCTGGGCACATCCTTTGGCCATTTTCCCTGGAAAAGAAAAGTCACTATCCAGGTTCCTGATGTCAGTTTGTAGGGCTCCCTTGGGTCTATCAGGGCAGCACAAGTTGGAGGAGGGGACAAATTTGTCTGGGTTCCATCCTTCGATATAAGGATTTTTTGCAGTCCGGGCCCAGCCCACTGCTTGGGGCCCCATGGCTCATCCTTTGGCCATTTTCCCTGGGAAAGAAAACTCACCAGTCCAGGTTCCTGATGTCAGTTTGTAGGGCTCTCTTGGGTCTATCAGGGCAGCATAAGTTTGAGGAGGGGACAACTTTTGTCTGGGTTCCATCCTTCTATGTATTCACTTTTTGCAGTCAGGGCCGAGCCCACGACCACGAGCCCCTGGCCACATCCTTTAGCCATTTTCCCTAGGCAAGAAATCTCATCAGTCCAGGTTCCTGATGTCAGTTTGTAGGGCTCCCTTGGGTCTATCAGTGCAGCACAAGTTTGAGGTGGGGACAGCTTTGGCCTGGGTTCCATCCTTCGATATAAGGACTTTTTGCCGTGAGTTTCCAGCCCAGGGCCAGGGGCCCCTAGGCACATACTTTGTCCCTTTTCCCTGGGTAAGAAAACTCCCCAGTCCAGGTTGCTGATGTCAGTTTGTAGGGTTCCCTTGGGTCTATCAGGGCAGCACAAGTTTGAGGTGGGGGCAAATTCGGTCTGGGGTCCATCCTTCTATGTATTGACTTTTTGCAGTGGTGGCCCAGCCCAGGGCTAGGGGCCCCTGGCCACATCCTTTGGCCATTATCCCTAGGAAAGGAATCTCATCAGTCCAGGTTGCTGATGTCAGTTTGTAGGGCTTTCTTGGGTCTATCAGGGCAGCACAAGTTTGAGGAGGGGACTTCTTCGGTCCGGGTTCCATCCTTTGATATAAAGATTGTTTGCAGTTAGGGCCCAGCCCAGGACCAGGAGCCTCCTGGCACATCCTTTGGCCATTTTCTCTGGAAAAGAAAACACACCAGTCCAGGTTGCTGATGTCAGTTTGTAGGGTTCCCTTGGGTCTATGAGGGCAGCACAAGTTAGAGGTGGGGACAACTTATGTTTGGGGTCCATCCTTTGATATAAGGATTGTTTGCAGTCAGGGCCCAGCCCAGGGCCTGGGTCCCCTGGCCACATCCTTTGGCCATTTTCCCTAGGAAAGAAATATCACCAGTCCAGGTTCCTGATGTCAGTTTGTAGGGCTCCCTTGGGTCTATCAGGGCAGCATAACTTTGAGGAGGGGACAACTTTGGTCTGGGTTCCATCCATCGATATAAAGGTTTTTGCAGTCAGGCCCATCCCAGGGCCAGGGGCACCTGGCCACAACCTCTGGCAATTTTTCCTGGGAAAGAAAACTCACCAGTCCAGGTTCCTGATGTCAGTTTGTAGGGCTCCCTTGGGTCTATCAGGGCAGCACAAATTTGAGGAGGGGACAACTTCGGCCTGTGGTCCATCCTTCGACATACGGATTTTTGCAGTCAGCGTCCAGCCCAGGGCCAGGGTCCCCTGGGCACATACTTTGTCTATTTTCCCTGGGAAAGAAAATTCACCAGTCCAGGTTCCTGATGTCAGTTTGTTGGGCTCCCTTGGGTCTATCAGGGCAGCACAAGTTTCAGGAGGGGACAGCTTTGGCCTGGGTTCCATCCTTCGATATAAGGATTTTTTGCAGTGAGGTTCCAGCCCAGGGCCAGGGGCCCCTAGGCACATACTTTTTCCCTTTTCCCTGGGAAAGAAAACTCCCCAGTCCAGGTTGCTGATGTCAGTTTGTAGGGCTCCCTTGGGTCTATCAGGGCAGCACAAGTTTGAGGAGGGGACCGCATTGGTCTGGGGTCCATCTTTCGATATAAGGATTTTCTGCAGTCAGTTTCCCAGCTGAGGGCCAGGGGCCTCTGTGTACAACCTTTCCCTATTTCCGCTGGGAAAGAAAACTCACCAGTCCAGGTTGCTGATGTCAGTTTGTAGGGCTCCCTTGGGTCTATCAGGGCAGCACAAGTTTGAGGTGGGGACTACTTCGGTTTGGGGTCCATCCTTCCATATAAGGATTGTTTGCAGTCAGGGACCAGCCCAGGGCCAGGGTTCCTCCTGGCACATCGTTTGGCCATTTTCCCTGGGAATGAAAACACACCAGTCCAGGTTCCTGGTGTCAATTTGTAGGGCTCCCTTGGGTCTATCAGGGCAGCACAAGTTTGAGGAGGGCACTACTTCGGTCTGGGTTCCATCCTTCGATATAAGGATTTTTTGCAGTCAGGGCCCAGCCCAGAGCTTGGGGCCCCTGGGCACACCCTTTGGCCATTTTCCCCGGGAAAGAAAACTCACCAGTCCAGGTTGCTGATGTCAGTTTGTAGGGCTCCTTAGGTACTTTCTGGGCAGCACAAGTTTGAGGTGGGGAAAACTTCGGTCTGCGTTCCATCCTTCTATGTATTCACTTTTTGCAGTCAGGGCTGAGCCCAGGGCCAGGGGCCCCTGGCCACATCCTTTAGCCATTTTCCCTAGGAAAGAAATCTCATCAGTCCAGGTTCCTGATGTCAGTTTGTAGGGCTCCCTTGGGTCTCTCAGGGCAGCACAAGTTTGAGGTGGGGACACCTTTGGCCTGGGGTCCATCCTTCGATATAAGGATTTTTTGCCGTGAGTTTCCAGCCCAGGGCCAGGGGCCCCTAGGCACATACTTTGTCCCTTTTCCCTGGGTCAGAAAACTCCCCAGTCCAGGTTGCTGATGTCAGTTTGTATGGCTCCCTTGGGTCTATCAGGGCAGCACAAGTTTGAGGTGGGGGCAAATTCGGTCTGGGGTCCATCCTTCTATGTATTGAATTTTTGCAGTCAGGGCCCAGCCCAGGGCCAGGGGCCCCTGGGCACACACTTTGGCCATTTTTCCTGGAAAAGAAAACTCACCAGTCCAGGTTCCTGCTGTCACTTTGTAGAGCTCCTTTGGGTCTATCAGGGCAGCACAAATTTGAGGAGGGGACCACATTTGTCTGGGGTCTATGTTTCGATATAAGGATTTTCTGCAGTCAGTTTCCCAGCTGAGGGCCAGGGGCCTCTGTGTACATCCTTTGGCTATTTCCCCTGGGAAAGAAAACTCACCAGTCCAGGTTCCTGATGTCAGTTTGTAGGGCTCCCTAGGACTATCAGGGCAGCACAAGTTTGAGTTGGGGACTACTTCGGTTTGGGGTCCATCCTTCGATATAAGGATTGTTTGCAGTCAGGGCCCAGCCCAAGGCCAGGGGCCTCCTGGCACATCCTTTGGCCAATTTCCCTGGGAATGAAAACACACCACTCCAGGTTCCTCATGTCAATTTGTAGGGCTTCCTTGGGTCTATCAGGGCAGCACAAGTTTGACGTGGGGAAAACTTCTCTCTGCGGTCCATCCTTCTATATTGGATATTTTCCAGTCAGGTACCAGATCTCGACCAGGGGCCCCTGGGCACATCCTTTGGCCATTTTCCCTGGGAAAGAAAACTCACCAGTCCAGGTTGCTGATGTCAGTTTGTAGGGCTCCCTTGGTTCTATCAGGGCAGCACAAGTTAGAGGAGGGGACATCTTCGGTCTGGGGTCCATCCTTCGATATAAGGATTTTTGCAGTCAGGGCCCAGCCCCGGTCCAGGGGCCCCAGGGCACATCCTTTGGCCATTTTCCCTGGGAAAGAAAACACACCAGTCCAGGTTCCTGATGTCAGTTTGTAGGGCTCCCTTGGGCCTATCAGGGCGGCACAAGTTTGAGGAGGGGACAACTTTTGTCTGGGGTCCATGCTTCGATATAAGGATTTTTTGCAGTCAGGGTCCCTGATCACGGCCAGGAGCCCCTGGGCACATCCTTTGGCCATTTTACCAGAGGAAAGAAAACTCAGCAGTCCAGGTTCCTGATGTCAGTTTGTAGGGCTCCCTTGGGTCTATCAGGGCAGCACAAGTTTGAGGAGGGGACAACTTCGGTCTGGGTTCCATCCTTCTATGTATCCACTTTTTGCAGTCAGGGCCGAGCCCAGGGCCAGGGGCCCCTGGCCACATCCTTTAGCCATTTTCCCTAGGAAAGAAATCTCGTCAGTCGAGGTTCCTGATGTCAGTTTGTAGGGCTCCATAGGGTCTATCAGGGCAGCACAAGTTTGAGGTGGGGACAGCTTTGGCCTGTGGTCCATCCTTCGATATAAGGATTTTTTGCCGTAAGTTTCCAGCCCAGGGCCAGGGGCCCCTAGGCACATACTTTGTCCCTTTTCCCTGGGTAAGAAAACTCCCCAGTCCAGGTTCCTGATGTCAGTTTGTAGGGCTCCCCTGGGTCTATCAGGGCAGCACAAGTTTGAGGTGGGGGCAATTTCGGTCTGGGGTCCATCCTTCTATGTATTGACTTTTTGCAGTGGGGGCCCAGCCCAGGTCTAGGGGCCCCTGGCCACATCCTTTGGCCATTATCCCTAGCAAAGAAATCTCATCAGTCCAGGTTGCTGATGTCAGTTTGTAGGGCTCCATAGGGTCTATCAGGGCAGCACAAGTTTGAGGAGGGGACTACTTCGGTCTGGGTTCCATCCTTCGATATAAAGATTGTTTGCAGTCAGGGACCAGCCGAGGGCCAGGGGCCTCCTGGCACATCCTTTGGCCATTTTCCCTGGAAAAGAAAACACACCAGTCCAGGTTGCTGATGTCAGTTTGTAGGGCTCCCTTGGGTCTATGAGGGCAGCACAAGTTAGATGTGGGGACAACTTCGGTTTGGGGTCCATCCTTTGATATAAGGATTGTTTGCAGTCAGGGCCAGGCGAAGGGCCAGGGGCCCCTGTCCACATCCTTTGGCCATTTTCCCTAGGAAAGAAAACTCACCAGTCCAGGTTGCTGATGTCAGTTTGTAGGGCTCCCCTGGGTCTATCAGGGCAGCACAAGTTTGAGGTGGGGGCAACTTCGGTCTGGGGTCCATCCTTCTATGTATTGACTTTTTGCAGTGGGGGCCCAGCCCAGGTCTAGGGGCCCCTGGCCACATCCTTTGGCCATTATCCCTAGCAAAGAAATCTCATTAGTCCAGGTTGCTGATGTCAGTTTGTAGGGCTCCCTTGGGTCTATCAGGGCAGCACAAGTTTGAGGAGGGGACTACTTCGGTCTGGGTACCATCCTTCGATATAAGGATTTTTGCAGTCAGGGCCCATCCCCGGTCCAGGGGCCCCTGGGCACATCCTTTGGCCATTTTCCCTGGGAAAGAAAACACACCAGTCCAGGTTGCTGATGTCAGTTTCTAGGGCTCCCTTGGGTCTATCAGGGCAGCACAAGTTTGAGGAGGGGACAACTTCGGTCTGGGTTCCATCCTTCGATATAAGGATTTTTTGCAGTCCGGGCCCAACCCAGTGCTTGGGGCCCCATGGCTCATCCTTTGGCCATTTTCCCTGGGAAAGAAAACTCACCAGTCCAGGTTCCTGATGTCAGTTTGTAGGGCTCCCTTGGGTCTATCAGGGCAGCATAAGTTTGAGGAGGGGAAAACTTTGCTCTGGGTTCCATCCATCAATATTAAGGTTTTTTCAGTCAGGCCCAGCCCAGGGCCAGGGTCACCTGGGCACATCCTTTGGCAATTTTTCCTGGAAAAGAAAACTCACCAGTCCAGGTTGCTGATGTCAGTTTGTAGGGCTCCCTTGGGTCTATCAGGGCAGCACAAGTTTGAGGTGGGGGCACCTTTGGCCTGGGGTCCATCCTTCGATATAAGGATTTTTGCAGTCAGGGCCCAGCCCCGGTCCAGGGGCCCCAGGGCACATCCTTTGGCCATTTTCCCTGGGAAAGAAAACACACCAGTCCAGGTTCCTGATGTCAGTTTGTAGGGCTCCCTTGGGCCTATCAGGGCGGCACAAGTTTGAGGAGGGGACAACATTTGTCTGGGGTCCATGCTTCGATATAAGGATTTTTTGCAGTCAGTGTCCCTGATCACGGCCAGGAGCCCCTGGGCACATCCTTTGGCCATTTTACCAGAGGAAAGAAAACTCACCAGTCCAGGTTCCTGATGTCAGTTTGTAGGGCTCCCTTGGGTCTATCAGGGCAGCACAAGTTTGAGGAGGGGACAACTTCGGTCTGGGTTCCATCCTTCTATGTATCCACTTTTTGCAGTCAGGGCCGAGCCCAGGGCCAGGGGCCCCTGGCCACATCCTTTAGCCATTTTCCCTAGGAAAGAAATCTCATCAGTCCAGGTTCCTGATGTCAGTTTGTAGGGCTCCCTTGGGTCTATCAGGGCAGCACAAGTTTGAGGTGGGGACAGCTTTGGCCTGGGGTCCATCCTTCGATATAAGGATTTTTTGCCGTGAGTTTCCAGCCCAGGGCCAGGGGCCCCTGGGCACATCCTTTTTCCATTTTTCCTGGGTAAGAAAACTCCCCAGTCCAGGTTGCTGATGTCAGTTTGTAGGGCTCCCCTGGGTCTATCAGGGCAGCACAAGTTTGAGGTGGGGGCAACTTCGGTCTGGGGTCCATCCTTCTTTGTATTTACTTTTTGCAGTGGGGGCCCAGCCCAGGTCAAGGGGCCCCTGGCCACATCCTTTGGCCATTATCCCTAGCAAAGAAATCTCATCAGTCCAGGTTGCTGATGTCAGTTTGTAGGGCTCCCTTGGGTCTATCAGGGCAGCACAAGTTTGAGGAGGGGACTACTTCGGTCTGGGTACCATCCTTCGATATAAAGATTGTTTGCAGTCAGGGACCAGCCCAGGGCCAGGGGCCTCCTGGCACATCCTTTGGCCATTTTCCCTGGAAAAGAAAACACACCAGTCCAGGTTGCTGATGTCAGTTTGTAGGGCTCCATTGGGTCTATCAGGGCAGCACAAATTTGAGTTGGGGATATCTTCGGTCTGGGTTCCATCCTTCGATATAAGGATTTTTGCAGTCAGGGCCCATCCCCGGTCCAGGGGCCCCTGGGCACATCCTTTGGCCACTTTCCCTGGGAAAGAAAACACACCAGTCCAGGTTGCTGATGTCAGTTTGCAGGGCTCCCTTGGGTCTATCAGGGCAGCACAAGTTTGAGGAGGGGACAACTTCGGTCTGGGGTCCATCCTTCGATATAAGGAATTTTGGCAGTCCGGGCCCAGCCCAGTGCTTGGGGCCCCTGGGCACACCCTTTGGCCATTCTCCCTGGGAAAGAAAACACACCAGTCCAGGTTTCTGATGTCAGTTTGTAGGGCTCCTTTGGTACTTTCTGGGCAGCACAAGTTTGAGGTGGGGAAAACTTCGGTCTGTGTTCCATCCTTCTATGTATTCACTTTTTGCAGTCAGGGCCGAGCCCAGGGCCAGGGGCCCCTGGCCACATCCTTTAGCCATTTTCCCTAGGAAAGAAATCTCATCAGTCCAGGTTCCTGATGTCAGTTTGTAGGGCTCCCTTGGGTCTTTCAGGGCAGCACAAGTTTGAGGTGGGGACACCTTTGGCCTGGGGTCCATCCTTCGATATAAGGATTTTTTGCCGTGAGGTTCCAGCCCAGGGCCAGGGGCCCCTAGGCACATACTTTGTCCCTTTTCCCTGGGTCAGAAAACTCCCCAGTCCAGGTTGCTGATGTCAGTTTGTAGGGCTCCCTTGGGTCTATCAGGGCAGCACAAGTTTGAGGTGGGGGCAAATTCGGTCTGGGTTCCATCCTTCTATGTATTGAATTTTTGCCGTCAGGGCCCAGCCCAGTGCCAGGGGCCCCTGGGCACACACTTTGGCCATTTTTCCTGGAAAAGAAAACTCACCAGTCCAGGTTGCTGATGTCAGTTTGTAGGGCTCCCTTGGGTCTATCTGGGCAGCACAAGTTTGAGGAGGGGACCACATTTTTCTGGGGTCTATGTTTCGATATAAGAATTTTCTGCAGTCAGTTTCCCAGCTGAGGGCCAGGGGCCTCTGTGTACATCCTTTGGCTATTTCCCCTGGGAAAGAAAACTCACCAGTCCAGGTTCCTGATGTCAGTTTGTAGGGCTCCCTTGGGTCTATCAGGGCAGCACAAGTTTGAGGAGGGGACAACTTCGGTCTGGGTTCCATCCTTCTATGTATTCACTTTTTGCAGTCAGGGCCGAGCCCAGGGCCAGGGGCCCCTGGCCACATCCTTTAGCCATTTTCCCTAGGAAAGAAATCTCATCAGTCCAGGTTCCTGATGTCAGTTTGTAGGGCTCCCTTGGGTCTATCAGGGCAGCAGAAGTTTGAGGAGGGGACAACTTCGGTCTGGGTTCCATCCTTCGATATAAGGATTTTTGGCAGTCCGGGCCCAACCCAGTGCTTGGGGCCCCATGGCTCATCCTTTGGCCATTTTCCCTGGGAAAGAAAACTCACCAGTCCAGGTTCCTGATGTCAGTTTGTAGGGCTCCCTTGGGTCTATCAGGGCAGCATAAGTTTGAGGAGGGGACAACTTTGCTCTGGGTTCCATCCATCAATATTAAGGTTTTTTCAGTCAGGCCCAGCCCAGGGCCAGGGTCACCTGGGCACATCCTTTGGCAATTTTTCCTGGAAAAGAAAACTCACCAGTCCAGGTTGCTGATGTCAGTTTGTAGGGCTCCCTTGGGTCTATCAGGGCAGCACAAGTTTGAGGTGGGGACAACGTCGGTTTGGGGTCCATCCTTCGATATAAGAATTGTTTGCAGTCAGGGACCAGCCCAGGGCCAGGGGCCTCCTTGCACATCCTTTGGCCAATTTCCCTGGGAAAGAAAACACACCAGTCCAGGTTCCTGAAGTCAATTTGTAGGGCTTCCTTGGGTCTATCAGGGCAGCACAAGTTTGAGGTGGGGAAAACTTCTCTCTGCGGTCCATCCTTCGATATAAGGATATTTTCCAGACAGGTACCAGATCTCGACAAGGGGCCCCTGGGCACATCCTTTGGCCATTTTCCCTGGGAAAGAAAACTCACCAGTCCAAATTCCTGATGTCAGTTTGTAGGGCTCCCTTGGGTCTATCAGGGCAGCACAAGTTTGAGGAGGGGACAACTTCGGTCTGGGGTCCATCTTTTGATGTAATGATTTTTTCCAGCCAGTTTCCCAGCTGAGACCCAGGGGCCTCTGGGTACATCCTTTGGCCATTTTCCCTGGGAAAGAAAACTCACCAGTCCAGGTTCCTGATGTCAGTTTTTAGGGCTCCCTTGGGTCTATCAGGGCAGCACAAGTTTGAGGTGGGGACAACTTTGGTCTGGGGTCCATCCTTCGATATAAGGATTTTTTGCAGTCAGGGCCCACATCACGGCCAGGGGCCCCGGGGAACACACTTTGTCCCTTTCCCCTGGGAAAGAAAACTCTCCAATCCAGGTTGCTGATGTCAATTTTTAGGGCTCCCTTGGGTCTATCAGGGCAGCACAAGTTTGAGGAGGGGACAACTTCGGTCTCGGCTCCATCCTTCGATATAAGGATTTTTTGCAGTCAGGACACAGCCCAGGGCCTGGGGCCCCTGGGCACATCCTTTGGCAATTTTCCCTGGGAAAGAAAACTCACCAGTCCAGGTTGCTGATGTCAGTTTTTAGGGCTCCTTTGGTACTTTCTGGGCAGCACAAGTTTGAGGTGGGGACAACTTCGGTTTGAGGGCCAACCTTCGATATAAGGATTTTTTTAAGTCAGGCCCCAGCCCAGTGCCAGGGGCCTCTGGGCACATCCTTTTTCCATTTTCCCTGGAAAAGAAATCTCATCACTTCAGGTTGCTGATGTCAGTTTGTAGGGCTCCCTTGGGTCTATCAGGGCGGCACAAGTTTGACGAGGGGACATCTTTTGTCCTGGGTCCATCCTTTGATATAAGGATTTTTTGCAGTCGTAGCCGAGATCACGGCCAGGGTCCCCTGGGCACATCCTTTGGCCATTTTCCCTGGGAAAGAAAACTCACCAGTCCAGGTTCCTGATGTCAGTTTGTAGGGCTCCCTTGGGTCTATCAGGGCAGCACAAATTTGAGGAGGGGACAACTTCGGTCTGGGGTCCATCCTTCGATATACGGATTTTTTGCTGTCAGGGCCCAGCCCATGGCCAGGGTCCCCTGGGCACATACTTTGTCTCTTTTCCCTGGGAAAGAAAATTCACCAGTCCAGGCTCCTGATGTCAGTTTGTAGGGCTCCCTTGGGTCTATCAGGGCAGCACAACTTTGAGGTGGGGACAACTTCGGTTTGGGGTCCATCCTTTGACATATAGATTGTTTGCTGTCAGGGCCCAGCCCAGGGCCAGGGGCCTCCTGGCACATCCTTTGGCCATTTTCCTTGGAAAAGAAAACTCACCAGTCCAGGTTCCTGATGTCAGTTTGTAGGGCTCCCTTGGGTCTATCAGGGCAGCACAAGTTTGAGGAGGGGACATCTTCGGTCTGGGGTCCGTCCTTCGATATAAGGATTTTTTGCAGTCAGGACACAGCCCAGGGCCTGGGGCCCCTGGCCACATCCTTTGGCCATTTTCCCTGGAAAAGAAATCTCATCAGTCCAGGTTGCTGATGTCAGTTTGTAGGGCTCCCTTGGGTCTATCAGGGCAGCACAAGTTTGAGGAGGGGACATCTTTTGTCCTGGGTCCATCCTTTGATATAAGGATTTTTTGCAGTCGTAGCCCAGATCACCGCCAGGGGCCCCTGGGCACATCCTTTGGCCATTTTCCCTGGAAAAGAAAAGTCACCATCCAGGTTCCTGATGTCAGTTTGTAGGGCTCCCGTGGGTCTATCAGGGCAGCACAAGTTTGAGGAGGGGACAACTTCGGTCTGGGGTCCATCCTTCGATATAAGGATTTTTGAAGTCAGGGCCCAGCCCTGGTCCAGGGGCCCCTGGGCACATCCTTTGGCAATTTTTCCTGGAAAAGAAAACTCACCAGTCCAGGTTCCTGATGTCAGTTTGTAGGGCTCCCTTGGGTCTATCAGGGCAGCACAAGTTTGAGGAGGGGACAACTTTTGTCTGGGGTCCATCCTTCGATATAAGGATTTTTTGCAGTTCAGGTTCCGTGATCACGGCCAGGAGCCCCTGGGCACATCCTTTGGCCATTTTACCAGGGGAAAGAAAACTCAACAATCCAGGTTCCTGATGTCAGTTTGTAGGGCTCCCTTGGGTCTATCAGGGCAGAACACGTTTGTGGAGGGGACCACATTGGTCTGGGGTCCATCTTTCGATATAAGGATTTTCTGCAGTCAGTTTCCCAGCTGAGGGCCAGGGGCCTCTTTGTATATCCTTTCGCCATTTTTCCTGGGAAAGAAAACTCACTAGTCCAGTTTGCGGATGTCAGTTTGTAGGGCTCCCTTGGGTCTATCAGGACAGGACAACTTTTATGAGTTTTGACTTGTTCCTGATGCAGACCCTCCTGGGAAACTCGTGCTCATCCCCTGAGGCTCCAAGATGCAGAGACCACGATGGCAGTTGCATCAAAGAAGGTCTGCGTTGAGTTTTCGAGAAGCAAGAACAGAGACAGCGCCTTGTGTTTGGGAGTCTGCAGCTGCTGGACTTTTGCCATTGCCTGCACTGTGCACTGACTGCCATGACGATATGTGACCGCTACCGCAAGGAGCTGAGCAGGAGCAGGCAGAGAGCAGAGCCATCAGACAGCAGCTTGCAGCTTGCCCAGGAAAGAGCAGTGTTTTGGAATTGTGCAGCAAATCCGTGTTTCTGGGCAAGGGCAGGAGAAGTGCGCTGCGCTGCTAAGCTTTCTCCCTGCGAGACACACTGGCAAAGCTTTTCGCTATGATGCAGTGCACTAGAGAAGCCGGCTCCGGCTCTCCGCTGCTGTCCGAAGGGAAGCGCCGGTGCCCGGCGTCTTTTGGCTGAAGCAGCGCTTCGCAGCGTGCGGCTGCCGCTTCCCCGATCTGTGCGCGAAGTAGCCGCTTCTCCGCCTCCGGGAGCCGGAGAGAGCGGTAGCTTGTACGAGGGCGAAGAACGAAGCCGCCGAGCACCGGGCTTCTGCGCGCATCCTTCAGGCTGCTAGAGGACGGTGGCGGCTGCTCCCCTGCCCCTTCAAGTCACGGCTAGCTTACTTATGGAAAGAGTTCCAGGACAACTTTTATGAGTTTTGACTTGTTCCTGATGCAGACCCTCCTGGGAAACTCGTGCTCATCCCCTGTGTCTCCAAGATGCAGAGACCACGAGGGCAGCTGCCGAAAAGAAGGGTTGCGTTGAGTTGTCGAGAAGCAAGAACATAACTCCTTGTGTTTGGGGGTCAGCAGCTGCTGGACTTTTGCTGTTGCCTGCACTGTGCAATGACTGCCGGAACGGCGTCTGCACGCTACCACAAAAAGCTGGGTAGGAGCAGGCAGAGGGCACGGCCATCAGACAGCAGCTTGCAGCTTGCCCAGGAAAGAGCATTGTTTTGGCATTGTGCCGCAAATCCGTTTTTCTGGGCAAGGGCGGGAGAAGTGCGTTGCGCTGCTAAGCTTTCTCCCTGCGTGACACACTGGCAAAGCTTTTCGCTATGATGCAGTGCACTAGAGAAGCCGGCTCCGGTTCTCCGCTTCTGTCCGAAGGGAAGCGCCGGTGCCCGGCGTCTTTTGGCTGAAGCAGCGTTTCGGAGCGTGCGGCTGCCGCTTCCCCGATCTGTGCGCGAAGTAGCCGCTTCTCCGCCTCCGGGAGCCGGAGAGAGCGGTAGCTTGTACGAGGGCGAAGAACGAAGCCGCCGAGCACCGGGCTTCTGCGCGCACCCTTCGGGCTGCTAGAGGACGGTGGCGGCTGCTCCCCTGCCCCTTCAAGTCACGGCTAGCTTACTTATGGAAAGAGTTCCAGGACAACTTTTATGAGTTTTGACTTGTTCCTGATGCAGACCCTCCTGGGAAACTCGTGCTCATCCCCTGAGGCTCCGAGATGCAGAGACCTCGATTGAAGCTGCAGCAAAGAAGGGCTGCGTTGAGTTGTCGAGAAGCAAGGACATAGACAGCGCCTTGTGTTTGGGAGTCAGCAGCTGCTGGACTTTTGCGATTGCCTGCACTGTGCACTGACTGCCACGACGATATGTGTTCGCTACCGCAAGGTTCTGAGCAGGAGCAGTCACAGAGCACAGCCATCAGACAGCAGCTTGCGGCTTGCCCAGGAAAGAGCAGTGTTTATGAATTGTTCAGCAAATCCGTGTTTCTGGGCAAGGGCGGGAGAAGTGCGTTGCGCTGCTAAGCTTTCTCCCTGCGAGACACACTGGCAAAGCTTTTCGCTATGATGCAGTGCACTAGAGAAGCCGGCTCTGGCTCTCAGCTGCTGTCCGAAGGGAAGCGCTGGTGCCCGGCGTCTTTCGGCTGAAGCAGCGCTTCGCAGCGTGCGGCTGCCGCTTCCCCGATCTGTGCGCGAAGTAGCCGCTTCTCCGCCTCCGGGAGCCGGAGAGAGCGGTAGCTTGTACGAGGGCGAAGAACGAAGCCGCCGAGCACCGGGCTTCTGCGCGCATCCTTCAGGCTGCTAGAGGACGGTGGCGGCTGCTCCCCTGCCTTTTCAAGTCACTGCTAGCTTACTTATGCAAAGTGTTCCAGGACACCTTTTATGAGTTTTGAATTGTTCCTGATGCAGACCCTCCTGGGAAACTCGTGCTCATCCCCTGAGGCTCCGAGATGCAGAGACCACGATGGCAGCTGCAGCAAAGAAGGGCTGCGTTGAGTTGTCGAGAAGCAAGGACATAACTCCTTGTGTTTGGGAGTCAGCAGCTACTGGATTTTGCTATTGCCTGCACTGTGCACTGACTGCCGGAACGGCGTCTGCACGCTACCACAAGGAGCTGAGCAGGAGCAGGCAGAGAGCAGAGCCATCAGACAGCAGCTTGCAGCTTGCCCAGGAAAGAGCATTGTTTTGGCATTGTGCCGCAAATCCGTTTTTCTGGGCAAGGGCGGGAGAAGTGCGTTGCGCTGCTAAGCTTTCTCCCTGCGTGACACACTGGCAAAGCTTTTCGCTATGATGCAGTGCACTAGAGAAGCCGGCTCTGGCTCTCAGCTGCTGTCCGAAGGGAAGCGCCGGTTCCCGGCGTCTTTCGGCTGAAGTAGCGCTTCGGAGCGTGCGGCTGCCGCTTCCCCGATCTGTGCGCGAAGTAGCCGCTTCTCCGCCTCCGGGAGCCGGAGAGAGCGGTAGCTTGTACGAGGGCGAAGAACGAAGCCGCCGAGCACCGGGCTTCTGCGCGCACCCTTCGGGCTGCTAGAGGACGGTGGCGGCTGCTCCCCTGCCCCTTCAAGTCACGGCTAGCTTACTTATGCAAAGAGTTCCAGGACAACTTTTATGAGTTTTGACTTGTTCCTGATGCAGCCCCTCCTGGGAAACTCGTGCTCATCCCCTGAGGCTCCGAGATGCAGAGACCTCGATTGAAGCTGCAGAAAAGAAGGGCTGCGTTGAGTTGTCGAGAAGCAAGGACATAGACTTAGCGTGCCATTGTCCAGAAACACGGATTTTCAGCACACTCCAGAAACACTGCTCTTTCCTGGCCAAACTGCAAGCTGCTGTCTGATGGCCTTGTTTTCTGCCTGCTCCTGCCCAGCTCCTTGTGGTAGTGTGCACATGCCGTCCTGGCATTCAGTGCACAGTGAAGGCAATTGCAAAAGTCCAGCAGCTGCTGACTCCCAAACACAAGGCGCTGTCTATGTTCTTGCTTCTCGACAACTCAATGCAGCCCTTCTTTTCGGCAGCTGCCATCGTGGTCTCTGCATCTCGGAGCCTCAGGGGATGAGCACGAGTTTCCCAGGTGGGGCTGCATCAGGGCAAAGTCAAAACCCAGGAAAGTTGTCCTGGAACAGCTTCCATAAGTATTCTAGCAGTGAATTGAAGGGGCAGGCGAGAGGCCACCAGTGTCCTCTAGCCATCCGAAGGGTGCGGGCAGAAGCCCTGTGCTCGGCGGCTTCGTTCTTCGTCCTCGTACATGCTACCACTCTCTCCGGCTCCCGGATACAGAGAAGCGGCTACTTCGCCCACAGCTTCATTCGAAAGACGCCAGCGACCGGTACTTCCCTTCGGACAGCAGTGGAGAACCTTAAGTCTGCGTCTCTAGTGGACTGCATCATAGCGAAATCTTTTTCAGTGTGTCTCCCAGGGTGAAAGCTCTTGATTCTCAGGAGTTAGGTCTCGGACTCATAATAGTGACAACAGTGTATGTCAGTGTTTATGATACTTAAGACACTTAAGAGGTTTTGCTCAGTTGCTCCAATTGAACTGATTTTTTTAGAAAGGCTTTCACAACTCAGAGCACAGTGTTTTATAAGAAGAGCTCACAGCACCTGCAGTTGAATATCTAGGTGCTTAGCATTTCTGCCAGGCAGAACCCCTTTCTCAAATCTCAAAACCTGGAGAATGGGGAATGTAATTAATGCAAGAAGCATAACTGGCTTTAACTGAGTAGCATCATGTAAGAAAGCTCAATGATTTCATCTGAAACACATACTGTTCAGTGAATTACAGGGAGAACCAGAATTAGACCTTACAGGAAAGAAAATACTAAGTGCTAGTCTTCAGTAATATCTTAAAAGAAATATTTTTGTTCCATTTTTTCTGTAGACACACCTTTCGAATAAGTTTTGCTGCAGCTAATTCAAAACATTCTGTGTTTAGAAAGTACTTGTCAGGGTAAGTTTACCTGAAGCCAGAAAATGCTAAAGAGATAATAGATTAGAATAACAAGCAAAATTGTAAAAGGATATAAAATAATCCCTGACCACACTTGGTCATGTTAACCAAACTAAAAATTAAGTAACTATTTGCTACATTAAAAACCAAGCCTGTGTTCAGGCTATTTCCAGGTTCATGGAAGTTACTGGACAGAATTCTTCAGAAGTCTAGGATGCTTCCAATCTTAGCTCAGGCTTACAGCTAACTAAGGATTTGCAGCAAACAACAGCTGATTAGATTCCGGTTAAACAGGGAAAGAAATCCTTCTCATAGTATGAACAGTGAGACTTACATAGATTACTTATGAGGCCATTGAGTCTCCATCATTGAAAGCTTTAGCAACTGGGTAAGACAAATTTGTCACTAAGGACACCAATTGAATTGATTTTGCCATGGAACAAAGTGGTGGATTAGGTTCTTAAAGTTCCTTCTGGTCCTAAATTCTCATAATATTACATTTCCTTGGGGAGCTTGAAAGCCATAAATATATTTAAGCTGTTACCAACTTAATTTTTTTAAATTCTGACTTTAGTGCACAATGAAAAGATTATAGATGAAATTACTAGTTAAGACCACAGGTCCATCTAGCACAGTGCTCCATCTCCCCTAGTATCCATGGGAGTGGACACTCAGGAAAAAACAGAAGAGTATAAGGAGTCCCAGCCTTCAATCATTTTCAAGTCAGATTATGGGATTTCTCTAGTTAGTGGACTCTACAGCACCTCTTCCAAATTTTTTTCCAGTCTCTCCTTGCCTCTTTACACATTGCTTGACCCAGAAAGTCATTTGAGGAGTACCACCACAGGTCCACATAGGCTGTCTGAAGAACTAGTTCCTCTGGTTTGTTTTGAATGAAGATCTTAACTATCTTCCAATATCCTTCAAGGCTTGTATTAGAAGAGCCAGGGAAAAGTCAACCTCACTCTACTTTTCTCCAGACTTCTCAGTTCTGCAAACTCCTTCTTACCTTCCCACTCTGTCATGTGTTTTTCCAAATAAGATTCTTGGATATTCAATGGATGGGTTCCTTGTGTGTTGTAATGGCAATCACAAGATACCCCTGACCATCCTTGGTCATCTCCATATAATTTCAGTTCTGGAGTATCCTGTGCTAGAGAAATGGACCAGAAGCCTGGATTTTTACAGTAGCATATGGACTTGAACAAAACAAACCTTTCTGGTCTGTTCTCTATTTACTTCTTAATCATTCCTAACTTTTTTCTTTTTTTTTTTTTCCCTTGAATTACTTCTGCTAAGTGATATTTTTGTGGAACTGTCTATCATAATGCAAAGATGTGAAGATAGGATTATTCTTCTCCAAATGTACCACTCTACTGTTAATCTTTCTGTAGGCTACGCAATCTTCCTCATCTGAACTGCCTTGCATAACCTCCTATAGCCAGCAAAGCCTTGTCACCTTACTGATTATCTCCTTTCTTCAGGACATTTAAGAATATAAAGAATAGTATGGAATTCTGCCTGTACAAGAACTGACCATTTTCTTCCATCCAGTGATGGTCTATCTTATGTGCTCATCTTTTAAATCATATTGTCATCCATTTCATCATCTTCCTGCTTATGCCAGTGACAGTTCTGTGTTGCTTGATTTTCCTAAAATGCCTTAATTAAAATGCTCTCTTAGATAGCTTTCAAAAACCTGAGTTGACTGTATCATTCAGATGCTCCTCATTTATAGATCTCTGACCCCTTTAGAAGAACTCTGAGAGCTTTATTAACTCTCACTGTTAAGATCATATTTATTCAGGTAGATACTATTTCTCTCTCTTACAATGTCTAATTTTTCTCCTGGAAACAGATGTCAGTTTTAAGTTGCTGGATAGCCTTGAACCTTTCTTAATGCTATCATGTTTGACACCTGATTTTCACGTACAGAGGAATAGTGAAGAGACATGTGACATGCTGCTTTTAGTAGATCTTTCATCCCTGAGTTTTCTTAGAATTCATGGGTAAATCCTTCAGATCCTGGAGATTCATCTGCATTCACCTGTCTTTTGTACCATAACCCCTCCCAGCTATTTCAGTTTTAGAGGCAGTCTCTGCCAAGTTCCCTGAACACTCCAAAGGGACTCTGGAAGGATAATCTCCCTGATTTATCCATGTTGGGTTTCTGTGGCCATGTTTTGGTAGAAGGGGAGGGCTGGAAGGGTGGCTTCTGTGACAAGTTGCCAGAAACTTCCCCTGTGTCTGATGGAGTCAATGCCAGGCAGTTTCAAGATGGATCCAGCACTGGCCAAGACTGAGCTCATCAGTGATAGTGGGAATGCCTATGGAGTAATTTATTTAGGAAGGGGAAACCACAAACCCTGCACAAGTGCAGCCACAGAGAGGAGAGAAAATATGTGAGAGAAACAACTCTGCACACATCAAGATCTGTGCAGAAGGACAGGGAGGAGTTTTTGCACATGATGGCGATGGGTGAGTGATCTCCCCCTATCCTTAACTCATGAGCCTTTTGTTATGTTTTTTCTCCCCTGTCCAGGTGAGGGCTGAGCTAGAGCAGCCTTGGTGGGCACCTGGCATCCCTTCAGGGTCATCACACCCATCTTCCACAGTGAACAAAGGATATAAAGGATATAAATTTTTCAGCTTCTCTCCAGTGACTTTTACCTCCCTGAGAGTTCAATTTGTACTCTTGTTATTTTCACACTCAATGACAATTTTTTCCCTTTCTGATAGATTGAAAAAAGCATATTGAGCAATTTTTGATTCTCAGTAGTTAGGTCTCAGACTCATAATGGTGACAACAGCATATATATCAGTGTTTATGATACTTTTTTTATTTTTTTTCCATTTGCATTTGCATATGTCTTTAGCTTTTGGAAGGACACCTTCTTTATTTTTCATTGCTGTTTGGCCATGACTTCTTATTTCTACTTTGGGTGTGTTCAGTAAATAGTGTGCATTGGCATTCTGCTGCCTATGGGGTCTCCTTCTGTAATCTTCATCTTGCCGTTATGGATTTAATTGTCTTGTGTGGAATTCTTTGTCTGTTCTTGGTAAACTTTCTCATTTTCACATAGTTCCCCATGGTGAAAGGAACACAACAGTAGTGAGCATCTAGACCTCTATTAATCCCCAAAGATATGGAATCCAAGGGTGTTAGGTCATTCTTAAAGAGCAATCTTAATGTTCAGCAAGATATATATGTATATATGCATATATATGCTTATGTATGTGTGCTTGTATTCATTACACGTAATTGTGCAAATTATATATGTAGGGCAGTAGTGGCTGGTAAACTGACAAACAACTGCAAAAGGACTTCTGATTTTCCTGGATGTAACCAGACATAATTGAGGGTGCATTTGTATCTGTTCTGATTCCTGAGTTTGCTTGAAATAGACACAGATAATAATCAGCATTTATCAGCACGTGGTTCTCAGACGTTTCTGAGTGTCATCATTCATCTTTGTAGAGCATTTATGAGCCACAGAAAAGAGAAGTGGCAAAAGAGAGTACCTGTGATCCCTCATTTCACTCTGCTACCTATACTGGTATCTTCTTTATTTATCAGGTTCCCAAACTTTGTAAAACTACTGGGGACATTGCTTTCTAACTGCTATTATAATTACAGTTGATTTTATGTAGTTGTTTTGGTGTAGGGTAAATTTGGGGAAAGAACTTTTAAAAGGGTTTTTTTAGGAAAGCAGATTTAATTGGCTCTTCTTTTGAACTAGTTTGGGAAAGATATCTTTTGGAGAAAAGTGGAAAAAATTTGTTTATTAAACAAGCAAACTTAAACAATATAAAATAATAACATTTTTTGTTATTTTAAGAGAGAGATAAATTTAGAAAAAAATTTCTGGGCTATGCTTTGGCTTATTTAGTTTTTGAATGTTTTTTTTGGTGCTGGAAATGCTATGGCCCAGGCCTGGCCTGCTGGGCTACAGGGGTGAGATGTTGTTGCTCTTCTGGTGTTCAGTTTAGAGTAGGTTTAAAGAAAGGGAAAAAAACTACAGTCTAGGGAACTTTTTTGCCTCAGCTAGCTAAAACTAACTAGAAAAAGTAAAGGAGAGTTCTGTCTTGCTGTTTTCTTTTTTGTACATAATACTGTTTAGAAGTAGGAATGTGGAGGAGGGAGTGAAGTTTTTGAAAATAAATTCTGCGCTTTTATTTTTTTTACTTTTGGAATAAGTTTTAAAGGTGTAGAACTTATTATTTAATAAAAACAGGGCAGACGATTGGGGATAAAGGCATTATATAGTTAATTTAGGACATTTTATCTTTTATTTCTATATTGTTAGCTTACTATTAAAATTAAGATCTATTTAAACTTTATAAATATATATATTATATCTTTAATATATATCTATATAGAGATAATGGTAGTAATATTTAGTAAATAGTGATATTTATATATAGTTTTTACTTAATAATTAGATTTTTTTGAGGTATATATTGTGGGGTTTTTTTGCATTATTTATTATGTATAATTTGGTTTTTGAGTCAAGACAATTTTACGAATGGGTTTGTTTGTACTTGAGGTAGACTTGATTTCTATTGTTTTTTCTAACAAACTTTTGACATGTACTACTGGGATTTTGTTTATATTTATTATATATAAAAGTTGAGATTGGGCAGGGCCCAATTGACTGGTAGAGTTTTGGGTTTTGCTAGATTCTATTTTTAATTTTCAAAAGATTTTTTATTTAATGTATTTAAGGCTGTTTTTAACAGTCTATTGTATTTCTTTTTTTTTTTTTTTTTTTTTTTTGCAACTGGTGCATGGTAGGGAATATGATATACTTATTTAATTTTATGTTCCCTAGCCCAGGTGTTGATAAGGTTGTTTTTGAAATGAGTTTTATTATTTGATTTAATTTTTTTAGGGGTATTATGTTTTTAAAGGATTTGCTTTTTAAGGCTTAGAATAGTGTTGAATGGTGTTACAGGCTGTAGCATGAGGCATCGGGTAGGTTTTTAACTATTTTGTGGCGGCTTTTATTATTGTATGTAGTGCTGGCTTTGGTGTGTCTGGGGCAGTGTGGTATAATTAATCTTTTAGGCCTCCCCATAGCTGCATTTGGACTACTGCTTACTATATTACGGGCGCTTTACTTGCTTGGCATGTTTTATGGTAGTATATGTTTTATAGTTATGGATTACTTGAGAAATACTGTTTATGGTTAAATTGACTTTTTGGTTTTGTGTTTATTTAAAAGTGGTATTTTTATTTTGATGGCTTGAAGTATTATGGATTTATTGTGTTAAGAACAATTTTTTTTGTGTTGTTAATTTAAGTTTATTTTTGATACTCTTATTTTTGTAGCTTGATTTATTTGCTGGTTGTTTTGGTGCTCTTTATTGGCTCTGCTCTTGGGGACATGGGCATTTATATGCCAAATTTTACTTTGGTAAAATTTGTAGGTAGCTTTCTTACCTTGGTAGCAATATTTTTTTACTTATTAGTAGCTTAAATTGTTTTTTTTATGTTGTTAATTAGTTTTTTTTTTTATTTTTAGTTACTGATATAGAGTATTGGCTACTATTTATTAATTAGTGTAGAGGTAGAGTTTTGGCCACTTCTTTTGTTTAGTAATGTTTAGGGCTAGTTGAATGGCTTTGAGTTTAGTGAGTTGACTTGATTTTTTTTTTTTTTAGTAGCTTTTGTAATTTGTTGTGTGGGATTTTATATGGCTGTTTTTAATTTTTGTTTTATTTTTATAATGCTGTAAGAACTATTCATGAAAAGAGCATAATGTGTTTTTTTTTTTTTTGCTGGCAGTTGGTTATATGGTGGTGTTTTTTAAGCATGTGTGTTTTTTTTTATTATTAGTGAGATTAAAGTTTTTACTTTTAGGCTAGTTTGTAATTATCTCCAAAATCCCAGGGCAATTTATTTTTTTTTAATTTGGGTGTGCTGTGTGATAAGGGCAATCTATTTGCTCTATGTGGTATTGATGGCATGGTGGGTAGAGGGGACTTTTGCTTTGAACATCCACCCCAGCACCAGTAGTTCGGGTGCTAGGGGGAGTTGTGTTTTTGTATTGATCATTTTTGAGGTGGTTTGGACTTTTTAATAGGCTGTTAAATTTTTTTGGTTTGTTTTGTTGGAGTGTAGTTGGCTTCGGAGCCTTTATAGTTCTGACTTTAAAATTTTAGTGGTAGGCTTTGAGTTTTATCAGGCACTTTTTGCTAAAGGCTTTAGGATAAACTATGGCTTTTGGTTGTAGAGTAGTGTATGTTTTTTACATTTGGTCTTGTCTTGACTGGGCTAAGGGTTACTGCATGGATGATTTTTTGTTTGTTTTGTGTAAAGTCTTGCTGCTGTTCAGGGTCTTAGTGGAAAGTGTTCTTGTGAGTAATTCGGTAAAGAGGGTTTATAATCTGGCTATACTTGGGAATGTGTATTTTTTAAAAACTTATGGTGTTTAGGAAAGTGTGGGTTTTTTTGGTTGGTTGGTGGAGACATCGCTGTGATTTTGTTGAGGATATTTGTAGGAATTTGATGCTATTTTGTTATTTTATTTTTAGAAATTGTATTTTTTGAGCAAGTTTTTTGATTTTGCTTTTCTTGATGGTAAAACTGGCTTTTAGGAGAATTTGGACAGTTTTTTAAAATACTTTTGTTGCTATTTTCTCCCACACAATGATATTATTAAAATATTGTAGATGTTCTGGAGCTTTACTTTTCTTTAGTGCAGTTTGGATTAGTCTATCGCAGATGGTGTGGCTGTGTTTTCACCCCTGGGGCAGTCGGTTTTAGGTGTATTGCACGCTTTTTTAGGTGAAAGTAAATTGAGGCCTGTATTCTGTTGCTAGAGGAATGGAGTAAAATGTATTGGTAATATTAATAGTGGTATATTATTTTGTTGCTTTGGACTCCAGCTTGTACTGGAACACTAGCATGTCTGGCAAGCAGTGCTTAGTGGTGGAGTTACTTTAATGAATGGTAGTTCATTGTTAATTTTTATTTTTTTTAGATTTATGCACAGGTTAGATGGGGCTGTTGAAGGGTGAGTGGGTTTTGCTGACTATATTTTGGCTTTTTAATTTATGGATTATTTTTTGGACGGGGATTACAGTATTTTGATTTGTTTGGTACTGCCTGGTGGTGTACTGTTGAGGTGGCAATTGGTACTTGTTTTTTTATTTTTAAGAGTGTCTTGGTTTAACAAGACAGGAGTCTGTGAAGGAGGGCAAAAGCCTCCTGTGCAATGGAGAAGGTAAACCCCCTCTCTCCGAATTACCAGGATTTTTAAATTAAAAGGCTCTCAGGCAAAGATATGGGAATGGGAGTAACAATTCTTTACTAGGAGAAACTAAATAACAATTTAAAAAGGCAAATGCAATTGGTACAAACAAAACTAGTGATAAAGTCCACAACCTGACACTCTGAGGAGTCGGGGTGCTGGTAGCAGTCCAGTTGAAATGACAGCTGCTCCTCTTGCAGTGGCTGATGAATTGCAGCTGAAGTGGTGATCTTTAGAAGGGTGTAGTTTTCTCTGAAGATCTGGTGGCAGTTGGGCCGGTCATCCTCTGTGCCGGGGCCGCCTCCGAGCTCCTCCGCCGCCGCCTCACCGCGCTCCGGCCGCTTCTCTGGGAGTCCCGCGAAGAGAGAGAGGGCTACTTCTCTGGGAATCCTGCAAAGAGAGAGAGCTGCTCTCTGGGAATCCCGCAAAGAGAGAGAGCTGCTCTGTCCCCCAAAAGGTACCCCTTTATACAATAAAAGAGTGCTTGGCTTCCCCCTCTGGGTGGAGCATCTCACAATGGGATGGTGTTACATTACCAGGCCTGCAGTGAGTCAGTCAATGGCCCATTAACAAACCATTACCTCTTTGGAGCAAACCATTGTTCTTGGGAGAGATAACAAACCTGCCCAAGCTCCAACAGATGGCAAATAGAATACAAGCTTATCTTACAAACCAGGACAAAGAGTTTTATTGTAGATGGGTTTTTTGATAGTTTATGTAAACTGTTTAATTGTTTGATTTTTTTTTTTAATAGCTGTTATTTTAAATATCTACTTGAGTCTTTTTGGGTTTTGAAATACCTAGTTTGGAGGAAGTTTATATTTAAAATAGGTGGGTTTTTTTGGCTAGTTATAATAGACTGTTTTTTTAACTTATTTTTAGTTAGGCTGATTTTATTTTTTACTGAAGTAAAGTCTTGTGATTTCTTTGTTATATTAGTAATAGAAATAGGTTTTGCTTTTATATATTTTGATGGGATTAATGTGTACTGTGTACTAGTGTTGACTAAAGTTTTATATTTTTGTGGTTTTGATGTTTTAGGCTAATGAATTTACACAGTCTAAAAAATACGGGTTTTCTTAGCCTCTACCTGGCTAGAGGTAGGGCTCTTTGAAGTTTGGTTATTTTTTTTTCTTGGGGGTATATATCTTGGAGGTTCTTTTAAGGGGATTGAAAATATTGTTATCATTATTATATAAGGCAGTTTAGTTATGGGTTACTGGAGCTGCTTTTTTGGTGAATTTTTTTCTTGGAGTTTTGCTTTTTTTTTTTCAATTTATGTACCTGTTGTGCTAGAGCAGCAGTAGGTTTCTCATTTTATTTTTTTATATTTTTTTACAATTGTGCAGGAAGAACTACAGCTCAGCACAGGAGGTGTACTTTTTTTATTTGGGGAATGTTTGCGTTGGGTACTAGGACTTTTGATTTGTATTGTTGAGATTTGGAGAAGGTCTTTTTTGAGTCTTACACCAAATATAAGCATGGATTGCATTGCTGGAAGGGTTTACCTCATGGCATGTCTATCAGTTCTGAAAATCTAAAAATTTTGTGTCTTTTTCATGTGTCAACATGGATTTAAGAAGGGGAAGTTGTGCTTAACCAGATTGACAGGTTGAACATAAACTGAACCACAGGAAATTCCACTAAAGCATATGGTAAACAGAATTATCTTGAGGGTGTTTAAACCGTGGAAAATTTTCAAAAATTCAGTTGGAACCATTAGTAGAAAACTTCCTTTTCTGCTCTGTGACTTCTAAGGCTGAGATAAGTGGAAGATCATTTGTTCACTGAAGCAAGACTGTGGTATGCTTGCTTACCTTGGTTTGCATAAGAATGTACTGGTGTGTCTTTGAAATGCTTATTTGCTTACAAGGTGATAAGGAGGTTGAGATTAAAGTCCTGGGTGTGTGTATCTGGTCTGCTTGCTGTATCTCAAAAGAAGAGACTTAGAAGCTATCACAACGACCAGACTCGGACTACATCTGGAGAGTCACGTCTGCAAGGAGAAGGGGGGGGATAAAAGGAAGGTTGGGACAGAACATTTTTGCGTGCCGTTGGTGGAGCAGGAGACTCCCGGCCGCCCAGCACTGTGCTTTGCCTGCCTTACTCGCTTGCTATTTTAAATAAAATTGCTTTATTGAATTAAGACACTTCAAATTGTCGTGTCACAATTTATAACAAGGCCACTGGAGAAGTTTTATGTCCAGTTTTGCATGTGAAATTTTGGCAACAATACTGCCAAACTGAACAATCCTAAAGAACAGAACCTATGAATTCCAAGGGAATGATGAAATAAATAGCTTTTATCTGAATCAATTATTTCTAGGAGAGAAAAATTCACCAAGAAAATATTTCCCACATGGGGGCAGTGAGCAAGAGGCTGTGTGAGCTTTAGCTGTCTACCAGAGTTAATCCACAACAAACACATTAAAACTATTAATCTAAGAGTCACTTTTTCTGCCTAGTCTCTGAAGGATAGCTGAGGAAAAAAGTGTATTTTGAAGTAATAATTGATATTACTAAAAAAAAAAAAATAAATGGGCAAATGAGAACTGGACCATGCCCCTTGGGAAGTTTGTATATGCTTTGCCTTCCAGAGAGTTTAAAGAATAGGTGGAAAATCCTGTTAAGGGATGATGAGGAATTCTTGGGCTGAGACATAGGGTTTCTGCAGGTTTTTTGCAGCGTTGTGCATGTATACTTCCATAAAAGATGAGCAGGAGTCTCGCTCATTCAGAGTTCAAATTACATCAAAAGAAACAGAAGACAAACACATTCCAAAGTGAAATACCTGTCTCAAGTCTGGGCATTGGGTTTCTTACACTATTCTGTAAAGAATTTCAGGTTTTCTGCTCCTGAATTATCTGTGTTTTACTCCTAGTATTTAGTTTTCACATTCCTGAGGATGGGTTGCCGTAGGTTGTGGGGAACAAAAGCTGCTGATGCCTCAGTGTCAGGTTGTACATATTTAGTCTGTCCTTCATGTATATTTCATCTTAGGCATCTTTCAGTACTTTCGTGATGCATTGTAACCATTGCCTATAGTGCAATTACCACCCTGTTTTGTATCTATCTTTTGTCAGAAGGAGGAAAGGATTTTCTTGGGGACAGATTAATCTATGAACACCCTTAGAATTTGATTTCTGCAGGAAAGGATTTTCTTGGGGACAGATTAATCTATAAACACCCTTAGAATTTGATTTCTGCATGAACCATCAGCATGTCTAACAGAGTGTCAGCAAGCTCTTTATTTTCACTGCTACCTTCTAGGAGTGAGGAATGCAGGAAACCTGATAAGGACGAGTTCCTCTGGTAATTTAAGAGGGCAACCCCCACTGCGTTATCCAATTAGTAGAAAGATGTGCACCTGTAGCATCCAGCTGTATTAAATTTCACTGCTCTTTTCTCAAGCAGTTAAAATAGCGGCATTTGGAGCTTTTAAGTCTCCTGCCTCCCTCAGACATGCTAGGTGAGAGGGCTGCAGAAATGCAAACATTTGGGAGATGTTAAAGGTGAGATCATCTCGCTGTGTCTGTAGTATTAATGCTAGACCCGATACAAGTTTTTAGCTTTTAGGGCGGTAATAAGGTGTGACATCCTGGGCAGCCGGAGGGTGGTTTCGCCGGGGGTTCCCGCTGAAGGGCGGTCGCTGGGAGCGGGGAATTCTGCGTCGTTGCAGCCTCTGGCGGCGGTCCCGCTGTGCGCGGATCTCCCAGCTACCGGCAGCCCGTTTCCATGGGAAGTGGGGCTGACTTGGGCTGGGCGGGGAAGTTCAAAAAGCGCCCACCGGACGGCGGGGGGCGGTGGCGGGAGCCCCTCGCCAAGGCATCCGCGCCAGGCGATGGAGGCGGCTGTGGGGCAGCCGCAGGTCCCGGCTGCCGCCCGCCCGGGGCCCCGGGCACAGCCCCCCGAGCCGGTGGAGCGGCGCGCGGACTCGCTGCAGGTGCGGGGCGCGGCGGGGCCGCCCGGAGCTGCAGGAACAGCGCGCAGGGAGAGCGAGGGAGGGAGGGAGCCCCGCGGCAGGCGGCTCGCGGGGTGCGGAAAGTCCCGCAGCCTGCGTGGGAAAGGGAGCTATGGAGCTGCTGCGCCCCGTGAGGAGCGGCGGTCAACGCTTCTCCCCCTGTTCTGCTGAGGGCTGCGCTCAGAACTGCAGATAACCAGGTATAGTTTTGTCTCCTCCTCGGAGGCGTTTTTATCTGTGATGAAATTCAAACTTTTACTGCTCATAAACAAACTACGCGTTGATGTATCTTGAAGAGAGCAAGTGTCTCCAATGGCAATTACTCGTCTTGTGGCAAGACTTCGCGTACGAAAGCAGTAAAGCAGTGTGCTTTCGCGAGTGCCAGCGCCATAGGGTGCTCTTTAGTCCTCCAGTAAAAAGAGGAATCGTGCAAATTCCCGTTTCCTACATCACACTGGAAGTCTGTTCCTTTCAGCTCCACTCTGATAGTTACTTTATTACTAGCTTTGTTGAGTGACAACATACATCAACATTATTTCAAGGATTAACACAGTTAATAAAACTGTTTCTTGTAAACTGTTTGTTTTCCCTTTGTTTTGGCTGAGTCCTTGATGTATCTACAAGCAGAGAAGTTTCAAGTATGGTCTTTGACTATTGATGGGAAGCTAACTTGATTGCCTTTTCCTGGAGTGGGTGTGTGGTTCATAGATGCTAGGGATGGTTGGATTCCATATAGATTCCTATAATGCTAAAGCAATACAAGTACCTCTTATTCTTAAATTTTGCAATAGTTACCAGGACATGTTCCAGATGCATTTGAACTGCTATTTCTGTACAATTCCATACTTAAAAAGTAGTTGTGCTTATCTCTTACAAGAGTAACTTTTTTACCAGGAAGGCTGTCCTACCAAAGCTTAAAATTTTCCAGCAAATGCTTAAAATGCTTAAAATTTTCCAGCAAATGTTAATATAATCTAGAGTACGTTAAACTTTCAGAAAAAAGGTATTATTTGGTTTACAAGAGGTATTATTCAGTTGAGTATTTGACTCCTACTTTTTTTCCTTTAACTTTTGTGGCTATGAGATGATGTATATAGAATTTTTTTTAATGTATAGTTGATTACATGTATAATTTTACACCTTCATGTGCTAGAAACTTTCTTTTGTGCAGCTTGGGAATGAAATCTTTATAAGTAAGTAATCTGCATCTTGCTTTATTTTCCCTTTTATAGAATGTGGCTTGATGATGTACCTTTTAAATAACGAAAAGTGTCCAAATGCAGCCTATGTTTTGCAGGGAATGGAGGAAGACAGAGATAAGAGCACTTATTCTACACTTGAGCAATTCACAGTTCATCCACTAAGGACATAAAAGTAGCTGTGTTACTTTTGTGTAGTGTAACTTGCCTTAATAGGAGTTTTTAATAAACAGGCCATTATTATTGTTAACCTTTTAAATTCTGACTTAAGTCTTGGGATGTCCAGGTGCAGTAGCCCTTGTGGAAAAACAAATCCCCTTTCCACTGCCTCCCCACTGGATAGATATTGGATTTTTAAAATAATAATGGGAAGTATCTAACAAACATCTCTGGGTTATTGGCAGTTTTCCAGGGAAACAAAATTAGGACACTAATAATTGCTCAATACCAGAAGTGCAAACAGGGAAAAACATTTGATTTGTCAGTGAAAATATGTGAAAAGGTTTAAGTCTGTGACAACTGTTTGGCAATAACTTTGCTGAAAGAAATAAAATACTTTCCTTGCCAATAAAAGATACAACTTCAGCCTAATTCTATATGCCATGATTTTGGGATTGTCCTGATGGAAAACAATTCTTCAGTTTTATTAGAGTCTCTTTACTGAAACAATATATAGAAGAGGCCATGCTTTCAGCTTCTGCCAAAGGCAGGTTGTTACAGGTCGCTGTATTCATGTACACGCACACTGCAGCAGTTACAATCCTGCAAGTCATTGCTAAGAAAAATCCTGCACTCAGCAACATATATCAAAATGAACAGGAGCTGGAAGCTACATGATGTATATTTTTCTGAGAATGCACGTAAAGTTGCAGGGAGAGATGGTTAAATTGTGGGAACTGGAAAGAAAAAGTGGATGAAAGGATGGAACTGCTTCTTCAATGCCCAATGAAGAGAAATTTTCTGACTTCTGGGCTTGCAATTTTTTAAGCAATGATTGGCCGTATTTAATCAGATTCAAAAGGATCCACTTGCTTGCTGCTGGCAGAAACCACTGAATACTGATTCTGAATGTCACAGCATGCGGCAAATTGCATTAAACAGGCTGTTACTGTAGTGTCAGATGGCTGAAGTAAGCATAGCAAAGGCTGATGGCTAACCTGCTGGAAGATGGAAGAAGCTCTCTTATGTTTTCATCACCAGTAGGATACTACCAGAAATTAAAGATTACACAGCAATGGAGAGAGGAATTGATGCAGTAGCATGAGAACTATGTGTAGAGTTAATGAATTGTCTAGCATGCCTTTCTAATCAAAAGAAAACAGAAGCCAAATGATGCTGTTTTGTTTGGAATACAGGGATGAATGAGCAATAAATCAATATATTTGCCAAATATATTTGGATAAAATGTGACATCATATGTTTAAAAGGGAAAGAAGGATTTTTTTTAGGCACAATCAGGCGGTGACTGGTTAAAAGAATGTCATGGGTCCTTACTGGTTTCAGTTTTCAGTAACCAGATAATATTTCAAACTGCTAAACAGACAGAAGGAACATTTCCAAGGAACTGTGACTGGTAATGAAGGAATATTTCATCATTACAATTAATAATCAGAAGATTTACAGATAAGGAAGACCTCTGTCACTTAACCTAGATCAGACAATGTGTCGTACTCCAAACACATCAAGAATGATACCTCATGACAAATAACAATTATGTGCCACAGAAGCAGAAAGAGGTTTATTCGCCAGAAGCTACAGGGCGCTGTGTCAAACCCCCTCCCTTCTGAATGTGCAGGGAGAGATGGTAAGCTGGGGACACAGCAATAACACAGCTCTGGTTGCTCAGCAACAATTGCAGCTTTTTACTGTAAGTGTGTGTTAAGCAGGCACTAGCAGTCCTGCTTTTTCCAGAAATGCTTAATTTAGCATCAAGGAGCCAATTCCTCTCTGACATGGTTGGAAGACGTAGGCTGCTCATGTATACCCCAAAAAGCCCAGTATAACTGTATAACTTTGCATTATTGCCACTTTAGTGGAATTGAATAGGTTTTGGCATTTGTTTATGTCATGTTGAATTTTGCAATCTATACTTCCTCTATTGCTAAAGTTACATAAAGGAAAATGTTTGGTTATTGGAAAATAACTGGTTTTGCTTGTTGGTTTCTGAGTAGATATTTAAAATACCTGAAGGGAGTGTTGAAGTGGGGATCTGGGCTTGAACCACAGTGAAAGAGATAACACTGAACACCTTCTGCTCCTGTTCAGTGGAACTGCTAATGATGAAGCTAATGCTCTGGTCCAGTTTAACTGCACAACAGAAAGGGGCATAATACTAATATTCCCAAACTCCCAGTTTTTCGAAATAATAGCATGCCTCTCATGTTGTCGTGTTCCTGTGGTACCCAGTAGATTGCAGGGTGTCATGGTTTAACCCAGCTGGCAAGTAAGGCCCATACAACAGTTCACCTACGTCTCTCCTTGCACTGAGATGGGGGAAGAGTATTAGACTAAAAGTGAAGAAACTTGTGGGTTGAGATAAAAATGATTTAATAAGGAAAATAAAGTCCTGCATGCAAGCAAAGCAGGTTAAGGAGTGCATTCACCACTTCCTATAGGCTCCATCACATGTAATGTGATTTGGGAAGGCAAACAACATTTCTCTGATTGTCCCTCCTTTCTCCTTCTCCTCCTGCTTTATATACTGAGGATGATGCCATGTAGTCTGGAATGCCCCTTAGGTCAGTTGCTGTGGATGTGCTCCCCAAGTCTTTTGTTGGTGGGGTAAGAAAGCCTTGGTGCCGGCTAAGCACTGCACAGCAGTGACTGAAACATCCCTGAATTATCAACATTGCTTCCTGCACAAATTCAAAACATGGCCCCGCACCAATAGGCAGGGAGAAATTTGCCTCATCCAAACCCGGCACAGAGAGTATTAGGAGATCTGGATTAAAAGTGAACAAAAAGGCTAAAATGCAGAGAGTGGCACTTGACATTCCTTATGTTGTCTAAGATTAAGGGCAGGCTGAGTTACAGAAGACTTCTTGGAGGCTATTGCAGGACAAAAAACCTCAACCCTCTTCACCTACTATTTTGAATACATTTTGTCCTCAAGTATCTATTCTATTTGTACACAAATCAGGTGTCTTTCTGCTTATCTAAGGAAACAGAAAGGAGATGCCCTCTCTGAGGATGTTTGAAGCATTCAGAACTCCTAGAAAATCTGAAGACGCTGCTAATGTATCATGAGAAGAAAAAGAAATATTAGTATATTGTATGAAAATATTAGAAACTTCAGATTCTTGGAGCAATAAATCCATCATGTTGCTGATTTTGGAGCTCTGTCTTTCAATCTGTGCACCAAATAATATTTTCCTATTCAGTTTGTGATTCCTTTATTGTTGTTGTGACTAGCACCTATGAATGTAATTGTTGTTACAGCAGGTTGAAGAATCGTCTAAATTGCAAATTTTAGACTAACTTAAATTACTTCAATTATCAGAATGTAGAAGAAGCTGGGATTTTTTGACTGAAATATGGGACTCAAGCCTTTGTATTTTAGATAATAGTTTACAAAAAAAAAAAATACCAGGTTTTTCCACAGCATAGAACACATAGTGTTCCATGAACACAAAAAATTTAATGAAAAATCAGATTTTTACTATGGAAGTGTTTTGTTTAGCAGATAATGGAGGGTGGAGTATTCAAGCTCCAACTGCTAAGGGATTATGAGATCATAACTTGGGTTTGTGATCAGGTGCCAGAAGTCTGAGTCAGTAGTTTCTCCTGCTTTACCATTTTATTCCTAAAACTCTATATACCAAAAGCATTTAAAATGTCTAGAATGGAGAAAATAACATGCATTCTGCCTCTCATGAACTTCATTTGGCACGTTTTAAGATGCAAAAATGTAAAATGTGTAAATTGACATTTCTCAAATCTATTTATAATGGTCATTAGTTTAATAAAGAATTAAAACTTCCCTTCATCCTGCTCTGAGTTGTTTTCTTTTTTCAAAGTTTTTTACCTTTTCAAGAAGAATGCTTATTGTATGTGGTAAACTCTTTATTAATATAAATCAGGTCAAGAAGCACAGAACTCCTTTGTATGAAATAATTTATTTTTCTCTTGGTTTTCTATGAAATGCTGTGTGTTTACAAATGATGTATAAATGAAAAGATCTTTCTGCAAGTGCGGGATTTGTCATTTTCTCTTCTTCCCCCCACATCCCCCCTCCCCCTGCAGTCCCTTGTCCTGACCCTGCATTCCCTTGTCCTTCCCCCTCACCATGCAGTCTGTCCCTGCCCCCCCGCCCCCGCTTTTTCCATCGTGGTCCCCAGGGTCTCTGGGGTTTCCCTGCCCCTGTTCCCTGCCCTTTTCCCATTGTCCGTGGCTCAGGCTCCCCCCTGCCCCCGGCACAAGTTATAACCAGCCCCCGGTTGGTGCCCCGGTGGTCTTGGGAACACGCTTCTACAATAAACACGTGTTTTCACCCGAGCCCCATGTCGTCATTTTGTCTGTTCCCGCGCTAGAACCAAGCCTCGCAGAGCCGAAGGGGAGAAGTGGCCACTGCCTCTCCCCTCCTCCTGCCGTGCTCCCACAGGCGCTTGCCTGGAGCCGGTCCCGCATGGCAACAAATGGTAGCAGAAGATGGCTATTTCCATCAATTTGTGAGAGTGGGGAGAGAGAAAGGAACTCTGCTGCCATAAGAGCTCTGCAGACGCTAAGAGGAGTGATGCGCTGGGCGGAAAACAAACCTGAAGCTCTGGGGACCCTCTTCCATCCTCGCCAATGTGTTCTCTATCCCGCCTGGGAGCAGCCACGCTGCGGGGGGAGCTGGACATCAGGGGCCAGGAGCCGGATAGACTTACCCAAGGAAAAAGTGGACAGTTTGGCAGTGGCTCGATGGACTGAGCTCAAAAAGTGGCCCGTCAGGGGATGGCATTTGAATGGAGACCAGAGGCTGACAGCGGCCGAACGCAGAGTTTCATGGACAAGCTCTGGTTAACAGGAACACCTAGGCTTCTGGGAGAGCCAAACTGTGAAAGAATACATCCTCAGTTCAGTGCAATTTTCCACCACCGAGGAGAGAGATAGAGATTTCACCGCCTGAGCCCGGAGGGTAAGTTGGGTCAGAGCAGGGTGGGATCCTGGCGGGTGGCTGAGCTACCTTTTTTTCTTTTCTGAGTTTTAACCACCGTCCGCATCCAGATGGGGGCTGTAGCCTTGCATGTCCCTGGCGGCCGGGAGGCTTTTTCTTTTCCGAGGAGGACGCAGCCTCGCTTGGTCTTTTTTGGGGTAACTCATACTGGAAAGCTCCTTCTCTTTCTCGGAAAGCTGCCTTTTCTACCCTCTCCTCCCTATTCTGGGCTATGGGGGCAGGGGGGGTCGAAAGGACACCAATGGGACAGAATTGTAAACGGCGACACATCAGCTATAGGAGAATTGTTAACATCCTAAGAGAGGCCCTTCACATCCATGCATTTTGTCGGCTTCCAGCTGCGTTGGGCTCCTCTCCTGTAGTTTTCCCCTTCAGCTTCTGTGAAGTTTCCCCTTCCCTTTTCCCCATGGACTTCCCCAAACCTTCTCCCTTGGGGATGGCAGTGGCTGAGCTGCCCCAAGCGCCCTGCCGGACACTGTTATCCTCCCTTAGGGGTGGCATTGGCCGTGCCTCCCCGGGTGAGATGCAGTGCACCCAGCACCCCCTCCCAAGATGGTGCTGACCACGCTACAGGGATCCCATTTTCCCACCTTGATCCTTCTCTTCTGCCCACGTTTTCCCGCCAGCCCCACCCCTCCTCCAATGGCCCTGCACCCTCCTGCAGGGAAGCCAACCCCTATTAGGGGGGAGGTGAGGTTGGATTAATCCCTCAGTCCTTCTTCTGGCTCCCTCTCTGATGGGAGGGATTGCCGAAGGGGCCCCTCCATTAGAGGACCTCCCTTTGTAAGAGAGCTTTCCCCTTTGCTGTGGGGGGGCCCCCTTTGAAGGGAGTGGAGCTGGAAACCCGGACCTGGGCTCCAGTGGTTTTTTTCCCCTGAAACAGTGGTGCCCAGGTTCACCCTCTATCCCATCTCCTAAATGTACCTTGCCCAAAGTTCTCTTATTATTTTGATACAAGTTTTCCCCATTGCTTGTGATAATTTGGAAATAACTTCTTGGATTGAGTTATACCTTATAGAAGGAAACATCATCCTCTCTAATTGCTGCCCACAATGCTATGCCAACTTCGCAATCAAATAATCAAATTGGAGAAACCACATTGCTGTTCGCTGCCTGCTTCTGCTCTGCTAGAATATGAAAACCACAAGCATCGCGTCATGAATCCTACTTTCATCCTCGATACAGAATGTGTTTGTGATAATTTTGTACCCTTTATCTTAAATTGTAATGTGGAAAAGATTTTTGCCCTATTCATTGTAACTATGATTGGTGTATCACTTTCTGATATCTCTTTGTAACATTGCTAATTTGTTTTTACCTCAGAACTCCCTTTCCTTTATGTAAATTCAAAAGATTGAGCTGCGAGATTTATAATTTTCTCTTCTTCCCCCCACATCCCTCCTCTCCCCGCGGTCCCTTGTCCTGACCCTGCGTTCCCTTGTCCTTCCCCCTCAGCACGTGGTCTGTCCCTGTCCCCCCCGCCTTTCCCATCGCGGTCCCCGGGGTCTCCGGGGTTTCCCTGCCCCTGTTCCCTGCCTCTCGTCCCATTGGCTGTAGCTCAGGTTCCCCCCCACCCCCGGCATGGGGTATAACCAGCCCCCAGTTGGTGCCCTGGTGGTCTCGGGAACACACTTCTACAATAAACACGTGTTTTCACCCGAGCCCCGTGTCATCATTTTGTCTGTTCCCGCGCTAGAACCAAGCCTCGCAGAGCCGAAGGGGAAAAGCCGCTTGCCCCGAGCCGGTCTCACACGGCAACATACAAGGATTTATTAGCAGGATTTTTTTAGCTGATGGCATTCATTGGCTGTAAAGATGAAAGATTTATTTTTTGAGGGAAATGTAAAAACCAGCAGAATGGTGGGGGAGAGAGTGACAGTGCTCTCCACCAGTCTGGCCAGGAAATGGGTGCCTGCTGAGCACTCTCTTAGACTGGCCTGTCTATGCCTCCAGTGCAGCATGTGGCAGGGATAAAGATTAGGAATGACACTAGGCACTCTCTTTTCCTTGGGACTTGTTCAAACTCCCTATTATGACTTTATTGGAGTATGCCAATCAAATGTAAACATTGCTTACTAGTTTTTAAATCTCTTTCCACCCATGTTATCCAGTAATAGTCATCAAGCATCTCTATGACCATTTTCCACTCTGTTATGTTTGTTTTTTCCTAATGTAATCTATCAAAGACAAAAAGCAAAGAAAAGAGGAAGTGTGGAAGGGTGATCTTTTTGCCAGAGTGAATGACTTCTTATATGCATGGCAACAGCACTTTAGGGGTTTGCAGATGCAGGCCACAGGGAATAACAACACAAGAGTATTAGCACCGGAACAGCAAAGGAGACAAAAAATCCTACCCACAGAGGCTCTGGAAAACAGCTTGGGTGCAAGACTACAGAACTATAAACCTTTGGTGTTATTGAGGTGAAAGCACCTGAAAGTACCATGCCATAAGAAGTTTTCAGGTTTGTTGGACTTTAAAAGCTGAAGTTCAAATCTACTAAAATACATTAAGGGATTGTAACAGTCTCAACAAAACAGTGAGCTTAGCCTTTACCTGTGGTGGGGTTATTTTATATCCCTCCCAGACAATATGAACAGGCCTCTGGACAATTATTTAACTATAGTGAAGTGGGAATTCCTGCTAAAAGCTGAGAAGCAAAGTTTTCAAGATTGTTGATTTAGCCACATGCAGACAATGCAGTAGCTTTGGGGAAAAGCTTTTGGAACCTTACTTTGTTTTCTCAGGAGCACTGTTAAAACAGTATTCAATTACAAGTCATTTTAAATCTTAAGAAAAATGTGAATAAAGGGGTTTGGATATTACCTTCCCCCTGCCCCAGCTTGCTATATTGCAGTCATGGGATCATGGTTGGGGAAAAAGGCACTGGAAGTATTAAGTGAAAGAGAAGTCTCAAGATAATGGTTTGTTAGGGGAGAGCCTCCAGAGGTCCAGTAAAGGTAGTAATCTAAATCTTAGGTTCATCAATAAATAAAAAAAGTCACTTATTCTTGGAGCATAGAGAAGTGCCTTGTTAGAGGATGACTGGTTTCAGAAAGAATGAAAGAATTAGTGTGGAAAAGAAATGGAATCTATGGCTTTGTTTATTACCTTTTTATTTCTCCAGAGAAAAAGAACCAGTATGAAAGCCAACAATACTGCATTGGCTGGTGGGTAAGCATTATGTTCTTCATGCCATTGCTGCTACTATTAAAAATAGCCAAGTGGGTTTTTTTTTGGTTGTTTTTTTTTTTTTTATTAGTCAAAGAATTGGGTAGCATGAATTAAATATACTTAGTTGCTGCAGCTCTGTTTAATTAAAGTTTTATTACACTTAAATTTTAAGGAAATGAGCAGGTAAAATTTGCATTAAATGAAATCTTGTTTGGTTGTAAATAAGCCCAATAGACTGAAAAATGAGTAAGGCATTCTTAATGACTACTTGGAAGTAAATATTAATTTAAAATGTCATAACCTTACAAAATAAAAACACTTCCCCCATCACTTTCTACATTTTGAAAGCATGTGTGGAAGAATTTAATTTCTTTTAGTTGTACATGTATTAGTAAATTAAAGGAGAGAGAGAAAACAAAGAAGGTATTTTACTTTCAATGCTTTCAAACTGAAGACTTCTTGGATGAGCTAGTAACACATCTGGACAAATATCTCTTCCTGAGTTATTGTGGAAGAAGTGGCATGCAACTTCTATTTTTATCTAATGCATCGCACTCTTTTCAAAGATGGTCCAGTAGGCAGACCTCAAACTAAGACTGGTAGGAATGGTCCAAAAGACAGCTGGAGGTTTAAATAACTTCCAAGTGATTGGAAAAAACCAACAAGCTACTGAACTGTTTTAATGAATATATTGTGTATACCCGGGTGATACAGTACAGTGGAAATTGTACTTTTTTATTAAAATCTGTAAAGGCATAGATATGTAGTGCACAAGTTATTTACCTCTTATTTGCTATACGGTCAAACTTTTATGACTGGACTGTATCTTAAAGTTTTTCTCACCCTAAATAATTCTATCACTTAGTACTAATACATCATGTCTCAACTGTGGGTTGGCTTCTGTCTCTGGAGCTTAAGAAGTGCTTTTCTCGTGACCTGTAGGTCAAAGGAGTTACTCTGTGAGCTCAGTGCACCTGTCAATGGAGATTTAAAAAGCTGTAGAGCAGTTTAGTTCAGTTGTGTCTGAACAACTTTAGAAAACTTTAAACGAGTGTGGTGAAAAAGCCTAAATTCAGCACAGCAATAGATCCTCTCAAATATTAATATTACTAAAAGGGCAAGAAAAGGTTCCATATCTGTTTGGTGCTGGCAACTAAGGTTATGATAGTTCTGGGACATGGATCAACTTGCAGGGCCTGAATCAAAGGCCTTGTCTGACACCCATTGATAGCCAGATTAAAATGTGAGCTTTTAATTGGCAAATTTTATATTTGGCTATTCCATTAAAAGCAAATTATCAAATGAACATTTTGTTTATAGTGCTAAGCTACCCAGAAACATCACAGGTACAACCAAGCTTTTAGTTATTGATTTACTTACGTGATATGCATAGCAGAAAAAAAAATCAGGCATGTGTCTTTAAGGCTTGTGCTGCTGAATCCCCTTCCAACTCAAGTAAATAAAGGGCAGTAGAACAGAAAATACAAACAACTACAAACATCACTACCTTCACTTAAAAGGATAACAAAACAGCTTGTAGAAAGTAGTTAATATCTGTAAAAGTATTGCTACCTTAGAAGTGATAAATGATATAAATAATGAGTTTGCCCCGCCTCCCATGCTGATTTAGAAAAAGTACAAATAAATTTTTTGACCTTTATAGTGATAGAAGAAGTCGCATTTTGCACAAATTTCTATTTCATAATCTAATATGCCTAATATGGAAATGTTGTTAAAAACTTGTCTCCAGTAATCTTTTGTATTTTTTAGACTGTGCATTTATCTCACACTTAATGCAAAAGGAAAATTATAACTAGTTATGATTATGACCCCTTAAATTAGGATGATTACTAATTTCTGTATGTTAGCCAGTTGCTCACAAAGGTAGAAATAGGCTTCATGGTGGTAAATGATTGGTTCAGAGACCATAATTGTGATATGAATTTTGGTTTAGATTTGTTATTTTTCCATTTGCTTACACTGAATTTTCATTTGCCATTCTAAAACATCATAGTTGCTCAGTCTTGGAAGATTCTGTAATTCTTTGTGCTCCTCCTTATTACCTTGAATAACATACTTTTGTCTGCAGATGTCACTCTTGTTGCTTTTCCTTTTTTCACTTGACTGCGCAGATGCCTGGAGCGCTCCACTTTAACACTCTTGCTGTAAGATCTAACTATTGATTTTTTTTCCTATCCTCTCCATTCCAACATTTAATCAAGTCTCTATCCTTGAAGGTCATTTCCCTCATGCTTTTCCTAAAAGCACTTGACAACTGATCTTTCTGAAACTTTATTTGCAAATTTGTATAATTTAGCTCAATCTTCTTTTTACTAATGGTTATTAACCTCTTTACTGAACCTCAGCAGTTCATGATGAGTGAGTCTCTCTTTCACAAAACTCTTTTTGGGTTTTCCTTTGGAAATTAAATAATTTGAGCTGCCTCTTAATTATATGCTTTAATATAATGCCTGTTACTTTACCTGCCAAGGCTTCCTCGTCAGGTGTTTCTCATTCAGCTAGCCCTAAAGGTGTGCATTTATTTTATTAGCCAGTGCCCAGTCCTCTGATATTGATTCAGAGTACATGTCACATTAAGAAGTTTTACTCTTTTGTCTGAGCTCCTTTGCAATTTTTGGGCTTCTAGCCATCTGAGGCATTAATTTTCATTCATTTAGAAAAAAATGACAAGTTTTTTTTTTTCTTTTTTAGCTTATAAACTCATAATCTGGCCCCAGTATATTGCCTCATTAATGGGAGGTTTCTGTGAAGAAAATACTGAATTCTGCAGCAAAAATATATACAAATTTAGTACTCGTCTATTGATTTCTTATAGAATCATAGAATGGTTTGGATTGGAAGGGATCTTTAACAACATCTAGTTCCAACCCCCTTGCCATGGGCAGGGACACCATCCAGTAGACTAGGTTGCACAAAGCCCCATCCAGCCTGACCTTGAACACCTCCAGGGATGGGGCACCCACAGCTTCTCTGGGCAATCTGTTCTGTTGTCTCACCTTCCTCACAGTAAATATTTTCTTCCTAATGTCTAATATAAATCTAACCTCTTTCAGTTTGACTCTTTTCCCCCTTGTTCTGTCACTACATGACAGAAGTCAAAGCCCCTCTTTGTCTTTCTTGTGAACTCCTTTCAGGTCTCTGGAAGGCCACAGTTAAGTCACCCCAAAGCATTTTTTCTCTTCTGGGCTGACCAAACACAATTTTCTCAGTCGTTCACCATAGGGCAGGTGCTCCATCCCTCTATTTAATAATCTTGTTGGCCCTTCTCTGAACTCACTCCAACAGGTCCATGTCTCTCCTGGGCTGATTGCAGCAGTGCAGGTGGGATCTCACCAGGGAACGGGGACAGAATTCCCTCCCTCCCCTGTTGCCCACACTGCTTTGGATGCAGCCTGGGACACATTTGGCTTTCTGGGCTGCAAGAGCACATTGCTGGGTCATGTCCAGCCTTTTATCCAGCAGCACTCCCAAGTCTTGCAATGCCATGGTTTTTTTAAGACATTGTGGGAAATTTCCTATTATTGTGGTGCACCATGGCAGGGATCTCATTATCACCACTTTGTATTTCTTAACAGATATTATTCAGTCTGCTTCATCTTGCCTAATTACATCTTTGTCTAAGTTGTCAGGTTATAATTTATCTGTATTTTTTCCATGTCTTTGTTGTTCCAGCTTTTTGGAGGATACCTGCTGGCTTTTGCTCTACTTTTTAGCTATGCTGACTGGCTAATGCTTTTTCTCAAATTTTTCCATGGTAGAAGCTGTGCAATTGCACTCTTTTTTCAGTATGGTGTTATTAAATAGTTTGCATGTTGTCTGCCATGATTTAATTATTTTGGCGGTTATTTCTATATCTTCTTACTTTTAGTGGTTCCCCAGTTTGAAGATGCATTGGCTTTTTTAAAGCTTTTGTTAGTGCTGTTGTGATGACCCACCCTTAAGAGGAAGGAAGCCCCTAAGATTTGTAAATGCTCTTTGGTCAAGAGGAACAAAAAAATGTGAGTCTGCAGACAATTAGAAAATTTTATTAGTAAACTACACACTTGGATGGAAATTGGTGTGCAAGTCTCTGACCTAATAACACCCAACAGGGGTTTGGATAAAAGAGTGTGGCAGAAAGGGCAGAAAAATTTTAAGAGGGAGAGATTAATTAAAGAAGAAAATGAGAAAGTAAAGGAAAAGAAAGAGGAAAAGCAAGAGAAATTAAAGAGGGAGAGAAGAATTAAAGAAAGAAAACAACAGAGAAAAAGAGAGAAAATGATCATCACTTCTGGTTCCAGCATGGATCCAACAATAAGAATTGATCTAGCTGTGTCAGTCCACCAGTGAGACATGCAGGGTCCTGGGGGGGCACTGCCCAGGCTTGGGAAAGTACCTTTTTTATGGACAGGTTTCTCTCTTTCTATGTCAGTTAGTTATATGTGCAGGCCATTCTGGAAAGGCATTGGAGGGCTTTGGGGGTCACTGGTGTCTCATTCCCATGTTATAGTTCATGCCCACTCATTGCTGCACTTGTGCTGTACTGTGTTGTGGTTCCTTCTCGGGGAAAAGTGCTGCTCTATTTCAAGTCTGGCCTTCCTTCTCCAGCAAAGGAGAAGTTCTTTCTCACGATGTGTTAACATATAAATGGACACCACTCAGGTTGGTATAAGACCTGGGTGGAGTGTGGGGATGCATCACCACAATGCATCTTGTCACCAGTCAGGTTCTCTGGGCCTCTACAGCTGTGAAATTGTTAAATTTTGTATTTTGTTTGAACGCTAATATTTTGAACCTGATATTGTGCCTTTTTAGGCACTGAGGCCTTATGTGTTTTTGAATTATGAACTTTCTATTATCAATGTCTAAAAAATTAGTATCAGGATTGCAATCTGAAATGGTATTTCCTAGGTGTATATGAATACAGCTGAAGTTACTTGCTGATTCTGTTCCCTGCCAGGGGCGCCACCCTTGTCACTGTCAGCATGTCACAATCAATATTTCCAGGCTAATTAGGCAGACAGTAATATCATATGCTGTGTCTATCTTGTTTGTGACTGAAACTTTATACTGTTGGGTTCTGGTTGCCTCGGTAACTTGTTTGAACACTGAAATCTTTTAAACCAATGTTTAAAAGTGCACATTTCCACATTTCCTATGTAGTAAATACCTTGATGTATGGCACAAGGTACCAGTGGATACCCTCCTTAATGCCAGTAGTTTCTAGTGCTATTGTTACAGCCATTTTTTAGTTTGATCCCCCAGCTTTGTTCCTGGGACTTTTCCTGCTTAGGTAAAAGCAGTTATGTCCTTGTTTTAGTTTTCTGTTTTCTCCCACCTTGTTCAAAAAGACAACATTTTACTGTTCAGCCTTTTGCTATGGCTTGCAGTGTGACAGGTGGAACCCTCTGCTTTATCATGTCATTAGCTCACTCCACACAAGTGAATATGTATTTTGAGAATAAATGGCCTTTAGGGCCTGATAATATTTCTTCAGTCTAGGTTTAAAACTTCCTCTCTAATATTTAAGAGTAAAAGCCACGAAGTTTATCCAAATTGTTTCTTCCAAAACCATTCCTTTTATTTCAGGAGTGTTCTCATCTTCCAGTGAATCTGGGTGGACCTTGTTTCTTTCCGGGTGTTCACTTGCATGCTGAGAATTTATCATTCTCTTTAGTCTGCATTTCTAGGGATATTGAAGATCTGATTGATTTGGCTAGGGATATATGAAGATCATGAGGTAGGGTATTTTTTGCCTTTGATCCTTGTGCTGGCTAAGATGATGGGTACAATGTCCACATAATTTGAAACAGGAAAGAGAAGGTATGAGGTTTTGTAGTTCCTTAAAATGGAAAATATATATCTTCCATGGTTACCTGAATGGCAATTTTCTGTCCACACATCCTGTTTTTCCTGGTAAACAGAAGGCTAATTATTTATCTGTCAATTATATAATGATGTGTTTTATCTTTACATTTTATTTTGTTAGTGGTGGATCAAATAGGAAAGCATAGCCTGTGAGAATAAATGTTTTGCCTAAAGTAGAAGAGGGAATTAGACTAGGACTTCCTACATGGTAGGCTTGTTCTTTAAGCAGTACTATTTTTCACATAAAATCCTTGTTGAATAGCAATGTAACACGGTTAATGTCTTAGTCATATCTATTACTTCATCAAGCAAGTAAGAAGTGTAATTTTAAGCTATGACATCTTTTTCTCTCTTTTTTCCTTTTTTAAAATATCTTTGAGATGAAGATATTAGGTGGCTGACAAATTGTACACTTGTTAGATATTTTAAGACAAAAAGCATTTTTTTGGAATGACAAGTGATCTATGTGCCTACTAGTGCAGGAAATGACTAAATAAATTAAAGTTTTATTTTTTCTCAGCAGAGCAGTTAAAAATCCTTGCCTTCAAAGTATTAAAGCCTCAGTGCTATTTGACTTTGTAAGCAGCTCAAAATAATGCCTACCTTTAGCTGTGGTTATTAGCATTGTAGCTGTATCAAGAGAATGCAGCAGAGTAGAATATCCTTTGCTTTAAGTTCCTCCAGTTAGATTCAGTGTAGATTTTCATCTGTGATTTGTCAGTGATCATGTCTGTAAAGAACATTTCAATTGCAAATTTTATATTGATTATTTTGTGAAAAAAAAACATGAAAGTCATGTACACTTTCAGCTTTTAACCACTAGATGGTAGCTAACTACTATCTCCTACTCCTACTATTGCCCAGTAAAAGCCCTCGTTGCCAAAACTGTGCCATGTAACACTAAACACCATAGAATCTTAGAATATACTGAGTTGGAAGGGCCCCATCAAGATAATCGAATACAACTCCTGGCCCTACTCAGGAGTCATACCATGTGCCTGAGAACCTTGTCCAAATGCTTCTAGAACTCTGTCAGGCTGGTGCTGGGACCACTGCCCTGGGGGGTTTGTTGCAGTGTTTAGTCACCCTCTGGGTGAAAAGCCTTTTCCTGATATCCAACCTAATCTTCCTCTTACTGAGCTTCAGGCAATTCCCTTGGGTCCTGTCACTTGTCACCACAGAGAAGAGAGCAGTGTCTGCCACTCTTCCCATCATGCTGTGGGGATGGAGCCCTGCAGAACCCCACTAGTGACTGATCTCCAGTCTGATGTTACCCCATTTACTAATTTTGATACTGAAACATGAACAAAGTCTTTTGGCATTGAGAAATGAACTTTCATAATTCCTAAAATAGTAGAACTCATTATTTTAGTTTGAAAAATGTTTCTCTGACACAGTTGATTGTGTGCTTCATAGTTTTTTACTCATCTGCACAGCAGTAATTTAATTTACCCCAGATCTGACTTAATACTTTGGTGGGTGCAGAGCAGAGCCAAGGTTAGCCAGAGACATATGACAGACTAAAATTATTCTTAGAATTTTCAGTTATAATACAAGATCCACATTAATGTATACATTAAATTATTAAAATTAATCCAACTTCACCATGGATCTTGCACACCTGAAGCATCTGGAGAGGAAATGTGTTCTTCAAATTACAGATCTGATGGTATATCACCAGCAAAATAAAGGTAAAAGAGGAGGTTTTTATCTAAAGTTGGTTAAAATCTGTGAGAAAACTCTTTTTTTTCCCAAATTATAAAATTGTTTCTATAGGTCAAATCTGGTACTGGGATAGAACAAAGAGTCTTTGTTAAGCTCTGCCTCAGCAAGAACTGTTCTGGTCAAAAATCTGAAAAAAATTGACCTGGATTATTTGACCCGTTTACATAGCCATTATATGCTATCCAATCTAATGCTCTAGTGGATGTAAAGCAAATTCCTAAGGCAGTATTTTTATAGCAGTTTAAGTGGCTCTGCTGGAAGTCTGGCTTTTGACCCGAGGACAGCAGTGACCTGATGACGGCAGTTAAGCACTGTCTCAACCACTTAATTATTTTCCATTTTCTTTTATATAACTTAATGAGATGGAAGATCACAGGAAGTTAAATTCCATAAACTTCAATGATCTCTGAATAACTCTAACCAATATCAGTGTATAATCTAGTACTGTAAATGCAGGCTGCCCCAAAGGTTCTGACGATATATTACAGCTGCAAGGAGAGTTTCTGTGTAGGGTAATGGTTTGTGATTATTTGGTATTAACACATATATGGGCTTCTTTCATGGGTTATATTAATCCTAGTCACGATTGACAGTCATTTTAATTCTAAAAATGTCACATTCCAAGTTACTTAAATGGCTGAGATTTCTAAAGTTCAAAGGCTATTTGTTTTTGGAAATGATAAATGAGCTGACAGATACTCTGTTAGGCTTGCCATTTACAAACAAGGAAACTAGTTGAAGATGGGGAAGTTGAGAGAAGATTTATCTTCAGGTGTGAGAACTCCGGGCTTGGTCTGGGGTCTCGTGTGGTGATAAAGTCTCTCCTCCAACCCGTGCTTCCAAAGAAAAACTCTGCAGTCTCCTGTTGTTTGGTCTCAAGGCAGTTTATTGCAAGTTACCTAAAAGATTGTCTTCTCGGGCTACGGCTGCTTGGTCAGTGGCCCCGGCAGAGGCACACACACACCTTGACATCCTCTCTGTCTGCTGTCTTCTTCTTCTCTCTCCCTGCCCAGGGCTGCTGCTATCTTTTATATTATATATTATGTATTACATGTTTACAGTTTTCCCCCAATACCTACTACCTATATTGCAAGGTGCTTTTCTACTCTAAACCAATCTGTGAGTGCCAGCATCACCAAGAACATGGAGGTAAGGAAGAAGAAGGAGGAAGAACAGGATCAGCCCACTTTCCTCCATCTTAGAATTTCTGACCCCCATGTACAAAGTAAAAACCCCCCTGTACAGGTGCTAAAACCCCCCTGTACAATACTAAAAAAAATTCCCATCTGTTTTGTAACTACTTTTACTATACTATCTAACCCTTTGTGACTGCTTGTTCCACCTTCAAATTTGGTAACTCATTCCATGGCTCAAACTCAAAATGACAGCTGTTTTCCAGCTGTCTTCCAGGGTCTAAAATGCTTCTGACCAAGTCCTGGAACCTCTAAAAATGTCTGAGAGACATTTTGAGTTCCAACATTCAGGGATCATGAGATTGTGGAGCTTAAAACCCTGAAAGAACCTTGGACTTTAGAACATCAGATTTTTGACTTCTTAAGGGAATCTTCTTGGTGGGAACCCATGAAGGACTTCCCTAGTAGGAAACAGGACTGAAGAAATCTTTGTGACCTGCAAGCATAACATCATTGGAACACACAGAGAGGCCATTCAATGTGCAGAATGAAGAGGAGACCTTGTAGGAGGCCAGCATGGATGAACACAGAGGATATGAATACAAACATGCAAAGTTCCTTAGAAGCTTGAGACGAAGTAGGATCAGGGACACCCAGGAAGGATATAGGCACAATGTCTGAGTTCACAGAGATAGGGTTGAGAAGCTCAGCTGGTGTTCAAACTTGTGAGGAGGGCAAAGGGAAAATACAATGTAGTTTTTAAATACACTGGCAGCAGAAGAAAATGTAGGCCCATTGCTCAGGGGAACAGGAGACTAAGGAGCAAAGAACATGGGAAGGCTGAAGTTTTCAGTGACTTTTTAAATCAGTTTTCATGAGCTGGCTTTGCCTTCTGGCTCTTTTAGACCTTCAAACCTCATCGCATAGTGAACAAAAATGAGGGATTATCTGTGGTAGCCAAAGGTAGTGTTAGGGAGCACTTAAGCCAATTGGTTGTATAGAAGTCCATGGGGGCAGATAAGATATACCTGACGGTCCTGAGAGAGGAAACCAGTGTCATTTTGAGGCCCATCTCTCTTCAAAAGGCCACAATGATCTGGGGAGGATCCTGATAACTAGAAAAAGACAAATGTTATACCTGTCACAGAATCAATTGGATTGGAAAAGACCTTTGAGGTCATCAAATCCAACCTATGTCTGAACACCACCGTGCCAACTAGATCATGGCACTAAGTAACACACCCAGTCTTTCTTAAACACCTCCAGGGACAGTGACTCCATCAGCTCCCTGGGCAGCCCATTCTAATGTCTAGTCACCCTTTCTGTGAAGAAATTCTTCCTAATGTCCAACCTAAACCTCCACTAGTGCAGCTTCAGACTGTGTCCTGTTGTCTACGAAGCAGAGAAAAAGGAGGATCCTGGGAATGGCACAACAGTCAGCTGCTCCTGGTAAGGTTGTGAAGCAAACTGTTCTGGAAGCATTTCATGGCACACAAAGCACCAAGAAGCTGATTAAGAGCAGCCATCATAGATTTACCAGTGTCACATTCTTCATGAGCAGCCTGATTGCCCTCTGTGGTGAGATGGTAGGCTGTATAGACAAATGGGAAGCAGCAGTGGTGGGCACTGAGAGAACTCTGCTTGTTTAGCCACAGGAAGAAAAGGCTCAGGGGAGATCTTATTGCAGTCTATAATTGTCTAATGAGAGGGTAGAGAGACAACAGAGCTAAACTCTTGATTAATGCTTCATTAAGGTTTGTGGTAATGAGAGCCAACATACGCAAACTGGAACGTGGCAGATTTCAGCTAGATGGGAGCAGTCTTTATGCTGGATGGTCAAGTTATGATCGGCTCAGTTATGTATCTCTAGAGGTTGCACAATTTCCACCCTTAGAGATATTAAGTCTGCAAACATCTCTGAACAATCCACTCTAATGGGACCTGCTCTGAGCAAAGGACTGGTCTAGGTAACTTTTGGAAATTTTTAAAAATTCTCATAGTTTTGTGATTCTATAAGTTATTTGCTATGAATTAATAGCATTTTAGGAGAAAGATGCATGATTTTTAGCTGGTTTTTCAAGAGATAAAAGTAAGGGTTTTTTCTCCTCATTTTTTTAAAAAAGAACTTTTATTGCTGCAAGGCAAAGTTAAGCCTATTGAGCTGAGCTTTTACTTTAGAAATTGTATACATCATGCAAATAAGTATAGAACTACAGAATGGTTTTGGTTGGAAGGAATCTCAAAGATCAGCTGGTCCCAACATCTCTGCCATGGGCAGGGACACCTTCCACTGGACCAGATTGTTCAGAGCCCCATCCAGCCAGCCTTGAACACATCCAGGACTGGAGCATCCACAGCTACCCTGGGCAACCTGTGCCAGTTCCTTACTACCCTCAGTGAAGGGCCTGCTGTCCTGCAGCTTAAGGCCATTCACTCTTGTCCTGTCACTAATATGCTGCTGTGAAAAGTCCCTCCAGCCTTCTTTCAGGCCCCTGTTAGGAAATGGTAGGTGATGGAAGGTCTCCCCAGTGTCTGCTCTTGTCCAGGCAGAACAGCTCTGGCCTTCTCAGCCTGTCTTCACAAGAGAGCTTCTCCAGTCCTATGATCAGCTTAGTGACTCTCCTCTGGAATCTTTCCAACAGAATGTAAATAATTAATTCCTCAGTGGTTTGAATATATCCATAGGAATTAACTTTATATGTAATATTTAATAGCATGTTTAATTTTAAACGGTAACACTGTAAAGGGTTCAGAGAAATCTGTGGATGTTTACTTTTTACCCTAAATGTAATTTTTCAGTCTTTCTCTTTGAAACATGTATGCACAACTGGATTTGACTACAGTAGGTGGGGAAAATTTAGATAATGCAGGGAAAATGGTTTTTACTTGTGCTTTTTGTCAATGCTAAGGTTGACAAGTGCTTTTAGACATTGCTCATATTGATATGAGTGGAAGCAGAAATATTTAGAGACATTTTAAGCCAGAAATAGCTGTAAAATGTCTGTTTTATTGTTACTAATACTGGATAATTAGATTGTTTTTCTTGGCCTTTTCAAGAGGACATTGGATTATGTTCAGTCACTGAAGTGGAAAAAAAATTAAAGCTCTTTTAGGAGGAAAGAACCCTAACATTTCTTGCTGAAGAAAAATTTCTGTATTAAGCAACCATTGTACAACTGAAAAATAAGTATAATTTAACATACTTGTATAAAAGCATGAATAGAAAACTCAGTAATTTACCTGTAGGTAAACATATTTAAAAGTTGCTTGACTGTTGCTGTATATTTAAACAGTCACCTATGACAAGGAAACAAAGATGCCTGTTGACACAAGGATTGCTTCAGAAGGCTAAACACAAATCAGGGAAGCAGTTGTAAAATTGACTTTTGCAAATACTTATGGTGCCCTTGAGTATGATGAATTGTATCCAACTGTTTTTTTATGTAAACAGTATCACCTTAACAACACTGTGGTTGGTAGCAGTAGCTTTCAAGGCCTAATCTATAGGCAGTAAATTCTGGTGGCTAGAGGCCTCTTGTTTCTCTGGTAGTGCAACTTAATTTTCTAGCAATTTGTATGCACACTAGAACTGACTTTTAAACACAGAGATAAGGTTAATAGGTGCTGGTTTTTTAATGTCATTACTATATTGTCCAGAGTTATTTTGGCATTGCTACTGAAAGGAAAGAAACAAGTGCAAACAAAAGGTTGGGGGGAGTACAAAATGATGAATGTAGAAGCTTTCCCCATGGATTAGGGCTTGTTCCTGAAAAACAGTGCTTGATGCTTATATTGAATAGTACAATGTTTCGAGCCGGAAGAAAGCAACTTTGGAAACAAAGCATTGGCAGAGTGATAAAGGTAAGGAAAACTGAATTTTGAATCATGTTTAGACTAATAAATATAGAATTTGAATAACGATGTGTACTGAGAGGGGAGGGCACAGAAAAAAAGTATTTTAAAATAGGCATAAGTGGATGATGTTAGTTGCACAATTTGTTTTGAAAGGCAAATTTGCACTGGGAGGTGTTTATGCATTATGCTAGTGCTGCTTGTATCTTGCCCAGATTGTTGCAATGGTCTGGTAATGGTATAATTTCACAAATGCTATATTAGTACACTAAAGAGTTTTATATTAGATGTGGCAACAAAACATGGGTTGACACTGCCATGAAGGAAAATAGAAATGTAACTTCACTCTCCCCATACTTCTAAGATGGGAATAGAATTTTGAAGGCAATATTTAGCATTGAGAAACCACAATAGACTATAGAAGTCATTAAGAGACTCATTTTAAAAGCTGGTTATCTAAGCAAACTGTTCCTCAGTTAATGCAATGTGATGACATGTGCAGAGCTCTAATTTTTGAGGTTTAAGAGTTAGATAAGGGAACTGCCCTAATTCTTTAGGGTTTGTATTTTTTTGGAAAGAGGAAATAAAAACATTGAAACTTGAAAATTAAAAACTCAGGGTGCTTGAAAATATTTGAAATGGTGTGCAGTTTACATTTGATGGGAAATTCATGAGCAAGGCTTATGTAACATAAAAGATCTTAGCAAGTTAAAGGAGAGACAAAGGAATTCCACGCTGGTTAAATAAATTTTGAATAAGAGTAAATTAACAATAAAACATTGTTACTTTTTGACTCTTTCACTATTGAACTTTGATTTCAGCATGTTTGAATTCAGCATTGTGCAGTATTCTGACAACAAAATGTGTCATTTGCTGGATAAAGAGTGTTCAGAACAAGTTTTGTCTTGTGTGCATATGCCTTGCATACTAAACAACATTCTTGCTAACTCTATTCAGGGTATCTGCATCTGTAGCTACAGTCTGTAATGGAGAAGCTGGCAATAGTCAATAGCTGGTTTCTAAACCTGTTGTTTCAAAAAATGAACCCCTTGCATCTCTGAGTTGTGCTCTTTTAGTACCTGCTGTTTAAATATATATACTTTTTTAGCAGCTAGGAAATATTTTGAAAATTTAAATTTAATCTCAAATTATTTCTTAACACTAATGGTGAGATGTTTATGGGTTTAGGTATATGAAAGATAGATTTAGGAATCTCTTCCTTTTCTTGCTTCAGGAGAAGATGTCTATTGAAATTAGTTTCCTGTGCCAAATTGTTAGTGTTTAGGATTAAGGAATTTTAAGGTTTTATGTGACATAAATCAAGCTACATGTTGTAACTGGACTAATCACCAGAAAAGGACTTTTCAGTTAACAAGTTTAGCTTTGGACCTTCATCTGCTGTGGGACTGTGTCATATGACCTCTCACACCTTCATAACCAAAAGTGGTTAAAGAAACCCAAACTAACTTGGCTGTGTTACCTGTGTTCTTTACATGAAAAACTGAGCTGAAGCTGTACTATAAAAAACTTAGAAAATCTTTCCAGATATCTAACTGACACAGTGTTTATCTCTTGTAAATGCTGCATCCTCCTACATCATGGGACATTAGGAAGGGGCTTTGATGTATGACCTTGATCAGAGTTGCTGGTGATACTAGTCAGGATTTGCATGTCTGTGTTATTGCATGTAACAGCAATTTCTCTTTTACCTAATAAATGATCCTGTGTGTGTTTCAGCATCCTTCCATCTTCAAATCTCAGTCTTTCAGTGTTCTATGAAATTCTGAATAACATAGAGCTGCCTATTATTGGGTAATATTTTTTGATATAGATTCTGTTTAGGCCTATGTACGTTTGTAGTGAATACTGCAGGATATAAAATTACAAAAACTCTTAGGCCACGACAACAATGCTGATTTGAAGTGAGATGTGAGGTTAGCTAAAGGGGAAAGGGAAGAATGAGTGACAGAAAGCTCAGCATTTTCTTGTAATTTATTCTCTGATATTCCTAATCCTAAGTAAAGAATATCTTTAAAATTCGTTCTTTTAGCAGTATGCAAATAGAAGCTCAGAAGCTAGACTGGAAGACAGTTTCCAGCATAGCCTCCTAGTGTTTTTAAGTACATAAATTAGTGGCTTGCTTTTGAAAGTACTGAAGTTGGATTTTCTCTACTTTTTGGTGTACAACCTAAAGAATTATGTTTTACACAGAAAAGTAGAGGAAACCTAAAAGCGAGGCAGAAGGTTCTTCTAATGACTGCAACAACTAATGTGTGAGTTTGTGATTGAACAACATTTCATTTGGGAAGGAAGTTTCTGAAAATGATAACTCCTTAAAATAAAGAAGCATGACAGCTTGAATTGTATTGAGTATTCTTGCATTGCATTTTAGCAACTCTCAGGAAAAAAATGTGTGGAACTTGCATTAGTAATAGAAATATCCAACATATCAAAACAAACGCCTTTCAGTAGTGACATGATAAATACAAGTTAAAGTCTTAATCTTCATAAAACTATAGCTTTACCATTTAATAGTTTCCCGTTTCTCTAGGCATGGTTCATTAAGTAATTTAAGTTAATTAGACTTCTAAAGTTTTGTGATAACTTAATAAATATTCTTGTTGCTGGACTTAGACAACAAATATTGCCCAGTGCTGTATGAATAGCTATGCACAGTAGTTTATATATGTGTCATAGGGCTTGAGACACAGCAATTAAAACAAGTTTTAAAAACCAGAAACAAATGTTGGGGAATGATTGCTTAGTTTGAGAAAAATGTGCTCATGATTTCAGCCTATGCAAACAGAAACTTGTAGAAGAAATGGAGGCTATGAACATGTCAAGAGCATCTGTATAGGTGGAGCTGATTACTTAAAAAACAGTGTAAGATGTAGTCTTGTATAGTAATGTATCTGGAGCTCTATATTGGAAACACAAGCAGAGTACAAAGGTAGTCTCTCTGTAGTTTAGGTAAAACAAAATGCTTCTTTCTGTATTAAATAGAATCTAATTGGTAGAGTATTGGGTTGTATTTTTTTTTTTTTTCTTAAAGATGCCCTATCAGTTGTGTTCAAATTACTGGAACAATAGTTTTGAGGATTCTGTTGTTATCATCTAATGTGAATGAAGCTGATTCAGAAAAAAATGGTTGCTTTTTGCATGTCTAACAAGGAGGAAAACTTATGCTTATGTTTAAAAACATGTAGGAAAATCCAGTCCTGTGATGACGCTTTACTTTCAGGAAACTGGAGAACATGTTAGGGTATGAGAGGGGTAAAAAAGCACAAAGTACATGTATGAATTAATCTGCTTCTGTGTTCTTCAGACATATCTCTGTAAAGAATAGGATTTGTATGTTTGTCTTTTATACAGAGAAATATTTCAAATGCATTCAGCATTTATGAAGGCATGGTAGTAGTTACAAGTTTACCATGTATTTGAAAATTCCTTCAGAAAGTAGGAAAGATATTTACATAAGGGTATAAAGTATATTATGCAGCTCCTTTTGGCTCTGCAAAAGCTTGTGGATAAATCACTTATGCATACTTTATAAAGTTACTAGTTTTCTCCTAATCACCAGGAAAATGAGGATTGAATTTACCACCAATGAAACAGAATTCTAAATTTCTTCTGAAAATGAAATTATATTGAATCTTGTAACCCACAAGCACAATAATACCAGTAACTATTCCAGAAGGCTATTTTGTCTATAATGTAATGAGTTGTGTTACATATGGGATTTCAATTTAATTAGAAGAGTAGGCTTGTTTGTGGTTTGTTTTAGTTCTCATTATATTAAAGATATAATGTACAAAACCCTAGCTTCCTGCAGCAGCATCTGTCTTTATTAGGGAGTGCTTACACTATCTTCCACTCATAACAAAGACCAGTCAGAATCCTGTCTTGACTTGATGGTCATATGTGACTAGACTGAAAAGCTGAGACAAAGGATTTAGGGTATTGAAAGTAAATTGCAGAATAATGGAGCTGTACATACTAAATACTTATTTTCCTACAAAGCCTTTCAACAAATTAGCTTTCTGTACAACATTATTTATGATAGAAATGTAGTGATAAATCTTAAAAAGGAACACCAGCAACAAACTGTAAAATTGTAACAAAGGCTGCTTCTAAAATTTTCATTTGAGTGCTATAAAACCATAAATCACAAGTGTGGATTGAATGTAATAGCCTTTACTTTCAAAAATAAATTTTAAACATAAATTTTAAAGTTTTCTTTATTTTTGCCTTCAAATTAGATTGTGACTATTTCATTGTCCACTTTGTATTTAATAACAGCAAAAGCTCAAGGATGAGAGGGAGGCTAAACGTGCTCATCTGGATGGCAGACATGATTACTTACTGGATATCATTGCCTCTTGTGTGAATCTGGACAAAGGAGAAGATGCTATTCTTGATGGAAACCAGGTAATCTGATGAATTTGAAAGTGAAGCTCATGGTATACTTTGGAACTAATATTACCATTAAATTCATGGTGAGAGAGTTTTTAGACTTCACACCTGAGATCACTCAAGCCTCCTTGAAAAAATATTTTTCAGCATTTTTAATTAATTTGAACAAAAGTGTCCTTAATTCCAAAACCTATTGTAATGATATTGATTTTAAATTGATTAGAATTTCTTCTTTCCAGTGGTTATAGTTAATGTGCTAAAACTTGGGATTGTATTTCATAGTGAAACCACAGTGTGAAGTTTCCCAGTCCTTGAGTACAGAGTACAGAGAGGTTCAAGAGTCCTGGCAACAGCAAGGTTGCATGTTATTGTTTCCATAAGGCTGCCAGAAGCTCTTGTGAGACTGTATTGCAATCTAGTTTAGCAAATTAAAATAAGTAGAAGCTACTTGACAAAAGAGAATGGCTTATGTGATCTGATTGTGACTGCATGAGGGCTAATACAAATTCAGATACTGAGACATTGAAAAATATCACTTTTTTAAAAAGCTGGGTAGACAGCAGTAGATATTTTACTTCCTGACACTAAAGTAAACAAGGCTGTGGTTTGGGTTTTTATGGTTTGTTTTCTCTTGTATTCTCTTTCCATCAGCATGCCTTCAATTTATGCATTCACATTTCAGTGCTAATATTGTTGAGAAACTGAAGAAAGTCCAGTGGAAGACCAGTAAGAAAGGGTGGGACACAGGGCACATGAAGAATGAGATAAGGGAGAAGTAGAGGCTGAGTGGCACTCAAATAGTAGCCTGCAGGTGCTTGAAGAGTGGTTGCAAAGATGACACAGCTGAACTATTCTCAGCGGGTGCAGATGATAACTTCAGTGATAAAGCCACATCTTGCAAAATGGCCACCAAGAGATCCTTCTTCACCAGGAGGGTAATAGGAATTACCTTCCCTCCCCCTGGCATGGGAATAGGTTACTTCAAGTCAGTTGTGGAATTTCTGTCCTTGGGGTTTTTGAGTCTCAGTCTAGGAAAAGCTCTAGATGATCTGAGCTGTTGTTGGTGACATAGGACACTGGCTTCAAGACCTCCCAAAGATCCCTTCCAACATTTCTGTGAGTTCATGAGATAGCAAATGAGCAGTGCAGAACACCGTCATGCACATTAAAAAGCAGAATTTGTTTCAGCCTTTGCGCATTCTATCTCTAAATGGTTTTCCTGGCAAACTATAGTGCCTGAGAATAGCTGTCAGATGAGGAAAATATAGGCAATTTCTACACCTGGAAAGAGAGAAGTGTAATAGTTGTTTTGATCTCATCTTGGAGGGCTGAGCCAAGGTTTTCTGGAATAGCAGTTGGTGTAACTGAGGCTTGTTATTAATGGAAGAGGGATAATTGTGTCTTTCTTCCAGCTTCTGGTGATATTTTAGCCTTTTTTTATGCAGTAGAAAGCACAAATGGCACCATCTAATGTTTCTGAAGATGAGCTTAAAGGAGCTTTTTCTGCTGAAGATAGCTAATATAGTTAGGGACTACATAGAAGAGTGACTCAGATCTAGAAAAATAATGGATAAGGCCAGACTTTCAAGTGCTGAGACATCAATCAGCATATTAGCATAAAGCAACTCAGTTTCTTCCTCAGCCTGTATGGCCTATATGTGAGATTTGTGGACTGCACTACCAATACATGCTTCCATGATGCTTGATGGCAGCCTTGAATTGATGAAGTCCTAATGCTTGTAAAAAAGTAAATAAGCAAAGGCTTTCTCTGCTGCTGTGATATGAATAAAATCAATGACATATTATGATCTTAACATGATTTCAAACAGATAGAGTGCATAAACAGATTCCTGACCCATGGAGGTCTGCGTCATCTGATGTTTTACTATTAAGATGTGGAAGTAATGGATACAGGTAAAGCAGCTTATATTCTCCTGCAACGTGTTACAGTTGTGCTGAGCAAATAAGCAAGGAAAAAGAAAACAATCAAGTTCTTATAAACTGGGACTTAAAGCAAGACAGGTTTGGTCATACCAAGGCATTTATCTCTGCTCATGACATGACAATTGATGAAATTACTGAAGCTAATTAGTGGATTTCTGCTTATTGCTACTATGAAGCAGCAAAGTACTTTCTTGTGAGCTCATCAGCTCTTGCCTGTGGGAATTAATTTTTGATAATTAAAAGGTGATTTTCACACAGGGTGAGCAGTGACAGATGCTGTTCCTATCCTCTTCAGTCACACCACCAGTTGGCCCTAGAAGCCATCTTGGCACATGACCATCCATCTGGGTGGTCCTGTTACATGACAAATGTCTTCATGAGACCCACATCATGGGTAGAAGGGATGCTACCCCAGAAGTCCCTTCTGCCCATACCCCTTTACTGAATGCCCCCATGTGCCACACCTCTGGGGGAATACTCCTTCTCCCTTACCCTGGAGGTAGCTCAGGACCCCTGTGACATGGACATCCTGCTTTTTCCCATGGCTCTTCTTCCAGAGCCTCCAGTGCTGCTGCTGTTGAGACTAGCCAGGTGCTCTGTGACCTCTCAGAGCCTGTGACTGGCTGGTGGGAGTTCACACCACTTGGTTACCCTGGATGTACATGCAAAGTCCCATAAACATATCTATGCTTAGCTGTATAAATGTGTTTATACATAGGTAAACATATACCTAGATGAATGTGCAAATATGGATTTATATTTAATGCATTTTCAGTATATATGTATGTATGTATTTTCTTCAGTATATCTGTATATATCTAAAAGGGATGAAAAAAAACTATTTAATATGATATAAGCAACTTTAATAAAAATTTTCAGTGCACATAGAAATACAGTTAAATGCAAACACAAACCCAACCACTAATTTGGAAATCTGATGAGAAAGTTTTAACATGCCTGAGATGAAGTGGTGAAAGTATGACAAAGAGAGTATGAGGCAAGTGTCAAAGCCTAGGAATCTAATGAGTGTTGCCCATGCCCACCAACAAACCAACCAGATCACACTACAGTATGGCATGATTTTGGTAACATTTTGGGGTTTGGTGCTAAATATAGGCAGTATGAAAAGCAGTAGGAAAAAAAACACATAAGCAACACCTAAATGAATTTATGGCAAGGCATGTATTGAGTGAATAAGCAAAAGTCCCTAGAACATAATGCACAGGAGGAAAAAAAGTTATAAAGAAAAAGGAGTGATGGAAATGACAGTGGGGATTAAGTGGGTGGACTGGAGACTGACTTTGCTCACAGCTGTAAAGGCAGTCACTTGTAATACTGTCAGACGGTAAAACTGCTTTACATTTTCCCTTTGTAGGTAAAGTAGAGTTTGTAAAATAACTATCTGTATTGATTGTTCAGGGCTGAGATTCACAGGCTGTCAAAGCAAAAATCTGATTTGTGATGGTAGGTACTAACTGATAAAGCTAAGTGAATTTTTGTGGCATTTGTCTTGGTTTGACAAGACAGGAGTCTGTGAAGGAGGGCAAAAAGCCTCCTGTGCAATGGAGAAGGTAAACCCCCTCCCTCCGAATTACTAGGATTTTTAAATTAAAAGGCTCTCAGGCAAAGATATGGGAATGGGAGTAACAATTCTTTACTAGGAGAAAACTAGATAACAATTTAAAAAAAAGGCAAATGCAATCAGTACAAACAAAACTAGTGATAAAGTCCACAACCTGAGGATTCGGGGTGCCAGTAGCAGTCCAGTTGAAATGATAGCTGCTCCTCTTGCAGTGGCTGATGAATTGCAGCTGAAGTGGTGTTCTTTAGAAGGGTATAATTTTTCTCTGAAGATCTGGTGGCAGTTGGGCCGGTCTTCCTCTGCGCCGGGGTTGCCTCCGAGCTCCACCGCCGCCGCCTCACCGCGCTCCAGCTGCTTCTCTTGGGAGTCCTGCCGAAGGAGCTGCTTCTCTGGGAAATCCTGCAAAGAGAGAGCTGCTTCTCTGGGAAATCCCACAAAGAGAGAGAGCTGCTCTGTCCCCCAAAAGGTACCCCTTTTATCCAATAAAAGAGTGCTTGGCTTCCCCCTCTGGGTGGAGCACCTCACAATGGGATGGTGTTACGTTACCAGCCCTGCATTGAATCAGTCAATGGCCCATTAACAAACCATTACCTCTTCAGAGCAAACCATTGTTCTTGAGAGATAACAAACCTGCCCTACCTCCAACAGATGGCAAATAGAATACAAGCTTATCTTACAACCCAGGATAGCATTACATGCACCTTCTTGGCAAGGGCAATTACTACAGCCACCTCATACACAAGCTGGTTTTCTGACCCTGATGTGGATCAACCAATATTTGTGTTAGGGCAGAAGATGATCCCGTGAAGGCAGTGTACAAGGAATTTTGTGTTTCTGCAGAGCAGGAGACTGTATCTGTGAGTACAGGAATATCTACTCCAGGGTCCTAAGGTGTCATTTAAAAGTTTGATTTCTTGCAGTGTTTTGAAGATCATTATTCATATGAATTTTAAAAACTTCTTGCACCCTTTTCAGTAAGAGTACATCTTTTCTAAAGAGACTACAGGTTATACTATCTACTTCACCTCCAGAGATTGTGGGAAAACTGATGACTTTTGTCTTCAGGGGAAGGCAAGGCGACCTGGTTGCAAGGAACAGCACGGCAGCCCGGCCTAGTCTGGGATACTCGGGCTAACAGCAGACGCTGACACCAGTGTGGTGGACAGTCAAAACGTTTATTATCTTATCTCATGGGTTTAAATAGTCTTGGGGGACTTTGCTATGTCAGGGGGGTTTGGTAGGGTCTCTAGGGTTAGTCAGGAGTGGAAAACTACTGGGTTAGGTGTGGTTACATTCTTTGGGGTAATGGATAACGTGCTGCAGGAGGAGAGGGGGAAGGGGGTCTTTCTTTCCGTCACATCCCGAGATCTTCCGTTCGCCTGTCCCTATCTACTACATCTCCCCCCTCCTTTTCATAAATAAAATGAGGTAGTCATAGATATAGGCACTGGAGTGAGGTATAAACTTGTAACTTGGTAAGGAAAAAGGGGTTTGGTAAACCTGAGTAATTCTCGCAAGGTGAGTTTCGAAGGCTTTTGTGACTGTGTTCGCTGTGGTGACCTCTTTGAACACCTTGTCACTTGAAAGATGTTGCATGACCCACCTGAATGGCTGATGAGGGTAGTGGCCTGGGTCGGCTTGCCCCCTGGCCACAAGCCTCAACAGCAAAATCGCACAAAGACACTGTACATATCTGGGTCTCACCGGTGTGGGACTCTTGGGTTTTGTCTGGCGGCTTGGTGATTCGTCATTTCCCTCTGGAACAGGGGTGTACGCGTCACGGGGACGGTCCACGAGCATGTCCTGCAAACAGAAACTCACAGTTTTTCATTGGTTTCATTCTGAAGGTCAGGTTTGATTGACCTGAGTGGACACCACCTGATTCTGTCCTCTTTTTTGACTGTCGCGTACCCTTGTCCCGTGAGCACCAGTCTCCAGCCCTGTTCCCATTCGCCTAGCTAATTTTTGATCATGACCTGCGGGCCCTCCTCTAGTGTCTGGGTAGCCCAGTGCTTTCGAATGGGACTGTTTGTCTCATCTCCCCTAGGGAATTGGTTCAGTGCTAGCAACGCGGTTGCCAGCATGCGCGTTTGGTCTCTTGAGGGAATGGAATTGGCAAAGCCCTCTGCCTTTGCCAATACTTCTAACTTGGCTTTTAGGGTCTGATTTGCTCGCTCAACAATGGCCTGTCCGGTGCTGTTATATGGGATCCCCTTGTACTAAGATGATGCCCCACACCGAGGCAAATTCTTGCACTGATTTGGAGATAAAATTGGAAGCATTGTCAGTTTAATTTGCTTGGGGATACCAAGCCACTGTCAGCCAGTGCTGGATTGTGGCTTTAGAGTTGGATTTGAGGTGCTGTGTCGCCACGATCACTCCACTGTAAGTGTCCACTGTCACTGCAAGCCATGCTCGGGGCTTCAGCAGTTCGCAGAAAGTGAAGTCTGACTGCTAGATTTCGGAGGCCTTGAGACCTCTCGGGTTGACCCCACCGGTCCATAGGGGTGACTTCTGGCAGTGAGGGCAAGTGGCCACCACGTGTCTTGTGTCTGCTGTCGAGATCCCGCATTTCTTCGCCAGTGCTTTGGCTCCGATGTGGAGTGACTCGTGCAGTTGACGAGCTTTCTGCAATGTCCACACACCCTTCGCTGCGGCATCTGCTTTGTCATTGCCAATCTGGAAGAAGCCCTTGACTGGGTTGTGGCTGTTGATGTGAATGACAGACACGGTGCCCTGTCATGAGGAGAGTGCCTCTTCAAGCATCGAGGCTGCTGTAGATGTTGACACACCTGGTCTCGACATGGCTAGGCAAAGCTTTGCCACGAATATAGAGTCTGTTACAATGTTGAGGGGTTCATCTTGGAAGAGTCCGTACGCCAAAACCACTGCTGCTGCTTCCAGCTGTTGCACTGACAGTATGGGGTCACATGTTTTGACGCAATGCCATGTTTCTCCTGCCTGCCATACTGCTGCTGCAGTAGAAGTCGTGGAGGAGGCGTCTATGAAGACCGTCAGTCCTGGCTGTGCTCGGTCTATGACCTTTGGTGGCATGTCTATGTCGACAATGGTCAGTAGCTGGGTCCAAGGTGGTCTGGTGGTGTAGGAGATTTCTCCTCCGAAGCCAGTGAGAGCAACGGCCAGGTGCTCCGTTATCACAGTTGACTCCATGGTCAGTCGCTTGCAGAAGGGGAGGTGGATCCTCGCCGGCTTGGTCCCCAGGTGTCTCAGGGTGAGTTTCCTGCCTTTTATGATGAGGTTAGCAAAGCATTCAATTCCTGGTGAAAATGCATGTGTTGGTTTTCTGAGGACCACCCATTGGATTGGCTGGGATTTTTTGGAAGGTCCTTGGGCCAGTGCTCCCACTCCTCCCTTCTGTGTGAAGTGGACGTATAAATCCAGCAGTATGCTTGGGTTCCACCTGGCAAGTGTGCCAGTGGACATCTGACATTCGATGAAGTCGAGAGAGTCTATTGCTTGTGGCGTCAGCTCCTTGGGGTCCCAGGGGTGTTTTCCTTTCAGGAGGTCATACAAGGGGTTCATGACCTCTGGAGGAACTAGGATGACGTTGCTGAGCCACTGCAGAGATACCACAAGGCGCTGCATGTCATGGAGGGTCTTGATGTCTCGGCGAAACTTTACCCTGGGTGGAGTCACGTAGGAGTTTGTGATCCCCACTCCTAGGAAGGTCACGCACAGTCCTCTCTTGATCTTCGTGTTCGTGATCTCAAAGCCGTTGGCCTGGAGAGTTTCTGTGATTGTGGACACCAAGTGATCCACTTGGCTTGCCGATGGTGCAGCGATGAGGATGTCGTCCATGTACTGAATGATGGTTGCAGCGGGGTGGGAGTGTCGGACTGGCATCAGTGCCCTGTCCACGGTGATCTGGCATATGGTCGGGCTGTCCACAAGACCTTGTGGTAGCACCTTCCATTGGAAGTGGAGGTTAGGTCGCTCGCCGTTTGGGAACACGACGGAAAAGGCGAATTGTTCTTTGTCCTCAGCATGCAGGGGTATTGAAAAGAAACAATCTTTGATGTCCAGCACCACACATGGCTGCCCTTTGGGGATGGCTGAATTCGAGGGCAGCAGTGTCTGAACTGGACCCATGGGTTGGATTGTCTTGTTCACCTCCCTCAGGTCGTGGATGAGACGATAACCTTCTCCAGATCTCTTGGGGATTAAAAATACAGGGGTGTTCCATGGGCTGGTGGAGGGTTCTATATGACCCTTTTGCAGTTCACAGTCAACCAGTTCCAGCAAGGCTGCCATTCAAGGCTTTGACAGGGGCCACTGCTCGACCCATATGGGGTCTGGTGATTTCCAAGTCAGTTTGATTGGCAGCAGTGGGTGTACGGTAGTGGCCCTCATTATAAATTTGTAATCCTGACTCCTAACATAGCAAGGACATCTCTTCCTATCAGAGGTGGAGAGTTTTGCAAAATGTAGGGGTGGATTGCTACTGTTTGTTCTGGTCCCTTTTTTGTATGAAGTGTTATAGCTACCAATTGGGTGCTTTTCCAAGCTCAGGAAGGCCCTCCCACTCTGTTCACTGGGGGGACTTCCTTGCATTGCCAGTGCCGGGGCCACAGTGCTTGGGGAAAAATCTAGCAGTCTGCTCCTGTGCCTGCCCAAAACTGAAGCCCTATGACATGGGGGCCCTGGCTGCCATAAAGGCGGCATGTCCCCCACACCTTTGGGGGCTCCTTCCCTATTTTCATGGCCATGGCCACCCAGGGGTCCCGTTCTGGGGCGCCCCTTGCTGACCCTGTGTCACAGGCGCTGCTTGCGGTGGTAGTGGGTATGAAGGTACTGCAGGCTGTGTTGCGAAATTCTGCAATTGTGTCACTGGCGGGGGTACAAAGCTGGCTGCCTCTCTTGGGGGTATGGGGTATAAGGGCGCCCCGACCCACTGGGGGTTGGCATAGATGGGCCGCCTTGCATTCACGGTGGGAGGAGGCTGAGTGCGGCCTGCACGCCCCCTCCCTTTCCTGTTTACTTGGGGCTGGGACCTGCAGTCCTTGGCGAAATGCCCTTTCCTCCCGCATCCCCAATAGGATCCTCTTGAGCGTGCTTGGGGTGGAGGCGCTGTGGGCTGCTGTGCCGGCTGGGGGCAGCTCACTGCGATGTGACCTGCCTCCACACACTTGAAACATGCCATGGCACTGGTCAGGGTGTGGACGGCTGCCTGAATGGGTGTCAGGTGCTCTTCCCTTACTACATGTCTGATCATGTCAGCCAGGCTGGCTCCGGGTGGCAGGGAGCGTAAGATATCCTTGGTGACAGAGTTGCACTGCTGCCGCAAGCAGTCAGCTACCACGGGGCCCTTTGCCTCTGCTGGCAGGGTAGAGGAGTCTATCGCTGCCTGCAGGCGATCCACAATCTGCGTGAAGCTTTCGCTCTCTGCCTGCCTCATGGTGGACCATGGTGACAGCTTGGCCACAACCTGAGAGGCTGCACGAATAGCCTCCCTAGTAGCCCGAGTGGTCGCCCTGACCTCCTCAGCCCGCATCTGCGTGGCTTGTTGAAGAGGCATGGTCATATCATCGTGCTTTCCTGTCAGCCTGGATAAGCTCGAGCCACATAGTGGTTGCCTCGCGCCAGATGCTTAGGCTAATAGCTTTGTACAATTATCCTCCCATTCCTGTTTAAACACAATCATTCCTGCACCATCAAGTATCATGTGACCTATTCGGTCAATATCAAAGGGAAGCAAGTCGTCATTACTAAAAAGACCATCGATTAAAGTGGAGACCATGGCCGAATTGATTCCTTTTTCTGCAATGGCTTTGACAATTGACTGTACATCTTTTGGGTTTACCGGGGTATATACCCTTTGTTGGTTCCCTTCCAGGCCGATGATTTTCACCGGGAAGGCTTGTATGGCAGCCGCTGGAGACCATTCAGCACAGGCTATTTTTATTTCTCTCCAGTCGGTAAACTGGGCTGGTTCATATTGTGGTTGCTTTTCGGTGCGGCTTAAAGCTTTACTCAGTTTTGTTTTAAATCATGTTGGCTCTGTTTCCTCCGTTTCAGAGTCCCAGCTGGCTTCCGTCCGCTCTTCCGAGCTGCCGGAGCTGCTGCTGGACTCAGAGCCGGAAGTCAAATGCCAGCGAACTTCCGGGGCTCGGTGCCTTTTTGTGCTGCTCCGACCTCGCTCCTCCTCGCGGGGGTGGCACCACTCCTGCACCCCGGGCTCGCCCTGCCTCCTGCAGGGGGAGGTCTCTCCCTTAAATGGTAGCAGCGTCCGGCACGGCTGCCAATTGGCTCCGTGTCCTCTGCCGCTCTCCTCCTCTTTCTCCCGCATACGCGTATTCGTGAAACCCCGTGCCTCCAGGCTTTTCGCGCCAAGACCGCCCGCGCCCCGCCCCTCTCCTTGGCTGCCAGTGCCATTTTCAACGGAGTAGGGTGGCGGCGTGGTTAGGATTTTTTGCGGAGCTGCGGTTTCTGCGTCCCTGGCTTCCCTTGCCAGCCTCTGCCAAAAGAACTCCGTGCGCTGCTGCACTTCCAGCAATGGGTCGCTGATCAGTGTCGGCGGGACGGATGGGGAAGCCACGGATTTTTGGGAGGTTTCTACGGGGCGGTTTGGGCTCTGGCCTGGGGAGGGGGGTGACGCGCTGGGTCCCCCCCGATCCCCGCTCCCGGGCGGATTGCCCTCAGGGGCAGTTTGCGTTGCCGCTCCTACCCCTAGCTTGGGTGTAACCAATAAACACGTACGTGCCGCGCTCCATGCCTCCTGCTCTTCTATTGCTCTGCGCAGGGCTTTTTCTGCTTTGCCCCACACCTTAAGGCTTCTGACACTGCCTGAGGATTTCGTGTCCTCGGCCAGCGTGGCTGTGCATTTTTCCCATATCTCTGGATGCAAAACATCCACGGGGCGTTCAACTGCCCGAAGCTCAAGGAGCCTTGCTATAGCAAGATAAAAGTCTTTGAGCCTACACTCAATACCCCATTGCTTATGAATTGCACTTACGACCCTTGCGATGGCATCCATGATGATCACAGGTCCTGGGACGTCTCCCTCGCCGAGGATATGGTTTGACCGCCCCGGCCGCTGTTCTTGTCCAAGCGACTCCCGCTACCTGAGTGAATCTTTCCCGGGTTTCGGCACCAGATATGTTGCCTTCAGGGGAAGACAAGGCGACCTGGTTGCAAGGAGCAGCACGGCAGCCCGGCCTAGTCCGGGATACTTGGGCTAACAACAGACGCTGACACCAGTGTGGTGGACAGTCAAAAGCGTTTATTATCTCATGGGTTTAAATAGTCTTGGGGGACTTTGCTATGTCAGGGGGGCTTGGTAGGGTCTCTAGGGTTAGTCAGGAGTGGAAAACTACTGGGTTAGGTGTGGTTACATTCTTTGGGGTAATGGATAACGTGCTGCAGGAGGAGAGGGGGAAGGGGGTCTTTCTTTCCGTCACATCCCGAGATCTTCCGTTCGTCTGTCCCTATCTACTACACTTTTGTTGGTTTTGCCTCTGTAATTACATGTGGCGCTTTGATCATGGCTGGATGCCAGGCAACCACAAAAGCTGCTCACTCACCTTCCCCGGCTACAGCCGAACAGAGGAGAGAGAATTTATTGAAGGTTTCATGAATTGAGATAAGGACTGGGAAAAAACACTCCAAGGGCAAAACAGGCATGGCTTAAAGGTACAAATTGAATTTATTACCAACTAAATCAGAGCAGGATAATGAGAAGTAAATTAAGCCCTTAAAAACACCTTTTCTTCCCCTGACACCTCCCTCCTTCCCACTGACAGGGCAGGGAGACAGTGGCATGGGGGTTTTGGTCAGTTCATCCCCTGAGGTTTGCTTTCACTGCCCAGGGAGAGGAATCTTTCCCAGGTGAGACTGCGGGGCCCCTCCCACAGGAGACAGTTCTCTGTGAACTTCTCCAATGTGGTTCCCAGCTCATGCCCAGCAGTCCTCCCAAACCTGAGTCCTCCCAAGGTCACAGAGTCCTCCCAAAAGTGCTGTGACATGTCTCTCTTTCCATGGGTTTCAGTCCTCCAAAGACAGGCTGCTCTAGCCTGGAGGCAAGCGACCTCTCTCTCCTCTGGGTCCCCCACTAGATCACAGCCTCCTCCAGGCATCCACCCCCTCCAGCACAGGCACCTCCCCATGTTCTCACCTCCTCCTTTTCTCTGTCTGAATATAAAACTGCGCCCCAAACTTTGTTTTGCTTTTCCTCTCAAATATGTTATCAGAGAGGCATTACCACCATCTCTAATTGGCCCAGCAGCATCTCCATCAGGGATTGGCTCTGCTGGACATGGTGGATGCTTCCAGCAGCTTCTCACAGAAGCACATCTGTGGCCCAAGAATCATGCAAAACGGAAACATTACTGCAGTATAAAGATAGCACAAGTTTATTAGCATGCAATAACTCAAATTAATAACATTTACAGAGTCAGGACTTTTGCTGGGTACAGAGTCCTTGTTGTACTTCTGAGGTATATGAAAAGGAGACTTCTTCAGAGCTGCTGTGAAAAAAGGTAGAGAGAAACACAACGTGACCAGAAGGATGGGGAGTGAACTTAGGGTGGCCACCTCATCCAAATTAGGGATTCCTGGTGCAGATGGTCAAGTACCTGAAGAAAAAAATGTGCAGAGGGGTTTATTACTTTTTGGATGTTGTCCTTTTACTACTGTTATCAACAACTTACTTTTTCATCTTCTTATTGTAGTAGTGCCTCACTGAAATGTGTATGCATGCAATTTTGCTCTGAGGTAATACTGAAAAGCTAGTAACAAGGTAGTGTGAGGTATTGTGACCAAAAACATATGAGAAATATTTTACCCCCAAAGACACTGCTTCTTCTTAGTGACCCTTTACAAGTGTTGCCAGCAGCCTGAACATGAGAGCAGTATATTCATGCTGGGGGAAGACGAATGGACAAGGAAGTCCCTTGTGACTCCCTTATTGGTTTTTGTTTGTTTGTTTTTGCCCCAAAGAATCTGTTATGGCCCCATTCTCCTTGTTTTCAGAAGCACCCTATATTTTTTTTCCCCTTATGTTTGCATATTTTTAGAGAAGGACTGTTGATAGTAGGTCCTCTAAGGTAAAATACATCACTACATTTTCTGATTTTTAACTTTTCTTTTTCAAGCAAGAGAGCATTATCGCCAGCTGCATGATTGAGCCTATAAAAGAACCTTGAGTTTGAACCATTATTTAGAAGGAATAGAAAAAACAAATAAATTAATAGAAATAAAAGGCTTTTGATGCAAGAATGGCAAAACTAGATGAAATATTTCTTAATGTGACATGAAGACTCTGAATGTTCCATACTTTCTGTGGGTAGTTCAGTGAGATGCCTCCAGGAAAGTGGGACTCAGCGAGGCACAAATAATGACTGAACTGTTTGTGTAGAGAACTTTTCTTTGAATAAATGATCAATGGGTCTTAATCGTTTATTTGTTTGAATCTGTAGAGTACTTTGGCCTTCCAGGAATAGGAATGAACTCTCATTCGACCAAGAAGAAGAAACTGAAAGTATTTGTGACAGGGAAAAGAAGTTGCTTTAACTGGTGTATGCATTTTCTTCATTAGATCTAGTTTTTCTAAACCAGTCACAACTGAGAATATTTATCAAATAAGTCCGTGGCTACTCCTCTCTGTACATAATGTTGTTTAAAACTTGTTTTTACCATGAGGTATTTGCTTTCCACATATAATTAGACAGCTCTTGACATGGGAGAATGAATGAGTAAAAGGACTGATGGATTAAAGGAAACAGGACAAAAAGGGATGGAAATGGAAATACAGATATTATCTTGTGGGAGCAACTTGATGCATATAATTGATATGAAAAATGATACTGAGGAAGAAAATTTAAGACAATCTGTAATGGCAGAGTAATTAATCAATACCTAAATACTAAGGTGCTAAATTAAAAAAGAATCTAGCAAATTCATTTGAAAAACAAAAAAATATTTTACTTTTGAGAGTGTATATGTAAATATATGTATATGTATATAATGAAGTTTTTACTGGTGAAAGACCCCTTCTATTTTGTCTCTTTTACAGGAAGTAAATTTTAATATGCTGGATATTGGTCAAGATGGCTTATTAAAAAATATTGAGCAGTTGATATCATTCCAGCCTTACAGACTATGGAGAGTGGCTGGGTTGAACCTCAACAAGTTCCCAATATTAAGCAGGACTTCCTTTGTGCCCTTGAAGCATTTGTTAGTGCTCTATCAGGAACTCAGCAAAGTCTGTTGGAAAAGGTAGTATGTTCATGTGGGAAATAGAAGGTGAGCTAGCTGTAGAATGTCTCTAGCTCTGGACCTTTTGAATTAGCTGCTGTTGTAGATTACTCATAAAATTTGTTTTTATTAAACTGGAAAATAACCTAACACTTCTGTTTATTGTTATCAGTAACTCATTATTCTTTGATCTGTGGCTTTAATAGTTCTGTAGATGCTTCTGTTCTTGTTTATTCTGTGGCCATTTCTTTAGAGCTATTAAACTCTTGTCTCCTCAATGGCTGTGGTCGCTCTTAAATGTTGAATGGTTAATGTATGAGAAACTGTTGAGTTATCTGGTTGGATTCTACTCAGCTTTTGTGAAGGAATGAGAGCATGAGAGCATAGCTGCCTGGTTGGTGAATTCTTCAAATTCTGGACTCCACTTCTGGCTCAAACCAGTTTAATTTAGACTGAGCTGGGAATAAGAAGTGAGATACCCCAAGCAGGGCAATGAGTTAGTCTTTAAAGTTCCTAGCTTATTTGTAATGAACATTCAGCATTTCATTCTTTAAAAACTTTTATTTTAGGTCAGCCTGAAGAAATGTGAAACATATGATCTGAATACTGTAAGAGATTACTTGATGGTTGCTAACAGCATAAAGGCTCTTGTAAAAATAGAAGTCTACATGAGAGAATGGACCAAACAAATTGTGCAGGTGATACATGGGACAAATGTGAAATATGACAACATCTGCACCTTGGCAGATGAGTTTAATCCCGTTGGTGTTGCTTAGCAGGAAAATAAATATTCCCGGATTGTTTTCTGTGTTGTTGCTTGAGTGCCAGAGAAAACACAAAGGAACGAAGAAATTAGGGAAGCAGCACTTCAGTCACTATAATGCTGCTTTTTTAATATATAAAGAAGTGGAAATAGTGATAAACTACTTCAAATTTAGCATTTATTTCACTGCCTATAATTTGCAGTTATAGGAACATTCTCAGACTTAAATCTGACCTCTGATGTACAGAGAGGATTTTTTTACAAGTTTTGTCTGTTATGAATGGGGTTTTTTTTGTAGAACTAAATACATTAAATTCATATTGCCCTTAAACATCCACATGTTTGCAACAAGAAGGAAATGGATTAGAAAGACAACGTATTCTTTACCACTTATACTCTCATGGGCTCTTGAGTTCACATTTGCTTTCAGAAGAGACGAAGTCTTAGGACTTTGTACCCTTCAATGCTATTTCAAGGTTGGTTCAAGATGTGTAGGTTGAGGATGAGAATAGTTAACTAACAACATTTTTGTTGTGTCATGTTCTGGAGGCCAGATGTTGCAAGGAAGGCAGTCTGTTGTTGTGGCTGGTATTTGGTATTGCTATTTGTCAGGCTTTAGGTCAGTGGAGTCAGACAAATGGGAGAGAGAATGGCAAGATCTGCTTTGTCTTGGAATGCTGTTGTTTTCATGAAGTTAAAACTGCTTTTAGATGACCAATCAGATGAGACAGAGTGTAAATCTTATATAGCAAACAATGGCACAGCCACCATCTGGAATCAACTGCAGGAGAAAGTTGTGGAAAAGCTACAAGCAGCTATTAGACTTAAACAGGTAGGTTGGAATAACATATAGAAAACAGATTATAGGTTGATATTTAGGAGAGCAGGAATAGGAAGATTTTATGTGAGAAAACACTGTTATAGTGAAGAAAAATGAGTTAATTGAAAAATATCCACTGGAACTGGAATGTTTATGCTAGAGCTAACAAGGAATTTAACCTGTTGTCTGTTGATCTTCTGGAAACAGAATTTTGATGCTTAGTCTATCTCAACTATGCTTATAAGAGAATTGCTTGGATTTTCATGCCTATGTTTCTGTATGTTGTGTCTTCTCACTTGATGTGGAGAGTTATGAAATAGAAGTTGAAACAAGGAGAGCTACTGAACTGAATATATTCAAAGAAGTGTGGACAACCTATAAATTTAGAAAGGACAGTTTAGTGAACTGAGAAGAATTCAGCTGTTCAGTCAACATAGACTTCTCAGGAAGATAGCCTTTGTTTTTTTTTAATGCACTTCTGTGATAATTTTAAAGTTTTTGTTTTTTTTGTTCTTCTTCTCCCCTTAAAGCATAGTATTATAGGACAATTCAGCTTGGAAGGATCCTCAGCAGGTATCTAGTTCAACCTTCTACTCAAACTCAAAGCAGGCACAGTATGAGATCAAACTTGGTTTCCCAATCCTTTATCTAGTCCTGTCTTGAAGTTCTCCAAGGATGAAGAGATTACACAGCCTTTTTGGGCATCATCCTTCACTGTTTGACTGTCTTTGGGATGAAAGATTCTCTCCTTATAGCCAGTCAGAACCTCATCCATTTTAATTTATGCCCTTTGCTTCTTGGCTTCTGTCCATGTGCTACTGTGAAGAAGAGCCTGACTCTCTCTTAGATAATCTCCCTGTACATACTGGGAGCTTCACGTAGGCTTTCTGCATTAATTCTTTTCATTCCCAATATGTGCTTGCAGGACTAGAGCTTTATCCTAATACCTCCTGAAGCAACAAATCTTACCTAGTTCTAGAATAAAGAGTGTAAATTTGTATGGCATCTTACCATCAGCAATGAGCAATAAACTTGTCTTTTTCTATAAAGATATATCAAATTGTCCAGTTTATGCATGAAAATATATTGAAATTTAGGTATTAATTTGAATCTTATTAGTTCCAGAAACTTTCAGAAATTCAATAGATTAAACTTAGAATTTGAATCAGTAACAACATAGCAAAATCTGGACCCTCTGTATTGATAACTTGAGTGAGGTTATTCATACATAAATGTGATAAAACAATGAACATTTTATTGTAAAGAGAACCACTATTGAAAGAAACAGTTTCAAGTGAATTTGTTGACTATGTACTTTGACTTTGGGAAGAATTTAGCAAGTCTGGAATAAGGTTTGTTCCTTGCTAGAAATGCAGAATCCAAAATGGAAGCTGCTATGGAGGAGCATTAAAAGTTGAGGAAGTGATTTGTTCTTGAAAGTGATTTTTGAACCTTGATTACTCAGTAAAACTGTTCAGCATGCAAACATTTGCAGTCTCTGGAAACTGGATTGTCATCTTGGTTATTCAGTAAACACATCAAACCCTGTGTCTTGGTTCGACAAGACAGGAGTCTGTGAAAGAGGGCAAAGCCTCCTGTGCAATGGAGAAGGCAAATCCCCCACCCCCCCCTCTGAATTACCAGGATCTTTAAATTAAAAGGCTCTCAGGCAAAGATATGGGAATGGGAGTAACAATTCTTTACTAGGAGAAAACTAGATAACAATTTAAAAAGGCAAATGCAATTGGTACAAACAAAACCAGTGAAAAAAGTCCAGAACCTGAGGATTCGGGGTGCCAGTAGCAGTCCTGCTGGGATATTGCTCCCCTTGCAGTGGCTGATGAATTGCAGCTGCAGTGGTGATCTTTAGAAGGGTATAGTTTTCCTCTGAAGATCTGGTGGCAGTGGGGCCGGTCTTCCTCTGCACTGGGGTTGCCTCCGAGCTCCGCCGCTGTTGCCTCAGCGCGCTCCGGCTGCTTCTCTGCGAGTGCCGCCGAAGAGAGCTGCTTCTCTGGCAATCCCCCAAAGTAAAGAGCTGCTCTGTCCCCAAAAAGGTACCCCCTTATATCCAATAAAAGAGTGCTTGGCTTCCCCCTCTGGGTGGAACATCTCACAATAGGATGGTGTTATGTTACCAGCCCTGCATTGAATCAGTCAATGGCCCACTAACAAACCATTACCTCTTAGGAGCAAAACCGGTTCTTGGAAAAGATAACAAAACCTGCCCAACAGGTTTGCCTTCAACAGATGGCAAATAGAATACAAGCTTATCTTACAACCCAGGACACCCTGCTATGAAATGGAGGGAACAGAATTTCATGCTAGCCAAGGATATGTACAAATACATATATGTACAGTTTGGTCATTTGATGAAATGTATAATTCTTTAGTGGCATTGATGGGTTAATTTTCAGAGGCAAATTCTGTTACTCTCTTTATAGTGTTCATGATAGTTTATTGGTGAAACTTCTACTTGCTGTCAGGTTGGGATAATGCCTATCTGTGTAAATTTTTTTCTAGCTAAAGACAGTGATTTTTGTTATATGCTTGACATTATTTTAAATTCTTTATTTAAGGAGTATCAAAATTGCTTCCACAAGATAAAAGAGAATTTGGAACAAAATCCAGCTGAAAGACAATTTGATTTTAGTGAGATATATATATTTTTGGAAAATTTGAAGCATTTCATTGTCGTCTGGTAAAGACAATAGATGTTTTCAGTACTATGAGAACCTACTCAGTTCTACAGGAATCTAAGATAGAGGGATTGGCAGCAAGATCACAAAATATCAGGTACACATTAGATTTTGTGTATTGGGTCAATCTAGCTTGAACCTTTTATGAGAAAACTATGAAAATTAGGGAAGTGTTTATTGAGAAAAAAATGAACTCTTTAATTGTTTTAAAAATACTGGGTGATAGCAATGTAAATATGTGATTACTGGAGAAATGAGAAGACAAGATGAAAGAAAAGGTGCCAGTGGACGTGTGAAAGAAGTATGCTAAAATCAAAGCTGATTGAAAAGTGCAATAAATTGGGATGACTTTGTAACAGGAGTAATGGGAGCATGGTTTTGTGCTGTGGTCATGAGAAAAAGTGAGAAGTGCTACATTTCCATCTCTACAAATGTTGGGCTAGCTGTGAGTGCCCCTTGGCTCATTAGTATTACTATGCGGTTTTCTTTCTTTATTTTTTTTTAAGAGAAGTGGGACTTGAGTAACAAGGAGATCTTTTAAGGATATAAATATGTTAAATCTTTTCCTTCCTTCTTTCTCAGCTAGCTTTCTTTTCTACCAAATGGAGTCTCTCCTGCTTTTACTGAGCTGAGTTAGCTTACTTTTTTGTGTAACTTTATCAGTGCAGTATCATAATTATGGTGCCTGTAAATATGAAAATAAATCAGAAGGTGTCCATTTGTGGACTTTGTAGACAGCTTTTTGAGATCACATATGAATCAGTGGCTGTACAGGAAAATATGTCATTCTAGTTTGCTTTACTCTGTTCTTTGCCTTTTTGTTATGATCAGGAGTCAATCACTTTGCTTTAGTGAAATAACTGTGGTGTAAAATGTGGCCATTCCATGGTCCTTTCTTGTCTGGTTTACTCCATTTGTTGTCTGGGGTTTTGATTCTTTGAATACATCCTTCACAGTAACCAGTTTTCTGTTTTGTTCTGTTCTATAGTCTTCTGAGAGTTAGCTAGGGCACAGCTGTAAGGATACCTTAGTCCAAGACTCTTCCATGTGGGCAGGATAGGTGTGGATTGCTCTAAATGTTATTTCCAAGAGCTGCTTTCCAAAGTCGCATAACCAGACTTCTCAGCAACCCGGGTTGTGGGGAATTTTCAGATCATGCAATGAAGTGCAATTTTTATAGCCTGGAAAACATGAATCTAATTTCTTTAGGGCATTTGTGTTTGAAAAACTGCCTGTGACCATCAGCTCAAGCTATGATGCAAACTTTATAGAGATACACCTCATTATCCATTGGAGCACCCAAGTCCTTAAACAAGAACTTTGTGTGAGACCCAGCTGCTTTAAAGTCAATTGTGTTTCAGCATGAAGAATGCTTTGGTAAAAAAGGCTGCATGAAAGGTCCTGAATAGATTGCATAAAGAGCAGAAAAGTGATCACACTTCTTTTTAAAGTGACAAAATTGAGCTACTGAAGTATTTGACATGGACCATAGCTACAGTTAGTATGTGACTGATTATATGTCTTAAAATTTTTTACAATAAGAGTTAGCTATTTTGCTGGTTTTTATGCTTTAATACTTAGTCCCTATCTGGGATTTACATGTTGTTCAAGGAAAAGATGGAATTTTTTGTTTACAGCAATGCAATGAAACTGAATTTCAGTTGACTTACCATAAATTTAGGGAAGTCAGCTGAGCTGGAAATATGCTGAGTTTCATAATTATACTGTGGTAAACTACTAGGATGTTGAACAGTAGTTTATCATTAGGAATCCTTTATCTGTGTGTACATCTCAAGGCAGATGATGATTAAGATATACTTTTATGTGTATAGACAGCAGCTGTGTAAGAGAAACCAGAAATACTAAGTTGTGGGCTGGTGATGTGCTGCATCTTACTGTGCTTTTTGAACAGTCTATTTATATATGGAATTAGTTGTTTAAAGAACATGGAAAATAATAATATAAAAATATTTTTCTCTGTTGAACGTTAAATTTTTAATAGAAATGTACTTCATGACAGAATGTTTAATTAGTTAAAAATGTCTTTGATGAAAAGCAAGTCTGAATTTTGTGTCAGTTATAATTGACTTAGAATAAGAGAAATAAATAATACAAATGAAATTTGAAATACATTTCAAATTTATTTGAAATAAATAATAGAAATGAAATTTGAATGGACATTACACCAACTTGATTTCTGCAAATATTTCTTTTAAGGAGTTTGCTTATATTGCTCAGTAAGTATTGGGAGCTATTAGCAAAGGTAAAATGTGAATGTGCACAACCTGTTGTGCTAAATGTTTGGTGTGGAAAGGCTTTTTCATAAGACTTTTTTTTGGTAATGGTTTTCTTTTTCTGTGAAATTGTTTAGAGCATTGTTGACAACATGAAGAATAAGCATTATGATTTCTTGGATCACCGGAAGACTGACTTTGACCAAGACTATGAAGAGTTTTGCAGAGACATAAATGATCTTCATGTATGATACAATTATACAAAATATTTTAATTTATTGAGAAATCCTTACTATTCTTTCTGAGTTACCACAAAAAATGCAAATCTCAAAGTTTGCATTCTGAAATTGAAAAATTATTCCAATATATTTCCACTTTGAAGCTTCCATTTACTATCTTTCAGACTAGTTTAATGGAATGGGCCATTGAGGGCCTTCAGCAAAAGGATTTTTCATTACTGTATGCTGTCAAGAATAACAAAAATGGGTGATTTCATTGAGTGAATAGGAGTGTAGTACAAATAAGTCAGATAATTAACTTTCCAATAGTTCTGAAATCACAAGATGGGGAAAGAAAAGGGTATCTGCAGAAGAAAAAAAAAAGCTTGTCATGCTTTGGTTGCCAGAGAGGTAAGCAAGCATTCTTTAAGGCCTCTCAACGTGGTGAAACATCGGAGGCTACAGAAGCTTTTCCTGGTTGCAGAGCTACAGAGTGAACTTGGAAAGAAAATGCCTCGAAAGTTGGCTGTGTTTTGTTTAATTATTTTGGGAAGAAATGAGTGGAAAAATAATACTTATTGAGATCAGTTTCACATCAACAAATTATCTTCTAATATATTGCATGTTAAACCCTGTCAAGTAATACTTGGCATATTTGATGTGTGTTTTAGGGACTTATCTGATGTAGAATTATTTACTCTCCTTCAGGATCAATTAAGGAGGTTCATGGACATCACCTTCGAAAGTATTCTGAACACTGAAAGGGCACTGAGTATGTTGCAGAAATTTGAAAGGTAATATGTCCTATTTAGATTTCTAAAACTCTGCCAGGCAATGAAAATAAAACATTGAGGATAGTGGAAAGGGCTGGGGGTGGGGGTGTGGGTGGGGATGGAGGGATAGCAGAGCAGGAGGCATTTTCTTAAATACAAAAAAAATAAACTCAACTTCTCTGGTCTCCCCTGTTCAGCCTTGTTAAGAGTTGTCTTAGTAGCTTGAATGAATAAAAGCCATAATTTTTTGCTTCAGAAACTGCAAAATATGAGTGGACTTTGAACTTCATCTTTCAAAACCAGCTGAAGTAAAGGAAAATTTTGTTAGCATATTTGCCTTAGCTTTATGCTTGAACAATGACATTAATTTGTTACCACAATGCAGTAAGAAGAGAATAAAATGCTTTTATTAAGAAACAGTGAAATTTGTCTTTCTAAATTAACATTGTTGCAAAACAGCCTTACTCTTTATTCTGTCAGGTTTTTTATTATAATCTGTTTAATAAAATAGACAGCTAGTGGTGAATTGGTTACAGTTTGCTGCATATAATTTCAGCCCAGTGTTTGAAAACAGTGACAAAACAGAAAAAGTGTAGACTTACTTGGAAACTTTTATCATCTGGTCTAGATCTTTGTTTTTTGGAGTCAGGTTGTGACAACATTTGTTCAAGCTGAAAACTCTGCTGCCAAAGTAGTTATTTTCTAAAGCATGCAAGGGAATCTGGAACAACTGTTTTCCAGCAATGCATTAGGAGGATTTCAGAAGTGTTGAAGGAGTTTTTTCATTATTATTTTTTTCTAAGCAGATTGCAAATCCCAAATCTTGGCATTGATGAAAAGTATCAGAAAATATTTCAAAACTATGGCCATGACATAGAAAGCGTCTGTAAGACTAGGCACAAGAAGGACCCTCCACTGGCTTGTAATCTGCCCCCAGTAGCTGACAAGATCTTGTGGGCACATCACCTATTCCATAGGATCAAGGAGCCCATGGTGACTTTCCAGAGACATCCAGCAGTTCTACAAACACCAGATGGCAAGAGCATAATCCGCAATTACAACAAAGTAGCAAAAGTTCTTGTGAAATTTGAGGTGATCTACCACAGGAAATGGCTTCAGCAGGTAAACCAGCTGATTTTGATTAAGATATTCCTTAAAGAGAAAAATAAAAAATGGTGTTATCCCTGGTTAGTAGCAGCATGTATGGTTAACCTAACTTATGATGACTCTCAAGTGAGGGATGAGCTAAAAAATGTTGTTTTATGAGAAAGTGTTCCTGTTAAAAAAATAGAGCCTGTAGTATCTGTAGCTGATTTTAGGAACAACTGAAAGACCTTTCATTATAACTAAGAAGTTAAAAAAAAAAAAAATATATATATATAATGAATATCTAGTGGTAGGTTTAGCTGCCCCTCTGTCTCTGCCACATTCTTCCAACTGGTGCAAGATAATGTCTGGGGAGAGAAGTTTTGTCAGCTGGTTGGCCAAAAGTGAAAACAGACACTGTTGGAACTCAAAATGTCCCTCAGACATTTTTGGAGGTTCCAGGCCCTGGTTAGAAGCATTTGAGACCTTGGCAGGCAGCTGGAAACAGCTGTGATTTTGAGTTTGAGCCATGGAATGATTTACCAACTTTGCAGGAAGAACAAGAAGTCACAAAAGTTTAGATATTATAGTAGAAGTAGTTACAAAGTAGAGGGTAGAATTTTTTAGTGTTGTACAGGGGGGGTTTTAACACCTGTACAGGGCAGTTTTTACTTTGTAGGTGGGGGTCAGAGGTTTTAAGATGGACGTGATTTTTGGCCGGTCCTGTCCTTCCTCCTTCCACAGGTTGGAGGAGAGACTTTTCCACTACATGGAACCCCTGAACCAGGCCTGGGTTCTGTCAAGACACAGAGGTTATCTGTGCAGTGGGCAATATGAATTTTATTTTGAGTGGTAATCCATGGTTACATTCTGTAAATATACATGTAAAAAGCATCCAGTCTGAACAGATGATAGCATACTCAATGCACAAGTGGGCTTTGAGCCCCTTGTGGGTTAACCATAATAGGCAGCTAAGCACCACACAAATGTTCATTTGCTTCCTCCCATGCACCCCCAGTGAGACAGGGAAGAGAAAAGGAAAAGCAAAAGCAAGAAAACTTGTGGGTTAAGATAAGTTGTTTACTTAGTGAAGTAGAAGTGGAGAAAGAAAGTGTAAAGAAATTGCCTGCAGAGGCAATTTCTCACCATCTCCCATGAGTCAGACAATGTCTAACCAATTCCAGAGCAGATGGTGGCTAACCCATTCAAACCTCTGCCTTTCCCTTTTTATTGCTGAGAATGATGTCATATGGCAAGAAATATCCCTTTGCTTATTTTGTAGCATCCTTTTTTTATTTCATTACATCTGCCTGGTTTTGTCCCCTCACAGCCTCCTTTGCACCCTTCATCCCCACTCCCAACCCCCAGTCTATTCCCTGTGTGAACAGAGTGAGAACAAGAGAAGGCCTTGATGCTGTGAAAGCACTGCTCAATCAAACGTCAGCCTTGTTTTGATAACAAATCTGATGATACCACATAAGCTGCTATGAAGAAAATTAAATGCTGACAGATAAGATTAACCCAATCAGAACCAGTAAAAGTAATTTAATTTCCTATTGAGAATTTTAGGACTCATGTGTGTGGGGGAAGGGGCAGGTGGGGGCTTGCCCTGGCAAGGCAGTGTACCTCACCCCTAGAGCCTGTGTCCCAGCCCTGCAGTGGCTACCAATCCCTGGCACACCAGAAGCACTGGTCCATGTCCACCTCTGAAGCCCCTAACCCAGCTCCTGAGTGGCCAAGTGACTGGAAATCCCAGCCAGGCGAAGGGCCTAGGAAGGCCAAAGGGTGTTTAAAGCTGAATATGAAGCTATCTGATGTCTTGACACTACTTTCTCTTGGAATTTCTATCTGAACACTGCTGTAACCCAGGAATTGATGGCTATATATATGCTATTCTGTGTATTTTCTGTCTTTCTTGATCTTTCTTCTTCTAATTCCCTCTTCTTGGAATTTTTGGAGTAACTTAAAATGAAGTGGGCTTAGAATTTGAGAAGTTGGATGGCCAAGTTAATGTTTTAAGAAGTGTTTTATGTTGACTGAATATTGTACTAAACCTTTTGCCAAAGTTCTATGGTTGTCTAAAGTTGCTAATAAAGTGTTTTTTGTTGTTTTGATCTCTTGAGACAGTGTCAGTGTTTCTCCCATGTGTGTAACTCTGAATACATGAACAACCATAAGCCCTTTTTATGTGTCTTGCTGAATGAGTTGTTTGGGGCCTTACAGGCAGAACACTTTGTAGTCTGAATATTCTTCAGAGAACATGGTTTACTTTAAATTCTAAATCTCATTTGACTAATTTTACCCTCTTGGGTTTTGTACATAGAGCCTCTGACTACCTTTATATTATCAGATATAAAGGGACTTCAGGGACTATTTTAAAGGCTTGAAAACTCTGCAAGTTTCTACTATTGTTTTGGCATATTTTTCACCTCCAGTTTCTTTGTTGCCTTGTCGAAGAGCATCTTATAGGAAAAATTACCTCAGCTTTGCAAAGCTGAAAAAGAAGGATCAGAATCTCCAGTTTGTGGTTTTGAAGGTAGTTGGATACCTGTTAACGCATTTGCCTGTTGTTTTTGGAACTCAGGCATAGCTTTGGTACACTGTGGAAATTTCTGGTGCTGATAAACACCAATCTTCTCAAAGGTAGTCTTAGACCAGATCTGGGACCAGAGGTACCAGTTGCTTTTTCTCCAGTCTAAATATATTAGGTTTTCCCGATCCGTCCATTTTCACTCTTGCATTTGACATGCAGTGTGAAATGTTACCAGATTTGACAGATTTGGTGAAGAGTCACCAGATTTGATTGATTCTATAAGTGGGAATTTTTTGTGTCAATTTGGTATAGTAAACCAGGAGCAATGATTGCAATATTAGAGTACATAAAATATGCTGGATTGAAACCTAGTGCTGAATATATATTATTGATGATTAATCTGGAGTTGAGTGCAAGTTGGAAATCAAGGAACCTGAACAGTAGTACCTCAATTGTTGCTTCATTATACATTATGGTTCAGGTACATCATATCCAAAATCGGCACCCTTAACCTGCACATAGTTGGTGCTACTTCCTGGCAGTAATGAAGACCACTATTGTACTTAGAAAGCTATTTAATTTTAATGCTTATTCTGCTAACATAGTGCGGTGGTGTGTTTTTCTTTCATTTAATATTTGTTCAATATCTGTTCACCCCCCCCATCCCTAATCTCCTCCTCTCCCCAGTTGTCAATCTTCCCTAGCTCTCCCCTAACCCCCTCATCTCCAAGTTGTCAATCCTCCCTTTCCCTGCCCCTTTCCCTGGAACCTTCCCTGTCATTCATCCTAGCCCCCTCCTCTGCTTCCAGAGCATTCCCTGTCTATTTAGTGAGGCTCAACACCCTATTGATTACTTTGTGCTATTCCACTCCCCTGCTTCCTCTGATAGGTTTGTCATATGTTAGTTCTGCCCTAAACTCCTCCCCTGCTGTTCCCTCATTGGTTGCTGTTCCTACACCCGTCTCCCTGAATTCTTGTATAAAACCTCTGCTCCCGCTCCCGAGGGGGTCTTGGGGCTCACTGAATAAAACCATCCTGTTCACCCCCAAGTCCCGTGTTGCCTTTGTTTGTCCCCGTGCCACCAACTGGGACAGCAGAGCTTCCCGGGGGAGCGGCCGCCCGTTCTCTTCCCTCTCGCAGCCCAGCACGGCACCGCTCGGGGTGCCACGGCGAGGGGAGTGCCTGCCGCGTCACAACAAATGGTAGCAGAGGATGGTTCCCTCCTTCGTCTTTTAGAAAAAACGGGCAAATTCGTGGGGGCGCCCGCCTCACAGAAGAAGGAGGGAAGAGGGACATCTGCGGCCGTGGCAACTCTGCCGGATGCTAAGAGGAGCTGAGCGCCGAGCAATAAGATTGAAGCTCCAGGACCTCTTCGTCCTCGCCACTGCGCTCTCTACCCGCCCTGGAGCAGCCGCGCTGCGGGGGCAGCCGAGCTGCAGAAGCTTTAAGCGGGAAGACTTACCCGAGGACAGAGTGTGGTTTGGCAGTGGCTCACGAGTTGAGCCTGAAGAAAGGCATCTGCAGCGAGACCACCGGAGGCAGATAGTGGCCGAAACCAAGGCTTCGGGGACGAGCTTTGGTTTAACGAGAACACCTAAGCCTCTGGAAGGGCCAAACCGGGAAGGAACATCCCCAGTTTTAGCGCGACTTTTCCATCGAGTCGAGGAGAAGATTCAAGCCATCTCCGCCCGGGCCTGGAGGGTAAGGTGGGCTAGACGGGGTGGGGGCCGCCCCAACAGACGGCTGGGTTTGCCGCTTTTCTTTTTGCGTTTTAACCTCCGCCTGTGCCCAGACTGGGGCTGTATCCCTGCATGTCCCTGGCAGGCGGGTGGGTTTTCTTTTTCTGGGGGGGGTTAGCACTGAGTGCTATTCTTTGCCCAGTCTTGTGGCAACCCAGATTAGATCGCTTTTTCTTCCCCTCGAAAATATTGTCTTCTCTATCCTCCCCTCCCCATTCTGGGCTGGACGGAGGGGGTAGAGAAGACACAAGTGGGACATTTAAAGGCGACACGTTAACTATGGGAGGGTTGTTAAAAGAGGCCCTTTACACCCACGCATTGCACCAACATCCAGCTGCGTCGGGCCCCCCTCCTGTACATTTCCCCTGTTGGCTTCTGTGAAGCTCCCTATGCCCCCATCCCCTCGGACTTTCCTAAACCTTTCCCTATGCTCCCTTGGGGATTGCTGTGGCCGAGCCGCCCCAAGTGCCCTGCCGGACACTGCTCAGGCCAAGTGCAGTGTACCCGGCACCCCCTCCCAAGATGGCGCTGGCCACGCCACTTGGAACCCGTTTTCCCGCCTTGACCCTTCTTTTCCGCCCTTGGTTTCCCGCCAGTCCCATCTCTCCCTCAATGGCTCTGCACCATCCCTGCACGAGGCTAGTCCCTATTGGGGGAGGCGGGGTTGGATATTCCCCCATCCTTCTTCTGGCTCTTCCTCCGGGGGGAAGGATCGGGAGGGACCTTCTCCCGAGGAAATGGAGTTGAAACCCGGGACTGGGGATCCGTCATCTTGTTTTCCCCCTAAGATGGCTGCATCCTAGTCCCCCCCCATCCTATTCCTTAATGTACCCTACCCAATGTTCCTTTTTATTTAACTACGAATTCCTCTTTTTGCTTTTGATTATTTTTTGAATAATCTGTTTGTTGAGTTATATTTTATAGAAAGAAAGATCATCTCATTTAATTAATACTCAAGATATTATGCGCACCTCTCAAACAAACATTCAAATTGGACAAACCACGTCACTGTTCGCTGACCTGGCTCTGCTTTGGGAATTTTAAGAAGCTAAACATCACAAGCGCCGTGACGAAGCAAGTTCTAAATCAGATGAAGTCACAAATCCTGCTGTACTTTGTACCCTTAATTTGGACTTTCGTTTAGGACAATTTTATATATTCCAGATGAAGTTTTTATATGTTTCATGTGTTGTAAATATAATTAGTTTATCCTTTTTTAATGTCTTTCGATTTACGCCTTTTTTGTAATGTGTAATGTTATTATTTGAGTAGGAAAACATATCAAAAAATCTTTCTTTTGACTCCTCCTGTGTCCCCATTAGCCTAGAAAGGTCATTCCCAAAAGGGAATTTTATATTAAGCTGTTTTGTTGTAATTACAATTAATTCAGTCTTTTCTGATATTTTTTGACTTAAAGGCTGTGTTTGTGACCATCATTGCTACAGGAATCACGTAGCTAGTGTATCACTTCAGGCTTGCTGCATTGCTGCGAGGTTTAAAAATTTATTAGTTATATTTAGTTGATCTTTTATTGTATTTAATTCCAATAATTCCATTTAATCATTTTATTTAAATTGGATAGTTGTGATTTTAATCATTCTAATTCAATTTTTTAGTTTAATTTCTGTTAACTATTTCATTCTATTTCAATCACCTGGTTTTTATCTGATTTCAATTCTATTTCAATTGTTTCAATTATTTACATTATTTTAGATTGTTACTCAGAGCAGCAAAGCAGCAAGTTTTGTGCAGTCTTGTGTCTGATTTAGGAGCAGTATAGCCAGCTAGAGTTCTAATATTGTCTCCAGCTTTCATACAGCCTGGTGTCCTTCCTGGCACTATGGCCACTCACCTCCAGCCCTCTGCTGCCACAGGCCCGAGCACCACCCAGTCTCCTGCCAGCTACTGGCTCTGGGTTAATAGTTGAGCTGTAGCAGAAGTAGATTCAAATAAATAGGATTCCTAACTTCTACCTGTATGCAGCAGGTCCGGTT